>NC_035108.1:252676329-254008679 GCF_002204515.2 Aedes aegypti
ATTGAAAGGGAACAAAACGTTTGAAAATTTCATATTTTTTATACTCCAGGAGTAAAAACTTGACAGACGTACGGAAAACGCGACCGTTTCCTAGCGCCACGCAGCGGTCGACTTCTGAACTAAATTGTATCTCATGTGGAAGTCCTTATCCTCCTGAGCAACTTTGCCGAAAACAGCATCCTTCTATGTGCTCGCAATCTCGAGTTAT
The DNA here is from genome assembly GCF_002204515.2 of Aedes aegypti. Classification (NCBI taxonomy): domain Eukaryota; kingdom Metazoa; phylum Arthropoda; class Insecta; order Diptera; family Culicidae; genus Aedes; species Aedes aegypti. Next base: position 252,676,538 of record NC_035108.1, read on the forward strand.
CGCATAATTAGCTCCTACCGGAAGTTTATATAGAAGCTAGCGCCACGCAGCGGTCGACTTCTGAACTAAATTGTATTTCATGTAGAAGTTCTTATCCTCCTGAGCAACTTTGCCGAAGACAGCATACTTCTATGTGTTCGCAATCTCGAGTTATCGCATAATTATCCTCTACCAGAAGTTCGTATCGACGCTAGCGCCACGCGGTGGTCAAGTTCTGAACTAAATTGTATCTCATGAGGAAGTGCTTATCCTCCTGAGCAACTTTGCCGAAGACAGCATCCTTCTATGTGTTCGCAATCTCGAGTTATCGCATTATTAGCCCCTACCGGAAGTTCGTATCGACGCTAGCGCCACGCAGCGGTCGAGTTCTGAACTAAATTGTATCTCATGTGGAAGTCCTTATCCTCCTGAGCAACTTTGCCGAAAACAGCATCCTTCTATGTGTTCGCAATCTCGAGTTATCGCATAATTAGCTCCTACCGGAAGTTTATATAGAAGCTAGCGCCACGCAGCGGTCGACTTCTGAACTAAATTGTATTTCATGTAGAAGTTCTTATCCTCCTGAACAAGTTTGCTGAAGACTGCATCCTTCTATGTGCTCGCAATCTCGAGTTATCGCATAATTAGCCTCTGCCGGAAGTTCATATCGACGCTAGCGCCACGCAGCGGTCGAGTTCTGAACTAAATTGTATCTCATGTGGAAGTCCTTATCCTCCTGAGCAACTTTGCCGAAAACAGCATCCTTCTATGTGCTCGCAATCTCGAGTTATCGCATAATTAGCTCCTACCGGAAGTTTATATAGACGCTAGCGCCACGCAGCGGTCGACTTCTGAACTAAATTGTATTTCATGTAGAAGTTCTTATCCTCCTGAGCAACTTTGCTGAAGACAGCATCCTTCTATGTGTTCGCAATCTCGAGTTATCGCATAATTATCCTCTACCAGAAGTTCGTATCGACGCTAGCGCCACGCGGTGGTCAAGTTCTGAACTAAATTGTATCTCATGAGGAAGTGCTTATCCTCCTGAGCAACTTTGCCGAAGACAGCATCCTTCTATGTGTTCGCAATCTCGAGTTATCGCATAAGTAGCCTCTGCCCGAAGTTCATATCGACGCTAGCGCCACGCAGCGGTCGAGTTCTGAACTAAATTGTATCTCATGTAGAAGTGCTTATCCTCCTGAACAAGTTTGCTGAAGACAGCATCCTTCTATGTGTTCGCAATCTCGAGTTATCGCATAATTAGCCTCTACCGGAAGTTCGTATCGACACTAGCGCCACGCGGTGGTCAAGTTCTGAACTAAATTGTATCTCATGAGGAAGTGCTTATCCTCCTGAGCAACTTTGCCGAAGACAGCATCCTTCTATGTGTTCGCAATCTCGAGTTATCGCATAATTAGCTCCTACCGGAAGTTTATATAGAAGCTAGCGCCACGCAACGGTCGACTTCTGAACTAAATTGTATCTCATGAGGAAGTGCTTATCCTCCTGAGCAACTTTGCCGAAGACAGCATCCTTCTATGTGTTCGCAAACTCGAGTTATCGCATAATTAGCCTCTACCGGAAATTCGTATCGATGCTAGCGCCACGCGGTGGTCGAGTTCTGAACTAAATTGTATCTTATGTGGAAGTGCTTATCCTTCTGAGTAACTTTGCCGAAAACAGCATCCTTCTATGTGCTCGCAATCTCGAGTTATCGCATAATTAGCCCATACCGGAAGTTCGTATCGATGCTAGCGCCACGCGGTGGTCAAGTTCTGAACTAAATTGTATCCCATGTGGAAGTTCTTGGTCCCCGAAGTAAGTTTGCTGAAGACAGTACATTCCTATATGGCCTGCATCTTATACAATTTGGTGATGACTGCAGATTTCTGGACTGAGTGTACTGAAATTCCACGTGGCCAACATGGTCCCCTTCGTAGCCGATTCCCGGTGGCCACTGGATCCGGAACCGGTATTCCAGGTAGTGATCAGAATCTTGAGGAGTATATCTTTCGAATGCGGCATAAATTTCATTATTCGGTTGATATTTCGCTGATTTATAGGGGTATACATTTCTGGGTCATAATGACCCCAGTATCTTATTAACCCTCTAATACCCAAATTTTTATTTTCGATTTAAGTATTATTTTTCGTTATCTAAAATCGTTCTAAACACGTTTTCGGCATTTATTTATTTTTATTCGCAAATTTTTAAATTTTGGTTTTTGATTTTTATAATTTTTATTTTTGAACATCCCTAGCTTTTTTCATTTTTTCTTGAAGCCTTTTCTAGTTGTTGATTTTTGGCAATAATAAAAATTAAAATTGTTACGGTATTTTTAAAAATATTATTTTTTTAATTTTTTTTTCGGAGCGTATTTTATTTTCCGTGTGACTAACGGAAAAACAGGTTTGAATTGATTTTAATACCACCAGGCTCTTCGTTTGTGATAGGTTAATCGTAGAAAAATATAAAAGGTACGATTTTTTATATTACACGTTAAATGAAGCCCAGGCATTTGTAGGTTATATAAGAATGCAATTTTTCAAACAATTTCTAAAAATACAAAAAAGTTTCAAAAGTCATAAAAAACTTTTCTTATATGCGTGTTATGAGTCAAGGTATAAGCCAAAAATAAAATCATTTTGATTTCCGAGCTACGAAAAAATACACAAAATTCCAAAGTGTACCCCGTCTAAAGGCGGGGTTGGGTATTAGAGGGTTAAGTTGTTTTTTTGTGGCGCCATCTTAGAATCACCTTAAGAAAAAAATTTTTTGGTCTTGCGCTTCGTTTCCACAAAATATTAAAAGTCAGGGAATTTCAGAAAGATCCGTTTGATAACAACAGAGATATTGCAAGTTGAAATTCGATTTTGGGTCATTATGACCCCAGTATCTAACTAAGGTTAAGTAAGGTAAAATTTTGAATATACCGACAAGAATAATATTTTTAGTGATATTTTCATAAACCCTAGAGTACAACTTTAAAGCGTAAATCCCAATATACTAGTGGATTGCCAAGCATGGACTGGTTCCTTTGGGTACCAGTCCGCCCAATATAGGATCGACTGCTCTCAGAACAATCCACTTTAGCCATGTAGGTGTTTTAAATGCTATACTATTCGACGCGTGTGTTCAAATTAATCACATGGCGGGTACTCCGGAATCGTTTTATTTGCAACCCTCGCAGCACTTTAGGGCGGACTACGGCAAAGAGAGTAGGTAAGTGTACTTGTGTATTGTGTAGCAGCACATTAAAAGTGCCAGCAGATTCGAATCAAGGCAAACCAGCCAGTAATGGTGGCGGAAAATCTGATCATCAGCTGCAGGCCGCCTAGGTGGTACACCCAAAATAAATCGGATGGCGGATTTCCCTCCTAGCGTATTAGGTGCTAAATCCACCTATTGATGGTAAGATTCGCCTCCTAAGCGTAGACGGGCAAACCCGTCAATTGAAATCGAGCACATTGGACTTGAAAATTCGAGCAATCTAAATGTTTACGCCCGACCCACACAATTGCACAACCAATCCGAAGCCGAATGATGGCATCGGAAACGCACACTTAGGCAAATGGTCACGCGGCAAATGGATGGTGGACATGTCAGAGGAATGGAATGAATATTGCAATATAAAACGCTTTATATATTGCTTTTGTCACACCTCCTATCAAGCGTCGATAGGTTCACACTTAAACGGTTTCGCCGAGAACCCAACAGCTGATATCTCGGTAATAATTTGACGATTCTCGGTAAAACTTTTACCGAGATCTCGGTAAACGTTTACCGAATCTCGGTAACCTTCGCCGAGATCTCGGCAAAAAATTCGGATTGCCGAAATCTCGGTAAAATAAGTACCGAGATTCGGCGTTAAAATTTACCGAGCTCTCAGCTGTTGGGTTCTCGGCGAAAAATTTTACTGAGGTCGGTGAAATAATTTAAGTGTGTTCGTGGAGTTAGTACTGGTTTATGAATCGGGAGGTCCTTGGTTCTATTCTGAATAAGCGCGAGGATATATTTTGATTTTACTTTTTGGTTCTTCAGGCAAATTTATTAAATTCAACCCGATTTCTTGTGACGAATTATCATAATAGATTCCGGTCCCTGTATTTAGATAATCATTTTGCTTGAGTGACTATCGAAATAAGGTACCGTGTGACAAATGGGTAAAGGAAATCGTATAGAGAGGGTTCTTAAAAAAAATAAAATGAATAAGATCTACTATATTTTTCAGATTGTTTCCTACTAAATCTATGCAATATTTAAATTTAATGTTTGTGCCAAAGTTCAAGGTAAATATTGAAAATTTTGGAAACTAGTGGAACAAGTGAAAATATTGTCGTTTTAAATGACTGAACTGAAACTAAAAAAATAACAGTCAGATCTGTAATTTCAAATGGCCTCTTTTGTTAGTGTATGAATACACAAAAAATCACACATAAATAATAAACATTTTGTTCTTTTTAAAACAATTTTCTTGAGTTAAGTTATTTATTTAGCAACAATGTTACTTTTATTAAAAGTAATAACATCATCCAAAATCAAACACCATTCTATTTTACCGATTTTCTACTACTCATTTTATATAAAGTTAAGTTGTCTCTTTTCTAAATAATGTATTCATTACCTTTATCGAGCGGATTTAACCCGGTCAAAAGTGTCAACATTCTTGTACCTACTGAATAAGTCATTATTTGAACTTAGTATCCAAACTCATGCGTCATCCGTTGAAGCCATTCAGAACATTACGATGTACATGTTTTTTTTAATTTCTTTATTAGTATCATTCCAAACATTACATTCATTTCTTCTATCATCCTAATTTGGTAAAACAAATTTAAGATTTTATTAACATTTTGTTTACAACATACTACATCTCCCTGGCTCATCACCCGAAAGGCTTTGGGGTTTTACATATTTCAACATGTTGAATCCAACAAAAATAGTCCGGTTGAAAACCCCGTGTAACACCATCGTGACCTTCCCTTGTTGGCTGCTACCCCATATACCCGATTGCCCCAAGGCTCCGCCACAAGAAATTTGCCTTAGACACCAAAATATGAAAAACAAAAAAAATATTATAAAAACTGGATTCGAACCCGCAACCTTTGGATCCTTGAACCTATACCCACACCACACGCCCATCATACTTTCTCATGTATGGAGTACTCCACAAAATGGAACCATCTTGTCACGGAGGACAACATGCAAGAGGAGCAAAATACAACACCCGTTGGACAGCCAAGTGCGAGAAGGGGTGAGATGATATGTTCTATAAATATATTTAAAGTACCAACGCGGTGCTGCGGGAATTTCTTACTTATACCAGAGTCAACATCTATATGTTTGTATATCTGTATTATCGGCAATGACTTATACATTTGCAGTGGAAATAGAATTTCATGCCGTGCGTGTTGGATTGGGTAATATATTAGGGAGAAACAAATAAACACACTTGACTATAACAGTCGGGCGCTTTATAAGCAGAATTTTATCGTTGACGTTTGGTGATTGATTTACTTTTCATTTATTTACATTTTGGTCTCCTATTAGTCGCATGGTTGGGGACGGTATGAGACTCCTCGAAGTAGGAGATCCAGGGTTTGTGGGATTCGATGTAATATTGTAATCAAACATCTAAGTGTGCATACAGCAAACTGGATTACCGTAATTCTTTCGCAATATTAGAAGTGAAACAATTATCACGACATGGATGTTTTATGTATCTTTTAACAATTACTTATCAAAATAGAGGCCGTTGATAAACCATGTGATCATTTAGCGGGGAGGGGGTATCTAGCCAAAGACCACGGTCCACCCATTTGTGTTTCAAAGAAAATTCCACCATCAACTAAACCTGATAGGTTTCATTAGCAGTCGGATTGTTCAAATTTAAAAAAAAAGTTTTAAAATTCAATATTTCATATCTTCTTTACCAACAACGATTAGAAGACGATTAAGATTTCTATGGAAATTACTATGACAAAATTTGAAAAAAATGTTCCCCACATGTTAGTACTGTAATGTTAATACAAAATTATCTCTAAGTGAAAGCTAATTCCTCAAACAATAATAAGGAACACTGCAGTAGAAACAAATCTTTTATGAGCTAATTTTGTTAGGGATTTTTGCAGAAGTTTATCACACTATAATCTCACATTTCGCTTAATAATAGCAAACCAATTCATAAATATCTCTTCTCCCATTTTTCAAATTTTGGTTTCATTCATGAACAAAAGAAACACATGATCATTGGGCGAGCGGGGGGTTATTCGTCAAAACCACACAAAAGCACGAGGGGGGAGGAGGTGACTGAAAAGTCAGGAAAAATGTTCACGTGGTTTATGGACGACCCCTAAGAAAGATATGGGGATTGGAATTTCAAACTTTTTTTAAATTTGAAACCGCTCTTATTAGCAGTCATTTACATTTACCGTTATATTTTTTGTTTGTAAAGAAGATGCAATAGTACCTAACTGGAATTTACAGAAATTACAATAAGGTTTAATATCGCACTCAACATTTTACACCAAAGCCAGATTTTCTATATTTTTGGAATTGATATAATAATTATTAAAAATCTTATGTGCACAACATAATCGCAAAATAATGGTGAACGCGTCACGAAATGATTTCTTATACCCTTAAGTGGATTTTTTGGTGTTGGTGTTCGTTCAGAGGTTTGCCAAGCCACATAACTAAATAAAACTCGTGAAGATCTTTTCCGAACAATATTTTTTTCTACATCCCAGAAAATAGGGTGTCTTTGAGCTTGTTGTGATATACATATTTGAAAATAGTAAATAGGCAAAGAATGTTCGCAGTTAATAATAAAGGGAACGCTCATAGAACATTTCGCCGTGGATCAAGCTCAGTCCCAGTTGGAACGAAACACTTGAAGAAAATTACTTAGTAAAAGAAGGAAAAATTTTGAAATTTTGAAAGTGTACATCAAAAACATTATCAAAAGAATGGAAAATTGATTAAAATAATGTTTTTTTCAACATATCTCGAATAGATATCATGTGTTTGTTATAAAATTATTTATAAAGAAATATTAGCAGGTTCTAAAGTAATGATCATTCTAAATGCGTTGCTTGCAAGAATTGATAAATCAGTAATATATAAAAATGTTTATGTATTAGCTTTACTAAATTTTATCTAAGTGTAAAAGTCACGTAGGAAATTGATTGAAGTGAAATTATGAAATCTAATTAGGGAAGATTGGATTGAACAAATGTGTAGTGAAAATAAATCACTTTTTTCAGCAGAGTGTGCTACTACAGCCTTGACAATCGAAAAAGTGTCACGCTGTCAGCCGGAAGGTGAAAAATTTGATGCAATTGATTTTGCTCAATACGTGTGTTTCCAAGGAAACTTACTGTGATGACTTGTCGGCTTACTAGGAGAATTTAATATTTTGTTTAAATGCTATGGCCTGCTATGATACGTACATGGTATATGAAACCTTGTGAAGACAAAACTTCTAAGAAGAAAGAGTGTGGTATGATCAGTTTACATATTTGATGTGAACAGAAAATGTTCATTTTTTTTCTAATACGTTGCATTATTTAGTCTACCGTTAACGGGTAATAAAGTTTTTGTTTATGAAAACTTAGAGTTTGTATGTGTTTGATCGAAGACACATTCAGGTAAGATAATAAAACATTCATGTGTCATTCATGTTGCCCCCAAATTTAGTTTCTGCTACATAAGAATTGATGCAGAGTTGCAGTTTTGGTGAGAAATTTCAAAATACTTTTTTTTTGTTCAAGGTGATGATTTTGTGGGTTTTTTTACACATATATCTGAATTCACAGCATAATAGGAGAGGGATCAGATTTAAATTTCTTTTCGTTTCAGAGAGCGAGTAATGGCGCTTAAGCCAAGGCACTAGAGCCAGGACATACGGGGGAAATACCTGTGTCCCATCCCAGGAAAAGGAACACAGCGATGAAGCTTACGCCACTTATATGAAAAACAACCTATTTTTAAAAGAAGGCAAAATTTATTATTAAAACATTAGGTTATTGGACTGTAACTGCAGTAATCGATTTCTCTTTTCGCTGATAACTTGAGCAGATCAATGTTATCAATTGTTGCTTTTGTATTAGTTGGAAACAAAAAACAATTCTAAAAACAATATAGCTCGAAAGAACAGCCTATGCATAAAAGAAGGCGGAATTCATTTTAATTTTAAATCTTCAGTTTTTATATTTATGGTTACATTTTATTTTGAAATGTTTGCAGGAAGGGTAAATTTGTGCTAAATATTTTATTTATTGATATACCGTCGTTGGGGGTGAGAATGGGTTAAAATGGGATATGTACGATTAAACTCCAATAAACTTCAAACTTGGTGTGTATGTACTTTGATGCTACCTAAAAAACTGTGTAAAAAATTATAGACAAATATTTATTCACTGCGGCGCAATAAGTGAATGAAAAATGACTCAATCTCACCCCATAGAGGGGGTGACATTGGGTCACAGTAATTGAAATAACTTGTTATTGAGAATATGACTGCAAAACCATTCACAGCTGAAAAATATTGATGAAATACGATGCAAAAAGACGAAAAGACATCTAAGATGTTTCACAAGTATAATAAACCTACTTTAAACGATTATAGCAAAACATTGAAAAGCTATGAGAAAAAATATGTAAACCCAGCATTTATCGTCAAGTTTACACAAATTTTCTTGTTTTTCCCCTCAAATTGTCTTTACAGTTACATTTCCATTGCCATAAAGCCTATTCAGTTTGCTCAAAAGTTTATAGAAACAGTAATTATTTTGAGCCTTTGCAAGTAGTTAAATTTCAGTGCGACATTCCACGATAAATACATTTTTGGCAGATGTTGACGTCATAATCCCGGTATTTCAGCGATCCAACTTATACATACTTCCGTGAGTTGTTTCTATAATATGAAAACACTAATAAATAATTAAATAAAAAAAACCCTTTGATAAAATATTACGATGTTGTCGAGCACGAAAAACAGTTGCTGGTTTGAGAAGTTGTCAAAATGTGTTGCATTGTTATTCAATGCACGAAATCCTCAACTAGACTTGTTTGATGTTTCAGAGATGCTGTATTTAGATAGAATAAACACATTTTAATGAAGAAAGAGTACACATGGCACCGTAAAACAAAAAAAAAATAGACTTGTGATTTCATTCAGCATCGTTCTTCCTTCACCCCCATTTTCAATGTTTTAGACATATTACCGACAAAAATGAAATTTTTGTGGAAAAATCAAATAGATTCCGGAAGATACATGTGAAGTGTAATGAAAAGACTTTCAACCTCCTACTAATATAACAAAAGAGAATAAAGTACATGCGTTATACTTTGCACAGGAGAAATTTATAGTTGTAAATTTTGTCTAGTTTCAACATACAAGTTTGTTGATATAGTAAACAAAAATTACTATTTCTTCAAATGTATATTGTGATTAATTATATGTAATAATATGTTCCCAAACATATGAATTATAAATTTTAGTAATATCAGCGTTTTTAGTTGAAATATTTCATAAATCATATTTTTCCGTTTTGACCCAATCTCATCCCCCAGACCCATTGTCACCCCCATCGACGGTATCAAAATCTTCAGTGCAAAAAAATATTCCAATAACGAAACTCAATAAGGTTTGTTCATAAATTTCATAAGGCGAAAAATAGTCATTTTGGACACCCACCCACCCCCTCGTAACGCTTTTTGTATGAATATTATAAATTTTTTGTATGACCTGTAACAACTTACTGACCTCCACCCACCCCCTCAAGCGTTGTGTGAAATTAGCGAATGAGCCCAAAGAAGAATAAATATTTGAAAGAAAGGATTTCTGGATAAGTAATGAAATAGTTTTGGCAATAACTTTCCCAATATGTTATAGTTTATTCAAGAGTATATCATTGTTGCATTAAGTGCCTTTTTTAAATCAACTGACTCTAAAATAAGCCTGATGTCGTCAGAGAGATTCATTAAAAACGTAAAAACGAATATCATCTTGAGACGTCCTTGGTTTCATATTCATTATGCCAAACGACTTTATGTCAAATGATTATTATGCCAAATGACCTACCACCAGATCAACTCTATATTTACTTATAATAATAATGCTCAACATATTGTCGATTTAAAGTCATGCTTTAGAGCATTCATGATGTCAAAACTATGTATCATTGCTTGACAGTTATCGAATGAGTGCAATAAAACTTATTGTAATCTGCATTTAATTATGCATATAAAAATAAACACGCATTGTTTGAAAATGTATTGGAAAATATGAAGTTGATGCAGTCCCATATTGAAAAATAAAGGCATACCAGTCTCCATATGAACTTTTAATTTAAATTTCAGCTGCAAAACGTGAATTGTGTTCAAGTTTATTATATTTTGCTGATCATTAGAAGCAAAATTAGTTAGCTATGCGGTTGTGTTAAATATGTCAGGAAGAAATGTAAGGGGTCGTCCATAAATGACGTAGCTATTTAGGGGGGAGGGGGATCTTTACGGGGCCCATATAGCCGTAGCGGTAAACGGGCAGCTATTCAGCAAGACCAAGCTGAGGGTCGTGGGTTCGAATCCCACCGGTCGAGGATCTTTTCGGGTTGGAAATTTTCTCGACTTCCCAGAGCATAGAGTATCTTCGTTCCTGCCACACGATATACGCAAGCAAAAATGGTCATTGGTACAGTAAGCTCTCAGTTAATAACTGTGGAAGTGCTCATAAGAACACTGAGATGCAAGCTGAGATGCAGGCTCTGTCCTCTGTTTTGTTTGACTTATAAACTTGGTTTATAAAGTGATGATTCAGCTTCAAAACATTCATCAAGATTGAAAAGAAATTTGAGAAATTTTAGATTTTCTTGATAAATGCAATCAAACAGATTTTTCAAAGCTTTAAATGGTTATGTAAATATTATATTATATTCGTGTCTTAATTGATAATTTTATAAACAAACCAAATCAAAGTTTAATAAATAAATTAAAAATCAAAGCTTTAACTACTTGGAGTACATTGTTTTCTCATTTGTTAACAAGTCATAAAGTCAGCCGTTTTCAAGACAATAAAATATGCTCTTTTCGGCAAATATTACATGAAACATGATATTTATACCGTGTATTATGCATTCAATGTTCAGGAGATCTCACTCAATCAACTCATCGATTTGTTTTGATGTATCAATGCTCTTGATGGAATAGCCTGAATATTAATGAGGACAACAGATTCAAGTGATATCGAAATTGCCCTATCATTCAATTTTATTGATAACTTGGTATTTTGATAATTTTTTATTATTTAACTGTTTCATTATAGGTTGTGTAGGTTTATTTTATTATGAAGAAAGATAATGAAGTTCAGCTGAAATATTAATAGAGATAAATAATGTGTATAATAATCGCTAAAATTTTCTAAACATTCCAAATATATCAAGTGTAATCCTTTCTATTGGCCACTGATTGCCAAATGGATTTGAATTTGGATAATAATTCATTTCGAATTAATATATTTTATTGTTCATTTTCATTGAAATCTATTTCCTAACAAAGAATAATAAAAAAACAATCCTCTAATAACGAAATTTCTGTTCTAACTAAAAATAAACTAGAAATATATTGTACCCTAACTCAACAATAACGAGCTTCATCAATCCAATCAATTTTTTTTTCACATTTTCTATAGTAAACTTGTTTGTCTTGGTAACAACAGCAAAAGTAATACAATTTAGCCTAAATGAAACTGGACACCAAAATTATGTAACAGGAAATGTGTTTATTTGAAACTGTTTTCCAAATTACTTTTGAGCACTACTGTATATCATACTGTTAGATTAGATTATCCTTAGTCAGTAATTAATATCAAATTTTGTATTGAACTTCTGAATTCTAATTTTTTTTTCAACCCAATCACTGAGGAAAATTAATAAAAAATATAAAGGGGGGGCCTTCCTTCGCCGAGTGGTTAGAGTCCGCGCCCAAGTAGCACTGGTAACAAATGCAATATTTTAGAAAAATAAAACAAATTACATTGCCGTTGCATTTCAGATAATTTGTAGCATATCTTATTGATGACTTTCAATTTTGGTTACTAAGCTATTACATTGTAACTTACGCTTTGTTTACATTACATAGGTGTTGCATTTTTACTTGCATGTAACTTAACCTAGAGCTGTCAAAATGAATAAGTTACATTGAAATTGAATCTGTGGTTGCAAAGAAACAAATAACACGCTAGGTTACATACAGATTGCTAAGTCACATGTGTGTAACAGCATGAAGTTTGTTTACCATTTGTCATAGGGGAAGGGGTGAAAAAATGAACAGGATGGTAAAATGAACACCAAATTTCAATAATTTTTATTACGCACGGATGATTTAGAGCATAAATAAGAGTGTTTTTTGTTGATACGGAGATAAATTGAAGTCAGAACCACTTTCAGAAATTAAAACTGATGTAATTTTAGGCACGGAGATGTTGAGGTTTTTCAATGAGGTGAATATCGTAATGATATGATGTCGAAGCAGAAACCTTTAGAACTCGAAGGGATTATAATCATTCATAGATGTTTTTTTAGGACTGTGATAAAAAATTCAAAAATGTTTGTTTTGTTCGTGTGTTTTACCACCAACATCAAATGAACATTTCCATAATATTTTAATGACGATGAAAGTATGTGAAAATTTAGCTGTCTTAGTCTCGTTAATTAACATCTCTATTTTTGATGTTGTGCTATAGAACCAGTTACAATTAATAAACAAATTAATAAATGAAGGACAATTTCTGCGAGTAGACATATCACAGAACATCGAGTTACATTTGTAATGTTCTCTTTACTAGTTTTGTGGGGAACGCCAATCTTTGAGCCGATGACTCGGAATGACGAGAATTCGTTTGAGGGAGCAGGATCCGTCATCAACTGTATTTTATTCTCCAACCGAAACACGGTGAACACATTTTCGACGAGTAAATTTCAGTTTTGAACAGAAAAATGGCTATTGAAGTTTCGATGATTACGATGACGGATCCTTGAACGTTAAAGTGTTTGGGTCCTCAAGACAATTCGTAATCAAACGTCAATATTCCACCGCAAAATCGCTAGTGTTTGGAGGTGATGTTTACTTCAAAAATTTCGAAATCAACATCTCCAACTTAGTTCTAATACCCTCCGTACACGAATTATTGTGGCGCGTCGATCATCGCAAGTTTCTCGTTGAACAGTCAATCCCTAAATGATTGTGTTTTGTTAAGCTTAATTACTTTTAGACGACAGCAGTCAGTGGCTGTCTTCTTTGTTGAACTTTGTTCTGGGATTCCAACTCCCACAGGGTCCACTTATGCACTGTCATAGCTCGTATTACGTGCAATAAATATGTTAAATTTGTCCTTGAATAACTTATCGAAGGACCTAAACTTTAATCAACTCGTGGGGCAAAACCCCCACCCCCCTGTTGAATTCAAATTCTACCAAACGTAATGCCACGCTGAAGTAACGCGCAAATTAGAACCTTACAAATGTAAATTTTAGGCATCAGCATGTATCAGATAGATAGATAGATAGATAGATAGATTCTATTATTGAACAATAACATCAGAACAAACGCATGTAGGTATGCATTATATATGCAGAATCGATGAAGAGAAATCACTCATGTTAGTTAGGCCCTATTGAAGTGAGAGCACAGAAATGCACAAGGGGCTACCATTAACAACGCTATTATTTTTTCCCAATTTTAGACCCACCTTCTCCCTAGTAGTCATTTGTCCATACACAAAATTTACAATTTGTATGGACCGTGGTCATTGGGCAGAATCTCTCCCCTCCCCCAATAAATGACTACGTGGTTTATGGATGACCCATAAGCACGCATTTTTTTAATTGATTTATTAACCCTAGAAATACTCAAATGGATGGATGTTGTTTCTACTATTTGATAGAGAACATATTTGTATATCCGATTATAATAAAAAAAAGCATGTTTTTCACATCTAAATCGCTATTTTCCTTGTCATGGGCATATTACCCTCAGTCCCTAATATTGGCGCAAATTGATCAATTTCTAAATTCAATTCGTTGTTTCACCTCGGGACGCAAGTTTGCATTACTTCCTAGCGTCTTGTAGTGAAAAATTGTTAACAAACCCGCATCTTGTCACCTTTATTCACAAAAGAGAGGATCGATGAAGAGAAATCGATCATGCGACTTGCGCCCTTATTATAGCACACGCTGGAATTTTCCTTCTTTCGAGCTATTTGAGCCATTTGAGCACGTCACAAACCATGTGCTTTCTTGGACGGTGCATTTAATTTTCATACTTTTGTAAGGTTCCGGTCAATTGGCTTTGAGGATTTTTGCACATTATTTGATGATTTATCGCAAATTCATCGTTTTTCACATTAAAAGCAAGACGATATCGTTTAGGTGTTCATTTTAATACCCCTTCCCCTATTGACAGCAGTGTCATTTATTGTCAGTTTCAGTATAGTTACACATCAGTTTCAAAATAACATAAGATTTCTGGGTGACTGATGTGTAACAAACGAGTAACTTGCTGACAGTGGTCAACACTACATGCCAAAAGTTTTCATACGTATTGTGAATTTTGATATAAGAACTTTACTATTTTATGACTAGTTATTGTTTTCATAGATATTTTTCCAGTGATTGATTAAAATTGTTGAATTTTCTATTTGCAGCCTTTCTAACAGCTTCTTAATAGTTTTCATCATTTTAGATTGGCTGTCCTCAAACAGTTATTCGGAAGTGTTTCTGCAGCAAGATGAAATTAAATGGCGATTTATGATAGGCAACCCAGAAAATCCAACTGCGAGACACGAAACAACATGATTTTGGAATCACAATCTTCACAAACAATTAAATTAAAATCAAAAACACTGCTGATTTGAGTAACAGTGTCAATTTCCATTTTTTTGTGTGAGTTCTAATGGAATAATATCTCAACAATACAGGTATCGTGTGTTATTCAATATAAAATTATTACCTATTTTATGAGCGCGTCAATTTTGAGTAAGTAAAATGATTGATTTCACCACAAATTCAAATGGGCATGTTAAATCTATTATGTACTTGTGAATAATTACGCGTTCGAAAATCATACGTATTACTTTTATTGACATTCAATTCTAAAATGGTTCTTCGGTTCCAAAACTGTCAGAAAGTAACAACAACTTCAACGCCGTTTCATCTATTTTGTCGCAGGAAAACCTATGCGTAATCAACAAATTACATAGCAGTCGCTTGTAAACTTCTTATGTAACGAACAAACAAGTTACATAAGGCTCGACTTTTTGCGCTTTTTCGGTTACATAGCAGTATTTTTCCATGTTGCAAATGTACCATATTGTAACTATTGAATATATTAAGTAGCCGTTACTGTAAGCTACTTGTAACAATATGTGCTGCTTGGGCGGCTACAAAGCAAAGCCATGCTGAAGGTGTCTGGCTTCGGTTCCCGGTCGGTCCTGGATCTTTTCGCAAAGGAAATTTTCTGGACTTCCCAGGGCATAGAGTATCATCGTACCTGCCACACGATATACGAATGCGAAAATGGCAACTGTGGCATAGAAAGCTCTCAGTTAATAACTGTGGAAGTGCTCATAAGAACACTAAGCTGAGAAGCAGGCTCTGTCCCAGTGAGGACGTCAATGCCAAGAAGAAGAAGTAGAAGGGGGGGGGGGGGGGTGCTTGATATGCTACGTATTTTCCAAGGGGAAGTATCAGAATTTGTGACGAAACGGTACGAGAGGGGAGGGGGGTGTTAAAAATCAGTGAAAAATGCTACGTTATTTATGGACGGCCCCTAAAAGAAAATTATAAACATTTGTATGAAAGGAAAACTTCAAAGTTTGAGCGCTATTTTCTCAGTGCCCACTTTTTTCAATATGGGCCTTTATGGGCAGCATAAGTTGTTCTTAGAAAAACTTTCTTATCGAAAATGTCTCCATCATGAAATTTTGCCCTGAACAACTAATTCCTATCACAATTCATAGATAGTCAAAATTAAAAATGATAAAAAAAGATTATTGCGTTATATAAAAATGAAATTTTGTTTTCATATTTTTCATGATAAAAAAAAAAATCAGTACATATGTTCTCTTGACTTCTCCAAACGGTTTACTACAATCTCCCCACTGAACGTTTTGTTCTAAAATCAACATATCGGTGCCATAATTCTTCAAATAAATTGCTTGCAAAAACTCATAGCCAATTTGCAGAAGTTGTTCTTGAGTCAAAATGATCGATTCATCTATAGAAAACTCTTTTACTATTATACTAAAACAATGGTTAAAATTTAATCCCATATATGGGGCACAGTTTGTTATAATCAGCTCATTCTGGGTAGCATTCATCAGCATTGGATCGATATTTTTTTTATCAATGTGAAAGTAGAACCGTGATCTTGTTTTCTTTGAATAGCACCAGCAAAAGATTCCACAGAGTTTTCATGTTTTAAAGACTATTCATTTTATAAAGAGGACACCTTGTTTATGCTATATCTTTTTTATCATGTATATAAAATCCCAGAGTTTTCTGTCTGTCAGTAACGCTTTGAAAGGTTTCATTGAGCAGCATACAACAGCAATTTAAGAGCACAACAACAGTCAAATTAAGAGCACTGCAAAAGTCCATTTGAATGTTACAACATTACAATAGAGTCCCAAAGCCCTGTCCCAATTTTAGTGCCAAACGCTTATGTTCAGGCCAAAAACACAAGTTTACTCAATTTTTTAATGTTTTTCATTTGTTAAAGTACAAAAAACATTTTTTTATGTTTTTATAGATTTTGTCACACTCCTTGATTTGAACTCAAATTTTGGGTGTATTTTGTTTTCCGTGTCCCTTCCGAAATGTCAGATAGGAACAACCCCAGTGTTAAAACTAAAACCCCTGTGATATTTTTGTCGACTAAGCGAACGTCAAACATGATCTCAAGTGTCAAGGTTCATTTATGGATCCAATTTTGAAATTAAAGTTTTAATATGGTATATCCGTTATTTGAGCGAGAAAAATTGCTAAAGTAGTTGCAGTAATATGATCTTTCGCGTTATTAAATGAAAACAAGATTTCATTAATTATTTTAGGACCCTATTGCAAATTGTGGAGCACTATAACAGCTATTGCACAGGGTGTTCTAGAGTTTTCCGGAGCTTTGTCCTTCCTAATTCGTATAAAAGTCACGATCTTTTTATCATTGTAGTTTTCCGGTTTTATGAACTTGGACGGTAATCAAAATGTAAACAAACCAACTTTATGCTGTTCGACCGCACTTAAATTCCGATGCAAGTTGAAAATGTGATTAATTACGGGTTTCGTCATTTCAATATAAGGTTCAAAAACAAATAAGATATATGCAAAGGATAGATAAACATGATTGTGGGTCGAATATTCTATTTTTTTTTATTTACACAACCTTCTTGAGTCGATGTTCCATGGTTCGATATCGACTTATGAAGGGAAAATAAAAATATTTTTTTTATGGTAACTATAATGGTCCCCTAAAAGAGCTTTCCAAAGTATTCCTGTTCGATGACTCGATATATTCATTAGTCGATAGTCCCCTAATTACAATTCGATTCGTTTTAAATCATTGACGATCGCCATCGCAGCACAAATTTCTATACAGAAATTGTAGCACTGGTTAATCGGGATTCAATAGAATATTCTAGAATTTTCAGTCAGATTCTTCTTTCTAATTTATAGAAGCTTCTGGAACTTTTGAAATATTTCACAACAGCATTTAAGGCTGTAATTATTTCAGATCAGAATAACGGCACTATAACAATGGAGTATGGTTAGAGCATAAATTTGGGCGATTTTGCGTTCATAAATATCATGCGTGTCTCAGCTTATTATTCATACACCAATGGCATATTATTCAACAGAGAAATTTCTCTGTCCATGTTATCATTTTGCAATTGAACATAAACATTATTAATCTTTGAAAGAGGTTTTTGCTTGAAAATTCTTATGGAACGTGACTAGCCACGCTGGGTTAGCTAGTTTATCAATGAAATCATAATCGGTTTTCTGTGCATCGTAATACTATTATTTTTCTCTTATATGGAAATATAAGATCTTACAAAGAAGAACAAAGAAGTTTCGACAAAAACTTCCTAGAAAAGATGTTCTTCAAACTTAAACAATATTTTTCACATACCAAAAATCTTTGACCATTTTAAACATTGTTCCTTATTCGTGTGAATTATAATTATTTTGATGGCTTTTTTGTTATAACACCATCGTGCAATAATATAATAGTCAAACGATACTGTATACAGAAAACCGATTACGATTCTGTTGATATATTATAAAGATATAGCATGCACAAGGTGTCCACTTTATAAAATGAACAGTCCTTAAGTAAGTTCTACAATAGAGAATGTGGCTACTCTGGTAGGTGATAAATTATTATGAATATACATTAAACTTGTTCAACATACGATGATTAACGCTTTACAGGAGACTTGACTGTATATCTTTATTTTGCTGGGGATAACACATGTTCACATGTTTATCAATAGCATGAGCAATCATGCATATGAAACGTAAAACCACATCGACTTTGGTTACTCATCTATTCAGTAGTAAGTTTAGAGCAGTAGATTTATAATGTGCTAGTCGATCCGATGATTATGGTTCGAATCTGGTTTGCACCCTTTCAGTTTTTTGCGTATTTCCATACTTCCAATACATGCACCTAAAAGGCATATGTGTGGAAGTTTTATTTTTTAATACATGTGTTGGTGATGCACGCACATGAAAAAAAATACACATGCGACATCAACCAGGATCGATCCATGGTCATGAGCGTGAGAACCGTATACTCTACCACAGCACTAAACCCGCTTGTTGGTACGAGTGGTGCAAAAAGCATCTCAATTTGTACTTCCCCATTTGTACCGTAAAAACTGCTCGACTCAATGACCGGATTATCTGCCTATCAATAGACGCTCAAAAACGTCATGTCGCTCAGAAGAACACTTTTCCGCCATCAATAGACGCAGAAAACGCCTATAATGACGGTTTCAACTTTTGGGTGTACCAATACGAATATTAATCCCCGGAGTGGAAGTCTTGGTGGCTTACGTCAGTAAGCCCATCGACCGAATCAGTGTGGGTTGCACTCAAGTTAGTGTCAGTTTTTTGTTCATAATTTGGATCAAGCTCATACTTCCGAAATTCATCGAGAGGTTAACTGAGCAATAGAGTATGAGTTGGAATCAAATTCCAAATTTACTGCCAGAAAACGTCGGTGTCTTGTGATAATTGCATCATTTTATCAATGACATTTCCAATGCAAGCCCCGGGGCATGATCTTGTTCACCATGTAAGTCACATAGCCGCCCAAATGACATTTTACCGAATGAAACAATCCAAACTGATTCAGATTGTTGTTTTTGCCCCTTTCAGAGCGACTTTCAACACACAAACATGTGTCATAGAGCTGTGAGCGCACGGTGTGTCTGAAACCGTATTTAACGAAAAAAAAATAAAATGCGAAGTTCAGATTTTTTTACAGGTGAGTTGATTTCACCTGCTTATAAGAGAAAAAAACACGTTTTCAATTTACTTAACCTAACTTATCCTAAATATATAACGCATTAATCGTGGCAATAGAAGATTGTAACGATTTTTGCCTGATATTATTAATTATTTTATTTGTCATTTGTTCCAATGTTTCAACATTGGATATTCTATGATACTCATTGGTACTATACCTGGGAGGAAGTTTCAGAATCATTTTCAAAATATTATTCTTGATTCTCTGCAGAGCTTTCTTCCTGGTATGACAACAGTAAGTCCATATTAGTACTACATAAAACATTGCTGGCATGAATATTTCTTTGAATATCAAAAGCTTGTTCTTAAGGCAAAGTTTTGATTTTCTATTAAAAAGGGGAAAGATATATTTTACATATTTGTTACATTTGACTTGAATGCCCTCAATGTGACATTTGAAAATTAAATTCTTATCTAGCATGAGCTCTAGATACTTAACTTCATCTGACCAATTTATTGGAACCCCTATCATCGTGACAACATGTCTATTTGAAGGTTTCAAATAAAGAGCTTTTGGTTTATGTGGGAATATTATCAGTTGAGTTTTGGAAGCATTACGAAAAATCTTCCATTTTTGCAAGTATGAAGAAAAAATATCCAAACTTTTTTGCAATCGACTACAGATGATACGCAGGCTTCGTCCAGATGTGAAAAAATTGAATAATATTGGTCTAAAAATGCTGCCCTGAGGAACACCAGTTCTTACAGGAAGTCTTTCAGATTTGGAGTTCTGATAATTAACCTGAAGTGTACGATTTGACTGATAACTTTGAATTATTCTAAGAACAACAATGTTGGAAAATTAAAGTTTTTTAATTTTACGATCAAACTTTCATGCCAAACACGAATGCTTTTTCTATGTCTAGAAGAGCAAGACCAGTAGAATAGCCTTCAGATTTGTTGGAACGGATCAAATTTGTTACACGTAAAAGTTGATGAGTGATCGAATGTCTATGGCGGAATCCGAACTGTTCATTGGCAAAAATTGAATTTTCGTTGATGTGGGCCATCATTCTGTTCAAAATGACCTTTTCAAAAAGTTTACTGATGGAGGAAAGCAAACTGATTGGACGATAGCTAAAAGCTTCTGCAGGATTTTTGTCTAGTTTTAAAATTGGAACAACCTTAGCATTTTTCCATTTGTCAGGAAAATATGCTAATTGAAAACATTTGTTAAATATATCAACTAAAAATGATAAGCTACTTTCTGGAAGTTTCTCGATGAGGATGTAGAAAATTCCATCATCGCCAGGAGCTTTCATATTTTTGAATTATTTTAATAATAGTTCTCACTTCTTCCAAATCAGGCTCTCAAGAATTTTCGAAAACCTTCTCTTGATTGAGAAAACCTCTCGAAGTCCTGAGTAACTTAATTTTCTACTGGACTAGTAAAACCTGAATTAAAATTGTGCGCACTTTCAAACTGCATAGCTTTTTCGCAATTTGTTAGTAATAATTATTTTTCCTTTTGCAATGCCGGAGGTTTTATCAAAATTTTTGATAATTTTCAAAAGGGCTTAGAGCCAGAGTCCAATTGAGAAATTTTATTTTCATAATTTTTGTTTCCTTATTGTAAAAATCGTTTATTGGTTTCTTTCTGCTAATTCTGCCATATAATTGTCATAGCAGGATCACGAGTGCGTTGAAATTGTCTTCTCCTCACGTTATTAAGACGGATCAAAAGTTTAAGATCATCGTCTATAATAACGGATTCAAATTTTACTTACCATTCTGGAATTGCAATGCTCCTGGCTTCAACAATAGAATTTGTCAAAGTTTCAAGAGCATTGTCAATATCAACCTTTGTTTGTAAAGAAATGTTAACATCAAAATTAGAGTAAATATATGTTTCATAAATATTCCAATCGGCTCTAAAATAATTGAAAGCGGAGATGACAGGATTGAGAATCGCTTCATGAGATATTTTGAATGTAACAGGGACATGATCAGAATCAAAATCAGCATGAGTAACTTATTGGCTACAAAGATGACCAGAGCCGGTTAAGACCAAATCAATTGTAGATGGGTTTCTAGAACAAGAAAAACATGTAGGGCTATCAGGATATTGAATTGAGAAATATCCTGAAGAGCACGCATCAAATAAAATTCTGCCGTTGGAATTACTTTGAGAATTATTCCATGACCGATGTTTGACATTAAAGTCACCAATGACAAAAAATTTGACTTATTGTGAGTCGATTTTCGCAAGTCAGTTTGAAGCAAATTAACTTGCTGTCCAGAGCATTGAAAAGGAAAATGGGCACCTATGAAAGTATATTTACCAAGCTGTGTGTCAACAGAAACACCCAAAGATTCAAAAACTTTAGTTTCAAATGACGAAAACAGTTGATGTTTTAAACGTTTCTTAATGATGATTGCAGTTCCCCAACATGCCCCATCAAGTTGGTCATTACGATAAACAAAAAAGTTTGGATCTTTTTAGGTTTCAGTAATAACTGCTATATGCACGTTATTAGCTGTAAGAAAATTAAACAGCTTATCCTCTTTACTATTTAAAGAACGAGCATTCCAATTTAAAATATTTAAATTGTTATTTATTGGATCCATTAAAAAAACGTAATCCAATAACAATTTGATTTGTAAATTTTGCAACTTGGACAGCTTCAGTCATAGTGGTGGCTTTTAACATTGCATCAATCATTTGATTCAATTGTTCAGTTTGAAAAAATAAAATTAAAGGAAGACATATCATTTGAAGTCTGATATTTTTCCGTTAGAATTTTCGGTAGACGAAGAGGCGGACTAGATGTTACCTGTGGCGGTAGGGTTTTTTCCATTTGATTTGAAACAAGTAGAATTGGTACTCATAGTACGAATAGGGGAGGAGTTCAAATTACCTGCAACGATATCGGCAAAGGATTTTCCTTGGGTAGATACATTCGAAATTGAAAGATTCGAACGGCTACCCGACAGATTAAAATTAGATTGTGAAAAAGCGTGATTATTATCTTTCTGATGGGTATGTTTCTTAATCAAGCGATCGTTAACTGAAAAATGAGCATTGTTCAATAATCTGCCTGGCACGAGTCTCGACGACTCGCCTACGCGAAGGGCAAGTCCAAAAATTTGACTTATGGGTGCCCCCGCAATTTGCGCATATGAAATTATCGAAGATACCTTCACTCCTTAGCATAGTCCTTAGCGTCCTTAGAACATACGCAAATCATGCATTTATCATCCATGACGGCAATGTTTTGTTCCATGGCCCCACTTTTGGCACCGACGGCACTGAGTGTGATTCTGGTAATTTCCTCCAGGTTTCTGGAAATGTTCCCATTTCACACGGACATCGAACATAAGTCTAGCTTTTTCTAAAGCTTTAATATTATTTAGGTCTTTTTTGTTAAAGTGAATTAAATAATATTCTTGAGAAAGCCCTTTCCGTACAATGCCAGATTGGGTTCTCTAGACCCGTGCGTTTGATTTTCCATTGGACCTGTTAGTGAAAGATAGCGGTGATCCTTCTTGGACACCGTCTTGACAAAAGAAAAGCTCTTAGAAGGTCCTTCCTTCTTTTATTTATTCACTAAACATGGTTGCAACCATGAACAAAAGGATGTGTGAATCTCCGAATTTATAACGACCTCCCAAAAAAAGCGGGATTGAAAACTGTCACTAAACGTGTCAAGAATGGAAGAAAAGGATGCGTACTTTTTTTTAAGGGTGAAATGTTGAATGTTGATAATTTAATCGAAATGAGCAATCAGTTCGATACTTCAGACAAATTTTCCAAACACCAAATCAAATTATCATCTAGCCCAGGCTTTTTGATTCAAGGGAGGAAACAAAGAGTGCCGCCTATTGTGGTAAGTTAATCTAAATTTGGAGGATTTAATCAGGAGATCTTGGACTCTATTAGGGGAATCAAGTTAGGTTAAGTAAATTAAAATCGTTTGTTTCTCTTATAAACAGGTGCAATCAACTCAACTTTAAAAAATCTGAACTGCTACGGCAAATGAAATGTAATATGTTGTCAACAAAATGTCAATAAATGCTCAATTTAACCAAATTAGGATGATAGTGTTTTTAACACAGAACACTTCGATATCAGATATGTAATGTTTGGAATGATACATATAAAGAACTAAAAGAAACAATACAATTGGTTGATATATTTAACAAATGTAGCCCAGATAGCCGTAGCGGTAAACGCGCAGCTATTCAGCAAGACCAAGCTGAGGGTCGTGGGTTCGAATCCCACCGGTCGAGGATCATTTCGGGTTGTAAATTTTCCCAGGGCATAGATTATCTTCGTACCTACCACACGATATACACATGCAAAAATGGTCAGTTGGCATAGAAAGCTCTCAGTTAATAACTGTGGAAGTGCTCATAAGAACACTAAGCTCAGAAGTAGGCTTTGTCCCAGTTGGGACGTAACGCCAGAAAGAAGAAAATTTAACAAATGTTTTCAGTTCGAATATTTTTCTAACAAATTGAAAAATGCCAATGTCGTACCAATTTTAAAGCCGGACAAAACTCCTGCAGAAGCTTCTCTCTATCGTATAATCAGCTTGCTTTTCTTCATCAGTAAACTTTTTGAAAAGGTCATTTTAAACAGAAATGATGCGCCATATCAATAAATATTTATATTTGCCAATGAACAGCTGGAATTCCGACATGGAAATTCGACCACTTAATGTCATACTTTTCGAGTGGTAAATTTGAATTGATGGTATTTTTTTCCAATAACGTGTCCAAACACTCCGTGGAGCTATACAAGTCTAGAGTGAGTGGGTTAAGCCAATACCAGTTCCACCGCTTTTTGGTCAACCTTTCCAGTGGAACAGGAACCGCAAGATTAAATTCTGGTTCAAGATGATCATTTGCAAAAAAAAAAGAATCAACCTGAACAAAAACAAACTGATCCCATTCCTAATTTGAGTAGGCACCATTCTGTTATTTCGGGGCATTTCTGTGGTTTCCATTGACCGCAGGGAGTCCAGCTGAAGATAATTGATTTTCATCTTCTCTTTGCGAGTCTTCTCCAGCCTATCAACGTTCTGATGGGAGATAGATCCCGAAACTGAGAGGCTCATTTTTTGCGTGTAGTAATTAAACGATGAGCTCCCATTAGAACAAAGTGAATAGAAGTCAGAGGACGGACGACTAAAAGGTGGCTGAAAGTCCGATGGCGTGTGACTTGAGTCCATTTCCTTCCATTTGTCTCTGGGCTCAAGGGTACAATTTGGCCCGCGTCTTCGCTACACATTCAAGGTCAACTCCCCGCCATCAATGAATGGCAGCGGATTGGCCTGCAGGCTTCTTTAGCTTACTCATGGGAAGATTAGCTCATCGTTAAGTCCTTTTTCTTATTACTTTTCTTGGCTCTACGCTCCCACTGGGAGATGACCTTCCTCTTCTATTAAGTGTTCTAATGATCAATCCCACAGTTATAATAGCAGAATTTTTTTTTTTTCAATAAGATGCTACATGTTATGTGGTGAGCTCATACGCCTGTCCATAACATTAAGTCAGCGAATTGACAACTTATCTTTCTAGCTTGACGAATTGGAGGATCATTTTAGGATTTACCTAAGGGTTAAATCGTTCGAGATGACACAGTAAATGGCGCGGCTCTTCAATTTATTAGGGGTATTTGTAATTAGTGGGTTTGTTGCACTCAAAATAATCCAAACGTCATTGTTACGTGAAAACATACGTGATTTTTTTTCATCGCATATTTCACGTAGCATTCACGTGGATCGTGAGTAGCACAGAATGAACGCATGAACTTCTGGACTACGGCTGATCCACCATGCTTTCACGTAACTGCTACGTGGATTTTCCCGTACTTTTTACAAAGCGTTTCGATAAATCTTAATTGATGTTTCAATAAGAATTATCTATACATTTGATTGAAACCACCCATTCTTTCACTGGATTCTGTAATAAGATTACTTTTCAATTAAATAGAAAAAATGCAACAAAATAAAGAGGTCAACATATTTATTGCTTGTAGGAGGCAACACAGATCATTTAATCCGGTTGAGCAATTCTAAATATCCTGTAACACTGCTGCTTCGTTGAGGGGGAAGCCTTGATTGGCAGTTTGCGTTTGCCGGTCACTGAAGATGCAAACGAGGTTACACCAGCACCACACAGCAAAAAATTCTTAGATTTATACGTAACGTTATTTTAGTTTTAATCATGCAAAGCCATTTCTCATGTATTATTCAATGATAAAACCTATAAACACATCTATTATATACAACATTGTTACCAAATTCCTTAATATTGAACGCGAAACGCCTTCTCTCAAAGAATGTTGCTTGTAAAACGGCTCGGTTTACATGATTTTCTCGCTGAAAATTCAATCATAAATAATGCACATGGAATGACACGCCTTCGATCCATCCATGTGCATTATTTTAGGCAGAATATTCAGCGTGGAATCATGTAAACTGAGCGATCTTGTTTTCAATTTCACTTTCAATACGCAAGAAAGCATGCAAAATTGGCGAATGTTGGATGCAAGATCATGAAATGTTTCAGTTTCACTCAAGTTTGCAAGTATTCCTGAATGCAATGAGGCAGTTTACATTATTTATCGTTTGATATCAAATGATAATTCGATTCACATGACAATCATAAAAGTTTAAGTGCCATGCAAATTTAAGATTTTTTTGCTGTGCAGGTTGTTCTGCGATAGCACTTTCCGGAATTTATCGTTTCTATTATTGAAAAATTATACCAGCATTACACAACGGAAATAAGTAAAGTTTACACATTAAGAACAAATTGTTCCAAATTAAAAAGTTATCTCCAGGACACACAATACTGATACTGCACAGTCGAGATCACCGTCACATTTGACACAACACAGAATGAACACAGTTGCCAAAATAAATAAAAACTGGGTACGTGATTTTCACGTAGGTGCGATAGGATAACCACAGTAAAACTCACTCAATCCCCATTTCATGTTTATAAGCGGTCGTTATCTTAGTCAGGTAAAATCATTGAAAATTAATTTTCAACGATCTACGTGAATTTTCAAGTAGCAATGACGTTTGAATTATTTTGAGTGTAGGCATGATTCCGGAAACATTTAAACTTTGTTGTTGACCTGTAAATTAAATGCTGAAAATGATAATAAAATTAACCAGTAAATCCACACATACCATCTGTATCTAATCCTGTAAAACTTGTTTTCGACAAAAGTTTAAGATTAATCACATATTTTGATATAAGACAAGCACGCTGAGAGACGTGAGTTCAAAATCCGCCGGTCGAGGATCTTTTCGGGTAGGAAATTTATTCGACTTCCTTGGACATACCTGCCACACGATATACTTATGCGAAAATGGGCAATTTGAAAAGAAAGCTTTCGGTTAATAACTGTGTAAGTGCTCATAAGAACACTAACCAGAGAGCAGGCTAACGAAGCAGAAAGGGAAAAGGTGAAGAAGCCGACGTAAACATTGTTAGCAGCCCCGGCTGGACTAACCCTCTGCATCCGACTCTTTGTCAAAACTTCATATTCGATGAAAATTCATGCATAATGTGAGTAGCATCCTAAGCTACTGCATTTGTGCATTACAATGCCAGGATACATGTGCACTCCACAAACATTGAACATGCGATCTCTCACAACGATAAAATTCGGGCAATCGAATACAATATGTTCCAAGAGACTGCGTACCCGAATCTGCCCTGACAGAAACTGCGTCAGGTGGAAGAGCACTTCCACAAGATATCTTCTATAATAATGAAATATTTAGTGTTAGACGATGGATCCATCTTCTTTTAGTGGAGTTCTCTCATTTCCACAATCGATCTATTAGCGTTAGCCTTCTTTGGGTGGAGTTTTCGACTTCTTCCTCAATGATAAGCTTGATGGGCTTCATCCTGGCTATATGTTAATTGGCTCCGAGAAAGTGTATAATGTTGAATACGCCATAATCATTGATTTTATGCGCAAAAAGTCGGTGATTGGTCCAAAAATACCATTCAAAAAGCGAGTGTCAAGCTTTCGAGGCGTCTGGCAATTCGAAGCAGCACGGTATACATAGGCCATGCTGACTGCTAAACATTATGCTCGAAAATGCCTTTTTATTGGCATATTCAAGAAGATAAGTAAAGCGGAGATAGTCTTAGTGGATTTGTGTTGGTTAACCACCACTACTTCAATTTTATGGTTGACTTTGAGTTTCCTAGACCTAATTTACTTTTAACTTTAATTTACTTTTAACTTTAATTTACTTTTAACTTTAATTTACTTTTAACTTTAATTTACTTTTAACTTTAATTTACTTTTGATACAACTACGACCTTCAAGACATCACATACGCCTAAATGTCACGCCAACAAATTCGGTCCATGGCTGCTTGCTTCCAGTTTCACGATCGTCCCAAACCTCCAAGATCCTGCTCCATTTAGTCAATAGAAATATTAGTAGTAGAACGCTAATGGCGCTGTTCTCACAAAACTGAATTAGTTTATTATCACCTTTAACTGTATCTTTTCATTGTTTGTTCGATGCCGTGTTGTAATGGATTATTTAAAACTTTATTTGACATTTTAAGGATCGGTACTCAAGCTGTCAGCGCGTGGCAAACTAGATGTTGGTAACACGAACAGTAGCGACATTAGCATTCTTAGGTTAATGCTTCTACTATTTAGTCAAACCACCATTGTGCCTCTTTTCACCTTGTCCCGGCCGGGTTTGACGTTACACCATTTTTGCGGAATTTTTCTCCGACAACATGCCCCACCCATTGTAGCCTTCCTGCTTTGGCGACTTTTGGACATAACGTACTCCGTATTCCATAATGCCGGGTCCAAAATTAAAGAGGTACATCCATTTCTTCAGTGACATATACTACTATTCTGATGAGGATTCACCTCTCCAAACAACTTGTCCGTCGTTTTTAGCAGACAAATAGATCCATACGCTGAAGGAGCACTTGGTTGTTTTCCCGCCTTTGGTAACAGCACCAATTTCTGTCACTTCCGCACATCCAAGAAGATTATCTGATCTATGCAGCGTTGCATCGTGATTCTGAACATGTCCGGATCCATGATTGCCTCTTCTGAGACAATGATCAGGGTACCATTTAGGTGCCATTGCGGACGGTATTGAAGTATCGCGAGCTTGAGTGGAATAACTCATAGCTGCCCTCAGCCCACCGGTTGCAAAAAGATGATCCGACACATGGAGGAAGGAGCGCCCGATATAGCTCTGGTTCAGCTATTCAGGAGGATAATCATTGCCAGATTAAGAAAGGGGCTCGCAAGCTTACCATAATTCAATGTTATGCGTCACCTCACAGCAGCCATGGGTCAACCGGTCAAGATCTACATGGGCGAGTTCATTGGAAAGATTGGTTCCGATCACTGAAGATAAGAGCGCGTCATGGGACGCCATGGTCTCGGAGAGACGAACGAAAACGACGAGCTACTCGCAGAATTTTGTTGTAACAATGACATGGTGATCGGGGGATCGCTCTATCCCATCGGCCATTGCACAAAACTACAGTCGGGTCTCCTATTTAACGCATTCCTATAACGTGCACTCCTATTACGCTCACTCCTATAAGACACACCAGAACGTTATAGGAGACCCAGGGCTTATGGGATTTCATCACTTTGGGGGTGTCATTGAATATCTTGTATGCCAAAAGAGATAGCATAGTACTGTCTTCGGCGAAGTTTCAGTGCTAAATACGATCTACCTTTAGGAGTTGAGGATCATCCTCTTAGTTGAGAACTTGGAAGAATTTTTGTTTTGCGCACAGCTCAGAAGCCTGACCACTTAGAAAGATGGCGTTTTTGGCAAAGTTGCTCAGTATCACAAGGACTAACATTATTTGAGCCGAAAGTTTCGAAATTTTACCACTAGGTGGCGCTAGTGATCAAAGAATTTTTGTTTTGAAGACTCCATTTTGGGCATAGTCACTATTTTTTGGATCTCATAGAGCAAAATTCTAAACAAATGCACTCTCAGGCAAGAAGTGTCTTCTTTAAAAGATTCCTTAGTCTTGAAACCGCGTTTGGGCAAGATCTCCGCGGGGAATGGTGAGGAGCGTTTTGTACGGTATAAAGAAGCTTTTCTTTAATTATTTGAAGTACTTACGCTGATAAGTGGTTATTTAATAAGGTTAACGACACTTGAATATAAATTTTCATTCGCGGATGCTGAATCTTTATAGGAATGAGTTATCGACGAGAAAAAAAATGCTACATGCCAAGTTTGCACGGGAAATGAATAAGTAGAGTTTTGCAGCAAAAACTAAGCATTATGTAGCGTTCTGCCATCTTCTTTTCCAAAACTGATTGCCAAAGCAACTGCTGGGCTGCATTACAGTGATTTAAATTCAACTGTGTTATTTCCCTTTAGCCTGCTCCCATATTTTCTCCCGGCACATATTAGACGCTTTGCGATCGCATTCCCGATAACCTACGTTGTCGCATCTTCTGTCGGGGCCATTGCATTTCTATTCTTCCCAAACCACTTGAAGCAACTTTTAGGAGGTTGTATGGTCAGTGGACATTCCGAACAAACTTTGAGCATGCCGAAATTTAAACATTCTTTATATATGTAGTCCAACACCGTAACATGCAAAACACACTTGGTCTACTTGTATTTAAAACATCTTTGAATGATTCCTAACCATAAGAGTCGACATATTTAATGTTCAGTCTCCAGTTATGGATATAATTGACGTTGCATTCAATCACATCGCTTATCAAGGTAAATCGGGATTGTGTTGCTTCTTACTCCTTCCAACTAATTAAAAATCTGTCCTGTGACAACCATGAAGTGTCGATCATTAGTGATAATGGATGTCATACTAACATTCCTTCCCCTTCGCGATGATCGTAATATTTAGGATCCTCGAAATTGTTCACTGAGCATGCTACTCTCAAGTTCCGTATGATGGTTCCTTGTGCAATTTTGTGTCAATCACAAAATAGAAACTACGAGTTGTACGATCATCAATGCTCAAAAACTATGAAATCTTTCATAGAACACTATTGTAAGTAGATTTCTTTATTTTTTTTTTTTTTGACTCAACGCCAGAAAAAGTAGAAGTAGAATGAACGGATTACTTTCACGTTGTCATTTCAGTTCCAATCTCGTTTCATGTGTCTTCTCGTCAGAACATACTCAATCATTTCACCCGTTACTTACAGAAACATATCTTCTCAAATAAGCCTTGACATTTCCTTCTCATGTCAACGGTGAATATTTATTACCAAAGATAAAAAATATTCCACTGACAATGGAGGCCTGGCCATCGCACATTCAAAGTCACAATCCCTTCTTGCCTTTTGGCTTTGCATAGAAGAATTTCACAACCTTATGCAGTTGGTATACCATCTTGCAGCTCCAGCTCTACACATCGCAGCGTAATAATAACGAGTGCCCAAAGTGGATTGCCCAAAAATGGCAAAACATGGCGTCAAGTCCACGAGAAATAAAATTCCAGTCCATGGCCAAAAGATATGGGACCCCAATGTAGGTAAACAATCCTCCCCAGAGAATGTGTGACACCAATCTGCCAGGTAACGAAGATGGTTGACCGAAAAATTACACGCCGTCAGGAGAAATTTATCACTTATTCATACCACCCGCCATCTCCTTGGATTGGAACATGGTCAGAAACAAGGCGCCCAACAATCATCACCGTCGTCTTCGGCATCATCGTCACGTCTCCGATTATGTGAAGAAATAAATCTCAGTGCCTTTCGTGGCAAGCAGTTACAACTCTTCTGATGGTCCAAACGGAGCAACCACTTATTAGATGTTGAACCTTTGTTTTCCACCTATAGATGATGACTATTGCAAAGTTATGAAGTCATGAGCACGAATGAATCGATATTGCTCTATTCCATTGAAGGATGGTGATTGCACGTCTAGACTGACGCTTGATAGGCTCGAAAAGGAAATGCAGCATTTTTGTGTGTCGTTTGCCGTTGGTTGAAAGTGGGTTTCAAGTGAAAAAGTAACAGGTTTTGTACAAGATGGAAATGCGACTTTTAGTTGGGTATAGACTTCGTGTTGGGATAACATTCGCTCAAAGTTTAGCCGGTGGATTATAACAAATGAGCAGGCTACTATTTAATAGCATGCAGCTAGTGTAAACTAAACATGCAAATTATATCAATATTTTGTAACGAGTATTGTAGAGAATATTAAATTAAATTCGATTGTTAGAATGATTTTGGCAAAAGTTTACTTCGGGTCTTTTTCAGAAAGAAATCATGGTGAAACTACAGGTCGGACTCGATTATCCGGAATTTGTTTTTTGATGTTCTTGTTTTTCAATTTTTATGCATAAATCTGAGATTATTTGGTATTTCAATATACAGTATGAATAGTTTTCCATTTTAGAACGTATTCAAGAAAAGGGGAGTTTAAAAAGTGTTTTTTGTGTATGTTGGTCAAGTTTTGTTTTTCTTGTAAAGACTCCTACCGTTCCTAGAAAAAAAAATTCTGGCTACGCCACCGCATCATATAAATAAAATAACGAAAAATGATAATGTTTAAGTTCTTTTTTCAAAGATATCAATTTTTTCTTAGTGATTTGATTATCCAGAGGATTCGATTATCTGGAGTGAAAAAAATCGGTACTCCGGATAATCGAGTCCGACCTGTACTACATGGATTTAACATTTAGTCATTTAGTCATTTATTTATTCATCTTCGACTTCGACTGCACCTTATTCCATCTGGCCAAATTGATCACCTGGTGGCAGAATTCCGGAATCTTGCTTCGACGGTAATTTTATAAGACACGTAGTCCAGCTGCGAAATATCCTTCCCAGCAGCAACAAGTCGTTTGACACGAAGAACATCATTCCTTCCTAAAGATTTATACACCATTTGTGCTACTTCATTCTCGGGAACATCGACTGCAATATTCGATACATAAAGGTCAAGACACGTTTCTTCAGGAGTGCTAACAGTTTGATCTTCAGCGATGAATTTTGTTGATGATAAAGGAGAAACGTGCGAAGTAAGGTCGAGATTAACTAGTCGCGGTGAGGTTTCACTCGGTACAGTGAAGTTACTTGACATTTCAGATACGATCTGGCTAATACGCTCTATTTCAGTTTTCAATGCAGTAACATCCGATTTCGTCGCGAAATCATTTGTCTTTCCCTTATTCTTCGTATTACGACCATTTTCAATGTAAACTCTGCAAGTATCGCACATCTTCTATCTTCTATATAAATAAAAATGGAGTGGTGTTTGTATGTCACGAAATGGCTTACGAACGGGTCAACGCATTTGAATGATTCTTTCTCCATTTTGTTCGTCAAGGGTTCCGACGTGTTCGTGTGTATTAAAATCCCAGGATATTCACCGGGAAAGTTTAAAAAACGAGAGTGCACGGAACTGTCATTTTGTATGGGACGATCCTTAGCGTTTTTCAACAGCCTACTTGATGGCAAGACGAAGTTTGCCGGGACCACTAGTCTAAAATATATTTTGGTGCAAGCATGCGCAACCTTCATCGTAGGTTAATCCGACACATTTTGCGTAAAATTGAGGTAGATTTTCTCAAAATCCTTCATAACATACTACGATGTCTTCAGCGCAAAAGTCAATTTTACATGCGGTACATTGTTTTGCCATTTTGCGGTTCGGTAAACCCTATCTTTAGCAATACTTTACAACTTTCAGCTAGAGATGGTAGCACAGTCGCTTAGTTGAAATTGATGACGTTTTGTTTAGGACAGTGTAGACAACTTCGGCAGTTAGAGATGGCGGGGTCCGTGTTGATGAATATTCAGGGCAGTGATCATCGATGGAAACAGAAAACCGGGTAATAACCGCTCGATCGTTGATACAGCTATATGTTTTCAATTCAGCTCGTTGCAAGTTTCGAAACTAAATTCATAGCTTCACAATCCAGCTCCGGAAAGGCAAAATACAGCCGAATTACTTGATATAAACCAGAATCGAATTAGACACGACAAGCGTAGCACACAATAACACACACTAATCATTTTAATCGATCGGTTGATTATCAGTAAAAAGATAAGCAATTTCATCAATGTATTACGAAGCTATGAAAGTCGTTGTGTTTTGAGATGATATGATCTAATGTTTGAAAATCGTTCGTAAATGTGTTTTGAGTGGTAAGAATTAGAAGAGATGATTAATGTTTTGTAATCTCAAGAGGGTTACATCATGGTTGTTTGTAGTTTGTATTTAATACGACGTCCAATGTAATTTACGTAAAAATTAGATTTATTAATAACTTGGTACCATAATTTCGGGTGAAATTGATCATTTTTCACAGTTTTTCGGGTCTGCTTTCTTGTATATTATCGATACCATACAACTGAATGCAGGAAAACAAGTACAGGTCGGACTCGATTATCCGGAGACTCGATTATCCGGGGACTCGATTATCCGGGATTCGATTATCCGGAATTTTAGACTCGATTATCCGGAATTTGTTTTTTGATGTTCTTGTTTTTCATTTTTTATGCATAAATCTGAGATAATTTGGTATTGCAATATACAATATGAATGGTTATGCAGTTTAGAACGTATTTAAGAGAAGTGGGGTTTTAAAAAGTGTTTTTGTGTATGCTGGTCAAAAATTTTGTTTTTTCTTGAAAAGACCACTATTGTTCCTAGAAAAAATTTCTGGCTACGCCACCGCATCATATAAATAAAATAACGAAAAAAGATAATATTTAAGTTTTTTTTTATCAAACATATCAATTTTTTTCTTAGTGATTCGATTATCCGGAGGATTCGATTATCCGGAGTGAAAAATAAATCGATACTCCGGATAATCGAGTCCGACCTGTACGAAGGTAAGCCTCATCGACTCATGTACCGAAATTTTCTAACAAATGTCATTTTAGTGTTAACAAATATCTCTATTTAAAATAAAAAATCAGGGGATCTCATTTCGGGGTGAAATTGATCACTTGACAATGACATTATTGTTTGTTTTCAAAACAACTCTACATGATAAAATTGAGCTCCCTGAATCCGAATATGCTAGTTAAATTAACAATGCAATTTTTAAATAAATAACGAATAGTTAAATTTACAGAATTTCTCGGAAAACGCCTTAATGTATGCAATGTTCTAAGGAATTCAATGATATCTAACAGAAATTCTATTATTTCAACCATTTGAACTAATTGGTACGAGTTTTGGTGATGAAATCTGGTTTGTGGATATATCTCAAGCAACCTTACAAACTTTCAGGTTTATACCATGTTCAAATCCTTGCTTAGAAATAGAAGTTTATTGGTGTTTGTCAATACTGCACCGTGCATGATTTTAAAATTTTACATTATTTTCATAGTAATAAACATTCTTCAACGCAAATAACTTCACAATACACAATTTGACAATAATAACGATAAACAACATTCATTTACTGTAGCTTACATTGTGTGATACGATGATCAATTTCACCCTTCTGATCAATTACACCCGATTTTACGGTACTTGGACAAGAGCTCGCGCTATATTTTCTAAGAATTATATTCAAAATCAGGACCCAGACCTTCATCAATGCTAAGCTGAGGGTCGTGGGTTTGAGTCCCGCCGGTCGATGATCTTTTCGTAAAAGAAATTTTCTCGATTTCCCAGGGCATAGAGTATCATTCAAATCAATCAAACACGACATGCTCCGCTGTATCCTCCACACTAGCACAATTGGGGCACGCAGGAGATTTTGAGTGCCCGAACCTATTCAGTTACTGCCTATAGCAAACATGTCCTGACAGAAACTGCGTCAGGTGAAAGTTCACTTCCCCACGGTTTCTATTGTACCAATTTGACACATTTGGTATCAGTCGATGGGTCCATCTACCTTTAGTGAAGTTATCACATTCCTGCTGCCAACCTTTGAGCGATGCCGCCTTACACGCGTTGTGAACTCCTGTTGAACCATTGATGATGAGCTCGATGGGCGTCATCCCGGCTATGATGTACACGGCCTCTTTAGAGACCGTCCGGTATGCATTTGCTACTCTTAAGCACATTTTCCTGTACGTGCTATTCAACCGATTTAGGTTTCTGCTCGTTCTAAGCGCTTTTGACCAGATAGGTCCTCTATACCTTACTATGGATAACGCCACGCTTGCGTTTGCTGGCAATTACAGCAGAGCTGTTAGCCGCCATAGCCGTAGATGCCTATTTACAGGCATTTTCAACGTGGCTAGCGAAGCTGTTATCGATCTTTATCGCCTAAGGGATCGCTTGAACTCTATGCTGCAATCACCAGCCAAGATAAGCGCCCGTTGCTTGGACTTGCGGTTGTTGGCCACCACCACCACCTCAGTCTTGTGATGGGCCAGTCCTAGTTTCCTAGACTTCATCCATTCCTCAACAGTGGAAATACAGTGCACTGCTGTCAACTCTACTTCCTCCATCGACTCGCCATAGACCACGAAGCCAACATTCTTAACACTCGTCGGAAGGGGCAACCTCATCGTACATCGCATTCCATAACAGCGGGCCCAGTATTGAACCTAGAGGTACTCCCGCGGTAATTCGAACGCTTTTTTGCCCCTCCTCTGTGTCATACAGTAGAATCCTACCATCAAAATAACTATCTAGAAGCTTACACAACTGCACCGGTACCTTGAGGCGGTGAAGCGCGTGGGCTATCGCTTCCCAGCTTGAGCTGTTGATCGCATTGTTCACATCCAGAGTGACAGATGCCGCTCCTTTTATGCTCGATTGCCACCTCAGCTGTCTGAACGACCGACTGGATAGCGTCCAGAGTAGATTTACCTTTCCAGAATCCAAACTGGTTGTTGAACAGGCCGTCCGCACCTTCCGTATATGGTACTAGCCTGTTGAGGATCAACCTCTCCAATAACTTTGGTAGTAGCACCAATTTCTGTCGCTTTCATACATCCGGGAAGATTTCTTGATCTATGCAGCGTTGCATCGTGGTTCTGAACATGTCCGGATTCGCATTCACTGTCGTTTTCAAGGCAACATTCGAGATACCATCGGGTTCCGGTGCCTTGTTTGACGCAAATGATTTCACGACTTCTGCCAGCTCTTCGTTCTTCACCTTTGCCACTTCTTCTCCTTCATCTCTCGCATACAGCGCTGGGGGCCATGGGCTTGTGGGATAATGCGGGAAGAGTACATCGATTATCGATCGCAGCAACTCGGACGACTTCTCTTGGGGCGCTATGGCACCTTTGGTCTTAGCCATTACCACTCTGTAGGCGTCACCCCACGGACTCTAATTGGCACTCTGACAGAAAACTATCAAAGCATGCCCGTTTTCGACTCTTGGTTTCCTTTTTGAGAGCTAACCTTGCCTCTCTGAATGCTGCACCGCGTTCTTCTCATTGTGCTTCTGTGCGTGCGCGTTGCATTCTTCATCTAGCCCGAAGGCAGATTGCTCGAAGATTTGCAATTGATTCGCACCACCAGTACACCGGCGGCCTGTTCTCTCTAGGAGGGGCTTTTCTCGGCATGGAAGCATCACACGCTCGTGATATCACAGCAACTAGCTCTTCACCGTTTAGGTCCAGAGAGTTCCCTTCGCGCCTCAGGGCTTCGGCGAATACTTCGCTGTCGAAGCGCGCTGTTTTCTAACCTCGTGCTTGGTTTGAATTACATCGCACTGCTCTCCACCCGCCTGGTATTATTCTATAGCGAATCGTTTGATGCTCACTATGAGCATAACCGTCATCAACGTGCCAGTTCATGGTACCTAAAAAGTTAGGACTACAAAACGTCACGTCGATAATCGATTCTTAATCATTTTTGGAAGGTACTCACTAAACTCACATTTGCAAACTCTACATTTAATGCCCCTGGCCCAACAATAGCTGGCTTCTTTTGTTGACGCAGCGGCTACCTCACTCCACTGCCTATGCATTAAAGCCACCAGCTATTACTACTGGTTGCCGATTAGCTTGTTTGGCTATCATCCTGTCGACCATGTGGGAAAATTCCTCAATTTCACACCTTGAAACCGTCATTTGAGATAGAGACTACTTCTTGGATTGGGCATCGTCCCCTATAGCTGCTAGATGTTGAGACCTATCCGCCACCCAGTTCCCGTTGTTGGCTGGTATGCAGTATGGGTCTGAGACTGACTACCAAAGCAGCTGCTGGGCTTGCATCACAGTGGTTTAAATTTAACTGTGCTACTTCCGTTTTAGCTGCTTTGATACTCCGCTTGTGCCCGGACATTTGGGTCCGCCGGTCAGTGTCCGTTGTCTACTCTGTCGACACATGTTAGGCACTTAGCGATTTGCTTACAATCGCTTGCCCTATGGCCTTCGATGCCGCATTTTCTGCACATCTTACTTCTGTCGGGACCATTGCAATTTCACGACTTGTGGCCCTTCCCGAAACACTTAAAGCAAACTTCAGGAGGCTGTTGTATGCTCAGCCGGCAAACCGACCAGCCTACCTTGAGTATGCCCAAGTTCTTCGCTTTGTTTTCCTCTGCGACCGTCAGCCTGATCGCCGTCACTTGGGTGCTCTGCAGGCTCTTTCAAAGATGGTTGGCCCTACTCGCTACGTCAATGTCACACTGCTCTTTGAGAGCAGCCGAGACCTCCGCTGCTCGGTGACCTCATCCAGATTTCTACTCTGGAGAGTCGCTTCTGCAGTCAGGGATCTTACATCAGCCTCGTCGCCAATTACTTCTTGTGCCTGTTGCTCATAGACTACACCATTTTGCTTGGCGCTCTTCTTTAAGACTAGGATCATTTCACCGATCCTAGTCCGCCTTATGCTTCGCACATCTGCGCCCAATGGCGATAACTTCTCCGTGCTTCGCGTTGCCTTCGGTTTTCTCCTTTCATTCCTTTTTCTGACTCGTATCCACGGGTTGCTCTTGCCTAGCGCCCGTGGTTCCTGTGGGTGCACTGCCTGGTTTCTATCCCGTGGCTCTTTTTTCTTGGCTTTCTTGGCCTAAGGCTTGGTATTGGCCTTTCCACTGTTGCCATGTCCTCTTGATCGCGGAGCTTGGCTCGTGCCAGTTTTTCCGCTCTAGAGGACGGCTGCGTAGGTCATATTTCCCTTAGCAACCATACGTTTTTTCGCCACGTATTCATCCTCGGAAGGCCCCCTCTGTGGAAATGCTCATTGAACACTAAGCTAAGAAATAGGCTCTGGCCCAGTAAGGACGTAATACCAAGAAGAAGAAGACATTTTAGAGTCACGTTCGAAGCATTTTTGTGAATCGTTTTGTTTTGCTACTTTATATACTCACTTCTTATGCCAGTGTTTAATGATGGGGTTGGTGGTCCAATGGCTACCGCTTCTGCTTCGTAAGCAGAAGGTCAGGCCCGTTCCTTTCTTCGTATTTTGTAGTTGTATATTTCACCTGCTTCTGTCTTCCACTCTTAATATATTACAGTTGATCTATCACAGTTCAAAGCATTTGCTAGAACCCGAGTCGAAAAAAAAAACCATATTCCTACGTTTCCATTCTTCTATCATTATAGCACGCCTTTCCTTACGCCTGATAAATAGGCAGTCTGCTAACCAAACAGCAGGCCTCCCTGCCATAAACATTATACCAGCCCTAATCCTTCCCGCAAGAACTGGCGTAGACGCAGTGGTATATACAGTCTACAGTGGGAGCCAGTTTAATGCATCATCGATTCCTCCCCTTCCCCTCATTGGTCTGCATTCTGATGTGGCAGGCGCCATTACCGCCTAAGAATACACGGATAAAAATCTGATCCCCACACCATGATTTACAAATCATGAAATTCATAAATTGGTTAGGTCATAATATCAGGATCACAAATCATGGTTCCTGGAGTCATAATCATGATTCCTTATAAGCGTAAAACCAGTATGAAATCACTAAGCGGCGCACTTTGCTTCATGTTATTCGTATCGAGCACTCTTAGTTGAAGATGACGAAGCGGTTGAGTGGTAGAGTACGTGTCTAATAATCGGAAGGTTCTTGGCTCGAATTTCAATGTGTACTATTTTTAACTTTTTTTTTATTTTGTCGATCATAAACGGATGCGCGACTCAGCATTTTTGGTATTTGAATCATGATTCCGAGCAATCAGCTACACAAACCTAACGTGTGTGTTGCGTTACGGCAATCTGACTCATGATATCATGAGTCCAAATCATGGTGTATTTTCATAAGACGAAAACACGCTGGAATCATGATATCATGAGCCATAATCTTGTTTTTGGATTCTGATTTCTACCCGTGTAGAAGATCACCAGCATACACTGAGGGTGTATGTTAGTCCAAAGCAGTCATCTGTTTGGTTCCTTTATAATTGCAGCTGATCTGGTGACACTGGAGTAGCAACCACGGCGGCCATTCAAGCTCAAGCTCTCACTTCTTATCTCAATGTTTAATGACTGGCCAATATTTGTCTCACAGAGAACATTTTAGCTTTCAGATGTCGTTGGACAAGAGAGCTTATTCGGGTTTTGCAATCTCACTCAATGTGATATACTACCACATTAAATCTCTCTAGATTTATCTCATTAGACTAATAGAAAATCTCTGAATAAAAAAATGCTACGCAAACGAAGTTATGTGAGGCTTAATAAACAGCGCACATATATTTCAATCTTTGAGTTTATTCCGTAATTCAAGTCGAACATAAGAAATTACAAATCTTTAACATTCTAACCCGATCTTTTCTAAGGAGTTCATCATACGAACCATCGCAAGGTCATCACCGTACGCTTGTTACCATTAAAACATGCTGCTATAAAAATGGTCATTTCCCGCACAGTAGGTACTCTTCTTCATAGTACGGGTTCAAATTACCCATCGCCATGCGAACATGTGCGTAGAGTCCATTCTGCAAGCGTTACGTTAATTTTACGACCCTCAAGACAAGACTTGCTCATCTGCCCAAACCACGCTTAAACGAAGTTACACAAAATTGAGTACTATTTGCACATAATCGAGCTCTGCTGGACCAACATATCAGGTGTTTAATTTGAACACGTGCTAAAAACCCTGCTCTTCTTGTGAATGATAATGAAGCTCCGCAATATAAATATCGTGAAGTTTTAAAAAAATAATTGAAAATCAATAGAAAATCGATTTCACAGGATGAGTAAATATAACTGACATGGTGTGTTGATCCATAAAAGCCAGATTTTGTGCAAATTTATTTTAGAGAGAAGGTAATTTCTATAGGTATCCCGGACAGAGGGGGAGCCATGCCAAAAAGTTGGTGTGTAAATGCCCGACCCAACACACGAACGGCCAATTCCATGTCGCGTCACGTCGTGCAACAGACATTCGGCAATTTTACGAGGAGCAAAGAAACTATTAAAAAGCTACTCAAAAGTTACCATTTTTCAGCTAATTCGTATGCTCTTTAATCTTTGGCTCGCTGTTTGTTCTCTTGGAAATAAGAACTGGTTTCCTGCTTCATCGAATGTACAGCATAAACAGTGGCAAAAACATTCGCTTCATTCGTTTTCCTACATTTGTTTTTTTTTTTTCAGAAACTGCCGAATGTAAATTGGGTAGCCGTGCCATAACAATGACGTGAACCGACAAATGCCTTTAAACCTCTTCATCACTCATTCACATTCCAACAGTTCACTCAATTCCATCCATTCAAATTTCCCTCGGGGAAATCGCTTCTGAATGTTTTTGTACGAACCGCGAAAAAAGAGCATTTAATTGCCCCTATTCTGACCGATACTGTTTGTGGTTTCCTTTAGAAGTTGGAACAGTTGGTCTTTACATCCTATACAGTCTTAATTAGCTCTCTTCGGGGTTTATTCTGGGTTTGTTCATTCTGCAACAACACATGATCTGTTCTGCTTTCTGTTTCTATTTTTTTCTTTCATTCACACACTACACTAGGCGACAAAATATAAAAAAAATCACGCGTTGCAATAACAAAGTCCTAATTTTTTTGATAAAATATTGATTTCGTTGAAGAACACGATAGGGCATATTCTAACTGCTACTTTGGCATTTTTTCTCCTTTTAAAAACGTCTGTATTCTATAAAAACTTTATTTTAAAAAATCGATCGAAATTTCAACCTTGACACCTTTTATCATGTTTGACGTTCACTTAAGATGAAGATGCATCGAAGCCGAATTTCAAATTTTCAAGAGCACAAATCTAGTGAACCATACAGCGATTTGAGCTGAAAACTTGATCGATTGGTCACATGCTGGTGGTGACCAATCGATTAGGTTCTCAGCCTAAACGGCAGTTTAGTTCTCTAGATTTGTGCTCTTGAAAATTTGATGTTTGGCTTCGATGCATATTCACCTTAATCGACAAAAACGCCACAGGGGTTTTGCCTTTAAACACTGGGATTGTTCCTTTGTATCTTTTAATTTTCGTAGCACGTACATTTTTGTTTGAGAAAAATTGCCGTTTATTCATAAATTCTCATATTTTCCTGAAAATTAAACTTTGATCCACAACAATAGACTTCGATAAGCTCATAAACATCATGAAAATTGTATACCACGTTAATTAAAATAAAGTGTGTTTTCTCCTGAATCGCAGCGTTGATTATTGGCGCTTTTGGCGATCATTTATTCTCGTTTTTATTGAACTAGTTTATGTGAAATATACCAGATTATATCAAAAGAACTTCTTTTCTCTTTAATTCCATGGTTTTAATGTATTTTGGGTTCGTCAGCTAAATTCTAAAAAGTATCTTGATATGATTTGAAGATTAACTCAAATTAAGAAAACGTCAAATTACAAAGCGTAACAAAAATAAAATGTTTGCGTGACTTAAGATTAAAATTATGTATCACTAGTAGATTTGGGGTTGCTGAATCTGATGCCGTTCTCAGAAATGTTCCAACACGTCACAAATTTAAGTTACAGGTTACTGAAGTTGTATAAAACATTTCATTAAACGTTTCATTGATGTTTACATAAAATTTAAGATATGATTTATCAAAGTTTTTTATGATCTTATCTGTCGAGCATGCAAAACAAAATTTCAACTTTAATTTTGGATATGATTTGATTTAAATTGTACGATTAAATATAAATTAATTGAACAACTACCGAAAAGCTAAACAATACATATAATTTGCAATTGGATTAGATGGACAAATTGATGTGAAGATTTGCAAAAAAGTTACAAGTCTTCTCAGTGAGAATTGAACTCACGACTCCCCGATCTATAGTTGGGGCGCGTTACCACTACGCCATGAGAGGACTAGGCGTAGTGGTAACGCGCCCCAACTAGAGATCGGGGAGTCGTGAGTTCGATTCTCACTGAGAAGACGTGTAACTTTTTCGCAAATCTTCACATCAATTTGTCCATCTAATCCAATTGCAAATTATATGTAATGTTTAGCTTTTCGGTAGTTGTTAAACTTTCACTCGGCTGGTTAGCGGTAAACCACGATTCATAATTAAAAACAAGTATAAATTAATTGGATTTTTTCTACATGCTTGCAGTCTTCATATAAAAAAAACTGAAATACAAACACATACTTTTCTAAACCACCAGAAAATAACTTTTGAGCATCGAATTTATTATAAACTTTGATGATAAGTGTTGTTATACACATAAAAATTGAATTATGTGGCAAATTAGGCAAAAAAATTGCCATGCAAGCTGGCAAACTTGCATGCAAGTTGGCTCAAAAATTCAAATTTTGTATTTTCAAC
Source organism: Aedes aegypti (assembly GCF_002204515.2). NCBI lineage: Eukaryota > Metazoa > Arthropoda > Insecta > Diptera > Culicidae > Aedes > Aedes aegypti. The sequence continues at coordinate 252,719,703 of NC_035108.1, forward strand.
AGCAGTACCTCATAAACTAGGCTTGATATGATATTTTTAAAAACTGCATTCAGCAACTTTTATTTGAGTAAATAGCGGAATTCGGTGCTTAAGACAAAAATGTGTTCCGCTGTGTTATTGGATGAACTTCCGCAAGAAGCTTAAACTGATTGTATTGGGCATTATTAGAGGTTATCAAAATATGTTTAATGAAATTTATGAATAAACTATTTGTATAACTAGTAGAATTTGGAGAAAATTTTCAAAACCTTCATTGCTAGCTTTATTGGAATGTAATGGACAATGCTGAAGTGATTGTTTGGAGAATCAACAACTGTTCCAGATAATTCAAAAAAAAAATCGTGAAATTTGTAAACCTGGATTACTTGTTTTTTTTTTGTCTAGATTCCTCAAATACATTACCAGTTGACCCCTTTCATAGGTACAATCAAACACAAAAAAAATCTGTGTTTTCAAAATTTTCTACGATAAATCTCGCAATATGTAAAATGTGTATTGATAAGCTTCATTAAAATTCATCCAAAACAATACAATTTATCCAAGTGGCTGAGAGGAATTATAAATAATGCAATGAAAAAAATACAACTTCAATGAAATTCGCAGAGAGAAAGAGACAGGTATTTTGTGCACAACCAATAAATGTCATTCGTTAACTACAGTAATGTCAAATAAATGGCAGTGAGTGTAAAGTATTTTCTCGAAGAATCTTAAATTATGAGGACTCTATGTGGATATGCAACGAATCTAGCTTATAATTCTATCAGAAAACCATGTATCCAACTGTATTCAATTTGCTGTGAGATGTACAGTACTCTACATGAATCGTTTCAAGAAAGTATCCGATTCATTATCAGGATCCAGCATCCAGGATATTTTGGAATCCAGCTTGGAATTTAATAAAGTTGAAATAGACAAACTTGGCTGTTATCCAGCATATTTTGTGCAAATTCAATACCAGCACAGTTTTCACGAGCAAAGTTGGAAAACTGGATAATATCAAATTTATGAAAACTTTCATTATCGTTGTCAGGGAGTTGAATGATTAAAAAAAAATATTAAATAAACTCAATCGCTAATATGTTGATTGTGTTTCCATTAAATTGAAATCTATTAGCGCTAACAACAAGAGAACAATCATTATGTTGCGAAGCATATAAACAAGTTCACCACTGTGCTCGAGTCTTCTCGCATCCGGGTTTGAATAACCGTTGGGAATAAGAAGATTACAGTTTTGAAGTACCTTGACAGTTTTTTTTTATTTTGAACGGTCATGGCTTGCTTTGGATTTTGATGATCGTGTAGAAACATGTGAATGTAGAGGTGATAAATGTTTGCTACAATACTTTTTGCATCCCTGGCACCTACTAAATGGGGCGAGCTTCTATTGAAAAATATTGGAGAAGTTTTGGAACGGAATCGACTTGTAGATGACGGGAACAGATGTCCGAAGCCATTTTGGAATCCAAGAAGGTGACCTCCGGTTTGTGAAAATTACTTCAAACCCATGAAATATGGGTACCGTTTTGCATCGCATTCCCGGACGCTTGAAAAGCCGGATACTATAAACATTTTAATAATTTATGGTAAGTCAGGCCCATAGAAATATAAATTTTAATGTACGCATTAATTTTGATATTTCATATTAACATTTTTACTGTATTTACATCATAGTAGGCGGTTAAAATTTCCAAAATAAAATTAAAAACAAAATAACTTCAATTGGAACACTAATTTTCAGCTCCTCTTCGTTGACTAGTTAAGAACAGTTGAATGTACGGTTTAAACGATTTTTTACTAGTGGAATTATTTTAAGCTTTGAAAATGTAATGAATAGTGTTTATTAATGTTGCTCAATAGGTACTTGAAAGTGAAGTGAAAGACCTAAAACAACAGGTTTCAGCAATCAATCTTGGTGTGCGGATTTCAAAGCATTAAATTACGATGCTTCGAATACCGAACACTTTTAAACATGAAGATTAAACAAGCAATTAAAATTAAAACGAAGAAAAACAGAAGAAATGATAGTGAAATTGGGTCAGCAGATATTGAGGGAGGTATATAATAAGAAGTGTTTGTGAATAAATTGATTAAACAGCGAAATTACGCGCAGTGTGAATCGATTCACTTTATTGTCAAAACTAAAACTATCAATATCATTTTCGAGCTATCCACATCATTTTGATTTGACAACCAACAGCAGAGAAGCAACATCGCCCTCTAGATCATAATTACTGTAAAATGAGTGATCACGAGGTAATTATCCAAGCTATTAATGTTATTCGGTGACCAACAAATAGTAACCATTCATCCTTTGCACTGTCAAAAATATCGTACTGGTAAGTTGCCGTTTTATTAGCCTCATTTAAGACTCAACTAAACCTTTCAGCGATATCCATATTCTTTCACCATCATGAAATACCAGATGTTGATGGTATACAGAATGATCTGAGTTGTATCACAGGCGGCTAGTCGAAATCAGCAAATTTCAAGCCTCGATAGTGACAGCAAGCAACTCTGCGGATATCAATGTCAGAAGCCATTTTGGAATCCAAGATGGCGACTTCCAGTTTGTGTAAATCACTTTAAACCTTCGATGTATGGGTATTTTTTTAATGGGACTGACGAGTAGATGACGAAAATCGATGTCAGAAGCCATTTTGGAATTCAATATAGCGACTTCCGTTTTGTCAAAATCACTACAAACCCATGCAATATGGGTATTTTTGGAATGCCGACAATTAGATGATATTTTGGATTCCAAAATGCATCGAACATCGATTTCCACCATCTACTCGTGGGCCCCGTTCCAAAAATACCCATATTGCATGAGTTTGTAGTGATTTTCACAAACCGGAAGCCGCAATTTTGGATTCCAAAATAACGTCGGGCATCGATTTCCGTCATCTGCTCACTGGTCCCGTTCAGAAAATACCCATGTCATAAAGCAAGTGGTTCAATTCTGATCTTTGCGCACATTGTGCGAGTTGAATTGTGCGAATGATAAAAAAATATAATATTATTGTATTCTTGACAGACATGTTTGATAACAGGTTCATAACAAAATATGTTATTACACATTTTTTCCATAACATTTCTATAAAGCGTGTGTTAGTAAGCAAAGTAGACTTTACTATCAGACAATATTTTTGAAATTGTAAGCGTGAATTAGAGCCTGAACACTCAACTCAGTGATAACAGAATTTGCTGTTGTTTTGTTATTCGACGAACAAATTTGAGTGTTAATTTTTTTTTCTTTTAATTCAGTTAAAATGATAAACAAATCAGTCATCAAATTATGATAAGCAGGTAGCAAGATTTCTTACCCTTTTGTTATCAATCTTCGCTGTCATTACTATTTGGCAGAAAAATCTTGGCAAGGGAGGGAAAGCATTCCTCGCAGTGAAATATAGATTACAGATAGTTTATACAGTATGGCCCATGAAAAAATGCGAAAATTGTTTGAACAAGAATATAGCATCCACAAGCGTTATTTTCATTGTTCTTGATAGTGAATGTAATTTCTGATTATTGTAGTATATTCTGACACAACTTCGCTATCCAGGACAATTTTTGTCATATTTTTCTTACTGTCCGAAATAATGTAATAAAGCAAATAAGTTCAAAGGTCTTGTCCTCCCAAAGCTAGAAACAGTGTCTGAGTGTCGTGTACTCTGATGATAAACTTTCCACCAGGGTCATAGTTTTGAGGACATTTGCGTCTTATAGGTTAGATATGCCTTTATTTTTTGTTAAGGTAGAATAAAAATATAAACACGGAAGTCTATAACAGATTTTTGAGGATGAAATTTGTTCCTTCGGTTAGAGACATCTTATATCAATACTAGCTCATAGGTTTTGAGGAAAACGGAGCCGCTTGCCACACTTATATGAAGGTTCAATCAAAGCTCTACAAAACGAGCCGTTTTTTCAAAAATATGTTTTAAGTCCCCAATTACCCAGGTATGAACCAATTCTATCATTTGATATGGGCGTATGCTGGAGACAAGGCCTGTGAAGAATCCCACGCCATCGTTGATGTTTTAGAAGCTTTCATCACACAGCTATTGAACTCCACGTCCGCATGATATAATCTGAAGGTATGCTTCCAATTCCTCTCTGGCTTGGTGAAAGTAAGTAGATAAAAATCATGTCCAAAGCAAAAAATTGAGTCTAAATAGATTAAACAATACAAGTAATGAATAATATTTATGTTTCATTTACATTTTCTATGTAAAAACTATCATAAAACATGATATGACGATTTTCGCATTTTTTATGGGCCATACTGTAGAAGCGCTTTCAACATAATATTTTAAAAGCAATTTATGATTTTCTTAAATTTTATACAAATAGTCCGATGTCTACGAATATATTTTAAAACTATGACGTATAAGACGGTGTCTTTTTAAACATACGACACACACCGTCTGACTTTATTATGCCCTGTGAGTTTTGTATATCACGAAGAGTTTAAATAAAAAATGTTATTGTGCTCTGCAAGATAAATCCACGTAATACAATTATCTGAAAATGTCGATATACCGTCGCAGTGTTAATGAAAATCAATAAATGTTTGAGATTTAGCAAATTTGAAACATTTGTGTCCTTGAAGCACGAAAAAATCCAAGCCTACTTGAATTTTGACGTTGCGTTTGAATTGCGCGCAAATCTTCTGCGCGTTACCGCCGCCGCTGGATGTGGATTTAATATAAGCGCCGCAATATTTCAGTCACAATATTCCGCATATGTATCGGTTTTAAATATTTTGTTCCACAGTATTTGACTGTAATTGCACTATTTATTGGATGAATAATTAGCTTCATAAATTTCTCCCAATCAAACTTCAACAAAAAAATAACAAAATGTTTTAAAATCCCAAAAATCCAAGTTTTTGTTATGCAATTCAAATTTCATCATTTTGTCTCATTGTTATGCATTTTCTTAGCGGCTTACAGCCTCAACGGCAATCAGCGCTTAAATATGTCTTCTACGCCCAACGTTCCGATTGTATTTGAAATATTTTTCAATTCTTTTTCAAATATTGAAAACACAATCAAAACGTTCAGCGTAGAAGAAATATTTTAGTTCTAAAAGCCGCTAAGAAAATCCCCGTTGCAACTTATAACTGTTGAAAGCATCCAGCTAAACCGTTATGCTTTTCTGTATGTTAGCAGTAGTATCTGAAAAAAACTGCTACCATTTTCAACAAAATCACGTATTTCCATGATAATACAAGTTTTTACTGTAAACTACAAAATTTTACGGCTACGTAAAAAATTGGATTTTATTCTGAGCCACTCTCTCCCTGAAACCAGGCCGCCATCTGCAGACATCTTTTGAATTCCAATTTTATGTCACTGATTCTAAAATATTAGAAGGTGGTCGTTTCGGCTTACTCATTTGGTGGACCCCTCGTACTTCAGCTACCTTAGAAGTTTGTGAAGAAGCCCATTTTTTGGTAAATCGGAGGTACTTTTTTGCGTAATATGTGTCATATTTTCCTTGGAACACTTAGCAAACTAAGTGGCATTGTATAGAGGAAGGATGCAGCTTTCAATTTGTCGGAGTACAGACAAACTTGACTAAATTATATTTTGTAAAGATAAGTTAAGAACAAAGTCAAGAATTCCATCAGTTCTGATTTTTCTGATACAGACGTTTCATCATACAAATATGTTCCATTATTAAAGCAAATAATTCAAACTTTGGTCATTTCGAATGCCTGGAAAGCGTCTCCTGAAATCATTGAAAAAAACTTGGTGCAGTCTGAACACCAATTAGTTATTTTGAATTTGACCGCTATCTTGGATTTCGCCAGAAAACCGTCAGAAAAACCCTTAACGGTGCGCCCCTTGTTTTGAATTCTCAGATCACCATCAAAAAGCTGAGAACAAACTGAGTTAGAGCAGTGGCAAAAATTAGGTGAGCAATGGTACCCTATGAAATTAACGATTTTCTGAATCTTGTTTCACAATTTCGACACATATCACGAGTGCAATCAAAGCAAACTTCATTTTTCGTACAAATTTTCAATCGTTGCTTTTTTTTGAGACAAGTAAAGAATATGAGTATTATTTTGAGTGAAAAATGTCTGGCTGCCACCTTGGAGGGCGAGAGTTTGTTGTTTAGACTAACAAAGATAAAAATTCAATGAAATAGGGTATTGTGTACATAAACCCGATTTTTCGACTTTCAGAATGAGAGTGCAAATCTAAATTAAGCTCAGAAATGTTTATTCATATCAAGGTCTCAGTGGATAAAACTTTCAGCTAAAGACCAAAAATTTTTAATTTTTGTAATAGTTCAGATTTTTGCTGTCAGTTCTTTTAAACAAAAATTCCTGATGGGCAATTTTTCATAATAATATGACCAATTTCAGATATTTTATTATACATAAAAGGAAAAATGAAGTAGGATGAAATACCCAATTATGATGCAGAACCTCAAATGCGAGTTAATGAATAAAGAATTGTTTAAGACAAATATGCATTATGGATACTATGGACATATGTAACAAATTGGGCTTTTCAAAATTATATGACCACTTTAAGGAAAGTTACATAAAAAATGGCGCTATGAATCAATTACATACCATCTTTTCAATTTGATTTTACTTTTAGCATACGTGCACATTGAAAAATATCACCAAGTTTTACACTCGGTCAAACTTAATCGATATTCATGAATTTTTGTTTACTCTAATTACTGTTCCACAGAACCCAGCGTTAACACTATTGATTAAACAACGTGATTCAAGCTGTTTGTATGATGATCTGTGATTACTAGGCCAAAATAACAGTTGAAACACATTTTATTAGGTGAAAACATCGATAATTGCGTAAGTGGTCGTATTATTTTAAAAAGCTCAGGTTCCATGTGTTCGTATTATAATGGAAAAAATAGAATAATTCTCTCTTCATTTGTGGTCATTTATATTTTCCTGTATACGAAAAGAAATTGGAGGTCATATCATTATGGAAAGCAATACCATAATTCGGGATTACATTGATCAGTTTTTTTATATTTATTAAAAACTTCAATTGAAAATGCAAAGTTGCCATGTTTATATATTTAAAAAAAAGTATAGGCGTCCATCGCTTATTTTCTGAAAGTTCAAACCATGTTAAAAATGTTTTATGTAATCCTTTAATTGTATTATGAATGTCGATACTCACTAAAATCATTGTTTCTGAATCTAAATACATAAAAGCATGGAAACCATTGTTTAAAAAAATTGAAAATTTGACGCATGAAAAAAATATTTTTTACGAAGGCCTTAATTTTTATTAGCTTATGAACAAAAAAAGATAAGTACCTTTCATGCATTAAAATTATTCCATCGATAAATGTTGATTTGAACTTATGACTAGGCAGGATATTCCAATCAGCTCAGTTACTCAGCTGATCAATGTTACCCCGTTTTACGCTATGTAAGATTGAAAACAAAACTTTTCTCGAAAAAATGACATGAGATACATAATTTTATGAGTCCACGGCTACAAAGAAAAGCCCGTCTGAAGGTTTCTGGGTTCGATTCCCAGTCGGTCCAGGATCTTTTCGTAATGGAAATGTCCTTGACTTTCCTGGGCATAAAGTATCATCGTCGTTTGCCACGAATGTGAAAATGGCAACTTTCTCAAAAAAAAAAGCTCATAGTTAATAACTGTGGAAATGCTCATTGAAAGAAGAAGAACCTAATTTCATGGTTTAAATGCGAGTATTAGATCGAGTTCGATCAAATAAATTATAAGCAAGAATTTCATTAAGCAGATGTAATCAATTGATGTGGAACAAAAACGTTAAGTTCCATGAAAATGTAAAAAATTGTGAATAAAAATAGCTTTTTCACTAAAACTTTACATATCATAATAATTTTAAAAATTGAAGTCAGTGGGTCAAAATCTTTTGAATCTTTTGCAAATGGTCAGAGTGCATAAACTAGTGTTGCCTAGTGCTATCTTAATCAAATCGATAATCGGCTGAGCGTCGGTTAAGAAGAGGGTTTTCGGAAGTACACCAGCACAAGCAGCGATCGATGGGTGGAGCGTTCAGGTGCAAATCGAATGTAAAACAGTTAATGCCCCCACACTGCCTTTATCTCGCCTGTCAGTAAGCGTTATTTCTCGATCATCATCATCATCATTGTAAAACGCTGAGCATATGGCCCATCATGAACGGATAGCAGTTCAGTGTGTAGAAATAGAAACAGAAATAACCAAATTTACGCCTCGCAACCGCGGATATTGGATTTCCACCCCCTCTTCGAATGAGAGTACGGATCGACGGGTGGTGTTTGGGCAAAAGAAATATTTAACAGTTTATGTTTTGGCAATTTCCTGGATGTGGAGATTAGAGTTGAAATTAGTATTTCACATTTACTGTTTTGATTGAGATTTTTTTCGAAAAATGTTCAAATGGGTTGATAGTCTTCATTTTACCATATGTTGTGCCATTTGAATGTATTGAATTCTAATCATAATGGTTACTAAAACGCAATCACCTTAGTGTTTTAATTTATCAGAAATTGATTTCTCGATACATTTTCTGGGGAGAAACCAGCCTGCATTGTGCTTCATATTAACAAATTGACAGCAAGCAAGTGCAACTTTCACACAACTATCAAACACTGTTTTTCAGACATATATATATATATATATATATGTATATATATATATATATATAAATATATGTATATATATATATATATAAGTATATAAATATATATATATATATATATATATATATATATATATATATATATATATATATATATATATATATATATATATATATATATATATATATATATATATATATATATATATATATATATATATATATATATATATATATATATATATATATATATATATATATATATATATATATATATATATATATATATATATATATACAGTTAACTCTCCCTTACTCGATATTCCGTATCTCGATATCGAGTTAGAGAACCATAGTAAAAGTTGGTTTTCATGGCTAACTCGATGGTCCCTTGGAACGCAGTTGCACTGCTTTTGTGTTCTGTAACTCGATACCTCCCTAACTCGATAGTCCCTTCAATATCGAGTAAGGGAGAGATGACTGTATATATATAAGTTAAGATCGAACCCTTACCGATCCTCAACAATCATCCATACACCAATCGCTTTATTGGTGTATCATCATTTTCATCATTCCCGGCAACAACAACAACAATGACGACGTCCACCACACCGACGACGATAGCCCAGCTAGTAGAACGGAAACAGTAGTCTAGCATCAGCATTTCATCACCCGACAACATAGGTAGCATTTACGTGAACAACCACCGAACGAGACCACTAAACGAAGCCACAGCCCTTTGGACCCGCGGCATCAGCAGTTCTTCCACAGCAACAGCATAAGCATTGCAATAGGTAGTGAGGTTTGATCGTAATTAATAATTGAATAAAGGTTCAGTTCGTTTTAGGCAGTAGATCGAATAAGTTCTTTTTTTAAAACTTAGTCTGGGTGACACCCTTCTTCACTGGCGCAGTCGGCAGTTCTAGCGTGGAGTAGTTAAAGTGTAGTGAAAAGTGTTCTTATCCGAAATCATCGGCGGCTTACCGAGGAGCAAAGGAGGAAACACCTAAACTACAGATTCTAGTGCACCGGCGGTTTACCGAGACACCAAAATCATCTTTAACGAAGCTTCACACCTGCTAGAAGACATCGAACCATCCGAGGGAATATCGGACAATCGAACCATCCGAGGGAATATCGGACATCGAACCATCCGAGGGAATATCGGACAATCGAATCATCCGAGGGAATATCGGACAATTTAACCATCCGAGGGAACATCGGATAAAACCGTAAGTAGAATTAAGCTTTTTTATATAAGTGATTATCAGAGTGATTTAAGTGAATGATCAAAATAACAAAATATAAGAAAAAAATATCTATTACAGTGATAGAAAAATAATTAATTTAGCTTTTTTTATTTAAAACAAAAATCTTAGAAAACATAAATTCTCTTCACCTGTATTTTTTTTTACCATTTTTTGAAAGGATTTTTTTTTTGAAATCCTAGAAAACATAAATTCTCTTCACCTGTATTTTTTCTTTTTTACCATTTTTTGAAAGGATTTTTTTTTATCAATTTTAACTTCAAGTGTGAAAAATGGCAAAGTTTGACGAGAACCGCGACTTGATCACTATCCAAGTCGGGGAGTTAGAAACCCAGATCAGAGAATTAATAGGCATAATGCAACAACGCGACTCTAGAATAGCAGAGTTGGAAGCGTTCGCTACGCACCAACAATCAATTGCAAAAGAAGCCGCTGTTGTTCAGCAACAAAATTCAGTAGAAGGCGCCTTGCGAGCCCTTCAGACCCCCCAAATTATCAGGATGTTGCCACCATTTGATGGTAACCCCATTAAGTTACACTCATTCATAAGATCTATTGATGATCTTATGCCTGAAATTTCAAAGGTCAAGAACACTCCAGCTTACACTGTATGGCTTCTTGCCATCAGATCCAAAATTATAGGAGACGCTGACAATGTTCTAGAATTTTATGGCACTAACACAGACTGGGACGAAATTAAAAACAGTCTGATTACACACTACAGCGACAAAAGAGATGAAGTATCTCTCACAAAGGACCTGTTTAAAATTACACAAGCGGATAAGGAGATTGAAGATTTCTATAAGGAAATAACTTTTATGTTGTCCCTTATGGTAAATCAATTAAATTTAAACGAACACAACAGTGACGTAAGAGCCGCGAAAAATCTATTTTACCAGGAAATAGGCCTGAAAGTGTTTCTTGCAGGGCTCAATGAACCGGTAGGCACTGTCATCCGTGCTCAATGTCCCACATCGTTGAAAGACGCTTTAAGACGATGTATTGAAGAAAGAAACTTTTATTATCACAAACAAAAATCTTATACCCCACCTGTCCCTACTAGGAACAAATTTCAAAACAAATTTTCAAACCCATTTTCAAGATTTCAGCAAACTCCGGTAACACAAAATTCGTTTCCAAGTTACCCAATCCAAACTAATCCATTCCAACGCGTTGCACCAATCCAACGTCCACAACAACTACAGCACACCCCTCAACAGTTCTCTCCATTCCAACCTCAAGTACCATTTCAACGTACATTTTCTCCCAGTCAACCAAATCATTCTCAAAGACCACAACAACCTGGCCCATCCAATCCATTCAACCGAAATCCTAACCAATTTAGTAAACCTCCTTCCGGAACCTATCGTCCTCCAAAACCCACTCCAATGGAAATCGACCAGTCATTGAGAAGTTTAAAAGTAAATTATATGAATAGACCAAATTTTCATGAAGTAAATTGGACAGAACCAATCGATTACTACGGTCAATACAGTGAGCCATCTAACTGTTACCAATATGATGCAACTAATTATGAGCAAGTTAATATCAATAATAGTTCCGAAGAACAACCCGTTACTGAACCAGAGGGTGATACCTTAAATTTTCAGATGGAATTGCCCGAAATACCAGAAACATGAACAGTAATAATTTTCTACCCTATATAAAAATGAAAACTAAATTTGGCGAACTAAAGTTTTTAGTTGACACTGGTGCCAACAAGAACTACGTGGATCCTGACAAAATTAGTACATGTTTTCTGAAAAACTGTACACCTATAGGAGTCAAAAATATCAATGGGAAACACAACATTAACAAATGTGTTGAAATCGAAATGTTTAACCAACCACTAACCTTTTACGCTTTGAAATTCCATCCATACTTCGACGGACTGATTGGATACGAATCACTCAGAAATCTAAAAGCAGAAATTTTAACCTCATCTAATACTCTCAAACTTCCTACTACATCAGTTAACATGCTTCGAAAATACCCCGATTCATTTAGTCGCAATCTAAATGCATATGAAGAAATTCCATTATCTCTAAAAACGAATGTACCGAATGGCGACTTTTTCGTCGAACATCCACTTCCTCTAACAGACGAAGTAATGATTCTACCAGGACTCTACACAGCAAAAGACAACAAAGCTACAGTTCTTTTGAAAAACTGCTGTGAAGTTCCAGTGAAAATCAGCCCTAATCGACTCATTTTCTCCGAATTGAATAATTTTGAAGTAGTGCAAAAAGTTGAAAATTATGAACCTGGATACGTATTTGATAACACATCAATAGATCCTAGATTGAAAAATCAGCTTCGAATCGACCATTTAAACATAGAAGAGAAGCGAAAATTGATCAATTTGATTTCGAAATTTCCAAGTGTTTTCTATTTGGAAGGTGACAATCTAAGCTTTACGAACGTCATTAAACATAGAATAGAAACCAAAGACGATCTACCCGTTCATGCAAAAAGCTACAGGTACCCCTATTGTCATAAAGAGGAGGTACAAAAACAAGTTTCTAAGATGCTGTCTCAAGGCATCATACGTCCCAGCACGTCTCCTTGGTGCTCTCCAATTTGGATCGTACCAAAGAAATTAGATGCATCTGGACAACAGAAGTGGAGATTAGTAGTCGACTATAGAAAACTTAATGAAAAGACTATAGATGACAAATACCCACTACCCAACATAACCGAAATATTAGACAAACTAGGAAAATGCCAATATTTCACAACATTGGACCTAGCATCTGGCTTTCACCAGATCGAAGTTCACCCAGATGATATCCAGAAAACAGCCTTTTCCGTAGAACATGGATTATACGAATACTTAAGAATGCCATTTGGACTGAAAAATGCTCCAGCAACTTTTCAGCGTGTCATGGATCACGTACTCCGTGACCTAATTGGAAAATGTTGTCTTGTTTATATGGATGACATTATTATTTTTTCTGTTTCTCTTCAAGAACATATTGAAAATTTGACAAAAATATTTATGGCATTGGAAAAAGTAAACCTCAAAATACAGCTAGATAAAAGTGAATTCCTTAAGAAAGAAGTGGCATTTCTAGGCCATATTGTGACAGATAATGGCGTTAAACCAAATCCAAGCAAAATCGAAGCAATTCAAAATTGGCCTATCCCCAAAAACCAGAAAGAACTAAGAGGCTTTCTAGGAATTTTAGGATATTATCGTAGATTCGTTCGCGATTTCGCCAGAATAACAAAACCTCTCACTGCTCAACTGAGGAAAGGCGAACACGTAGAGCACACAGATATTTTTTTAAAAACATTCGTTGCATGCAAAAAACTTTTAACTCAAAGCGATATCCTTCAATATCCAGATTTCGAAAAACCATTCGTGCTAACCACAGATGCTAGTAATTTTGCTCTAGGTGCCGTTCTATCTCAAGGTGCTATTGGACAAGACAGACCCGTAGCATATGCGTCTAGAACATTGACGAAAACTGAAGAAAGATATTCAGCAATAGAAAAAGAATTATTAGCGATCGTATGGGCAACTCAATATTTTAGACCCTACCTTTTTGGTAGAAAATTTACATTATACACGGATCACCAACCTTTAACATACGCACTAAACCTCAAAACACCCAATACAAAACTAGTTAAATGGCGTCTACAGTTATTAGAATATGATTTTGAAATAAAACACCGACCCGGTAAGCAAAACGTTGTCGCTGATGCTCTATCGAGGATAACACATGATATCAACGTGAACGAAGATGATTCCGACTCAGACGACTGTTCAGTGCATTCTGCTGATACAGATGACTCTGAATTCATCAAATGTACAGAAAAACCAATAAATTTTTTTCACAATCAAATTATTTTAAAAATTGACCCTAACGAATCTGAGACATACGAAGAAATTTTCCCTCGTGTGTACCGAAGAACTATTACGAAAACAACATTTGGTGTACCACTTTTAATTCGAATTTTGAAAGAATACATGGATCCCAGACGATCAAACTGCATTATGTGTCCTGAAAACGTGATACAATCCTTACAAATTGTATACAAAAACTATTTTAGTAGATGCAAAACTTTCAAACTCTGCATATCACAAAAAATTCTCATTGATCTACCAAACTTAGAAGATCAAAACTCAATTATCGAGGATACCCACGAAACAGCTCACAGAGGTATTCGTGAAAATCTGGAGGAGATAAAAAGAAGATTCTTTTTTCCTAATATGAAAAGGAAAGTTAGGAAGTACATCATCCTATGTGATACTTGTAATAAAGCAAAATACGAGAGAAAACCTTACAAAATTAAATTTGGAGAGACCCCTATACCGAAACAACCCATTGAAATTATTCATATAGATATCTACATCGCTCAACCAAATTTGTTTTTATCTGTAGTAGACAAGTTCACAAGGTATGGAACATTAATCCCAATAAAATCGAGATCAATTGCGGATATACGAAAGGCGATAATAAAATACATAACACTGTACGGCACTCCAAGCTTGATTGTGTCGGATAACGAACCAGCAATTAAGTCTATCGAAATTCGAGGATTACTCTCAGATCTCAATATACAACAATATTTTACTCCTTCGAACCACAGTCAAACAAACGGAATAGTCGAAAGATTTCATTCGACAATAACCGAAATTTTTAACGCTAATAAACACAAATACGGTGAAGTGTCAAACAAAGAAAAATTTTTAATCGCATGTTCTTTATACAATAACAGCATCCATACAGCTACCAACATGAAACCACGTGAAATTTTATATGCAGCCAAAAATGGACAGGAGAGACCGATAGAAATGGAACGCCTTGTTGAACTTCGTGACAAGTTGTACGACGAAGTTCAAGTACAACTAACCAAGACACAAAACTCACAGAATCTGTACCACAACAGGAAGCGAGAGGATCCGCCAAAACTAAAACAAAACGAATTGGCATACAACCGCATCCAAGGAGTGAAGTCGAAAATTAAGGACCGCTACCAACAAGTGCGAGTACGATCTAACCGGAAACACACGTACAAAGATATCCTAAGTCGAAAATTGCATAAAGAAAAACTGCGACGAATCCGAAAGTAACACCACAGAATCTCTAATGTTTTTTTTCATTTGTTTTCTCTTTTTAGATGACGTTTATTTGGAATATCCTGATAACAACCACATTCCTTACTCAGCTATCCCAACCACAATCCATCCACGTCATTAATCTCAAACAAAACCCCGGTCTTTTAACCATAGAAACTGGTAACAGTTTTATAAAAATAGGCAATCACAGATTGTTTCATATCCTAGAACTGGATAATTACGAACCTATTTTTAGAAAATTGCTTGCTAATATCCAAGGAATACGGACATTCTCAAATTTTACTGATATGTTTGAAATCTTAGAATCGAAATATGGAACCGTTCACAGTTTATTCAATAATCTTCGGCCAAAGCAAAGAAATAAAAGAGGATTATTTAATTTTCTCGGAACTGGAATAAAAAGAATTACAGGAAATATGGACCATAACGACTATGAACAAATTTCGAAAAATATTTTTGAACTGCAGATCAAGAACAAAAGACTTATTAACGAAAACAACGAACAGCTTAAAATTAATCTACAACTCCAAAATAGAATCAATTCCATTATCAACCGTTTAAATCAACAACAGAGTGAAATAACTAAAAACATTATATCAGCTAGATTTGAAAACGAAACCAACAAAAACTTTAAATTATTTAGAGAAATTTTGAAAATCAATTACAACTTAGACAACCTTAAATCACATTTAGAAGACATTTTTGAATCAATTCAGTTAGCAAGAACTAACATTATTCCCAAACAAATACTTTCAATTGAAGAGTTAGGATTTGTTTCAGATATATTAGAAGAACAAAACATTAGGACGAACAGTTTAGATCAAATTTATGAATATTTAGAATTGTCAGCATTTTATAACCATTCAAAACTAATATTTGTTGTGTCAATTCCAAAAATAGAAAAAGCTATGTACACACATTTTTTCCTAGAACCTCTTCCAGTAGTAGATAAAATTTTAAAACTTCCTGCTAATGCTGCTTTGCAAAGCGACAACAGAACATATTTCATCAAGAAGGATTGCCTGCGAATCGAAAGGACAAGGCTGTGCAATCTAAGCAGCCTAGAGGACATAACCGGCGACCTATGCTACTCAAACCTACTGAGAGGACTATCAGGAAACTGTACTTTCGTAAAATGCTATCAATCAACGGAGATCAAAGCGATCATGGACAATTACCTTGTCGCTAAAAACATCAATAACACAGAAATCGAATCGAATTGTGGTCTTTCAAAACGAAACGTATCTGGAACGTATTTGATAGAGTTCCACAATTGCTCTGTCATAATAAATGGCACCAAGTTCTCAAATGTCGAAGCAAACAAATTAGAACCGACATTTGTTATGCCATTAGATGGTTTACATATCAATGAACAGACCCTGGAAATCCAGAATAATATGGAAGAAATTCACATCCATAATAGACATCGGATTGAAGCATTAACTAAGGAACACAAAATTCAGACATACACATCTCTAAGTATGTCGACCGTATGTCTTCTTCTAAGTATCGTTGCAGGTCTTTCATGGATTTCGAGAAAACGCAGACAGATATCTCTTCATATTGGAGCATCCATGGAGTCTAAAAGCAAACCAGAGATTATACCTGAGACCAGTACAATTCGGGACGAATCGTCTCCAAAAGGGGGAGTAGTTAAGATCGAACCCTTACCGATCCTCAACAATCATCCATACACCAATCGCTTTATTGGTGTATCATCATTTTCATCATTCCCGGCAACAACAACAACAATGACGACGTCCACCACACCGACGACGATAGCCCAGCTAGTAGAACGGAAACAGTAGTCTAGCATCAGCATTTCATCACCCGACAACATAGGTAGCATTTACGTGAACAACCACCGAACGAGACCACTAAACGAAGCCACAGCCCTTTGGACCCGCGGCATCAGCAGTTCTTCCACAGCAACAGCATAAGCATTGCAATAGGTAGTGAGGTTTGATCGTAATTAATAATTGAATAAAGGTTCAGTTCGTTTTAGGCAGTAGATCGAATAAGTTCTTTTTTTAAAACTTAGTCTGGGTGACACCCTTCTTCACTTATATATATATATATATATATATATATATATATATATATATATATATATATATATATATATATATATATATATATATATATATATATATATATATATATATATATATATATATATATATATAAGTTAAGATCGAACCCTTACCGATCCTCAACAATCATCCATACACCAATCGCTTTATTGGTGTATCATCATTTTCATCATTCCCGGCAACAACAATAACAACGACGACGTCCACCACACCGACGACGATAGCCCAGCTAGTAGAACGGAAACAGTAGTCTAGCATCAGCATTTCATCACCTGACAACATAGGTAACATTTACGTGGACAACCACCGAACGAGACCACTAAACGAAGCCACAGCCCTTTGGACCCGCGGCATCAGCAGTTCTTCCACAGCAACAGCATAAGCATTGCAATAGGTAGTGAGGTTTGATCGTAATTAATAATTGAATAAAGGTTCAGTTCGTTTTAGGCAGTAGATCGAATAAGTTCTTTTTTTAAAACTTAGTCTGGGTGACACCCTTCTTCACTGGCGCAGTCGGCAGTTCTAGCGTGGAGTAGTTAAAGTGTAGTGAAAAGTGTTCTTATCCGAAATCATCGGCGGCTTACCGAAGAGCAAAGGAGGAAACACCTAAACTACAGATTCTAGTGCACCGGCGGTTCACCGAGACACCAAAATCATCTTTAACGAAGCTTCACACCTGCTAGAAGACATCGAACCATCCGAGGGAATATCGGACATCGAACCATCCGAGGGAATATCGGAAAATCGAACCATCCGAGGGAATATCGGACAATTTAACCATCCGAGGGAACATCGGATAAAACCGTAAGTAGAATTAAGCTTTTTTATGTAAGTGATTATCAGAGTGATTTAAGTGAATGATCAAAATAACAAAATATAAGAAAAAATATCTATTACAGTGACAGAAAAATAATTAATTTAGCTTTTTTTATATCCAAATTGAACACAAAAATCCTAGAAAATATAAATTCTCTTCACCCGTATTTTTTTTTACCATTTTTTGAAAGGATTTTTTTTTTAATCAATTTTGACTTCAAGTGTAGAAAATGGCAAAGTTTGACGAGAACCGCGACTTGATCACTATCCAAGTCGGAGAGTTAGAGACCCAGATCAGAGAATTAATAGGCATAATGCAACAACGCGACTCTAGAATAGCAGAGTTGGAAGCGTTCGCTACGCACCAACAATCAATTGCAAAAGAAGCCGCTGTTGTGCAGCAACAAAATTCAGTAGAAGGCGCCTTGCGAGCCCTTCAGACCCCACAAATTATTAGAATGTTGCCACCATTTGATGGTAACCCAATTAAATTACATTCATTCATAAGATCTATTGATGATCTTATGCCTGAAATTTCAAAGGTCAAGAACACTCCAGCTTACACTGTATGGCTTCTTGCCATCAGATCCAAAATTATAGGAGACGCTGACAATGTTCTAGAATTTTATGGCACTAGCAGAGACTGGGACGAAATTAAAAACAGTCTGATTACACACTACAGCGACAAAAGAGATGAAGTATCTCTCACAAAGGACCTGTTTAAAATTACACAAGCGGATAAGGAGATTGAAGATTTCTATAAGGAAATAACTTTTATGTTGTCTCTTATGGTACATCAATTAAATTTAAACGAACACAACAGTGACGTAAGAGCCGCGAAAAATCTATTTTACCAGGAAATAGGCCTGAAAGTGTTTCTTGCAGGGCTCAATGAACCGGTAGGCACTGTCATCCGTGCTCAATGTCCCACATCGTTGAAAGACGCTTTAAGACGATGTATTGAAGAAAGAAACTTTTATTATCACAAACAAAAATCTTATACCCCACCTGTCCCTACTAGGAACAAATTTCAAAACAAATTTTCAAACCCATTTTCAAGATTTCAGCAAACTCCGGTAACACAAAATTCGTTTCCAAGTTACCCAATCCAAACTAATCCATTCCAACGCGTCGCACCAATCCAACGTCCACAACAACTACAGCACACCCCTCAACAGTTCTCTCCATTCCAACCTCAAGTACCATTTCAACGTACATTTCCTCCCAGTCAACCAAATCATTCTCAAAGACCACAACAACCTGGCCCATCCAATCCATTCAACCGAAATCCTAACCAATTTAGTAAACCTCCTTCCGGAACCTATCGTCCTCCAAAACCCACTCCAATGGAAATCGACCAGTCATTGAGAAGTTTAAAAGTAAATTATATGAATAGACCAAATTTTCATGAAGTAAATTGGACAGAACCAATCGATTACTACGGTCAATATAGTGAGCCATCTAACTGTTACCAATATGATGCAACTAATTATGAACAAGTTAATATCAATAATAGTTCCGAAGAACAACCCGTTACTGAACCAGAGGGTGATACCTTAAATTTTCAGATGGAATTGCCCGAAACACCAGAAACATGAACAGTAATAATTTTCTACCCTATATAAAAATGAAAACTAAATTTGGCGAACTAAAGTTTTTAGTTGACACTGGTGCCAACAAGAACTACGTGGATCCTGACAAAATTAGCACATGTTTTCTGAAAAACTGTACACCTACAGGAGTCAAAAATATCAATGGGAAACACAACATTAACAAATGTGTTGAAATCGAAATGTTTAACCAACCACTAACCTTTTACGCTTTGAAATTCCATCCATACTTCGACGGACTGATTGGATACGAATCACTCAGAAATCTAAAAGCAGAAATTTTAACCTCATCTAATACTCTCAAACTTCCTACTACATCAGTTAACATGCTTCGAAAATACCCCGATTCATTTAGTCGCAATCTAAATGCATATGAAGAAATTCCATTATCTCTAAAAACGAATGTACCGAATGGCGACTTTTTCGTCGAACATCCACTTCCTCTAACAGACGAAGTAATGATTCTACCAGGACTCTACACAGCAAAAGACAACAAAGCTACAGTTCTTTTGAAAAACTGCTGTGAAGTTCCAGTGAAAATCAGCCCTAATCGACTCATTTTCTCCGAATTGAATAATTTTGAAGTAGTGCAAAAAGTTGAAAATTATGAACCTGGATACGTATTTGATAACACATCAATAGATCCTAGATTGAAAAATCAGCTTCGAATCGACCATTTAAACATAGAAGAGAAGCGAAAATTGATCAATTTGATTTCGAAATTTCCAAGTGTTTTCTATTTGGAAGGTGACAATCTAAGCTTTACGAACGTCATTAAACATAGAATAGAAACCAAAGACGATCTACCCGTTCATGCAAAAAGCTACAGGTACCCCTATTGTCATAAAGAGGAGGTACAAAAACAAGTTTCTAAGATGCTGTCTCAAGGCATCATACGTCCCAGCACGTCTCCTTGGTGCTCTCCAATTTGGATCGTACCAAAGAAATTAGATGCATCTGGACAACAGAAGTGGAGATTAGTACCGTTTTGACTCATATTCCGAACACTTAAGGACAACAGTGACTTCAAATGCATCTGATTGGTATAAATTGGCTGATATTTGTGTAAATTTTACTTTCTTCGCAAAGTCCAACTGTTAGCTGTTGGGTGTACCAACAATAATGTTCATTTAATTAGTTTTAGTATTGTTTTACGTGAAAGTATGGAACAACATTTTGATTCAAATGCCGAACACTCTGTTCATTCTGTCTCATATTCCGAACACCTTGATTCAAATTCCGAACAGCACGAATAAATCGCATTCAAATGAATAAATTCGCAAATAAATATATCTCAGGTTGTTCTACTGGTCTCAAACAAGCGAATCATCACTACTCCCGCGGTAAAAAAGTACATTGGAGAGGTTCAAATTGAATTTCAATTGACTACTATTTCCGTGTTTTTTGGTGACATATTTCAGCGAAACATTTCAACCCATTCGCCATACAAAAACCGAGTGTTCGGAATATGAGTCTGTTCGGAATTTGAGACAAAACGGTAGTCGACTATAGAAAACTTAATGAAAAGACTATAGATGACAAATACCCACTACCCAACATAACCGAAATATTAGACAAACTAGGAAAATGCCAATATTTCACAACATTGGACCTAGCATCTGGCTTTCACCAGATCGAAGTTCACCCAGATGATATCCAGAAAACAGCCTTTTCCGTAGAACATGGATTATACGAATACTTAAGAATGCCATTTGGACTGAAAAATGCTCCAGCAACTTTTCAGCGTGTCATGGATCACGTACTCCGTGACCTAATTGGAAAATGTTGTCTTGTTTATATGGATGACATTATTATTTTTTCTGTTTCTCTTCAGGAACATATCGAAAATTTGACAAAAATATTTATGGCATTGGAAAAAGTAAACCTCAAAATACAGCTAGATAAAAGTGAATTCCTTAAGAAAGAAGTGGCATTTCTAGGCCATATTGTGACAGATAACGGCGTTAAACCAAATCCAAGCAAAATCGAAGCAATTCAAAATTGGCCTATCCCCAAAAACCAGAAAGAACTAAGAGGCTTTCTAGGAATTTTAGGATATTATCGTAGATTCGTTCGCGATTTCGCCAGAATAACAAAACCTCTCACTGCTCAACTGAGGAAAGGCGAACACGTAGAGCACACAGATATTTTTTTAAAAACATTCGTTGCATGCAAAAAACTTTTAACTCAAAGCGATATCCTTCAATATCCAGATTTCGAAAAACCATTCGTGTTAACCACAGATGCTAGTAATTTTGCTCTAGGTGCCGTTCTATCCCAAGGTGCTATTGGACAAGACAGACCCGTAGCATATGCGTCTAGAACATTGACGAAAACCGAAGAAAGATATTCAGCAATAGAAAAAGAATTATTAGCGATCGTATGGGCAACTCAATACTTTAGACCCTACCTTTTTGGTAGAAAATTTACATTATACACGGATCACCAACCTTTAACATACGCACTAAACCTCAAAACACCCAATACAAAACTAGTTAAATGGCGTCTACAGTTATTAGAAGATGATTTTGAAATAAAACACCGACCCGGTAAGCAAAACGTTGTCGCTGATGCTCTATCGAGGATAACACATGATATCAACGTGAACGAAGATGATTCCGACTCAGACGACTGTTCAGTGCATTCCGCTGATACAGATGACTCTGAATTCATCAAATGTACAGAAAAACCAATAATTTTTTTTCACAACCAAATTATTTTAAAAATTGACCCTAACGAATCTGAGACATACGAAGAAATTTTCCCTCGTGTGTACCGAAGAACTATTACGAAAATAACATTTGGTGTACCACTTTTAATTCGAATTTTGAAAGAATACATGGATCCCAGACGATCAAACTGCATTATGTGTCCTGAAAACGTGATACAATCCTTACAAATTGTATACAAAAACTATTTTAGTAGATGCAAAACTTTCAAACTCTGCATATCACAAAAAATTCTCATTGATCTACCAAACTTAGAAGATCAAAACTCAATTATCGAGGATACCCACGAAACAGCTCACAGAGGTATTCGTGAAAATCTGGAGGAGATAAAAAGGAGATTCTTTTTTCCTAATATGAAAAGGAAAGTTAGGAAGTACATCGTCCTGTGTGATACTTGTAATAAAGCAAAATACGAGAGAAAACCTTACAAAATTAAATTTGGTGAAACCCCTATACCGAAACAACCCATTGAAATTATTCACATAGATATCTACATCGCTCAACCAAATTTGTTTTTATCTGTAGTAGACAAGTTCACAAGGTATGGAACATTAATCCCAATAAAATCAAGATCAATTGCGGATATACGAAAGGCGATAATAAAATACATAACACTGTACGGCACTCCAAGCTTGATTGTCTCGGATAACGAACCAGCAATTAAGTCCATCGAAATTCGAGGACTACTCTCAGATCTCAATATACAACAATATTTTACTCCTTCGAACCACAGTCAAACAAACGGAATAGTCGAAAGATTTCATTCGACAATAACCGAAATTTTTAACGCTAATAAACACAAATACGGTGAAGTGTCAAACAAAGAAAAATTTTTAATCGCATGTTCTTTATACAATAACAGCATCCATACAGCTACCAACATGAAACCACGTGAAATTTTATATGCAGCCAAAAATGGACAGGAGAGACCGATAGAAATGGAACGCCTTGTTGAACTTCGTGACAAGTTGTACGACGAAGTTCAAGTACAACTAACCAAGACACAAAACTCACAGAATCTGTACCACAACAGGAAGCGAGAGGATCCGCCAAAACTAAAACAAAACGAATTGGCATACAACCGCATCCAAGGAGTGAAGTCGAAAATTAAGGACCGCTACCAACAAGTGCGAGTACGATCTAACCGGAAACACACGTACAAAGATATCCTAAGTCGAAAATTACATAAAGAAAAACTGCGACGAATCCGAAAGTAACACCACAGAATCTCT
This sequence comes from Aedes aegypti, assembly GCF_002204515.2. Taxonomy (NCBI): domain Eukaryota; kingdom Metazoa; phylum Arthropoda; class Insecta; order Diptera; family Culicidae; genus Aedes; species Aedes aegypti. Next base: position 252,743,153 of record NC_035108.1, read on the forward strand.
AATGTGTTTTTTCATTTGTTTTCTCTTTTTAGATGACGTTTATTTGGAATATCCTGATAACAACCACATTCCTTACTCAGCTATCCCAACCACAATCCATCCACGTCGTTAATCTCAAACAAAACCCCGGTCTTTTAACCATAGAAACTGGCAACAGTTTTATAAAAATAGGCAACCACAGTTTCATATCCTAGAACTGGATAATTACGAACCTATTTTTAGAAAATTGCTTGCTAATATCCAAGGAATACGGACATTCTCAAATTTTACTGATATGTTTGAAATCTTAGAATCGAAATATGGAACCGTTCACAGTTTATTCAATAATCTTCGGCCAAAGCAAAGAAATAAAAGAGGATTATTTAATTTTCTCGGAACTGGAATAAAAAGAATTACAGGAAATATGGACCATAACGACTATGAACAAATTTCGAAAAATATTTTTGAACTGCAGATCAAGAACAAAAGACTTATTAACGAAAACAACGAACAGCTTAAAATTAATCTACAACTCCAAAATAGAATCAATTCCATTATCAACCGTTTAAATCAACAACAGAGTGAAATAACTAAAAACATTATATCAGCTAGATTTGAAAACGAAACCAACAAAAACTTTAAATTATTTAGAGAAATTTTGAAAATCAATTACAACTTAGACAACCTTAAATCACATTTAGAAGACATTTTTGAATCAATTCAGTTAGCAAGAACTAACATTATTCCCAAACAAATACTTTCAATTGAAGAGTTAGGATTTGTTTCAGATATATTAGAAGAACAAAATATTAGGACGAACAGTTCAGATCAAATTTATGAATATTTAGAATTGTCAGCATTTTATAACCATTCAAAACTAATATTTGTTGTGTCAATTCCAAAAATAGAAAAAGCTATGTACACACATTTTTTCCTAGAACCTCTTCCAGTAGTAGATAAAATTTTAAAACTTCCTGCTAATGCTGCTTTGCAAAGCGACAACAGAACATATTTCATCAAGAAGGATTGCCTGCGAATCGAAAGGACAAGGCTGTGCAATCTAAACAGCCTAGAGGACATAACCGGCGACCTATGCTACTCAAACCTACTATGAGGACTATCAGGAAACTGTACTTTCGTAAAATGCTATCAATCAACGGAGATCAAAGCGATCATGGACAATTACCTTGTCGCTAAAAACATCAATAACACAGAAATCGAATCGAATTGTGGTCTTTCAAAACGAAACTTATCTGGAACGTATTTGATAGAGTTCCACAATTGCTCTGTCATAATAAATGGCACCAAGTTCTCAAATGTCGAAGCAAACAAATCAGAACCGACATTTGTTATGCCATTAGATGGTTTACATATCAATGAACAGACCCTGGAAATCCAGAATAATATGGAAGAAATTCACATCCATAATAGACATCGGATTGAAGCATTAACTAAGGAACACAAAATTCAGACATACACATCTCTAAGTATGTCGACCGTATGTTTTCTTCTAAGTATCGTTGCAGGTCTTTCATGGATTTCGAGAAAACGCAGACAGATATCTCTTCATATTGGAGCATCCATGGAGTCTAAAAGCAAACCAGAAATTAAACCTGAGACCAGTACAATTCGGGACGAATCGTCTCCAAAAGGGGGAGTAGTTAAGATCGAACCCTTACCGATCCTCAACAATCATCCATACACCAATCGCTTTATTGGTGTATCATCATTTTCATCATTCCCGGCAACAACAACAACAACGACGACGTCCACCACACCGACGACGATAGCCCAGCTAGTAGAACGGAAACAGTAGTCTAGCATCAGCATTTCATCACCTGACAACATAGGTAACATTTACGTGGACAACCACCGAACGAGACCACTAAACGAAGCCACAGCCCTTTGGACCCGCGGCATCAGCAGTTCTTCCACAGCAACAGCATAAGCATTGCAGTAGGTAGTGAGGTTTGATCGTAATTAATAATTGAATAAAGGTTCAGTTCGTTTTAGGCAGTAGATCGAATAAGTTCTTTTTTTAAAACTTAGTCTGGGTGACACCCTTCTTCACTTATATATATATACATATATATATATATATACATATATATATATATATATATATATATATATATATATATATATATATATATATATATATATATATATATATATATATATATATATATATATATATATATATATATATATATATATATATATATATATATATATATATATATATATATATATATATATATATATATATATATATATATATATATATATATATATATATATATATATATATATATATATATATATATATATATATATATATATATATATATATATATATATATATTTGCAATGCATTACATTGGAAGCGATCCATTTACCACAGAAAATCTCGATTTACAGCCCCTACTGTTCAGCTGTGGAATGTAGGCTAAGGACAAGATCATATCCCTGTTACATTTCAAATATCCCATGAAGCGATTCTCAATCCTATGAGCTTCACTTCCAAATATTTACGAGCCAACTGGAATACATATGAATCATACATCGATATTAATCATAATGTAAACATTTCTTTACAAACAACACTTGATACTGACAATGATCTCGGAACTCCTAGAAATTCCATTGTTGAAGCAAGGGGCATTACAATACCAAAATGTAAAGTAAAATTCAAATCGGTGATTATAGGCGATGATCTTAAACCTTTCTTCCACCTTAAACATTGTAAAAGGAAGCAATTTTTTTAAAATCATATGACACGATCTGCAAAAAGAAAATTAAAAAACCTTTTTCTCAATTAAGAAACATAAATTTTGAATATTAAATTTCTCAGATACACTCTGGCTCTAAGCCCTTTTGGAAATTATCTCATATCTAAAAGAACTCAAAAGATAATTCCGGCATTGAACCGGCAACTCAGCAGCCAAAAAAGAATGCATTACTCATCCGTTTGACTCATTGGCTTGTATTTCCCCATTTTTTTACGAAAAGCACTTTTTCTTCGTTTTTATATCTTTTGAAAAAGGTCATTTAGAACAGAATAAAGGTTCACATGAACGAATATTCCATTTTTGCTAATTAACAGTTCGGGTTCTGGCATGGACATACGACCACTCACCAATTTTTACGAACGAATTTGATCTGTTCCAACAAATCTGAAGGCTATTCTAATGGTCTTGCTCTTTTGCACAAATAAAAAGCATTTAACAGTATTTGGCATGAAGGCATGATTGTAAAATTAAAAAAAAACTTTAATTTTCCAACAAACATTGTAAGAATAATCCAAAATAAGCAGTAAAATTGTACACTTCAGGTGAATTATCAGAACTCCATGTCTGAAAGACTTCATGTAAGAGCTGGTGTTCTCAAGGCCGCATTTTAGGACCAATATCATGCAATATTGTTACATGTGACTTACCTGAGTTATCTCAGGGATGTCAAAAATCTTTGTTTGCGGATGACACGGACTCCTCCGCCAAAGGACGAGGCCTGCATGTCATCTGTAGTAGATTGCGAATAAGTTTGGATATTTTTCTTCATACTTGCAAAAATGGAAGAATTCTCCTAATGTTTTCAAAACTCAACTTTTGATATTCCCACATAAAACATAAGCTCTTTATTTGAAACCTTCAGGTAGACCATTTAGATGGTTGATACATTCAAATAAATTGAATGCTTTCGATTAAAAATTATTGCTATTCTACTATAAATTATCTATGATTGGGTGTACTCAATTCAATTAATGGTAAAAAAAAAGTGTTGTATGAACGAAAATTCACGAGGGGAGAGTTGTCTGAAAAAAATGACCATGTAATTCATTGCCAGTCCCTTACAATGCGACACACAAATGTTTGGTTGTCTCAAATTCCGAGACTCGTATTCCGAACACAAAATTGTATTTAGAGATTCAATATGTCTTCTTATTGCGAATGGTTACATATTGAAACCCAACATCAATGTTGTTTAAATTATTTTAAATTCTGAGAGTTGCAATAATTATTTGATTTATTATCGGAAAAAAAGCTACAATTATTTTTTAATTCGTAAACTTATTTATTGGAATGCTAAACTTTTACGCTTTTCGGAATTTGAATCAAGGTGTTCGGAAATATTCTTTTCTGAGTACAAACAATACTTAATAATTAATCATTATTTTCAGTAACATTCCCAACAATTAAAAGATATGTTGCAATGAATTAAAATTTGATTTCACAAAGATCAGTTAATTCATGCCTAACAGATAAATTTCAAGCCACTAGATAGCTTGAGTGTTAAGAATATGAGTACATAGCAAAAAAAATATATATTTTTTTAACACATATTTGGAATTCCAAAACTGATCCAAATCAACTCAAAATCAAAATAAATCAAACAATCAAGTTACTACAACTGAGCTAATTGAATATTGTTGAAACTTATTAATAGCACACACTCGAACATAAATTTATCTGCACAGAGTGGAAGCAATGCATACACTGTAACGAAATTCTTTGCAGTTAGCAAGGTAAAACAGCAAAACGATATGATTTATCAACACAAAATACATGAATCATTTGAATGTTTTATCAAGATCAAGATATGCTAGGAAAGAATCACCATAAACACTAATTCATTTAAGTGTAAAACATAAAGGTAATGCACCGAACTAGAATTTATAATAAGAGTTTTCATTCCACCATGACCTTTGCAGTGCTCTGTTGCAGCTTTCGATCGAAACTGATCATAGGTGCAGCTCAGTTGCACTCTCTGTTGCGTTTCGCGATTCAATGCGATTGGCACCGTGAGCGAGCTGAGCGGAACAGAGAGGCAAGCAAGCGCGAGAAAATGAGAATTTACTGTGCTCTTCGCGGGTTTAGAGCACGGTTCCACATGTGTCTCGCGTTGAAGTCTCTCTGCGAGGAACACGGTCAAAATCGCTAACATAACATCGTAGTTGGTAGCTCAATGAATATCATCAACATAGTTTTGGAAAAGCATAAAGATTGAACCTTTGAATTGAATTAAGTTTGTTCCCATTTACCCCTAAATTTGAAAATGATAAAATTAAAATAGGTATAATTTGAATAATCATACACTTTATAATTAATAGGAATGAATTTATCTATTTATCTATTTGATAGGCATAAATTAGCTGATATTAGTGAAAATTTTAATTTCCTCACATATTTTAACTGTTAGCTGTTGGGTTTGCTGATGAAATTGTTTTTTTAAACTTGTTAGGTATTGTTTTACGTAAAAGTATGGAACAATATTATGATTCAAATGCAAACACTGTGTTCATTCTGTCTCATATTCCGAACACATTGATTCAAGTTCAGCACAACACGAATAAATTATACTAAAATTGATAAATTTGTAAAAAAAAATATAATCTAAGCTTGTTCTGATGGTCTCGAACTAGAGAATCATCACTTTTCCCAAGGTATTAAACAGATTGGAAGACGTTAAAATTGAATTGCAATTGACTAACATTTCTTGGTAATCTAATGACATATTTCAGCAAAACATTTCAAGCAATTCGCCATACAAAAACTGAGTGTTAGGAATATGAGTCTGTTTCGAATTTGAGACAAAACAGTAATTAACTGCAAATCTCTAAGATAGAGCTGCCTCAGCTGGTTCTGAGAAAACGGAGCAGTCACAAAATAAATTCATTTGTTAATTGCAATGCGCATGTACCTACTGGACTGGACATGGGCCTAATGGGGCCTTCCTTAGCCGAGTGGTTAGAGTCCACGGCTACAAAGTAAAGCCAGGTTGAAGGTTTGGTTCGATTCCCGGTTGGTCCAGGATCTTTTCGTAGTGGAAATTTCCTTGACTTCCCTGGGCATTGAAGTATCATCGTACCTGGCACACGATATACGAATGCGAAAATGGCAACCTCAGGCAAAGAAAGCTCTTAGTTAATAACTGTGGAAGTGCTCATTGAACACCAGAAGTCGGCTCTGTCCCTGTGGGGACGTTAATTCCAAGAGGAAAAAGAAGAAGAAAAGATGATACTTCCATGCTCCTAAAAGGACATTTCTGAATTAATTCACTGAATATGGTTACTACCACGAGCAAAAGGAATCATTGAATTTACAACTTCTTTCATAAAAGTGGGTTTTAAAACAGCCGCCATACCAGGAAACATTGGATAGAAGGGCGTTTCTTCAGATCGCTAGTTTTCTTCAAAGGATAAAGTGAATATTGTTGATAATTGTATCGCAATAAGAAATCAGTCCGAGGATTTAGACAATTTTTTGCCTAGCAGTAAACCGATGCATCTAAAAGGCACCGCAATCGTGGTCAGTATTTCCAAATTTGTTCGAACTCTAGTAGACCGTAGCTTGAAACGAATAATCAGCTGATGTGATCTTTGAAACCATTTTCAGTTTTTCATCAATTTTCGAAGTTTTGTTTTAACATTCACATGCAGCTATCGCAACATCAACACTCATAAAAGTTTGTTTTTCCCATTGCAATCGTTGCTAACTTTATTCTATTACAGATCCGTTGGCTTCTCCAGCGCCATCATAATAACAATCAAAATAATGATGATGCATTTTGCCGCTTCCTTCAGTTCCTTTATCGGGCCCTGCAATCGTTTGATGGCTGCATTCTGTTCCTTGTGCCTTAAGAATTGGGGTTCTATTTATTCTCAACCGAACAAGGTGCGGGACGGTTTCCCTATCAAACTTTGTGAGTGACTTGTGAAATCATACGGCAATCATCATCTTTCATGTTACGTTTAATTGACTCCCGCCATCGCCAACGTCGTCGGAGGCGGAGGATGTATCATGTCAAGCAAACGTTTTAAAGCTTTGATGTTTTCTACACACAATACTCGATTAGCTGGAATTACAACAGTTTTCTTCCTTTTTAGAAGACGGATGTAGGGCAAACTGGTTCAAAATGCCAACTTATGCTTAATCACATTTAACAACGGGTGCACGACGTTAGGCATAAGGACTTTAGGCATAAGTACGATAGGCATAAATACGATAGGCATAAAGGACGTTTGGCATAATAGATGTTTGGCATAATGGACACTAGGCATAATGGACGATAGGCATATTTCCCCAAATAAAAAAATTGAAATTGTTTGTGTGAAAAGTGAGCTGACTTTTTTGGTGATTGTGGAGGGCTTAAAACAACAAAAGTGTGTCCTTTGAAATACGATTGCCTTGCAGTCGTCCCATAGTTGTGAATCCTTTGAGGTCAATTTCTAGAACAAAACTTGAATAAATGATTAACATGAAAATGCTGGTAATTGCCTTCATTAGCTTTGTGGTAACTTCTGTGACTATAGAGTAAAGCCATTCTGAAGGTATCTTAGTTCGGTTTCAAGTCGATCCTGGATCCTAGGAGTGAAGTATAAACGTACTCATGTATCGTGCACAAATTGGAATGCAAAACGGCCACTTTTGCATAGCAAACATTTGGTTGGTAATGGTGGAAGTACTCCTAGAATACTAAGCTAAGAGCTTGGGTTGGGGCGTAATGCCAAGAATATGAACGACGCTGTAACTGCTGCTGATCTTTTGAGCTTGGTTGAATACATTAGCAAATTTATCATCAGAGATTATCCCTTCTTTAAATTGAAGGCTGTTCTTTTTAGTTATACTGTCGAGAAAATTGTTAGAGTTAGTGCTGCTAATGTTTTAATCAGAAAATTTTTCTTCTTTTTGTAATTAAACTGTTCTTTCGAGACATACTTATTCAAAAATGTTATGTCACTATTGTTCTTAATACTTCCATCATACATTTTCCCTTCTTTGAATCATAGGCTATTCTTTATACTTATACGATCAATCTAATGACTGTAAAAATTTTACCTTCTTTCAAAAATACGCTATTTTGTGGATTCTTGCTGTTCTAATAGTTATTGGAATTGCAAGTGTAAATATTTCCTTTAAAAATGAACGCCATGCTAAATGCTGAATACTATGCTATGTTAAATTTGAGCTAGACTATTAAATTGACTTTGAGATCAAAGTTTACTTTTCAGTTCGACGAATTTCAAATATTTTCAAGGTGCTTTCGGCATATGTGGCTGATTAAAATTGTTTAAAAATCATCGAAAATTGTTGGCAGAAGATGCAAAGGAACTGTTTTCATCACACTAAATTGGTGAACAGATTCGAAGTGGGAATGTAACGCTTTTATTGGCGTCACACTACCAGAATATTATTGTTGAAGATAATGTCACCTATCATACCATGAATTTTTGATATGACTCTAGATTGTTGTCTTCAAGTTAATCATTTACATTATGAGTACTAATAATAACATGAAAGATTTCTTTTCTTTAGAAATAACGCAATCATGTAAGAAAAATATAACAAAAAAAATAACACTTGCTCATCGCAAATATAAATGGATACTTACAAAAATGGATTGAACTGGACTTAAGTATGCTGACAATGTCCATGATAACAATCTTCTTCCATATCTTTCGATAATGGATTCATTGTCAAGTTCCATAACACCGGAAATAGTAATTTAACACCAATCAATTAACCCACACCCTCGTAACGCTTTTTGTATCATTTTTTATGAGCTGTTATTAAGGACACCCACCCATCTCCATCAACGAAATGAAATTTGTAAATGGACCCGAACAATTTTCGATATGACAAGAGTTTTATGCCAAACGTTCATTATGCCTAACGTATTTTATGCCTAACATCCATTATGCCCAATGTCTTTATGCCTAACGTACATTATGCCTAACATACTTATGTCTAACGTCCTTATGCCTAACGTCTTTATGCCTAATGGGGTATACTCTTTAACAACGATGTATAAGATGTAACGAACTTGTAACGTATGACAGCAGTTTACAGTTTCCGAGACTAATATTTTCAGTTTATCCAAAGTGAAACATAGATGTTTGTGAAGCGTTCAAAAACTTTACTAGCCGAAATCAGTTAATCAAAATAAACTCCGATCGACCAGAATTTTGTTTAAATTTTGTGTTTTGGATTCCATATTGCGTTCACAACACTTCCACTAAACAAATCTTTCATCAAATATTTATAAAGTTTTATTAACCGCAACACTCAAAACAATTAGATGGCCTGTCTTGGTAGTGTCATTCTCAAAACACACCAAGCCGTTCCCATAGGGGACGTAAGCCACAAGGAAAAACGTTTCAAGTAATGCTGTTTCATATGGTATGCCCTCTTCAACATCTAATCCAATTTCTCTCGCCGTTCCCTTACGGTACCTATCCATCTAGTATTCATTGCTTTCTTCTCCATGCTCCCTCTTACTTCGAGCAAAATAGACCGATATGCCGATAAACAAATTCAAAATATTTTATCAAAACATTATATTTATAATTGTCACGGTCGGTACCTTTGTATGTTTCATGCTATTTTTTTTCCACTATGACTTCAATTGGCGCTATGGCTGAAACCAGTGCTTCTACACTATTATCACCCAGTAATACAATAAATATTATTAGCTAGTTGGTATGTGAATGCCGTAGTGACTAAAGGCATTATTTTCGAAACAAGTGTTCATTATCTTCTTCCTATTCTTTTTATGTTACTTCTTCTTCTCCTTAACATCCATATGTCGTCTGTCGTATTATCTCCATCTTCTACTCAGATACTATACCACCCCCCAGTAACTTGTTTGCAAGCCATGTTTATAGCAAACAGAGAGATAGACCCATGAGTTCATTATGAAACACTTTGCCCTACCTTATTTCGCTCCGTGCTTTGTTTACCGATTGATTGTTTTCGGCAATAAAGCAGTGATGCCACCGATTTTTTAGATAAAACAAATAAGATTTTCCAAATTTTTGGACTAACCACGAATTTAGGGCACGATTTTGGAACATACAAAACACAAATGCCAATCTACTGCTTAGTTTTTCTCAAATAATTCCTGAAGTATTTCAAAATTTAAGTAACAGTCATTTATCATCTGTTTGAATGTGATTATTTTCTTGCAAGGTATACAGTATTCTTGTTAATACAAAAATCTTGCATGAATATTTGTTAATATTCATAGAACAGGTAAGTACAGTTTGGAATCAACTTCAAAGCTTGTACTAAAACTTCAAAGGTGCAAATCTTTCGAAGAAAGCATCCAACAACAGTGCACTAGCAGAAAGCTTAAAATAAGAAGATCAGAAACGTTTGCTTACTATGTCTCCAGTTTAGTGCCTTTGAAATCGTGAGTAGGGGCACAAGTCGGTCGTTATACCGGCCATCTTTGAATTCCGAAATGTTTCACCTTAAAAGGTTGACTAAAGATGAGCAAGATTTTTTCGACCAAAAACACAGATGAGAGTCAAAAAATATGTGGCAACCCTGCATCAAGGTAGCACATCTCCACGTTCTATGCACCGGCATTAGAACGGAAGAAGAAAGAACCAACACCGATGGCTGGCTAGCCAGTGCAAGGGCCCAAAACAGAACGGAAGAGACCCAACCCGACACTTCTTGGCCGTAGCATTCCACCTTGCTAGCTAAAGTAGAAAATTGGCTGAGGCCGATGTTTACCGCAAACAAACATTATTAGGTGGTTTGTTTTGCGCTCAGCTCAAGGGCCTTCGAATCATGCGATCGTGATCGTGCTGAGATGTTTGGATTCAGTCGACGATCTTTTTTTTCTGGTCGGGATATCAGGTTGCTTGCCGCGGCATGTTTCTTCGCACCTTCTATTTATGCTACGGAAACATGAGAACCAAAAACTGAGAAGCGGAAAGGACCCGTGGGCTTGTAAATTAAAGAACGGGCTTAAAAGCGGAGGAGAAGTGCAGAAGTTGATGGTTAAAGAATGACGCACAGTATTATTTTCGGCAAAATGTAGTGTCTGTAAAACGTGATGCACATGATGATCGTTCTTTCCTTCACTTTGGTTCGGTTCGGTTCTCGTTTTGGAAGCAATAAATCCATCCAATGCAGTGAATTCGGTTGCGGTTTTATTACCATATTTGGATGCATAGTTTGCCGATTTGAAGTTTATTTATGGTCAGAAGAATATGTAAAGTTCTAATGCTTATAAAATTACGTACGTGAACATTTTAACTATGCAGACTGGCTGACAGATGAGTAATAATGAGGTGGTTTGAAAATATTATTCAGCTATTAGAATCCAGTGCACATCGTATCAGGTATCAGGCGGCCCGCTGCAGAGTCACGTTCCCCGCTGATTGGGAGATTTGTGCTATCACCATATTTAACCCTATCTTATCATCTACCTGATGGGAATGGAATGGGAAGGTAAAGGCATGTAGTTTCATATCTCTATAAGTTCAAACAGCGCCCTACAAAGTGCACTGTAAAAAGTATAAGCGTAAAGAGAGCCTATGGCTCATACCCAAAGCGGGTTGAGAATAACAGAATGTCCTGGAGATTCAGGCTTCTGATATCAGTTTAACTTTAATAGTGTTTGCCAAGTTGTCAGAATTGCAGTTGTGCTAAAACTGGACAATTACATATCAGATGATACGAAGTTCCGTATTTTGCATTTTTGAATATTTACAATGCCAGATAACGCTCTGATCGAGAGACTTCAATTTTCTTTTGACAGATTTGTTAAATACTTCGCCACCCTTGGAGATAGCTCAGTAATGTACAATTTTGTTTGACGACACGACTCCAAACTATTCCAATATTGCTTGTGCTGAGTTGCCAACCCCGGTGGGACCTTGGTCGTTGGGAAGGGGGGCTCATCTCTTCTGAGGGTGTAGTTTATCAGAGCGTCTGTTCTCTATGTTGGAGGCGGCTCAGAACAGCGTCTGTTCTCCATGTTAGGAGCGGCTGAACATCGTCCTAGTGCCATCGTAGGACTCTTAACAGTGCTGTGCACGATGGTCCTCCGGCGAGACAGGGGGTTGGTGCAGGCCTTAAAAACCAGCCATAAAAATCATCAGTACATGAAACATACAATGTAAATTCGCACCGTATAGGGATGGTTATATCATCTACTAGAGCTGTGGCAAGGCAACAGACATGAGCTGGGCACAGCTTTTATCGTGATGGGCGAAATGCAGAGGCGCGTGATTGGGTGGTGGCCAATCGACAACAGAATGTGCAAGTTGAGGAACAAAGGCCGTTTCTTCAATATCAGCATAATCAACGTTCACAGCCCTCACCTAGCAAGTGACGATGACGATAAGGACGCTTTCTACGCGCAACTGTAACGTGAATACGACAGCTGCCCAAGCCATAATGTCATAATCGTTATCAGAGATCTCAACGCTCAGGTTGGCCAGGAGGAGGAATTTAGTCCGATTATAGGAAAGGTCAGCGCTCACCAGCTTACGAACGAAAACGGCCTTAGACTGATTAATTTCGCCACCTCCAAAAACATGGCCATACGTAGTACATACTTCCAGCACAGTCTCCCGTATCGGTACACCTGGAGATCACCCCAACAGACTGAATCGCAATTCGACCACGTTTCGATCGATGGAAGACACTTCTCGGACGTTATCGGCGTCAGAACCTATCGCGGCGCAAACATCGATTCGGACCACTACCTTGTGACGGTTAAAGTGCACCAAAGACTTTCCGTTGTGAACAACATTCGGTACCGACGCTCTCCACGGTACAATCTGGAACGACTCAAGCTACCCGAAGTCGCAACTGACACCGTGGTCAGTACCAAAGCCTTGAAGCAGCGTTGCCGGAAGAGGGTAAGCTCACCGAAACCCCTCTTGAGGACTACTGGAGTTGTGTCAAAGCAGCCATTAACAACGCAGCGGAAGGTGCCATTGGGTTTCATGGAAGGAAATCGACGGAACGGTTGGTTCGACGAGAAGTGTCAGACGGTTTTGGACGAGAAGAATGCAGCGCGGGCGATTATGCTGCAGCAAGGCGCCCGTCAAAACGTGGAACGATACAAACCGAAGCAAAGACAGCAAACCCATATATTCCGGGATAAAAAGCTATCAAACAGCTCAAGAACAACAAAGCAGCTGGAAAGGATGGAATTGGAGCGGAACTTATTAAAATAGGCCCGGACAGGTTGGCCACTTGTGTGCACCGATTGATAGCCAGGATCTGGGATACAGAACAGCTACCGGAGGAGTGGAAGTAGAAAGTGATATAGCCAACATACAAAAAGGGTGACAAGTTAGAATGTGAGAACTATCGAGCGATCACCATTCTTAAGGAGAAGCTGAATCGAAGCCAAACTCCAAAATTTCAAGAGCATAAATCTGGAGAGCCCGTTTGGAAACTTAATCCATTGGTCATCACAAACAAGTGACCAATCGATTAAGTTTTCAGCATAAACGGATATTTGGTTCTCCAGATTTGTGCTCTTGAAAATTTGAGGTTTGGCTTCGATTTACCTTCACCTTCACGCAGCCTATAAAGTACTTTCCCAGATCATCTTCCACCGTCTATCGCCATTGGCAAGCAGATTTGTAGGAAGTTATCAAGCCGGTTTTGTGGACGGGCGATCGACGACAGACCAAATCTTTATGTTGCGGCAGATCCTCCAAAAGTGATCGATTTCAAAGCGGCCTATGATACCATCGACCACGAAGAGCTATGGAAGATTATGGACGAGAATGGTTTTTCCGAGAAACTAACTAGACTGATCAAGGCAACGAAGGATAGTTTACAGTGCTGTGTGAAGATATCGGGTGCATTATCGGCCCGTTTGAAACACGCAAAGGACTTCGACAAGGCGATGGTCTTTCCTGCCTCCTGTTCAATATTGCGCTAGAAGGTGTTATGAAACAGGCGGGCTTCAGCATGCAGCGAGTTCATATGTTTTGCTAACGAAGTGGACATTGTCTGAATAACGTGTATCGACCTAAAGGCGGCTCGGAGTCTGCTACTGAGTTCCGGACTGGATTTTAAACAAGTGGCTTGAGCGCCACCTCCGAGGAGGACCACTCGTCGTGTTTTACGATGCCCGGCTAGATAATGACCGAAGAGTCAGCTTCCAAATAATTTACAGTGTTCGGGAACAAGTGAGCAGACTCTTACTTCAACCTGGCCTCGACGGAATCTAACATTTCAAAAACTGAGAGCACACAAACCTAACCAACAAATCCCGACAGACAACCGAATCCCAGAACTCGACCTGATCCTTGTTCTCATCACGGGCAGAGATCTCCAAAACACTTCGACTCCATACCGCTTTGGAAGGCGGATTCCTCAACAATGAACGGTAAAACTCAAGACAAAATGGAACGTGAACCGTACTTCAACTTTCTCAACTATCACTAACTAACACATGGCTTTTAGCGAAACAAGGACTTAAAAAAAAACATTATTAAACATTAACTAACCTAAGGTTTCATTTGCGGTCGTTTCGGTCGTTTCCTCTTCTTCAACTATCCCCTTCCTAGCTAACGTCAGAGCCGTAGCGTGGCCTCACGGCGCCCTTGGGAAACCTTCCTTTGGACGCCCCTTAGTTAGTTCTGTTTTCATGATGCAAATTTGTATGCGATTAAAGTTTTCGTAAAACATCATAAGTAATCATGCTGCTCAATCTGTAAAGCATAACTGAATAACTACAGTTAGAGTGTATTTACAATGCGAAAAGGGCCCACTATTGTAATCTTTTATAATGATTTTGCAGAACTACAAAAAGTCTTTACAGCCCTCATCAAGCTTATTTGAATATTTCTTTATTTTTTCTCAGTATGCACCTCAAATTGAACACCACAAACTTGATAGCCATAAAAACTGGTTTGAGCACAACCAGTTTTAAGGACTATAAAATACAAGGAAGATCACTTAGAGACTTATCAAGTAACTACTATACATACTGAAATGTTAAATTCTTGAAATTAATCTATGGGGATCATCTAAAATATCAAATAAGTGATTAAAGAAATGTTTAAATTTTCCATTATTACGATACGAAATTTATTTTGAAATTGTGACTTAAGAGGCGCCCTTATTTAATAAATTTCTTCCTAAATTTACCAAATGCGTGACGCATTTTGGCGCCCCTAAAGGCTGGCACCCTTGGCGGGTGCTAACCTGGCCAACCGCACGCTACGGCACTGGCTAACGTATGCGGTTCTAATCTTCACTCTTCTACTAGCGCTTTTATGTGTCCCTGCTAAGTTCTTGCATGCAACGTTGCGTTACTCACAGTTTTTCGAAGCTCACTCTCCGAAGTTACGGCATGATGGCGTTGCCGATGACGTAGGCTTTCTCAGGATGACGCTCTGATGGCTTCTGTTGCTTCTACAACTTCACGCTTACTCACGAGGGCGTTGAGGCGTTTCCATGGATCTGGTCCCAAAGAGATGATGGTAGGCGAATGGTAAGATGCCTGGAGTGCGTTGGTGACGTTTGCAACTCCTTTCCGGCCTCAGGGCGCCGGCCAACTTTGGCACCAGAACGTGAAGGACGCGCGAAGTAATGTGATGCAGCGGGACGTTTTCGCTTCTTCCTTCTAGCTAACTATTTTAGACTAAATCATACCACGGGGGAAACTCTACTTCGCGATCCTATTTCTACCACGATCTGGAACAAAGTGGACGAGAATATTTCTGTTCTTCCTCAGATAGGATCTCACGGTATGACTCCCGGAAACAGAAACCCGATGGTCTCCGTTAATTACACAGCGTAACAAAAATGACATTTTTGCGTGTCTCAAGGATCAAATTATGTGTCTCTAGTAGATTTGGGGTTGCTGAATCTGATGTGATTCTCAGAAATGTTCCAGCACGTCACAATTTTTAGCTACAGGTCGCCAAAGTTGTATAAAACACTGGTTTTATTAATGTTTACATGAAATTTAAGGTACAATTTATCATACTTTTTTGTAATCTAATCCACCAAACATGCAAAATAGAACTTAAACTTTCATTTCAGACATAATTTGATTGAAATTGCGCGATTAAATTTCGATTAAACCGAATTTTAAAACATGTTTGCAGTCTCCATACAAAATTCTTCGTTTCTTCTATATGGCAAAATACAACAAATCTCTAAACCATCAAAAAATAACTTTTCCGTATCGAAAGTAATACAAACTTTGATGATGAGTATTGCTATACACATAAAGTTTGAATTCTGTGGCAAAGTAAGCCAATATATTACCTTACAAGCTGGCAAACTTGCATGCAAGTTGGCTGAAATAGTCATTTTTTGCATTTTCAACAGTCAATATCTCAAAAACTAGACGTGCAATGATATTTCTGAAAACGGCAATGGATTCAGCAACCCTTAATTAAGCGAATAGCGGAATTTTGGTGCTGGAGACAAAAACGTGTTCCTCTGTGTTATGTTTGTGTGATTTCAGTTATTGAAATCTCCTTCGCGATTGCATAGCCTTTTCTTATCATTCCGTTACAAAGCCAAGTGTTCATAAGCTGACTACTTCGGGTTCTTTAACACAATAACGGAAACACGAACAGTGATTCTCGGTCTTGTGCATCTACGCTGCGTATCGGATAACCTATCTACGCTTGAAGCAGTTGTATGCAACATCTGAATTGTTCGTGTCATTTTGGTTTTGATAACGTCCATGTAACTTTTATTGATAAATATTTGAAAGTATTTCAATTTGATAAACTATTTTTTAATAGGCAAGAATAAATAAACAAACATTTAACAAATAAAGAAATAACAAAAAGGGCTACCGTTTCATACGTTCCAGGTGGTTTCTGAACTGTATACCAGGCTGAAGCGTGAAGCAGACTGGGTTGTATTGAAGGTAATTACGTCGAAGACGAAATATCTGCTAGCTGGGGGAACCGGGCGCGATAGAGCTCGCATTGGCAGACGCGTGATGATCAACGGGGATTAGTTCGAGGTGGTGGACGAATTTGTCTACCTCGGATCATTGATAACGTCGGATAACAACTGCAGCCGAGAAATTCGAAGACGTATCATTGCCGGAAGTTATGCTTACTACGAACGCTACAAGACCTTGCTGTCTGGTAAACTTTACCTCCGTACTAAGTGCAAGACGCTGAGAAGACCGGTAGTCATCTACGGGCATGAGACGTGGACAATGCTCCAAGAGGACCTGCAAGCGCTAGGAGTTTTTGAACGACATGTGCTTAGGACGATCTTTGGCGGAGTATGTGAGAACGGCGTATGGAGGAGAAGAATGAACCAAGAGCTTGTGCAACTTTACGGTAAACCCAGTATCCAGACCCGTAACGCGGGTAGATCAACTTTTCGAGGTGCGTTACGAGGTAAGATCAAACCATATTGTACTCTTGTTGTAGCTGTTCTTAATACTTATAAGTTACGGTTGGAAGAGTATAAGAGAGTAACAAACCACTAAGACCCACCTATTTGTCCAAGATGATGAGGAGGTCGAAGTTGAAAAATGACTCAATCAGGAACTGAGGCTGAGTTTAATTCATGAGACAAATTCTTTCCGAGTTCAAGTGCTTATGTTTCGATATCTAGGAGGTAAACGATTCCGAATTAATGGAGTAGCAGACCTCCTACCATCTAAAATAATCTTCTTGTTGCAAGGATAATAAATGTCTGATGCAATGAAACCTGTACACAGTTACAAAAAATGATTTTGAAACTTATAAGTAGAAGCAATAATTTGATACGCTAGAGTACCGATGCATGGTCAAAATCAGTATCATTCAACCAGCTTAGAGGCCGAACCTGATTGAGGGGCGCGCTTTTGTGAGTTCAAGGCGAAGTATGCCGTCATTGAAATTTGTACGCGTCGTTGATGATTGTTGCTAATTCATCTCACGATTTCGAATCATAGAAAATCAGTTGGTTTTGCACTGACACAGCTGAAAAAGTATCAGCATACTTTATGCATGTTAGCGCGTACAGTGATACTTTTTCAAGTTAATATAAACTATCAAGACTGAGTTTTATCACTTTGAAATGCTAGCTGAAAAGTCATCATTGTTGTCAAAATGAATGACGGGCTACTTAGCCTTAATGGTGATAAACTGTTGTCTCCAAAAGGTATAAATAGTGGTATCATTTTCTAAATAGGCTCTATGCAAAATGCTAAAGAATGATAATTGTATTAAAAACGACTACTTTATTATTTCTCAATAGTAGTGGAGTAGAACGACATGTACTAAACAAAGGGCACGGGTATACCACAAAAAATCAAAGAAAATCAAAGAACCCTGCAAAAATTGTGTTCACCTCGAATCCGGCCGGTACAAGACGAAGAGGAGCGCAACGAGCTAGGTGGTTTGACCAAGTGGAGCAGGATCTTGGAAGTGTGGGGCGATCGAGAAACTGGAGGTTAGCAGCCATGCATCATGTCTTGAAAGACGTAGCGCCATCAAAAGTAAAGTAAAGTAATATAAAGCCCCAAATGTTCTCAATTCAAATAAAAACAGCTCTGACATGAAGTGTCAAAATAATAATCTCTAGTTTTGCATTCGTTTTGCTTAACCGATCTACAGAAACTATGATATTTCGTTTAGTACTATCAAAGTTACCCGCATTGTCAAAGATACCCCGTTTTACGGTATTTCCTTTTGAGAGAAAATTTGGAACAAAAATCAACAGGAGCACATCGAGATATGGAGATATCGAGATGAGGAGGATATCGAGATATGGAGAGAGAAAATGTATGCAGACTGACGAGACCGAATAGGGAGAGATATCGAGATATAGAACATCGAGTCGACTGTATTACAATTAACCCTGTTATTGGGATATTGTTGAACTTAGTGTGTTTTTTATGCAAAAACCACTTCATGACTGGTAAAAAGTATTGTTCTCACAAAAATATCGATATTTTGTGTTTCATTTAGTGAACATTTGCTCCACACTAATTAAAAAAAAAGTTCGTTTAAGACAATAAATTTTAGATCTATTAGAGCTTGAAAATTTACATCAGTTTATTCAGAAAAATTGTAGTAATTATGTTGAATGTCCACTTTGTGGTATTAGTTTATTTTATACTCTTACAGTTTTTCTGAAAGTATTTATCCAAGTACACAAGGATAAGTTGAAACGGCAGTATTAAGATGCAATTGCCAGATCACTTTAAAGAAATTTAATAATAAGGAGAAATTCAATTACAAACTCACTCAACCAGAATGTACATATAACGAAATCACCTTTTACATTATGCGATGCTTATATGCGCAAAGTTTCACGTGTAACATGTCGCGAAAAGCCTTATACGTACACAAGTGGAGGTGATAGACGTGCATATTTTATGTGATATAAAAAAAAAGCATACAATGCGAGTGTATAGATTATTTTGCGAACTAATCTGTACTCTTATGTGACTTAATTTATATTAACAAAGTGGATTTGACAGCTGCTACGGATCGATCCGACTTACATTGTATGTGTATGCGGGACGAAACGAAATGTACATGTACAGCCTGCTGCGCAGCTTAGTGTTCAATGAGCACTTCCACAGTTGTGCAAGCAAGCATTGTAGTAAAAGAAGTCCATCCTTTACTTACATATGTAGGGTAAGTGTTCCCTTAGTTGTGGGTGTTCCTATAGTTGCGGTAGTGCCGTTTTCACTGATGTTATTACATTAGCCACAGAACCGACACTACCAATCGACGTATTGGGTTGTTGATACACGGAATAGTTGAAAAGAGCGATCAAATTGCTTTCAAATTGGCGAAATATCACTAAAATTGCTAAACTTTTTCTTACTTGTACCAATAGTTGCGGTAAAGTGTTCCTATAGTGGAGGATCCCATAAGAAACCCACGGATACCGCAACTATAGGAACTCAAATTAAAAATATACCGCAACTAAAGGAACAGTGTACCAATAGTGGAGGTATTATTTTTCCTTGACATGCCGTGGATTACTGCGATGAAATCCTTTTTCTCATTAAGTCAATGGTCGTTATTTCCCGTTACAACATTAACATGTACATTAATTGCGCTTCTTGAATTAAGGCTCTTAAATGAAGTTCAATCGTGCTTAGTACCTCCACTATTGGTACATCTACCCTACTCATAACAAAAACTTTTATCGGAAGAAGGCTGCTAATGAACTCTTTTAAGCTTAGCAAGTGGTGCAATTCTCGTTGAAAACATTTCTACAGCGCTGTGGAACTGTTTTCTACAGGAGGGGCATATTGCCCGGTTTGTTTTGAAACGTCAAGATTTTGTCCGTTAACAAAAATGTCTTGTACACTTTTGAGAAGCTACCTGGCAAGAGAAAGTTGCATGCAGAGCATGGCCAACTACCGTTTTGTCTCAAATTCCGAACAGACTCATATTCCGAACACTCGGTTTTTGTATGGCGATTTGGTTGAAATGTTTCGCTGAAATATGTCACCAAATAGCAAGGAAATGGTAGTCAATTGCAATTCAATTTTAACGTCTCTAATATAATTTATTCCGCGGGAGTAGTGATGATTACCTAGTTTGAGACCAGAAGAATAAGCTCAGATAAATTTATATGTGAAATTATTCATTTGAATATGATTTATTCGTGCTGTTCGGAATTTGAATCAAGGTGTTCGGAATATGAGACAGAATGAACACAGTGTTCGGCATTTGAATCAAAATGTTGTTCCATACTTTAGCGTAAAAACAATACTAAAACTAACTAAATAAACATTATTATCGGTACACAAAACAGCTAACAGTTAGACTTTTCGAAGAAATTAAAATTAACACGAATATCAGCTAATTTATACCCATCAGATGCATATGAAGTCACCGTTGGCCTTAAGTGTTCGGAATATGAGTCAAAACGGTACATAAATAAGACTTTAACATCAAAAACGATTGTTGGCCTATTTCATAAGGCCGACGCGCGCATCTATTCCCATATTGTCTACAGGGCTAGCAACACTGCAAATCATGTGACAGTACGGCCGTCGGAGGAGTGACTGGTATCCAACTTGTCACCGGGTGAGTCAGCTAATAAATGAAAACAATAGTAAAATAGGAAAGCAAGGAATGCAAAGGTGCAGTGATGATCGTTATCTAAAATTGTGCTTAAAACTAATCTATAATACGTTGAATTCAACATATAAACCTAGTGAACTAAAATATTATCCTTACACTTAGTATGAACATGCTTATCAGGTGAGCCTTTTGCTTTAAAAACTATGAAAACTATCTAATGAAAAGTTGTAACTAGATAACCTAAGATCACATATCTGTATTGGAACTAAGGGAGTTGTCGATATACCTAGTAAATCTGCTCATCCTGCTCTTGTTCTATAAGCTGCCGCAATCGGTAAGAAAACTGCCAATTGAACTATACAGACAAGCTCTTAAAATTTATCTTACAACTAAATCTAGGACTTACGACTAAATCGACAATTATACGGACTCTTGACTGACATAAAAACCGACAGGTGAATACAAAAAGGGGCTAAACGTAAGTAAAACTACTATATACAGAATATTAGCTTAAAAGTACAATTTGCACACACATATATGTTGGTCATAGCCTAAAATATAACATAGGGGTTCACCCCACAAACACTACGGAGCACACATCCGAATAGACAAATATGTATCAAACAATTCCAACATTTACGTTATAAAAATGAAACTTGTTGTCCTTCCTTAGGAAAATTATATTCTTCCTTGATACTACGGATCCGGTGTTTTATTTCCGAAGGGAGAATCATAATTTTGGAAATTCCCGTTGGATGAAATCCAACAACGATAGAAGTAATGCATTTGATACTGCGATAGATCAAATTTTTCCTTAGAGGGGGCGTATTATACCTGTTTACCCTAAATATGAACCCATAAAAAAGCGTTTCATGCGAGGAAACTCGTCGTTCAAACGATTTCGCTCACCATGTAGTGTGGGTGATGCAATTGGTACAATAAACGACTATTCGTAAACTATTATGCGACTTCTGGTTGTCTGGGAATACGTTAAGTTAACAGATCAAACTATCTCTAAGGGAAAAAAATCTGCTAACAAATTTTGGCATCATATTCAAAATTTTGCATTTTATCTTGCCTCACCCAATTCAACTTGCCTATTTGTACAGAAATCAACTAAGATTGAACTTTTACCTCATCTAAAACTAATTGAGTAAATACGGGATTTTGCTGTCTGGAACAAACATTCGTAACGCTGTTTCTTTAAACCACTCGCACAAGACAAGTTTTAAACGCCAAATCCTAGCATGGCTTATACAAAATATGAGAGTCCCTCGTCGGAAACTCTTGATTGTTCTATTAAAAAAGGTCAACCATCATAGTAGAATAGGAATCACTTCCGCGTATGCCTTCTAATGTGCAACTCATTTCCAAAAGGCAGAACCTGTCACGTAAGTCTACCGAATGTTGGTTGTCACGCTACTTGACACACGACATCGTATCACTTGGGACCAGGATGTTCTTGACAAAATCGTTTATCTTAAGAAGCACAATGACGGCATATGCATGACTATGTCTTCTAATCATTGCCCAATTCTAAGGAAGTCAAATATCTCATCAAGTGCATACTTGTCATCATGATCATCGCACTGCCGTCAAGAACTTCAATCTCTTATAGAACTTACCAGCTCATTAGGATTCGATGGTTCCATGCATTTAAATTGTGCATCATCCGTGAAGGATGCGCACCAGGATGAGGTCATTTTTCTGAAACACTCACACGAAGCATCATTCGACCCCCCAGAGGACCGTAGTCTCATGTCGGGGGTGAGAGGTAAAAACGAAACTCAATTATATTAGTGAACATCCAAAGCATTTAATTTAACCCTCATCATTAATATTCCATCGCACAGTGGTCCCAAAACTGATTAGAAGTATAACATGATGATTGCAAAATATTTCCTGATACTTTTTCTGGCTTTCTTTAGTACTGAATGTGAACTCCTAAAAGTAGTATATATTTCGATTTTTGAACATTATGTGTTTCGTAGTGATGTCAACCAAAATTGACCATTTTTTTTTCTCAAAATTCGTGCATATTGTTCATTCGAAACCGTTGTTCCTGTACTAAATCTTTACCAAATCTAACTCTAGGTCTCATTCGAAAAAACATACCTTATTCTTTGTTTCGAAGATGTCTTGAATTATATTGGATAGGATTACCATTAGAGAATGTGAACAAAAGTGTATAACGAGGAAATGCTTGAATTTGTTTGCATTTTTCTAATGCTTGTGTAAGATATCTAGAATACACCCTCAAATTATCATTCATCCCTTAATGTACCACCAAATTTATATAGTACTAGTAGTCCCGGTAAACTCCGTCTTGCCATCAAGTAGGCTGTTGTAAAACGTCATGTAATCTCCTATACAAAATGACACATTACCGTGATGCATCATTACCCAGACACTTAAGTAACGCCGAAAGTTCAAACGCTGTTTTGAACATGTTTCTATCACATCTAGTATAAGTTTTATTGTTTTCTACACAGGTATACTTCAAAACTTTGTAACATGAATAACAATTGTAGTAAAATATACATTTATAACATGTAAAACGTTAATTTAATTAAGCATGTCGTGTTCTTAAATCCGGACACATGCATCAAAATGCCGGACGCTTTTGAATCGAAATCCGGACAGATGCGTTTTGCGTTGAAAATATACATGAAAAACAATAAAAGGCACTATACTCTAACGGTAAATCTTCAATATAATAAAATAACAAGCATAAATATACTAATCAATATAGGAAAGGTCAAAACTTTGAATAAAATTACAATTGTTTCACCTGCACTCCTTGTCGACAACCTGCATTTGATGTACACAGAAAAGATCCTCAATATTAACATTTTTCTTGCGTAAACCCGTTCTCCGCCGACAAATTACATTCTTAGTTTTATAATTGTACAGTTTCACATCAATTCACATCAAAACATTTCCAAACATACTAAATATTAGGTTTTTTACGATATGTCCGGGTAAAGGATCACTTGCCTACAAATCCGGACAGCGTTAAAGGCATCCTGTTTTCTCACTACAAATGATTATTTGCACAAATTGTACTCTCTCTTTGCTGCACACACTTGAAAACTATTATTCCACACACTTCACAGATACGCAAAGCACTAAAATTGTATAATTTTGTAACTTAATTTTAACTCGAAAGTGGCAGACGTTCTGGCCAAAAAATTCACTATGAGATTTGGTTATCTGGAGGAATGACGCTCAACTTGTGTCGCCTATTTGTTTTTATTTTTAATATTTCGTTACAAAGGATTACTAGATCAAATAATGAATTAACGTGACCAGACATATTTAAAGCTACGAATAAAAATTTTAAACCTATATTTGATATTTGATTTCATATTAAATTTAATATTTACAATCAGAGTGTCCGGATTTTGGTACCGTCCGGATTTTGATTCACCACGGTAATCTTCTTAAGATATCCGTATTATTCCGGATACCGTGATGAATCAAAATCCGGACGGGACCAATATCCGGACACCCTGGTGAAATTCAGTTATTTCAATGATAAATATTTTTCTAAATGTAAGATAATTGATTGCTACGAATAGTGTTAACTATTAATGACCATTGTAACGAGAATTGACATCAAGTTAGCCTTGTAAAACATAGTTAAATACAAACACAAATGTCAGTTTCATTGGGACGGAGTTATTTTGAAAATCAACGAAAATAGAAGAAGTTCCACTCAGTACGCTATCGCTATTTCAACGATTCATCCCGCGTTTGTTATGTGCTAATTATATAAGAAACATGCTCTGTAGTGATTTGTTTGTGTTTCCTTCTTGGTAAATTCTATAGTTTCAAAGAAATGAATGAAAATATTCGTAATTCCGTGCCAGAAAGAGACTGTCCGGATACTGATACGTGTGGTTTTGAATTCGGACGCAGTTCTTTAGCATCAAATATTACATGGTTTAACAAGAAATATTACATTATAATTGTTCGGAAACCTGAAAAAAGTGGT
Organism: Aedes aegypti; assembly: GCF_002204515.2. Lineage (NCBI taxonomy): Eukaryota > Metazoa > Arthropoda > Insecta > Diptera > Culicidae > Aedes > Aedes aegypti. Next base: position 252,767,917 of record NC_035108.1, read on the forward strand.
TGAAAGTTATATCGTTGTGATTTTAAACAAAATCAACTGAAAATGAGTGTTAATTAAGTGTAATTATTGTGGGGGCATGATTCACACTTCATCGTATCTTTTGAAGTCTTCGAAAACAACGTTTCATAGTGTTTTTGGACCATCCAACAGAATATCAACATTATTTTCTACAAATCCATGAATCTTTGCATTGTGTTCTCAAGGTATGTTTATCATTTTTTAAGTTTTATGTGGAAAACAGCTGTGATTATTTGAATGTCCGGAATTTGATGCATCGATGTCCGGATTTTGATTCACGTGTCTGGATTTGTGAACACGATATGGTGTAGAATAATCAAAATTTTACTTGTATTTTCAATTAAGTCATTGTAAATTTTGTGCAAACTATCAAGTCCTATCCTAATAGTTACCATCTCCAAGTAATACATGATAAAATAACAATTATCCTACTATATAAACGCATTTGAATATGTGTTTCACCTTAGGTGTCCGGGTATTGATGCAGCACGGTACTTTCCCGAATTTTTCCCTCGCACGAACACGTCGCATCCCTTGTCGAGTTCAACAGTGAAAAGCTTACGTTGATCAGTTGATCCGTTCTCAAGCCATTGCGTGACATACAAACATCACTCCATTTTTATTAATATAGATAGATTTGGTTTATTATGGCTTCATTTGCGCATTTTTTGCACCGAGATTTGAAAACTTATGTTTTTTGCAAAACAGTGAATTAGACTATCAGACTTTGATATCGCATTTTTCGTTACAGTTACGTTTTATTTTGATGTTGATGCGGTTTTATGAAATAAAATTTTATTTTAAAGCAAATCTGCCAAATATTCATAAAATATTGATTTTTTGTTTGAGCGCCTTCAAAAATCATGTTTTGTCAACGAATAAAAATGTTTGGAAGATTTGTGTAAGATTTGTACTTTTAACACGCATTTGTATGAAATGCGGCCACTGTGCACTGCCCGGCTCACACATATGGGCGGTGACGCCACCGCATTTAGCATCGAGAGGTGCTTGTTAAACCATTCACGTTTTGCTCGACTGCTCTTGACACATAATTCAAATCGCCCCACGAATAATTTGCTAAATTTAACGCCCGCGGCATGAAGTCAATGTTTTCTGGAGATAAAATTAGCCACATCTTCAATACAATATGAATCAGCCCATAGCACCGATCCGCAGACGGGATACCATCTTCAATTGCCGTAAATCGCGAAAGTCATGTTCATCAATCACGTGGATGATTGGGCGATGAGATCCCTCATCACAAAGCGCAGATTTTATCATTCGTCAAAACTTACATCATCACTCAATTTACTAAATGTATCGATGGGAAGAAGATCCGGTTTGGATTGATAGCTCATCGCTTTGCAAAATTGGCGGATTGAACTGTTTGAACTCGTCTATTAGCAGACCATCAAAAACTGAAAAAAGTCACATGTTCGGCGACATGTAAGAGGGCAATAAAATATGACGCTATCCTCGCAATTTGGCCATGCGAAAGAAATCGTCTAGATAGCTAAGAAGTAACAACAGAATACGTAATGTTGTGAAATTGGTTGATTTCGAGTTTCAGCTGTGGTAGCTTGTAGGTACCGGTCAAACCCACATATTTGCCTTACTGAGAATCAGCGCAATAAACTTGAGTGGTATCGCCATAAGAGATGTAGCAAAAGTTTGCGCACCAGTGATCGTTTAAAAGTGAGCCGAGAAATTTCCATAGCGAGCATTAGTCCATTTTAATTTTTGAAAATGTGCAGATCCTATAATTTCTGTTCAATATGGAATCAGGATCATCTTTTCGTCCTCGTATATGATGATTATACAGCGGAACAAATGAGTGCGGCCCGCACCGGACCCCGAACTCCTAGGGGCCACAAAATCATTGTACGGATTTCTCATAACATTAAACGTTCGACAATTTGTAAGATTCCAACAATAAAATGAGCATGACAAGTGATGAACAGAAGCCCCTTGATTATACCTTATTTACCTTCACAGATATTTGTTCGGTAAGTTATTTTTTTGCAATTTCTTATCGTAATCGGCTATTTTTCATCACGCCAACCCGTCATGGAATGGCTTATTTTCCGCATTGTCGTATAAGTCTATTACCCAACTGAAAAGCGTTTGGTAATGATTTATTACGCAACGCATTTTGGTTTCGTAATGGTTCATTACGCAACGTTTTTCAGTAACGTTAGTGGGCTTTGTAGCCGTGCGGTTAGCCGCGTCAGTCGTTCAAACGTATTGTGCTTCGGAATGTGGGTTCGATTCCCGCCCCAGTCGGAGAAAACTTTTCGTCAAACGAAAAATTATTCGCTGGTCCATTGGTCGTTCCGTGTGTCCGTTGTCTAATGTAACTTATGTTCAGTCTATGCAGCCTTTAGCTGAAGACGGTGTAAATTGTCTTTTTTTAACATTATGAAGCACATGTGCTTTATATAACTATCATTCTTAAGTAGATGAAAAAACCGAATTTAGTACTATACCATTTAATTCCACTAGAGTTTGTATCCTTCGACAGATACGCATATTTCGACCTCAACTGTAAGGCCGTCTTCAGTGTCGTGTACTAGACTCTAGTCTAGTCGAGTCTAGTACACGACACTGAAGACGGCCTTACAGTTGAGGTCGAAATATGCGTATCTGTCGAAGGATACAAACTCTAGTGGAATTAAATGGTATAGTACTAAATTCGGTTTTTATCTACTTATAGGTATTCTACTAAACTGCTCGAAGATATATTAATATCATTCTTAGAAAAGCGAAGAGGTCTATAAACTTTCATTCTTAGGATTTGTGTAATTATCATTATATTATTATTGCAAGGAACGGCATCTTCTCTCGGTCTCGGTATCGGTGCTTGAAATCAAAATTCTCTTTTGAAACAGTTATTAAACTATTTAAACTATTTGGACAGGTATGTGAGATTCAGTAAGTAAACGACATGAATCTTTGATGCCTTGTCTTTCAATTGAGGTACTAATCAAGGAATTTCGTTAAGCCAGCAAAAATTTAAAAAGGTTTAAAATATTACATTCCAACAAAACGCTCTTGGTTTTGAAAATTTAGTTTCACTCCTGCATAGAGAAGAAATACGTCAAAATGTAATCTAATAACATATAACATAAAACGAAATACGTCACAGATCACCGTTTCTTAAAGAAACCAAATTGACATCTTCAAAGTTGAATGTTTTCTTATAACCCTTTATGTAATATCATTGGAACAATATACAAAATACCGCTGGATAAACAAACATTGTGAGAAAAAAAAGGAGAATAACACCTGAGAGAAAACTTGTGACTGATGCTTTGGTGAAACTTTATATTGGTAACTAACTGCTACTTTGTATGCAACTTTACTGACATTCACACTTGTCTCACGATTGGGTAACCCAAAAGTTCACCAAAAATTGTAATGTCACAAAATCAATAATAATGACAAATATTGGTGTCGTTTTTTTTTTTTGGTTGGTGCCTTTCTACTCTTAAAAATAGAAATAGATTATCCTTTGCAAATTTATTAAGCCAAAATTGGTGCCAATGTGTCAACAAAGCACAAAGAATCGAATTTATATAAACCATCACCTAGTGACATATTAGGACGGTGGAAAGAAATATCACCAAACCAGAGGAAATACTAGTTTTGCGATAATCAAATGTCAAACTACAATCGGAAATGCTAATTTTGAACGCATCGTTAACCAAACAAGAAGGCATCTGCTTATGCTAATTTGTGCATCGTCAAATCTCCCATGGCCGTTATGAAACGAGCCCCAGAAACTAAAGCAAATGCCAACCATTGCAAAACGTGCTTATCTATGTTGCGATAACTTTCAATCTGAACCTTTCCAGCTTTAATTTTCTGCTCCACTTGTAAATGTGACATTTTCACGTGAGGCAAAATAAAAAAATGGTATTTTCTTGACATTTTCCTGCGAGTTTGGTAACCTATGTATGGGGAGTGGTTTGATAAATGGAAGCTATCTTGATACGTAATCGCTAATAATAGATAGTCACACTTACGTTACGACATAAAATTAGCTATTAGAACGTGATGAGATAACAGTCGCTTGCTGATGTTCCCTGATATGACCAATGCTATCATCATCATCATCATCTTCATCGCCAACCTAATCTACTCCCTCAACACCCATCCCATACGATCATCGTGTTGTGTGCTATGTAGTTATAATTATCCCGATGGAGTGTTTTGTACACTTTGGCAAGTGCTTGCACACGTTCCGCAAACCTAACGCTTCATTCCCTCTTATCCCGATAAGGTACAAGCACCGGTTTTGGCCTTAGTTTGAAGAGTCCAAACGCAAAGGTGTGTAAATGACTATTTGGTAAATTTTGAGAAAATACCGTAATCCAGGGTAACATTGATCTCTTTTTCTGGATATTTCATAGGAAATAATCTGAAAATGCGTTTGTTGCCAGTTTTATATTTTTAAACCAAGTACTGGCACCCTTTGTAGCATAGCATAGCATAGCATAGACTGACTGTACATGTCAATGGTTGCTACTCCGTGATTGATCGGAACTGGTAAGAATTGCACTACGATCCAAATGAATAAGGGATGGGAGTTTCCGCTTACTCTCGAAGTGCAATTTTAGCAGATCTAATATTATTGATCAATAACGGCGCCGGCCAAGTCCTTACAGTCAGTTGGGATGGGGAAGGAATGTTAGGGTGTAATGATTGTTGCTTCTAGAGACCGAGAATACCTCTGCATCTCCACAATCACCACGGGAAGGGTGTTTATTAGTGAGGGAGGAAAAGATCTGGGAGTCACCTCTGGTCGGTGATGCGATCCATGGACAAGGGGGAAATATACGACTTATATTTAAAGCTAGTTTTGTATTTTTGTCTCGAGAAGTTTTTGGTTTTTGGAAACTTTAAAAAATACGTCAACATCTATAATGTCGAACAATTCAAAAGACGTTTTTATTAATGACGAAAACTGAAAATTACATGTATATATTTTAAATTATATGAAACAGGAATAATGCCGACACTTGTAGTGACGAACCATACATAGTTTGTTTGAAAATGACATATGAGTATTACTGTGCATTTTGTCTCGATATGGTAGAAGTTTTAAAAAATACGTCAACATTCACAATGTCGAACAATTCAAAAGATAATTTTCAATAATGTCAAAAAGAGAAAAATATATGTATATTGAAATTGTATAAGAAAATAGCATAATGCCGACACTTATAGTGACGAACCATACGAAGTTTGTTTTAATATTACTTAAAAGTTACGCATTCAAGAAAAAAGGTTATCATAAGCATGAAACGAACTCACCAGTTGGTAATCCATTCTCGACTGAACACAAAACAGACACTGTCAGCGTTCCGAAAACAAACCGTCTTGCTTGGGCCTTCCCAAATACCTACCCAGCAAGACGTTCCAAAACAGGGAAAAAAAATTCTCCGGCGACGAAAACGCGCGAAATCGTGAACAAAATATTGACAATTTGAGTGACAATTAGAAGTTCGGCAGTCAACAATTCGGTGAAGTTCGGCATCGGCATTCTAATTTAGTGCCTCACCGACGCATAAGGAATGCCTTTGTCGGCGTAGCACTTCGGTAGAATGCCGACGCCGAACTTCGGCGAACTTTTGTTGGTGATATTTCATTTTTCTTATGAACTTCGGTCTAAAGTTAATCTGAATGCACAATATATCGGACGACGCAAAACCGAACTGACCTACTTGGGCCTCACGAAGCACTCTGTTTTTATTTTCATGAATTTGTTGTTTTGAAAAGATAAAACTGCTTTTTCAGTTCTGACTTTTGTGTAATTTTTTCTTGCACCCTAAACCAAGTACTGGCACCCTTTGTGATTATAAACTGCATTTTGTTTTAATAAAGTTATAAGCGTTTTTTTTAGTGTAACATTGATCACTCATGTAAGAAAGGGGGATAATCTTTAAAAATACCATTCCCGTAAAACGGGGTAACTTTGATAGTTTTTGACGTTGGATAACGTCTTACGGCTACATACTGGGGTACAATTTCGAAAAACTAAAAATCGCTCGCGTCACGAAAAGTGGTTAGATTTTGACTGTTAATAACTTACTAACGCCCGCATGGATTTTCAAGATTCTTGCGCCAATCGATTGTAAATCTTTCTACGAATCTACTGCAATAATGAAAACTATTGATTTTCATGACTGAACTATTGAAAAATAGGTAAATATCGAGGCATGTCTTATTTTTCATAGAAAAGCACATTTTTCTTGCTGTTATAAGGTTTTGACGTTTTGTAGTTTACATGTACCGTAATCCGGGGTAACATTGATCATTTTTTTGAGAATTTCTTAAATTTTTCATTTCACAATACAAATGTTACAAGTTTTATATTTTTTAAACAAGTACTGGCACCCACCGCTCCTAACTATATACTTTAATTTGTTTTTCGAAAGATTAAAGCATGCTTAAATAAATGTTTTAAGTGATTTTTTGATTCAGGTGATATGGGGTAACATTGATCACCCAAGTAAACAACGTTCGGTAATATTCAAAATGTCGTTACCTACTAAAATCATGTCCCCTGAAGCCAAAAATGAAGACCAAACTCTTACAAGTCATTTACTTTTTGAGTTATTTCAAAATTAAAAACAACTTGAACCGCGGAATACGCCTAAAAGTAGGCAATTTCCTAAGGAAAGTCTACATTCTTAATAGTAATTAGTTGATGTTCCCTAAATGAATAAACTTATAAAAGATTTGACAACGGAATCGTTTTCAGCGATGCCATATTTTGTAACAAACGTATTTTTCTTGATCACATAGTCTGGAAACCTCATGCGAGACATGAATTTTCGATAGTGTCAGTGAAAACGATAAAAATCATTGTTTCAAAAAGTTGATAAATTTACGCATGAACTAAACGCAATTTTAGCAAAAAGTAAGATGTTGTTTCCGAGATACAACCGCCAAGTTGACGTTGGATAACGTTAGCTTCATCTATTTCCTGGCTCGAGACCGGCACAAACTTATGAGAGATTTCTACTGATAAAAATCCAATCAATTTTCATATTATTTGTTGCATGTCAATTCCGTCCTATTGTGGACATTGTGTGTTAGCACAGAAAATCTGTCGTGTAAGTTTGGTTCGGATAACACTTCAACACCGATAGACCGTTATACTCGAAGAAGTTCCGCACCATGAAGAACTTTTTCTGCTTCGTAGTGGTATCCGGAGAAATGTAGAGACAAATCTGCGATTCCAGAGCTCGGCCGTCATGGTCCTGCAGGAAGCGAATGGCCTATCTGATCGGTTTGTTTAGGATTACCAACCTGTGCGCGATCCAAGCCAAGCGTGTCAGCATCATACCGAAGGACATCCAACTGACTCGTCGTATCCGTGGAGAACGCGCTTAAATTGAATTGCAGCACAATTTCAAACAAAACGGGTCATTCGATGTAAAAGAGTTACAACCAGAGACACTTCATCTATAACTATTAATTGATTTATTAATTTATTTATCAATTATAATGTTGGTTGATTAGTTTTCTAGTTAGCTGTTGATGATTAGTTTTAGCTCTTTGTTTGACAAATTGATACTCTGATCGCTCTAGCATGCATTTGCATGTAGGTAGCGACGATGACAACGGAATTTTTCAAAGTACAGTCACCCCACAATTATGGATAGCACACAGGTATGGATCAGAGTTGGAATAAAACGGGAATATCTCATCAAATACAGGTGCAATTTAGCAGAACACATTTTACCTACGTTAACCATAAATCTGTACAGCATCGTAATCAATTATAATATGCTTAAGTATATTTTTTCCGTCCGTATGAAATAAAATGTCAACCGTATTCCCAGAAGCGTTGATTCATATCTTTGGGGCATTGAAACCCATACCGTCAAGCTACCATTCACCGTGCATTTAAGAAAAATTTGCACTTCAAAAAATTATATAACTTTTCCAAATAATTTGAAGCGCACTAGAATACCGTAAATTCGGGTGAAATTGATCAGTAGGGTGAAATTGATCACTATGTCACTCGATTTTATTTTTTCATAATGGAGCACAAATATCAATGTAACCCGCAGTGAATGAACGTTATTTGTCGTAAGTATGTCCAAATTGTGTGTTGTGAAGTTTTTTGCGTTAACAAATGATCATTTCTATTAAAATAATGTAAAATTTCAAAATCTTGTACGGTGCAGTGTTGACGAACATCAATTAGCTTCTAGTTCTAGACATGGATTTGGACATAGTATAATCCTGAAAGTTTGTGAGGATACTTAATATATATCCCCAAACTAGATTTCATAACCAAAACTCGTACCAATTCGTTGATTTGGTTGAAATAATTGAGTTTCTGGTATATATCAGGAAACTCCTTAGGAAATTGCATACATTTAGGCGTTTTCTGCGTAATTCTTAAAATTTAAACATTCATTATTTCTATAAATATGGTATTGTTAAGAATTTGGCATTCAGGGAGCTCAAATTTATTAAGTAAAGTTGTTTTGAGAACTAACAACAATGGCATTGATAAGTGATCAATTTCACCCCGAAATGAGATCTCCCGATTTTTTATTTTAGACATATTTTTTAGCACAAAAATTACATTTGTTAGAAAATTTCGATACTTGAGTCAATCAGGCTCACCTTCATACTTGTTTTCCTGCATTCAGTTGTTTAGCATTGTCAACATTATAGAAATCAGACAAGAATAACCGTAAAAAGTGATCAATTTCACCCGAAATGACGGTACCACTACGTAGCGTGCAATTATATAATAATTCAGGGAAAAATCTAAAACTAGTGATGCATAACAAAAAAATACTCAAAAATTATGTTTGAAAATGTAATATTAAGGTCGCCTCGTACCGTTCTATGTCACCATTTACCGTGCATATAGTTTTCGTCATGATTTAATTTTGAATCTCGAAGAAACGTTGTTGATGGTGCAACTATGTTGCTAGTAGTGTGCGCACTCATTTTAAGTGTATTCAAATCATCATTTACAATAAAAACCATAAAAAAAATAAAATTGTCTAAATCATTATTTTTTCATTAAAACCGTTATAGGAGGTTTGACTGTATTGTCCAAACCATTCCATATTCACTCAAAAACTAAAAATAAAGTAGCTCAATGACAACATAACAATAAATCTAATATTGCCGAATAGTTTCATGCCTTTTACACTAATGCACGGTAATAGGAACCATATATATTGAAAAGGGTCCATTCACCGTGCATTTGGGTTTCGACTGGAACAAAATAAAAAAATCTAATTTGCATAAAATCTTATTGCTCATACGATGAAATACATCTTACTAAAAGTATCCACAGTGAAAACTTGTTGAAATTTTGAAAAATTTCATACTCTATCGTTAAAATGGAAAAATTTGATTTTTTGGCTTTTCTACTAAGAGTGTTGAAAAATATCATTATCAAACAGAATTCACATGGTTTTGACTACATAAACTAGGTTTTTTAAAATGCTTTGTGACAAAAACTACTTCATTTCATCAGTTTTATCTTATTTTGCTGACAAAAGAATAGATTGTAAAAATTGCATGAAAATTCTGTAGGAATTTGTATATGTGCACGGTGAATGGAGGCCGCACGGTGACTGGTGACTTAACGGTACCACAGTTATGAATCAAAGATAAGACGATTCCGAAAGAAACGCCAAAACGTATGCTTTCACTAACACACCATTCGTTTACTTCGCAGATAAATTGCTGTGTTTTGATCCATAATATGAGTCGATTTGATCCATAATAGAATCCTCCTCTCCCACTGATCCACATCTGTGGGGTGGACATCGTTTGGAATTTCTATTGAAATCGACACTTTTTGGTAAATAACCGAGAATTTTGAGCTGTATTCTCGAAAACAACTATTTTCTGCATGGTCAGGAAGGTAATTTTAATTTGTACAGTATCACCATGTGTTTTAATCATATTTTGTTCTGAAAAATGACCCTTAGTTGATCCATAACTGTGGGGTCACTGTAAGTAAAGTTTGTAAGGATGCTTAAAATATATCCCCGAGCCCGATTTCATCTTCTAAACTGGTACCAATTAGCTCATACGGTTGAAATAATTAAATTTCTGTTGGATATCAGGTTATTCCTTAAGAAATTGCCTACATCTAGGCGTTTTTATCACAATTCTTGAAATTAACTATTCATTATTTCTTTACATATTGCATTATTAAGCATTTTGCAAGAATATTCGAATTCAGGGAGCTCATATTCATTATGTAGAGTCGTTTCAAAAAATAACAATAATCGCATTGACAAGTGATCAATTTCACCGCGAAATGGGATTCCCCGATTTTCTATTTAAGGGATGATTTTTAGCACTAAAACCACATTTGTTATAACATTTTGGCACATGAGCCAAAGAGATTGACCGTCGTACTTGTATTCAGTTGTTTGGCATTTTCAACATGATTGAAAACAGACACGAAAAACCATGAAAAATGATCAATTTCACCCGAAATTACGGCACATGTAAACTTCAAAACGTCAAAACCTTATAACAGCAAGAAAAATGTGCTTTTCTATGAAAAATAAGACATGCCTCGATATTTACCTATTTTTCAATAGTTTAGTCATGAAAATCAATAGTTTTCATTATTTGAGTAGATTCGTAGAAAGATTTGCAATTGATTGGTGCAAGAATCTTGAAAATTTATGCGGGCGTTAGTAAGTTATTAACAGTCAAAATCTAACCACTTTTCGTGACGCGAGCGATTTTTCGTTTTTCGAAATTGTACCCCAGTATGTTGCCGTAAGACGTTATCCAACGTCAAAACCTTAATTTACATAAGCTTATGGATATAAGAAAGAGAAGCACCATTCATGATTCGAAAATGTTTCATCAATAAATATTTATTTCAACTTTTAACCAGATGAGTCATTCCGATCAATGTTACCCCCGCTGATCAATGTTACCCCGGATTACGGTACCGTGATTTCGGGTGAAATTGATCATTTTTCATGGTTTTTCTTGTCTGTTTTCAATTACATATGTTCAAAATGCCAAACAACTGAATGCAGGAAAACAAGTACGACGGTCAACTTCTTTGACTCATGTGCCAAAATTTTCTAACAAATGTGTTTTACGTTGGATAACATTCCTCGTACAATTCCAAAAAACGAAAAATTGAGCATGTAATGAAAAATGGTCAGGATGGACCGCCATTTATCGATAGATTTTCAATATTTATCAATCGATCGGAAAATTACCTACGCGTTGATTCAAATGGAGAACACTAATGATTATTAGCAACAAACTATTGAAAAATCGTAAAACGTTGACCCCTTTCTTATCTAACCAATTACGTTCTAGCACATTTTTAGTTTCCGCTTCCCACTACACGGAGCCAAAAATTACGTACGAATTCTATTAGAGAACGCTTGTGAATTGCTTTCTTGACTGGGTTTCCCTCTTTTATAAGATTCTTTTGAAACACAAAACGTCCGAATAATCACAAGAAATTCTTCTCGTTGTTATTAGCGATCTTATAAATATCTCTCTTTGCTTAAATTCAAAGAGCGATTCTCTTAACGTTCAACGCTCCGTCATCGTGATCATCGTCATCATCGAAACTTTAAAAGCAGTTTTTCTGTTCAAAACTGAAAATTATTCGATGAAAATGTGTTCACTTTGTTTCGGTTGGAGAATAGAATACAGTGAACACATTTTCCTGTAAATTTTCTTGATTTTGAACGAAAAAAACTGCCTTTGAAAATCCCGAAATCAATGACGGATCCTGCCTCCTTATTACATAATAATCCTAAAGAATTCCATAATTGAAATCCATGATCTTTCATAAGAGTATCTTATGATATTATACTCATTTGTATTATGAACGCAATGATCGATGGAACTTAACAAGTTTCTTATGAGTCTCATTAGCTGCTTCTTATGTCTTTATTCCATAAGAAATTCGTATGAAATTCCTACGTTTTGATAGGAAGTTGACTCTTTTTTACAAGTGTTACTAATCATTGTCATACGCACACTTATGAATCTCTATCAGTAATATTATTCACTGAGGAAATGGAACGTATGAGGTACATAAGATTTTCTTATGGATTTTCATTCGAGAATCTTATAATATCCCATAAAAGACTTATGAAACAATACTCATAACATAAACAGATATAATTTTATAAGAAACTCTTTTTGGTAATAATATGCATTGATCGTTGGCTTTCATAAGACAATCTAATGAAGTACGATTTTTGTAAAAAAAAATCATGCCTAAATCTTATGAATTACGAGGAGCGATGTCAATAACATAATATTATAAATAGATATTCATAAGTGTGCGTATGACAATGATTAGTAACACTTGTGAAAAAACTTTCTATCAAAAAACACGAAGGAGTTTCATACGAATTTCTAATGGAATAAAGACATAAGAAGCAGCTAATGGGACTCATAAGAAAAACTTGTGAACTTCCATCGATCATTGCGTTCATAATACAAAAGAGTGTAATATCATAAGATACTCTTACGAAGGATTATAGATTTCAATTATGGAATTCTTTAGGACTATTATGTATTTAGAGAATCGCTCTTTGAATTTAATAAAAGAGAGATTTTCATAAGATCTCTAATGACATCGACAAGAACTTCTTGTGATTACCGGACGTTATGTGTTTCATAAGAATCATTCATTATGAAAGAGGGAAACCAATTCAAGAAAGCAATTCACAAGCGTTCTCTTATGAAATTCGTACGTAATTTTTGGCTCCGTGTAGAGGGAAGCGGAAACCAAAAATGTACGAGGATCTAACGTTCAACCGTAATATTTGTATCAAGAGCAAAAGTTACCGCTCATGCTTCTTCTTCCGTCGGCTGGTTCTATTGTTGAAGTGTTAATCGAACCAAACAAACAATAACACAAAATGCCCATTATAGGCCAGAATTGACATGTAACAAATAGTGTGGAAATTGATTAGATTTTTAGCAGTAGAAATCTTTCATAGGTTCGTGACGGTCTCAAACCAGGAAATAGAAGAAACTAACGTTATCCAACGTGAGTTTGGCGGTCGTATCTCGGAAACAACCTCTTACTTTTTCTAGGAAACTTGAATATTTATGCATGCTGTTTCAAACAATTGTAATTTATATTTTTGATACAAATACTGGTATCCTAACTATCGATTGCAGTTGATAGATTGCCAAAAGGTTTATTCTGAATGGATGTATAATTTGTTATATAATCGAAAGTCGGTTTTCTGTTTTGGGGTAACTTTGATAGTCGAACAAAATTGATTGAATTACGGAACATTATAGGGCGTTGCATACCTCTAGGCGTTTAACGCTATATGGAAATTTCTGACTTCGATTACAAAAATGGTCCCAGTTTGTAAAAATGGTATTCACTAAGAGATTTGAGACCGAATTCATGTTCTACTACAACTAGGCTGTCAAGGATAAGTGACGAACTCATTATGGCTTCATCAAATAGTGATCGTAGAGCAGCTTATTTGTAAGCTTTTAAAAACTGCTAAAATCTTATAAATTTTCAATATTTGTATATAAATCCTCAAATGTATGTAATGAAAATAGCTTTGACGTGAAAAGTCATACTAATACTTTTTACTTTTGCATTCGTTTGGCTTAACTGATTAACAGAAACTTTATTATTTCGTTTAGTATGTTGTGGGTCTCGCACTATCAAACGGGTATCAAAGTTACCCTGTTTTACCGTACATACTAATATAATGGCCACTGAAACCGAATAAACTCTTACGAGTCATTTACATTCTGATTACTTTCAATTCAATAATATGTTTTTTTTTTTGAAACATTTCCTTCTAGGCTGGTCAAAACCGGTGCTCCTACCCTAGACACCCGTAGGAACAAAACGTCCACGTCTGATAACAATTCATTTCGGAACGCGCCGGCTATCCGACGTTTGCCATTTACCTTTTTCTACACTTTTCTTCTGCCTTAATTGGCAGTGTTGTTTGTCGAAGTTTTTCGTCGATAGCATCAAATGCAAACAATCATAATAACGTAATGGGTGATCACATGATGATGGGAAGCGCTCATATAGGCGGCATCTTCCGTCATGGCAATTGCATCATGCAAGTATGCATTCGGTTGTCTCCGGTATCCCGATGACCAGAACTTTGAGTCATGCAAACGGCTAACCTTCCAAGCTTGTTGAAAAGGTATGTTTAATTTTTTCGAAACGTATTTTGAGAACTTTGGGTCTTTAACACGTTATTACACAGAATGATAAGTGATAAAAAAAACAGTACGAAAGACTGGGGAGACTTGACCCTATTTTCTGAATTAAATGGCTATCAACTGTTTACAAAGGTATTGCCATTGGGTAACCCTAGTTCAATAAAAAATTAAAATGTCACAAAATGAATAACAATGGCAAAAAGTTAAAGGGATTTTTTTTGGTTGTTGCCAAGATTATGTATTTCAAATGTATGAAGCAAAAAAATGGTGCCGATGTGTTAACAAAGCGTAAGAAATTGAAACTAGTGACATATTAGTGAAATGCCATCATGTCAGAGGAAATATTAGTTCTGCCGTACTCAAATGTCAAACCACAATCGGAAATGCAAATTTCTGCTGTGCATTGTCAAATATCTCATGGTCGTTATGAAACGAGCCCCAGAAACTAAAGCAAATGCCAGCCATTACAAAACGTGTTTATCTATGCTGCGATAACTTTCAATCCGAACCTTTCCAGTTTTAATTTTCTGCTTCACTTGCGAATGTGACCTTTTCACGTGAGGCGAAACAAAAAATTGGCATTTTCTTAATATTTTCCTGTGGATGTTGTAATCCGTGTTGGGGGAATGGTTTGATAAATTGAAGCTATATTGATATGTTACCGCTAATAGTACATAGTCACACTAACGTTACTACATAAAATTAGCTTAACAGCCGCTTGCTGATGTTCCCTGACATGATCTGAAACAATTTGATACTGTCTGGAAGTTATCACGTCGTTCTTGACCTTTTTCTCGACCAGCTATCATTCAAATTAAAAGCTCGTTGAGTTTCTCCATGCATATAATAGCAAGCTTGCAGGAGTCGAAAACTACAAATTTGTAACGTATGATTCTCATGCAAATTAGTCCAGCATTAATTTCAAAATAATTGCAACATAAAATGTATATTATTGCACATGTTAAAAGTTCAGAACAAGGATTCATCTACAATTGTGGACCAAAAAATAACACCACATCAGAGAAAAAAGTTTAAGTCTATGAATTGTTTGGTTTATTTTGTAATAAATAAACATTTTTATCACCATCCTTTGTATTATAAACCTTCTTATTAATCCACAAATTTATAGAACTAAATACACTTCGATCTCTTTTTACAAGAGTTATTGGGGGTCGTAAAACAAATCAGCGTTATAATAAGGCAGCGTCCATTTAGTAGGTAACGCTAAAATTGGAATTTTTTGCCCCCCCCCCCTCCGTAACACTTTTTGTATGAAGAATTTCAATTTTTGTAAGAGTCGTAACGCTTGAGCCTACTCCCCCCTCCCCCTAGAGCGTTACGTAATTTGTGGATGCCGCCTTATGTCATTGAACAATATAACGTCTAGGTGTGGAAATTCTGATCAGAGATAGGTATTCGGCAAAGTTGAGGCATGGATTGAAAACATTCCAAAATGGCCATTTTTTCTTACTTTGGTAATAGATCGAGCAGTGTCGATTGTTATCAAAAGAGCCAATTATATGAGAGTGCTATATGCAGATACCAATAATTTTTAAAATAACGATACCGAATGTTCATCAAAGTTGAAGGAAGTGCTGAATGCCATACAGTCGACATAAGCACAAATGTTCATGTAGCTGGCAACACCAACGTTGCCAACCTTCCAGATTTGTCTGGAATATTCCAGATTTTTGAGGAACCATTTTACAAAAATCTGGAAGATCCAGATAAAATTTATGGCGAATTTGTAAGGTTTTGTAAATAAGTTGTAAGGTTCTCCATATACGACAAAAGCGATCCAGACTTTTCCAGACAAACTGTTAAAATCTTCCAAATTTTTGAGAAATTGACTTGGAAACCCTGGGCAACACTGTTTAAGTGAAATTGAGAAAAGTTCTAAATTATTATATTTTAACGGAATAGAAAATAAAAGGTGAACAAGATAGGAATACTCTACAACTGTAATCTTGTTTATCATGAAGGGCTCAACATTATGTCGTAGCTGGCAACACTGTTTAACTAAAATCGATAAAACTTAATACATCAAATTTTCTGCACGTTATTTTATTCAAATTGAACAAAGTTTAAGAATGGATTTTGTGTTACACATAGCGGGCGGGAAAGCATAACACAATCATTTTTTTACACTGGCAAGCTAAATACAGCCAGGTCTTCTAAAAGCTACTAGGTTGAGGGGCGTTTTAGGTGACCCAGGGCTTATGCTTATGGAATTTGACCAATTTGGTGATATTGTTGAATATATCGTATGTGTGCATAAAACTTTTTGTTACGGATGTCTCCGGATTCTTAGGAAAATGGCGTCTTCGACAAAGTTGTTCAGGACTACCATAATTTTGGCCAAGATACATACTTGGGACTTTATCACCATGCGATGCTAGTAAGCATGAAACTTTTGCTCTGATGAAAGTTCAGGATCTTGACCACATAGAAGGTTGGTGCCTTTGGCAAAGTTATTTAAGGCCGCACGGGACGTCATTATAATCATCCAATCCATTTGAAGAAGCAGATCTCAAGTACCACTCCATATATGGATGTGAAAAGTTTATCACTATATTCTATATATGTGGTGCACAATCGATTAAATTTTCAGCTTCATCGGTTCACTAAAACTCGAGATTTGCTTCGGCAAAGTTTTGATGATAATTGTTAGAGTGAGACAAAAGATAGGGAAAATAACACGGTCTCCCGTGTCCCCTTAAGGCGAAGTAGGCCGTCAGTGAAATTTGTACGCGTCGTTGATGATTGTTGCTAATTCATCGCACGATTTTGAATCAAAGAAAATCAGTTGGTTTTGCACTGACACAGCTGAAAAAGTATCAGCATACCGTAATTTCTGGTGAAATTGATCATTTTTCACGGTTTTTCTAGTCTGTTTTCTATAATGTTAACAATGCCAAACAACTAAATGCAGGAAAACAAGTACGAAGGTGAGCCTCATCGACTTATGTACCGACATTTTCTAACAAATGTCATTTTAGTGTTAACAAATACCTCAAAAATAAAAAAAATCAGAGGATCTCATTTCGGGGTGAAATTGATCACTTGTCAATGCCATTATTGTTAGTTTCCAAAACAACTCTATATGATATGATAAATTTGAGCTCCCTGAATCCGAATATGCGTGTAAAATTCTTAACAATGCAATATTTATATAAATAACGAATACCGTTAAGTCACCAGTCACCGTGCGGGCTCCATTCACCGTGCACATATACAAATTCCTACATTATATTCATACAATTTTCACAAATTATTCTTTTGTCAGCAAAATAAGATAAAACTGATAAAATGAAGTAGTTTTCGTCACAAATCATTTTGAAAAACCTAGTTTATGTAGTCAAAATCATGTAAATTCTGTTTGATAATGATATTTTTTGCAATTCCGTTGCATATCATCCTACTTTTTATCTACAGGATGAACGGCATAATGGCCTACTTTTGCTGTCAAAAAAATCAGTTCTGAAAAGTGCTACTTTTTAGCACTCATTTTGGTGCTGAAAAGTAACACTTTTCAGTACTGTTTTAAATGTCTGAGTCTCTTCAAACGGCATCCATCTAGTAGACACTAGGTAGTCTTAATAACTTGCCAATCAACTACTAATTCTACACCGTAGGGTGGTCCGAATCTGACTCATGGGATTGTTATTTTAAACCAGAACGTTCAGCGGGCGTAGATGAGCCTGTAGTAAAGTCAGCTTTCCTACTTACAAGTTAACCCAATGTTTCACGCTACAGTTTGCGTAGGCAGTTTGCACGAATAAGTTGCTTGATTTGAAATAATTGAAAATTCACGTGGAATCTTACCTGCTCTGTCCTTCAATGTAGAATATGGCGTTAATGATTGGAATGTGAAAATTTTGTGACTGACTTCTACTGTGTGTATATCACAGCCTATCTGATTGAAAAGTATGTACCTACTATGCATGGATGACCACGTGGGTTTTCTTGTGATATGTTTGTGATCCTAGTAACAATCCGATTGAAATGGCATTTTTCGTAATTGCAAAAATTGTTGTATTCAACTCGTTGCAAAACTCGATTTTTTCAGCACTCGTCGTATTTATCCAACTCGGCGAGCCTAGTTGGATAAATGTACGACTCGTGCTGAAAAAATCATCATTTTGCAACTTGTTGCATAATAGTAGTTTACGGAACAAGTTGCAGAATGATGATTTTTTCAGCACGAGTCGTAAATTTATCCTACGAGGCTTGCCGAGTAGGATAATTACGACGAGTGCTGTAAAAATCGAGTTCTGCTACGAGTTATGTACAACATTTTTTGCAATTTCGTTGAAGACCACTTGAGGGTATCATCGGAATGCATTCACCATTATTTTACAATTTCTGAAAAATTGTTGTGTAATGATTCATTACGCAACTCAAAACAGTTGCGTAATGAGAAAGCGTTGCGTAATTAATCATTACAGCACTGGTTTCAGTTACGTAATGACTATTCCCGCACTGCATACTTCAGTGCAGGAAAGTAGGCCGTTTCATGACAGATTGACGTGATGAAAATCAGCCTATTACGATGAGAAATAGCAAAAATAACTATTTCAACACTCTTAGTAGAAACGCCAAAATTTACCATTTTTAATTTTAACGTTAGAGTATGAAATTTTTGCAAAATTTCAACGAGTTTACACTGTTGTTACTACTAAATTTTATGCAATTTATATTTTTTTATTGTGTTTCAGTCAGAACCCAAATGCACGGTAAATAGACTTTTTTCAATATGTATGGTTCCCATTACCGTGCATTACTGTAAAAAGCTTGAAATTATTCGGTAATATTAGATTTATTGTTATGTCGTGATTGAAAATCTTCATATTGAGTGTTTGAGTGAATATGAAATGATTTGGACAATACAGTCAATCCTCTTATAACGATTTCAATGAAAAATTATTTATTTAGTAAATTTATAAACTTTTTATGGTTTTTATTATAAATGAAGATTTTAATACTCTTAAAAATGAGTGCGTACACTACTAGCAACATAGTTGATCCATTACCAACGTTTCTTCAAGATACAAAATTCAATCATGACGAAAACGGTGAATGGTGCACTAATGTGCACGGTAAATGGTGACATAGAACGGTACGAGGCGACCTTAACATGACATTTTCAAACATATTTTTAGAGTATTGTTTGTTATCCAACACTTGTTTTATATTTTTTCCTGAATTATTATATAATTGCACGCTACGTAGTTGTATTCTAGTACGCATCAAATTATTCGGAAAAATTATACAATTTATTGAAGTGCAAATTTTTCTTAAATGCACGGTGAATGGTAGCTTAACGGTACCGTAAAATCGGGTGTAATTGATCAGAAGGGTGAAATTGATCATCGTATCACACAATTTTATTTACTCGTAATGGAGCATAAATATTGATGTAAGCTGCAGTAAATGAACGTTGCGTGTCGTAACTATTGTCGAATTGTGTGTTGTGAAGTTTTTTGCGTTAAAGAATGTTTATTACTATGAAAATAACGTAAAATTTCAAAATCATGCACGGTGCAGTATTGACAAAGACCTATGAACTTCTATTTATAAGCAAGGATTTGAACATGGTATAAACCTGAAAGTTTGTGAGGATGCTTGAGATACATCCCCAAACCAGATTTCATCACCAAAACTCGTACCAATTGGCTCATATGGTTGAAATAATTGAATTTCTGTTAGATATCATTGAATTCCTTAGGAAATTGCATACATTTAGGCGTTTTCAGCGTAATTCTTGAAATTTAACTATTCGTTATTTATATAAATATTGCATTGTTAAGAATTTTACAAGCATATTCGGATTCAGGGTGCTCAAATTTATCATATAGAGTTGTTTTGGAAACTAACAATAATGGCATTGACAGGTGATCAATTTCACCCGAAATGAGATAACCTGATTTTTTATTTTAGAGATATTTGTTAACACTAAAATTACATTTGTTAGAAAATTTCGGTACATAAGTCGATGAGGCTCACCTTCGTACTTGTTTTCCTGCATTTAGTTGTTTGGGATTGTTAACATTATAGAAAATAGACTAGAAAAACCGTGAAAAATGATCAATTTCACCCGAAATTACGGTAGTTAAATTTCAACAATTACGCGGAAAACGCCTAAATGTATGCAATTTCCTAAGGAATTCAATGATATCTAACAATAATTCAATTATTTCAACCATATGAGCAAATTGGTACGAGTTTTAGTGATGAAATCTGGTTTGGGGATATATCTCAAGCATCCTCACAAACTTTCAGGTTTATACCATGTTCAAATCCTTGCTTATAAATAGAAGTTCATAGGCAGGGCTGTTAAATGTCATGAATTTCACGTGACTTTGACATTTGAATATTGCTAATATCATCGCTCCTAGTGGAAATTGTCATCGGAAAATGCTTTTCCCGGTGACTTTTTCCGAATTACTATTGGTTGCCAATATTTGCTGATGCAATATTGCGCATGCAAGGAAGCTATAAGCATTTTAAATTTTCCAAAATTTTGACATTTAACAGCACTGTTCATAGGTGTTTGTCAATACTGCACCGTGCATGATTTTGAAATTTTACGTTATTTTCATAGTAATAAACATTCTTTAACGCAAAAAACTTCACAACACACCATTCGACAATAGTTACGACAAGCAACGTTCATTTACTGCAACTTACATTGATATTTGTGCTCCATTATGAATAAATAAAATCATGTAATACGATGATCAATTTCACCCTTCTGATCAATTACACCCAATTTTACGGTACTTTATGCACGTCAGCGCGTACAGTGATACTTTTTCAAGTCAACATAAACTTTCAAGACTGAGTTTTATCACTTTTGAATTGCAATCTCAAAGTCATTATTGCTGCCAAAACGAATGACGGGCTACTTAGCCTTAATGAGTCAAGGAATATCATTTTTCGAACAAGCTGATTCATAACCAGGCGCTAGTGTGCATGAAAGATTGCGTCTTCGGAAAAGTTCTTCAGCAGTTCAAAGACTATCTTTATCAGAGTTGGGAAAAATTCTGAGATTCACACTACAGTAGGCAAGCGTAGCAAATCACAGTCAGCGAAGCCGTTGAAACTCACGCCACGCCTATCGTTGCTGTAAGCCAAATGCCTATAAAATAGCAAAACACTCGTTGCTAAGGGCAACGCAAAACTACTGTAGAAAAAAATGTTCTAATTCTCGCTGCATTTTCCGCATATACAGCTTTCAATGACACTTCTGATTTAGGAAATTTATGTACCATAAAACGAGGTAACTTTGATAATGCGGGTAACTTTGATAGTGCGAGACCCACAACATATTAAACGGAATAACAAAGTTTCTGTTAATCAGTTAAGAAAAATGAATGCAATATTAAAGAGTATTAGTATGACATTTCATGTCAGATCTATTTTCGTAGGAATCAAGTGCATTTGACAATTTACATGCAAACATAAAAAACATGAGTTTAGCATTTTTGTAACGCTTATTCAATTCAATTCAATTCATTTCCGAATGTATACAATTAATGGTTACAACTACAAACCCTAATGAACTAATGTTCTTCTAAAGGGTTGTTGGAGATATTATCTTATCGATCTATAGTACAATACTGGACTAGCTTCATAAACCAAGAAAAAAAGAAAAAATAGTACGCTAACGCATAATAAATCTATGAATATTGTTTTTGATGTACCATAATCCGGGGTAACATTGATCATTTTTTTTAGTTTTTCTTAAATTTTTCATTTCACAATACAAATGTTACAAGTTTCATATTTTTAAAACATGTACTGGCACCCACCGCTCCTAACTATGTACTTTATTTTGTTTTTCGAAAGATTTAAACATGTTTAAATAAATGTTTTAAGTGATTTTTTGATTCAGCTGATATGGGGTAACATTGATCACCCAAGTAAACAACGTTCGCTAATATTGGAAAAGTCGTTACTTACTAAAATCAGGGCCCCTGAAGCGGAATATAAAGACCAAACTCTTACAAGTCATTTACTTTTTGAGTTATTTCAAAATTAAAAACACCTTGAACCGTGGAATACGCCTAAAAGTAGGCAATTTCCTTAGGAAACTCTACATTCGTAATAGTAATTAGTTAATGTTGCCTAATTGAATAAACTTATGAAAGATTTGACAACGGAATCGTTTTCGGCGATGCCATTTTCAGTAACACCCGCATTTTCCTTGATCACATCGTCTGCAGAACTTATGTGAGACATGAATTTTCTGTAGTGTCAGTGAAAATGATAGAAATCATTGTTTCAAAAAGTTGATAAATTTGCGCATGAACTAAACGCAATTTTGGCAAAAACCTTAATTATCATTAGCTTATGAATATACGAATGAGAGGCACCATTCATGGTTCGAAAATGTTTCATCAATAAATATTTATTTGAACGTTTAACAAGATGAGTCATCCCGATCAATGTTACCCCGCTGATCAATGTTACCCCGGATTACGGTACCTTATTAAACTGCGTTTGAAGCTACTGATTGTCTGAGTATTTTCAATATCTTCTGGTAGTTGATTGAATATATGAGGTCCTAAATTCGAAAATCTTCTCCTTCCTATCTCTGTCATGCGTTGTAATAGGTGGGCGTTTCGGGTTCGATGTTGGAGTACAGCTGCGTTGAAAGACCAATTGTGGTGAAGATTGAAGTTATTCAATATTTTAAACATAGCCATGCATATTCTGTAGGTGAAAAGGCCACCGATTGGCAAAGTATTATGAGATGCAGGTCATCTGACGTAGTTTGATAGAGATCGGGAACAGTATGGCATTTTTATGATATTGCAGTGTCATCAGCAAATAGTCTAGGTTGACCTACCATTTGCAGGTTTGCGACGTCATTTATATAGATGAGGAACAACAAGGGACCGAGATTGCTGCCCTGCGGTACGCCACAATTGATAGTAGAATATTGACTTCTTATTCCTACAATTATAACTTCTTGTTGTCTATCTAGCAAGTAGCTAACCAATAGGTCATTGGCAATAACCCCGGATTCCATACGCGTCTAGCTTTTTCAACAAAATGTTGGGATTGATAGTGTTGAAAGCTTTTGATAGGTCTAAGAACATAACTCCAGCAATCAACTTCTAATCCACCGATTGTGCCAGGTCATCAACAAGATCTAAAACAGCCACTTCAGTAGATTATCCTTGCCGAAAACCAAATTGGAGTTGATTGAGTAGTTTAGTGCTCTCCAAAAAGCAAAATAAACGTGTGTATAACAGTTTTTCGAACACCTTGTTGATCGCTGGTAGTACTGATATGGGTCTATAATTAGTTGGATTTGCAGGATCTCCTCCTTTAAAGATCGGATGAACAAGCACTATTTTCAAACATTCAGGATAAATTCCTTCACTGATGCTGTCATTGAAACAGGAACAAATTATGTGCGAAAGGACCATACTATGTTGTTTAAGTGCAGTTATTGGGGAACCGTCAAATCCAATGGCTTTTGAGCCATCTAACCTATTGATGACGTTCAACACTTCCGATTGAACAACTTACAAACAATCTGTTCTACGATAACTGTTTGATAAAGTCATAATGAGTTCGTCACTTATCTATGACAGCCTCGTTATAGTAAAACATGAATTCGGTCTCAAATCTCTTAGCGAAAACCATTTTTACAAACTGGGACCATTTTCGTAATCTAAGTCAGAAATTTCCATAAAGCGTTAAACGCCTAGAGGTATACAACGCCCCATAAATGTTCCACAATTCAATCAATTTTGTTCGATTTATAATCCATTATCAAAGTTACCCCAAAACAGAAAACCCACTTTCGATTATATGAAAAATAATATATCAATTCTGAATGAACTTTTTGGCAATACATCAAGTGCAATCGATAGCTAGGATGTCAGTAGAGTTAGCTCTCCCTTACTCGATATTCCATATCTCGATATCGAGTTAGACAACCATGGACCTCTGCACGTGTTCACTAATTTGACGTTTGAGCGGTGCCGAATTCACTGGTTGCCATGGTCACATAAATAACACGGCACCGCTAAAATGTCAAATAGTGAACCCGTGCAAAGGTTCATGGACCAATGCACGAGTTCACTTATTTGACGTTTGAGCGGTGCCGAATTCACTAATTTCCATGGTGACATAAATAACACGGCACCGCTAAAACGTCAAATAGTGAACCCGTGCATAGGTCCATAGTAAAAGTTGGTTTTCATGGCTAACTCGATGGTCCCTTAGATCGCAGTTATACTGGTTTTGTGTTCTGTAACTCGATACCTCCCTAACTCGATGATCCCTTCAATGTTGAGTAAGGGAGAGTTGACTGTACTTGTTTTAAAAATATAAATTGTAGTTCTTTGAAATAGCATGCATAAATATTGAAGTTTCCTTCGAAAAAGTAAGAGGTTGTTTCCGAGATACAACCGCCAAGTTGACGTTGGATAACGTTAGCTTCATATATTTCCTGGCTTAAGACCGGCACAAACTTATGAAAGATTTCTACTGATAAAAATCCAATCAATTTTCATATTATTTGTTGCATGTCAATTCTGACCTATTGTGGACATTGTGTGTTAGCACAGAAAATCTGTGGTGTAAGTTTGGTTCGGTTAACACTTCAACACCGATAGACTCGGTCGATGGAAGAATAAGCATGAGCGGTAACTCTTGCTTCCCAAACAAATATTTCGGTCGAACGTTAGGTCCACGCATGATCCACTAAGATTGGTTGCTTTAGTAGTTTACGAATCCAGTTTGAGGTTGAGGTACTTCTCCATGAAGTTCGCGAGCTCCATGTTCTCCTCTTTGCTCAAATCGATGTTAAAGTTCCTTTTGATACTGGAAGAAGTTCAGCACCATGAAGAACTTTTTCTGCTTCGTAGTGGTATCCGGGCAAATTTGCGATTCCAGAGCTCGGTCGTCATGGTCTTGCAGGAAGCGAATGGCCTATCTGATCGGTTTGTTTAAGATTACCAACCTGTGTGCGATCTACGCCAAACGTGTCAGCATCATACCAAAGGACATCCAACTGACTCGTCGTATCCGTGGAGAACGCGCTTAAATTGAATTGCAGCACAATTTCAAACAAAACGGGTCATTCGATGTAAAAGAGTTACAACCAGAGCCACTTCATCTATAACTATTAATTGATTAATAAATTTATATATTTATCAATTATAATTTTGGTTGATTAGTTTTCTAGTTAGTTGTTGCTGATTAGTTTTAGCTCTTTGTTTGACAAATTAATACTCTGATCGCCCTAGCATGCATTTGCATGTAGGTAGGCGACGACGACAACGGAATTATTTAAAGACACGGACACCGTCTTCAGCCATTTAGCTGCACAGACTGTAACTTAACACTAGACAACGGACAAGCATGCTCCAGTGGCACCGCCGAGAAACATTCCTGACGAAAAGTTTCGACTGCTGAAGCGGGAATCGAGCCCACACCCCATGACGCGAAGCGATTACTGCCTGGCGACACTAACCACTCGGCCACGAAGCCCAAAGTAGGTAAAGTTTGTAAGGATGCTTAAAATATATCCTTGAGCCCGATTTCATCTTCTAAACTGGTACCGTAATCCGGGGTAACATTGATCATTTTTCTGAATGTTTCTTTAATATTTCATTCGAAAATGCAAATTTTGCAAAGTTTATATTTTTAAAACAAGTACTGCCACCCATAGCTCGAGACTATATACTGAATTTTGTTTATTTAAAGATTTAAGCACGTTAAGAAACACGTTTTAGGCGATATTTTTATTAAGCTGATATGGGGTAACATTGATCACCTATGTAAACAACGTTCGGTAATACTGAATATGTCGTTACTTACTTAAATCATGGCCCCTGAATCCGATTATGAAGGCCAAACGCTTACAAGTCATTTACTTTTTGAGTTATTTTAAAATTAAAAGCACCTCGAACCACGGAATACGCCTAAAGGTATGCAATTTCCTAAGGGAATTTTACATTCTTAACAGTAATTCGGTAATATTGCCTAAATGAGCATACTTATAAACGATTTGACAACAGAATCGTTCTCGGCGATGCCATTTTTAGTAAGAATCTTATTTTCCTTGCTTATATCTTTTGCAGAACTTATGTGAGACATGAATCTTTGGTAGTGTCATCCTTAACAATAACAATCATTATTTCAAAAAGTTGACAAATTAACGAATAAAGTAAACTCATTTTTCGCAAAAACATTAACTTTTATTAGCTCATGAATATAAGAAAGAGAAGCACTACTCATGATTTGGAAATATTTCAATAATAATTTTTAATACGTTCTTTTGATGAATGCCTCCTTTCCGATCAATGTTACTCCGCTGATCAATGATACCCCAGATTACGGTACCAATTAGCTCATACGGTTGAAATAATTAAATTTCTGTTATATATCAGGTTTTTCCTTAAGAAATTGCCTACATCTAGGCGTTTTTATCACAATTCTTGAAATTAACTATTCATTATTTCTTTACATATTGCATTATTAAGCATTTTGCAAGCATATTCGAATTCAGGGAGCTCATATTCATTATGTAGAGTCGTTTCAAAAAATAACAATAATCGCATTGACAAGTGATCAATTTCACCCCGAAATGGGATTCCCCGATTTTCTATTTAAGGGATGATTTTTAGCACTAAAGCCATATTTGTTATAAAATTTTGGCACATGAGCCAAAGAGGCTGACCGTCGCACTTGTATTCAGTTGTTTGTCATTTTCAACATTATTGAAAACAGACAAGAAAAACCATGAAAAATGATCAATTATCACTAAATTACGGCACATGTAAACTCCAAAACGTCAAAACCTTATAACAGCAAGAAAAATGTGCTTTTCTATTAAATATAAGACATGCCTCGATATTTACCAATTGTTCAATAGTTTAGTCATGAAAATCAATAGTTTTCATTATTTGAGTAGATTCGTAGAAAGATTTGCAATCGATTGGTGCAAGAATCTTGAAAATTTATGCGGGCGTTAGTAAGTTATTAACAGTCAAAATCTAACCACTTTTCGTGACGCGAGCGATTTTTCGCTTTTCGAAATTGTACCCCAGTATGTTGCCGTAAGACGTTATCCAACGTCAAAAACTATCGAAGTCACCCCGTTTTACGGCAAAGTAATAGAGGTGAGGAGATGATTCTGTATAATACACAACTGTTTGTATGTATTAGTGCACTGCTTGTGGTTTAACACAGCAACCCATTGCCTTGTGACTATGTGTGACGTCATATAGTTTGTTATCGAATGTCTCTGGGGCTTCGTTGGTAGCAACCCTTTCGTTACCAAGGTTGTTTGTGTTTTGTTACTCAAACAACAACATGAAAAAAAAAACAGCACGGGAAAATGGCACAGGAGGTGATTTGTGTAATTTTGTCCTAACTTTTGTTTCATTTTAGGATGGAATCTACAATGCAGGAGATAGAATTACGAAAGACACAGTAAAGTATGGAGCTGTAAAATACTGGTAGTGAATTGATGCGAATGGAATGACTTCAACGAATATTTTGCGTGATACATGGATGCTCATGAAAGTAGTGCTGAAATTCAATATGACTGAGAAAAGTGCAAAAAGTGGTTTCTTCCGCGAATTTATTGTCTAAAAACGTTATTCCTGGAATCTAATTATACGTCGTTTACATCAAGGTGTTAGCTGTAGATTTTTTTCCGGTCAAATCTTGGCTTGTTTCACGATATGGAGCCTTACTTGTACAGAAGTTCATTGAACCGTATGACGTCACGCGTCTTCCCCTCAATGTTTATTTTGATTTCATACTGCACTAATACAACCAAACATCGACTTTCTCCTCACCTCCTATACATCACATTGGTTTTACGGTACCCAACATAGGCTACTTGATGATATTCACGATTCTGAACTACTGTAGTGAGAGAAGCCACGTGATTTTCGCAAAATTCAAACCTACTACTATTACCCTTAGGCCTTCCTTAGCCGAGTGGTTAGAGTCCGCGGCTACAAAGCAAAACAATGCTGAAGATGTCTAGGTTCGATTTCCGGTCGGTCCAGCATCTTTTCGTAATGGAAATTTCCTTGACTTCGCTCGGCATATAGTATCATCGTACCTGCCACATGATATACAAATGCGAAAATGGCAACTTTGGCAAAGAAAGCTCTCAGTTAATAACTGTAGAAGTACTCATAAGAACACTAAGCTGAAAAGCAGGATCTGTCCCAGTGAGGACGTTAATTCCAAGAAGAGGAAGAAAAATGTTTTGCAATGTATGAAGCCAAAAAACGGTACCAATGTAAGCCAATGGTTGCCAAAGCGTAAGAAATTGAAACTAGTTACATATTAGTGAAATGCCATCAAGTCAGAGGAAACACTAGTTCTGCGATAATCAAATGTCAAACTACAATCGGAAATGCAAATTTCTGCTTATGGTAATTTGTGCATCGTCAAATATCTCATGGTCGTTATAAAACGAGCCCCAGAAATTAAAGCAAATGCCAACCATTGCAAAACGTGTTTTTCTATGTTGTCATAACGTTCAATCTGAACCATTCCAGTTTTAATTTCTGGTCCACTTGTAAATGTGACATTTTTACGTTTTCATGTTTTTGTTTGTGCAACGTTGTTCAATAGTTCTCACCTTCAAGTATTGTTTTTTATCATTTTTTCATATATATCTATGAAAATTTTCAATGTCCAGCCGCCTTAGACAGCTCTTTAGTGGTTTTAAAATTTCAATTGATGATTTGACTTATTTCAATTATGATTTTCATGAGTTGTCCGAAATTCAAACCAAAGTGTCCGGAATATGATGCAAAAGTAAGGAAGCGTACATAATAAACATCATAAAAAGACCTCACATTTATGTTTATTAAAAAAATAATTTTTGTTGCGGAATCAAAATCTTCACCCACCATTCGAAAGTAAAGTGTTTTGAAGGCACAATAACGCGAAAGAATCATACATAATGGTTTGTTTTATATGCTTTTGGATGAGTAACACTTCGATGAGGTCTTAAGTGTCCATAATGGACCAATGCACGAGTTCACTATTTGACGTTTGAGAGAAGCCGTGTTATTTACGTGGCCATGGCAACAAGTGAATACGGTACCGTAATTTCGGGTGAAATTGATCACTTTTCACGATTTTTCTTGTCTGATTTCTATAATGTTGACAATGCCAAACAACTGAATGCAGGAAAACAAGTATGAAGGTGAGCCTCATTGACTCAAGTATCGAAATTTTCTAACAAATGTAATTTTAGTGCTAAAAAATACGTCTAAAATAAAAAATCGGGAGATCTCATTTCGGGGTGAAATTGATCACTTATCAATGCCATAATTGTTAGTTCTCACAACAACTTTACTTAATAAATTTGAGCTCCCTGAATCCGAATATGCTTGCCAAATTCTTAACAATACAATATTTATAGAAATAATGAATGTTTAAATTTCAAGAATAACGCAGAAAACGCCTAAATATATGCAATTTCCTAAGGAATTTCCTGATATATACCAGAAACTCAATTATTTCAACCAAATCAACGAATTGGTACGAGTTTTGGTTATGAAATCTAGTTTGTGGATATATCTTAAGTATCCTCACAAACTTTCAGGATTATACTATGTCCAAATCCTTGTTTAGAACTAAAAGCTTTTTGATGTTTGTCAACACTGCACCGTACAGTTACCCCACAGTTATGGATCAACTAGGGGTAATTTTTCAGAACAAAATATGATTAAAAAACATGGTGACGCTGTACAAAACAAAATTACTTCCATGGCACTACTAAATATAGTTGTTTTTGAGAATACACCTCAAAATACCCGGTTTTTTACGAAAAAGTGTCGATTTCGATGGAAATTGCAAACGATGTCCACCCCACAGATGTGGATCAGTGGGAAAGAAGGATTCGTATTATGGATCAAACCGACTCATATTATGGATCAAAACACTATAACAGCAATTTATCTGCGAGGCAAACGAATGGTGTGCTAGTGAAAGCATACGTTTTGGCGTTTGTTTCGGAATCGTCTTATCTTTGATTCATAACTGTGTTATGGGTTTCAATGCCCCACAGTTATGAATCAACGCTTCTGGGAATACGGATGACATTTTATTTCCTACGAACGGAAAAAATATGCTTAAGCATATTATAATTGATTGCGATGCTGTACAGATTTATGTCTCACGTTAGTAAAATGTGTTCTGCGTAATTGCAACTATATTTGATGAGATATTCCCGTTTTAATCCAACTCTGATCCATATCTGTGTGCTATCCATAACTGTGGGGTGACTGTACAAGATTTTGAAATTTTACATTATTTTAATAGAAATGATCATTTTTTAACGCAAAAAACTTCACAACACACAATTTGGTCATACTTACGACAAACAACGTTCATTTACTGCAGGTTACATTGATATTTGTGATCCATTAGGAAGAAATAAAATCGAGTGACACAGTGATCAATTTCACCCGAATTTACGGTACCGCTCAAACGTCAAATTAGTAAACTCGTGCATAGTGGTTATCATGCCCAATGGTATGGGTGCCCTAGTATAGATGTAGTTGTGAACCTTAGAGGAAAACAATATACACTCTCTCTCGAAAAACACCCAGAATCCGGGTGTAAATTTTTCAAATTGGGTAATATTTCCATATGCATTTTGATGAGTCTAAAAGCGTGCGCAAGTTTCTTTGAGGAAAACAAAAACAAGCTGTGTATGACGAGCGTATGCTAGTCTACGTGTGTTCAAATGCCACTAAGCTCTATTGGTCCATATCTGGGAGGGAGGCACCGATATTACACACGAAATATGACACAAAGTTATTTAGAATTGCAAGAAAACTCCAGCTTGCCAACGACACTCAAGGCAGACTTGATGAAAATCGCTAGTTTTCTTTTGTTGTGTTCCTTCGATCGTTCTGGACAAACATGGAAAAAGGGCCAAAGTTTTCTGTGCATTTCATTTTCGTTTTTATTGGAAAAAGTAAAATAATGCGTATTTGAACACTTTATATTCAGAAGGATAAAAGGTGCTATTGTAACATTACTTTTGAATAAGCATGAATAGCTTTCCAATCGATTTTTTGTCACATTTGATAAAATGCAAAAATACGTTTTGATCAATTACGCGCTTTTATCATGTTTGTCCATTGTTTTAGATCTGGGCTCACAGTGACAGTTCGTGACAGCAGAATCTCGGCTCACCTTGACGTACGTAAATTTCGTATTGGTTTCTCCCTCCCAGGTCCATATGAATCAAAACGGTAGTCACAATGCACAGGTTACTATGTGAAAAAACAAGCGGTGCACCTTGGAGCAAGACAACTTTAATGCTAATTAGAAACATTAACAGTATTAATAAATATAAATCCCTGATAATGTTCATGATTAATCAGGCAAACCAAGAAAAAATCAGTGCACTGCAGTGGTTTTCATCAATCAAAGCTAAACCGAAAAAGTGACAGTTCGATGCAAACTTAAGCATAAACTTTATTTGAAATAACAGCAATCCCCAGATGTAGGATATTCTCAATCTTCCCGGCGTAATTGGATAGTTTTCATATACGTGCATGAAGACATCAAGCATAAAGTTTCGTTGAATTATAATCCTACAGACGGCCTAGTTGAAGTGAACGATTTTATTATTAGATTTGGGTTTTGATTATTGCAGTACCCAACCCCACACATCCTACATGTTAAAAAATTTGTAAGTTTTAGAAAATCTGCGAAAAGGATTTTTCGGTTAGTTTTCTGTTTTTATTACTTTTTCTATCAAATTTAGTAGTTGTAACGCTCCGCTTACAACCAACGGACAGAGCGTTGCATTGCTCAGTCCCCAAAATACCGGAATGAAAAGTTTCTTTGAAACCTGCGAACGACTTACGCGCCACTCCAAAAGGAGGTCGTTGGCGGAGTTTATTTCAGGGATGCCCGGCCTGAAACTCTCAATCTGTGGGCGAGTTAATCGAAACGTTTTCCAACCAATATCCTATCTAATCTAATTCAAAAGTATCATTCAAGATCATTTTAGAAAACCTTTATTTAAAATATGTACAAACACAACCTACTCTCATGGAAGCGCATATTTATTTCGTTTTAAAATTTGAAAAACCTATTTATTCGCCACGCGATTCCTTGCATTTAATTCATGGATCATTCCAAAACCTAATTCCTGTCTAGCTAGACCTACTTGAGCTCATTTCAATTTGTTATTCTAAACAGTGATCACTGACCTTAATTTGAAGACCCTTTACTTTTCATCTGCAATACGGCCGTTAGCAGCTGTCCTCTACGACGAGACGGGTGACGAAGTCGGCACCTGCCGCAGGTTGCTGTCCTGACTATTCCGAAAGCTTGCTTTGTTGTAACGCGTGCACAACTCGATATCTCTCGCGGCCCGAGAGGTTAGAATCAGCCGTCGTCTCTCACGCTAGTAACGAGAGGTTAGATTCAGCCGGCGGCCAAGAACAGCTTGATTCGAGCGAATTTTCCAACGGGTGGTGGGTGGTAGGTCGGCAGTCTCGGCTTAAATGTCCGCCCGACACCAGGGAGAGCAGCGGTTGGACTACTTCGGTACGGAAGCCACGTGGATACTCGCCGATACTAATCTGCACGACTTTTCAACTTATTCGCGGTTTCTAACCTTTTCCGCTCTCGAATTAGAGGCAATCGGTGCCCCGACCGGGCTCCCACGTTAATGGGAAAACCTATCAACGTGATTTTAGGGTCTTATTTCACAGATTGAATACATTTGAATCACAATTTGTCTTACCTGGGTCTACGTTTCTTCAACCTAAATTAGTCACTAGTGCCTTTCACTAACTTTGAGCACACAAAGGATAATCTTCTGGCAATGGGAATAAATTAGCTTTACAATTTTATAATGATTTCATGGCACTTACTCTTCTTTTAAGGTTCTAAAATTCACCACAAAACAACTGCAAAGAGATTTACTTTAAAACTTTAAGCTTTTCCGACACCGAACTGATCACTCCAAGCACTTCAATAAAAGTGATTTGATGTTACAAATGGCTTTTCCTTTCAGGTCCCGTGACCTTGGACCAGCCAATCAAATGAAATTGCGTCGTAATATTTTAAATGTAAAGATTTGTCTGCATTGTTCTTGAGTGATCCAATCACGGCTTGTTACGTCGTGGAAAATTACAGTTTCTATTTTTCCTCTTTCTCTCGCCTACACATTGGGTATACCATTCGAGCAGTTGGGATGGGAACATTGTTGAAAGGTTCGAGTAGCTTAAGCCGTTTGCGATGGTTGTATATTTAAAGGCGAGTTTAATTAATTTAATACTTAGGGTTGTACTCTTACCGTTACATTCGACCATGCCAATTTAATAAAAATTTTGAAATGAAAATTTCAAAATTTTTATTAGGTTTCCATAAAATTGTATATTTTAAATTTACAGCAATCAGAGTTAAATGTAATTTAATCATAATCTGAAGGTTCTTATTATTTACATTCTCAACTCAAAACTTTGTTTTTATAAATTCATATTTCATTAAAGTTACATTATTACGTGGACTAACTTATTCAATTGCGTAGTAAGATCAGCTTTCATTATCATCCCTTCTGTTAAACCATTCCTTGTGACGACCTTTACGGGTGTTCACTTTAATATTCTTACTCACACTCTCACACATCGAAAACATAAATTTCTTACTCCGTACTTCAACGGAAAAAAATCTCAACAATAACTCCGTATACTTACGAAAAATCTCATACTCAAACTTCATTACTCCAGTTACAACTGGAAAAAATACTGTGTTTGACTGACGAATTTCATTCATACTCGACTCATTCATACGCAATCTCAATTTTCTGACGCGCCCTACAATTATCCGATGTAATTCAATCTAATGTTACTACGCCTGCGCTTATACTATACTATTCTAACTAATTCTAAGCATAACGTCTTCGCTCTCCGACGGCTACGCTCATGAGAGTGAAAGTTTCTCTCAGTCTCTTTTTCGCCGAACTGTCAAAGTTTGTTTACTTCTAGTGAAAACCAGTCGTGAAAATGTTTGGATCTACAAAGTTTCGTGAATTATTTACTATTGCTGGAAGGATTTACGCTTTAACTGGATGGAAAAATACATGGACTGACTACTTGATACCTGATGCTGATAGTACACTACTTCTCAAAGGAAAAACTACAAGAAAAAGAAGGATGGATGGAACCTCTTTGAACCTGAAACTACGTTGCATCTACAATTGAAGAACCGGATTATGGAACAGGAAAGTGTTTCGTTACTTACATACGTACAAAGCTATTACCCTAAGTGAATCTTAAACCTATCCTAAACTACTATGTACAGTGCTATACACATATAGTTCACGAAGAACTGTAGTGGCTATTGACCTGCCTATTGGTGTTTTTGTTGCTAGTCGAAGAATTTAGTTCTAACTGCAGTTGTTTATGTACATAGCTTTACAAACAGATCCAAGAAATTAACATATTTTTCTTTTCAGTTCAGCCCAACAATGAGTGGAAACAACTTGTGACATCACTACATTGCGGTAACCTTTTTTGTATTCTATATTAATTTCTCGAATCGTTTTAGGATCTGACTGGCCTATGGTGAGAGATGGAAACAATTCGACACCTACTCAAAATGGCTCAACCGTTACACCTCGATGGAGTATTTTCTCATTGGAATTTGTAATTTTGATTTGTACATTGCACTTCCCGGCAAGAGTGCATTCATAGCTATGGGAATAAATTTTCTACTATCCTTTCTTTAAAAACGAACCATGGTATGTTCCCGGAATCCTTTTTCCTTCCATATCCTCGAGAACATAAGTGTTCGATCCTACCTTTTTCCTGACCTTCACCTTGGTGTATTTATTTGCGAATTTTCCTACCCAATTTTTCTCTTTTGACGATAAATTTACATTTTTCTTATATACGATATCTCCTTCTTCATATTCTTTTTTTGAATTTGCTCTTAGATTGTACGCTTTTGAGTATTTCTCATATGCTTTCAAGATATTTTTGCGCGCTATTTCACAGAGTTTCCTTGATCGTTCGTTAAGCTGCTTTTCATCAAGTTGTTCCTCATTTTGAAGTTCCTTCAAATGTTCATATTCGTTTCCAAGGCTTATCATGTTTTTACCGAAATTAATAAAATATGGGCTAAATCCTGTGCTTTCGTGCACTGATGTACGAATGGCTTTTGCGATAACGTGAATTTCTTTATCCCAATCTCGATGGGAAGAGCTTTCATTTAGAGCACACCGGATGGCAGTTACGATTACTCTATTAACCCTTTCAGTAGGGTTCGGTGCCGGATGGTAAACCGCTAAGTTCCAATGGCTCACGTTGTATTTATCAAGCAGTTTTTTAAACTCGCGAGAAAGAAATACGGTTGCGTTATCACTAATACAGATTTGAGGTGCACCGAATAAAAGGAACACCATATTTTCCAAAAATGTGCAAACAGGTCCGGCTGTTGCACTGCGCATACACTGGATAAGAACAAATTTAGAGAAAAAATCTGATATTACTAATGCCCAAACATTACCCTGTTTCGATCGCGGATAAGGACCTAGAAAATCTAGTGAGATCATTTGCCATGGCCTGGAGCACAATTTCGGCTTGCCACATGGTGGTAACGGATTTGAGTTATCTACTTTTGATTCCTTACAAATTTCACACGACGAACAGAAGTTTCTGATGTCTGTTGACATTTTTGGCCAATAGTTTCGTTCTCTAACTTTAGCTAATGTTTTGCTAAAACCAAAATGAGCTTCGTTATGAATGTTCTTGACTATTTGCAATCTTTCTGCTAATGGAACTACATATTTCCATTTGAATACATTATCTTCTAGCTGCGTTGTGTTTGTTATGTATTTGAAAAGCTTGTCATCTACAATACGAAAATCTTTGAATTTTTCTGGGAATTTCGCTACTTGCTCTTTCAACGCGGATGTGTATTCATCTGGCAACAAAGGATCTATAATGTTCACGATTCTTGAGAGTGCGTCCGCGGTAACATTCTCAGAGCCTTTTTTGTATTGTAAATCAATGTCGTATTTGGACAATTTAAGTGCCCAACGCGCTATTCGCGGTGATTTTGATTCGATCGACATAGTTTTGAGAAAAGTTAAACTCATCGCGTCGGTCTTAACTATGAATTTAGTACCTTCAACGAAATGTCTGAACTGTTCTATGCTCAATAAAACTCCTAGACATTCGCGTTCTGTCGCGCTGTATTTTCGCTGTGTACTTGATAGTTTCTTCGAGTAGTAAGCAATTATTTTACGTTCACCTTCCTGATTCTGTGTGAGGACTGCGCCTATAGCTTGATCTGAGCTATCGGTTTCTATCTCAAATGGCAACGAGAAGTTTGGATTGGCGAGAATTGGAGCTGATACTAAGGCTGATTTGAGCTGTTTAAACGAATCGTCCGCTTCTTTAGTCCAAATGAATTTCTTTTTACCCTTTTTTAAGAGATCAGAGATTTTTGCCGTTTTATCAGAATAACTTGGTATAAATCTTCTATAGAATCCTGAAAGACCCAACAGTCTACGTACATCTTTTACGTTCTGTGGCTGAGGATAGTCTAATACTGGTTTGATCTTGGAACTATCAACGGATAAGCCGTGTTCAGAGAGAATGTATCCTAAATACTGTATTTGTTTCTGGCAAAACTTTGATTTGAGAACATTTATTGTTAAGTTTGCGTTACTCAGACGATTTGCTACTATTTTAATAAGCTTTAAATGTTCTTCCAATGAGTTTGAAACTATTACAATATCGTCGAGATATACGTATACAAACGGTTCAAGATCATGGCCTAACACTTTTGTCATTAATCTTGCCATAGTTGCTGGGGCATTACAAAGTCCAAAAGGCATCACGGTGAACCTGTATAAGCCTCTACTAGTTCTGAATGCTGTCTTATTTTTCGAATTGCAGTCTAATGGGACTTGATAGTATGATTCTGAAAGGTCAATTATACTGAAATATCGTGATTTTTGAATACGTTGCAATATGCCTACCATATCAGGGAATGGGAAATCATCCCGCTTAGTGCATGAATTCAGCCTTCGACTATCTAAACATATTCTCCATTTATTGTTCGGTTTTTTTATAGCAAGAATGGGGTTCAAAAAGTCTACTGGACCTTCACATTCTTCAATTACTCCTAATCTTAGCATTCGTTGAATATCTTGCTGTATTCCTTCTTCTTTTTGTAAGGATTGGCGATAGATAGGTAATTTTTTTGGACGTGCGTCAGGCAAAAGTTCTATTTTGTGTTCTAGCACCTGTGTTCGACCTAGGCTGTTATCTTCAGTGATAGGAAGCTCTTGAATTGCTTCGAACAGTTTTTTACGTTCTTCAGGTAGCAATTCATGTTCTGTTTTAATGTCTTCAGGTGTCTCAATTTTTGACTCTGGAATTTCAATTGTTGGAATATTCAAACTTTCATCTTCTACTGTATCTAAACATTTCGTTTCGCCCAATGTGATCTTCGGAGAAACTGAAATTGAAAAGATCTCGCTACTGTTTGAAAAATAATCCTCGGCAAACCCTATTCTGAACATGTCGATTTTTTGTTTTTCAGTTCTATCTTTTTGATTTCTGGACAAACTAAATCCAAAAGCGTGAAGAAAATCAACTCCGAGAATTAAATCTTTTGTTAACTCAGGTACTATTACTGTCGGTATCACATGAGTGATTGAGTCCACGGTATACGGGACATTTACATAGCCTAAACATTTGTAAAATGTTCTGTCAGCAGTTGCAACTTTCAAATTTGAGTCATGAATTTTAAGGTTGAGTTTTTCAATTAATGGAACGGAACTAATTACCGATATTCCCGCACCTGTGTCTACAAGAGCTTCAACTTCCGAATCGAGTATTTTGACACTCAAATGTGGGCACCTGGATGGGACAATATTAATTTGAAAAATTTGATTGAAGTATGAGAACGATTCATGTTCTGGAATCTCTGATGGGAGGGATTCAAGAGTTCGATTCCTATACCTCTCTCCCTTTACAAGTTTTTTGGTCCTTGTAAAGAAGGGTTGAACGGAGGGTGCTTTTTGGGACACGTGGATGTTGTCTTGCCCGTCATACCACAAACGTGGCAAAAGATTGCCTTTTGTTTAGGACAATCTTTCCAAAAGTGACCATTTTCACGACAATTCCAACAAAAAATTTCCGAAGGTGTTTCTGCCTTTTCTAGTTTGGGTCTTGTCTCAGTACTACTCTGGCTTTTTCCTATTCTTGACTTCTGAAGGACGTTAATTTCTTCGAATTCTGAATCAGAGTCGTCTACTTCTTCGAGGTTGAGAACATCAACAGGTTTGCTTCTAGGCGTATACAATGAACTTTCAAGTGCGTCAAATTTGTAACACATGTTGGCAAGGTCTTCGATCGAAGCTATCTGATGTAGTGCTAACCTTCTCTTATAAGACATTTTCATATTATCTACGATTATGTCAAACTTTTCTGCCTCACTCATTTTATTAATTAATCGTTGGGCCAGAGATTCAATATCTGTTAAAAACGCACTAAATAATTCGTTTTGCTTTTGTTTCCTGTTTCGCATTTCCTCTTTTATGAATCTGTCGCGATTTGGATTATCGTAACGCAAAGTTAAGTAATATACGAGACTATCCCAGTCTACAAACTTTTCAACGTATGTTGTGTACCAAATGCTAGCATCTCCTGAGAATAGCAAGTGAGCATGTTTGATTAGTTCATTCTTATCTATGCCATATGACCTACATAGTATGTCAACATTTCTCAAAAAGCATACTAATGGTACGGAACTGGAGTCACCAAAAAATTTCGGCCATTTTTCTACAATATTGCATGTTTGATAGGGTTGTCTACGCAAGTAATGTTGATCGTTATTTTGATTGACAGATCTATTCAGATTACGCAAAGGACTATTGTATGGCGAGTGTGATTGTGGGACTTGATTTGGTAGAAAACCGAAATCTGTCGATCTCGGTAGCTGTTGATATTGATTGAATGTATCTTCATTGAACCGGTTCAAATTTCCCGTTTGTCTTTCTGTCTGGTGTGCATTCAAGTTCCCAATCGAATTAAATGTCACCTGTGTGTTGAAATTTCTCTTCACTGACTCTGGCATGTGCAAATTGTTTGGTATAACCGATCTAAGCTGATTTTGATTAACAGATCGAAGAATTTCCCTCTCGTCCCTTTCATGAAGTTCTACGGTTTTTAGTCTTCTGGATAAATCCTCAACTGTCGGTCCTGGATACTGTTGCCTCATTTGCTCATTGAGCTTTTGTTGTACGCAAGCTGTAACATAACTGTCGATTTCTGAAATATGCAGATATTCACGATTCATATTTGGATTCTGAGTTGGAACGAACAAATTTTGAGTTTTACTTTGTTGTTGTGTAACCGTATTTCGAAGTCTTGATGTTATCGGGTTTTTATCTTGTCGTGAAGTAGGATTTCCAGTTAAATCCCTATTTGCTTTTGGACGTGTTCCGGTTTCATGGCCTGTATTATTCTTATCATTAGCCTGAAGTTCCACATTTGTAACCGAATCATTAGAACTTTGTCCTCCTACCGCTCCTAGCTCAAGTGAATCTTCAAAAGACTCCTCGTTTAAGCTTATATCCCGCCTAAAATAAACCCTAAGCATTTCACAAATAATTTCGAGTAGAATTAGTTTGTTGCCTCTGTCCACATCATCAAACTCTTTTGCACGAGCCACGCGTTCAAGGTAGTGATAAAGTCTTGATTCATATGTCGGTTCAGACTTCAGATTGAGATTTATCTCCATCTGCTCCAACATTTCTGGTACAATTTCATATTCTTCACTCAAAGTACGAAAGCTCTCAATTTTAATATTATTTTTAATTTCGCTTCGCATCCTAGCACGCAATTCTCTTTTCTGTGCATCTATGGATCCCGTAACCGGAATTCCTCTAAGAACGAGTTCATACGTTAACTCCTCATATTCAAGGTCATCTAAATTGATTCTAAGATAGTTATCCATGGTTCGTATTTACAGTAATTATTTATATACACTTATTATAAAAATTCAAATATAAGAAAGCAAAAAAAATAAGGTTAATTAAGCTCTCAATCTTTCACTCCAAATTACTACTAAATACTAAATCAATCGAATTCAACTCAAACTAAATGTAAATCGTACTCAACTTATCTTAATCCGTACTCACTCACTCTCATTCATTCAATTTCACTCAATTAAAATTATTGCGAACTGATCTTACGCAAACTGAATAGTCTTATTCTATAATAGTTCAAGCTAATCCAAAATTCAATTATCTAAAGACCCAAAAGTTGGGCGCCAAAATGTAACGCTCCGCTTACAACCAACGGACAGAGCGTTGCATTGCTCAGTCCCCAAAATACCGGAATGAAAAGTTTCTTTGAAACCTGCGAACGACTTACGCGCCACTCCAAAAGGAGGTCGTTGGCGGAGTTTATTTCAGGGATGCCCGGCCTGAAACTCTCAATCTGTGGGCGAGTTAATCGAAACGTTTTCCAACCAATATCCTATCTAATCTAATTCAAAAGTATCATTCAAGATCATTTTAGAAAACCTTTATTTAAAATATGTACAAACACAACCTACTCTCATGGAAGCGCATATTTATTTCGTTTTAAAATTTGAAAAACCTATTTATTCGCCACGCGATTCCTTGCATTTAATTCATGGATCATTCCAAAACCTAATTCCTGTCTAGCTAGACCTACTTGAGCTCATTTCAATTTGTTATTCTAAACAGTGATCACTGACCTTAATTTGAAGACCCTTTACTTTTCATCTGCAATACGGCCGTTAGCAGCTGTCCTCTACGACGAGACGGGTGACGAAGTCGGCACCTGCCGCAGGTTGCTGTCCTGACTATTCCGAAAGCTTGCTTTGTTGTAACGCGTGCACAACTCGATATCTCTCGCGGCCCGAGAGGTTAGAATCAGCCGTCGTCTCTCACGCTAGTAACGAGAGGTTAGATTCAGCCGGCGGCCAAGAACAGCTTGATTCGAGCGAATTTTCCAACGGGTGGTGGGTGGTAGGTCGGCAGTCTCGGCTTAAATGTCCGCCCGACACCAGGGAGAGCAGCGGTTGGACTACTTCGGTACGGAAGCCACGTGGATACTCGCCGATACTAATCTGCACGACTTTTCAACTTATTCGCGGTTTCTAACCTTTTCCGCTCTCGAATTAGAGGCAATCGGTGCCCCGACCGGGCTCCCACGTTAATGGGAAAACCTATCAACGTGATTTTAGGGTCTTATTTCACAGATTGAATACATTTGAATCACAATTTGTCTTACCTGGGTCTACGTTTCTTCAACCTAAATTAGTCACTAGTGCCTTTCACTAACTTTGAGCACACAAAGGATAATCTTCTGGCAATGGGAATAAATTAGCTTTACAATTTTATAATGATTTCATGGCACTTACTCTTCTTTTAAGGTTCTAAAATTCACCACAAAACAACTGCAAAGAGATTTACTTTAAAACTTTAAGCTTTTCCGACACCGAACTGATCACTCCAAGCACTTCAATAAAAGTGATTTGATGTTACAAATGGCTTTTCCTTTCAGGTCCCGTGACCTTGGACCAGCCAATCAAATGAAATTGCGTCGTAATATTTTAAATGTAAAGATTTGTCTGCATTGTTCTTGAGTGATCCAATCACGGCTTGTTACGTCGTGGAAAATTACAGTTTCTATTTTTCCTCTTTCTCTCGCCTACACATTGGGTATACCATTCGAGCAGTTGGGATGGGAACATTGTTGAAAGGTTCGAGTAGCTTAAGCCGTTTGCGATGGTTGTATATTTAAAGGCGAGTTTAATTAATTTAATACTTAGGGTTGTACTCTTACCGTTACATAGTTGTGAAAACAATGCCATCCCATTAAGGGGTTTTCTGTCATGCGTGAATTTTTGAAAGTCTACGTGCTACTTTTTGAAAAATAACTTACAAATGATATATTTTGAACATGTTTTATTCCTCTTTACGAGGAATTTTCAATTTATATGAAGTGCGATGTGACATACCATTAAATATACATAATCTTCCTAAAGCGTTACGTATTTTATGATTGAATCCCTTATGTACATCACATATTTACTCAAAATTTAAAATCTGTGATTTATCAATTCTATTATTGCAATGGTTGACTTACTTATGTGGATTAACGCATGAAACTGGATGGTTCCCACTTGCCTCGTTTAGCGAGAAAACGGCATCTAATGGCTCATTTTACAACTTTCTTCTAACGTTTACACGATTTTAAAATTGTTACTGGCGGGTAACATTTAGATTTTTTTTGTATAAGCGCGATAAATTAGTTAAAAATTGTAAGCTAGTATATTTCAACGGTGAGTTTGAACGGTGCGGTGGGGTGTCGACATTCGCAACGCAAACCCGGCGAATGAGCTACCCCGAATGGGTGCATGATGGCAGCTAATGCGAAATGGCAGGAAACCATGAAACTATGCCAGTTCGTGGGAGGATGAGTACCCGAGGCGAAGGACGATTGGGCCGAGCTCGAGAGAAACGGGATCAGAAAGTTGGTGGCATTAGAAGAGTTGAATTCGGTGTGCCAAATTGTTGGGGGTAATCTAACCCCGTATGAATTTGTTCAACTTTAAGTCCGCTTTCAGCAACCATTAGAGATCAGCCAGGATTCCAGTAACCGTGTGGAGAAATGCGGTGACCTCCAATCCGCCTGAAAATCAGCGGCCGTCGATCGTGCGACTGCTCCGTAGGACGACCAGCTAAATTCGCCGACTCACCAACCATAACCGACTACCGTCGGGATCGGGTATCCGTAGCCATCGTAGACATCTTGAGGCTGTCCGAGAATCCCCGCCATTAGAGCCGTAGTTCCGGAGAAACGATTCGCCAGCCACGCCAATTCCCTTTCGTCGTGCCAAGCCTGCCCTCGCCACGCAAACAAGCTCAGGAGAGCCTGTGCCACGCTCTCACCTTCACCCTCCTCGGCCGGTTCGTCCCGCTTTCAACTTCACCATCCTCGGCCTCTTCGGGTAGGGGCAACGCTTCCTAGCCTCGCCACCCGCCTCCAACAAGGACATAGGAACCGCCGCTTGCCCTCACTGCCCCCGCATACCAGCACCAGTAAGTTTTTGCTAATAACGTTTATTGTCCTGCCCGTATTCTGTTAGGGTTTATCGTGCTCCGAAGACCTCCCCGCGCCAAACACCCTGAGACCCGGAGCCAAAAGAGGTCTTGTGAACTAGAGATGGACAAAATGGTTCATTTTAGTGAACGGATTCGAACCGAGTCACTCATTTTAGTAAACCGGATCTTTTGAACGGTTCAGTGGCTCAGCGGCTCTCAAAGGAGGAGCGAATGAAAAAAGAGCGGTACATTCCCTGTTGTGCGACATGCGTTGTACCTTTCGTATTTTCGTATTTTGTTTCGGGTTACTTTTTGTCTGATCTGTGTTGATCAAATGAATCGATTCTCGCCAAATAAGAGCCACGGATCACTCGTTCTTTTGAGTGATCCGGATCTTTTGAACGGCTCCGGTTCTTTTTGCCCATCTCTCACAATGTGAACCCCCCCAGCAGACTGCCGTGGCTTAGACCAGCAGTTTTGGGTTGCAGCCAGTTCCCTTCTGGAACTAAGCGGCTCCGGGGCCAATCAAAAGAGTCTTATAAAATTATTCGATCAAATTCATGCACACGCTAGCAAATAGGTTGCCAAAATGCGACCGTAGTTTTTGATTTGCAAAATTGACATTTGAAAGATATATTGAACAATTTGTGTAATCTATTGTTTTTTAGGTTCCACTTGCCCCGAGGCACCT
Organism: Aedes aegypti; assembly: GCF_002204515.2. Taxonomy (NCBI): domain Eukaryota; kingdom Metazoa; phylum Arthropoda; class Insecta; order Diptera; family Culicidae; genus Aedes; species Aedes aegypti. The sequence goes on from NC_035108.1 coordinate 252,811,971, forward strand.
GAACTAAATACAGTCGACTCTCCCTTACTCGATATTGAATGGACCATCGAGTTAGGGAAGTATTTAGATACAGAACACATATATTTCAAATTTTGAATTTTTCATTATTTTGACGAAATACATTCAGAATAGTGATTTTTAACGTGAAAATAGTACAATTTTACCATATTTACCTATGTGACACATTTTAAATGGTCTGCAAAAATTGAAAAAAATAATCACCCAATCTACCCATTGTAAACCTTAATTTTACTATCAATTTAATCATAATATTCAAATTTATGAAATTTATAGAACATTTGGAGCACATTTGGGACTTTTCATGAAAATATCTAGGCAGAGAGGTAGAATCACATGGGAAACTCAAACAGATCGCATCGAGTTAGGGAACATCGAGTTAGAGAGGTATCGACTTACGGAAGTATTGAAGCATGCTAGATTGAAGGGACCGCGCATTCCATCGAGTAAGGGAAAATATCGAGATACAGAATATCAAGTAAGAGAGAGTTAACCGTATATAGAAAAATAGTAATTCTACAAACAATTAAAATAAGCTTGTGATTCATTAAAGTATATAATCCCTAAGACGAAATTCCAGGTGTAACTGCCGAAACAGTTGATTATTTTTCACAGAATACGAACAAGAATGCCCGAAGGTGTCATCTAAGACCAAGACGAATACTTCGAGAAGTCCAATTTAATTTCACAGTAAGTAAAATCTTTTCTAGAACTCTTAAAACAATCTATGAAACAATTCCTGTGGACAAATTTCTGACAGGATGCTAGAGGTTCATACCATAAAATAGTTAGAGGTATGTTACCGTTAATATACACAGTCACAATGTGGATACAACCAAAACATATAGGTTTAGGGAACTGTTAATTGTTAGTAGATTAATTCACCTAAAAATAAGCTCAAAAGAATATTTAAAATTAGATTTAAATTGTATAAAAGTTAAGCATCAAAGGGATTAACCCCCTCGGCTATGCTCAGTGGTAGGGGATCTACAGGGTCGGAAGAAGGGGAATCGGTACACACTCACTCAAACGTCACTCGAAGAATCCATCTCCACCGGGAACTGAAACTAAGAGCACATCCACTGACGTAACTAGGGTTGGGTAAACTCACTAACTACTACTTATGATTGTATGCAAGCTCAAAGGCCACACTACAAATAATATTCCAATCAGAACAAGAAGGGAGGGAGGCATGAATATCCCTTTGTGGACCCGGAATGGAACAGAGAGAAAAATGGAACAATAGTGAGACTTTAAACACACTGAAATGACTTAAACGATCAAATTCGTATGCACAGAATTGTATTAAGCTAATTTTACAATAATCAACGTTTTCATTTAAGCTTAAGTTTATATTGTGACGTCACATTTGCTACTTGCGGTTAGGTCTAGGTTTGGCTTGGTTTGTTGCGTGGTCTTTCCTTGCATACCCAGACAATGGGTTGCTGTACTGGGTGCCTAGCTGAACAGCTAGGGTAACATCGGCGAATATTGCCCTCCGGGGTTGGTGGTAAAACATCAGCCACTGATCGTACACAGTATAGCCGGAAAACTGCTAGATCTTGGCTTTAGGATGAGAGTTTGACCGGATATGGTTTAGAACCGTTGAACAATTCCGGCAATTGGAAGATCCAAAATAACGCCTTCCTCGCGGGGTTTTGGTCGCCCGCTTTTCAAGCTCGATCCTTTTGTTCAGTATTGTCCTGTTCCGTTCTTTTGTCCAAGCGAGATGGCGGCACAGACAATGGCTTGTCCAAAATACAAAAGAAAAAGGCCCTGGTATGGACCTTTTTCTCTGTGATCGTACGATTGTGATAGTAAAATTTTTAGTATAGGCGATTATGTGTCACACTACCCACTTGTACATAGTTTTTTAACCACTACTAACAATACTAATAATGATTTTTGATTACTTTTGGACACTAGACCTTGAGCTATTAACACGTCGCACACTTGCTGCTCTCTAGCGTGTTCGAAACGGACTAAATTTTGTAGTGCTATCATGCCGAGCATCTACCGTTTCTTCAAATTCATAAGAATCCGAACAAACCCGAGTTTGTCGGTTATTTTTCATAATCGTGCCTTATGAGTTACGCCACTCCTTGCCTTGCCTATGGATAGTGCTAAGGAACTCGGGGCTGAGTGCACGTCGCTGTTCAAACCGCTGTGAACAAATCTCTCGTGGCGAGAGTGTGTGATACCGCAGGGAGATATTGGAAGTGGGAGAGTGAGAGATGAGCCCTTTCCCGTGAGCATAACATACAGGGCCGCATTCAGGTAAACAAAATCATTTCTTGTGATGGAGTCACAAGCCCAAATTTGGAACCATCGGTTACAGGTTATACCCCTCACCAAAAATACTTGCTAACGCTTACATGCTATAAAATAACTACCTAAAGGGGATCTAAAACACATGCGACAACACTAGTTTCGGTAGCAATAGTACCCACAATAGTCATCGAGGAAAGAAGGAGAACGGTAAGGGAGGAGGAGGAGATGGAAGAGAACGAGAGCAGACGGCAGTCTAGTTCGGTCCGTCAACCCCGAAAGAAGTGTGCTTGGAGATCACCAAAAATGGCGTGTGAAGTACTGTGGCCGGTTCAACACCTTCGAAAGTGGTTCCGCGTGTGATCGAGGCCAACAGGTTTCCCACGTTTACGGGAACAATTTGTGCCACCAGACGGATCCAGACACCAGATCAAGGTCAAGTGCTGGTGGCCAGCGAGTACCCATAGCCAATTCCGCTGCGCCACACGTGGCGTGATCGCAGAAGCGCTCGTCTCTGAGGTTAAGACCCGGTAAGGTTGTGTGGTTTCGCGCCCGCTTACCGAGGACCCTTAACCGATGCGTTCCGCGTCCGCCAGCGGGCATTCGGACCATTTTGACGACAGTAAGAACCATTCTTGACGAAATACCCGTGCCGGTGACTAGTGAGTACCCATCGCCAATTTTGCTGGGTCACACGCGGCGAGATTGCGCATACGCTCGTTACTGAGGTTAGGACGCGGTAAGGTTGTGTGGTTTCGCGCCCGCTTATCGAGGTTACCGGACCAATGCGTATCGCATCAATCAGCGGGCACCGAGAATCCCTTCAAAATCCATGACGAGCCAAGCCAACCGTGAGAGCCAAAACGACCACATCCACGACCCGGCGGAGCCGATCAGTTCGAGGACGAATTAAGGCCGGAAGCCAATACCACCAATAACTAGGACACCCACGTTGCTCAGCCATCCACAAGGAGCGCTTTTGGGCATTCAGACCCCCTCCTCGGTAAATCTGGTTTTTATCATCAGCAAGGTACGCCTCTATCACCACCCACTCCACATAAGGACGGTCGGCCAGCGCCAAGTCGCCGACTCCATCAGACAAGCCATAGAACAAGCCGCTTGAAAAGGTATGACAAATCCTCTTCTTCCTCCTTACCATCATTTAAACTGAAGCATGGGCCCGAACGTTCCAGTAACGGCCGCAACGAGCTCAATCAAAATTAAAGAAGCATGTAATTTGTACGTTTAAATAAAATATGTATGGTTAAGCTATATTTTTCTGTTAAGATTATTTTTCAAATCTGAGCCTTTCAAACCACTTGTCTTGTTTGGTTCTCCACTTTGTGCTGTTTTCACCTTGTTGTTCAGTAGTTTGATTCTGGTGAGACCTCTTCCAGCAAGCCATCGCCGACCCTGAGAGGGTATAGCCACGGGGCTAGTCGAGCATTACAGGTATTTCTGATGACACGTTGGAATAATTTGATAAAGGTATTCTGAGGAACAATTTCCGGAAATGAACCCTGGAATGATTATTGATTCTTTGAAGAATCAGTAGAAAACTTGTAGAAGTATACCTGGTGGAATTTCTGGGGAATATGTGAAACCATCTCTTTTCAAATTTTTGTCATAGTCATAGAAGAATTCCTGAATTAATTCGTTTTAAGATAACTTAAGATAAACCTTTTGAAATCCATACTAGATTTTTGGTATGATGATTTTCAAAAGACAATAATTATCCCGAGGCAATTTTTTTTTTCATCGGCTAGGGAGGAACGAGGCAACGCCAAATATTACGGACGGGGTTTTGACAGAAATATGTTCTTAAGTTGAACTTAAGTTCAAGAATTATATAAATTGAAATGTTTAAATGAGCGTCACGAATTTCTATACCTCAAATAATCATCGAACTAACTATGCAATTTTGGTCCAATAAATCGAATGAGCATCTAGTTGAGTCGTTCGATACTAAAGTCCTCCCCTTACTTCTACAAATTATATAATCCTGCAGGGCAATTCTATGATGATTTCTATATCTTAGGCCCCTTTCGTTCTGCATCAAACTTCAATACTGCTAGAATATTGTTTTCATGTTATCAAATTTTGAATCTTTTTAATAGCCTTTCTCAATGGTTACCACATACCACCCTCTGGAGCACACCATCATCGAGCATTCTCTATCCGCTAGAGGAAATATCAGCACACGTCTAATGAAATTGCACACGTCATTGCCTCTCATCCACCCAACAGCAGCCCGTATCTTCTTTCAAGGTCTCCAAGGTCATTGATTAGACAAGAGGGGAGCTGTCTTCGCTTTTTATCATCATCCTCTAGCCGGCAGTCAGGTTCCGTCGGTTGTTTCTTTGCTAATCTGTGCAATGAAGATTAGTAAGTTATGAACCGATCACAATGAAGAGGCAACCGTCGATGGGAGGAAGAAGAGCCATTGAATAACTTTGCTTCCCAACCGATCCAGCAGGTTCGGAACGATCAAGTGTAAATTTCCGATAGAATGGTGATTCGGGACTGACAACGGAAAAAGGTAGAATGGGTTTTAGCTTCATGGTAATGATAACTTCCCGTAGAAAACGGTTTCGAGCTGAAAGGCGTTGTTAGAAACACTGATTACGGTCATCGTCGTTGTGCTAAACGGCTCTTGTTAGGTACCTAGGGTCAGTGTTCCCTTAGTGGACAGTCCCCTATAGTCGCACTAGTGGCTTTTTACGGCCATTTTGCTATAAATCTTTTCAAAATATTTTTTGACATGAAGGTCAAGAGCTATTTATCTAAGTACCATTGATACACAGCTTGATTTTGTTCAAAAACTGATCGAAATAATTAGTTTTGTTTAAAATTTGAGCTCCCTTGCGCCTATAGTAAACCTATTGTTCCTATAGTAGCACTACTGAGAGAAACTATTTTTCATTATACAAAATATTTAATGAATTAAGAACTTTTTTACATCAAACGAAAGCTTTTGATCTACTTTTCTAAGGAAAAATATAAAAGCTTTGTAAAAATACGGTTTTGATTAGTATTTTGACAATGCCGTGATGCTAGTGCTACTATAGGTACAAAAATTAGCAATAGTGCTACTATAGGCACATGTATTCCTATAGTGGCACAAGCGATAATAAATACAAACATATGAGTTTTCGTAGTTTTCATATTTTTCCCACAAAAACAAGATTAAAAGCTTTCAGATGATGTAGGTAAAAATAATGCCGCTAGCGTTATTTTTCGATTTTATACGAATTTTTGTTCTTAGCCATGCGGCTATTGGTACATCGACCCTACTCTGTGGTTCCTGAGAAGAACGTGGTTCGGTACTTTCCGGTTCACAGCATTTCGACGGGACACATATTGCTGTCATTATTATCTACAAAACCGACGTAAGAATCATATATTAGATAATGAGAACATTAAACCGTATAGAGAGCTTATGGCTGTAAAAACTTCGCCGGGATTTGTCACATTAGTATGAGCAATATTATTACTTTCGGTCCAACGTTTGGGAATGACATTATCGTTGTCGAATTGTAAAATATGTGTTACAAATTAATACAAACAGCAGTTTATGCGCTAAATTTGTGAAAAAGTATAACTAATGATACCCCAAAATGGGATAAAATTGATTTGATTTATGGAAGCTCCTTTGTTTGCACCAATGCATAAACATTCAAATTAAGTGGTATTACGTTTATGGAATTACGAAAATTGAATATACCAAAAATGGTGTTATGTAAAAAGAGATTTGAGTGTGCATAAAACAGTGAAAAGGCATTTTGTGCTTGTTTACACGAACTTCCACATTCATATTTACATGAGTATATCGAGTGGCAGTTACGAAGATACTCTATGCCCTGGGAGGTCGATTTTATTTTCAACCCGAAAAAAAACCTCGACCGGTGGGATTCGAACTCATGGTCTATAGAACCATGTTAAAATCGTCTAATTTCTAATAAGACGTTCGCTCTATTTTATTATACGCTCATGATCCATCATACGAATATCAAACCATATTCAAATTACACAACTTCATGAAATAAACCTCTTTCCATGTATCCAATTCAATGATTCCATTTCAGCATAAAGGTCAACGGACAATAAGATTCTCCGTGCTCTTGTTGGGCCACCCGATCAACTTTGGCGCTATCCATACATGGCAAAACGGTCGTAGGTGTCAATAAAATACCCACCAGCCATCTGGTCAGATTCGAATGTAAATTGCCAATGCTGTCTCTGAACTTCTTTATTGCTCTTTTTCGCGAACACTCCATTATGACGACAGATGGAACAAGGCCCGTAAAGCTGCTTCAAGTTGACCAAAATGGAAACTATTGCTAGATTACGATGGATTCGGTTTCCGACCTATTCCCGCCAAATGGAAAGCTTTCGATTCTTCTAGAAACCGATTTCATGGCCAACGGAGCTAGTCGAAGAAGCAAGTTTCGTGATGTTGTGAAATTGCAGCAATAAGTGATATTTTACTCAACTAAGAAACATTCTTGTACTACAAATATTGGAGGAAAAAATTAGGTCAGCCAAACTTTATTAGAAGCATATACCTACGCCTTGTGGATGCTTTTACGATGGTGATCAGTATTGACCTTTGACACCAAATATAGCCAAAATGGTCGTCGGTTTCAAAAATTAGAAACAAAATATAAAATAATGAATCTATGACTCAAGATCGAAAAACGAAACGTCGAAAGGACAAAAGAACGAAAGTTTCGATCGCAAAAAAAAAACTCTCAAAGTTACCCCGTTTTACGGTATATTTTGACGTTGGATAACGTCTTACGGCAACATACTGGGGTACAATTTCGAAAAACGAAAAATCGCTCGCGTCACGAAAAGTGGTTAGATTTTGACTGTTAATAACATACTAACGCCCGCATAGATTTTCAAGATTCTTGTACCAATCGATTGGAAATCTTTCTACGAATCTACTACAATAATGAAAACTATTGATTTTCATAACTTAATTATTGAAAAATTGGGAAATATCGGGTCATGTCTTATTTTTCATAGAAAAGCACATTTTTCTTGCTGTTATAAGGTTTTGACGTTTTGAAGTTTACATGTACCTTAATTTCGGATGAAATTGATCGTTTTTCATGGTTTTTCTTTTCTGTTTTAATAATGTTGAAAATGCCAAACAACTGAATGCAGGTAAACAAGTACGACGGTCTGCCTATTTGGCTCATGAGCGAAAATTTTCACACAAGTGTTTTTTATCATCAATTTGTGTGATTTGTGCTAACGTAAGAACAACACGACATTCACGAAACGCGACGCGAGACAAGACATAACACTTATAGTTCTTACTAACGTTCAAGAAAGCTTAAAAAATACCTTTCTGTCGACCGGTTTCGGGCGCGATGTAGCCCATCTACGGGACAATGTCCGACTGATTGCTTCTCGTACGTTGTTCGTACGCGTCCGAAGAGAAATGTTATCGTTACATGTTATCGCATGGGCTGCTACACTCCCTATGCGCCCTATTTCTTCTAACGTCCGAAAAAATGGCAGCTTGGCTCGTGAACGACATGCAGAAATACCCAGTGAAGCATGGAAAAAGCGTGAAAAATTCAGTCGATTTAGTGGAGAAATTAGAAGGGTTCAAGTTAAGAAGAGGGGAGATTCTGGTTTCGTTTGACGTTGCTGCGCTGTTTCCAAGTGTGCCTGTCACCGAAGCCCTGGAAAGTCTCCGTCGTCATTTGGAACGCAATCGAGCTCCACCAAGCCACATTGATGCGTATCTGTTCATTGCTCAGGTGTGTACACGGAAAAAAATCCGTTGCCGGATTCATGAACAAAAAGTCATGATTTCATAAAATTTTATGTTTCATGATATCATGACTAAAAGTCATGAAATCGTGACTATTATGCAAGAATTCGTATACTCAGGGCGTTACACAAATCTAACTGTCACTTTCTTCACCTTAGTCAACGTGTCTCATGGCGATCGGTGATCTTTTCTAGTGAAATTATAAAAAAAGTTTTGTTTTGAAAAGTTTAAACTCTTCGGAACCTTGTCATCATATCGATGACATTCTTGGTAAAATTCTCGTGAGTTCCCACATTGTTTCACGACACAATCAATGTACTTACTAACTTTGCAGAATCGGGCAATGTTTGACTTTGAGCGAAGATTTTGCTTGACAAGCTCGTCGGCGATTTTAACTGTTCGGAAGTGATGCATACCCCACGTCCTATAACAGAGCAGGTCACAAAAGACCTTCGGCAGCCGGATGATCCAGTTCCACTTTCCACATCCGCAGAGTTATTAAGGAGTGTTCCATGAGTCATGCAATCCACCATCCCAGGGACCATTTACCAATTCAACTGATGCTTGAAACAACATTTTGCGTACAAACCTAACCATCGAATGTTTGCGTTCCTGCTAAAGATGTCACACTCGTTAGGTTGACATTTGTTGAATGTTTTCACGGATAATTTCGAAACTATCGGCACAAAATCATTTTTTTTGTTTACCAATGGCAAATATAAACTGGGTTCTAAATTGACGTATAATGTTTCGTTTTCATGAGCTGAGTTCATGATTCAGGGATCCTGCTTCATGATTTCATGACTCAACTTGCCAATTTTCAGCACCAAAATTGGAATCATAAATGACAGGCATCTGAATACATGAAAAGTGCTTATGTTTTCATGACCTGTGTTCATGATATCAGATCCTGCTTCATGATTTCATGACCGAAATTGCCACTTTTCGTATCAAAAATAGGAATCATAAATGACAGATGACTAAATCCATGAATATTGCTTATGTTTCCATGAATTTTATTCATGGTTCTAGCCTACATGCTTCATGATTTGAGAATTTTAATTGCCATTTTTCTTCGTTAAAAATTGAAAACGTAACGTACTGCCGGCGTTACGGTAAAATGCTTCATGATTTCATGACTTTTGGTCATGGTGTATTTTCATAACATGAAAACACACTTTCCTCCCGAAATCATGACTCTTTCTCCTGTTTTAGAGTGCCGCATTTTTACCCGTTATGAATCAGAATTATTTCACATTTAGAGGAAAGATTTATAGACAAACCTTTGGGTTGAGCATGGGCAGCAAGCTCTCGCCTTTGCTAGCAGATGTCTTCATGAGTCACTTCGAGGTCGACGCCCAGAAGGAAAAATTGTTTCCAAGAATCTGGTGAACACTGACTGTTTTAAATGCCAAACACAATACAATAAATGCTGGACGTCGTATATCCGTCGGTGCGCCATATAATCGCTGATGAACAACACGGGTTTGTAAAGAAGAGATCCACTACTACCAACATCATGAGTTATGTATCCCTTCTCATCGACAAAATTGAAAAACGGCAGCAAGTCGACGCTATCTACGTCGACTTTTCGAAAGCTTTTGACCGTGTCCCCCACGCTCTCGCAGTTGAGAAACTGAAACGATATGGGTTTCCAACTTGGTTCACCGATTGGATTTACTCGTATCTAACGGGTCGAAATGCATATGTGAGAATTGGTTCGTCAAACTCGACTCCTTTCACAGTTGCTTCTGGTGTCCCCCAAGGCAGCCATCTAGGGCCGCTCCTTTTTGTGCTCTTTGCTCTCGATCTATCGATCGCAATCAAATCCCCGAAGATAATGTATGCAGACGATTTAAAATTCTTCCGTGTGGTGACGTCACTTGTTGATTGCTGCGCACTTCAAATGGATGTAGACGCACTGTTGAAGTGGTGCAGTGAAAATGGGATGGAAGTGAATATTAAGAAGTGCAACTCAATTACATTCTCCCGGTTGCAATCAACAACTACTTTTGGATACACCATGGGCACTAACGTAATTCAAAGGGTCACAGCCGTTAAAGATCTGGGAGTTATTCTCGACGTGAAGCTAAAATTCTCGCAGCATATTTCTTCTGTAACCGCAAAGGCATTTGCAGTTTTGGGCATAATAAGACGTAATACCCAAGCGTTTCGTGATGTATATTGCCTGAAATCATTATACGTTTCGCTTGTACGCAGTATATTAGAATACGGCGTCACCGTCTGGGCCCCATATAATTCCGTCCAAATCGCTCGCCTAGAACGTGTGCAGAAATGTTTTCTGCGATTTGCTCTTCGTCATCTTCCGTGGCGTGATGGTCAGCATCTCCCTCCATACGAACAACGATGTGCACTTATAAAATTGCCAACTCTACAAAAAAGACGGGAACTTCTACAACGACTATTGATCTTCGACCTCCTGAACAATAATATTGATTGCTCTGAGCTCTTAGGAAGGCTGCGCATAAACGCTCCGGGACGATCGATTAGAAGATTCGATTACTTCCGACAGGCCATGCATCGGACTCAATATGGCCAGCATAATCCTCTAGATGTTTGTTGTCAGCGTTTCAATGATGTGTACCACTTGTTTGATTTTAACTTGTCCAAAAATGTGTTTAGATTAAGGATTAGCTTTTAACAATAGTCTGTACGATACTATTTTAATGTCGAAGACTGTATACAATAAATAAATAAATACAATAAATTTCACAGTAGATAAAGAAGTCGATGAAAAGCTACCTTTTCTAGATCTAATGATTAGCAGAAAAGAAGATAGCACACTAAAATTTGGCATTTATCGCAAACCCACTTCCACTGATCGCTACATAACATCCGACTTCAACCACTTCAGTGCGCAAAAGCAAGCCGCATTTCACTCTATGGCACATAGGCTCTATAACATACCTATGGAACCAGACGAATTCAACAAAGAAAAACACCAAATTCACGTGGCCGCCGAAATAAACGGGTACGACCGATCATTTGTGAATAAAATCCTACAGAAACACAAACGCAAAAGACACAGACGAAACATAACAACACTACGATCTGAAACTGAAAATGTAAGGAGGATCAGTTTGCCTTTTTTTCCCGAAAATAACGAATCCCATTAGAAGCACACTTAATCGACAAGGCCTACAGGTGCTACACAAGAGCGACAGGACCCTACGTGACCTATTGTGCAACCTTAAAGACAAGGTTCCACCGGACGAGCAATCTGGAATATACCGGATCCCTTGTAAGGATTGTCCCGCTGCCTACATAGGCCAAACTCGCCGAAAAGTGAAAATTAGACTTAAAGAACACAGAAATGCAGTATCGGCCAATAAAATTAACGAATCGAGTGTAGCAGCCCATGCGATAACATCCAATCATGAATAGATTGGGAAAGTGCGAAGCTTATAAAGAGCGTAAAGAAAACTTCGCATTTGTACGCATGGGAATCTATGTTCATCAGCAACGACGAAGGACCGCTGATGAATGAAGACGATCCACTCATCACGTCGTGTCTGTCCAATTTGATAGATACGACGATGCAGTAACATTTCTCTTCGGACGCGTACGAACAACGTACGAGAAGCAATCAGTCGGACATTGTCCCGTAGATGGGCTACATCGCGCCCGAAATCGGTCGACAGAAAGGTAATTTTTAAGCTTTCTTGACGTTAGTAAGAAATATAAGTGTTATGTCTTGTCTCGCGTCGCGTTTCGTGAATGAAGTGTTTTTTAACGTTGTATAACGTCCTTCGGCAACATATGGGGGTACAATTCCAAAATTCGATAAATTGAGCATGTAACGAAAAATGGTCAGGTTTTGACCGCTAATAACTCAGCCATTTTTCGATAGATTTTCAATATATATCCATCATTCGATCGGAATCTACGCGATGAGTCAAATGGAGAACACTATTGATTATTAGCAACCAACTATTGAAAAATCGTAAAATGCTGACCGCTTTCTTATCTAATCAATCACGTCCATGCACATTTTTGGTTTCCGCTTCCCACTACACGGAGCCAAAAATTACGTACGAATTGCATAAGAGAACGCTTGTGAATTGCTTTCTTGACTGGGTTTCCCTCTTTCATAAAATTCTTATGAAACACAAAACGTCCGATAATCACAAGAAGTTCTTGTCGTTGTCATTAAAGATCTTATGAATATCTCTCTTCTCTTAAATTTAAAGAGCGATTTTTTAAGTACATAATGATCCTAAAGAATTCCATAATTGAAATCTATGATCCTTCATAGGGGTCATGCATAAATTACGTCACGGTCCAGGGGGGGGGGGGGCAAGCCAAGCGTGACAAGCCTTACAAAATATTCAGAAAACTCATACAAAAAACCATTGGCGTAAATACAGGGGGTCTAGGGGGGTCTTAGCCCCCCCTAGAAAAGTTCAAGCCCCCCCTAGAAAATTTAAACTCTAATACTAAGTATGCAGCTTGCTTAAGAGATTTTTTTTACCGTTTGAGTCAAGCCCCCTCTAGATTTAAGTTGAAGTTACGCTAATGCAAAAAACATGACAAAGGGGGGAGGGGGTCGAAAAAGTCGAAATTTAGCGTGACATAATTTGTGTACCATCCCATAAGAGTATCTTATGATATTATACTCATTTGTATTATGAACCATTAGGTTCAAAAGTTTTCTCATAAGCTGCTTCTTATGTATTTATTCCATTAGAAATTCGTATGAAATTCCTACGTGTTTTTTGATACGAAGTTGTCTCTTTTTCACAGGTGTTACTAATCATTGTCATACGCACACTTATGAATCTCTATCGACAATATTATGTTATTCACTGAGGAAATGGAACGTATGAGGTACACGAGATTTTCTAATGGAATAATGACATACGAAGTATTTTGTTTTTCATTCGAGAATCTTATAATATTCCATAAAAGACTTATGAAATAATACTCATAACATAAACTATATTTTATACGAAACTATTTTTGGTAATCATACGCATTGATCGTTGGCTTTCATAAGACAATCTAATGGAGTACGATTTTCGTAAACATTTTATACGAAAATCTAATGAATGAGGACCGATGTCAATAACATAATATTATCGATAGAGTGCATATGACACAGATTATTAACACTTGTGAAAAAAAATCAACTTCCTATCAAAAAACACGTAGGAATTTCATAAGAATGTCTAATGGAATAAAGACATAAGCTAAACAGCTAATGAGACTAATAAGAAACACCTGTAAACTTTCATCGATCATTGCGTTTATAATACAAATAAGCGTAATATCATAAGATACTCTTATGAAGGATCATAGACTTCAATTATGGAATTCTTTAGGATCATTATGTATTTAGAGAATCGCTCTTTGATTTGAAGAAAAGAGAGATATTCATAAGATCTCTAATGACAACGACGAATTTCTTGTAATTATCGGACGTTTTGTGTTTCATAAGAATCTTATGAAAGAAGGAAATCCAGTCAAAAAAGCAATTCACAAGCGTTCTCTTATGAAATTCATACTTAATTTTTGGCTCCGTGTAGTGGGAAGTGGAAACCAAAAAGTGCGTGGATCTAACGTTCAACCGGAATATTTGTTTCAAGAGCAAAAGTTTTCGCTCATGCTTCTTCTTCCATCGACCGGTTCTATTGTTGAAGTGTTAACCGAACCAAACAAATAATAACACAAAATGTCCATTATAGGTCAGAATTGACATGCAACAAATAGTGTGAAAATTGATTGGATTTTTAGCAGTATAAATCTTTCATAGGTTCATGACGGTCTCAAGCCAGGAAAAAGAAAAAGCTAACGCTATCCAACGTCAACTTGGCGGTCGTATCTCGGAAACAACCTTTTACTTTTTTCAGCTCAGATTACTAAAGATTTGTTTTTTAATTTCGCAATAGTTTCCGATTGACGAGAAGTACAGCAGAGTTTCTGATTTGTAAATGTGAAAATTCTAAATTTTACAGAGAAACAGAAGGATGGGGCAGAAGTGGTTTGTATGCGAAAAAACAAATAAAGTAATACAAATTATTTATTTATTTGGTTTTACATCAATTATCTTGATAAAACCTCGCCAACAATATTCCGCCAATTGACTCGGTTTATGGCCGCTTCTCTCCATCATCGACTGCGTCCCACGCTCTCCAGGTCTAGTGCACCTAGCTCGCTACGCTCTACGCCTTCTTGTTCCGACCGGATCCGTAGCGAACACCATCTTTACAGGGTTGTTGTCCGGCATTCTTGCAACATGCCCTGCCCAGCGTATCCTTCCAGCTTTAGCTACCTTCACGATACTGGCTTCGTCATAGAGTTGGGCGAGCTCGAAGGATGAACTTCGCCACAACACGCCGTTCTCCTGCACGTCGCCGAAGATCGTCCTTAGCATTCGGCGTTCGAAAACCCCAAGAGCTTGCAAGTGCTCCTCGAGCATAGTCCATGTCTCATGCCCATAGAGAACTACCGGTCTTATGAGCGTTTTGTACATCGTGCATTTTAAAGACAATTTACACCGTCATCAGCCATAGGCTGCACAGACTGAACATAACTTACATTAGAAAACGGACACACGGAACGACCAGTGGACCAGTGAAGAATTTTTCGTTTGACGAAAAGTTTTCTCCGACTGGGTCGTGAATTGAACCCACACTCCATATCACAATACGCCTAAACGACTGATGCCGCTAACCGCAGGGCTATGAGGCCCACAAACAATTTGGTGCGTGTACTTTGTTTTCGAAGCATTCACCATTAGCACGACTCTTGTTGCTTCGCGTTTAAGGCGGTGAACAAATCTGCCACCGTTCCAAATTTCATCCCAATAATATCCATGTCATCCACGAAGCAAACAAATTGTCCGAATCTAGTGAAAATCGTGCCTCGACTGTCTCCGCATGACACCTTCAAGCGCAATATTGAACAACAGGCACGAAAGTTCGTCGCCCTGTCGTAGTTCGCGCCGAGACTCAAACGAACTGGAGTGTTCTCCCGAGATCTTCACGCAGCTTTGCACACCGTCCATCGTTGCTCTAATCAATTTTGTGAGCTTCCCGGGAAAGCTGTTCTCTTCCATGAACTTCTACACGGTCAATACTGTCGTATGCCACCTAGATCGATGAACAAATGGTGCGTAGGGACCTGGTACTCACGGCATTTCTGGAAGATTTGCCGCACGGAAGAGATCTGGTCCAAGGATGGAAATCTAGTGATCATGACAAAATCCATGATGCCTCGCGTTGTTCTTTATCCTGCGATAATAGCAACAACGATTAACTAAAGAGTTAATCGTCAAGTTATCACAACAAACTACGCTTCGCGAATAATGCATCGTGTTGCACATGTGCTAGCGATTAACTATTCGCGAAAAAAAGTTGGATTATTTCGAGGATTTTTCCACTTTCACTTAATGATCTACCTCTAAATATGTTGTTTGGGATTCTAAAGCCATTCGGACATTATATCCGCTCTACGCACGCATAATGAGGTGTTGTAATCATGCTGCTGCGAGAGTAACGGCCTTCTTAGATTATTCCAATACTGTGTTGTTGATCGCTAGAGCCGATTTTTTTCCATCCTTGATCTGGTCCGATGTCGAGCGGCCGTCGATGAAACCTGCTTGATAACTTCCCACGAACTCGTTTGCTATAGATGATGGAAGCACTTTGTAGGCGGCGTTTAGGATAGTGATTGCACGATAATTTTCACACTTCATTTTGTCGCCCTTTTTGTAGATAGGACATATAACGCCTTGCATCCACTCCTCCGGTAGCTGTTCCGTTTCCCAGATTCTGACTATCAGCCAATGCAGACAAGCGGCCAACCTGTTCAGGCCCATCTTGATGAGTTCGGCTCCGATACCATCCTTGCCAGCGACCTTGTTGTTCTTGAGCTGTTGAATGACATCCTTAACTTCCTCTATCGTGGGAGCTGGTTGGTTTCCACTGTCCGCTGTGCTAACGTAGCCATCGCCTTCGCTGTCCTGACCTTCTGTGTATGTGTTCTCTGCGCCATTCAGGTGTTCATAGAAGTACTGATTCCACCTTTCGATCACCTCCCGTTCGTCCGTCAAGATGCTTCCATCCTTATCCCGGCACATTTCAGCTCGTGGCACGAAGCCTTTGCGGGATGTGTTGAGCTTCTGATAGAACTTCCGCGTTTCTTGAGAACGGTACAGCAACTCAATCTCTTGGCATTTGTGAGTGCTGTTTTTGATTTTAATATCTCAAAGTATGAGTTCAAGAATAGGATAAGGAACTTAAAATAAGCTACAGTCTGGGGAATTGTTTTTATGATTCAAGACGATGACAAATAAATAAATAAATATTTCACCTTTTCCAGGCGGCGCTTTTTGTCCCGGAATAGGCGGGCGCTAAACTTTCCATTCGTCGGTCTGAACTCCTCCTCCTGGCCAACCTGATCTCCTATGATGATCTTAACGTCGTGGCTTGGGCAGCGGTCGTACTCGCGTTCGAGCCGCGCGTAAAATGCGTCCTTGTCATCATCAGTGTTTCCGGATCGTGGGATATGCACGTTGATTATGCTGTAGTTAAAGAATCAGCCTCTAATTCTTAACTTGCACATTCGTTCGTTGATCGGCCACTACCCGATCACGCGCCTTTGCATATCACCCATCACTATGAAAGCTGTTCCGAGCTCACGTGTTTTGCTGCAGCTTTGGTAGATGGTATGATTACACGCACCTCCCGCAGCGCTACGATGCCGAAACCGCGGGTCTTCAGTACATCGGAGAGTATGCAAGTACTTCCGATGAAGTTGAGAGATTTGCGGTTCCACGTTCCGAGTTTCCAATCGCTAGTCCATTTTCGTCACTGTAGTATTTGCCGATTGTTCCGGTCCATATTGTCTCGTTGACATTCCTGTGCTAATGTGTTTTACAGTTGGCTTTCAGGACCTGACACCAACCCCCTAGATTTCCGGAGGACCATTCCTCCTAAATTTTCGGAGAACCATAGTGTGCAGTTTAGCTTAGAGTCCTTTTCTGGCACTCGGACGATGATCAGCCTCCCCTGACATGGGGAACAGACGCTGTTGTGAGCCGCTTCTAACATGGAGTACATCAATTGACACATTTCTTGACCAAACAAATGGTGAATCCAACATGTTTGCGTGTAACGAATAAAAAAACTATAACAAAAGTAAGAGGTTATTTCCGAGATACAACCGCCAGTTAACGTTGGATAACGTTAGCTTTTTCTATTTCCTGGCTTGAGACCGTCACGAACTTATGAAAGATTTCTACTGATAAAAATCCAATCAATTTTCATACTACTTGTTGCATGTCAATTCTGATCTATTATGGACATTGTATGTTATTATTTGGTTGGTTCGGGTAACACTTCAACGCCGATAGAATCGGTCGATGGAAGAAGAAGCATGAGCGGTAACTCTTGCTCCCCAAACAAATATTCCGGTCGAACGTTAAGTCCACGCATGATCCACTAAGATTGGTTGATTTAGTGGGTTCCGATGCCAGTTTGAGGTTTAGGTACTTCTCCATGAAGTTCGCGAGCTCCATGTTCTCCTCTTTGCTCAAATCGATGTTACAGTTGCCAGTCCGATGATTGGCATCATCTCCTTTTGATACTCGAAGAAGTTCCGCACCATGAAGAACTTCTTTTGCTTCGTCGTGGTATCCAGGGAAATGTTGAGGCAAATCTGCGATTCCAGAGCTCGGCCGTAGCGAGTAGCCTAACTGATCGGTTTGTTTGAGGATACCAACCTGAGCGCGATCCACGCCAAACGTGTCAGCGTCAGCCGAAGGACATCCAGCAGACGCTTCGGCGTCGTATCCGTGGAGAACGTGCTTAAATTGTATTGCAGCACAATTTCAAACACAACGACCCTTTTCAGGGTCACAACAATGCATTCGACGTAAAAGAGCTACAACCAGAGACAATTCATCTATTACTATTAAGGGATGGTACACAAATTATGTCACGCTAAATTTCGACTTTTTCGACCGCCTCCCCCCCTTCAAATATTTTGTAAAGCTTGCCACGCTTGGCTTGACCCACCCCCCCTTGGAGCGTGACGTAATTTGTTCATGACCCCTAATTGATTAATTAATTAATTTGTTTATTTTTCAATTGTATTTTTGGATGATTGGTTTTCAACGAAGATAAATGGCAAACAAAGTTTTACCTAGGTTCCTGTCGCTGGGGTCAGGGGGCGGTAGCATTTTTGCAGTCTTCTCTGTGTGCATTTACATGTAGGTAGTGACGACGACAACGGCATCATTCAAAGTAAGTAAAGTTTGTAAGGATGCTTAAAATATATCCCCGAGCCCGATTTCATCTTCTAAACTCGTACCAATTAGCTCATACGGTTGAAATAATTAAATTTCTGTTAGATATCAAGGATTTTCTTATGAAATTACCTACATTTAGGCGTTTTCATTGCAATTCTTGAAATTAACTATTCTTTTTATCTTTAAATATTGCATTATTGAGAATTTAGCAAGCATATTCGAATTCAGGGAGCTCATATTCATTATGTAGAGTCGTTTTAAAAAATAACAATAAGGGATCGTTCAAATATTACGCAAAGCAACAGGGGGAGGGAGGGGGTCTCATATAGTGTTACGGTCCATACAAACATTTAAAATTTTCCATACAAAAGCTGTTACGTAGGGAAGGGAGAAGGTCTAAAATTGTCAAATTTTGCGTTACGTAATATTTGAATGAACCCTAATCGCATTGACAAGTGATCAATTTCACCCCGAAATGGGACCCCCTAATTTTTAATTTAAAGGCTGATTTTTAGCACTACAAACACATTTGTTAGAGAATTTTAGCACATGAGCCAAAGAGACTGACCGTCGTACTTGTTTTCCTGCATTCAGTTGCTTGGCATTTTCAATTATTGAAAACAGACAAGAAAAACGTAAGAAAACGTAAAAACCTTATAACAGCAAGGAAAATGTGCTTTTCTATGACAAATAAGACATGCCCCGATATTTACCAATTTTTCAATAGTTTAGTCATAAAAATCAATAGTTTTCATTATTGGAGTAGATTCGTAGAAAGATTTCCAATCGATTGGTGCAAGAATCTTGAAAATCTATGCGGGCGTTAGTAAGTTATTAACAGTCAAAATCTAACCACTTTTCGTGACGCGAGCGATTTTTCGTTTTTCGAAATTGTACCCCAGTATGTTGCCGTAAGACGTTATCCAACGTCAAAAAAGCTCTCAGTTAATAAGTGTTCTTATAAGTATATCCATACCCATAAGAACACTAAGCTGAGAAACGGGCTCTATCAACAGAATGTCCAATAGTTTTCGATAACATTTTGCTCAATCTGTAGAATGCTTTAAAGCTTTTGGAATGTTTCACATTAGAAGAAACACTACAACAGCAATAAGGGATAAGCTACGATAGTTTGAGATTAGAACATCACAACAACATTTAGGCAATGAGATGTTAGACAGTGCTTTTAGAGCACGTTTACAGCTATTAAAATAAACATTTTTCCCGTATTGTCATTTTGAATTGGAACATGGGCATCATCAATCTTTGGCAGGTCATACATAGTTTTTCGCTTCCAAATTAATAACAGATGGAGGCAATAACTTTGTAAGGTAACATAACAGAAGAATGAAGATCCGGACCTCAATGTAAACAAAATTGATTATAATATTTTTGACGCACTTGAAACAGATGCAAAAGAACGAAAGCTACACGGAGCCACAAATCAACCCAACTTTGACTTCTTTTGACGCAATTCGGCTCTACCGTGGGAAAACCCAAATTTGGGTAAACTGGTAATATACCTATCATAAGGTTGTTTTCATTTTACAACGGCAACACAAACAACCCACTGCAAAAAAAATCTACCCAGCGTTAGCTTTCGAAGTCTCCGTGATGGGTAAAAACAACTTAACGTTGGGTAAACTCGAAAAAAACCCAAATTTGGCTTATTCCATTGAACTTCGACAATGGATCGGTGCATCTCTCTCTGTTTTTGACAACATTGCTGCTGCGAGAGAGGCAAAACAACCCAACCGTTGGTAAAAACTGAATGCAGTTTATCCAAATTTGAGTAAAAAGAACTTATTTTTTGGGTAGTTTGATTTCTCCGTGTATCATCACACTTTAAATGTGTTGTGATGTAGCAAAACTTCTTTCGCCCAACAAAAATTTGGCAATTCAAGCTCTGAACAAAGCCTTGAGTGCATGCAGCGATTTATGGAAGTTGTGCGCTTTTCCAAAACTACTTGAGAAAATTTTGCAAATATGTGGAAAGGTTTAGAAAAAAAAACGGTCCAAACGCGATGGAATAGTTGATATCGAGCGATTGAAAGAGCGATACAACTGTTTGATAAGCTAGAATCAGCATACAAGGCATTTCCCGATCTGAATGGGCTTAGCGATTACCACAAACTACTGCTTAAAGAGTATTTGATAATCATAGAACCGGGTGTAAATGCAATCGACGGTAATTCTTTGGTGAATTTTTGCCCTCGCTGCTTCTAATCCAGCAATTGAGGATCGCAGTAGGCCGTGCCGCAAACGGTTGTGTTTTAACTGCAGTCACTTTTTTTTTGCGTTCGGCGTACATAATTTCGCTGGTGGTTCGGCCGGTACTACGCCACCCGGATTTATTCTTTTTTCGTTCGTGTTAAGTAATGTTCAAGTGGATTTTGTAGGAAAAATAATAATTATAGTTGTGTGATAAAATGATGTCATTTTGGTGCTTTTTTAATTAATATTGAACACAATCCGATGACCCTGATGGGATCGGTTCTGCTTTCGAGCAGAAAGATACTACCGTTGAACGCGTGGTCGGTTTTTACTTTTTTTATTCCTTTGGCGCGATATAACATTGTTCAAACTGTAAATAAAACAATGTTGCTTTCTTTTGATTGCCGGCATTCAAAAGAATAACTTAGAAAGAATTAAATATCAAATACTCTGGTTTTTTGCCAGCTTTTCAGCTGAATCCTGACCTAATATCCCTCCAAACCCCCAGCTCCGTAGCACTTATGAGGGTGTCACTGAATCGGAGGCCTCTCGTTAAGTAAGTGCTACGTCAACATTTCCTTTCCCCATCCCAAGTTACGGTAAAGATGGGCGAGGCCGGGAATAGTTATATTAATGGTTTGGATACTTTTGTTTAAGATTGGATCAAGGCTCACTCCCAAGCCTTTGTTCTTGAAAGCAATCTTGATGAGATTATCAAAATAAAAACATTATTATTTATTTAGTTGGTGTTACATCAATTAATTTGATAAAACCTCGTTAACGATGTTACGCCAATTTACTCGGTCCAAGGCTGTGTCTCTCCAACCTCGATTTTGGCCCACGTTCTCCAGATCTTGTTGCACCTGATCAAGCCACCTCGCTCGCTGTGCTCCTTGCCTTCTTGTGCCGCCGGATTCGACGCGAACACCATCTTTGCAGGATTGTTGTCCGGTAGTCTTGCAACATGCCCTGCCCAGCGCACCCTTCCGGCTTTCGCAACCTTCTGGATACTTGGTTCGCCGTAGAGCCTAGCGAGCTCGTGGTTCATTCTCCGCCGCCACACACCGTTCTCCTGCACTCCGCCAAAGATCGTCCTAAGCACTCTTCGTTCGAACACTCCAAGTGCTTGCAGGTCCTCTTCCAGCATGGTCCATGCTTCATGTCCATAGAGGACCACCGGTCTTATAAGCGTTTTGTACATGGTACATTTGGTGCGGGGGTGAATCTTTCATAAACATAAATACTGCTAGTATCCAACCTACGAAGTATACCGTAACTACGCTAACGCTGCTTCTAATCCAGCAATTACTCAAAGAGTATCGCCCAACACAGAATTCTGCACTGAAATATCAGAATCTAGATTCGCTAGAATCATATGATAACGTTTTATGTTTGGAGGAATCTTCAGAGAGCTACAAGGTAGCATATCCAGCTCACAAACTGCACTGAATTCACAATGCAAAAAAAACGGAAATTATCTCAGGATTTGTTATTCAACAGCATCGACGGCTACAGTTTTCCTACAACAAAACTTTTGACGTTGGATAACGTCTTACGGCAACATACTGGGGTACAATTTCGAAAAGCGAAAAATCGCTCGCGTCACGAAAAGTGGTTAGATTTTGACTGTTAATAACTTACTAACGCCCGCATAAATTTTCAAGATTCTTGCACCAATCGATTGCAAATCTTTCTACGAATCTACTCAAATAATGAAAACTATTGATTTTCATGACTAAACTATTGAACAATTGGTAAATATCGAGGCATGTCTTATATTTAATAGAAAAGCACATTTTTCTTGCTGTTATAAGGTTTTGACGTTTTGGAGTTTACATGTGCCGTAATTTAGTGATAATTGATCATTTTTCATGGTTTTTCTTGTCTGTTTTCAATAATGTTGAAAATGACAAACAACTGAATACAAGTGCGACGGTCAGCCTCTTTGGCTCATGTGCCAAAATTTTATAACAAATATGGCTTTAGTGCTAAAAATCATCCCTTAAATAGAAAATCGGGGAATCCCATTTCGGGGTGAAATTGATCACTTGTCAATGCGATTATTGTTATTTTTTGAAACGACTCTACATAATGAATATGAGCTCCCTGAATTCGAATATGCTTGCAAAATGCTTAATAATGCAATATGTAAAGAAATAATGAATAGTTAATTTCAAGAATTGTGATAAAAACGCCTAGATGTAGGCAATTTCTTAAGGAAAAACCTGATATATAACAGAAATTTAATTATTTCAACCGTATGAGCTAATTGGTACCGTAATCTGGGGTATCATTGATCAGCGGAGTAACATTGATCGGAAAGGAGGCATTCATCAAAAGAACGTATTAAAAATTATTATTGAAATATTTCCAAATCATGAGTAGTGCTTCTCTTTCTTATATTCATGAGCTAATAAAAGTTAATGTTTTTGCGAAAAATGAGTTTACTTTATTCGTTAATTTGTCAACTTTTTGAAATAATGATTGTTATTGTTAAGGATGACACAACCAAAGATTCATGTCTCACATAAGTTCTGCAAAAGATATAAGCAAGGAAAATAAGATTCTTACTAAAAATGGCATCGCCGAGAACGATTCTGTTGTCAAATCGTTTATAAGTATGCTCATTTAGGCAATATTACCGAATTACTGTTAAGAATGTAAAATTCCCTTAGGAAATTGCATACCTTTAGGCGTATTCCGTGGTTCGAGGTGCTTTTAATTTTAAAATAACTCAAAAAGTAAATGACTTGTAAGCGTTTGGCCTTCATAATCGGATTCAGGGGCCATGATTTAAGTAAGTAACGACATATTCAGTATTACCGAACGTTGTTTACATAGGTGATCAATGTTACCCCATATCAGCTTAATAAAAATATCGCCTAAAACGTGTTTCTTAACGTGCTTAAATCTTTAAATAAACAAAATTCAGTATATAGTCTCGAGCTATGGGTGGCAGTACTTGTTTTAAAAATATAAACTTTGCAAAATTTGCATTTTCGAATGAAATATTAAAGAAACATTCAGAAAAATGATCAATGTTACCCCGGATTACGGTACCAGTTTAGAAGATGAAATCGGGCTCAAGGATATATTTTAAGCATCCTTACAAACTTTACCTACTTTGGGCTTCGTGGCCGAGTGGTTAGTGTCGCCAGGCAGTAATCGCTTCGCGTCATGGGGTGTGGGCTCGATTCCCGCTTCAGCAGTCGAAACTTTTCGTCAGGAATGTTTCTCGGCGGTGCCACTGGAGCATGCTTGTCCGTTGTCTAGTGTTAAGTTACAGTCTGTGCAGCTAAATGGCTGAAGACGGTGTCCGTGTCTTTAAATAATTCCGTTGTCGTCGTCGCCTACCTACATGCAAATGCATGCTAGGGCGATCAGAGTATTAATTTGTCAAACAAAGAGCTAAAACTAATCAGCAACAACTAACTAGAAAACTAATCAACCAAAATTATAATTGATAAATATATAAATTTATTAATCAATTAATAGTTATAGATGAAGTGGCTCTGGTTGTAACTCTTTTACATCGAATGACCCGTTTTGTTTGAAATTGTGCTGCAATTCAATTTAAGCGCGTTCTCCACGGATACGACGAGTCAGTTGGATGTCCTTTGGTATGATGCTGACACGTTTGGCGTAGATCGCACACAGGTTGGTAATCTTAAACAAACCGATCAGATAGGCCATTCGCTTCCTGCAAGACCATGACGACCGAGCTCTGGAATCGCAAATTTGCCCGGATACCACTACGAAGCAGAAAAAGTTCTTCATGGTGCTGAACTTCTTCCAGTATCAAAAGGAACTTTAACATCGATTTGAGCAAAGAGGAGAACATGGAGCTCGCGAACTTCATGGAGAAGTACCTCAACCTCAAACTGGATTCGTAAACTACTAAAGCAACCAATCTTAGTGGATCATGCGTGGACCTAACGTTCGACCGAAATATTTGTTTGGGAAGCAAGAGTTACCGCTCATGCTTATTCTTCCATCGACCGAGTCTATCGGTGTTGAAGTGTTAACCGAACCAAACTTACACCACAGATTTTCTGTGCTAACACACAATGTCCACAATAGGTCAGAATTGACATGCAACAAATAATATGAAAATTGATTGGATTTTTATCAGTAGAAATCTTTCATAAGTTTGTGCCGGTCTTAAGCCAGGAAATATATGAAGCTAACGTTATCCAACGTCAACTTGGCGGTTGTATCTCGGAAACAACCTCTTACTTTTTTCATAACTACAACACATTCGGATTTGAGCATTGAGCTTCATGGATATCTTAATGATGAAAGTGGAGAATTCTGGACTTTGCGAAGAATATCGACATCGTCGTGTTTGTTTGCTCAGCAGTTAAAGAGACATTTCTGCCTTTCAAGAGGAAGCCAGCTAGGATTGGAATCGCTTTTGATCATACCACAAAAACGATGTAGCCAGTGGGACGGACCTGGTGTAGTGGTTAGAACACTCGCCTCTCACGCCGAGGACCTGGGATCGAATCCCATCCCCGACATAGTCACTTATGACGTAACAAGTTATAGTGACGACTTCCTTCGGAAGGGAAGTAAAGCCGTTGGTCCCGAGATGAACTAGCCCAGGGCTAAAAATCTCGTTAATAAAGTCAAACCAACCAACCAACGATGTAGACGACCAGTGACTGCAAGATTTTAATACAATTCTGCATGAAAACCTTACAAATATAAACATACTCTGCCCCAGCTGAGACGTAACGCTAAAATAAAAAGAATAAGAGATTAACTCCTTTCAATAAAAAAATTAAAAACTTAAACCAATTATTAAAATTCCATAGGCGTTGCTTTTATTGCCGAACATTTCAACTAATATGCCATTCAGTAATGATTGTTTATGTCATGGTTACAGAGGAAATTAAATATGCCATCATTAAATACAATAGCCATGCGTTTGTGGAGTCATTGTGGCGATTTCCCTCTAAGCAACTCTAAACACCATCTAATTATACCAAAGATGATCTCGCACGTTCTTCTATTGAAACTCATCGCTTCTCGCTTAGGTGGCGTAAAAAAATCATATTAATCAAATCGCCTCCCCACGATTGTCTAGCAGAGGACATTGACTACCGCCATTCGCCTCGCTGTGTCCGCCCAAGTATAGAAATTGTTACACAAAGTGCGACGCCAAACTAAGAAGCGCGTGGGTCGAATCTTCAGAAACAGAAGGACGACAATGGCTCTTCCAGTTCTTGAGAGAATGAGTACTTCAATGTTGCCATCGGCCGAGGCCTGAGCCGATTTGGATTTCCTTAATTCGCTTCGCGCCTACATCCTCTTGCGCGGCTCTGAGCAATGGCTGCGGCAATAAAGACTTAATTTATTTTTCATTCTGGACTTTGATTAATGAAAGCTGGACTTCAATTCCGCGATTCTGAGTACGAAAAGAGTAGGTGCGCTCCACAGCAGAATGTGCTGGAATTAATAATCAAACGCCAATCGAGCGTGTGTGTTTCTCTGAAGCCATTCCCTTTGCTGAGGGATGAAATTGAATTTGACGCTTGATTGGAGACTTAATGGGACGCGTGAACCTCACCAGAACCCGAGAATGACTCAATCGGTAGCCCATTGAAGTGACGATGTGTGAAGGGACAGCCGAGTGCGCCCTCCATATGTATAGCATGAACAAATTGCATAAAAAGACGTCCGAAAGGCCTTCGCGTCTTGCGGATGATGAATGCTGCAAAGGCTACCACGCATTAGATACACTTCACTATCAATTGAACATATGTTAACTATACGTCTTGGAGATCGCCCACACAGAGTGTGGAGTAGAAATAGTGGTACTTGGAGATACTTTGTACTTTACAAAGTTGTTTGTTGAAATATTTTCGACTGCATACTTTACGAAGTTGTTTATTAAGGTATTTTTGACCCGGAAACATTTTGGTATGCTTTACAGGCCCATGGAAATGAATGAATGAGGATGAACTTATTGTCGAGATCCGTTTTCCTACATTAATGAATTTCCAATTTTAGCGTTACGTAATAAATGGACACCGCCTAAGAGAAAACCGTCATTTAAATGGAAATTCACCGAATTCTCCACAAAAGTTCCATTTGAATTTTCCCCGAATGCTCATAGAAACTATACAGGATTCCCATAGGATTCTCGCTATTACTTCAGTATTTCTACACAATTTCCATTTAATTCCAAAAGGTTTCGCACAAAGTTTCCAGAGAATTCTCACAATCTAGGTTTTTACATGATTCCCAAAGTATTTCCACAGCATTCTCTCAGGAATACTAATTGTTTGTCATAGGATTCCCTCCAAACTCACACCGGATCCTCTCAAAATTTCTAAAGGATTTCCTCAGGATATTCACAAAAATCCCAGAATTCCAGTAGGATTTTCAATGTGTTGGCAAACAATTTGTTCATTATCTGTGCAATACTTTCACAACATTTGCAAAGTATTTCAACATAACACTCACAGTATTACAATTTAACCATTCCCAATGGAATGCAATACTACTCACTGGAATACCAGTATCCACACTGGAATCCCAAAATCAACAGTAGAAATTCAGAGTCTATACTGTAATCCCAGGATTCACACTGAGATCCAAGGATCCACATTGGAAACTCAAAATCTCACTGGGATCCAAATAGCCACACTAAAATCCAAGGATTCTCATCGGACATCCAGGACCCATACCGGAATCCCTGGATCAACACTGGAATCCGAGAATTCACACCAGAATCTTGGAATCCTAGGGTTCATATTGGAAACCTAGCATCCATGTTCCAATCCCAGGATCCACGCTGAAATCGCAAGATCCAAACCTTAATTCCAAGATCCACATTGGAATCCTCACTGCAATCTCAGGATCCACACAAGGGTTCAACAACCCACGATACAATCTCAGGATTCACACTGGAACCCCACTCCACACTAAGATTCACACTACAGTTCCAGGATCCACACTGAAACACAACAAACCACCATTGAATCCCAATATCCACATAAGTAGCCTAGGATCCACAATGTAGTAACACAATCTACACTAGAAGCCCAGGATCCATACTGAAACCCTAGGATCCAGACTGAAACACCAGAATCTATATTGCAACCCCAGAATCCATACTGGATTCCAAGCATTCCCTGGTCCATACTGAAATCCCATGGCGCACACCTTAAGAACCCTAAGATCCACGCTGGAATACCAGTATGCACACTGAGATTTCAGGATCCAAACAGAAACACCAGAATCCACACTGGGAACCCAGGATCTATTCTAAAAATAAAGGAAACCCAATATCTATACTGAAAACACAGGATCCACACTGGAATCTCTAGAACACACTTCAACCCTAGAATCTACATTGGAATCCCAGTATCAACAATGGAATCTAAGGATCCACACTGGAGACCAAGAATCCACTTTGAAATACAAGAATCCACACTTGAACCCAGGATCTATAGGGTAACCCAGGAATAACACTGGAATCCCAATATCTACACTGAAAACCCAGGATCCACACTAACATATCAAAATCCACGCTAGAATCCCAGGAACCATACTGAAATCCCAGGATCCACATTGTGATCTCAGTATCCACACTGGAATATCAGAATCAACACTGGTGTCCCAGGATCTACGCTGAAGTTTCAGGGTACACACTGGAGTCCCAGGATTTACAATGGATTCCCAGGATCCACAGTGGATTACTAGGATCTACACTGGCATTCTAGTATCCACAGTGCAATTTTAGGACCCACGCTGGAAACCCAGACTCACCTAACACCCACACAGGGATCCCAGGATCCTCATTAAAATCCGATGATCCACGCTAAAATCTTCAAATCCACACTTTAATACCAAGATCCATAATGTAACATCTGGATCCACACTAAAACCTTAGAATACACACTGGAAACAGCTGCATACGCACAGCACCTCGAGGCTGCATTACCGGAAGAGGGTGAGCTGGATGAAGGCCCTCTTGAGGACTGCTGGAGAGGAGAACAGTGAAAACAGCCAATGACAATGCAGCTGAGAGCAACGTCGGAACGAGTGGTTCGACGAGGAATGTAGGCAAATTCTGGAGGAGAAGAATGCAGCGCGGGCGGTCATGCTGCAGCAAGGGACCCGGCAGAACGTGGAACGTTATAGACGGAAACGGCAACAGGTGCTCGAAAGGTGGAAGCAGCACTTCGACGAACACCTAAATTGCGCTGAGAGCACAGGAAATGAAGGACGAGACAACGGAGGAAATGCCTTCGTCAGTACTGCGGACGATGGAAACCAAAAAGCCCCCACTTTGAGGGAGGGTAATTATGCCATTCAACAGCTCAAGAACAATAAAGTTAGCCGTGAAATACGGAGGCGCATCATCAGTGGAAGTCGGGACTATTAAGACCTCCACAAGAAGTTTCGGTCAAAAAAGATTCACACCCGCACCAAATGTACCATGTACAAAACGATCATGAGGCCGGTAGTCCTCTACGGGCATGAAACATGGACGATGCTCGAGGAGGACTTGTAAGCACTTGGAGTCTTCGAACGCCACACTACAATGCTACGGTTAACACTACAATCTTCGGATTCACACTGTTATCAAAGGATCCATACTGAAATTCTAGGATCCATACTGGAATCCGAAGAGCCACACTGGAATTCCACGATCTAACCTGAAATACCGTAAAACGGGGTAACTTTGATAGTTTTTTCGAAGAAAACTTGAATATTTATGCATGTTGTTTCAAAGAATTTCAATTCATATTTTTAAAACAAGTACTGGTATCCTAACTATCGATTCCAGTTGATAGATTTCCAAAAGATTTATTCTTAATGGATATATAATTTTTCATATAATCGAAAGTCGGTTTTCTGTTTTGGGGTAACTTTGATAATGGAGCATCACTCGAACAAAATTGAATGAATTACAGAACATTTGTAGGGCGTTGCATATCTTTAGGCGTTTAACGCTATATGGAAATTTCTGACTTAGATTACAAAAATGGTCCCAGTTTGTAAAAATAGAATTCGCTAAGAGATTTGAGACCGAATTCGAGTTCTACTATAACTAGGCTATCAAGTGTAAGTGACGAATTCATTATGACTTCATCAAATAGTCATCGTAGAACAGATTGTTTGAGAGCATTTCAAAATTGCTAAAATCTTATAAATTTTCCACATTTGCATATAAATCCTCAAATGTACTTGATTCCAACAGAAATAGCTTTAACATGAAGTGTCATACTAATACTCTTCACTTTTGCATTCGTTTTGCTTAACAGATTAACAGGAACTTTGTTATTTCGTTTAGTATGTTGAGAGTCTCGCATTATCAAAGTTACCCCGTTTTACGGTACCAGGATCCACACTGACTGCAAGGGTGCATTCAACAATCTTTCAAGAAACTCTGATTTGAAAACCACGCTTTTTGTAACATAAGACGAGCGTGGTGATGTCGTCAAGGGCTGCTGACAAATCAGCTAATAAGATGAAATATTTTATGCTTACAGCGAAACCTAGTGGAAGAAATCCATAAATTTTGTCTAGAAAAATAACTGTATACGAAAAAGTAGCTGATCTCAAAATAGATCACTAGGCGTTAATGGGTTAAACAATGAAACTAAATGAAAAATCTAAAAACAAAATGTATCATCAATGATTGAATTCCCTATCCCAGGCATCAACAAAACTTCATCCAACTTTGTTCCGCTTTCTCCTTGTCAGAAACCATAGTATGTATAAAGTAAACACAAACACCATTGTGCAAATGAGAGCACCCAGCAGTCATTACCCTCATTGAAGAAATTAGCACCTGATTGTTTCATGCTAATTAAAGGTCAGGCAACCCCTCTTTTCCACGTAGGTGGCCTCTGAATGGCGTGATTTAGCTGGTTCAAACCACGAGCCCTCCCTTCTGTAGCGATTGTGTTACTCACGTGCTGATTTGCCTCCGACTACTCGACTGAACCGTGAAGCTACATTACAGTACAGCATCCCTCTATATATGCAATGATCATCCCATAACCAGTCCAGACAATTGCACGACGATGGTAATGAGGGCAAAATTTGCTCTGGAACAAGGGAAAATTAAGTAATTACCAGGATAGACAATTGGACCTGATCTGTTCGCTCAGGTCCTCGAAAATTCTAACTTGTCACACAATCATCGACTCCGGCGTCAACATGAATGTGCATTTTGCAGAAGGAGCCATCCATAGAGGATGACTGGCCCTTGGGCAGAATCAGTGTAGGTATCATTTTCAATTAGTGCATTAACCATCCGACCAACGAACGGTAGAATAATGGTAAAATGTTGTTTAAATATCGCCATGAACTGCAATTTGAAGCCATTATGGGAGGCAGAAGTGGGAGCTCGCGGTTTGCGTGCAAGAGTCGGGGAACGAACATTTTGTTTGCTTTTTTGCTGGTTTTTTCAAACATGGAGTGCTGCAGTCTGCGGAACGGTTCTTTCTGATAATTGTGTGAAGTCTTTGGCGTGTAGTTCGATGCTCGGATGCATTCATGAGGGATGATGCACTTTATTGTGGTGTTCGATAGGTTTAACGAAATTCAAGCACCAGCTACGCACAAAAACCTGCTCATGGATTCACTGCCAAGGTTGTCTCTCTGCTGAGAGATGCATTCTTCGAAGCGTATGCGGCGGAAATGACTCACCCGACGATGGTGAGGTTAATTGTTCCTGAGGCATGCTCTTTGATTCGAGCTTTGCTTGTTTTGGTTGGACAATTAACTTGTGTAGGATGGCTTCATTAGTGGACTTTGGCGGTTGAACTTGTGCTACATTTCAAAATAACGTAATCATTTTATAGAAATATTTCAATTTTTAAAAAGGAGATCTGGATCCCATTCTTTACCTACCATAAACGGTTGCGATCCAATCTCTACTTCCTCAGTTTGTTTAAATCATTCGACAACATTATAACTAGGGGTTTCTGGGGTAATATGCACCACTTAAGGAAAATGTGCCGAAATGAACACTAAACAAAATTTATGTTGTGTTTTAATACACGAATCTAATTGGTATGGGTTCACCCTACATGGTGTTCATCGCATTTTCATCATAATTCCATTAGATTGTTGGAAAGTTGAACTTTTTCCAAACACTACTTTTGCGTGAATTAAGATTCATGCGGGGCATGATGCACCGCTTTTTGGGGCAGAACGCACCACAACATTTAGGCAAGACGCACCTAAACAAAGGGGCATGATGCACCACAACAATGAGGAAAGATGCACCATCGTGTTTTAAACGTACCTAATTTTATTTATCGTAAAACACGAGTTTTGGATGATTTTCGTGTACAAGATGATACAATTGTGTATAAATACAATTGTGTATAAAGGCTCTAAATGACTTAACTTTTATGATTGTAATTTATTTTGGAGTGGATCGTTCTGCCCCGGCCAAAGGGGTGCATGTTACCCCAACCAAGTGATTAACAGCAAATGTTATGGAAAATATAAATCGTATTGTTATTCCGCCAAACCATGTCATCAACAACTAACCCAGTCTCTAATAATCTGTTTTATGGTGAAGGGTTGTAAAAATTCTCAATGCATCGCTCCCAAAACAACAAGTGCAGTGATCGGGAAAGTCACATCAGAATCGTGCTTTTCGAATTTATTGTTCTATCTTCCTGTTGAGTTTCTCAAAATGTATTAAATTCTCAGGGTGTCAACAATTTGCAACGTTTCATCAATCCGCATAGTGTTTTGCTCTCAAAACTCGTTTATTTCAGAGAAATTGACAAGGTGCGTTTTGCCCCGGCAGTGCATATTACCCCAGGAGCCCCTACATCATTGTCAATGTTAGATATTACTTTTGGAGAGCAGGTAGGGGAACTGGGGGTAATTTGCTCATAGGGGGCAAAACGCGCCACCCTCAATTTGGACGAACGATGTGTTTTAGAATACTGTTTTTCACCCTAGATTATAGAAAATGGGTAAAAATACTTCTCTTCATATGTTTTTATGTGTTTTTCTGAAGTAAATCGTTAAAACGTTTTTCGTTGTTTTCGTTGAAATTTTGTGCGATTTCCTAGGTCATATTTTAGGTCGATAAATAACCAAATTTCTGAAACTACCACCGAGAGCCAACTTATGCACTGTCATAGTTTGTATTACATGCAAAAAATATGTTCAATTTGTCCTTAAAAAGCTTATTGAAGGACCTAAACTTTAATCAACTCGTGGGGCAAAACGCCCACCCTTATTTCATAACAACAAAACAGCCGACCTTCCTTAGCCGAGTGGTTAGAGTCCGCGGCAACAAAGCAAAGCCATGCTGAAGGTGTCTGGGTCGGTCGGTCCACGATCTTTTCGTAATGGGAATTTCCTTGACTTTCTTGGGCATAGAGTATAATCGTACCTGCCACATGATATACGAATGCGAAAATGGCAACTTTGGCAAAGAAAGCTCTCAGTTAATAACTGTGGAAGTGCTCATTTGTATATTTATATTTGTATATTTGTATATTTGTATATTTGTATATTTGTATATTATGCATCTGACTTTTGTCTACATGAATTGAAACTAAATCCTATATTAAGTCCGAGCTCCTCACACGCGAAACGAATTGGTTGAACGAACCATCGAAGTCATAGAGATCTTCAAACATAGAAAATACACGGATCATCGACGTAAAAGGCTCGTTACTTCCAAAAGCAGTACGATGAAATCTTTGCTGCAGAAGGGCGCCTCCACGTAGAACCCTTGGAGCGACACGGAAATTCAGCATCGAGAGCAATCGGGAGCAGTCAACTTCGCCGTTCATGAGTTTGGCTATAAAAGCAACTTGTTGGGTTTTGCGTCGACGATCCAGCGTATCCAAATCAAGCAGCCTACAGCGATCCGGCTATGGCGGCAGATTCAACGGATCACGCCAAGGAAGGTTCCGCAGTGCTAGTCGCATAAACTTCCGTTGCACGCTTTCTAACCTCAAGCTCCACGATAGTTGATAAGGGGTCCACACTACAGCGGCAATCTCTAAAATAGGTCGTATTAATGAGCAATAAAGAGCTTTCAGACAATGCGGATCAGTGAAATCCCGGGAGATTTTTGCTATAAATCCCAGCAGACGGTTAGCTTTCGCAATTACATTGGATCGATGCAGATTAAACGTGAGCTTGTGGTCCAGCAAGACTCCCAAATCGCAAAAACTATCGGCTCTCTTAAGAACGACGTCATTTACAACATAATTGTGCATAATCGGTCGAGTTATTCGATAGAACGACACAACTATATATTTGGGTACACTCAGCGTCATACGGTTCCGTCTACACCAATCAACAAACATATCCAACAAGGCTTGTAGACGAACGCAGTCTTCCACTGTGCGTACGACAAAGTACAACTTAAGATCGTCAGCATATGCAAGCCTGCAACCATGCCCT
This sequence comes from Aedes aegypti, assembly GCF_002204515.2. Classification (NCBI taxonomy): domain Eukaryota; kingdom Metazoa; phylum Arthropoda; class Insecta; order Diptera; family Culicidae; genus Aedes; species Aedes aegypti. The sequence continues at coordinate 252,845,948 of NC_035108.1, forward strand.
AGAAGCAGCATCACGTCGTTGAAAAATAAAGGAGTGGACCCAGGTTACTGCCCTGCGGCACTCCAGACATACTTGTAAAGCACGACGACATACAGGAATCAACCTTGACTCGCAGCGTTCTTCCGGTTAAATAGGAGAGTAACCATGATGATAGTCGATTCGACGCGCCTAGTTTGGATATTTTCGCCAGCAGAATGTCGTGGTTAAGTGTATCGAACGCTGCTTTAAGATCAGTATAAATCACGTCGACTTGAGCACCATTTTCCAATTGTTCAAAGCAGGTCGTTGAAAAGTCAAGCAGATTCGTCGTCACTGAGCGTCCAGGCATGAAGCCATGCTGATCAATGGAAATATAGCCTTTGGCTTGCGCCAATATAACATCGCTCACGATCATCTCGAACAACTTCGATGCAGCAGAAAGGCTAGTGATACCTCTATAGTTAATTACATTCCGTTTCTCGCCTTTTTATGTACCGGAACCAGAAATGACTGTTTCCAAATCGCGGGGAAAGTCGAATCAACAAAAGATTGATTGAAAATCCGGCATAGTGGCTCAGCCAAAGCACTCATGCATCGACAATATACGGCTGAAGGAATACCGTCCGGACCAGGTGAAAATGTGCATTTCAATTTTTGGCAGCTTGCGAGACCATGGCAGGCGTAATTTGGAAAATATCCAGATCTAAAAGGTCCCTAGGGACATCTGATACAGCAGAATCCACCTCAGATGGGGATGCGGGTTTCGCATCGAATACAGATGAGAAGTGGGCGGCAAAAAGTTCACATTTCTCCAAAGGTGACGAGGAAACGGAATCGTTCAGGAAAACACTCATCGGTATGGTCGAGCTTTTTCTTTTGGAATTCACGTAGTTCCAAAACTGTTTTGGATTTCGCTGAAGGTTTGATTGTACTCGCAACACATATGACTTGTAAAGAGACGAATTGAGTTCCCGATACTCATCACAGGCGCGATGAAAACTGCGTACAGGGTGTCTACTCGTTTAGCAAAATGAAATTCCCTGATATTTCCAGGTTTTTTCCAGGTTTTATAAAATAATTCCAGGTTCAAGAAATACTGTAATTTTATATGTCTAAAACAAATTAATGAACGGAACTTTCAAGTGCATCAGTATGTGTCTTCTTGAAAGTATTTTTTGTACAGATTATGTACCGTAAATTCGGGTGAAATTGATCAGTAGGGTGAAATTGATCACCGTATCACACGATTTCATTTCCCTCTAATAGAGCACAGAAATCAATGCAACCTATAGTAAATGAACGTTGTTTGTCTCAAGCAGTGTTGATAGACTCACACTCAAAATCTCAATCAACACACTCTCCCGTGAGAGCAAACTCATTAGAGATCTGCTTCGCAAATCTCACGCTTGAGATTTTGATGCAAAACCAACTCAATCAACTCAAACCGTAAAAAAATATTCAGTCGCAAAACCCGGTTGAAATTCGTGAATCCCGAATGTTGGTGTTTACGTTAGAAAGGATTACCATAATTTTACCAGACTAACAAGAAATTATTGCCGTGTGTGAGTAAACTGTGGAAATACGAGAGAATGAGTTAAAAAGGTGAGCCAACTCATTCATGATTTTTTGACTGCTGAGTTGCATGATTGACAACTCACACATGAAAAATCTCAAGCGTGAGTTGTGAGAAATTGAGTTTTTCACAACACTGCAGGTGAATTCCGGCGCACATTTTCTTCGAAGAGAAGAAATTTTTTTTTATAATCCGTCAGCAAGAAAATTTTCTTTCCTTCGAAGAAAATACGCGCCGGAATTCGCCTACTGGTCTCAAGTATTGTCGAACTGCATGTTGTGAAAATTTTTGTGTTAAAGAATGTTTATTTCTATGAAAATAATAGAAACTTCCATAATCGTGTTCGGTGTGGTATTGGCAGACATCAATAAACTTATAGTTTTAAACAAGGATTTGGACATGGTGTCTGCCTGAAAATTTGTAAGAATGCTTGAAATATATTCCCAAAACAAATTTCATCATCGAAACTCGTACCAATTTGCTCAATTTGTTGAAATAATTGAATTTTTGATAGATATCAGAAGGTTTCTTTGGAAATTGCCTACATTTAGGCGTTTTCTGCGGTATTCTTGAAAATTATTTGTTTATTATTTCCATAAATCTAGCTTTGTTAAGCATTTGGCAAGCATATTTGGATTCAGGAAGCCTAAATTAAATAAGTAAAGTTGTTTTCAAAACAATAATTGTTTTTACAGGTGATCAATTTCACCCCGAAAATGGATTCCTTGATTTTTTATTTTAGAGACGATTTTCAGCACTAAAATCACAACTGTATGAAAATTTCGGTATATGAGCCAATGAGGCTCACCGTCGTACTTGTTTTCCTGCATTAAGTTGTTTTGAATTGGAGACATCATAGAAAACAGACATGGAAAACAGTGAAAAATGATCAATTATACCCGAAATTACGGTACCATTCATTTCCATCGGTCGTTTGGATAACTTAGACAGCTTCATGGGCGCTAAATTAAACTTTATTTGGATATGTGGCAATATATCTACAATCTAAATTAACACAAATAATTCGTAAAACTTTTGGATCCCGGATCCATTTTTTTATGATAGAAACACGGATTATCAAGCCCCTGGGTAATCGCGTTCGACCGTATAACATTTGACTGTGGTAATATGATTAAATTATAAATGTTTGCATTTCATTCGAAAAAGTTCTAAATTAGTCATGATTGTTACGAAATTTCGAATTGATTGTTGTTCAAGTTCCAGTTTACTTTTCGAAATTTTTTCTTCTTCGAAGTTTAATATTTTCCAATAATTTAAAAAAATGAATGAGTTTCTTGAAAAAAATTAAATTTAGAAACCACTTTCCAGGAAAAAAGAGATTAAAAAGTAATTAAAAAGAAACCAAAAAGAGACAAAACAGTAATCAAAAACCGAAACCTAACAGCAACCAGGACAAAATAGTTTAATCAGACCAGACATTTCTCTGAAAATATTTTTAAAACTTTTTTTTTTCAAATATTTTTTTTTGCGACATTACGACGCCAGCTCATCTGGTATATGCCAGTAAAGTACATACATTCATTGATGTATTACGACGACATTACGAAAGGGATGGATTCATATCTATATTTAAGATATTCACTCTCCAAAAATTTTCCTAAGGAATTCCTCCAAAAATTTTGTTTTTTATATCTCAAAATAGAACCAAGATTTTCCAAACATTATCACAAAAAATACCACAAGGCTTTCATCAGAAATTCCTTCAGATATTTTTTGTGAAAAAACCGTTAGTCCTCGAGGATTTTATCCGGTGATTCTACAATTAGTTTTTTCTAGAACATCCTCCAAGACTCCCGTTTAAAACATGTTGTAATATTCAACTAGAAACTTCTCCAGATGCCTCCAAGAATTTCTCAGGATTTTCTACAAAATTGTTCTTTAGAATTTTTATAAGATTTTGACTACAAATTTCTCTGAGGATACCTTCAGGTTTGCGCCTAGGATTTCTTCTCGGAAATTCTTCTATTAATTCTAAGATATTTCTCAAGGACCTTTTTCTCAAGCATTCTTCCAGGAGTTTTCACCAAGGAAATTTTAATGTAATTTCCCAGAAAGCTGAGATTTAAAAAAAAGTAAGAGGTTGTTTCCGAGATACAACCGCCAAGTTGACGTTGGAAAACGTTAGCTTCTTCTATTTCCTTGCTTGATACCTTCACGAACTTATGAAAGGTTTCTACGGATAAAAATCCAATATTTTTTTTTTACTGTTTGTTGCATGTCATTCTGATCTATTATGGACATTGTGTGTTATTATTTGGTTGGTTCGGTTAACACTTCAACACCGATAGAATCGGTCGATGGAAGAAGAAGCATGAGCGGTAACCCTTGCTTCCCAAACAAATAGTTAGGTCCACGCATGATCCACTAAGATTAGTTGCTTTAGTGGGTTCCGAAGCCAGTTTGAGGTTGAGGTACTTCTCCATGAAGTCCGCGAGCTCCATGTTCTCCTCTTTACTCAAATCGATGTTAAAGTTGCTAGTCACGTTGATTGGCATGATCTCTTTTTGATACTCGAAGAAGTTCCGCACCATGAAGAACTTATTCTGCTTCGTCGTGGTATCCGAGTAAATGTAGAGCCAAATCTGCGATTCTAGAGCTCGGCCGTCATGGTCCTGCGAGTGGCCTAACTGATCGGTTTGTTTGAGGATACCAACCTGTACGCGATCCACGCCAAGCGTGTCAGCATCATGCCGAAGTACATCCAGCTGACTCGTCGTAACCGTGGAGAACGCGCTTAAAATGAATTGCAGCATTTCAAACAAAACGGCCATTTTCAGGGTCACAACAATGCATTCGACGTAAAAGAGTTACAACCAGAGACACTTCATCTATTACTATAAATTGATTAATTTATTTATTTATTTATCAATTATAATTTTGCTTGATTAGTTTTCAACGGAGATCAATGACAAACAAAGTTTAGGTTCCCGTCGTTCGGGTCGGGCGGCGGTAGCATTTTTGCAGTCTTCTATGTGTGCATTTACATGTAGGTAGCGACGATGACAACGGCACTATTCATAGTAAGTGATGTTTGTAAGGATGCTTAAAATATATCCCCGAGCCCGATTTAATCTTCTAAACTCGTGCCAATTAGCTCATACGGTTGAAATAATTAAATTTCTGTCGTAAATTCGGGTGAAATTGATCACTGTGTCACTCGATTTTATTTCTTCCTAATGGAGCACAAATATCAATGTAACCTGCAGTGAATGAACGTTGTTTGTCGTAAGTATGTCCAAATTGTGTGCTGTGAAACTTGTAGTTCTAGACAAGGATTTGGACATGGTATAATCCTGAAAGTTTGTGAGGATACTTAGGATCAAAACTCGTACCAATTCGTTGATTTGGTTGAAATAATTTAATTTCTGTTATACATCAGGAAATTCCTTAAGAAATTGCATACATTTAGGCGTTTTGTGCGTTATTCTTGAAATTTAAACATTCATTATTTCTATAAATATTGTATTGTTAAGAATTTGGCAAGCATATTCGGATTCAGGGAGCTCAAATTTATTATGTAAAGTTGTTTTGAAAACTAACAATAATGGCATTGATAAGTGATCAATATCACCCCGAAATGAGATCTCCCGATTTTTTATTTTAGACATAGTATTTAGCACTAAAATTACATTTGTTAGAAAATTTCGGTACTTGAGTCAATGAGGCTCACTTGTTTTCCTGCATTCAGTAACTTGGTATTGTCAACATTATAGAAATCAGACAAGAAAAACCGTGAAAAGTGATCAATATCACCCGAAATTACGGTATCAGTGATTTCCTTAGGAAATTGCCAAAATTTAAGCGTTTTCATCGCAATTCTTGAAATTATTTATTCATTATTTCTTCAAATATTGCATTATTAAGAATTAAGCAAGCATTTTCGGATTCAGGAAGCTTATATTTATTATGTAGAGTCGTTTCAAAATATAACAATAATCGCATTGACAAGTGATCTATTTTACCCCGAAATGGGATTCCCCGATTTTTCATTTAATGGATGATTTTCAGCACTAAAAACACATTTGTTAGAAAATTTTGGCACACGAGCCAAAGAGGCTGACCGTCGTACTTGTTTTCCTGCATTCAGTTGTTTGACATTTTCAACATTATTGAAAACAGACAAGAAAAACCATGAAAAATGATCAATTTCACCCGAAATTAGGGTACAAAGACGTCAAAACCTTATAACAGCAAGAAAAATGTGCTTTTCTATGGAAAATAAGACATGCCTCGATATTTACCCATTTTTCAATAGTTTAGTCATGAAAATCAATAGTTTTCATTATTGGAATAGATTCGTAGAAACACTTCCAATCGATTGGTGCAAAAATCTTTAAAATCTATGCGGGCATTAGTAAGTTATTAACAGTCAAAATCTAACCACTTTTCGTGACGCGAGCGATTTTTTGTTTTTCGAAATTGTACCCCAGTATGTTGCCGTAAGACGTTATCCAACGTCAAAAATCCTTGACGTAAATTTATGGGTATCTTCTGTTACAGTTACTTATGTAATTTCTTAGGCCACCCTTGATTAAAGAGGATTTTCAGAAAGACTTACTCTTGAAGAACTTTTAGAAGTTTTTCAAGATTATTGCTACGATAATAAAAAAAAGAAAAATCATAATTGGGTTAATTCTACGACTGGCGTGAGGTGACAATTGTCGGTGTCGTATAGCGAGGTGACAATTCTCGACTCGAGTGAAGTGACTCTCCATTTGATTTACACGGCGAGTCACTTCACTCAAGTCGACAATTGTCACCTCGTTATACGACACCGACAATTGTCACCTCACGCCAGTCGTAGAATAAACCCAAATATCTCGCAGGATATTGCGCAGGATCTCCTGGAACACTGGACGAAATTACTAGAAAATTGTGTAGGAATAATCATTCCTACAGTCGAAGGATTTCATAGAAAAAAAATGCTGTGGTGTTAAATTGTGTGGAACCTCAAAAGAACTTTTCAATATTCCATGGGGATTTATTGAGAAATTCATTGAAAAATGTTTGGATGAACTCCAGTGATCCTTGGATGAAATGCTGGAGAAATTCCTAGAAAAAAAAAAAGTAAGAGGTTGTTTCCGAGATACAACCGCCAAGTTGACGTTGGATAACGTTAGCTTCATATATTTCCTGGCTTAAGACCGGCACAAACTTATGAAAGATTTCTACTGATAAAAATCCAATCAATTTTCATATTATTTGTTGCATGTCAATTCTGACCTATTGTGGACATTGTGTGTTAGCACAGAAAATCTGTGGTGTAAGTTTGGTTCGGTTAACACTTCAACACCGATAGACTCGGTCGATGGAAGAATAAGCATGAGCGGTAACTCTTGCTTCCCAAACAAATATTTCGGTCGAACGTTAGGTCCACGCATGATCCACTAAGATTGGTTGCTTTAGTAGTTTACGAATCCAGTTTGAGGTTGAGGTACTTCTCCATGAAGTTCGCGAGCTCCATGTTCTCCTCTTTGCTCAAATCGATGTTAAAGTTCCTTTTGATACTGGAAGAAGTTCAGCACCATGAAGAACTTTTTCTGCTTCGTAGTGGTATCCGGGCAAATTTGCGATTCCAGAGCTCGGTCGTCATGGTCTTGCAGGAAGCGAATGGCCTATCTGATCGGTTTGTTTAAGATTACCAACCTGTGTGCGATCTACGCCAAACGTGTCAGCATCATACCAAAGGACATCCAACTGACTCGTCGTATCCGTGGAGAACGCGCTTAAATTGAATTGCAGCACAATTTCAAACAAAACGGGTCATTCGATGTAAAAGAGTTACAACCAGAGCCACTTCATCTATAACTATTAATTGATTAATAAATTTATATATTTATCAATTATAATTTTGGTTGATTAGTTTTCTAGTTAGTTGTTGCTGATTAGTTTTAGCTCTTTGTTTGACAAATTAATACTCTGATCGCCCTAGCATGCATTTGCATGTAGGTAGGCGACGACGACAACGGAATTATTTAAAGACACGGACACCGTCTTCAGCCATTTAGCTGCACAGACTGTAACTTAACACTAGACAACGGACAAGCATGCTCCAGTGGCACCGCCGAGAAACATTCCTGACGAAAAGTTTCGACTGCTGAAGCGGGAATCGAGCCCACACCCCATGACGCGAAGCGATTACTGCCTGGCGACACTAACCACTCGGCCACGAAGCCCAAAGTAGGTAAAGTTTGTAAGGATGCTTAAAATATATCCTTGAGCCCGATTTCATCTTCTAAACTGGTACCGTAATCCGGGGTAACATTGATCATTTTTCTGAATGTTTCTTTAATATTTCATTCGAAAATGCAAATTTTGCAAAGTTTATATTTTTAAAACAAGTACTGCCACCCATAGCTCGAGACTATATACTGAATTTTGTTTATTTAAAGATTTAAGCACGTTAAGAAACACGTTTTAGGCGATATTTTTATTAAGCTGATATGGGGTAACATTGATCACCTATGTAAACAACGTTCGGTAATACTGAATATGTCGTTACTTACTTAAATCATGGCCCCTGAATCCGATTATGAAGGCCAAACGCTTACAAGTCATTTACTTTTTGAGTTATTTTAAAATTAAAAGCACCTCGAACCACGGAATACGCCTAAAGGTATGCAATTTCCTAAGGGAATTTTACATTCTTAACAGTAATTCGGTAATATTGCCTAAATGAGCATACTTATAAACGATTTGACAACAGAATCGTTCTCGGCGATGCCATTTTTAGTAAGAATCTTATTTTCCTTGCTTATATCTTTTGCAGAACTTATGTGAGACATGAATCTTTGGTAGTGTCATCCTTAACAATAACAATCATTATTTCAAAAAGTTGACAAATTAACGAATAAAGTAAACTCATTTTTCGCAAAAACATTAACTTTTATTAGCTCATGAATATAAGAAAGAGAAGCACTACTCATGATTTGGAAATATTTCAATAATAATTTTTAATACGTTCTTTTGATGAATGCCTCCTTTCCGATCAATGTTACTCCGCTGATCAATGATACCCCAGATTACGGTACCAATTAGCTCATACGGTTGAAATAATTAAATTTCTGTTATATATCAGGTTTTTCCTTAAGAAATTGCCTACATCTAGGCGTTTTTATCACAATTCTTGAAATTAACTATTCATTATTTCTTTACATATTGCATTATTAAGCATTTTGCAAGCATATTCGAATTCAGGGAGCTCATATTCATTATGTAGAGTCGTTTCAAAAAATAACAATAATCGCATTGACAAGTGATCAATTTCACCCCGAAATGGGATTCCCCGATTTTCTATTTAAGGGATGATTTTTAGCACTAAAGCCATATTTGTTATAAAATTTTGGCACATGAGCCAAAGAGGCTGACCGTCGCACTTGTATTCAGTTGTTTGTCATTTTCAACATTATTGAAAACAGACAAGAAAAACCATGAAAAATGATCAATTATCACTAAATTACGGCACATGTAAACTCCAAAACGTCAAAACCTTATAACAGCAAGAAAAATGTGCTTTTCTATTAAATATAAGACATGCCTCGATATTTACCAATTGTTCAATAGTTTAGTCATGAAAATCAATAGTTTTCATTATTTGAGTAGATTCGTAGAAAGATTTGCAATCGATTGGTGCAAGAATCTTGAAAATTTATGCGGGCGTTAGTAAGTTATTAACAGTCAAAATCTAACCACTTTTCGTGACGCGAGCGATTTTTCGCTTTTCGAAATTGTACCCCAGTATGTTGCCGTAAGACGTTATCCAACGTCAAAACTCTGAAGAAACTTAATAATGAAACAGGTCGAATTGAGGAAATTATTTGAAATGTTCTAAATATATTAACTCGAATAACCCCTCGAGGAGCTTTTAGATCTATTCCTCAGAATAACCGTAGAATAAAATGGCGTTGAAATTCTTGTCAAGTTTTCTTGGGAGAAATTCTGTGGGAAACTTTGGATATCTCTTTGATTAACGACTGTAGAATTCGGTTGGATAGTTAGTGAAAAAATATTTGGAGGAAGTCCTAAGATAGTCTTGGTTCAAAGTACTGCCTGAGAAAAATGTCTAGAGGTATTAACGTTGAAATGTTTAAGGATTTCCTGAAGCAAATTATGGAGGCACTCCTGTAAGCATCCTATGAAAAAAATGCTGAAGCAATTTCTTGAAGAATTCATAATAAAATCTTTGGAGAAACCACAAGGATATTTCCTGAGGCTGTTCTCGAGAAATACGAGAAGAAATTTTGCATCTCAGTTATCTGCAAGCAAGATAAGGAAAGAAAAGAGACTTTAGATACTATTTTGGTTAAAATAGAGACTTCAGACACCTTTTATCAAAAATAGAGACTTTTTAGAGATTTGCAAAAAAATGTATATAAAAAGAAACCTGCTACCAGCCCTAGATATGTTAATCCTTTACCGAATAAATTTAGATACATTAAAAATATCAATCATGTTTTGATAAGCTGATGAAATTTCATACTCTAAAGTATTCTCACTGAACAGCTCAAGGGACGAATGACCTTCGGGTTAAAGTCCCTCTCAAACAACAACAACAACAACTGAACAGCTCATATAGTTTTTGGAGAGCGGCGCAGCCGAATTTTTTTCGGATGAAGATAGTTTTCTGGCAATTAATGATAGCTCTGGGTTATAACGCAAAAATCCTTTGTCGTGAACATATTCTATCATGAATTACTGCTTCAAAATAATTTCCCTGAATGTGATCGAAATTCCCTGAGAATTCCAGGTTTTGACGTTGGATAACGTCTTACGGCAACATACTGGGGTACAATTTCGAAAAGCGAAAAATCGCTCGCGTCACGAAAAGTGGTTAGATTTTGACTGTTAATAACTTACTAACGCCCGCATAAATTTTCAAGATTCTTGCACCAATCGATTGCAAATCTTTCTACGAATCTACTCAAATAATGAAAACTATTGATTTTCATGACTAAACTATTGAACAATTGGTAAATATCGAGGCATGTCTTATATTTAATAGAAAAGCACATTTTTCTTGCTGTTATAAGGTTTTGACGTTTTGGAGTTTACATGTGCCGTAATTTAGTGATAATTGATCATTTTTCATGGTTTTTCTTGTCTGTTTTCAATAATGTTGAAAATGACAAACAACTGAATACAAGTGCGACGGTCAGCCTCTTTGGCTCATGTGCCAAAATTTTATAACAAATATGGCTTTAGTGCTAAAAATCATCCCTTAAATAGAAAATCGGGGAATCCCATTTCGGGGTGAAATTGATCACTTGTCAATGCGATTATTGTTATTTTTTGAAACGACTCTACATAATGAATATGAGCTCCCTGAATTCGAATATGCTTGCAAAATGCTTAATAATGCAATATGTAAAGAAATAATGAATAGTTAATTTCAAGAATTGTGATAAAAACGCCTAGATGTAGGCAATTTCTTAAGGAAAAACCTGATATATAACAGAAATTTAATTATTTCAACCGTATGAGCTAATTGGTACCGTAATCTGGGGTATCATTGATCAGCGGAGTAACATTGATCGGAAAGGAGGCATTCATCAAAAGAACGTATTAAAAATTATTATTGAAATATTTCCAAATCATGAGTAGTGCTTCTCTTTCTTATATTCATGAGCTAATAAAAGTTAATGTTTTTGCGAAAAATGAGTTTACTTTATTCGTTAATTTGTCAACTTTTTGAAATAATGATTGTTATTGTTAAGGATGACACTACCAAAGATTCATGTCTCACATAAGTTCTGCAAAAGATATAAGCAAGGAAAATAAGATTCTTACTAAAAATGGCATCGCCGAGAACGATTCTGTTGTCAAATCGTTTATAAGTATGCTCATTTAGGCAATATTACCGAATTACTGTTAAGAATGTAAAATTCCCTTAGGAAATTGCATACCTTTAGGCGTATTCCGTGGTTCGAGGTGCTTTTAATTTTAAAATAACTCAAAAAGTAAATGACTTGTAAGCGTTTGGCCTTCATAATCGGATTCAGGGGCCATGATTTAAGTAAGTAACGACATATTCAGTATTACCGAACGTTGTTTACATAGGTGATCAATGTTACCCCATATCAGCTTAATAAAAATATCGCCTAAAACGTGTTTCTTAACGTGCTTAAATCTTTAAATAAACAAAATTCAGTATATAGTCTCGAGCTATGGGTGGCAGTACTTGTTTTAAAAATATAAACTTTGCAAAATTTGCATTTTCGAATGAAATATTAAAGAAACATTCAGAAAAATGATCAATGTTACCCCGGATTACGGTACCAGTTTAGAAGATGAAATCGGGCTCAAGGATATATTTTAAGCATCCTTACAAACTTTACCTACTTTGGGCTTCGTGGCCGAGTGGTTAGTGTCGCCAGGCAGTAATCGCTTCGCGTCATGGGGTGTGGGCTCGATTCCCGCTTCAGCAGTCGAAACTTTTCGTCAGGAATGTTTCTCGGCGGTGCCACTGGAGCATGCTTGTCCGTTGTCTAGTGTTAAGTTACAGTCTGTGCAGCTAAATGGCTGAAGACGGTGTCCGTGTCTTTAAATAATTCCGTTGTCGTCGTCGCCTACCTACATGCAAATGCATGCTAGGGCGATCAGAGTATTAATTTGTCAAACAAAGAGCTAAAACTAATCAGCAACAACTAACTAGAAAACTAATCAACCAAAATTATAATTGATAAATATATAAATTTATTAATCAATTAATAGTTATAGATGAAGTGGCTCTGGTTGTAACTCTTTTACATCGAATGACCCGTTTTGTTTGAAATTGTGCTGCAATTCAATTTAAGCGCGTTCTCCACGGATACGACGAGTCAGTTGGATGTCCTTTGGTATGATGCTGACACGTTTGGCGTAGATCGCACACAGGTTGGTAATCTTAAACAAACCGATCAGATAGGCCATTCGCTTCCTGCAAGACCATGACGACCGAGCTCTGGAATCGCAAATTTGCCCGGATACCACTACGAAGCAGAAAAAGTTCTTCATGGTGCTGAACTTCTTCCAGTATCAAAAGGAACTTTAACATCGATTTGAGCAAAGAGGAGAACATGGAGCTCGCGAACTTCATGGAGAAGTACCTCAACCTCAAACTGGATTCGTAAACTACTAAAGCAACCAATCTTAGTGGATCATGCGTGGACCTAACGTTCGACCGAAATATTTGTTTGGGAAGCAAGAGTTACCGCTCATGCTTATTCTTCCATCGACCGAGTCTATCGGTGTTGAAGTGTTAACCGAACCAAACTTACACCACAGATTTTCTGTGCTAACACACAATGTCCACAATAGGTCAGAATTGACATGCAACAAATAATATGAAAATTGATTGGATTTTTATCAGTAGAAATCTTTCATAAGTTTGTGCCGGTCTTAAGCCAGGAAATATATGAAGCTAACGTTATCCAACGTCAACTTGGCGGTTGTATCTCGGAAACAACCTCTTACTTTTTTCCAGGTTGAGTAAAATTCCCTGATAATTCCAGGTTTTCCAGGTTTTTCCAGGTAGTAGACACCCTGTGCGTATATTTTCAAGCGATCGGTGGCGACGGAGTCTACGTTGAAGAGCATTGCGACGTCGTTTCAGGTTTCTCAAAAGTGGAGTGCCCCATACCGGAGAGACCGCCGGGCGTCGAGTTGGAACATTTGTGTTCAACCAATTCGCTATGACGGACTAGAATGTTTCAGCCATATTGTCGGCCGTCAACCCGTCCAGAAGAACATGCCAAACAGTTTCGGACAGGAAAAGCGAGAGAGCCTCAAAATCGATCTTCGTAAAATCCAATTCCCCAGTTGCATTGCTGACGATGGGCACATTATTGACTCCATTAGGTCAAGCTCCAATGGAGGATGATGCTGATCAGTTGGTAAAAGCGGTGCGACGGAACATGTAATTTCGGGTGATAATTCCAAAGAGGTGAAAACCAAATCTAGAATCCGATTCAGGTGGTTGCGCTCGATGTTCATCTGATGAAGATTGCAGAAATCCATGCCATCAATTAGCGATGAACTAGCCGCTGATATAGATCCACTATTAGTGGGACGAATCTCATCGCCACACCGCTTCCAGCATAATTCAGGCTGATTGTAGTCGCCAAAAACCAGCAGATAGTCATTACCAATGCTTAAATTTCGTAGTTCACGAACCGATTCAATGTGCTCATCCATAACGTTGACATCCTTGCTTTTGTCTGGTGGAATGTAAATTGCGCACAGGAGTATCCGTTGGTTGCCTACCAGTACAGACACGCAAACCTGTTCAAGCGATTCACCAGTGGTAATGCTGATGCTGGAGCTGGTAAAACGGCGATGAACGGCAATAAGAACTCCTCCAAAGCTCGATTTGGTACTATTCTTGGCATTTCGATCACAGCGAAACACATTAAAATTATCTCCAAAAGCTGTACAGAGTTGATAGCTGCGTCAAGTCCTGTTTCGATCAGAATGATTACGTCATAATTGCAGTCAATGGCGTTACAGTACAGTGCATCGATTTTAGTGCGCAGCCCACGCACGTTCTGGTAATATATCCACATGGAGCGATAGTCGTCGATTGGAATCTGCAATGGGGAAACAGCATCACGAGTGGAATCAATTGGAACGTCATTGCGATACTCGCCTCTGGTGGAAACCCTAGGGTTTCCACCATCCGTATGATAAAGCGTAGAATAGTTGAAATTTATGGAGTTAACCCTAGAGTCTCCACCGTCCAGATGAGAAAGCATCAAACGTTTGTCAAATCTGCATTGGGTTGACCTGTGTTGCTCGTCGTAACTCGGTTTTTTGATTGGTCGATAAATTCCCGGAATAGTATTCCACTAGGCCAGGTGGAGGCATTGAGTGCGAGATCCTTTAATGATGGGTCCAGGCCAACTTTGAACGATACAAATTTCAACCTGGCGACTTCTGCACCCTTAGGAACTAAACGCACCACATCAGCAGGAGTAGTCAGCTGCAGACATCGGGATGCAATTGTTTGTACGTCGTCCTCAGTCACTTGCGGGTGAAAACCGGATAACAACACTACGCTCAGAAGCAGGCTTCTGTCCCAGTGAGGACGTAAATGCCTAGTAGACAAAGGAGAAGAAGAAGAAAACAGCCGTTTGGATTTAAAAAAGTAAGAGGTTGTTTCCGAGATACAACCGCCAAGTTGACGTTGGATAACGTTAGCTTCATATATTTCCTGGCTTAAGACCGGCACAAACTTATGAAAGATTTCTACTGATAAAAATCCAATCAATTTTCATATTATTTGTTGCATGTCAATTCTGACCTATTGTGGACATTGTGTGTTAGCACAGAAAATCTGTGGTGTAAGTTTGGTTCGGTTAACACTTCAACACCGATAGACTCGGTCGATGGAAGAATAAGCATGAGCGGTAACTCTTGCTTCCCAAACAAATATTTCGGTCGAACGTTAGGTCCACGCATGATCCACTAAGATTGGTTGCTTTAGTAGTTTACGAATCCAGTTTGAGGTTGAGGTACTTCTCCATGAAGTTCGCGAGCTCCATGTTCTCCTCTTTGCTCAAATCGATGTTAAAGTTCCTTTTGATACTGGAAGAAGTTCAGCACCATGAAGAACTTTTTCTGCTTCGTAGTGGTATCCGGGCAAATTTGCGATTCCAGAGCTCGGTCGTCATGGTCTTGCAGGAAGCGAATGGCCTATCTGATCGGTTTGTTTAAGATTACCAACCTGTGTGCGATCTACGCCAAACGTGTCAGCATCATACCAAAGGACATCCAACTGACTCGTCGTATCCGTGGAGAACGCGCTTAAATTGAATTGCAGCACAATTTCAAACAAAACGGGTCATTCGATGTAAAAGAGTTACAACCAGAGCCACTTCATCTATAACTATTAATTGATTAATAAATTTATATATTTATCAATTATAATTTTGGTTGATTAGTTTTCTAGTTAGTTGTTGCTGATTAGTTTTAGCTCTTTGTTTGACAAATTAATACTCTGATCGCCCTAGCATGCATTTGCATGTAGGTAGGCGACGACGACAACGGAATTATTTAAAGACACGGACACCGTCTTCAGCCATTTAGCTGCACAGACTGTAACTTAACACTAGACAACGGACAAGCATGCTCCAGTGGCACCGCCGAGAAACATTCCTGACGAAAAGTTTCGACTGCTGAAGCGGGAATCGAGCCCACACCCCATGACGCGAAGCGATTACTGCCTGGCGACACTAACCACTCGGCCACGAAGCCCAAAGTAGGTAAAGTTTGTAAGGATGCTTAAAATATATCCTTGAGCCCGATTTCATCTTCTAAACTGGTACCGTAATCCGGGGTAACATTGATCATTTTTCTGAATGTTTCTTTAATATTTCATTCGAAAATGCAAATTTTGCAAAGTTTATATTTTTAAAACAAGTACTGCCACCCATAGCTCGAGACTATATACTGAATTTTGTTTATTTAAAGATTTAAGCACGTTAAGAAACACGTTTTAGGCGATATTTTTATTAAGCTGATATGGGGTAACATTGATCACCTATGTAAACAACGTTCGGTAATACTGAATATGTCGTTACTTACTTAAATCATGGCCCCTGAATCCGATTATGAAGGCCAAACGCTTACAAGTCATTTACTTTTTGAGTTATTTTAAAATTAAAAGCACCTCGAACCACGGAATACGCCTAAAGGTATGCAATTTCCTAAGGGAATTTTACATTCTTAACAGTAATTCGGTAATATTGCCTAAATGAGCATACTTATAAACGATTTGACAACAGAATCGTTCTCGGCGATGCCATTTTTAGTAAGAATCTTATTTTCCTTGCTTATATCTTTTGCAGAACTTATGTGAGACATGAATCTTTGGTAGTGTCATCCTTAACAATAACAATCATTATTTCAAAAAGTTGACAAATTAACGAATAAAGTAAACTCATTTTTCGCAAAAACATTAACTTTTATTAGCTCATGAATATAAGAAAGAGAAGCACTACTCATGATTTGGAAATATTTCAATAATAATTTTTAATACGTTCTTTTGATGAATGCCTCCTTTCCGATCAATGTTACTCCGCTGATCAATGATACCCCAGATTACGGTACCAATTAGCTCATACGGTTGAAATAATTAAATTTCTGTTATATATCAGGTTTTTCCTTAAGAAATTGCCTACATCTAGGCGTTTTTATCACAATTCTTGAAATTAACTATTCATTATTTCTTTACATATTGCATTATTAAGCATTTTGCAAGCATATTCGAATTCAGGGAGCTCATATTCATTATGTAGAGTCGTTTCAAAAAATAACAATAATCGCATTGACAAGTGATCAATTTCACCCCGAAATGGGATTCCCCGATTTTCTATTTAAGGGATGATTTTTAGCACTAAAGCCATATTTGTTATAAAATTTTGGCACATGAGCCAAAGAGGCTGACCGTCGCACTTGTATTCAGTTGTTTGTCATTTTCAACATTATTGAAAACAGACAAGAAAAACCATGAAAAATGATCAATTATCACTAAATTACGGCACATGTAAACTCCAAAACGTCAAAACCTTATAACAGCAAGAAAAATGTGCTTTTCTATTAAATATAAGACATGCCTCGATATTTACCAATTGTTCAATAGTTTAGTCATGAAAATCAATAGTTTTCATTATTTGAGTAGATTCGTAGAAAGATTTGCAATCGATTGGTGCAAGAATCTTGAAAATTTATGCGGGCGTTAGTAAGTTATTAACAGTCAAAATCTAACCACTTTTCGTGACGCGAGCGATTTTTCGCTTTTCGAAATTGTACCCCAGTATGTTGCCGTAAGACGTTATCCAACGTCAAAAAAGTAATGGCATGTTGAAGTTACGCGCGAAATGGAGCCTTACAAATGCACATTTTTCGCATCAGCATGTATACCGTGAAACGGGGTAACTTTGATAGTGTTTTCGAAGAAAACTTAAATATTCATGCAAACTATTTCAAATAATTATAGTTTATATTTTTATAACAAGTACTGGCATCGTAGCTATCGATTACAGTTGATAGATTGCCAACAGACTTATTTGGAATGGATATATAATTTTTCATATAATTGAAAAATGGCTTTCCGTTTTGGGGTACCGTAAAACGGGGTAACTTTGATAGTTTTTTCGAAGAAAACTTTAATATTTATGCATGCTGATTCAAAGAATTATAATTTATATTTTTAAAACAAGTACTGGCATCCTGGCTATCGATTGCAGTTGATAGATTGCCAAAAGATTTATTTTGATTGGATGTATAATTTTTCATATAATCGAAAGTCGGTTTTCTGTTTTGGGGTAACTTTGATAATGGAGTATGAATCGAACAAAATTGAATAAATTACGAACATTTGTAGGGCATTGCATACCCCTAGGCATTTAACGTTATATGGAAATTTCTGACTTAGATTACAAAAATAGTTCCAATTTGTGAAAAAGCTTTTTGCTAAGAGATTTGAGACCATATTCAAGTTCTATGATAACTAGGCTCTCGAAGATAAATGACCAACTATTCAAAACTACATCAAATAGTGATCGTAGAACAGATTGTTTGTAAACGTTTCGAAAATGCTAAAATCGTATCATTTTTTATTATTTTTATATAGAGCCTCAAATGTTCTCGATTCAAATGAAAACAGCTCTTACATGAAGTGTCATAATTATACTCTTCAGTTTTGCATTCGTTTTGCTTAACCGATTAACAGGAATTATGCTATTTCGTTTAGTATGCGGTGGGTAACGCACTATCAAAGTTACCCGCATTATCAAAGATACCCCGTTTTACGGTAACTTTGATAATGGAGTATATATCGAACAAAATTGAATGCATAACGTAACATTTATAGTGCATTACATACCTCTAGGCGTTTAACGTTGTATGGAAATTTCTGACTTAGATTACAAAAATAATCCCATTTTGACGTTGGATAACGTCTTACGGCAACATACTGGGGTACAATTTCGAAAAGCGAAAAATCGCTCGCGTCACGAAAAGTGGTTAGATTTTGACTGTTAATAACTTACTAACGCCCGCATAAATTTTCAAGATTCTTGCACCAATCGATTGCAAATCTTTCTACGAATCTACTCAAATAATGAAAACTATTGATTTTCATGACTAAACTATTGAACAATTGGTAAATATCGAGGCATGTCTTATATTTAATAGAAAAGCACATTTTTCTTGCTGTTATAAGGTTTTGACGTTTTGGAGTTTACATGTGCCGTAATTTAGTGATAATTGATCATTTTTCATGGTTTTTCTTGTCTGTTTTCAATAATGTTGAAAATGACAAACAACTGAATACAAGTGCGACGGTCAGCCTCTTTGGCTCATGTGCCAAAATTTTATAACAAATATGGCTTTAGTGCTAAAAATCATCCCTTAAATAGAAAATCGGGGAATCCCATTTCGGGGTGAAATTGATCACTTGTCAATGCGATTATTGTTATTTTTTGAAACGACTCTACATAATGAATATGAGCTCCCTGAATTCGAATATGCTTGCAAAATGCTTAATAATGCAATATGTAAAGAAATAATGAATAGTTAATTTCAAGAATTGTGATAAAAACGCCTAGATGTAGGCAATTTCTTAAGGAAAAACCTGATATATAACAGAAATTTAATTATTTCAACCGTATGAGCTAATTGGTACCGTAATCTGGGGTATCATTGATCAGCGGAGTAACATTGATCGGAAAGGAGGCATTCATCAAAAGAACGTATTAAAAATTATTATTGAAATATTTCCAAATCATAAGTAGTGCTTCTCTTTCTTATATTCATGAGCTAATAAAAGTTAATGTTTTTGCGAAAAATGAGTTTACTTTATTCGTTAATTTGTCAACTTTTTGAAATAATGATTGTTATTGTTAAGGATGACACTACCAAAGATTCATGTCTCACATAAGTTCTGCAAAAGATATAAGCAAGGAAAATAAGATTCTTACTAAAAATGGCATCGCCGAGAACGATTCTGTTGTCAAATCGTTTATAAGTATGCTCATTTAGGCAATATTACCGAATTACTGTTAAGAATGTAAAATTCCCTTAGGAAATTGCATACCTTTAGGCGTATTCCGTGGTTCGAGGTGCTTTTAATTTTAAAATAACTCAAAAAGTAAATGACTTGTAAGCGTTTGGCCTTCATAATCGGATTCAGGGGCCATGATTTAAGTAAGTAACGACATATTCAGTATTACCGAACGTTGTTTACATAGGTGATCAATGTTACCCCATATCAGCTTAATAAAAATATCGCCTAAAACGTGTTTCTTAACGTGCTTAAATCTTTAAATAAACAAAATTCAGTATATAGTCTCGAGCTATGGGTGGCAGTACTTGTTTTAAAAATATAAACTTTGCAAAATTTGCATTTTCGAATGAAATATTAAAGAAACATTCAGAAAAATGATCAATGTTACCCCGGATTACGGTACCAGTTTAGAAGATGAAATCGGGCTCAAGGATATATTTTAAGCATCCTTACAAACTTTACCTACTTTGGGCTTCGTGGCCGAGTGGTTAGTGTCGCCAGGCAGTAATCGCTTCGCGTCATGGGGTGTGGGCTCGATTCCCGCTTCAGCAGTCGAAACTTTTCGTCAGGAATGTTTCTCGGCGGTGCCACTGGAGCATGCTTGTCCGTTGTCTAGTGTTAAGTTACAGTCTGTGCAGCTAAATGGCTGAAGACGGTGTCCGTGTCTTTAAATAATTCCGTTGTCGTCGTCGCCTACCTACATGCAAATGCATGCTAGGGCGATCAGAGTATTAATTTGTCAAACAAAGAGCTAAAACTAATCAGCAACAACTAACTAGAAAACTAATCAACCAAAATTATAATTGATAAATATATAAATTTATTAATCAATTAATAGTTATAGATGAAGTGGCTCTGGTTGTAACTCTTTTACATCGAATGACCCGTTTTGTTTGAAATTGTGCTGCAATTCAATTTAAGCGCGTTCTCCACGGATACGACGAGTCAGTTGGATGTCCTTTGGTATGATGCTGACACGTTTGGCGTAGATCGCACACAGGTTGGTAATCTTAAACAAACCGATCAGATAGGCCATTCGCTTCCTGCAAGACCATGACGACCGAGCTCTGGAATCGCAAATTTGCCCGGATACCACTACGAAGCAGAAAAAGTTCTTCATGGTGCTGAACTTCTTCCAGTATCAAAAGGAACTTTAACATCGATTTGAGCAAAGAGGAGAACATGGAGCTCGCGAACTTCATGGAGAAGTACCTCAACCTCAAACTGGATTCGTAAACTACTAAAGCAACCAATCTTAGTGGATCATGCGTGGACCTAACGTTCGACCGAAATATTTGTTTGGGAAGCAAGAGTTACCGCTCATGCTTATTCTTCCATCGACCGAGTCTATCGGTGTTGAAGTGTTAACCGAACCAAACTTACACCACAGATTTTCTGTGCTAACACACAATGTCCACAATAGGTCAGAATTGACATGCAACAAATAATATGAAAATTGATTGGATTTTTATCAGTAGAAATCTTTCATAAGTTTGTGCCGGTCTTAAGCCAGGAAATATATGAAGCTAACGTTATCCAACGTCAACTTGGCGGTTGTATCTCGGAAACAACCTCTTACTTTTATGAAAATTATAATCGCTAAAAGATTTCAGAACATATTCATGTTCTATGATAACTAGGCTATCAAAGATAAGTGACCAACTATTCAAAACTACATCAAATAGTGATCGTAGAACAGATTGTTTGTAAGCGTATCAAAAGCGCTAAAATCGTTTCAATTTTTAAAATTCATATAAAAAGCCTCAAATGTTCTCAATTCAAATAAAAACAGCTCTTACATGAAGTGTCATACTAATATTCTTTAGTTTTGCATTCGTTTTGCTTAACCGTTTATCAGAAAATATGATATTTGGTTTAGTATGTGGTGGGTAACGCACTATCAAAGTTACCCGCATTATCAAAGATACCCCGTTTTACGGTACGAATTTTGAACTTCACCTGACCAAGATAAAGATCACTAAGCCATGCATAACCACCAAACAATGACTCGGTAATTGTTACTGAGGTTAACTCTCGCACTTACGTGAAATTCACGTAGATGCCTAAGTTCATTTTAACATCTGCATATTGTACGTACATTCGGTGTTGAGCTCAAATCCTAAAATGGCACCCGCTTGATTTTTGAAAAACTTCAGAAACTGTTGAGTTTTAAACCCTGCGCAAGATTGATTTCAAGGTAAATATGCTTTGAATACCGAAGAATCCCTGCATTACTTCATGTTTAATACCTGATTTATAACCTCTTTCAATTCTAGTAAGCGAAGGCTACAACAAGACAGACCAAACTCACAAAAATTGGGAAACAGGATTCAAAATGCTCTGATTGAATATAATAATACCACAATCTTTAAAGTTTGTTTATTTTTTCCAATTGGGAATTAGTTTTCTTCCAAAACCTCTTAGAAATATTAGTATTATTTACCGTTTTGAGTTTGGTTTTAACTTGATTTTACATTTATCTAGGGTGGTTTGCCCGTTTTCTCAAACGCCATCCCGAGTTGTCCAGAAGGACAGCGAACAATTTTTGACGTTGGATAACGTCTTACGGCAACATACTGGGGTACAAATTCGAAAAACGAAAAATCGCTCGCGTCACGAAAAGTGGTTAGATTTTGACTGTTAATAACTTACTAATGCCCGGATAGATTTTCTAGATTCTTGCACCAATCGATTGGAAATCTTTCTACGAATCTACTCCAACAATGAAAACTATTGATTCTCATGGCTAAACTATTGAAAAATTGAGAAATATCGAAGCATGTCTTATTTTTCAAAGAAAAGCACATTTTTCCTGTGTATTCCTGACACAGACATCATTGAGAGATATCTTAGCCACTTTCGTCATTCGAAGGGAAACGCCCCTTTCGGTCTTCTTCTTATTTCTCTTTATTATCTCGTGTTCAGTCAAAGCCAATCAAATTCCACTTCACGCGCACGCGCACGACCGCATTTTAATTCAATCGTCTTCGGTAATCTTTTGGTGTGTTTCTGTCTAAGAATGGAATGAAAACCCAGTTCGATCGATTGTGACTACCACCAACCGTCCTTATCAGGACGACAATTTAATTTTGAAAGAGAGTTATGAGAATTTTACACCGTGAAGAACGACATTACTGGTGAATGGATGTGATGGATTCATATTTCGGTCAGTCATTTGCCACATGCATGCCAAAGCAATCAGTATAAACTTGTCGAATTGAAAGCTAAAACTTATCAGCAACAGCTCTGTTGATGATTTGATTTGGTAAGAAATTGTCGATCGAAACCAAATAAGCGCATAGAGAAAACTGCAAAAATGCTACCGCCGCCCGACGGGAACCTAGGTAAAACTTTGTTTGCCGTTGGAAAACTAATCATCCGAAATTTAAATTGGCAATCAAATAAATTAATTAATTAATAATAGGTGAAATATCTTAAGCCGTAACTCTTTTACGTGGAATACATTGTTGTGGCTCTGAAAAGGGCCGTTTTGCTTAAAATTGCGTCCTAATTCAATTTAAACTCGTTCGCCACGGATACGACGAGCCAGCTAGAAGGCCTTCGGCATGATGGTGACACGCTTGGCGTGGATCGCGCACATGTTAGTACCCTCAAAGATAGGCCTCGCTCGCTTCCTGCTGGGCCATGACGCCAAGCTGTGTAATCGCAGATCGGTCTTGAAGTCCTGAGCGATTTCACGGACCAGGCGCTGGAAATACAACTTGTCGATCAGCAGCTCCGTAGAATTCTGGTAGCGACGGATCTCACGCAGAGAGACCGTTCCTGGCCGATAGCGATACGGCTTCTTGACTCCTCCGGTGGCTGGGGCGCTCTTGCGAGCGACTTTCGTGACCGGCTGCTTGCGAGGGGCTGCTTTCCAGCCATCGTCGTAGTAGTGTTCTCTGGACGGATTGAAACAAACGAATGATTGAATTTGCGCGGCTGCCGGTCCCTTTTATGACCTTCTCTTGCGAGCGAGCGAGACGAACAGTGAACAGCGAGCGAGCAAGAAGAATTCATCCATCGCGTACCGCATAAAAGCAGCCGAGCCGGCGGCCCGAGCATCAGTTTTGTTACAATCGTTGCCGAAGTTAGACCGGCCTCGGAAAAGGAAGCGCCAAGCGTGACAACATCCATTGCATCATCACCAAGCCCGCCATCCGCCGTCTGGCTCGCCGTGGCGACGTCAATCGTACCTCCGGTCTCATCTACGAGGAAACCCGCGGTGTGCTGAAGTCATCCAGAATTCTGTCGGCTACGCTCTGAAGTGGCAGGGCCATACGCTGTACAGATTTGGAGGCTAAATCGTCCCCATCACCGACAGCAAAACTACCACTGAATTCACAAAACCTGAGCATGAAATGGCGATCGACGATATCCTCACCCAACCGTCCTTTTCAGGACGACAATTTAATTTTGAAAGAGTTTCGAAAATATTTCACGCAACATTATTGGCAATAGTCACAGCAACAGAACTGTCGGAGAATCAAAAATAATAGTTTTGGTGAAATTTTTAGTGATTTGCGGTAAACATTTTACCAAAATCAGTAAAATTCCAACAATATCTACAGATTTTGTTTACCGAATGTTCCGCTGCTGAGTTATTATCAAAATTCGTAACTCACCCTTAGTGTGTGGACAAGAAAACCAGCATCAATAATTTACAATCATTAAGGTGAAGAAGAATCGAAGCCAAACCTCAAATTTTCAAGAGCACGGATCTGGAGAACCGAAAACCCGTTTGAGCTGAAAACTTAATCGATTGGTCACCACCAGCGAGTGACCAATCGATTAAGTTTTCAGCTTAAACGTATGTTTGGTTCTCCAGATCCGTGCTCTTGAAAATTTGAGGTTTGGCTTCGATTCATCTTCACCTTAAGCTGCTGCAAATCCAGTGTCCGGTTTGTGAAATCGCTGGCTACGAGATGGCTGAAGAAAATCAGCTCAAGCCGCTTGTTCAAGCGCCCATCATCATCGCCACCGCAAATCTTATCGGGCGAGGAGGATTTCAACCTGTTCGCTGGCAAAATGTGTCCGCGTTACTCGATTCTCACAGTTCAATCGGCCCTTTTCAGTGCCAACAAATGTGTCCTAAAGAGTTATTTGTGTAATATTTGCTAATGTGTTTACCATATTCTTACATTTATTCATCTCGTAGCATCATACAATATCTGATTAGTTATGAATAATTGACAAAACGACAAATCGAGAATGTTTCCGAGTCGTGCTGTCGGAATGCAATAAATATATTTTCTATTGTTAAGGAATGATTCAAATATTACATAACCCAAAATGTGCCAGTTCTAGACCCCCTCCTTCCCCACGTAACAACTTTTGTATGGAAGATTTAAATTGTGTATAAGGGCTGTAACACTATGGAAGACCCTCTCCCTCCCCCTGTGACGGAACGATATATTTGAACGATAAGGCCTGATGTCGTCACTGCGTTCGCATGTTTTCCAATCTCCGTTGTGATGCGCCGTCATTGCCAAAGCCAAGATAAAATTTTCCTCAGTACCGCCAGATGCAATTTCTTCTTAGCAGACGCAAAAGTTATCTTCTTTTTTTGACGTTGGATAACGTCTTACGGCAACATACTGGGGTACAATTTCGAAAAACGAAAATCGCTCGCGTCACGAAAAGTGGTTAGATTTTGACTGTTAATAACATGCTAACGCCCAGATAGATTTTAGAGATTTTTGCACCAATCGACTGGAAATCTTTCTACGAATCGTTTCCAATAATGAAAACTATTGATTTTCATGACTAAACTATTGATGAATGGGTAAATATCGAGGCATGTCTTATTCTCCATAGAAAAGCCCTTTTTTCTTGATGTTATAAGGTTTTGATGTTTTGAAGTTTACATGTACGTACCGTAATTTCTGGTGAAATTGATCATTTTTCATGGTTTTTCTCGTCTGTTTTCAATAATCCCTAAGAAAGTCCCTGATATCTAACAGAAATTTAACTATTTCAACCGTAGGTATGAAATTGGTACCAGTTTAGAAGTTTTCCTGCAGGCCCATGACGGCCGAGCTCTGGAATCGCAGATTTGCCTCTACATTTTCCCGGATACCACGACGAAGCAGAAGAAGGTCTTCATTGTGCGGAAATTCTTCGAGTATCGAAAGGAGATCATGCTAATCATCGTGACTGGCAACTTTAACATCAATTTGAGCAAAGAGGAGAACATGGAGTTCGCGGACTTCATGGAGAAAGACCTCAACCTCAACTGGCTTCGGAACCGACTAAAACAACCAATTTTAGTGGATCATGCGTGGACCTTACGTTCAACCGGAATATTTGTTTGGGGATCAAGAGTTACCGCTCATGCTTCTCTTCCATCGACCGAGTCTATCGGTGTTGAAGTGTTAACAGAACCAAAAGTATGAAAATTGATTAGATATTTCTTAGTAGAAATCTTTCATAAGTTCGTGACGGTCTCATGCCAGGAAATAGAAGAAGCTAACGTTATCCAACGTCAACTTGGCGGTTGTATCTCGGAAACAACCTCTTACTTTTCTGAAACGAGAAATGTAACGGAAGAAAATGTGAGCAATTAGTTCGAGAAATTGAACAATATCTCACAGAAACAGGCAATTTACGAATTTTAAATGATACAGAAAGAGTGTTCAACATGGACGAAAGTGCATTTGCATTAGTTCCTAAGAAGCAACGGGTTCTCGCTCCGAAGGGTATGAAAAACGTCCAATCCATATCGGCAAACAGTGAACGTGAAAATTATACACTGTACTCATGGCAGCATCTGCAAATAGAGAACTTGCACCACCGCTAATATTGTTCCCTTACAAATCTCGATTACCTTCAGACGTTGTTAGGAGTGTCCCACGAGACTGAGAAGTTGGAAAAACAGAGTCGGGATGGATAAATTCTGTTTCATATGTACATATCGAAAGTATTCTATCCTTGGCTTGTCAAACACAAGAGAACTTTTCCAGTCCTGTTATTTGTTGATGGACACACCTCTCATGCTTCTTCCGAAACGGTTGAGTTCTGTAGAAAGCATGAAATAGTACTGATTTCGATTCTACCAAACTCTACACATTTTACACAACCACTCGACGTGAGTTTCTTCTCGCTCATGAAGAAATCTTAGAAAATCTGGGAAGAAGTATTGAAACAATGGAGATTTGATAACTCGTTCGGAATTCGCTCCACTATTGGAAATTGCACTGGATCGAATGCCACAGAAAGATATTGCAATCATCAATGGTTTCAGATTGTGTGGATTGGTGCCGTTTTTCCCGGAAGCTCTCGATTACGAGTCTCTCCCAAAACCGAAAGAGACTCAACCCGCTTTAGATCATATGAGTGATGCTTCCGGTCTAGAAGAACCACGCATAGTAAACCTATCAGATGACACTGACACGTTAATGCTTCCAGTGGGCATTTATGCCCTTTGAAGGAAGCACCACACTAGACAACGGACTAGCATGCAACGCCCAGTGGCACAGTCGGAAAACAGTCCTCACGAAAAGTTTACCGGCCTGAGGCGGGAATCGAACCCACACTCCCTAGCACGATGCGGCTAAATGCCTGGTGACACTAACCGCACGGCTAGATCCACAAATAATAAACGTACCGAATGAACTTAATTTCAAAATTATTGAACCCGTCATTGAGCCAGTGGAAGCGTCAAACATCGAAGCGAATCGTCATCATTAAATCGATGGATCGGTATTACTAAACGCATCCAACAGCAGGTTGCCTTCAGAACAGTTGAAATTATTCAAACAACACCGTAATAAGTTGATATGGCCAGGAACTGAGGGGGATAGAAGTCTCTTCCTTTTTTGGAGAAAACTAATGGATGAAGTAGAAGGTCCTCCATTGTACTTGATATTGGATTCCCCTTATTAGGACATTGCTCCTGGAAGTTCAATGAATTTGGGTGTGCTAATATTCTTGATTTATTTATTCATATTACATTTGATATCCATATATTTCCAACAGCGTCCCATTTGAACAAAGGCATTCTGGATTCTGAACCTGCTGCATTGATAACTCATTCCGATGAAAGTGTCAATAGCTCTTCTAACGTGGAGTCAACCCTTCCTACCGTTAGAGAGAATGTATTGGAAATTGTATACATCGACCAAGGTACCTACATATTAAGGCTTAATAAAACTTACCCGTTTTCAATACATAATGTAAATCACAGGTCTGCAAGACAAGCTTAAATAAAACTGTCTTGAAATTGATTAAACGAATCGTGAATCGCTCAATTCAGAAGATAAAGCTCCTTTTCAAGGTAATAATATCGCTTAACATACATCCATTAATTACGTCACGCAAAACTTGATGATTTTCGACAATCTCTTCGCCCGCCCTATGACACACTTTTTGTTTGGAGATATCGACATTTTTCTCCAAGCTCCCATCATCCTGAAACCATAACGTAATTAAAGAACGTTTGCAAAGATCATAGTCTTTATATAAACTTTTTATTTTTCTTTAGAAACTCAACCGAAAGAAAAGCTAACAAACGTCAATTTCCTGCAGTTGCAACTAGCGATGAAAGGTTGCAACTATACGAAAAGGAGAAGAGAGAAAAGATTGAGAAAGAAAAGGCAAAACAAGAGAGAATTAAGACAGAAGAAGAATATGACAGAAAAAATTGGAACTGCACGAAAAACTTTCAAGAAAAAGTCAATTAAAAGTATCGACATCGATAAAACTGATCAGCATATAGAAACAGAGTAAACAATTTAATTTATGGTTCACCTTCGCATTATTATCATACAAATTTTGTATTGTTCAACACTTTCTTCATGTTAACTAGTTATAATTTCGTAGTTTTTAAACTCGTATGATTGTTTAAATAGAATAAAACTAAATTAGAGACCAAAGTAAGCACTGAATCTTTGTATCATACTAGATCAGAAATAACAAAAATAAACATTATGCAAGTATAAATATCATAAAAACTGTTATCTCTTGTTACTAAGAATAACACTGTGCCCCTTTATCTCAAGATCGTATATTTATTTTTAATGAAAATAAATAATTGAAAGATCCACTGGATCATGTGTTAACTTTTTCGTTGTTAAGGAAAATAAACACCAAAAGAGGATATGTATGGATAGTTTACATGAAGAAGGAGATAATTAATTATGTGTTTTTATTATTTAAGAAACCAAAATATGCCTAAAATGCTCCTTAATTTTTACTTTGATTTTCGAAAAAAGTATCATTGCTCATATAATTTGGTTTCTGAAGTTTAGTCTAGTAACAGTTTAGGGCCAGATGTACTTTATTTTGCTCTCCAAAACGTTTGGATTTTCGAGCACTCAACATGAATAATTGCATATTAACCTTCTACGGAATATTCGCCTTTATTGCCTAATGTAGAAATGGCCAAAAAGTTGGAAACAACATAATAAACGGAAAATAAACTTGACGATATTACTTATGCCACCCAAGAAATAGCATTATCCGGAATTCGAAGCAAAACGTCCGGATTTCGAAGCAGTGATAGATGAGTGTCCGGATTTCTAAGCACAAGCAACTGATAAGTAGGATTTGTTTCATAAACATATTTAAAGCATTGATTTTTATATTCTTCTGGTGCTTAGGAGTCCGGATTTCGATGCAAAACGGTACTTTTGAAATTTCTAAAGTTTCAAGAAATAGGATGAACTGATGTCTCAAAAGATTGCTCAATTCAATTACCTCTGTCTGAAGACATAGCAATTAATCTCCTATCGCCTAAGTAAATACACCGTCTCATACGAAGAATTTGTATCCTAACTTCATAGAGCTGGGTAAATTTGAATCATGACCACAGTCTCTATTCGGTGTCACTGCTCTAACAAGCCGTGTGCGAGTTAGACAATCCATTTGTTTCGGTATAATAAAATGTTCTTCTTTCTGCGATGGAACATTAGATTGGAACATTACTCTTCATTTTTACGTCCGATCGGAGAAACCTGCTCGAAAACGTGTCTCCCAGAGGCCGCGGCACATAGAACAATTCGTTAGCAACGAGACATCTTGTAGGTAAGACTCTACAATGGTATGCTATGGATTTGGATTTGGAATGTCACTCAGCGGGAAAACATTGTTCGATTGGAACAACGTGCACTAAACTCAGTGGAGCGGTACTAACAAAAGTGCCGAGCGTCATGATTGAAATCAAGAAACATCAAATATTTGTTCTTGCAAAAATCATAAAACGGACAAGGGGTCAATAAGCTGGTCAAAGCATGGGAAATAATCAAATTGATTTTGATTCGAAGAATATCTATAGAGGCATTTGTAGGTACGATTGGCATTGATTCTAGATTGGTAAGAGATAAAATGATTTGGAAAACTATAAATAAATCTAAGCACACGATTTCTTTATTAGTATAATTCCATACATTGGGAAAAGATTCTGGACCGACCGGGAATTGAACCCAGACACCTTCACCCCTTCACCATGGCTTTACTTTGTAGTGGTGCACTTGACCACTAGGATAAGGAAGTCTTTCAAACATTACATTTTAAATTTAGGTGTTAGGTAACATAAAACAATGTTCAGGTTAGACCTGAGTACCGCCGATCCATTTAATTGCAGCTCCAAAGTTTCGACCATAAGTACTGTTCATTTTATAAAGTGGACACTTTGTTTATGCTATATCTTTTTTATTTATTGATAAAATCGTAATAGGTCTTCTGTGCATCGTTGAACAATTATTCTACAATGTTATGAAAATACAAAATCTCACAAAATACTTTTAGTTGAAGATCTAAATATGTTTACCAAAAACTCATAAGAAAAACCGTTTGTCAAAGTTAAGCATAATTTTCCGCGTAAAAAATTTCCTCATTTTTATGAACAAATTGTATGTTGCTATCCTTTACTATTCTACTAAATGTAGAGCTTTAAAAGAGTCAATAATATTTCACCATTCTCTGACACTAGATCACTCTAAAGATTTATCCCTTATGACCAAAATTGCTAAAACATCATCCTTTTACTCCCAGCAAAAAAGGAAAGTTAAATGCGTGTTAAAAACTGGTTTAGATTACTAAACAAATTATAATTGTATAAAACAGAGCGAAAACTTGAGCTTTTACCGCTTTTTTAGGTTTATTTTTTTTTTCTTTATTGTCGTTTTATTGAAAAATCTCATACTTTTAAAATCTTGTACAAATGTTTATCGACCTAGAGCAAATTTTAAGCCTTTTTCTCCGAATGTTTTCATAGGTAATCTCAAAATGACATATTATGAAAATAATACAATAAAATAAATTCGATTTCATCACAGCAGTGTTCCCAACTTTGATGATTGACATTGTGCTTTGGGAGGTCTTCTGGAAGTAAATCATTTGTTTTTTCTGTTGTGCTTTAAATGTGATGTGGGGACCATATAAGCAACTTTATGAAGGCGTAGGTTATTGTTCATATTAATTTTAAATTAATACTTCCGTCAAGACGAACTTGAAACCTAAAAAATTCTACTCATATCAGTTTCATTTAAATTTAAAATATTTTACTCTAAAGAAATCGATAAACACTGATTTTATGATATCTGGAAAGTTGTTGCTCCAAAAATTACTTGATATTTTTCAGCAGGCTTCTGATTGATGATGCTTTAAAAAAACAGGCCTTATTTAAAAAGAAAAAATATAGGTTGTCGAATTTTCAAGCCAATTTCTAATAATATTTGTTTTTTATAAACTCCAAAAATCGACTATTCTACACGTTGTTCCTTATTAGTGTGATATTTAATTATTTTGGTGGGTTTTTAATATCGCAATATTGTTCAATATTAGTCGAACGACGTACAGAAAACCGATTGCGATTTCATTGATAAATTAAAAAGATATTGCATGTACAAGGTGTCCACTTTATGAAATGAACAGTCCTTATTCAAAGAAATGCCCAACGTAATAATTGAGTGCTGCTTCAGAAATGAAGTCACGAAGTCCTAAATGCGTCAAGGTATTTCTCCAAAAATCTCTCCAGAAAATTATCCAGTGAATCCTTCAGGAATTCTTCAACGAATCCCATCAATTATCATTTCAGAGATTCTTCTGAGGACCTTCTGGAGTTTCTATAGGAATTCATCTTTGAATGTGGATTCATTCTGTAATGCGAGTTTTTCTAGCATTCCTCGATGAATTTCACGAGATTTATTATAGCGGTTCCTCTAAAATTTCCTACATAAAGCTGTTGAAGTATTTGTCTATAAGTTTCCAGGAATCCAAGATTTTTTTTCCAAAAAAAAAAAACGGCATGTATATATTTTTTTCGAATAACCCTTCATGTATTATGCTTTGTATTCCTCCATGAATTTCTCCTCCAGCAATTTTTGTTGAAAAATAATCCAGTAATTATACCTGGAATTTATTCATAGATTTCCCCATGCGAAATTTGTAAGAATTATCTCAGAAACGTGGGAGAACAATCTTCAGGGATTACTTCTAAAGTATCTCTAGGATTTTCTACATGCAAACCTCCAGGGATTACTCCATTCGTGTCTCTAGGGATTCATCCAGAAATCACTAAAAACAAAACTCAAAGAGTACATTCTGCGATTTTTTTCAAGACATTCTCACAAAAATTAATTTGACATAGGTTGCCGTAAATCATGGGCCCTGAAGCCGAATATGAAGATTAGACTCTTACCAAATATTAACTTTTTGAGTTATTTAAAAAATGAAAACACCTTGAATCGCGAAGTACACCACATCATTCAGGTATTCATTCACAGATTTCTCCAGGCATTCTGAATAGAATTTTTTTTCTAGACTCCTACCATGCATTGACCCTTTTAAAACGCTTTAGGAGCGTTCCATATTTTTTGAATGAATATGTCTATTAAGGTGAAGGTGAATCGAAGCCAAAGTTCAAATTTTCAAGAGCACGGATCTGGAGAACCAAACACCCGATTGAGCTGAAAATCTAATCGATTGGTCACCACCAGCTAGTGACCAATCGATTAAGTTTTCAGCTTAAACGGATGATTGGTTCTCCAGATCCGTGCTCTTGAAAATTTGAACTTTGGCTTCGATTCATCTTCACCTTAACTTCGTCGTATTGCGGCGCTCATTTTTAAATTCACATCCATTGGCGGCGGTAACGCGCAGATAACACTGCGGAACACGTTTTTGTTTCCAGCATCAAAATACCTCTATTTACTTAATAAAGGGTTGCTGAATCCATTGCCGTTTACAGAAATATCATAGCACGTCTAGTTTTTGAGATATTGGCTGTTGAAAATGCGAAAATTGACTATTTCAGCCAACTTGCATGCAAGTTTGCCACCTTGTAATGCAATTTATTTACTTAATTTGCCACAGAATTCAAACTTTATGTGTATAACAATACTTATCAACAAAGTTTGTAATACTTTTGACCCGGAAAAGTTATTTTTTGATGGTTTAGAAAAGTATTGTATTTTGCCATATAAGAGAAACGAAGAATTTAGTATGGAGACTACTATCATATTGAAAAAATCGGTTTAATCTAAATTTAATCGTGTATTTTCAACCAAAATACATCTAAAATGAAAGTTTAAGTCCTCTTTTGCATGCTAGATAGATAAGAAGACAAAAAAGTTTGATAAAATATATTTCAAATTTTAGGTAAACATCGATAAAATCAATGTTTTATACAACTTTGGCGATCTGTAGCTAAAAATTGTGACGTGCTGGGAAATTTCTGAGAACGGCATCAGATTCAGCAACCCCAAATCTACTGGAGACACATAATTTGATCCTTGAGACACGCAAAAATGTCATTTTTGTTGCGCTGTGTAATATGCGCGCAATTCAAACGCTACGTCGAAATTCCAGTAGACTTGGATTTTTTGCGAATGTTCCAAATTTGCCAAATATGAAACAATTGGTGCGACGGTATATCGACATTTTCAGATAATCGCACCCCGTTCATTTTTCTTGCAGAGCTCAATTTTAATAGTATTTTTTCCCAGAATTCTTTCAAGAAAGTTTATGATGATATTATGAAGAAATTTACTATGAATTATGGTAGGAGTTCTTTCTAGCACGTCATCAGAATTATGTGTAGGGTCCATAAAAAAAATTCAAATTTATCAAAAATCTTCGAAGGTGTGGTCCAAATGCATGAGAAAAATAACGCCACACGTAAAATTTCCCAATATTGATGGCAAAGAACTAGAAGAATCTTACACATGGATTCTTTCAAAGATGCCTAGAGTAATTCTCAATCAGTCGTATATCAAGTCCAATGGTGGTAAGCTCCATCGAAGGTCATATGCCAATCGCGTTGGAGCTTATTACCATAATAGATATTTCTATAAAAAAATCTCCCAACATTCGTAGTTATTTCTTAAGGAATCATGCCAAAGTTTATTAACTGGATTTTTTAAAGAGATTTGTTAAAGGAGCTACTTTAAAAATCCCTGCCATATTTTTTCTATGCATTTTATTGGGAAATTTCAATACATTTCTTCAGTTTTTATGAGATTTCTGATTTCAATAAGATGATTTCTGCACAAGTTTTTACAAGCACGATTTTCATGCTCCTGCTAGTATATTTTAAGATTTTTATTGAACTATTTTAAGGGTTTCATCTGATTCTATTTTCGAACATTCGTACGAGAATTCCTAAGGCGTCCTGCGTAATTTCTCCAAAGATTCATCCAGCTACATATTCCTAATAGGATTTTTTCAGAAATTCTTCACGTGTTCCTGAGAAGATTCTATGACATATTTCACTGATTTCCAAAGTTTCTTTTTATAAGCCATTTCTAGACATTATCAAAAGATTATTAGAGGTTTTAAAAACCCAAGGATTTTCAATCACAATTGTTTCAAGCATCCATGTAAGAATTCCTCAATTTCTCAAGATATTCCTCGTGGGAAATTTTTTCTCAGTTTTCCTTTTGAATTTAGTCAAGACTATCTCTGTAAGGTGGTGTGTCGCTGGCCCTTTTTTCAAGTATGTTTCAAGGAAGTTGTCATGTCTTGTCATTTTGATTATCGATAGGGCAGAAATTGCTTCCAAAATAGTTTTACGTAAGTAGTTGGAATAAGAGTGGTAGAGTACAAACGTGACAGTCTTCAGTATGCAATGCATGAAACATCTGCAACTTTTTCAAGTATTCCTTAAGAATTGGCATCAGGGTATTATGAGATTTTAATAGAAATTCCAGAATACTCAAAAGAAAAATATCTGCGGATATCTTCCGGTGAAGTTGATCAATTATTGCGATAGGTTTCCAAAAATGGAGAGATCCGCTATTCACTATATTTAGGGTCTCTGAATCAAGTCTCAAAAATCTTACAACTTGTTGATAATTCGGTCAATTTTAGAATTGAATGATGTGAATTTCAGAATACACCACTTTAAACGCCTGAAATGCTATGTGCTATATAAGCTATTTCGTTTGAAATCAGCAACCCTCTCACAAATACATTGTTTTTTTCTCTGAAAATGATTTTTTATCCTCCATGCAAATTCAAAACTGGGTTTACAGTACATATATGGAAAGCATGAAACAGTTCATTTAAATGGTGTCTTTATGCAGCCTTTGCAATAGTCCATTGTTTGGAGAAGAACCCTTCAACAGTTCATCAAACATTTCCTTAAATCTGTTTTCCCATGGTGTAATTATTTCAAATGTCAACCCGATTTTAGAAATATCAAGAGTAGCTGTCAGATAATGTGACATCACAGAAATTGTGACACCGTAATCCGGGGTAACATTGATCATTTTTTTTAGTTTTTCTTAAATTTTTCATTTCACAATACAAATGTTACAAGTTTCATATTTTTAAAACAAGTACTGGCACCCACCGCTCCTAACTTTGTACTTTATTTTGTTTTTCGAAAGATTTAAACATGTTTAAATAAATGTTTTAAGTGATTTTTTGATTCAGCTGATATGGGGTAACATTGATCACCCAAGTAAACAACGTTCGCTAATATTCGAAATGTCGTTACTTACTAAAATCAGGGGCCCTGAAGCCGAATATGAAGACCAAACTCTTACACGTCATTTACTTTTGGAGTTATTTCAAAATTAAAAACACCGTGAACCGCGGAATACCCCTAAAAGTAGGCAATTTCCTTAGGAAATTCTACATTCGTAATAGTAATTAGTTAATGTTGCCTAATTGAATAAACTTATGAAAGATTTGACAACGGAATCGTTTTCGGCGATGCCATTTTTAGTAAGAACCGCATTTTCCTTGATCACATCGTCTGCAGAACTCATGTGAGACATGAATTTTCGGTAGTGTCAGTGAAAATGATAGAAATCATTGTTTCAAAAAGTTGACAAATTTGCGCATGAACTAAACGCAATTTTGGCAAAAACCCTAATTATCATTAGCTTATGAATATACGAAAGAGAGGCACCATTCATGGTTCGAAAATGTTTCATCAATAAATCTTTATTTGAACGTTTAACAAGATGAGTCATCCCGATCAATGTTACCCCGCTGATCAATGTTACCCCGGATTACAGTAATTGAAATCAGATCAAAGCTCTCTTCACAGTCTTTACATGTGGGTACGGAAATGATCAACTTCTCCCCACTTATCAACTACACCCCGAATCACCAGGAACAAATATAGGACATATTTTATTAAGCCTGTTTGGATGTAAACATTATTCAATAACGCATGATAGGCCACTTGTTATGCATATAGAGCTAAAAGACTTTGCTCAAAGAAGTTTAAAGATAAACTAACAATGTTAATATTGGTTGAACGTTACTAAAGGCCCTAAGTGCAAATGAGAGATTTTCTCTTCTCTCGCTCTCTTTTGATTATTACAATGGAATACTAAGCTTTTGGGAAGTTTTTCAACAATCTATGACACAATATTACATTGAGGATTTTTTAAAACAACAAACTTATATTAGAGTTTAGACATTTGTGGCGCCTTAATCGTCCGGGTATTGATGCACCACGGTACATGCAAACCCACTTTATGATATAAAGGCCCATTCCCAAACGCTGAAGGGGGTGGGTGGGTGTCTGTCAAGTGTTACAGCACATACAAAATTTCCAAAATGTTCATACAAAAATCGTTACGAGGGGGTAGGTGAGTATCAAAAATTACCATTTTCGGATTTATGAATAACAATTTATCCTGACGTCCAAACAAGATGTGGTATTGGGCAAAGTTGTAGCTGAAAGGATTTCACATGAGAAGAGTTTGTTATGACGAAAAGATAGAGGGCTGAACAAAAAAGATTGGCGTTTTCCATAGTTATCTCCATATAAACTTAAAGTGGCGTGTGCACAGTCAAATTAATAAGGGAGCCAAAATTTCAAACTTTACATTGTACAGTATCCTTCAGTTTACAATATCGGGACGCATACGCCACTAACGGCATCTGTTAGCTTATTGCCACTTGGCGATTTGTGGTGGCCATATTTGTTACACAAGATGCTGAGTCTAACTTGAACGTCTGTCTACGGTTCCAGGGTGCTGAACATTATGAAACTTCGGACGCTAACTGTATAGACAGAGCTCGATAGTTTTCAACGTTGGTTTTGATCCTTTGTACAGCAGACGAGACTAACTTCCAACGCTTTCAACATATTGAGCAATAAATTTGATACTTGATCAGGACCAGTAGATTTACTCTGCAGTCGAGTTTGCACACCCTCACCTACAGTATCAGTTGATATTTAAAAAAAAAATAAAATGCAACTTCCTATTGCACTCACGATATCGTAAGAGATTGTATTTCGGTGAACATATTAAAAAAAAATGAGTGAAAAGTTCCATCTCGCTCCATATTACGTTCTCTAGGACATAAACTTCCAAAATGTATTGAAATCGAACTGTATTGGTTCCTTTGAACATTTTAAATATAAGTTTGATGCGTCTCAGTGGCGTAATTTTGAGGTACGCAACTGCATCATCATTTTCTAGCGTAGAATGTCATTTCATGCGTTTGAATGCCTTCCTTTTCATTTTGAGCAGTCGTACTAAAGGTTGGCTTCAGGTATCAGAAGGCCGGCTCCAAAGGCACGTTCCCCACCAGTTGGGAGATTTGTGCCATCGCCATATTTGAGCCTATTTCATCATCTACCCGATGGGAGAGGAAAGGGAAGGGAAAGATGGGAGGAAATAGGAATGGGGTCCCTTGAAGAGGGAAGATCGCATAAGCGAAATGAGAGCATGTAGCTCCATACCACAATGGGTTCGAACAGCGCCCTAAAAAGGGCACTGCAAAACGCATGAGCGTAAAGAGAGCCTATAGCTCATTACCACAGAGGGTTAAGAATAACAGGATGTCCTGAAGATTCAGGCTTCTGTATTCAGTTTCACTTAATAAGTGTTTACCAAGTAATTGGAATCGCATTTGCGCAAAAACTGGACAGTTACATATCAGGTGATACGAAGTTCCATAATCGGAGTCACAACTATCACACACAAATGAGTCAGCACGCTGAATATTTGCCATGTGATAGTTGAGTCGGCAGTGGCCTGTCAACGCTCTGACCAAGAGACTGCAATTCTGCTTTGACAGATTTGTTAAATACTTCGCCACCTTTGGAGATGGCTCAGTAATATACAATTTTGTTTGACGACACGACTCCAAACTATTCCAATATTGCTTGTGCTGAGTTGCCGCCCAAGAGTTTATCTGAAGCTTCACTCAGCACTTCGAAATTGGAATAGCCGGCTCAGGGCCAATGAAGTCATGCGATGCTCCATCGCGAGCTAGCTCATCAGCCAATTCATTTCCAGCGATGGAAGAATGGCCAGGTACCCATACAAGGTTTACAGAGTTGACTGAATTCAGTTCCTCAATTTGAGTTCGACATGCGATAACAAGCTTCGACCTTGAGTTGGCCGAAGCGAGAGCTTTTATAGCAGCCTGACTATCTGAACAGAAGTATATGACTTTACCCATTACGCGCTGTTGAAGTGCTGATTGCACTCCACACATAAGAGCAAATATTTCCGCCTGAAAAACGGTGCAGTTTCTACCAAGTGAGTAAAACTGATTCAGCCTTAGCTCACGAGAATATACTCCTGCACCAGCTCTACCTTCAAGAAGGGAGCCATCAGTGTAACATACTATATTGTTTGATATACTTCTTTCCAAATAGCCAGACGTCCACTCTTCCCGTGAAGGGAATTGTGTGGTAAATGTCCTGTAAGGAAAGTTACAAGCAATTGTGAGATCACTTGGAGCAAGGACAAATTTGTCCCAATTCACCAAAAGTGGAAACAACGAAGTGTGTGTAGATCTACGATTCACTGGATTTTTCTCCAGTAGATCCAGTACCCATAAACGGTAAGAGCAAGAAAGTGCTTCTTGTTTAAGATATATGTGTAGTGGCGCAACGTCGAAAAGGGCCTCGAGTGCTGCTGTGGGAGTTGTAGAGAACGCACCAGACATCGCCATCAAGCACATCCTTTGGAGATGGCCCAATTTTGATTGGATTGTTCTCACTTCGCCCTTTTGCCACCACACAAGACATCCATATGCCAATATTGGTCGAACAACTGTTGTGTAAATCCATTTGATATATTTGGGTTTGAGGCCCCAAGTTTTACCAAAGGTTCGCCGGCATTGACCGAAGGCCATACAAGCTTTTTTGACTCTGAAATCAATGTGAGCTGTCCATAAAAGTTTGGAATCTAGAATGACTCCGACATACTTTACTTGATCAGTCACATTAATCTCAGTGCCAAAAAGACGTAAAGGTCGAATTCCATCGCGGTTTCGTCTTTCCGTAAAAAGAACAATAGATGTTTTATTCGGGTTAACCGAAAGGCCATATTGGCGACACCAACTCTCGACTACCTGAAGAGCACTTTGCATCAGGTCGAATAGGGTGCTTATGCACATACCAACTATCAGAGCTAGATAGTCGTCGGCAAATCCATAAGTTGGAAAACCGCAATTATTGAGTTGCCTCAATAGCGTATCTGCTACGAGATTCCACAAAAGTGGTGACAAGACTCCCCCTTGGGGGCATCCGCAAACACTCAATTTTCGAATCGCTGCTTGACGCAATGTCGAGAAGAGATGTCGGTTTTTGAGCATTTGATGAATCCAATTGGTAATCATTGTAGGTAGCCCATGGTTTCGTGCGGCTTCCAATATGGCATCGAAAGACACGTTATCAAAGGCACCCTCAATATCCAAGAAAACACCCAAGCACGATTGCTTCTGAGCGAATGCTTTCTCGATATCGTATACAACTTTGTGTAAAAGAGTCACAGTGGACTTTCCAGATTGGTAAGCATGTTGATTCACATGAAGAGGCATGTTTGCCAGATAAACATCACGGATGTGATGATCGATAATGCGTTCCAGACATTTCAGAAGAAAAGAGGTCAGACTGATTGGTCTAAAACTCTTCGCTTCCTCATACGACGCACGTCCTCCTTTTGGGATAAACTTTACAGTAATATCACGCCAGGATTTGGGAATGTACCCGGTAGCAAAACTGCTTACAAGTAGCTTTTTCAAAACATGTTTGATAGACTCAAATCCCTTTTGGAGCAGAACAGGATAAATCCCATCCGCTCCTGGAGATTTGAAAGGAGCAAAACTATTAAGTGCCCATTGAATCGATTCAGTAGTTACGATACTGCGAGCCGAGGCCAGAGACTCGTAACTACATGAAAAGACATTTGGTTCATCCGTAGATGCTATTGCCACTTGGCGATTTGTGGTGGCCATATTTGTTACACAAGATGCTGAGTCTAACTTGAACGTCTGTCTACGGTTCCAGGGTGCTGAACATTATGAAACTTCGGACGCTAACTGTATAGACAGAGCTCGATAGTTTTCAACGTTGGTTTTGATCCTTTGTACAGCAGACGAGACTAACTTCCAACGCTTTCAACATATTGAGCAATAAATTTGATACTTGATCAGGACCAGTAGATTTACTCTGCAGTCGAGTTTGCACACCCTCACCTACAGTATCAGTTGATATTTAAAAAAAAATAAAATGCAACTTCCTATTGCACTCACGATATCGTAAGAGATTGTATTTCGGTGAACATATTAAAAAAAATGAGTGAAAAGTTCCATCTCGCTCCATATTACGTTCTCTAGGACATAAACTTCCAAAATGTATTGAAATCGAACTGTATTGGTTCCTTTGAACATTTTAAATATAAGTTTGATGCGTCTCAGTGGCGTAATTTGGAGGTACGCAACTGCATCATCATTTTCTAGCGTAGAATGTCATTTCATGCGTTTGAATGCCTTCCTTTTCATTTTGAGCAGTCGTACTAAAGGTTGGCTTAATCATTCAGAATAATGTGTGACTCTTTTCGTTGTTTACCGAGTATCAACTAAAGCATAGTGCAGGAATACGGACTATAACACGATCATCCAAAACAACTGCATTCACACTGATCGTTTCTATAACTTTTGTTGCTAGAACTTATGATTTCAGTGATTCATTAAGCTAAAATTTTAAATACATCAGCTTGCCGATCAGCAAATTCAAACTCTTTTCTCTCACGATTCCAGTTATTTCAATCGATCCTGCTTATAACTTCTCCCATCGCTCAAACACAATTTGTATTTTCACCCATAGATAAATGTTGTCTTATCAGAGACCAGTTTTGCTTTGGATATCTGCCCATTTCCGTCGGAATCCATTTTTCGGTTCTCCGCCTTTGTCCATCGGAGACCTAACGTTCCGCGGATTTCTGCCTTTGTCCATTAGAAATCGTCGAATTTCATCTCCGCCCATGTCCGTCGGAGATTACTGTTCTAGCTTTTTATAAGATTTCTGTCTCTCTCAGAAATCTGTTCATTTTTACTCTATAAATTTTAATTTCATTACCTTAATTCTACCAACTACGCTGTTGTAGTAAATTGAGAAGTGTGTATGCGATTCAAGATTAGACCAGGCCTTTGCACGGGTTCACTATTTGACATTTTAGCGGTGCCGTGTTATTTATGTGACCATGGCAACCAGTGAATTCGGCACCGCTCAAACGTCAAATTAGTGAACACGTGCATAGGTCCATAACTCACAGAATGTTTGTTTTTCGGTTTATATACTCAAATTTATCAAAGCCTGCTTATCATACGATGTTTCCTGAATTTATAATTTCTCGCATAACTTATGATCTCGCCTAAAAAGCCAATAGTAGTCATGTGTGTAGCTTGTTGTTTCTGATGATTTGAATGGATAAACACGTTTTTTATCAACTCTATGGTGAAGAAACGATCATTATCCACCTGCCAGTGGAATTGGATTGGATGTTTATACATTCATTTCCTCAGAAACAACCAGGGGGTGGCATGAGCCAACATTTACCAACCCAACATCAATTCAACATGGCGTCCAGTGTTCTTGTTTTGATTATTTTGTGAGGGACAAAACATATGTTTTTATGGGTAGGAGACATCAATGATACCTCGCTGATGCGTAAAACATTAAACAAAATGATGAACTAATGAAAAGCGTCTTCAAATACGACGATTCAATGCGATATGTTTAATTGCCAGAATCTAGCACTAGCAGCGTATGCGCCGTATACTCGAAAATCAGGAGCAAGGTTAGGGCAGCCGTGTCAGTCCCCTGGCAACAACGAGCTACACACGTGGCTACCAATGGCTTTTAGGGCGTTATCCCAGATTATGCGAGATTTGATACACTGAAATTAAATCTCCATTATATTTTATGTGCGCAAGACAGATAAAACTGTTTCAGGAGCTTGTCGCCCGATTTTATGTGCACCATTTGATTTTTATGTGCACTATAATACAGTTCCAATGACACATTTATGAAACTTATTAAAGTGGAACATAAATTACGAGTGTATAAACCTATAGTTGAGAATTATCAACTTCCGCACATAATTTCCTAGTGATTACAAACATAATGAAATATTTGAATGGCGGATTAAACAAACAGGATCGGTAACGTTTGCACTCCCAAACCTTCAATCCTAATCGTTTCCGGAAAGACATCAACGAAAGCCGAATATCTACCTTGCTGATTATAAAAAAGAAACTGTAAGTAAAATTATCCACCCACTCCAAACAAACTTGAGCGACTAATTCACCACTTTTGTCTAGGGAAATGTGATTCTCTCACGTGTGCCCCAAATTCGGGATTCGATGGCAGTTCTAGTCAATTTCGATCAACTTTTACGTGTATAGCTAAGTATGCTGTTTCGCTCAAGAAAAGTGAAGAAATTTCTTGACTGAAAGGGTCAAGAAATTTCCTACAGAGAACCCCCTTTGAAGTGACATTTCTTCTCAACTGCGTACTGCGATCAGAAAAAAGTGATTTTCTTGACCATTTCTTGGGAGAAATTTTCCACGCTTCGAGATAGGCGATTCCTTTTCTTGTCAGTAGCAAACCGGCCTTATAGGAGTAATCGACGGGGGAATTCTCCCCAAGAAAAACTCGCGTTCCGCATGATGTGCATCATCCGCAGGTGGAGATGGAGCACACATCTACTCTTCGTCCGATTCGAGCACTGGAAACGACAACCGATGACGACGAACCGAAAGCCGCAAAACTCAAGATGCGATTATAATTATAAAGTTTTTTTACACACTTAATAAAAGGTATTCACTAAAGCTGCGTAAACTTTGTATTTGTGTTAAAGATTAATGAATTATTTCAAATGAAATATTCCTGTTCTGACCCAGAGCATTGACAGATCAGATACTAATAATCTAGTTACCCATCACAGCCTATCACAAACGTCCGACATTTCGTAGATTGTTTTTGTAAGAACTCACTATATTTTTTAATATATGTTGGTTTAGTTTAAAGACCGTTTAACAACGTGCCTCGTTCTTTGACCATTATCGAAAATCAAATACTTTGTCGAATATTAGTAAATGTAAATAAATGAAGAGTATCAGGAATAAATTGTGGTGGTTGGTTAGGAGTCTATTATTTATTTATTAGTTCAATAACAAGTGTGTTAAATAAACTATTTGTAACAATTGCAGCGTTATTGATTAATTATGCCCACAAATACAATGCATTAATAAACCTAATAAAATCTAGTTTACAGGCATTTGTTATGTATTTGCGCTGCACATAAATTCCAATATGGACAACATTCCCAAATTTATGTGCAAGACTAATAAAGTACAAGTGCAAAGCTTGATTGCAAAAATATATGTGCAATGCATATAAATTTAACAGGCAGATTCATCTCAGTGTAGTATCTTATTACTTCCTTACAGCGTAGAATCAGAGAACTGAGGACTACGAACCGGAAATAAAAGTTATCGCCTTATTTGATGCGTGGGGAATC
This sequence comes from Aedes aegypti, assembly GCF_002204515.2. Taxonomy (NCBI): domain Eukaryota; kingdom Metazoa; phylum Arthropoda; class Insecta; order Diptera; family Culicidae; genus Aedes; species Aedes aegypti. The sequence goes on from NC_035108.1 coordinate 252,889,794, forward strand.
ATTTTTAATTTTAAATGGAGCTCGCTGTTGAAAATTTCTTTGAACATGTCTTTCAAAGAAATTTTTACTTATTTTGACCGAAACAGCATACTTAGCTTTAGCGTGTTTAGATCAGCATTTTCCGTGTTTGGATCGACCTGACTCGATTTTGATTAGAGTGTCTTGGTCAGCACGCAGCCATCCAGTTGCCACAACAAACAAACATGAAAGTGACAGCAGCAAAGCATAAAAAATCAACAATCTTTTCATTCATTCGCGTTCGTTCGGTCGTCGGTTCCACGTAAAAAAAGTTTTTCTGTTTGGTTTTGCCGATGTTTTTCGGATTTTATTCCTCGTTGAAACGCCTCAAATCGAACTGAATTACCGGTATCCAACGACAGCTGTGCGACGGTGCAAACGGTTCCCGGGGACCACCATGAAGATCCACTTCCGTGAGCAGTACGGATCCACGGGGGAGGAAGTGCTTTACGTGACTCCCGATAGTAAGTGAATACAGTGGCTCAATTTCATATTCGTACAGGACACCCAAGCAAAGTCGGATAACTGGACGATATCAAATTGATAACTTTCATTATCACTGTTATCACTTTTATATTCTGTTTTTCTGTTGTATCCGTGACAGACATGTTTGTTAACAGGTTGATAACAATATATGATAACTTATCACACATCTTTTCCATGACATTTTCATAAAGCGCGTGTTAATAGACAAAGTAGACTTTCCATCACACAACATTTTTAAAAATTGTTTGAAGCCCAAGTTTAAACCAGAACCAGAAAATTTTCTGTGATTTGGGAAAGTGTACCAGTTATGGCTATAGTGGTTCCCTATTTGGTCATATGGGTTTGCTCGAAAACTTTCACATTTTGAATATTTTTGAATGTTTTAACATCAAGATTCATTTGATATCAAACTACTAAAACACACAGAATGATGAAAAATATGAAAATAATCAAACTATCACGTATGGCGAAATAGGGAACCATTATGTCCATAACTGGTACACATACCCACTTGAAAAGATAAAAATGATGATACATATTTTGCTATCAACTTGAACTCAGTGAAACAGAATTTATTGTTACTTTATTATTAGACAAACAAATGTTATGTTGGCTGTTAATTCAGCCCAGTTATCTTATCAGATGATTTTTTTTTTAATTTCTTTATTAGTATTATTCCAAACATTACATTCATTATTTCTTCTATCTAGGTGTTCTGTGTTATTAGACAACACTATCATCCTAATTTGGTAAAACAAATCTAAGATTTTATTAACATTTTGTTAACAACATATTACATTTCAGTACAGATTTTTTACAGGTGAGTTGATTTCACCTGCTAATAAGAGAAAAAGACTTATCAGATGATGATAACCAAGTAACAAGGGGCACTGTTTTCACTTCCAGTTTGTGAAATGTATCCATTGCAATTCCTTTGCTTTGGAGTTATATTGAATGTGTGTGTGTGTCTTTAATCAATTTTTGATTCAATCCAATATTCGCATAGGTAGGGTCGATAGTAGCAGTATGGTCCACCTAAGCAAAAGTTCTTGAAAGCATAGAAACACAATATAATTTAATCGTCCCATAAGATTAATTTGTAGTTTGAAGTATCTCCTTCATTCCACATTTGTCTTGGAGACATTTTTGAAAAACACTATTTTGTGTGTGATTTTACATTACACGGGGCGAAATGTTCCTCCCTACAAGGTAATATTAGCCACCATACTAAATCTTATTGATTATTAATATTTTATTTTCACCGTCTTTTACATGAAGTCACACAGACTGAATTACTGTACTTCTTCTTCTTATTCTTCTTCTTGGCATTAACGTCCTCACTGGGACAGAGCCTGCTTCTCAGATTAGTGTTCTTATGAGCAATTCCACAGTTATTAAGGCGAAGTAGGCCGTCATTGAAATTTGTACGCGCCGTTGATGATTGTTGCTAATTCATCTCACTATTTCGAATCAAAGAAAATCAGTTGGTTTTGCACTGACACAGCTGAAAAAGTATCAGCATACTTTATGCATGTTAGCGCGTGCAGTGATACATTTTCAAGTCAATATAAACTATTAAGACTGAGTTTTATCACTTTGAAATGCAAGCTGAAAAGTCATCATTGTTGCCAAAACTAATGACGGGCTACTTAGCCTTAACTAAGAGCTTTCTTTGCCAAAGTTGCCATTTTCGCATTCATATATCGTGTGGCAGGTAGGTACGATGATACTCTATGCCCAGGGAAGTCAAGGAAATTTCCTTTACGCAAAGATCCTGGACCGACCGGGATTCGAACCAAGACACCTTCCGCATGGCTTTGCTTTGTAGCCGCGGACTCTAACCGCTCGGCTAAGGAAGGCCCAGACAGAGAATTACTGTACTACGTATTTTAAATATTATCTCTAATTCTACCACGAAATACACTCTTGGATAAGTTAAAATCCAATACATTGCTTTTGACGTTAAACACACGAAGACACGCATTCTGTCCATGATTTGTTCTGTGGTACGGTATGGCCAGGAACGGGTAGTGCCGTAGTTGCCGTTGTGGAATATTCAGCGCCCGCTTTCAATTAAGGCTTTGAGACAATTATATTCATTATTCGTGTAAATTTTACCAATCCATTGAATCTTCTGATAATACTGAACAGTTCGTGCGCGAAATTAGATTTGTTCGTAAACAAAATTATTGGAAAATAGAATATTATTTAAAAAGTGAAATGGCGGGGCAAATGAGCCACCTAGGTAAAAAACGGTGTGTTGAACATGAAATAGCATTGCCTAAGTATACTAAATTATGTTTTTTTCTACTGTATATTCGTCTTGGTGCACCATTACAAGAGAAACAATTAGCTAGAAAATAGGTTGAACCAAGTGTTGCATTTTAATACTACAATTACATGGTATGTTTACTATGTGTCATGTATCTTTCAAAATAAGCCGCTAGAATTAACAATTTCAAGCAAAGCTACTTAAATTCCCTTTCCAATAATTTACTGTTAATCATTAGCTCTTCTCTACATTGTTTTAAATAAAAATCATACGATTGAATGAGGTGGCTCATAATGCCCCATATGGTTGGTGAACACGCAGACAAACATGGTTTTCAAAAACGTTCCTAAAATAATTTTCAAGTTTATATTAACATTAATTTTATTGACATAACATGGAAGAAAATAGTTTATAGAATAAGTCACTTGTATTTAAACGATAATTTTTGCTATTTTTTTATACATTTCATGACGTTTTCCTTAGGTGGCCCATATTGACCGATCACCCCTATCTATGATTCCGCTATTATGGGAGTCCAGTTTCAAATGCAATTTATAATAATTATCAGTGAATAGTGGTATAAACTAATTTAATCATTAAATTAAAATTTAATGGTTACCGTACCCCGCTGAATTGAACACTACCTCATGTAAGGTCTGGTTACCCAACGAACAACAGAAATCGCTTTTTTTTTAATAAGTATATTTGCAAGACAGTTTTTTTAAACAATCAGATGATGTAGCATAGAAGTCAATGATTTAAAATAAAAATAAAATTTGAATTCATTTTACACATTAACTATGTTTGAACTAGAGTTTTAACCCTTTCTCCCCACGACTTTAATCGACAATTTCTCTACGAAAAAAGTGTTTTTATGGAGAGTACTTAAACAAACAATGTTCAAAACTGATCAGATTTTTCGAAATCAGTTTAAAATAAAAATAAAGTGATTTTCAATAGTAAATTCATTGTTTAATAATAGTTTTACTAGTGGATTAATCTCAATTTATCCCAATTTCTTAACGGAAAAGATTGAATATTAATTTTCTGTTATAGTTAAAGTCTACGTGGCCATCATCAAATTGAAGGATTGAAATGTGCTTTTTTTCAATAAAGCTCCTCAAATTCATACGATTACAGCTGTTCGAAGTAAGCAAGACGGATGGTACCTTGTTCATGAATATAATAGTGTTATTGATAAAATGATAACACATGAATTACTACACAAAATCGAAAAAAAAACTAATTTTGAAGTAAACATAACGATTGAGCAAACTAGAAAAGATGTAGAAGGTCTCACTTTACGCAAGTTTAACCGAACTCGGTAAAAAAAAGAATCGAGCTTGAAATCAACAACAATTTTTAACTATTCATTGATTTAACATGTATATTTTTTCATAAACTATTGAGACTTTCTTTGTATTTAGTCTTTGAAGATTTTCTCAAACTTGCATCACAAGCACAGAGAGAAATGTGAGAGTTTTCAACCTAAATTGTGGTGTTAAAAAATAATTATAAAAATGATGATAAATGAATGATAAAAATTTCTACCAACCTATACATCATCGATAACTCATTGTCGATAGAAGCAAGTTTTATCTCTTTTTTTTCTCAAATAACTTCATGTTTTTGAATAACATGCAGTTTACAAAAATGCAGAACTATCGGTAATGATAAGACAGTTCGTTTGAATCAAGTATTTGAACAGAATTGATATAAATTGTATAAAATTCTTATACACAACATTTTCCAGTAATAATGATTCATATTATCATTCAAGATCATTGCTTAAGCCTGGTTTGCTACTGACAAGAAAAGGAATCACCTATCTCGATGCGTGGGAAATTTCTTCCCAGAAATGGTCCAGAAAATCACATTTTTCTGATCGCAGTACGCAGTTGAGAAGAAATGTCATTTCAAATGGGGCTCTCTGTAGGAAATTTCTTGACTTATTTAGTCAAGAAATTTCTTTACTTTTCTTGAGCGGAACAGCATACATAGCTTTAAACAACAAAACTATAGATATAAGAATCGATAAGATGTTAAGGATTTCGATATTAAGCGCCAAACTTCTTCAGCTGATTCAACTGGTTTTACACTTGGCGATCAATAAGAAGAAAAGGAAGAAAACATTGTACATTGAAAATTATTTTATCATGGAAGCTAACATTCATGTTTGAGGAAGAGAACGCTTTGAATTCATTGCAACAAACAGCAATCCTCAGGAAAGTATCCAAGGTATCATTGAAGCCAACTGATACTTTGCTAGTTGCAAATCAATGCTAATTAGCTTTTAGTCGAACCGTAGAGCAAAGTGTGCTGTTTTCCAAAAGAAAAGTAAAGAAATTCCTTGACCAAAGGGGTCAACAAATTTTCTACAGCGAGCTCCATTTGAAATTACATTTCTTCTCAACTGCGAACTGCGATTAAAACAAATGATTTTCTTGACCATTTTAGACAAGTAATTCCCCACGTATCATGATAGGCAGTTACTTTTCTATTCAACAGCCAATTAGCGTAAAACTTTGTCTAAAATTTAGATTTTGGGATCAATTATTGTCATTTAGACTCTAAATGACAATAATTGATCCCAAAATCTCGAATCTTGTTATAAAGTTGGTAATCCTACTTAATAGCTTAACCATTTGGTTTTCTTATAAACATTATGACTACAAATGAATCAAGCGAATTCAGCCAATAGTAAAACGTATTTCTATGAATTCCATCATCGAGAATATAGATGACAAAAAAGGTTCGGCTGTAGACATGAGAAGTTTCAAAGCTACTTATTACTATTGCATTCTAAACAATGATCTTCCAAAAATTTTGAAAATATATATACAACATGCAGTATAATAGCACATTATCTAGCCAAGCCAAGCGTGACAAGCCTTACAAAAAAATTGGAGGACTCATACAAAAAACGTGACAAAGGGGGCGAGGGGATCAGAAAAGTTGAAATTTAGCGTGACATAATTTGTGTACTATCCCTAATGGTTTTTTATCAACTTGATATGAAAACAGTGTCCTGTACAGAGGGATGACGTCCTATTTTTTCACTATGGAATTTGACAGATTGAGCTGTGCCTCCTTATCCGGAGCATAATTTATACTCCAGAGTCAAATTCCACGCACACACCTATATTTTTCGAATGTTTACCTTTTCCTACGAGAAAAAAACAGTACAAAACGCATGAAGCGCAACGAAATCTGCTAAAGCTGATGATAGAGGGGTCCGTAGCCGTGAGGTTACGCATTTCGCTTCATAAGCGGAAGGTCATGGATTCGATTCCCAGCTCCTCCACAAAAAAAAACCTGTCCAGCTACCAGGAGACGCCGCACGGAGGACCGTGCTTTGGGGAGCACATCCATCCTCCGTCAGTATCAGATGATGACTGAGACAAAGTAACCCTATTCGAAGGCGGCTAGCCTCAAACGACAAACGACTCAGCAAGAGCAATGGACTATGAATTATATGGAAATTGATTGGACGAACAGCATAGCACTCTCCTACCTGCTCAGTGTGAGAGTAAAAGAGTAGAAGAGAGTGATGTAAATAAAGAATAGTTAAAAAAATAGAATCTGTGTCGATAAAGAAGAACTATGATTCCGGCACAGTGGCGGCCATAAGCACAGAGTGCATTTCAAATAAAACATAAGGAATAAAACAAAAAAAAAGCTTATGATGGTTATGAGCTGCAGAAATGCAAATGTTTCTCCGGATAATCAAACCATAGATAACAGACAAAAAGAGAAGTGTAGAATGAAACGCAAGTAATGCGTTGAATTTGTGTACCGTGGTTCATTTCGCCACATTCGCACCATTAGCTACTTTGTTGATGCGCTCATTCGTATGGGTGAGCTCCCCTATCGTTTTTTAAGGTGCAAGAAATTACACAAAAGTCAGAACTGAAAAGCAGTTTTATCTTTTCAAAACAACAAATTGATGAAAATAAAAACACACACCCTTTTTATTTGGCAAATGAAAGAGCTGTTTGTTTTTATTTTCTTCGATTTGACTATTTAAAAAGAGAAAACTGCTTTTTCAGTTTTGATTTTTGCACAATTTTTACTTGGGCCATAAGGGCTTGTTCATATATTTCATAACGCTAAAATTGGTCGTTTCGAACACCCACCCACCCCCTTGTGACGCTTTTTGTATTATTATTTTTCTGTTTTTGTATGAACCGTAACATCGTTAGAACACCCACCCACCCACTTCAGCGTTATGAAATTTGTGAATGGGCCCTAAGAGGCAACAGAAAAGAATCCTCTTAGCAATCCCTTGGTCCTGTACGAATGTGAGTTGGAGTCACTGTACGTTTTGTGTTCTATTATAGGGGAGAAGTGTGGTTTTATGGACGTTAATATTTAATGCCGCGTACTGCGGAATGATTTGCGATGAGCCTAATCAAATATTTATGTTTCTTCCTTTCTTGTAGACCAAGATGCAGTCGTACGGGTGAATGTTAAAGGTGAGAAACCAAAACTGCGGAGGCGATTGAGCTTGCGTCGGTTTTTTCAAAATCTGTTCCTGCCGGCTGGCTATCCGGACAGTGTGAGTGGCGATTATCTGGCGTACCAAAAGTGGGACACGGTGCAGGCATTCTGTAGCACGATTAGCGGTAAGTGGTTCTCGAAGGGATGGTGATGCGCTATGGCAATGATGATGTTCATTAATCTTCCCTGAAGGTACGCTGACCACACATGCGATATTGAAGGGAGTCGGAGTGGGAAGTGACGTGGCCAATCCACTCTCCGCCACCATTACTTGGGTGCTCAAGGATGGAATGGGGCACTTTGGGCGCATTATCTTCGCCTGGTGGAAAGGGTAACGTTTTGTAGTAACCCTTGTCCAGAAGGATATTTTAATCGAATGCATTACTTTCTAGGACGGAGCTGGATATCGATTCCAAAAAGTGGCGTATTCGAGCGGATGTTTTGAACGACTTGGCAATGAGTATCGACCTGTTCGTGTTACCGTACTACCCGAAGGCGTCGACGTTCATTTTGTGTGCTACGACCACGATGAAGGCCATCGTCGGAGTGGCGGGAGGGGCCACGAGGTCCGCTTTGACGCAGCATCATGCCATCAGAGGCAACCTGGCCGATGTGGCCTCGAAGGATAGTGCACAGGAAACGTGTGTCAATTTAATAGCTTCGTTCGTTGGTCTCTTTCTGCTGACGCATGTTCAGGATCAAAGGTAAGGTCACGGGTGTGTCTCAAAATCGAACCGTTATTAACGAAACAAAAAAATATCACAAATTCTGCCCTTACCACTCGACATATATGGCATCCTAGCTTCCTCTCGAGCACGGTGTACAGTATTAGACAGGTGACATATTCCGAAACCTGAAAGCTGCTTGGCGACGTCATTCCTATCCACCCCGAACAAATTTGTGAAAAAAATGATCTAGTTGTTCGAATAGTATATGCTACTATAGGAATGACATCACATGTTCACAATCAAATTTTAAGTTTATACTAGTAAAGAGACTGTCTTGTTAATTTTGTATGCCATGCTGTCGAGTAAAACGAAAGTTATAGTGCTTTGAAGATTTTCACCTATTTTTTGGAAGTGATTCTTACGTTTGGAATAATTGCCTTAAAGTATCATAATTCCGAAACAAATCGAATAATCATCAGGTTTCTGGGTCGGTAGACGGTCTCTTTTTAAGGACTTGGTCACTATTTTAATGCATGTCTCTAGTTTCTATTTTTACAGGCATTCTCCTAGAAATTTCTTACAAAATTTGCTTGAAATTCATCCAAAAAATCCTCCATGAATTTTCCATGCACAGAGATGTATACAGTATTTTTTATAAAATTTGCTCCAGGAAATCTAACTCCTTCTGTAAATTCTACTGGGACTACTCTAAAAACCTAGGCACTATTCCAAGATTTTTCTTTCACTGGTTCCGCACTTCTGCCACAGATTTCTCCAGTAAAGTCAATAGACTTGTGCATTGTTCAGCCACCCACGGTACAAATCGCTAATGCTATGCTATGGTAGAGATTCCTCATTGATTCCACCAAATTTTGTTTTGACCATTTCTTCAACATCTTCTTTTGTGGTATTACGTCCCAACTTGAACAAAGCCTGCATCACAGCTTAGTGGTCAATCAGCACTTTCACAGTTATTATCTCATAGATTTATCTGCCAAATTTGTAACTTTTATAAATTTACTCTCATAACTATATTGAAGTGGGCAGAAGTGACGAAGTAGAAAACTGCTAAGAGCAAACATAAAAGGAACCGTGATCACTGGAAATTTAACAGCCGTTTAATGTCGCCTTCGGCTACATGGTTCGTTCGTGTAACGAGACAAACGTCAAATTTCGAAAACTTATTCAAACAGACTCAAGCCAGAAAAGTACACAAACTTACTTTTTCAACCCTACGTGTTTCGCAGACGGAATTCTACACGCTCTAATTTATACCAACTCGATTGTTCACTTTTAGAACGTTTAATTTCAGGATTTACAAAACGGCGTAAGTAAGATTTTCAACCTAACCATTACTTTCACCGCTCCGTTGTATGAAGAGACAAAGTGGCTTAACCACGAATCAAAAGAAAACACTACTTGAGTCGATTTTACATTGGTACAAAAACGTCGTAAGTAACTGAATGAAACGGCTTATCAATTTGCCATACAATTTTTGTGGGAAACGATAGAAACTACTTAGTATTTGTAACCTGTGGTTACAATTACCGCATTTTCTGTAATTTTTATGTGGAGTGTATTTTACACCCACTTTATTTTCCGTGTCTAATTAACCCACATTTGAGTTGTTTTAACGTGGTGTGTTATGTCATGAGCTCGTTTCATGCTTATGACAACACATTTTTTCATAAAAGCGGTACTTTTATGTAATATTCAAACAAACAATGTATGGTTTGTCACTGCAAGTGTCGGTATTATTCCTAATTCATATAATTAAAAATATATACATATATTTTTCTCTTTTCGTAATTAATAAAAACTTCTTTTGAATGGTTCAACATTATAGATGTTGACGTATTTTTTTAAATCTTCTACCAAAAACTTCTCGATACAAAAATATAAAACCAGTGGCGACTCGTAACCTCACTTTCTACCTGTTCTACGACTCTAAAAATGACTATTTTGGCAAATTTAGATTATAAGTCTAAAAGTTAATTATTAAAATCGTCCTTTCCAACAAATCTCTACTCATTCCATGCAAATTTGTTGCTGAAATTCAAGAATTTCTAATCGTGGAACAGGTAGATTTGAGGTTAGGGAATCGCCACTGTATAAAACTAGCTTTAAGTATAAGTTGTATTTTCCTCCTTATCCATGGATCGCATCACCGACCAAAGGTAACTAGATGATAATACCGTACTGCTTATAACGAGGTTGGTGGTCTGATGGCTACCGCTTCTGCTTCATAAGCAGAAGGTCATGGGTTCAATCCCAGATCCATCCCTTTCCTCTTACTTTGTAGTTCTATATCTCTCATTTGCTTCTATCTTCCATTCTAAATCTATCACACTCAAATTATTCGTTGATAACAAACGCTAGAACCAGAGACGGACAAGAAACCGTTTCCCTAACGCTTCCATTCATCCACGCGCATGCCTTTCCTTACGCCTGATACATAGGCAGTCTGCTAACCACAAAAGCAAACCTCTGTGCCATGCCTTTCCCCCAATCCATACACACCCGTATGAACTGGCTTAGATGCAGTGGTATATACGGTCTACGTGGGAGCCAGTATAATGCATCATCAATTCCTCCCCCTTCCCCACATTGGTCTGCATTCTGACGTGGCAGGCACCATTGGCGCTAAAAATAGAAGTTTACCAGCACTTATACACTGAGGATACCTGTTAGTCCCAAACAGTCATTCGGTTGGTTCCTTGTGTAAGTGCAGCTGATCTGGCGATACTGGAGTAGCATCCGCGGGCGGCCAATCAAGCTCAAGCTCGAGCTCAAAGTAATACCGTGCTGCTTCGAACTGTCGGACGCTGGCCTTTTTACAGTGTTTTTGTACCGAATTCCGATTTTTTTTTCCTCTAGAATCCATAACTAAGATGTCTTTTACATTCTCCATGCATGAAAGTTGTCGGAAAAAAAATTTGGGTGATTTAAGGCTGGTGTCCGGGATTCGAAGCATCCGGACACTTCGAATCAAAACGGTAATATATTCTGCAATCATTTCTCTGAATATAAAAACTATTGCCAAATTCTTAACAAATTCATAATAAAAGTGCTCATAATGACAGCGAGTGCAGTAAAATTGAAAGTAATTTTTTTCTACTGTAAATTTTTTAATCGTAGTAGGTACTAAATTGTAGTTTGATTATCTTTTAACCATCGAGATAGGGAGAGATCGAGACAAAGAACATTGATTTAATGAACACTAGATTGAAAATCACTCCGTTACTAGGAAAATAATACACAAACAAACTTCATTTCGAGTTTTCAAATTGTTCTGAATCACTTAATCTGGTCTAGTGACCTTTGATAACGTTCATATCGACATATGGAGAGAAAATTGGGAACAAAAATCAACAGGAACACATCGAGATATGGAGATATCGAGATAAGGAGGATATCGAGATATGGAGAGAGAAATCGTATGCAGAATGAAGGGACCGAAGCAATCATCGACATAGGGAGAAATATCGAGATGTAAAACATCGAGATGTGGAGAGTCGACTGTATTTAGTAATGACAAACGATAAATGGTATTAAAATGAATTATTATAAAAGTAGTGAAGCGATATAATGGAAAGTATACATATATGATGTGTATTACGAAAGTCAATGAGTGATAATCGGTTATATAAATTATAGTGTCGAAATCAAAAGTGCTCATGTTCCAGTAGCCCGCGCACACTGAAAAAAGATAAGTTTACACATAGCAAATTTGAAAACTATACGGTTGAAATCGACAAATTGAATCATACTGTGGACATTTTTTTCAAATTACCTTACGTTTTGAACTTTAAGCGTGGAGCACTAGAGGGTAATGGTACGTTGACGGTAATTATGTGACAGTGATTGATGAATGAGGAATGGGGAATGAGGACCTTTCCTTCTTCACTTCAGCCACTTTAGTAGCATTTCAGGTCTTATCATAGTTTCATAGTGGTCTGGAATACTAGACTGCAAAACTACGGCAAGGGTTGATTACTGATTGGGTACACAGCAACCATTCGAGCGACATTGCTTATAGGAACGTCTGTGTGATGAATGTAATAGAGGCTTATAAAAGCAAATGTTGCGCAGAAGCTTAGGGCAGATTAAAAGTCCCAGTACTACCCCTATCGCTACTGACAAAAAAGTATTTATTGACTAGTACTCATTTGTTTTGATTGTCGTTGAAAATCAAGGGAGTACTGGAGTTACCATGAAAAAAAAATCCTGCTTTAAATCTTGAGAAAAATCCCAAACAATAATTTCGCAATCCCTGCAGAAATAACTAATTGAATTGTTAAGATGTTTTGATTAAGGTGAAGATGCATGATGCAGATGCAAATGCAGCCAAACCTCGAATCTTCAAGAGCACGAATCTAGAGAACCTGACAACCGATCGCCCTGAAAATGTTTATCAATCGGTCGACCCCAGCGTGTGACCAGTGACCAGTAAGTTAAACTTTCAGTACAAACGGTTGTCCGATTCTCTAGATTTGAGCTCTTGAAAATTCAAGCTTTGGCTTCAATGCATCTTCACCTTAAGAATCTTGGAGGCAATCGATCGTTTTTAGAAAAATCCCTGATGTACCTCTGACGTAATATATGTGGTTAAGCTTAGATGAATTCTAAGTAGATTCAAAATTTTAAGAATATCAATATCTTTCGATTGGTGAGTGCATAATAAGTAGTAATGTATTCGTTAATAACGGTTTTACATAACTCGAAGGTATTTTTAAAATGTGATTTCAGTGGTAACGTTTCAATTTTTGTATTTTGCAGGGTTTTATATGGCTTATTTCTATTTGTTACTCTGATGCACATCTACGCCAATATTAAAGCAGTCAAAGCCGTTTGTTTGCGCACATTTAACGAAGCTCGTTATCTGATTGCCCTGGAGGAATACTTCAAAACTGGAACGATGCTCTCACCAGAGCAGGTCAATAAGCTGGAACGGGTTACGATAGGTCAAACGGTAACATTGACTGCCCGCGTCAAGATAGGCTGTTCTGCTCGAGAGCTTGCCCAATACTACCGGGTTTGTTACGATCTGGAAAATCTGATGGCATGCTTCGACTCCCGCGACAAGTTTCTGATCGCAGAAACTCGGAACTACGTTGGAGTGTATCTGCACTTCACCGCGAAGCCATTGGATATCATCAAGTCGTACTTCTACGTGGCGTCTTACTTGCAGGACAAGAATCAGCTGCGCGATCGCTACTGGGAAATCCAGAACAAGTGGAACGAGTTCCTCAATCTGGCCCAGTGCGAAGGATGGAACATCCAGGCCCATCTACTCAAAACCGATGAGTACCGACTGGACTGGAGGATATAAAAGGTAATGATAGAACCCGAACGACTTTTGCGGCACCTCGACGGATGAACTTTTAATCTAGCACCCTTAAGGACAACATAAAGCGAAAGATTTTAACGTTAAAATTGCGCAATTACGAAAAAACACAACACTTTAATACCTTCCATTTTCTGAAACGATCGACAAAATGTGTGACTGTTAGGGTGCCAAAGAAGCAATCTAGTCTCAATTAATATTTCTTACCGAGAGCATTTTGGACCAAACCGGAGGCAGTTCAAATCCAAATTTATCTTTAACCGAACGCAAAGGGACGCTAATAATTGAAACATCGAAACGTGGTTTTATAGATGTTAAGAAATTTCGATTCTACAACCAAACAGTTTTAACGAATGGTCGTTTGAATTAAACCGTTCAAAACAGCAGTTACAGAAATATCTATATTTAGAGTTAAAGTAGAATCGACACTTTACTAGAATAACTATTTTTCTACACATTCCAACATCCGACATGTAGTGAGAACGGATTGGCTTTCCCCCGTGGAAGCCTTCTGGTAGTCTCTGATAGTACGTAGATTGATCCTCTAACATCCGATAGATCTAGTCAAATGGTTTTAACTACCTACAATACCAACGAGATAAAGAAAGGGTCCGTCTGTCCGTGTGAAATTTTAGTCATATCACAAAATACAGTACAGTGTAGTAGAGAACAGCAAAACGTTTTTAAACACGCCGCACTTTCGAAACGTCCTATTTTTACATCGCAGATTTTAGGCTTTTGCTTTGGGAAACCGCTTGAGAGCAAACGTTACTTTTCCATTTGAGAAGGCACGTTTTATTATGTCCTTAAAGATATGAAGTTGCGGGAAGGAAAAGATGCAACTTTTCGTCTGGTTTAAAGATCTCACATTCGTTTTAGAATTGTTCCACTCTGAGTCGCTTATAAATTTGCAATGCATTGCTAAGTAATCGGTGTATTTGTCGATAGAACGGAAAGAAAATATCCCGGGCAGGACTGCAACGAGTTTGAAGATTTTTCACGCAGCTGGCATGTTGAATGTTCTATCAACATGAAATTAGAACAATACCAGGACAATTACTACAGTTTGTTAATCAATTTGAAACCATTTTTTTCATATAGTATTTTTTGCAACACCAAGGCCGTCACGTACAATCTTCCCTGGGCTCCGCCAATTAGTTCAAAATGACGTTAATAAACTGAAGCACCTCTATCTCTATCTGCAATCATGTACTTCGTTTTGGTAGATTGAATGCACTTTTCAATTTTTCAGCCTGATTTCTGCTTAACCTTCCTTGTGCATTGGGGTAATTTTTGGCTAATAGGCACAGTAAAAGAGTTGTGAAAAAAGCGATAGAAATCTGAAATTTTCTAACTTTTCCTAACTTTTGAAAACGACCGTTTTTGTGCTAAAAGAAGCTCAGAGCTTTCAGCGACATCTAGAATCAGCGCTATAAACAATATGACGCAATATGCATTGATGGTCAATAATGACTTATGACTCTGGAACGACATTTTCAGACCATCATATACTGCCAATAAATGCATGTCAGTCCCATGTTTGCTGGATTTCCTATTCACATGGGACAATTATGCGTTTATGGGCAGTATAGTGCCATCATGAGAACCGCTTAAAAATAATGATTTTTCACCCAGATATAAATTGACACCAGGAATTATTGTTTCTGGCGTTATGTCCCAACCGGGATAGAGCATGTTTATCATCTAATTCTTTCGAAGATTCCTCCAAGGATTTTACCAGAAATTCTTCCAAGATAATCTCCATCGTAATCCCTACAGCTATTTCTCCTGAAATTCTACTAGCAGTTTTGCCAGAGGTTCCTCCAGGAAGAACTTTTGTTCGCTACCAAATTCTTTAGACCGGTTCCGATAGGGCTCCAGAAATACATTCATCAATTCGTTCAGGAATTTTGTCAGGCGTTCCTCAAGGAATTCCTCCATTAAGAGGTGAACCCGCCTAAGGCTGAAAGCCTCTATAATAAAGAAAATCAAATCAAATCATTCCTCCATTGACTATTCCGGGATTTTTTTGCAGGGAAATTTCTACAGGGATTCTTTTATCAATTTCGCCAGGAGTTTCTGCCGAAATGCCTTCTGTGATTACTCCAGTAATTCACTAGAAATTCATTAACAGATTCTACAAGAAATAACTTTATGAATTCATATAGGGATTTCTTGATAGTTTTCTTCAGGAATAAACGCAGGGATTCCTTCAGGAAAATCGCTACATGAATTCCTCAAAAAAGCCTACAGAGATTCGCCCATGAATTTCTCCAGGGATATCATCAAAACAATAGGAATGATCGTAATCATGCTCATTCACAAACTAATTTAACCCTCTAATACCCAACCCCGCCTTTAGACAGGGTACACTTTGGAAATTTGTATATTTTTTCGTAGCTCGGAAATTAAAATGATTTTATTTCTGGCTTACACCTCAGTTCATAACACGCATGTAAGGAAAGTTTTTTATAACTTTTGTAACCTTTTTGTATTTTTGAATTTTTTTTTAAAAATTGTATTCTTATATAACCTACAAATGCCTGGAGTTCATTCAACGTTTAATATAAAAAATCGTACCTTTTATATTTTTCGACGATCAACCTATCACCGAAAAAGAGCTTGGTGGTATTAAAATGATGTCAAAAATGTTTTTCCGTTAGTTACATGGAAAATAAAATATGCTCCAGAAAAAAAATAAAAATTAATTATTTTCAAAAGTTCCGTAAAAACTTAAATTTTTATTATTGCAAAAAATCAATAACCAAGACTGGCTTCGAGAAAAAATGAAAAAGCGTAGGGATGTTCAAAATGAAAATTATAAAAATCAAAAACCAAAATTCATTAATTTACGAATAAAAATAAATCTTTGCCCAAAACGTGTTTAGAACGATTTTAGATAACGAAAAATGAAATTTAGATCGAAAATAAAAATTTGGGTATTAGAGGGTTAATACGTCGGGTAGCAGTTCGAATCTTTTAATGGATCATTGAATGTAGGTTTTGTCAGTGCTCACCGCATCAAAACAAAGGCGCCACTGTATATGGGATTTAAAATTGTAACAGCATTGCTGTTCTGTCAAACACCCAAGGCTACCCGAGGAGGAACAAATAACTCCCCAATAACTTATGCATACCATTTTTTGGTATCATACCAAAATTAGGTATTGTTCAGTTGTCAATACCTTAATTTGGTATTATAATGGTATTGAAAAAAATCTTTAAAACAATTAAAAATACTTCATTGAGGTATTAAACAGCTATTGAGGTCTGCTGTAGGTATTGAACTACAATTGAAAAATTTCATTTTTATATGAAAATCCATCAAGTATTATTGAGGTATTACAATACCTGATCTAGTTATCAGTTTGGTGTTCGTAGAATATGCTTGAGATATTATTTGAGGTATTTTACCTCTTATGCAGGGCTAATTCATACCTCATTCAGGTTGTAAGTATTGGAAATTATCTGGTATGGAATACCTCAATTTGGTATTCAGTAGTTATTTTCTTCTGCTCGGGTATCTATGATTTCCATAGCGGCCGTTTTGGTTATTTTAATGATCCATTGCGAATGTATCTACCCAAGGAAAATCCTTTGCCGATATCGTAGCAGGCAATTTGAACTCCTCCCCTTTTCATACTACGAGTACCCGTTCTAATTGTTTCAAATCAAATGGAAAAAAGCCTGCCGCCACAGGAAACTTCTACTCCGCCTCTTCGTCTACCGAAAATTCTAACGGAAAATCATCAGATAATGTACCCACTTCAAGTGATATGTCTGCCTCTGATTTTAATTTTCTAACTGAACAATTGAATTTAATGATTGATGCAATGTTCAAAGTCACCACTATGACTGAAGCAGTCCAAGTTGGCGTAAAATTTACTAATCAAATTGTTATTGGATTACGGTTTTCTAATGGATCCAATAAATAATAATTTAAATATTAATTAATTAACTCATTACGCGTGGTAAAGATGGACAAATTATGGGTGAAATTATGAAAAAAATCCACGTCTAGCATACAAGAGTCCTGGGTTCAAATCCCAGCCGAGCACGTGGATGTTTTTCATAATTTCACCCATAACTTGTCCATCTTTACCACGCGTAATGAGTTAATTAATTGAATAACCATGCGGATTGGATTACCGAACAGCTCAATATAAGTGTCAATTTATATTAGAGTGTTACTGCCTCTCTGTAGTAGTCATGTCGTCACTTGAGTGAGAACGACACGTTGTCTTTTGAAACTTAAATTTTTAAACATTAGGTGTTTCTGTTGAAACACAGCTTGGTAAATATACTTTCATAGCTGCCTAGGTTATAGTTAATTTGCTCCAAACTGACTTGCGAAAATTGACTCGCAATAAGTCAAAATTTTCTGTCATTGGTGACTTTAATGCCAAACATCGCTCATGCAATAATTCACAAAGTAATTCCAACGGCAGAATTTTATTTGATGAGTGCACTTCAGAATATTTCTCAATTCAGTACCCTGATAGCCCTACATGTTTTTCCTCTTCTAGAAATCCATCTACGATTGATTTGACCTTAACCGACTATATATATGAAACGTATGTTGACTCTAATCTTGATGTTAACATTTCATTACAAACTAAACTTGATATTGACATTGCTCTTGAAACTTTAACAAATTCCATTGTTGAAGCCAGGAGCATTGCAATTCCAAAATATGAAGTAAAATTTTAATTCGTGATTATAGATGATGATCTTAAACTCTTGATCCGTCTTAAAAACGAGAGGAGAAAGCAATTTCAACGCACTCGCGATCCTGCTATGAAAATTATATGACTGGATTTGCAGAAAGAAATCAAGAAACGTTTTTCACAATTAAGAAACAAAAATTTTGAAAATAAAATTTTCTGGCTCTAAGCCCTTTTGAAAATTATCTTAAATTTTGAAAAAAAAAAAACTCAGAAGCCAATACCGGCATTGAAAGAGGAAAACAAATTATTACTATCTAATTGCGAAAAACCTCAAAAACTTGCTATGCAGTTTGAAAGCGCGCACAATTTTAATTTTTGGCTTACTAGATCAATTGAAAATCAAGTTACCGTGTGGGACCGAAATCCGTACACCTCAGCACTAAGTCATATAAAGACCTTCGTTAAAAATATGTGAATGTGTAAAAGGCAATTGATCGCTCTTTTTCTATCACTTTTACATCTTTTAATCCATAATTAATCCCAGAATGAGCCTGAAGTAGAGTAGAAACCTTAAATAAACAGAAATTAAAATCACTTGTCTTTGATCGAAATCCGTACACCCGTGATTCGATTTTTTTTGTCTTTTTTTATTCCAAGTGAGCATCAAACTTCAACATCAAACATTAGACGCACCTGGGGGAAGTGACCAATTAGGAACATATTTGGAACCTTATAAATATGGACATCGAACTTAAAGATTTTTGAAAGTGTTCATTCCGGAAGCAAGGGACCTTCCTTAGCCGAGTGGTTAGAGTCCGCGGCTACAAAGCAAAGCCATGCTGAAGGTGTCTGGGTTCGATTCCCGGTCGGATCTTTTCGTAATGGAAATTTCCTTGACTTTCCTGGGCATAGAGTATCATCGTACCTGCCACACAATATACGTATGCGAAAATGGCGACATTGGCAAAGAAAGTTCTCAACTAATAACTGTGGAAGTGCTCATAAGAACACTAAGCTGAGAAGCAAGCTTCTGTCCCAGTGAGGACGTAATGAAGAAGAAGAATTCCCGGGGCACTTGTAACCTGCTATACAGTGGTCTAGCAGCCGCTGGTTCTGAAAATGTTCCCTGGAGCTTTACATTCAAAAATCTTGAAGTTTGTCATCCATATTTGATATGGTTCCAGATATGCTCCTAATTGGCCACTTCCCCCAGGGCACCTAAACCTACTATACAGTGGTCTGTGCAGCTAACGGTGCTGCCGAAAGCATAATTTTGAAGTTTGACGCCCACTTGAATATATATATTCCGGATAATTCTTACATGTTTGGAAATACAAACATGACTGTACATATTTTCCGGAACCAGTTTTATGGAAATGGTCATATATCTGAAGATTTCTAACGAATCTTAATGCGTTCTCAGGCATTCAACTTCCAATTAGTTCTAGTTTCAAGAAAAAATGTAAACATCTATAGCGGACTTTGGGGCAAGTGTGCCATAGGGGCAAGTGTGCCACCCCTGCTTTTTATAAAAACTACAATATCTATTTTCTCTTTGAGCTTAACAATATGTTCCCTTATAGTTCACTATACAATGATCAAAATATGATGAAAATTGCTCTTTTTTTCACGTATTTACATCTACTTGTGCAAAGACAACCAAATATGAGTGGATTTTTATAAGATTTCGTTGTTTCTAGTTAGCGTAGTTAGCGTTAGCGTAGTTACGGTATACTTCGTAGATTGGATACTAGCAACATTCATGTTCCTTTTTAATAATCTCATTCTGACTACTTTCAGGAACAAGGCAGGGGAGTATACCTTGTTCAAATCATAAACAAGAATACTAAAAGCATGAATACCACTATTCCCGGCCACGCCCATCTTTACCGTAACTTGGGATTGGGGAAGGAAATGTTGATGTAGCACTTACTTAATGAGAGCCACCGACTCAGCGACACCCTCATAAGTGCTACGGAGTTGGAGGTTGGAGAAGGTATATTGTCAGGATTCGCCTAGAAAGCTGGCGATAGACCATAAACATTTGTTGTTTAAGTGTTCTCAATTTAATCTTTTGAATGCCGGCAATCAAAAGAGAAAACAATAGTTTATTTATAGTATAGTCTTTCGCTTGGGCTTAACGAAGCACTACCCAGCAAGACGCTCCAAAACATGAACAAAATCTCCAGCGACGAAAACACGCGCGAAACCGTGAGCAAAATCTATCGGACGACGCAAAACCGAACTGTCCTGCTTGGGCTTCACGAAGCACTCGATTTCGTTGTTTCTAGTTAGCATGCTGAAAGGTACAATATTAACAGATTTTTATAACGTACTGTACATCGTGAAACTATTGAAATATGTAAGTTATTGTGGCATTTGAACGAAAAAAGTATTTAGTTTTACAAACGAAATCCAGTTTGGTAAAAATGTATACCTAATGGGGAAAGTGTGCCACCTATTTGGTAAAGAGAAATTGTTGGAGTGAAATTTATACAAATGTAAACATCATCAACAAAATCATAATAGTAAACCAAAATGAGGCACCAGTAGTAGTTTCTGAAGTATAGTAGGGGAATAACAGACATTTTTGCCCCCAAAGTGATTTTTTCTCAAAATATTCAATAATAATATGTTTTTCGGCATATTAAGTACCGTTTTACATATCTACATCAATATTTTACCGTTATTTAGTGCTGATCTAGTTTAATATTATACATATTTGCCGTAATATAAGAATAATACATATATTGTATTGAATGGACACAAAAATAATCATTTAAGTTATTCGAATTGAGTAATAGGGAGTTAAGCATGTTTTGAACCTTGTTATAAAGCATCCCCTTACTACGGTAAACTCAAAATTATTTTTTAAATTATCGATTAGCGTCTGCTTTGTAAGTAAGTATATTAATAGGAAAAAAATAAAATTTCATTACAACTAGAATCACATGCGATGTTCATTCGGTGGCCGCCTTGCCCCATATGGGTGGCACACTTGCCCCACAGTCTCGAAAAATAGGTTGTTTTGGATGATATTTGCAAAGCTCCAAAACTAATACTATTCGTAATTATTTTCTTTTTAAAAGGCACAGTGGTAATGAAAAGATGTGAAACTAACATCATGTGGCTAAATTGGTGGATTTTGTAAGCTTTAGGCAAAGTTAGAGAACATTTTGCTTAAGGTGGCACACTTGCCCCAAATTCCGCTACAACTTCACATCGCACAAAAATATGAGCGACAGAAAAAAATGTCATTCGGACATGATCTTGGAATATTCGGAACATGTTCAGTGTCCGAAGGCCAATTTGCATGGCCAAGCAAGTTCCTAAAACTAGACCGTCGACTGCTTCTGGATGCATCAAATTTCATCAATTTTTCAAAAAGTTGTAAGCATTTGAGCTTAGGCAAAATTTTGCCTAGGGGAAAGTGGGGCAGTTTGGCCACCTTAAGAAAAAGTCGATAAAAGTGCTGACAATATTATGGAAAGTTTGGATTTTTGCATGATTTCCAACAATTCTTAGATCAATACACTAGATCTGTATGATTTCCGCTGTCTTATAACATTCCCGAATAAATGAGAGATTTTTCAAAATCTGTAGTTTTTGGAGTCGATTTTTACCGATGGGATGAAATGAGCACCCTATTTTTGATTGTAAAATTATATCATATAATCAAAAATTGAATTATAAAAAAACATTCTAACAGTCAAATTTCATCATTCTAAAATGATGAAATTTGCAAGAGCCATTCGGGGCAATATGGGCAGTTTTTTCGAACTTCATTTATTTCTTTTTCTCTGAGTTTAAAACACTGACTTGTAGCATGTATATTACTTCATTTCCTTGTCAGCTTTGGGGTTGCATGTTATTTCAGATGAAATTTCAAGAATTGATGCAGTTTTCAAGGGGTGCTCATTCGACCCCATTGGCCAAACCGCCCCGACTACCCCTATCTCAATCAATTTGCCTATCTCCTATATTTCCCATAAACGCATAATTGTCCCATATGAATAGGAAATCCAGCAAACATGGGACTGACATGCGTTTATGGGCAGAATATTACCGCATCTCTGACGGTGATTTTCAAAATATCATTGTAAAAATCAGCAGCTCTATCAGAATTTGTTTGAAATAGTAGTGTAGTAGTGTCATTACTAATACTGTCTAGTCGAAATGGTTTTGAATAATTTGTCATTTAAGTGCTATTTTGATTACTCCTGTCTTTTACGTAAGATTAGAATCTTAAATGTCAATTGTCGTCAAGTCTTAACAAAATTAGGCTGTTTAGTAGTAGTTCTAGTTGATTTAGTTTTTGGTTGTTAAAAGTATTTATTGGTCATTACGTTCATATATCCTTAAAGAAAAGTCACTTTTCTTGTCTGTTCTACAATTTCTAACTAGCAAATGTAGCCTTATAATCGACCTCAGCGTCTTACTTTTCATTGTCGTTTTTATAATGAATATTTAAGATTAAAGTAACCTTAGGCTTCTATTACAGTCTCCTACAAGATTCACTTTTCGGTGGCAAATGCAATGCTTTACAATGCCTACTTTCTACTTGTAAATTTTGCGAAAATGAAGCTGGAATTAGATTATTTATATCGTTGTTACAAAAGAGGTATTTCTTATTATGGCAATGTAAAAACCATATTAAAATAAGATTGTCGCCACTTATTTCTACTCAGTGAATCTACTACCGTGCACCCCCGCTAATTTGAACGGTACCTTATGCAAACCATCGGGGCTCGTTTTTAATTTGAACATCTAGTCACCCTAGAAACGTGT
This sequence comes from Aedes aegypti, assembly GCF_002204515.2. Lineage (NCBI taxonomy): Eukaryota > Metazoa > Arthropoda > Insecta > Diptera > Culicidae > Aedes > Aedes aegypti. Next base: position 252,912,540 of record NC_035108.1, read on the forward strand.
TTCTGGTTACCTCTTTCACTGTTTTGTTTTGATTCTGCGCTCCGTTCCACAGCGTTCCATTTCACTTTACTCTGTCCCATGAGCTAAATGACGTTTGAACCATTTTTAATCTGAACGATGTGCAAATTAGCGGGGTACATATTAAAAAGTGTTCAGATTAAATGTGGTCATACCAACGGGGGTACCCGGTAGTCATTTTCCTCAGAGTTATATTCCCTACGTCGTATATGATAATGATGTATCTAGCTAGCTAATAGTAAGAGTGGTTACGGATCATTCTGGTTAGCAAAAGGCAAACTGATCGTCGCGAATAGTAGGGGGAAGTCCTCTATGGCCGGACAGTTTGAATTTTCCAAAAACGAATAATGATATTAAGATTTTAGTATTCCAGGATTATACCAAAACCCATTTTTGCAGTGTATATAACGTCATGGTTTCATATCCAAATGTAAACAAACAGTAGCTGTTGAAAGTTTCACTCTGATACAATCAACCAAAAAAAAAAAATGTGAAACGATAAAATTTCATACAAGTGTAGCTACAAATGTTTCTTATAATTTAAGCTGAATTGTCTCCGTACGTTGACTTCATTAAGTTTTGCATCGATCACAATGCAAAATTTATTAGAAAATGTAGAATTTCAAAGAAAAGCAACCTTTTTTGTAGACCATTGCAAGTCCTCTATGGCCGGACACTTTTTGTCCTCTATGACCGGACAGTGAAAATTGTAACCTAATAATTTATAATTCGCTTTTTCATAAATGTAGGGTACAAAAAACAAACAGCAACAAAAATAAAGCATAAACAACAAAACATTCGGTCCTTGGAGGCATTATAAATTGCTGTAAACATGATGCTTTTAAAGCAAATGAGCGCACGAGAAGTAGCCACAAGATATGGTGTACAGTCATCTCTCCATAATTCGATAATGAAGGTACCATCGAGTTAGGGAGATATCGTGTTACTGAAAACTAAAACAGTGCAAATATGCGATTCAAGGGACCATCGAGGTAGCCATGAACACCAAATTTTACTATGGTTCTCTAAGTAGACATATTGAGATACGGAGATCGAGTAAGGGAGAGTTGACTGTACCTAAGAGCACACTTCAATCTTCGAGCTGACAAAGAAATTGTGAAGAAATATAAACGCGTTGAATTCTCGAAGACATTTTCATCTGTATACGAACAACCGTTTATGCAACATAGACGGCGACATACGGCGAATCGATCTATGGCGCTGATCAAGAAGGAGTTTATGGAACTGACCTATGATCTCGCTAAAATGCTTCATACGCTGTACATCATGCAAATATTGAACCCACAAGGTATGTGCTGACATACGAAGCACTCCTTGGCCTTTCTGTGGGTTTGGTGTAAACTTTGATGGTGAAAATCATAGTGTCCGGCCATAGAGGAAACATTTCAGTACACACCATTTTTGGTACATAATGTAATGCATCATAAAAATGAATTGTAAAGGTTTATTTTTGTTCTCATGTGATTTTTTACTTAAAATAATGTGATTTTTTTCATACTGTACGAAAATTAACGTAGTAAAACTAATGTAGATTTTGAAATATTACCAAAAAAAAAAGTGTCCGGGCATAGAGGACTTCCCCCTATTAATGTCCACTTCGAATAGATTAATTGTTTGAAATGGGCATCAATTCTATTAATCACGCAGAATGACCGTTGGATCAAATCCGAGATATTAGTGCGTCTATGTCATATAAATTATGACGCGGCTTTAAGGAGACACGGGAGACCGTGTTATTTTCCCTATCTTTCATCTCACTCTAACAATAATCATCAAAACTTTGTGGAAGCAAATCTCGAGCTTTAGTGAACCGATGAAGCTGAAAATTTATCGGGTTGTGCACTACATATATAGAATCATAGTGATACATTTTCGCATCGATATATTGAGTGGTTCTTGGGATTTGCTTCTTGAAATGGATAGGGTGATTATGATGACGTCCCGTGCGGCCTTAAGCAAAAATGCCAAAATGTGATACCACCACTACAGGTTACGCCTTTGGTGTCCATCTAATGGGCTAATGGATTGTGCCCTCCCATCGCGGCAAGGTCGCATAACCAAGGGGAGGGAATAATTTGTTTGAGCAAAATTCAACCTAAAGTTTAGTTTGAAAGCAACCGAAAATTGGTTGGAATTACTTTTTTTTTTCTCCGTGTGTGTAACCTTCTGTCCTCGTTTAAGCTTGTTTGCCAACGACTTGAAAAGTTATCGAGTGATAGAGTCTCGACTTGATTATTGTGCTCTCCAGGAGAATATCGATCGTATTTAGCTGTGGTGTTCATTGAATGATATGCAGATGAATATTCAAACATGACATGTTCTGCTATATATGCGCCAGCCTTCAGTTCGACAACATGATTTGACAAACCAATTTGCACCGTTTATATACAGTTAAAGACTTGGGCATCACCATTGACTCCAAAGTCCGGTTCAACGCATTCGCCACGCTGGGATTTTTGAAAAGGAGCACGAACGCGTTGTAGGGTATCTATGCACTAAAATCTCTGTACTGTGCTCTTGCTCGCAACCTTCTGGAATACGGAGTTCCTTCCTTTGTGGCATTACGTCCCCACTGGGACAGAGCCTGCTTCTCAGCTTAGTGTTCTTATGAGCACTTCCACAGTTATTAACTGAGAGCTTACTGTGCCAATGACCATTTTTGCATGCGTATATCGTGTGGCAGGTTCGAAGATACTCTATGCCTTGGGAAGTCGAGAAAATTTTCAACCCGGAAAAGATCCCCGACCGGTGGGATTCGAACCAACGACCCTCAGCTTGGTTTTGCTGAATAGCTGCGCGTTTACCGCTACGGCTATCTACTTTTTTCACAAGCATCGGATTGTTTTGTGGTTTTTGGTAATGTTGTTCATCGTAAAAATACCTATCGAGATCTGTGATCAGAATTTTTATAGAGGTCAATGGGCGACCTCTGGCGATTTTTCTTTGCAAAAGTAAGTTTTCCCATAGTAAATCCCATACAAACTTTGAACGGCTGGCGCTAAAATATAGTTTCACCGATCGAGCAGAAATTTTACACAGTTGTTATGGGACCTAAATGCAATCCAAAAAGTGGACTGGAGCGAGAATCTAAATTTTTCATATAACCGTGTTCCAGGTTAATGAGCACTCCATTTTTGATTGCAAAATAATCTCATATAATCTAAAAATTCAATTATGTTGTTACTACACTTGAAAGTAATTAGTATTTATAAACACTCCATGCAAGAAGATATAATTTTTTTAAAATATTCTAACAGTCAAACATCATCATTCTGAAATGATGAATTTTAAAAGAGCCATTTGGGGCAATATGGGCAGGTTTTTCGAACATCTTTTTGTTTTTTTGAGTTTTGAACACTGACTTATAACATGCCTATTGCTTCATTTCCACATCAGCTTTGGAGTTGCATGTTATTTCAGTTAAAATTTTAAGAATTTATGCAGTTTTCAAGGAGTTCTCATTCCACCACATTGACCATACCGCCCCGACTACCCCTATGCGTATGAGCATAGAATTAAATATCTAACCTAAGTAAATATCTGTGCAACACTAGTTGAAGAGGTAAGAAAAAAATCTGCCATTTTCTGAAGTTTTTGTACTAAAACGCTACGAAAAATATGTATATCCTCACGACATGTTCAAAAAAGTTGTGCCTTTTGGTGTGCAAAGCATTTTGTTGGAAGACTGCATCAAAAAATTCTCAATAGTTTACGAACTGTTGCTATATTGAGTTAAAATCAAGCTGAAAAATTGGAAGAGTACTCCAAATTTTGAACTAATCTTACAAATCCCAAATAGAATGTTGCTAAAATGGACCTATACTTTCAGCATCTGCTGCTTACATTCGATTACCTAAAAAATGCTACACTATGTCCTGTAACAAATCCAACTCTTATCGTTTGGTTCCTGTAAGGTTTATTTTTTGTTTTCTTGGCCCCTGTTTGGTCTCTTTCCAGGCCAAAGGTCTTAAAGTTCCTAATTTGAAGACACTCATTCGATACCAGTCCTGGGATTAGTAAAGGTAGACTTCCCGATACAGATTAACGCTCTTTTTGTTTGCAATAGCAACATGCTTTTATTTCATTGCGTGTCAACACACACAAACTTCCAACGCCAAATGTCCCGTTGAGCTTTGACCTAGTCCTAATCCACAAATATCACGTTACTCCGCTTTGCCACCGGTCTGTGACAGGTGCTTGATGATGTCCACCCAATCCCAGCCTCTGGGGCGATTTCCTTTGTTGTCTACACGATCCCACTGCTTGCGCTTCTGTGCCTTAGTCAAATGTTCCTTCTTCTGGGCGCCGCCACCTGCTCCTGCCCCACTACCCTTAGTCCCCCGTTCGTCTCCGTCATCCTCCTCGGAGCTACGCTGTTCATCTTCCTGATGGTTTGTCCCTATCACCTGCTGATCGGTTCCACCGGTTAAACTCTCGTCCGACAGCAATTCCTCAACTTTATCCTTAAGGCACTCGAATAGCGTGTAAGTCATTCCGCAACCTAACCACTGCTCTCCTTCCTCCTTCAGTATCGATATTATTTTGTCTTTTAGGGCACGAGACCTGAGGAAAGGTATTCAAAATTAAGTATATAGTAGGCATAACTATTTAACATAATTACTAGAGTGTACCAAAATTTAACTTTGTCAGAAAACTTGGGGGATCAACCTCCAAACGTTAGCTAACACTGAGCTAACAATTTCGTACGAATTCCATAAGAAAACGATTCTGACTTGATTTTTTTGACTAGTTCTTGTTTATGCCGTGGAGTTTGCCTAATACAAGAGTATGACTATGACATCCTTAGCTACCATTTGGAGGTTGAGCCTCCAAGTTTTATCACAAAATAAAATTTTGGGGCGCCCTAATACTTACAGATTTCTATTGTAAAATGTGTCCATGTTGATCGTCGGAAGTTCGTTGGGATAGTTCTCTTGCCAGCATATTTCCAACAGGAATGATTTATTTCCATCCTCTTCGCCATACTGAAAGAAATACTCTCATTTATTAATACATAAATCCCACTTTAGTCGTCGTTTCACTGAATACCTTATATTGATAGGTTTCCCCGTTCACTTGTTTGAAACAGTTGTCGCCCTCGTAGATGGAAGCCAGCGCCTCGCGCTCATCGGTTTGCATTTCTTTAGTTTCTGACATTGTGATTAATTATTTTAACAGATCGTTTACACTACGTACATTACACTTCAGTTGGCTACGGTTTAAGAGAAGAAAACTTTAGCTTTCCAAAGATTTTCTGCAAAAATTGCGGCGATGGCAGTACGAGTACGATGTTACAAAACAAACGCATATGTTTACTACGCGCACGATACTTGACAGAAGTCGATGTCAAAATGGGCAGCATAAAATTGACAGCACTTGCAGCATAAATACAGAGTCGAACTCAAGAGAACGGTCAAGAAATTGTCATCCGCTCAAGTGTCACAATGGTCTTATCCACTGGTGTACTAAACTGACTCGGTCGAAGAATTTTGACACAAGAGCGGGTCCAGATCACGTGGGGATCATACGGGAGCGTGCCCCGCTCAAGTGTCACAATTCTCAGACCGAGTGAATTTAGTACACCGGTGGATTGGACCATTCTCAGATCGAATGAATTTAGTACACCGATGGATTGGACCATGATTCCACCAACAGACGTTGAAGTCCGATTGTAAAACTGTGTAAGACAATTAATGGTCATTTTAAATGGCAACACAAGTAGCAACATCATGGTGGCGCTGTCATTTGCTCCCAAAACGACAATTCGTCCGCTGGGGTGTGCTGCTGTCATGATTATGGTTTCCGAGAGCAATATCAAACCCTTTCATGGTTTCAAAACATTCGGAACAAAATATTTATTTTCACCGCCTAAGTGAAGTAATGTATGAAATTGTATGAGATACAATAGTAAAGAATTCATTTACCCAATGGTAATTTTAGAGGCAGCGGAGAATGTCCCGAAACGTGTTTTATTCTAGCGCAAAAATCGCTCAGGCGAATATTTCAATGAAACTAACCTCACATATCTTGGGTTTCCAACCTCAAACTAGTGATCCTACCGGCCGGATCTCAATTTTTATTCAAATAGTAGAATAATATAAAAAACAAACTGTAGAGAATAGAAGATTATGGGTAATAAAAAACGTAAAAAGTTATATAATGTTCTGATCGTGTATAAGCATGCTATAGTAGGTATATTAGAATAAGCGTGTAAAAATTGACACAAAAACATGTCAAATCCACGATCTTCAGTTTTGAAACGAATTTGCGCGAAAGCGGGTGTGCGTTCTTATACGCTCCGTGTCTTTCGGAGCGCAATTTACGACAATGTCGCAGTCGGTGGGGACTCAACGTTCCCTTATCGGTTCGGTTAACTAAAGTTTTGGTTGTGAAGTGCTTTTGGTTTATATTTAAGATGTTCGGCCACGAAAATTTTGGTTTGTTGATGATTTCGCATAACCTGGAAGCAACCAGGGTCTGGTGCTGATTGTTGGGTGCGGTTAGGTAAGCGGCGACCTTTTTATAATTTGCAATTATTGTTCGATACCAGGCCCCTGACAACCATATATCGATACACTGTGTTCTTCGTGGCCAGGATGTCCCGGGCGATAAGTGAATATCGCCCACTGTCACTTGTAAGAACTGTGAAAACAAAGACCATTGTTTTGTTTAATTGTTTGTTATGGTTTGATTATCAGTTTTTGATATTGTTAAATCAGCTAATAATGTGCCAAAAAGTTGAAGCACATGCAATATTTCGATAGTTTTGGAAGGAGAGAAAACATTGAAAGGCATCCTGCAAGCCTCCAAGCAAGCAATCAGTTATTTTATTGCGACATTTGCTCGATTACGGATCATAAACATTAAACAAAACTTCGCATCCTGATTGCACTCTCGATTCAATTTACCCGAAAATGGGTAAACAAATGGAGATGTTGACTACGCTAGAAGTCATCCCGTGCCATGGGCCTGTTCGATACAAAATAGCTCTTAGCAAGTTGATCTTGTTGTTGTGTTGTTTTTGGACTGATTTAACTGTAATTATGGAAAGGAGTAAAGGGTAGTGACGTTATTTTGGTGAGAAGAAAAATGGAGGAAAATTGTGTGCATGCAGAGTTCTGACACAGCATTCATCGGCAAAAAAAAAAAAAAATCGGCTCTCCCTCACATCGGTTTGGTGCTTCGCAGTTTTTGATACACACTTTTACATACACCGGTTCAGTGGGTGATGGATTGTACTCACACACACACTTTTACATACACACATACATGATATACCGATCTGTTTACATGGTTTACATAAATTTTACGCCGGATTGTTGAGTGTACGGCTGTTGTGCTGCTAGTGCTTATTTCTGGCAATTCTACAAATGAAATGAACTCGTGATGTTTAATGATGTTGATACTGTTGATATGTAAACCACTTTGAACGATGCTTTACCTTTTATCAATGTGTAATTGATGTCTCCGAAGCTAGACTATTGCTAACAGAACAGTGAACAGAACAAGTTGATGCTGGGTTGATAAAAATCGGATGCAGGAGTAAATTACCTGGTGTTCCGTGTTGATGTTGTATCGTCACGTGTTGGTACTAGATGCACTCAATGTGTATTTGTTTATCATAGGGTAAACGCTCCCACAGCAGAGACCTTCAATAGGGGAGGTAGTGTGTTTCGACATGTTCGCACTTATTAATGAATATGTGATATCATTCCATGATGTACGATGCGAAAATAATACAACCAATCATAATATCCATCAAAATTTTTTTTTTTTTTTTATCTAGTTCGTTTATTTGAGGCTCAAATGCGTTTAACGCTTTACGGAGCCGAAATTCATTTTTTGTATTTTTATTACATACAATTAATTGGCTTTTTCAACATTAATATGGGATGGAGCCAGGGTACTCGTGGCAGCTCGAGGTTAGTGGTCACAATTTTTGAAGGAAGGACTTGGTAGGGATTGGAATCAGGGTTCTCAGCAGCTCATCCGGGAGGTATAACGTGGCATCTTGATTCTCGTTTCATGGCGTTGGTAGCGATTTCTTGCCGGTATTCGACTGCCGGATGGCCAGGATCCTCAATCCAACACAAAGTGGACAAAACACAAAAAAAAAAAAACTGGGGAAGAGAACACAAGAGAATTAAACTTTTATACAAGACGAGCGAAGAAAATCGTAAATTGCGACCATATAAATAAGATCGCGGGTGCCCAACACATCTCTAACTGGAACATAGGGTTGTCTACCTCGGGCCGCAAGGGTATCCAAAAGTTGCGCTCTGGAGGCGTCCATATCCGGGCACTGCCAAACTACGTGATCGATGTCATCATAACCGGAACCACACCTATTACAAATATTGCTCAGCGCGAGGTTAATCCTGTGGAGATGTGCATCTAGCGAGTAATGGTTGGACATAAGTCTTGACATCACGCGAATGAAATCTCGACTTATGTCCAAACCTTTCCACCAGGCTCGCAAGGAAACTCTAGGAATTATGGAATGTAACCACCGTCCCAGTTGGCCATTTAGCCAATCGCTTTGCCAACCGCGAAGAGAACTTTGACGTACTAAATGAAAAAATTCATCGTGTGAAATTCGTCTATCATAAATCTCACCTTCCTCAGCGCCCACCTTTGCGAGAGAGTCCGCCTTCTCATTGCCATAAATTAGGCAATGTGAGGGGACCCATACAAAGGTAATCTTGTATGATCTTTCGACCAGAGCACACATCTGCTCTCTAATTTTTGTAAGAAAGTAAGATGCATGCTTTACGGGTTTCATCGATCGGAGTGCCTCGATTGAACTGAGACTATCCGAAAAGATGAAGAAGTGGTCTGCGGGCATGTTTGAGATCATCCCCAAAGCGAAGTTGATTGCTGCCAGCTCAGCAACATAAACCGTGCAAGGTTCCTGAAGTTTTCGGAAGGCGGAAGAATTTTCATTGAAGACACCGAAACCAGTGGATCCATTTATACGAGACCCGTCAGTGAAATATCTCCTGTAGGAATCAACATTCTGGAACTTTGCGTTGAAAATACGTGGAATAGTTATACATCGAAGTTGATCTGGAATTCCATGAATAGCTTGTTTCATGGACAGATCATATTCAACAGAGGAACTGTCATTGGCGAAGCGTACACGTGGAGGGTTATAACATGGAAGGCTAATGTCAGATGACATGTAGTAGAGATAAACTCTCATGAATTTTGACTGAGTGTTCAGTTTGAGCAATTCTTCGAAGTTTTCGATGACGAGTGTGTTGCTCACTCCACACTTAATAAGTATTCTTAGCGAGAGCTCCCAGAATCGGTTCTGTAGCGGTAAAACCCCTGCCAGAACCTCTAGGCTCGCATTATGTGTTGAGTGCATACACCCTAAGGCGATACGCAAACAACGATATTGAATTCGTTCCAATTTAATCAAGTGGCAGTTTGCTGCTGAGAGAAAACAGAAAGAGCCATACTCTAGAACAGAGAGAATGGTTGTTTTATAAAGTTTTATGAGGTCTTCCGGGTGAGCACCCCACCATGTTCCGGTAATTGTTCGTAGAAAATTGATCCTTTGTTGACATTTTTCCGTTAAATACCTAATATGAGTTCGCCAAGTGCCTTTTGAATCAAACCAGACCCCAAGGTATTTTGAAGTCAAAGACTGGTCGATGTCTGATCCCAAAAGCTTAAGCTTTAGTTGGGCAGGGTTCCGCTTCCTTGAAAATACGACCAGTTGAGTTTTTTGCGGAGCAAACTCGATCCCTAAATTTCTAGCCCAAGTGGATAGATTATCAAGGGAATTTTGCAATGGTCTTTGCAAGATTTCCGCTCGTGGGCCCTTCATAGAAACCACAGCATCATCTGCAAGTTGTCTTAGCGTGCATGGTTCTTCCAAACAGTTGTCAATATCTTTAACATAAAAATTATAAAGCAAGGGACTCAGACATGAGCCTTGGGGAAGGCCCATATAGCTAATTCTGGAAGTTGTCAGTTGACCGAGAGTGAAGCTCATGTGTTTTTCTGACAACAGATTGTACAAGAAATTATTCAATATTCCAGGTAGTCCACTATTGTGCAAATTTTCTGACAATATTTCTATGGAAACTGAATCAAAAGCGCCCTTAATATCCAAGAAAACCGAAGCCAATTGCTCCTTGTCCGCAAAGGCTAGTTGAATATCTGATGAAAGCAACGCTAGACAATCGTTTGTTCCTTTGCCCTTGCGAAAGCCAAATTGTGTACTGGAAAGCATGTTGTTTGATTCGACCCAGTGGTCGAGTCGCGATAGGATCATTTTTTCGAACAATTTCCTTAAACATGATAACATAGCGATCGGGCGGTATGAATTATGATCAGACGCTGGTTTCCCAGGCTTTTGAATTGCTATTACTTTGACCTGTCTCCATTCCGGTGGAACAATGTTGTGCTCCATGAATGAGTTGAACAGGTCAAGTAACCGTCTTTTAGCGATATCGGGGAGATTTTTAAGAAGATTGAACTTAATCATATCGCGTCCCGGAGAGGAGTTGTTTGATGAAAGAAGAGCCATAGAAAATTCCAGCATAGTGAATGGTCTGTCCAAAGAATCGTCTCTTGGAGTTTCCCAAAAAGGCGGATGAGCTGGAACTGAGTCAGGACAGACCTTTTTTGCGAAGTTGAATATCCATCGGTTGGAGTATTCGTCACTCTCATTTGAGGATGAGCGGTTTCGCATGTTGCGAGCCACTCTCCAAAGCGTCGTCATTGAAGTTTCTCGTGAGAGGCCATCGATAAAACGTCGCCAATAGCTACGCTTCTTCGCTTTAATAAGATTCTTCAGTCTTTTTTCGAGCTTCGAGTACTCTAAATAAAGTTCTGAGGTACCATATCTACGAAAAGCTTTGAAGGCATTAGATTTTTCTCGATACAACTGAGTGCATTCATCATCCCAACCAGGCGTGCCTGGTCGTCTTTTGAAGGATGCACTTGGAACTCGTTGTTTTTGGGATTCTAATGCACTTTTATAAATCAATTCTGTTAGGAATCGATACTCATCCAACGGTGGGAGAGTGTTGAATGATTCGATACCGAAAGTTACCGCTGATGCAAATTTTTGCCAATCGATATTCCTAGTGAGGTCAAAAGGAACCTGAATTGACTGTTCTGACCTTTCAAGATTATTTCTGATAGAGGTTATTATGGGCAAGTGATCACTACCATGGGGGTCATCAATCACCTTCCACATGCAATCGAATGATAGTGAACTTGAACCCAAAGATAGGTCAATGCGGCTTTCTTTGCCGTCGGATGAAATACGTGTCGCTTCACCTGTGTTCAAAATGTTCAAGTTGAAATCGTCGCATAAGTCATAGAAAATAGCCGCTCTATAATCGTCATAAGATTCGCCCCATCCAGTACCATGTGAGTTCATATCACCCAGTATTAAAACTGGAGATGAGAGCATGGAGACTGCATTCCAAAGAAGACGGCGGTTTATTGAAACTCTTGGAGGAATGTAAACAGAAGCTACGCAAAGATCTTTACCCTTTACGTTTATTTGGCAAGCAACGATTTCTATGCCTGGATGAGTCGGGATGGGGATTCTGTAGAATGAATGGCACTTTTTGATCCCTAAAAGCACACCCCCGTAATTATCATCTCGATCCTGGCGTATAATGTTAAAATCGTAGAAGTTAAAATCATCTTCAGAAGAAAGCCATGTTTCACAGAGTGCAAATATATCACAATCGGAATTGTGAAGCAAAAACTTAAATGTGTCTAATTTAGGTTTTAGACTATGACAGTTCCACTGTAGCACAGTTATCATATCTTGTACCTCACTTGATGAATTAGCCATCGAAAGATATGATCGAAGCAAGGAGGGGCCACGAAATAGTTAATTCCCTGAGATACTCTTCTATTGCGGGGAGAAAAAGGTCGAGTATGCCTCTGAATGAGTCTGAAACTCCGAGAGCATTACATATGCGATCCACAAGGGCCGTAAAAGTTAACAGTCCTCGCTTAGCCCGGGGGGTTTTCGAGGAAGAGCGAGGGACTTCAGTAGCTTTTTTCTTGCTATCTTGTCTAGAGCTTCTTTTCGAAGTGTATTTAGTCGGTGGAGGCGGGGGCGGCAGATCTTTGCTGCAACACGGAACGGAAGCATCAAAGACCTGTTTCTTCGGGATTTTTAAATTTGCCCCACCTCCTTTGGGATTAGGCAAACTTCTGAGGGAAGATTTCAATACCTTACGGCGCAGTCCCGGAGAAGATGGAGACTTTCTTTTACCGGGTGCGTGTACCTCCGAAGAATCTCCCCCATCGGTTTCGTCGTCGTTCGCTTCATCGGAAGACAACTCTTGAAAAGAGTTACCAACTGGGATGGCTGATGAAGACTCTTCTGCGGATTTTTTTAAAGATTTTACCATTTCCGCATATGTCTTCTTGGAGCGCTTCACAATGGAGCGACTCTCATTTCGAATGCGCCTTTTGTATGCCGGGCACTTCTGCAAGTCATGAAGATCCTCACGACAGTAGCTGCATTTTACAGCTTCCTGTGTGCAAGCATCTTCCAAGTGAGCTTGGTTGCATTTGCCACAACGGGGCTTGTTGTCGCAAAAGCTAGCACTATGACCAAGCTGTTTGCAGTTGGTACAATTAAATACCTTCGGCACGTATAGGCGCACTGGGTAAAAAACACTATCGATGCAAACAAATTTCGGGAGAACGGAACCAGGAAAAGTTACACGAAACGAGGCTGACGGCGAAAACACTTTCTTATTTCCTTCCATGGAAACTGATTGCAATTGTTTACAATCCAGTATAGCCACATCAGGAATGGACCGGTTCTCAAAAATGCCTTTGCCAGTCTTAATGTCTTCACATGTCAGACTCGCGTCGATAATTTTCCCTTCCACCTCGACCTCTCTGGCGGGTATGTAGATAAAGTACTCCACAGTAAAAGCCTCATGCTGAGCAATCTCATTCGCTGCTTTGTAACTAGGTGCAGTTACACGCAGCTTGGATTGCTTCACTTGGTGAATAACGGTCCCAGGATATTTACGCGTCAGCTCTCTAGAGATCGAGAGCACATTCAAAATCTTATTTTTGCGCCGGAAATAGACAACCCAAGGCCCAGCCGAAGACGGTTGATAAAACCGCGTTCGAGCAACGAGATCTTTAGGAGGCGTATCGCCTCCATCCGATTCGTCCATGCGGAAAAGAATTCAACCGCAACCAAATAATAAAAAAAATAATAATAAAAATAAAACAAAAAAAATAATAATAAAAAAAAACAAAAAAAAATGCAGAAAAAAAAAATAACCTATCAGTGGACTATTTTGTACACACCTCCCCTAAATAGGCAAAATAAATTAACAAAAAAAAAATAAAAATCGAGAAAAAAACTTAACCAATCAGTGGGCTATTTTGTACCCAACTCCCCTATACGGCCGAAATTGCACCGGGAGAGAGACAGAGGAGAAACAACAAACAACCTTGAACTCAACACTGTTTGTTCGGAGATGCGAAAGCAATTCAATAGATGTGGAGTAGGTATACAAATTGATACTTATCCGTTCCCGTTCGATGACCGCTGCTGGTCTGCTACACTGATGTATGCGGGGAACCAATCACCGGGGGATGATGGTGATAATATTAATCAAATGGTGGCACGATACCAGTTGACCTTTGCCAATCTGATTCGCTTCCTTCACGGTGCGCGGTCTATAGCACTACAGAAGTAAACTGCACTGGTAAAAACCCACTCGGGCGGTGGGAGAAAAAACCAAAAAAAAAAAAAAAACTACCGACTGCCAAAGACTGAACTGTCTTGTTCAAGCGCACAGCAAGGAATGATCCATCAAAATTAATCATAAGCTGTTTAAAATAATAATTTGCTTGACAATTTTGCTTCTTTGCACTCATAGTGGTGCATCAGTAACCATTGTAGAGGATCCCATAAAATCAATGGATTGTGCCATACTTAAAACATACCTCTAGAACAGTGTGGGCACATATTTTCTTGCAGAAAAAATAGATGAATAGATGATAAGTGTAGATGTAGTGTAGTTGACGGATTTTATTGAGATTTCTTTAAAGGTTAAATATTTTCAAATTTTGATTGGATAGGAAGTTTGCATGATCTTTTTTATGTCGCAATAAATTATGGGATAAATGTTGCTTTGGGAACTCGTGTTGTTACTTTATGAATGTAAGCCTTAAATAAATGATCACAATAAACATCTTGAAACGTGTATAGAGTTCAGTATAGAACGATTGATATTAAACCCAGAGGCTCGGACACCGTACTTCTACGATAAGATATATTTTACATTTTTATTTAGTACATATTCGATGTTAGAAAGTGCTTTGAATTTAATCTTTTAGAAGTCTAGATCTAGGACACAAATAGTTTCAAATAGACCGGATTGTTGATTTAATATTGACTTTCAACAGAAATATGGCGATAAATTGAAATCGGATTTAGTCGAAAAAAAAAAACCAAAAATTTGAAATTAATTGGTCGATGGCTTTGAGATGCCATCGGACCTAGTCGGGTAAAGAGAAGTTTGAAATCCAACTTGGGAGTGAGTTGGTCGATGGATTTGAGGAGCCATCGGACCTAGTCGGGTCAAGAGAAATTTGAAATCCAACTTGGGAGTGAGTTGGTCGATGGATTTAAGGAGCCATCGGACCTAGTCGGGTCAAGAGAAATTTGAAATCCATCTTGGGAGTGAGTTGGTCGATGGATTTGAGGAGCCATCGAACCTAGTAGGGTCAAGAGAAATTTGAAATCCAACTTGGGAGTGAGTTGGTCGATGGATTTGAGGAGCCATCGGACCTAGTCGGGTCAAGAGAAATTTGAAATCCAACTTGGGAGTGAGTTGGTCGATGGATTTAAGGAGCCATCGGACCTAGTCGGGTCAAGAGAAATTTGAAATCCAACTTGGGAGTGAGTTGGTCGATGGATTTGAGGAGCCATCGGACCTAGTCGGGTCAAGAGAAATTTGAAATCCAACTTGGGAGTGAGTTGGTCGATGGATTTGAGGAGCCATCGGACCTAGTCGGGTCAAGAAAAATTTGAAATCCAACTTGGGAGTGAGTTGGTCGATGGATTTGAGGAGCCATCGGACCTAGTCGGGTCAAGAGAAATTTGAAATCCAACTTGGGAGTGAGTTGGTCGATGGATTTGAGGAGCCATCGGACCTAGTCGGGTCAAGAGAAATTTGAAATCCAACTTGGGAGTGAGTTGGTCGATGGATTTGAGGAGCCATCGGACCTAGTCGGGTCAAGAGAAATTTGAAATCCAACTTGGGAGTGAGTTGGTCGATGGATTTAAGGAGCCATCGGACCTAGTCGGGTCAAGAAAAATTTGAAATCCAACTTGGGAGTGAGTTGGTCGATGGATTTGAGATGCCATCGGACCTAGTCGGGTCAAGAGAAATTTGAAATCCAACTTGGGAGTGAGTTGGTCGATGGATTTGAGGAGCCATCGAACCTAGTAGGGTCAAGAGAAATTTGAAATCCAACTTGGGAGTGAGTTGGTCGATGGATTTGAGGAGCCATCGGACCTAGTCGGGTCAAGAGAAATTTGAAATCCTACTTGGGAGTGAGTTAGTCGATGGATTTGAGATGCCATCGGACCTAGTCGGGTCAAGAGAAATTTGAAATTCAATTTTGGAGTGAGTTTGTGCAATTTGGATTGTCTCCATGATGTTGTTGAATATCTTCTGATTTTGATGCTGATGGGATATTTGTGAGCCTGGTAAGCTCAATCCAAAACAGCTGAACCTAAATCAGGCAGAGCAGTTTGTGGTATGTTGGAATGTGTAATTTGGATTGTCTCCATGATGTTGTTGAATATCTTCCGATTTTGTTGCTGACGGGATATTTGTGAGCCTGGTAAGCTCAATCCAAAACAGCAGAACTGAAATCAGGCAGAGCAGTTTGTGGTATGTTAGAATGTGTAATTTGTATTGTCTCCATGATGTTGTTAAATGGTTTTTGATTTTGATGCTAATGGGATATTTGTGAGCCTGGTAAGCTCAATCCAAAAACAGCAGAACTGAAATCAGGCAGAGCATTTTGTGTTATGTTAGAATGTGTAATTTTGATTGTCTCCATGATGTTGTTGAATATCTTCTGATTTTGATGCTAACGGGATATTTGTGAGCCTGGTAAGCTCAATCCAAAACAGCAGAACTAAAATCAGGCAGAGCAGTTTGTGGTACATTAGAATATGTAATTTGGATTGTCTCGATGATGTTGTTGAATATCTTCTGATTTTGATGCTAATGGGATATTTGTGAGCCTGGTAAGCTCAATCCAAAACAGCAGAACTAAAATCAGGCAGAGCAGCTTGTGGTATGTTAGAATATGTAATTGGGATTGTCTCCATGATGTTGTTGAATATATTCTGATTTTGTTGCTAATGGGATATTTGTGAGCCTGGTAAGCTCAATCCAAAACAGCAGAACCAAAATCAGGCAGAGCAGTTTGTGGTATGTTAGAATGTGTAATTTGGATTGTCTCCATGATGTTGTTAAATGGTTTTTGATTTTGATGCTAATGGGATATTTGTGAGCCTGGTAAGCTCAATCCAAAACAGCAGAACTGAAATCAGGCAGAGCAGTTTGTGGTATGTTAGAATATGTAATTTGGATTGTCTCCATGATGTTGTTGAATATCTTCTGATTTTGATGCTAACGGGATATTTGTGAGCCTGGTAAGCTCAATCCAAAACAGCAGAACTAAAATCAGGCAGAGCAGTTTGTGGTATGTTAGAATATGTAATTTGGATTGTCTCCACGATGTTGTTGAATACCTTCTGATTTTGTTGCTAATGGGATATTTGTGAGCCTGGTAAGCTCAATCCAAAACAGCAGAACTAAAATCAGGCAGAGCAGTTTGTGGTATGTTAGAATATGTAATTTGGATTGTCTCCATGATGTTGTTGAATATCTTCTGATTTTGATGCTAACGGGATATTTGTGAGCTTGGTAAGCTCAATCCAAAACAGCAGAACTGAAATCAGGCAGAGCAGTTTGTGGTATGTTAGAATATGTAATTAGGATTGTCTCGATGATGTTGTTGAATATCTTCTGATTTTGATGCTAATGGGATATTTGTGAGCCTGGTAAGCTCAATCCAAAATAGCAGAACTAAAATCAGGCAGAGCAGCTTGTGGTATGTTAGAATATGTAATTGGGATTGTCTCCATGATGTTGTTGAATACCTTCTGATTTTGTTGCTAATGGGATATTTGTGAGCCTGGTAAGCTCAATCCAAAATAGCAGAACTGAAATCAGGCAGAGCAGTTTGTGGTATGTTAGAATATGTAATTGGGATTGTCTCCATGATGTTGTTGAATATCTTCTGATTTTGTTGCTAATGGGATATTTGTGAGCCTGGTAAGCTCAATCCAAAACAGCAGGACTGAAATCAGGCAGAGCAGTTTGTGGTATGTTAGAATGTGTAATTTGTATTGTCTCCATGATGTTGTTGAATACCTTCTGATTTTGTTGCTAATGGGATATTTGTGAGCCTGGTAAGCTCAATCCAAAACAGCAGAACTAAAATCAGGCAGAGCAGTTTGTGGTATGTTAGAATATGTAATTTGGATTGTCTCCATGATGTTGTTAAATGGTTTTTGATTTTGTTGCTAATGGGATATTTGTGAGCCTGGTAAGCTCAATCCAAAACAGCAGAACTGAAATCAGGCAGAGCAGTTTGTGGTATGTTAGAATATGTAATTTGGATTGTCTCCATGATGTTGTTGAATACCTTCTGATTTTGTTGCTAATGGGATATTTGTGAGCCTGGTAAGCTCAATCCAAAACAGCAGAACTGAAATCAGGCAGAGCAGTTTGTGGTATGTTAGAATATGTAATTTGGATTGTCTCCATGATGTTGTTGAATACCTTCTGATTTTGTTGCTAATGGGATATTTGTGAGCCTGGTAAGCTCAATCCAAAACAGCAGAACTAAAATCAGGCAGAGCAGTTTGTGGTATGTTAGAATATGTAATTGGGATTGTCTCCATGATGTTGTTGAATACCTTCTGATTTTGTTGCTGATGGGATATTTGTGAGCCTGGTAAGCTCAATCCAAAACAGCAGAACTGAAATCAGGCAGAGCAGTTTGTGGTATGTTAGAATATGTAATTTGGATTGTCTCCATGATGTTGTTGAATACCTTCTGATTTTGTTGCTGATGGGATATTTGTGAGCCTGGTAAGCTCCAATCCAAAACAGCAGAACTGAAATCAGGCAGAGCAGTTTGTGGTATGTTAGAATTTGTAATTTGGATTGTCTCCATGATGTTGTTGAATACCTTCTGATTTTGTTGCTAATGGGATATTTGTGAGCCTGGTAAGCTCAATCCAAAACAGCAGAACTAAAATCAGGCAGAGCAGTTTGTGGTATGTTAGAATATGTAATTGGGATTGTCTCCATGATGCTGTTGAATATATTCTGATTTTGTTGCTAATGGGATATTTGTGAGCCTGGTAAGCTCAATCCAAAACAGCAGAACTGAAATCAGGCAGAGCAGTTTGTGGTATGTTAGAATATGTAATTTGGATTGTCTCCATGATGTTGTTGAATATATTCTGATTTTGATGCTAACGGGATATTTGTGAGCCTGGTAAGCTCAATCCAAAACAGCAGAACTAAAATCAGGCAGAGCAGTTTGTGGTACATTAGAATATGTAATTTGGATTGTCTCGATGATGTTGTTGAATATCTTCTGATTTTGATGCTAATGGGATATTTGTGAGCCTGGTAAGCTCAATCCAAAACAGCAGAACCAAAATCAGGCAGAGCAGTTTGTGGTATGTTAGAATGTGTAATTTGGATTGTCTCCATGATGTTGTTAAATGGTTTTTGATTTTGATGCTAATGGGATATTTGTGAGCCTGGTAAGCTCAATCCAAAACAGCAGAACTAAAATCAGGCATAGCAGCTTGTGGTATGTTAGAATATGTAATTTGGATTGTCTCCATGATGTTGTTGAATACCTTCTGATTTTGTTGCTGATGGGATATTTGTGAGCCTGGTAAGCTCAATCCAAAACAGCAGAACTGAAATCAGGCAGAGCAGTTTGTGGTATGTTAGAATATGTAATTTGGATTGTCTCCATGATGTTGTTGAATACCTTCTGATTTTGTTGCTAATGGGATATTTGTGAGCCTGGTAAGCTCAATCCAAAACAGCAGAACTAAAATCAGGCAGAGCAGTTTGTGGTATGTTAGAATATGTAATTGGGATTGTCTCCATGATGTTGTTGAATATATTCTGATTTTGTTGCTAATGGGATATTTGTGAGCCTGGTAAGCTCAATCCAAAACAGCAGAACTGAAATCAGGCAGAGCAGTTTGTGGTATGTTAGAATATGTAATTTGGATTGTCTCCATGATGTTGTTGAATACCTTCTGATTTTGTTGCTGATGGGATATTTGTGAGCCTGGTAAGCTCAATCCAAAACAGCAGAACTGAAATCAGGTAGAGCAGTTTGTGGTATGTTAGAATGTGTAATTTGTATTGTCTCCATGATGTTGTTAAATGGTTTTTGATTTTGATGCTAATGGGATATTTGTGAGCCTGGTAAGCTCAATCCAAAACAGCAGAACTGAAATCAGGCAGAGCAGTTTGTGTTATGTTAGAATATGTAATTTGGATTGTCTCGATGATGTTGTTAAATTGTTTCTGATTTTGTTGCTGAAGGGATACTTCTGAGCCTGGTAAACTCAATCCAAAACAGCAGAACTAAAATCAGGCAGAGCAGTTTGTGGTATGTTAGAATGTGTAATTTGGATTGTCTCCATGATGTTGTTAAATGGTTTCTGATTTTGATGCTAATGGGAAATTTGTGAGCCTGGTAAGCTCAATCCAAAACAGCAGAACTAAAATCAGGCAGAGCAGTTTGTCGTATGTTAGAATATGTTATTTGGATTGTCTCGATGATGTTGTTAAATTGTTTCTGATTTTGTTGCTGATGGGATACTTCTGAGTCTGGTAATCTCAATCCAAAACAGCAGGACTACAATTAATGGAAATTGTTAAATTGAGCTTATGGTGAGAGTTTGAACAATAATAATTATTACATCGCACGTAAATTACATGTTTGACAGCAATCGAATATTCTCCGAGAGTAGAGGTGAAGGTGAATGTAGAGAATAGAAGATTATGGGTAATAAAAAACGTAAAAAGTTATATAATGTTCTGATCGTGTATAAGCATGCTATAGTAGGTATATTAGAATAAGCGTGTAAAAATTGACACAAAAACATGTCAAATCCACGATCTTCAGTTTTGAAACGAATTTGCGCGAAAGCGGGTGTGCGTTCTTATACGCTCCGTGTCTTTCGGAGCGTAATTTACGACACAAACGAATGTAGAATGCGTGAAAAATCAAATCTCTCATCCACTGACTAGTTGTGCTACCAAAGTATAGATGGCTAACAGTATGTTGCGTTTTGTGATTGGAGGCGTATATTTTAAAATGATAAAAACCATAAAAATCTCAAAAAAAAAATTGATGGTTTTGGCCGCCTCTTTATATGGAGCCCGACCGTTGTGAAAAGGTTACAATTTTTAACCAAGGCTATCCATATCCATAACCCCACTGATAGGGTAAACTATGAATTTTGGACATGCTAAGGATATGTCTGGAAATAGCGATCGATTAACTGCATTAAATACAAATATTTTATTACGCAATATTACTTATATGCTTAATGTCTCATTGTACCTTGAGTTTCTGAGGAGAAAAAGCTTACAAACTGTAGTATTTGCTTCCAAAATAGCATTTTTTGGTAGCCTGTCTGCCATTCATTTCGGACATCTACACTCACAAAAATCCACATGTCAATGCTACGTGAAAATTCACGTAGAACTCTATAAAATGAACTTTTCCTTAAATTACCTGACAACGGTAACAATCATCTAGCCGTTGGTAAGGATGAAATGAGACTTCAGTAATATTTACTGTTTATGATCGGAGTGAAAATCACGTACCCCACTTAGATTCATTTCGATAGGTAGTTCATTCTGTGTTGTGGTTTGATATTTGACATTTCATATTACGTTCATCATTTGTTGTGCTCGAGATGGTGAAGATGAAGTTATTCTTGGAAGCGAATCTTTTTTTGCAAAAAGCTAAATTGCCATTCCAATCAGCACCAGATTATTGGAACGGAGAGTTTTTGCGGCACCTGTTGCGGCACCAAATGTTGCGACCGTCACGAAATTTTGTAAGATTTTGAATACTAATGATTCAGCCATTTACCGGTAGATTTTCAATATTTTCCCACCAATCGGTCGGAAATTTATACAACATTTTACTCAAATTAAGAAAACTTTTGATTTTTGACGATTGGCTGTTGAAAATTGTGAAAATGTCGACCCCTTTCTTACGCAACCAAACACGTGGGTTGGAGAGCACACTATAAAAGCAGACCAATTTCTGCTTCTTCACTCATTCTTCTTTTGACGTTAACTACGTCTTACGGCAATATACTGGGCACAGACAAACAAACGTCACACTCTCATCATTGTCCATCGACAACCTTTTTAACGGTCGGTTCAAAAATATGGTAGGTGGCCGATCCACCACCCGCAGCGCTCACATCGTTTTTGTTCGTGTTTGACGTTTGCACACTACCGCCATCTGTTGGCCTATCGGCCAAACACACCGATTTTAGCATTGGGCGTACATGTCTTCGTGACTATGATTTTGATCGACATTTGTTCTAAGTGTTACGTCTGTTTGTCTGTGTACTGGGTGTCAATTAAAAATCTAAAATGTTGCGACCCTCACGAAATTATGTAAGATTTTGAATACTAATAATTCAGCCATTTACCGGTAGATTTTCAATATATTCCCACCAATCGGACGGAAATTTATACAACATTTTACTTAAATTAAGAAAACATTTGATTTTTGACGATAGACTGTCGAAAATTGTGAAAATGTCGACCCCTTTCTTACGGAACCAAACACGTTCAAACACGTGGGTTGGAAAGCACACTATAAAAGCAGTCTTACGGCAATATACTGGATGTCAATTGAAAATCTAAAATGTTGCGACCGTTACGATATTATGTTAGAGTTTGAACTAAAGGAAAGCTGCATGGCAATCGACTATGGCAATCGACTAAAATTCAAAAGCAAAAAATCACTTGGCGTAGTTAACGTCATGCGGTCGTGTCTTGTACACAACCCCCCCCCCCCCTGTTTTTTTTTGCATTGTTTTATCGAATGTACCGACATTGTGTGATTCTGCAGGAGCTGTGTAAATCTGGATCTTCGGACAACCTGGGTACCAAACTGTATAGCCGTTTACACCTACTGAACAGAGCACCACCACCCAACGAAGCACCTAGTAACTCGGTCAGAACTACCTAGGTACTACGGCTGCATCGAATTTGAGCACCATGTCATTGATTTAATATAATACATTACTTTATTTCAAATAATTAAATCCTTTTAAATAAACCTTATGAAATTTGAAATGAAGCAGAGTAATTACTATGGAAATTGATGATGGATTTTACGAGAACATCATCTAGCACGGCTTGTGAAAGATACGGGAGAATTCACGTAGCTGTTACGTGAAACTTCGATGGAAGTGACGATGTTGAAGTGTTCATGCGTTCATTCTGTGTTACCTATGATCCACGTAAGTGCTACGTGAAAAGTGGAATGGAAAAAAATCACGTATGTTTCCACGTACTAATGACGTGTGGATTATTTTGAGTGTAACATACATTTTGGACACCCTCATGTGAATATAATTTGGACGGAGGCGTTATCACAATATCCATACAATGGTTTTTTGAAAAGATGATCATATCATAATACTGTAAGAGTTTACATGTGACTTGTGCATTTTTTCGCTTATTGGATGTGTATATTAGTGAAAATCAATAATTTCATTTAATGCAAGCAAATATCATCAGATCCACGAAAAACGCCTGCAAGTATGCATGCATGCGACATTCCAGTGTGTTTCATCAGATGGCCAAATTAAATCAACTGAACAAAAACCATAATCTATTTTGGACATCACCTGATTTATTGCTTATACACTCATGTTAAGATTTTGGATGAACTTAGCTCAAATTTTAGACATATTTAATCATGTTTCCACTTTCAAACTTTTTATAATTCTAAATCTGAGCGCTTTTATTGCATTTAATGTATGTTCTTGAAATGCGCATTCGTAGGTTTCACAGATGTTCTGTAGATACAATTTACAATTTTTATATTTTTGAAGCCAATTTGTAATTGTTATGAAAATGGTCATCATTAATAAGTAGCATAGTGTATTAATAATGCAATACATGATTTCCCGTACATGTATTCCTCACAATTAGACCTGTTCATATTTAAAAAAATGTCTGGAAATCTACCGGTCAAGAACAATGTCTGGTCAAATTTTCAGCTCAGGGTTCATTCACAAATTTCATAACGCCAAAAATGGGCATATTTGACACCCAGCCACCCCCTCGTAACACCTTTTGTATGGAAATTCTACAAACTTTGTATGAGCTGTAACATTTCGAAAACACCCACCCACCACCTTCAGCGTTATGAAATTTGTGAATGGGCCCTCATATGATAAAGATTTCAGCATGCTTCAAGTTGCAAATGTGTTTTTGGGCTTATTTCAAGATTTGAAAAATCCTTGGAAAAATCATAACTAGCATGTGGAAAATCAAAACCACTTGCTATTACCACTAAGTGAAAGCTAATTATATTTTGTTAAAGTTTGTCGAACGGCGTGAGTTTTAACATTGTTTGATCCAAATTTGTTCTCCACAGTACCCAGAAATTATAGTTTTCTCAATATACGTGGTATATAAAACACCCATTGGCATTATTTCTTCAGGCCCTAGTCAACGAGAATCAAACATAATACATTTATAAATTGATTGAATATCAACAGCTTACATGTTGTTTAAGGCAATGAATTACAATAAATGCCCAAAGATCGAACACCACATCGCAACCTGATGATAGTTAAATCATGCATGACACATGTACCGAAAACGAATGAATTGAACAAGTTAGCATTGCTTTTTCTTTCGGAGTGATGATTGTTTTGATCGCATTTCACTGATCATTAAGAATGATTTTAAAACAATCATCATCATCGACATAGAAAAGGCAGTGCTAACGTGTTCATTTTTTGTGTTCTTTAAGAGGGGCCCAGATAGCCGTAGGGGTAAACGCGCAGCTATTCAGCTAGACCAAGCTGAGGGTCGTGGGTTCGAATCCCACCGGTCGAGGATCTTTTCGGGTTGGAAATTTTCTCGACTTCCCAGGGCATAAAGTATCATCGTACCTGCCACACGATATACGCATGCAAAAATGGTCATTGGCATAGTAAGCTCTCAGTTAATAACTGTGGAAGTGCTCACAAGAACACTAAGCTGAGAAGCAGGCTCTGTCCCAGTGGGGACGTAACGCCAGAAAGAAGAAGAAGAGGGCAGGATCCGTAATTGATTTCGAAGTTTTCAAAAGCAGTTTTTTCGTTCAAAATCAATTAAATTTAAAGGAAAATGTGTTCACTGTATTCTATTCTCCAACTGAAACACAGTGAATAAATTTTCATCGAAAAATTTTTAGTTTTGAACAGAAAAACTGCTTTTGTAGTATCAATGATGACGATGATTACGATGACGGAGCGTTGATCGTTAAAGCTCACGGTGGTGCTCTTAGCTTTTTTTTATCTTTATTAACAAGATTTTTAGCCCTGGGCTAGTTCATCTCGGGACCAACGGCTTTACTTCCCTTCCGAAGGAAGTCGTCACTACAACTTTTTTTTGTCAATGACTATCTCGGGGATGGGATTCGATCCCAGGTCCTCGGCGTGAGAGGCGTGTGTTCTAACCACTACACCAGGTTCGTCCCCCTTGCTCTTAGCTCACCCACAGTGGATTTACAAATGGTCGGGGTTCTGCTAAACTGCACCCGAATAAAAAATACAATACAAAAACAATATAACGTATTGAAACAGTACCATTCAATATATTGGAAAAACAATACAGTATATGTAAAATGACAATACAATTACAGTACAATATATTGTTTTGAACAGTTCACTGTATGGTATATGAGATTTTTGCAATATAATGTATGGGTGGTTAAGTATCGTAACAATACAAATATAGATATTTTCTCATACAAACATTTTGAAAATACAATACGATATAATGTTCATGTATTGTCTTGATTAGCAATTCGTGTATTGTTGTACAATACAAAAACAATTCAACGAACTGTATCATGGTTGCATTCGTCGTTACAGCTAATGTCAAGTGACTTCTAAAAAACTACTTATTTTTACTTTTTGAATATTTTTCACCTAACATTTCTTGTTATTTAACTAACTTGTTTTGTTTATTTCTTTCAGCGAAGCTACATAGAAAAAAGCAACAGTTGTTTTACGCGAAAATAGGAATTTGACAAAAATTGTAAGGTATAAAACCAATTGAAAACAATACAATGTTCTGTTACAATATATTATATTGTTTTTGAATTGTATATCCAAACAAGAATAATATTGCTTCGACATTCAATTACAATACGCTGTATTGTATCCAATACGTTATATTGTACATTAATGGTTTATTCCATTCACTGAATGATACGTTTTTATCCGGGCACCAAGTGCCATTTTTTCCCCAATTGACTTTTTTACACCAGAGGACTCAAATAATCATTACCTTTCTACCATAAAAATATCAAGTAATTTGAACAGTCCCTTGTAATCTTAGATCAAAAATTTTCTTTGGGTGGACAAGAAAAACTGTAATTTTGATCAGCCAGAGCGAACCATAAACCAACGCACGTCATCAGAGGACATTCATTTTTCAGATATAAAGCTATATTTTTTTCAACTCCCTTCTACATTTTTACAATTTATCCATTCCAAGCAACTCATAGAAATAGAGGCTAGTGAAATTGGGCAGCAATTGATTAATTGAAATTAAATATTGCTCCGGTGATCTATTTTCTTTCAAATTTTATCCAGCCACACCGCACTAAGTACTGTTTATCTGAAAATCACATTTAGACATGAAGTAAAGGCATTTACATGCAATAAATACTTGCATTAGCTTGTTATATAATATGTTTATCAAATCACACAGAAGCCGTAATAAAAAAAACGAATTAATTTAATCTGATACTGTGTGAACAACTCAGGTGGACTTGGTGCGCTTTAGTTGTTCAGAAAATGGCTTTATCGCCATCAAACCCCGTCAGAAAAACTGCACATTACTTGATTCAAGTTTATCACCATTCCTTTAAGAAGTGAAGATGACCTAGTGGTAGCACACTAGATTACTACTCAGAAGGCAAGAGTTCGAATCCCGATGAAACTTTTTTTCTGATGTTCTATCCGATGGTGATGTAAATCAAACAACTTTTAGATTCTGTGATTATTTTTATATTGCAGAAAAACATCAGCAGGTCAATGTACATCTGAAAAGATGGTGATTCCTGGTGAACACTTCACGCATTGAACTGTGAACTTGATCAGCAAAGGTGCACCAAATGGGAGCAACTTGGTGCGCTTTGGCAGAGCGAATTCATGGTTTTCTTCGATCATTAGGATCTATGTATGAACACGTGAGAACTTTGAGTCAATTTGTCTCCAATTTTACTTGTGTTGTTGAAAACTATGAAACACATTCAACCATACCGGACCAAGAACCATATTTTTCTATTTTTGTTCAGCCAGAGTGAACTGAGTGCTTCATATTGTTTAATGAAATCCAATTACATCGTTAATTTTTGATGATTTACTAGTATATTTAATCTCGGTGTACTTATTGAACACTGTTAATCGCATGTGAGCGATAAAAAAATTAAAATTACCATCCGCGATAAACTAGTACATGAAAAAACTTTAAAGTAAAATATCTCGGAATAAAGATTTTGGCACTTGGTGCGGTTTAGCAGAACCCCGACCAAATTTGCTTCATAATTGCCTATTTTTTACAATTTATTTTCGTAAGATAAATGGTAACTGGAAATTAAATATCCAAAATTTTCATACAGGCACGCTTTTCATTGAAAACACTTCCCGAAAAAAGAGATTTTCAAGAAAGTTGTGATACAAACCTCAACCAAACAATGTTAAATCTTGCTCCAATATTAAAATCGTGTTCGACAAAAGTTCGTAGAATTGGATAAACTACTATGTAGAGGTATTTCCGATACATTTTGATGTTTCGTTCGGTAGTTATGAATTGTTAAAGCTCAAAGAAGAAAATCAAAGTATTGGTTGACTGGGGAGTTTCAAGACATTTTTAAAAATATGAATAGGTCTACTCACCATCTCATAGGAAAAAAGCATAGAACGACCAGCCTGTCCAAATAATATACATGTCCAAATTATATACGTTACCCTACACTTCCTCCACTACTTACCAGGTATAAGGCTATCCATGAGGAATTTTCGTGATAGGACTGACAGCTAAAAGTGTGAATGCAACCGAAATGAAAGAGTAAACAAATCATGCGAGTGTTATCGGAGCTTCACATTTTCCTTTGTAATCGAAAAGTCACTCCGATCGCGAAACGTCAAAAGCACATGGTAAACAAAAAAAAAACCAGCTGATCGCAGCTGTCTCATGGATTGCCTTATTATGTTTTCCTTTCCATATAACTTCCACAGACTTTAACTTTAAAAATACTCCTAGTCTGGCCCACTGTGCGTGGAAGTGACC
Source organism: Aedes aegypti (assembly GCF_002204515.2). Lineage (NCBI taxonomy): Eukaryota > Metazoa > Arthropoda > Insecta > Diptera > Culicidae > Aedes > Aedes aegypti. The sequence goes on from NC_035108.1 coordinate 252,940,289, forward strand.
ATGACCGCAACATTTGAATGGCCCTTGAAAATGCTGTCAATTTTATGGAAATTATGCTCATTGTTTTGACTGGCTCAAACTGGCGCGAAGTTTATTCACAAAGATCGTCAATTTCAGTTTAGATAGTTTTATATATATAAATTTAACAACTTTAATTTTTTAACAATGGAACCAGATGAACTTGAATTTGTCGGAGAAAACACAACCATTGGAGTGATACCCAACTTTAATCACGATCCGATTTACCTCATATCCGGTGCCATTGGCCCATTCCGGGGAGGCCAACCCTTGCACATTCCGCTGTGGTTTGCGATACATCTGAGGCAACAGCAAAAGTGCCGGATAGTTCCTCCGCTTTGGATGGACATCAATTTGCTGGAAGACATCAAGGAGGAGGAAAAACGCTCAAGGTTTGATGAATAGATTGTATTAGCAAATCCGTAACGTTTACTCATGGCGCACTTGGCGAACATCTACTTAAGTGCTCCTCCAAATAATCCTAATCCACTAATTTTGGCGCCCCTTGGCGGGGCCAACTGCACGCTACGACACTGGGTAAATGTAACGGTTAGATACTCGATTGAAGAATGATCTCTTATATTGCAGAAATTTCACAAAAATGCCCAGTGAACACTACATGGTAGAGGCAAAACTGGTTCTCAACACAGCACCGGAAGACGTTCCCCAGTCGGATGAAATCAAAACCCTAATCAAGGATATTTGGGACATTCGGTGCGCCAAGCTACGGACGACGACGGACATGTTCATCAAGGGCGAGGGCGAAATGGTGAAGCTGGACAACATTACGATAGTCGAGTTGAATACCATTCGGCCTTTCTTGCCACACGCGATGGATATGTTGCTGCGGATTCTAAACGCCAAGAAGGGTCTCACCCAGAATTCGTCCGTACACAATCAGTCGGCCACGATGAACAGCATGAGCGGGTCACACTCACGGTATACCTAACGGTTGTGGTGTTTTAATTTATTTTATAATGTAAATTATTACAATTGTGGAAAACATATGGCTCGACTTTAAGATACCCAGCTTCGCAAAGCTTCGTTATCAAATACTGCGCTGTTTCAGAGTAAGGTTTGCGAACAGATTATGTACGTATTTATGTTTAAGAACGAATAGAGTTGTAATAAATTAAGCTATAAATTGTACAGATTACCTTTGGATTTTTTTTATACAATATTATTTATTATAATTATGGTAAGAAGGGGCAAGCAAAGCTTGGAGCAGCTCTCTAAAAATAGGGACTCGTTCTCAACCAAAATAGTCTCTTAAGGTGAAGATGAATTGAAGCCAAACCTCAAATTTTCAAGAGCACAAGAGAACCGAACAGCCTTTTGAGCTGAAAACTTAATCGATTGGTCACCACCAGCTAGTTGCCAATCGATTAAGTTTTCACCTTAAACAGGAGTTTAGTTCTCCAGATTTGTGCTCTTGAAAATTTGAAATATGACTTCGATTCATCTTCACCTTAAGTTACGTTCTCTTCGCAGTGAATTCTGATTCGAAATACATAATCGAAAATTTCCACAGGGTGGAAAAAATTTGTTCAGGGTACGGTTTCTAGATTTTCTTTGGACATATTTCCACCAATTCCAGTTTTTAACAGATTTTCAGCTGATCTTTCAAAGATTCCTACATAATGATAATAAATATTCCCGCTGTTTAGTGAAATACCTATAAATAAATGAAAAAACGAATTAGTTCGATTCAAGGGATCATTGAAGGTAGTTTTTGTCAGTGCTCACCTCATCAAAACAAAGGCGCCACTGTATATGGGATTTAACATTGTGATAGAATTGCTGTTCTGTCAAACACACAAGGCAACGGTGGCGCTATCTATGCTTTCCATAGCGGCCGTTATGGTTATTTTGATGATCCATTGCAAAGGGGTGCAATTCTACAGCGTGACGAAAAAATACACGCATCACATAGCCGTATGCTATGCTTGGCACTTTGGATTCACTTCGAACTGTGATTATTTATTTATTTATTTATTTCGTCAATCATTTGTAGACTACATAGTTACACCACAGACAAACAGACGTCACACTCTCATCATTGTCCAACGACCACCTTTTTAACGATCGATTCAAAAATATGGTAGTTGGTCAATCCACCACCCGCAGCGCTCGCATCGTTTTTGTTCGCGTTTGACGTTTGCACACTACCGCCATCTGTTGGCTCGTCGGCCAAATACAGTAATTTTAGCATTGGGCGCAAATGTCCTCGTGACTATGATTTTGATCGAGATTTGTTCTAAGTGTTACGTCTGTTTGTCTGTGGTTACACAGTTTCTTATATTCTAAGATTTCCTAGTGAGTTAAAATATGATTTCAATTTGGTCCGGGGCATACTTAGATCAATCATTTCACAGTGCTCATTGTAAACAGATATCATTTGATTTAGAGGACTAAATTTGGCGTAGTTTGTACGATAACGATCTAAAGTAAATAAATTTCTCTGACGCAATTGTCGATTGAGAGCGTAAAGTTTAATTTGGATAATAGCTTTGTTGAGTCAATACGTTGTGAAACGATATCGTTAACAAATGCAACCATGGCATATTCTCGTGGCTGTTTTAATGTCTGAATGTTTATCAACAAGCATCGTGCTTTATATGACGGAAGAGGAAATACAGTCCATCCTAATTTGCGGAGTGCGTATAAATAGTAAAAACTGCTTTTGAATCTATTCGTTCTTCATGTGATTTCAAATATGGGGACCAGACAACAGTACAATACTCTAATATGGATCTCACATAAGCAGGGCGGCAGGGAGTTTTTCGAAAACTTTTAATTTTATGCTTGGCCACACTTTTTTTTTTTTTTTTTTTTTTTTTTTTTTTTTTTTTTTTTTTTTTTTTTTTTTTTTTTTTTTTTTTTTTAAATAATTCGACCGTGAAATCACAGACAAACAGACGTCACACTCTCATCATTGTCCATCGACCACCTTTTTAACGATCGATTCAAAAATATGGTAGGTGGTCAATCCACCACCCGCAGCGCTCGCATCGTTTTTGTTCGCGTTTGACGTTTGCACACTACCGCCATCTGTTGGCTCGTCGGCCAAATACAGTAATTTTAGCATTGGGCGCAAATGTCCTCGTGACTATGATTTTGATCGAGATTTGTTCTAAGTGTTACGTCTGTTTGTCTGTGGTGAAATGGAGCTTTGCCAAAGTGAATCATGTGCCCAAGTAGTTTTTCATCCCAAATGGATTATGTTATGGTCTAGAAAAAAATGTATTTAAGCACAGTTCAACCATCCAGCAACGAAATTGTCTTATCGAGGGCCGATTTCTTCACCTTTGCTTAAGCTGTTTACCCATATGATTGAACTTGGTTTAAGACTTAAGCAGGGGTGAATTGGCCCCGAATGAAGCTTATTTGTCTGACACATAAAATTTCCCGCGGAAGTTCTCACAGAATTTACCCATGAATTTTTCCAGGGCACTGTCAAGAACATTTTCAAGGTTACCCTGGAAGTATCGCCGTAACAATTCTATAGTAACTCATGAAACTACTATAGAACTCATGCGAGGATCTCTGAAAAACTCCCTAACTTCTGAGGAATTCTTGCAGGTTTTTCTTGATTAATTTGTAGGGCAATGATAGAAAAAAGAAAAACAAAGCTGATATAGAAATTGTACTGCCATTTGATGCTTCTTCTGCGAGATTTGGGCCTTCAAAATTTTGGTACATTATTGAATTAGGATACCAAGAGTAGTGATTGATCCTTCGACCTTGCCGCTTGCTCCTACGGGGGCGGGCCATTAGGGCAGGATCAATCATGTCGCGCGTTGTTCGCGTCGTAATGAAAAAGTGCCGTGATTCGTTAGTAGTGTTTGATCTATGATCTATTAATCGCGTCGCTTGCTCTTGCGTGGGCGAGCGATGAACACTTGTTCGGTGTACAATGCGATTATCGAATTATTTAGCGAATCCGGTTAGGCGTGATTATATAATGGATCGCATCACCAAATATTGGTGACTCCCAGATCTATACCTTATCCTTTTAACCCAATATCCTTACCATGACAACTGTGGAGATGCAGAGGTATACTTGGTCTCAAGTAAGGGGTCATGCACAAATTATGTCACGCTCCAAGGGGAGAGGGGGTCAAGCCAAGCGTGACAAACCTTACAAAATTTTCGAAGGACTCATACAAAAAACGTGACAAAGGGCGTAACATAATTTGTGTACCATCCTTAACAACGGTTGTCTAACTAAAATTTCTTCCCTTCCCTGATTACCGTAAGGACGTGGCCGGCGCCGTTATTGACTTTTAAAATTTGTGCACATTGAGAATGGTAAGTTAATCCCAAGCCTCATTCATAAAATCTCTGTGCAACTTCGATTGTTCTGGTCAATCACGGAGTAGCAACTACGAATTGTACGGTTATCTATGCTCATGCTTATTATTGAAATGGATCATTGAAGGTAGTTTTTGTAAGTGCTCACCGCATCAAAACAAAGGCGCCACTGTATATGGGATTTAACATTGTGACAGCATTGCTGTTATGTCAAACACACAGGGCTACGGTGGCGCTATCTGTGCATTCCATAGCGGCCGTTTTGGTTATTTTATTGATCCATTGGATTGCAAACTGATTCACCTTAATGCTGGTCGAATGGATCATCAAAATAACCAAAACGGCCGCTATGGAAAGCATAGATAGCGCCACCGTAGCCTTGTGTGTTTGACAGAACAGCAATGCTGTCACAATGTTAAATCCCATATACAGTGGCGCCTTTGTTTTGATGCGGTGAGCACTTGCAAAAACAACCTTCAATGCTCCATTTATTAAGATCCTCAATCAAGACAAATTCTTTCTAGATTTCCTGAAATTATATTGAGCATTTCTTGAGATGAATCGTAGATTAATTTACGAAGGATTTCGAAATGGCAGGAGAAATGAATGAAAAACAGGTGTGGGAACTCTTTGAGGAATTCTTGTAGGGGTTCCTGGAATGAACCTTTAATCACAGACAAACAGACGTAACACTTAGAACAAATCTCGATCAAAATCATAGTCACGAGGACATGTACGCCCAATGCTAAAATTGGTGTATTTGGCCGACAGGCCAACAGATGACGGTAGTGTGTAAACGTCAAACACGAACAAAAACGATGCGAGCGCTGCGGGTGGTGGATTGGCCACCTACCATATTTTTGAATCGATCGTTAAAAAGGTGGTCGATGGACTATGATGAGAGTGTGACGTCTGTTTGTCTGTGTGCTTTAATGCATAGGTTCCCAAACTTTTCATGTGCGCGACCCACCTTAACGTTAAGTGTCTTCCTCGCGACCCACTAGGATAACATCGCAAAGGATTTAATTTTGTAGGTCATTGGTTACTTTGTCTCACACTTAAATTATTTTCCATATTTTCGGTGAAATTACATCGAAATCTCAGCAATTGAACTTTCCATAAGAAACCACCGAATGATCTGTAAAACTGTTAAACAAAATCATGAAGAAAACTAGAAAATGATCAGCCCGCGAACTGAAATCTTGCTATTTCGACCAAGAAGCAAGCATGTTTCCACTGAGACGGTTTAACATAAGTTCGGTGAAAATAATACTGTCACCGATATCTTCGTCAGTATTTTACAAATTAACTGCAGAAAAAAAACATACAAACAAACGAATTTTCAGTATATCTGTTAAATTTTATAAAATTGTAGATTTTTGCTTCTCTATCACAGAACGGGGTGGTGTATTCAAATTTAAAAATCATTCACAATATATCACCTTACTATAACTCGCTATTAGGGTAAATTATGTATTTTGGACAGGCTAAGGATATGGCTGGAAACAGCGATCGCATAAGATACTAATATTGTATTACATTATGTTACTTATATGCTTGATGTCTTATTGTACTTTGAGTTTCTGGGGAGAAAAAGCTTACAAACTGTAGCATTAGCTGCCGAAATAGCGTTTTTAGCGGCCTGACTGTTATACATTTCGGACATCAAATATGCATTTTGGACACCCTCATGTGAACAGGGGCGTTATCTCAAAATCTATTCAATGGTTTCTTAAAAATACGGTCATATCATAATGTTTTAAGAGTTTACATGTGACTTATGCATTTTTTTCGCTTATTGGATGTGTACATTAGTGATAATCAATGATTTCATTTAATGCAAGCAAATATCATCATATCCACGAAATACGCCTGCAAGTGTGCATGCATGCGACATTGGCTAAATTATATCAACTGAACAAAAACCGTAATCTATTTTGGACACCACCTGATTAATGCCTTATACACTCATGTTAAGAGTTTAGATGAACTTAGCTTCAATTTTACACATATTTTTTCATATTGCAACCTTTAAACTTTTTTTGAATGCCAATTCTAAGCGCTATTATTGCGTTTAATGTATGTTCTTAAAATGTACATTCTCTTGCATTCGTAGGTTTCACAAATGTTCTGTTGATACAATTTACAATTTTGATATTCTTGAAGCCAATTTGTAATTGTTATGAAAATGGCCATCATTAATAAATAGCATAGTGTATTAATAATGCAATACATAATTTTTCGTACATAAATTGCTTATCATCTCTTTGTAAATGAGCATAGAACGACCATCCTGTCCAAATTATATGCATGTCATTGGCGTAGGAACAGGGGGGGCCAGGGGGGCCTGGCCCCCTCCAGAACCATCCAGGCCCCCCCCAGAATTTTTGATGATAATAATTTTTAGGATACCCTGCTCGAGGTGTGTGGTGATGATGATTACCCTTATGAGAATCCACTAAAGAAATCCATTTAATTTCAACTCGTATAATGTCCCAAAACAAAAAATTGTAAAAATATACAAAGTTACTATAGGAATTTCTCAGACAATACATAGCGGGAATTCTTGTCGAAAAATAAGGCTTAACTTTCAAGAAATTTCGGCATGGCCAAGTTTTCTTCCAATGAATGGTAGAAATTTAACATGGCGTGAAAAAAATGTAACAAAATCGACCAGAGTGACCTCAGCTCTCTTTGATTTTGATTCAATTTTTTAGGTAGTTTTGCATGAATAAATTCATTGCTTGAACAACATTTTTTCAAGAAAGATTATTATTTCCAAAATTATTTGATTAATATTCAACAAACTTGTAGCACAATTTTTCAAAAAGCTTTTCGATATGCATTATAAAATTTTAGTTTAATCAAATACCTCAAGGAATATTTAAGGGGGGCTTCAGAACTTTTGCAAATCTTTTCGAAATTAGTTAAATAATATTGTGGGACTTGTTCATACTTTCAAAGCGAATTCATCCTGGTGGACATCCACTCCTTTGTCAACTTTTAATTATCAAATTGGTTTTGGAAAATGATCCTGGATTTACCTTAAAAATGTTACTTTATCTTTCCAAAATTCAGTTTTCGCTCGCAATTCCTCCAAAAAATCATTAATTCTGTTAAATCCAAATCAGAGGTATTTCGCTGAAAGTTCTATTAAAGATTCTTCTTTGAATTGCTTTAAATAGTTTTCCCAAAAATTTTATTACAAATTCATCCGCAAATTTCATCAAAAGTCCTTAAGAAATATTTCTAAAATATTTCACAAATTGCGTCAAAAAGTTTTCAATGTTTTCTTTTTTAGAAATTTTGGTTCAAATCCCCGGATCATTCAAGAATTGTAAAAAAAATGTTTTCAAAATGTCTCTTACCCTCGAGTCTTTAGATGAAATTTGTTGAAACCCCCCAGGAAAATTTTGCTTTTGAAATAAGCATAGCGGTAGAGGAGTCTGTAGCAAATTTACTGGGAAGGGGAAAATTTATTAAGATATTCATAAAGAAATTTGTATTGATTTTCCTTAAAACACTTCGTTAGAAATTGGTTCTTGGTTTGAATTTTTGTGCGATACGAAAACGTAATTTCTAGAGGCTTTCTGGCAGAATTCTGGAAAACCAGAAATCAAGGAAGGATAGCTTTTAAGGATAAAGAGGATTCTGATGAACCTTGAGAAATTTGTTTTATTTGTTAATTCATTAGATAATATTTTACTATCCTGTAATTTACCTGTAGAGAAGATATTATAAATTATCTTTCATTGTACCATTGCCCACCTATTGTTTGACTTGCTTCAATATTTTAATGTTTCTTCTTCCTTCGCAAACTGCTTTGAGGAACCTCGTACAAATCTTTCCATACTCCAAAAAGCAACGTTTTAAAGAATCTAAATCTAATTATACAAATTGTGAAAAATTAAAGAATTCTTATGCGTATGGTTTCTAATTCTTGAAAATCCATCAGGAATTCCTCAACAAAATTTCAAAGTAATGCAGAAGTTTCCACTAAGATTAAACCCTCTCTTTCCCATGGTAGCACAGGTGCCACCGATTTTCAACGAACGGTAGCTAAACCGAATTGGTACGAGTAGCTCAATAATTATTGGAATAAATTTATTCACTCATTTGTAAACATCTAAATAAGTGACCTTAGGGTCAAACTATTGGAAAACAATCAACTAACTATTAAAAAACAATCAAATTTTTTTATTGTGATTTTGATTAATATAGCTTATTTGTAAAAACTTTTGTTCAAGCACTATTTTTTGAAACGCCATTTTGATAGTTAAAGTGTCAAACAAAGCTGTGGGAAAGCAAGGGTTAAATTAGAATCTTACATTTTCGCGTTAAACTTCTACAGTACTACAAAATAGTCGGTAATAAAACCTTCAAAAAAGTTTGTTTGGAATTTCTAGAGGTAGGAAAAAATGGGTTCTACATCAATATGTTCACCATAGTATCATGAATGTTCAGAGTTCATACTAAATATTATATATGATTCTAGTTACAAATACTTTCAGTAAAAATTTCATACGTTTTAACATGGATCATTTTCTATTATAAAAGAAAAAGAACACGATTTTATGTAGTAAATCCTACAAGAACCATTTAAGCTTTTCTGTGAGGTACATTGTTAACATGTTTCAGAAATTCTTAAATTTTACGACAGGAACTCAGTGATATTTTCCGAATTATGTTTAAGCTGCAATTATTCAATAACTTATCAACAAGGTTATTTCGAACCTTTCGTTACTTTAGAAATCTGATATGGAGTGATTCATAGAGAAATTTATAAAGCAATCCCTAAAAAATATTAAGTTTTTCCAGGAGTAGTTTTAGACCCAAAAAATGGAGAGTGTTTGAATTTTTATATTTCTTTTTTTATGGAAGATTCCTGAGATTTATATTCGCAAAAAAGGAGTTATTTCTAGAACCTGAAAGAATACTTGATGGAACTTCTGGAGATTTTTTTGAAGATTGGGAATGAATTGCAAGTGTTTAGTGAATCTGGTGAAAAATGTTCAATTAAAATCCCAAAAGAATCGTTAGTGTGGTTTTATGAAAAAAGCTCTGGAAAATGCTAAGATGAGTCTTTGATAATTTTTCAGAAGAATCTACAAGAAACAATAATATAATTATCTTATTAATCTCTGTACAAATTACTCGGGAATTTTTCATTATTGTTGCACCTTGATTTAAGATAAATCAAAAATATAATAATCTGTGAAAAAATTCTTTTTAATTGCTCAGGAAATTTTTGTGGAATATTGCTAGGAATCCTTAAAGTATCTCCTGGAAGAGACAATTAATATTTTTGCAGGATGTCTGGATAATTGTGTTACGATTTCTTCAAACAAATCTATAGAGAAACCTTTGAAAGAAATTCAAAAGCAAAATTGGAAAAACTGTTGACGAACTCTCAGAAGAATTCGTGGAATGAATCCTTGCTTGTTGATTGTGAAATCATTTTTGGTGAGAATCCTATATATTTTTGTTCTATATTTTGGAGAAATCCTTAGAAATCCTAAACAAACTATTTATGAACACAGGAGGATACTTTAAACTAACAATTGGAATTTATATGTAATGTGTACCTAGAGGACCTTCGAGGAGAAAGTATTAAAAGAATTTGTAATGCGGGATTCTTCAAACGATTTTTTAAGCAGTTTGATAGAGATTCTTCGAGAAATTTTCTGATGAGATCAAAAAGTCTTAGAATGATTCTCTTGGGAAATCCCAGGACGAACTCAATGAAAACCAGTAAAGGAGTTCTTGAAAAAAGCACTCAAAAGTGCAAATATAAATCATGAATAAATTCCCGTAGGAATTCTCAGAGGAAATTGAAGATCACATCATTTAATTCCTGAAATAATCAAAGGAGAAACACAAAAGACAATCCTTGTGTGCTTTTTGCTAGAATCTTTAAAGATTTTTGACTGGTTACAACAAGAATAAATCTTTTTCGTAGCGATAATTGAAATTTACAAATATCACTGATATGCCACGAAATGAGACAAAATTTTAAATGAACGAAATCGATACAAATCTGTAAAAACTACCAAATTTGTAAAAATCGTGATTATTGCGACCGACATTACTTCTGTAAAACAAGTATTTGCTAGGCCCCCCTAGGCCCCCTCCAGAAAAAAATCTTAGCTACGCCAATGATGCATGTCCAAATTATATACGTTACCCTATTGGACACACACTGCTGCTGGATCAGCCACCTGTTGGGTGTTTTATGTATTTTGGACAGTGCGTTATGCGTATATAATTTGGCCACATCCATATGATTTTGCCGTAAATGGTTAAATTATATACGCGTAACGGTTTATCCAAAATACGTTGATCACCATATCACTACATCGACTAATATTGTATGTCGTGGTAATAGAATCACCAAAATGATTAAATTTAACAAGAATAAGGAACAATGCTTAAAACAGCTATCAAAATCAGAAATTGGTTGAAAATGTTGCCAAACTATATATTTTCATTTTCAAAAAGTGCTTGTAATACAATAGCATCATAGAAGCTTCCTAAAAAACATTTATTGAGCAACAGTTTCCCATATAGCATAGCTTAGACCAGTGGATCCCGGCGACAAAGAGCGACAAACTGGAGTGTGAAAATTATCGTGCAATCACCATCCTAAACGCCGCCTATAAAATGCTATCCCAGATTCTCTTCCGTCGTCTATCACCAATAGCAAACGAGTTCGTGGGAAGTTATCAAGCAGGTTTCATCGACGGCCGCTCGACAACGGACCAGATCTTTTCCGTGCGGCAAATCCTCCAGAAATGCCGTGAGTACCAGGTCCCTACGCACCATTTGTTCATCGATTTCAAGGCGGCATACGATAGTATCGACCGCATAGAGCTATGGAAAATCATGGACGAGAACAGCTTTCCCGGGAAGCTCACAAGATTGATCAGAGCAACGATGGACGGTGTGCAAAACTGCGTGAAGATCTCGGGCGAACACTCCAGTTCGTTCGAGTCTCGGCGGGGACTACGACAGGGCGATGGACTTTCGTGCCTGTTGTTCAATATTGCGCTTGAAGGTGTCATGCGGAGAGCCGGACTTAACAGTCGAGGCACGATTTTCACGAGATCCGGACAATTTGTTTGCTTCGCGGACGACATGAATATTATTGGGAGAAAATTTGAAACGGTGGCAGATTTGTTCACCCGCCTGAAACGCGAAGCAACAAGAGTCGGGCTAATGGTGAATGCGTCGAAAACAAAGTACATGCTGGTTGGCGGAACTGAAATACGAAGGCGCATCATCAGCGGAAGTCGTGCCTACTATGGGCTCCAGAAGAAACTGCGGTCAAGAAAGATTCACCCCCGCACCAAATGCACGATGTACAAAACGCTCATAAGACCGGTAGTCCTCTATGGGCATGAGGCGTGGACTATGCTCGAGGAGGACTTGCAAGCTCTTGGGGTTTTCGAACGCCGAGTGCTAAGGACGATCTTCGGCGGCGTGCAGAAGAACGGCGTGTGGCGGCGAAGGATGAACCACGAGCTCGCTCAACTCTACGGCGAACCCAGTATTGTGAAGGTAGCTAAAGCTGGAAGGATACGCTGGGCAGGGCATGTTGCAAGAATGCCGGACAACAACCCTGTAAAGATGGTGTTCGCCACGAATCCGGTCGGAACAAGAAGGCGTGGGGCGCAGCGAGCTAGGTGGATTGATCAGGTACACCAGGACCTGGAGAGCGTGGGTCACAGTCGAGGATGGAGAGAAGCGGCCATGAACCGAGGGAATTGGCGAAATATTGTTGGCGAGGCTTTATCAAGATAATTGATGTAAAGCCAAATAAGTAAGTAAGTAAGTAAGTAAGACCAGTGGATCCCAACATTTACAGATTTGCGGCCCCTTTAAGGCCCGCGGTCCCTAGAAAAATAGTCTTGAAGAGTGTTTAAAATCAAATTCTTAAACCGTAAAACTAAACATTACATATACTTCGCAATTGGATTAAATGGACAAACTGATGCGAAATTTGCAAGAAAGTTGCACGTCTTCTAGATGGGAATCGAACTCACGACTTCCTGTCCACTAGATAGGGCGCGTTATTCCTACACCACGAGAGGACAAGAGGACTCATGAACGCAGAAGTTATCCTGAATTCGATTTCAGCTCAACGCTTTCAATTTACTTAACCTAATGTAGGTTAAGACATTGGATGTTCTATGTAACTCATTAATACTATACCAGGGAGGAATATGCAGAATCATTTTTAAAATTTTATTTTGAATCCTTCTTTTTTTCTGGTATTACAACGGCTAGTCCATATTCGTACAGCATGGCTGTACGATTTCTGTTAATAAGGGGATAAAGACATTTTACATATTTGTTACATTTGGCTTGAATGCCCTCAATTTGATTTTTGAAAGTTAAATTTTTATCTAGCATGAGCCCTAGATACTTTACTTCACCTGGCCAATTTATTCGAACCCGCCATCTAATCGTAAGGTTTAAAATAAAGAGCTTTTCATTTTTGTGGGAATAGTATTAGTTGAGTTTTGGAAGCATTAGGAGAAATCTTCCATTTTTGAGTAGTGTTTGATCCTTCGACCTGGTAGCTTGCTCCTGCGTGGGCGGGCGACGAGGGCAGGATCAATCGTGTTGCGCGCCGCTAGCGTAGCACGGTGGAATAGTGTCGCAGGTTGCGGAACGCGTTAGTAGTGTTTGTAATCTTGTCGCTTGCTCCTATGGGGGCGAGTGACGAACGCTTGTTCGGCGTTCACTGCGTTTATCGAGTAATATCGCGAATCCGGTTATGCGCTTTAATTTTAAATTATATATTTATAGTTTACCAAAACGAATTCCTACCCCATATCCAAACTCCCAGTGTTTACTTGTGGGAGTGCAGAGGACTCCTCGGCTTCCATAAAGCAACATTTCCCTCCCATTCCCAAATTGACCTGCATTCGGATGTAACCGGCGCCGTTACTGTTTATTATAATAATTAGAGCACCAGTACTTACACATTGAGAATGCTACTGATCCCGAGTAGCGTCTGTTGGTTCCCTGTGTAAGTACAGCTGTTCTTGCAATAACGGAGTAGCATCTGCGGGCGGCCAATCATGCTCATGCTCATTAGGAGAAATCTTCCATTTTTGTAAGTTGCTTAATCCTCTTTCGGAAGAATTAGATGCCCATCCGAATACAACGCTTTTCATTGTATATGCAATACCTAGCCGGGAGCACATTATTTATTGTATAGTGCGGATTCCCAATGGGTCGCAACGTTCTCAAACAACCAATTACGGAACATGAGTCCGTTGCTCGATAAATACTTTTTAATAACGATTTATTGAACACCATTAGAAGAAAAAAAAGTCAACTTGATTTGTTCATGGAATTTTTTCCTTAGGTGACCCATCTTATCCATCCTTACCCTAATGGTAATGGTTCTATCACTCTCACATCATGTTGTCTTCTTCGTTATTATTGTAAGTATTCTTCACGGACATTGCAACACTTTGATATTGTGGCGTTCATCCGGAAATCATTTCCATCCAAGTTGAGTTGACCCACAGAGGAGGTACAATTATGGTCCGTACTCTTGGTTTTAGCGTCGGAGTGTAAGGCCTTACAGAGGGCCCGTAATCTTTCTCAGGAAATATACAACCATCTCTGCTGCAAATCACTTCTCCAGAATTTTCCATAAGCTGCAGAAACCGTTAAAGGAAATTTTTTAAAATTTGGGTCAACATGAATCAAACAGTAGGCGCTCTTACCACTGGTGAACAGGAAATAATAGCTGCAAGAATGCCCAAGGCCAGGACACTTATTACAATCGACTTCATCTTCTGACTTCTGGTGCTGAAATGGTCAATGATAATCAGCAAGCCAACAGAAAGCATGAAATCATAGTGCATTTTATTATTGCACTGCGATTGAGGCCATACACATCGGTATCGATCAGCAGAACAGAAAGGCAAAGTAGCTGTTGTGCGTATTGCAACCTAACTGACAGTTAATAATTGTAACGGTTACAGATAGGCGAAAGGACTTTTCTGAAATGTATCATCAATCGCAATAATTGCTACTTCTACAAACTGCAGTTTCCGAAAGTAGAGCAAACGTACACTAGACTGATAGAAGGTTTTGCATTTGTATGATTCAGGAACCTCATGTGATCTTCCGAGACATGGGCTATAAGCAGGCTTTGAGGGATGCAAGATTGGCACGAACATTTCGGAGGCCGAATCGTGTTCAATGTGATTTTCATCAGAGTTACGTTTTATTGTCTGTGGCTGCATGACATGCCTTCTTAAGCTGTGCGGGACAAACTAATAGGGTAGAAGCACCGGTTTTGGCCATAAACCAGTTGTAGCCATAGTGGATTATACTCTGTTTTACATAGCCAGTCAGTATAAAAACCTTTTGTGTTCAATAGTTCACATTCACATGATAGAACTGCATTCATTTTCTCGTCCGAGTTGATTCAGAACATAAGAGAAACAATTCATTTTCCTTATAATTTTAACTTCCATATACCTAATTTGGCCACTCTCATAAGAAAAGAATGTGATTGGCCAATTTAGGAATCGAAGTTCAATCTCTGACTGAAACTAGTTGTGGTGGCCTATATTGACCAACGAGATTTTCAAAGCGAAAAAATGGTTTTAGCTCCGTTTCGATATTTTACATACATAATATGGATTGAAAGCTTGCATTTGACATATTTGTAGTATAAATACGGCTTCCCATATATTTTTAATTGACATTTTCTCTGAGGCTCGCCAAAACCGGTGCTTTTATCATACTCGTTATCAAACACTTCGAAATGGTACACTGTTTCAGGAAGATGTTGAGGGTCATCTACGGCGGAGTTCAGACGGAAGACGGTAGGTGAAGACGGCGAATGAACCATGAATTGCACCAGCTACTGGAAGGACCAACCATCGCCCACCTCGCATTGGTAGGTTGCGGTGGCCCGAGCATGTCACCAGAACGTCGGATAACAACCCGGTAAAAATGGTTCTTGAAAACAATCCGACGGGTACAAGAAGACGTGGTACGCAGTGAGCAAGATGGGTCGATCAAGTTGAGGACGATTTGTGGACCATGGACCAAGTCGAATGGAGACGACTCCTACGTACAGCAGAGGTCACCCAGGCCTTAGTCTGACTGGTAAGTGAAGTTCAGGGTAACACGTGAAGGCATATATTTATCAGATTATGTACACTTCTACATTTAGGACATACTGAAACAAACTGTAATTTTACATCTATATTATTTCTATATTATTTTCATACAAAAATATCAATTTAAACGAATTATTTAGTATTATGGTCACACCATGTTATCTTCTTCGTTCTCATCGTAATTATCTTCCACGGATGTCGCTGCACTTTGGTCTTCTTCAGGCGCCATAGTAGAGGACGATCGTGCAATTATTTCCATCCAAGTTTGGTTAACCCACAAAGGTGGTACAATCATGGTCCGTACTCTTGGTTTTAGCGTCGGAGTGTAAGGCGTTACAGAAGGTCCGTAATCTTTGACAGGAAATCTACAACCATCTTTGTTGCAAACCACTTCTCCAGAATTTTCCGTAGGCTGCAGGAATCGTTATAGGAAACATGTTAACATTTGTATTAACGTGATTCAAACAGTAGACGATCTTACCACTGGTGAACAGAAAATAACGGCAGCAAGAATGCCTAAGGCCAAGACACTTGTTACAATCGACTTCATCTTCCGACTTAAGAAACTGGAATAACGAATAATAATCTAACGAACCAATAAGTAATATTGAATCCTAGTGCAATTGATGCCTCTGCGATTGAGGCCATACACATCAGTATCGATCAGCAGAGCTCTACCACACAGTGGTGCGTAATGCAACGTATTGACAGTTTACAATTGTAATGACTACAGAAATGTGATAACCTTTCGGCATGAGCAAACCGATGGAGTTATTTCTCGTCTGAAACATATTATCAATTGCAATATTGCGGCTACTGCAGTCCCGAGCATAGTACAAACTTACGTTAGACTGATGCAAGTTTCGCTCCATGTTCCTATTCGTCATGCCTAAATTGGGACAGAACCTACGGGATATTACAATTTATATATTTTTGCTGTATGCTTCTCAGATAAGTGTTCTATGAGCATTATTACAGTTATTGACTAAGAGCTTTGTTTGCTATTAAACTATATTTTTTGCTCATATTCACATATAATTAATATGTGAATTGATTTGTTCTGCATAGTAAAAGGAACATGCTTTCAAATTCCTTAAAAAATATTTTTTTTTTTGAAAAAAAATATTTGTTAAACGCGATAACTACCTGTCATCATTATGTATCATCTACATACCGATTAGTATGGCCTTTGGTGACAGCAAATCGAAAATAGTGACTGAATCGCTAAAAAGTGGTTGACTGTCAGTCCTGTCTGGAGTATGTCTAAGTAATAGCAAATTGGGACTGTTTAGGACTAGCATTTCATACCCATCCTACATACGCCTGTGGTAGAAATGACGAATCTTAGGAAACACTCATTCTCTATTAATTCATAAAAAGGAGTAGCGTAGGTTGGGGCCCACATAGCCGTAGCGGTAAACGCGCAGCTATTCAGCATGACCACCCAGACAACCAAAATGTACGCATAACGAAATCACCTGGAGGCTTTGTATGTGCAAAATTTCACTTATAAGATGTCGCGAAAAGGCCTTCTACGTACAAAAGTGGAGGCGATATGCGTGCATATATTATGTGATGAATAATAACATACAATGCGAGTGTATAAATATTCTCCCGAACTAACCTGTTATCTTTTGCGACTTAACTTATGATAACAAATGTTGATTTGACAGCTGCTACGGATTGATTCGACTTACTTTGTACGAGTGTACGGGACGAAACAAAATGTACAAATAAACTCAGAAAAAAGTGTTTTATGCGAGGAAACTCATCAATTTGACGAGTTTATCCACGGTGTTTTGCGGGTTCGATGTAATTAGTATGAATAAACGAGTTATAACGCGAAATTTCATGTGATTTCTGGTTGTCTGGGCATGCTGAGGGTCGTGGGTTAGAATCCCGATGGACGAGGATCTTTTCGTAAAGGAAATTTTCTCGATTCCCAGGGCATAGAGTATCTTCGTACCTGCCACACGATATACATATGCATCTCTCCATCCTCGGTTCTGCCCCACGCTCGTCAAATCGATACGCACTTGATCTGCCCAGCTAGCTCGCTGCGCTTCACGCCTTCTTGTACCAACCGGATCCAAAGCGAACACCATCATTGCAGGGTTGATGTCCAGCATTCTGCCAACATGCCCTGCCCTCGCCTTCCAGCTTTGGCCACCTTCTGGATATTGGGTTTGCCGTAGAGTTGGGCGAGCTCGTTGTTCACCGTTCGCCGTCACACACCGTTTTCCTGCACTCCGCCAAAGATCGTCCTAAGCACCCGACGTTCGAAGATTTCAAGTGCTTGCAAGTCCTCCTCGAGCATCGTCCACGTTTCATGCCCGTAGAGGACTACCGGTCTTATGAACGTTTTGTACATGATACATTTGGTGCAGGTGTGAATCTTTTTTGACAGCAGCTCCAGGCCTCCACAGCCATAGTAGGCACGACCTGATGATGCGCCTCCGTATTTCACGGCTAACGTTATTGTCAGTCATCAGCAAGGATCCAAGGTAGACGAACTCGTCGATTACCTCGAACGTATCCCCGTCTATCGTAACACTGCTGCCTAGGTAGCCCTGTCGTGCCTCACCAGCTAGCATGTACTTCGTCTTGGACGCATTCATCACCAGTCCAACTTTCGCTGCCTCACGTTTCAGGCGGGTGTACAGGTCTGCCACCTTTTCAAATTTTCGGCCGACAATGTCCATTTCATCCGAGAAGCAAACAAATTGTCCGGATCTCGTAAAAATTGTATCCCGGCTGTTAAGCCCGGCACTCCGCATAACACCTTATAGCGCAATATTGAACAACAGGCACGAAAGTCTATCACCTTGTCGTAGTCCCCGGCGAGATCCAAACAAACTGGCATGTTCGCCTGAAACCTTCACACGATTTGCACACCTTTCATCGTCGCTTTTATCAGTCTCGTGAGCTTTCCGGGAAAGCTGTTATTGTCCATGATTTTCCATAGCTCTACGCGGTCGATACTATCGTAAGCCGCCTTGAAATCAATGAAAAGGTGATGCGTTGGGACCTGGTATTCACGACATTTTTGGAGGAGTTGCCGTACAGTAAAGATCTGGTCCGTTGTCGATCGGCCGTCAACGAAGCCGGCTTGATAACTTCCCACGAACTCGCTTACTATAGGTGACAAACGACGGAAGATCTGGGATAATACTTTTATTGTGTACTAACCATGATGGTTGAAAACATCTTAGCGTCAGTCATCATCATCATCAATCATTTGCTACGCGCGCGAACAATCACGCAAAGCGTATGCGTAAGTAAACTGGCATCACTGATGCCAGTTATAAAAACAAAATAAACCGCTGAAGAAAGGTCTTCAGTTTGTACACTTCAATCGAACAACAAGTTTATTTAGTGATCCAGAAGAAAACCCCCAAATTAGAAAAAGAGTTTGAGTTTGTAGTTAGTTTTCGGTTGTGGCTGTTTCTCCTCCAGCAGTTGGACTTTTGGTTAGTGGTTCCTGGTCCCGGTACTCCAGATATAGCAGTGGCGACGAGGAAAACGGAGCGGCGGAACAATTTTCGGCGACTTAAGTGACGGCAGACCGGAGTATCAGGTAGTCCACTTTAATCACCACCAGCAGCAGCGTTTTATTGCGTTCGTCAAGGAGACGACAGCACCGACGGTGCAGGTAATCAAGGTAATGAAAAGTGCTGCATAAGTGGAGACTATTGAGAAAAAGTGATTTTCGGCGGAAAATTTTTTTGTCGGTAGTGCCATTTTTTTTTTTGCGGCGTGGGTTTTAGTGAAACAAAAGAACAATAAATTAGCATTTCTTTTCAAAGCTAATCCTTTCAGTGGAAACCATTTTATACAATCAATTAAGAGTGTTTTTTTCTTTGTTCTTGGAGAGCCTAGGTTCTGCACAGTGGGATTGTGTGGCAGGAAATTTGGCCGGAAGTTATTCTAGAACTGCAAACCTTTCGCTAGGTGGCGAGTGGAGCTGGCCGTACGAATCGTTTCGCTGGGTGGCGGCCGTTTCTGGATTCCTTTCTCCCCGTTGGCAATTGGTGCTGGCCATTTGGCATCGTAGTGTGAGTGACGTAGTGCTTGGGTGAGTAACAAAATCTTTTTATTTCTTATTGGAAACGAACATTAGGCTGGCCAAATTTGTGATTGCATTTATTTTGTGAATTTTTTTGTAAAAGATTTTCTCTTTGTTTTTTTTTTTTCAATTGTTGCTTAGATATTGGCAAATATGGCCTATGTAGTGGCTCCCAATATTGAACCCTTCCGCAAGGGTCAAACTTTTTGGATCCGTCGTTTAACCTATCATTTCCGTGTGAACAAGGTTCAGGATAACGATAAAAAGGATCAAATGTTCTTGTTGGGCGGTGATTACCTGTTCAGCGAGGCAGAAAAACTTTATCCGACGGAGGCACTGTTGGATGAAGTGTCCTATGAGGTGCTAGTTCAAAAGCTTAGGGAGCGTTTAGACAGAACCGATTCTGTATTGCTTCAACGGTACCATTTTAGTTCGAAATTACAACAGGCCGGTGAGTCGGCAAGCGATTTTATTTTTTCCCTTAAACTACAAGCTGAGCATTGCGAGTTTGGGGACCAGAAGAACAGGTTGATTTTGGACCGTCTTCTGGTTGGTTTGTCAGATACTAAGCTAAAACATCGCCTCCTCACTGAGGACAGTACAAAGTTAACGCTAGAACAGGCGGAAAAGATCATTGCGACATGGGAAATGGCGGCGACCCATACAAAAGCCTTGGCAAACAATGAGGATGTTGGCTTGGTAGGTTCTTTGAATGCAAGGTACCCTCTAACTGGAGGCAGAGGAGCAGTGATTCAACGATTCAGGGAAGCAGCTCAGGGTTTCCGTGGTCCGGTGAAAAGTCGGCTTGGTGTGCGACCGGAAATTCGACCAGCGGAGGATCGTAAGCAAGAACGTCAGTCCAATTCACGAGTTCGATTCAGATCCCAACAATCCAACCGCCGGGATGCTTCAGTTAGTCCAGCTCATCGGAGGTTCCAGCGAGGATTCCAGCGGGGCAATGAACAATGGCCGGTGGATCAGCGCTACTGTGAATATTGCCAGCGTACTGGTCATGTTCGCAGGAAATGCTACAAGTTGAGGAATGAGCGGAACAGCGAGGTCAACCATGTCGACATGCAGGAAGCGAACAGCAGCACAGGTAGTTTGAGCCAGCTGGCCGAGCGTCTGGACCGGTTGAGGTCCGGGAACTGGGATTCGGATGAAGACGATTCAGGTGATTTACATTGTATGCATGTTTCTTCTATAAATAAGATAAGTGATCCCTGTTTATTGAATATTTCCATTGAAAATCACACGGTACAAATGGAGGTTGACAGTGGCTCGTCTGTTACAGTAATGGGCAAAAATCTATTCACTTCCAATTTTGATCTTCCTTTGGTGAAAAGTTCTAAACAATTAATTGTGATAAATGGTTCTAGGTTAAAAGTTTCTGGAGAAGTTGGAGTTAAAGTTGAATACAATGGTAAAACAGCTAATTTGACACTTTTAGTGCTTGATTGTGACTACCAGTTTATTCCTTTGCTGGGTCGACCCTGGTTGGATGAATTTTTTCCCAACTGGAGAAATTTTTTTGGTAATTTTATGCCATTACACAATATTTTAGAAACTAAAAATGAAGCACTAATTGCTGACATTAAGTTAAATTTTTCTGACATTTTTGTCAAGAATTTCTCTAAGCCTATAAAACACTATGAAGCTGATTTGGTTTTGAAAAGTGACACTCCAATTTTTAAAAAGGCTTATGACGTTCCTTATCGTTTGAGGGAGAAAGTTTTAACATATTTGGACAAGCTTGAGGCAGAAAAAGTGATTACTCCTATTCAAACCAGTGAGTGGGCATCACCTGTTGTTGTTGTCATGAAGAAAAATAATGACATACGACTAGTAATTGATTGCAAGGTTTCAATAAATAAGCTAATAATACCAAATACTTACCCATTACCTGTTTCTCAGGATATTTTCGCTAGTTTGGCGGGATGCACAGTTTTTTGTTCCCTTGATTTGGAGGGCGCATATACACAGCTATCATTATCAAAGCGATCAAGAAAATTTATGGTAATTAACACAATTAAGGGACTTTTTACTTACAATAGATTGCCACAGGGGGCTTCCTCTAGTGCATCTATTTTCCAGCAAGTTATGGATCAGGTATTGCATGGTATTGAGAACGTTTGCGTCTATTTGGATGATGTGCTTATTGCAGGTAAAGACTTGAAGGATTGTAAAGCAATACTTTACAAAGTGTTAGATAGATTGTCTAAAGTAAACATCAAGATTAACTGGGAAAAGTGCAAGTTTTTTGTTACTGAATTGGAATATTTGGGTCATATGATTAGTGATAAAGGTTTAACTCCTTGTGCTAGCAAAATTGCTACTATAAGAGAAGCTAAAGTACCAACAAATGTGACTGAATTGAAGTCCTTTTTGGGACTCATCAATTACTATAACAAATTTATTCCCAATTTGTCTTCAAAATTGTATTACTTGTACAATTTGTTGAAGAACAATGTGAAATTTGAATGGGACAGTAATTGTGATAAAGCCTTTGAAAATTCTAAAAAGTTGTTGCTTGAAACCGATTTTCTTGAGTTTTATGACCCTGAAAAGCAAATAGTTGTAGTTACAGATGCATCTGGCTATGGTTTGGGTGGAGTAATTGCTCATGTTATTGACGAGGTTGAAAAACCAATATGTTTCACGTCTTTTTCGTTAAACGCGGCACAAAAGAAATACCCCATTTTACATTTAGAAGCACTTGCACTTGTTTGCACAATTAAGAAATTCCATAAATACTTGTATGGTCAAAAATTTACAGTTTTTACCGACCACAAACCATTAGTGGGGATTTTTGGTAAAGAAGGCAAGCATTCAATATTCGTGACAAGAATTCAACGCTATATTTTAGAACTATCAGTGTATGATTTTGAAATCCAGTATCGTCCTTCAGCCAAAATGGGTAATGCGGATTTCTGCTCACGATTCCCACTGGACGTGGCAGTTCCCAGTGAATATGACCAAGAATTTGTAAAAAGTATCAATTTTGGGGACAATTCGCCTATAGATTTTTTGGTTATTGCTGAAAAGACGAAAAAGGATGCTAGTTTACAGAAAATTTTGAGTTTTATGCTCGATGGTTGGCCAAAAAGGATAGACAAGCAATTTGTAGATATTTTTACGAATAGGCATGATTTGGAGATCGTTGAAGACTGTTTGTTGTTTCAAGAAAGGGTTGTAATATCGCAGTTACTGAAAAACGACATTTTAAAACTTTTACATGGCAACCATGCTGGTATTGTAAAAATGAAAAGATTGGCGAGAAAAACAGTTTACTGGTTTGGAATCAACACGGATATTGAAAAGTTTGTTGCTGCTTGTGATGTCTGTGCAAGTATGGCAATAGTTCCAAAACAAAACATTACGTCAAACTGGATACCTACCTTGAGACCATTTAGCAGGATACACATTGACTTCTTTTATTTTGAGCATCGTACTTTCTTATTGGTAGTGGATAGTTATTCTAAATGGTTGGAGGTAAAATGGATGAGGAAAGGTACCTGTTGGAATAGAGGTAGTGTCGCGCCTCAGGTAGAAGAATCGTCGGTTGAGAAGCATGCGTCGTCGTAGGTAACAGTGTGGAAGATTTGTTGAGAGAGGTATGATATTTGTGTAGAATTATGAATTGTAAATGTATACCTGGTTTGAATAAAGAGAGTTGCAGCTGCTGATTGAGGTATCAGTCAGTTAGCTGCCCAGTTGAAGGAGACATCTACTGTATTGTATTTCTTTATGATTTGCAATCGGATGTGGACGGGCTAGCCTCGCTAGGATCTGCGTGGTCTTAGCGGACTAGCCTTTCAACAGTACCAACTCTTCGGAGGTTTTGACAAAACTTATCGAGTATTTTGCTTGTTTTGGATTGCCGGACGTTGAAAGACAAGGCATAAAGGTTTTGAACAGTCCTCCATACAATCCTGCTAGTAATGGCCAGGCAGAGAGACTTGTTAGAACGGTGAAAGATGTGCTTAAGAAATTCTTATTAGAACCTGGAATGTTAGAGTTGAAATTGGAAGATCAGATAAACTTGTTTTTATTTAACTATAGAAATAGCAATTTGACGTTGGAAGGTAGTTTCCCTTCTGAAAAAGTGTTTGGTTATACACCAAAGATGTTGATCGATTTGATTAACCCAAAAAAACATTATAAACAAATGCTGGTACCACGTTCCCCCGATGATGATGTTAAAACTAATCAAAATGTCAACGATCAATCTGATCCGTTGGATGCACTGATACCAGGGGATTTGGTGTGGTACAAGCATAATATACCAAATTTACGCGAAAAATGGATTGAAGCATCTTTTCTAAAACGGTTCTCTAAAAATATTCTACAGATCATGGTTGGAAACGAGGCGACGACTACCGCTCATCCAACCCAAATCCGGCTCGTTAAGGACGGAAGTGGTTCGGGTCAGCCAAAACGGTCGATGGTAGTGGTCGATAATGGTCGGTCGATGCTGACTACCGCTGAGCCCGGAGGAACGGCCGTAAACGATGACGATGTCCGGCAACTACCGGATCGAAGCAGCCCGAGAACGGTCGCTCAACCCGGAGAGAGAATCGTGGAGGAACCCGATGTCCGGCAAATACCGGATCTGAGTGTTAACGAAGAAAGAAGAAAAACTGATCAAATAATAGATAGAAGAAATAGAAAAAGAAAATCACTGTCGGATATGGTAGAGCTCACTGGCCTACCCCGGCGTTCTAAAAGAATTAGAAATATTAAGCATGATGATGAATTCGAATATTATTAATTTTTATTTGTTGAATTATTGTTAAATCTTTGTAAGAGTGAAGAGCTATTGTGTACTAACCATGATGGTTGAAAACATCTTAGCGTCAGTCATCATCATCATCAATCATTTGCTACGCGCGCGAACAATCACGCAAAGCGTATGCGTAAGTAAACTGGCATCACTGATGCCAGTTATAAAAACAAAATAAACCGCTGAAGAAAGGTCTTCAGTTTGTACACTTCAATCGAACAACAAGTTTATTTAGTGATCCAGAAGAAAACCCCCAAATTAGAAAAAGAGTTTGAGTTTGTAGTTAGTTTTCGGTTGTGGCTGTTTCTCCTCCAGCAGTTGGACTTTTGGTTAGTGGTTCCTGGTCCCGGTACTCCAGATATAGCAACTTTGTAGGTCGCATTTAGAATGGTGATTGCTCTCACAATCAAACATGTCGCCTTTCTTGTAGATGGGGCATATCACCCCTTCCTTCCACTCCTTCGGTAGCTGTTCTGTTGACCAGATTGTTCTTATCAGCCGGTGCAGATAAATGGCCAGCTTCTGCTCAGATACCATCCTTACCAGCAGATTTATTGTGCTTGAGCTGGTGAATGGCATCCTTAACCTCCCTAAAAGTGGGGGCTGGTTGGCAAGCCCAAAAAAGGCCTTATGATTGCCCCGGCAATTGGAGTATATAAACTTGGTGGTATCTTCCTTCACTGGAAAGACGTCCTTAGCGTGAGAAGAACCTCCGCAAATCACGCATTTAGCATCCATGCGGCAATGTTTTGTACCATGACCCCACTTTTGACACCGACGGCACTGAGGGGGGGTATTCTGGTAATTTCCTCCAGGTTTCTGAAAATGTCCCCATGTCACACGGACATCGAACAAAAGTTTTGCTTTTTCTAAAGCTTTAACATTATTTAGATCTTTTTTGTTAAAGTGATCTAAATAATATTCTTGAGAAAGCCTTTTCCGAACAATGCCAGATTGGTTTTTTTTTCATAATGATTACTTGGACTGGGAAAATCCAAGAAAATCTTTTACTTTCAAATCAAATCATCTTTCAAGACGATTTTGAACAAACGTTCAGTTTTATCGTCATTAGTAAAACAAAATTGTGCTTCTTCTCTTCAAGATGTTTGAGAAAAAGTTTGCGATTCTTAAGAGTTTTCCGGCAAAACGAGACAGTCTCCTTTCTTTGCGATTTGGAAGGAGACCTTGATTCCCCTAATGGAGTTCGAGATCTCCTGCCTAAATCCCCCGAATTCGAAACAACTGACCACGATAGGCACTCTTTGCTTCCTCACTTGAATCAAAGAGCCTGGGCTAGATACTGCTTCGATTTAGTGTTCGGAAAATTTGACTAGAGCATCGAACTGATTGCTCATTTCGATGCAATTATCAACATTATCCTGTTCACATTCGCATTCCGGAGAAACGTACTTTCTTCCATTCTTGCCACGTTTAGTGCAGTTTTAAATCCCACTTTTTTGGAAGGAAGTTTGTTTGTAGTTGCAACCATGTTCAGTGAATAAACGAAAGAAGACGTGACCTCCTAAGAGGTTTTTTTTCCCAAGACGGTGTCCAAGAAGGATTACCACCGCTAGCTTTTGCCAACGGGTCCAACGAAAAATCGAAGGCACGGGTCCAAACAAAGATCGTAAAGGGATCAATAGTAGAAAAATAATACTGTTTTTGTAGCACTGAAAAGTGTGTGTGTGTGTGTGTGTGTGTGTGAATACAATCCACCTTCCACTGACCGGCAGTGCTTTTATGGAAGAAAATTGTATGCATGTTTTTATTGATACCCTTCGATATACAGTCGGGTCTCCTATTAAACGCATTCCTATAACGTGCACTCCCATAAGACACACCGGATTTCGAATCTTTCGGCTCAAATAATGTTAGTCCTTATGATACTGAGCAACTTTGCCGAAGACGCCATCTTTCTAAGTGGTCAGGCTACTGAGCTATGCGCAAAGCAAACATTCTAGAGCCGCCTGGTGGCGTAATTCTGTATCAGAATGACCACCTCATGTCAGCCTTTGAGCTACTGAACAACTCTTCCGAAAACACCAACCTTCTAAAACATCAGGATCTAGAGATATCATATGTTACAAAATTTTGCATTCTTATCCCCCATGGTTCATATAGTGCAAATCAGAAAAGCGGCCCTACCGGCCAAGTTCTCAACTAAAAGGATGATCCTCAACTCCTAAAGGTAGATCGTACTTAGCACTGAAACTTCGCCGAAGACAGTACTGTGCTATCTCTTTTGGCATACGAGACATTCAACAACACCCCCAAAGGGATGAAATCCCATAAGCCCTGGGTCTCCTATAACGCAGATTCCTATTACGCCCCCAACCATGTGTCTAATAGGAGACTGTATTTATATCTGCAGATAATTTTAGCCCAGGAGATGAAAGGTGATAGCTCTACTGAAATTCCTACGACCCATTTCAAGAATGGCAGTAAATACACACACACATTCTGAGGTCATATTCATATACACACTGATAAAAATCCACACGCTCGATCTGTGTGTTTAAAATTATGGATCGATTCATGAACGTCCATATAGATTTGCTATGATTTTCTTGCAAACTTCGTGTGTGTTACACATTAAATTCCTTTGTTTTGCTTCATGGATTGATTCATCAACCGACAACAGGGATTCCATATTTTTTCCACATAAGTTCCCGAAGCTTTCTCTTCAGATTCGTATGTGTCAACCTATGGACGCATAGATCATCACTCCAATACGGATTCAGTGTGTTTTGTTTATGGTTATCTTGTGTCATAATCATCATGTTCAAGTTGGTAGATTCATTGATATGCGCAATGAGATTGTTATCATGAAATCCATGAGCTATGCTATCGATTTCCATGTTCAAAGCTTCTAAATTGTTTGTGATCAACCCATGGGATGCATAGTGAACTGAATTGCGGTTGGACCTCGTGTCGAACGACAGTCATCATCATGCTTCCAAAGAGAAGAAGCAAATTTTGAAACTGAAAGTGTTTGATGAAAATTTGTGAATTCGATTTTTCTTTTATTAGTGCAGTTGACCGATATACGAGAATTCTACCTTTCTATAAGAAAACATTGATTATAATGTATGGTTTAGTAGAAAAATCGGATTCCACTAACAGATTTTCCTGGCTTTCAGTTTCGAAAAAAATGGAATATGCTTATCCCTGGCTTCCCAAATTATGGATTTGCGGCGCCCCGCTTGTTGCTGGCTCATGGGTTTGAAAAAAAAAATCAAGAGAGCTTGCGACAAGCAGAGGAGCCTCGGATCCATATTTTGGGGAGCAAAAGTTTTTCTACCAAATTTCTTCTTTCAGTCCCATGACACTTATGTTCTATCACACATGACTAGCTACTACATTTCGAATTCAATAAGAAAATCAGTTGGAATTCATGATTTAATATTTGAAAATTCATGTTTGTTTCACATTACAACCTAATGTTGATACACATGTTATTATACTGTGCAATCAATGATGAAATCCATATGGCTACCACACTCAAATCATGTGGTTTTCCTCATTGCGCAAATCTTTAAGTAAAACACACGACTTTGACGTGTAGATTTTTCTCAGTGATAAGCCCCGCATAAAAAAAATCCAAATATCCAATGGATATCTGAAATGTTTTTACACTTCCCGAATCGAAAATAAAATTTTCGACCCTGGCACGTATTTAGTTTCATATGGTAATAGGTGAGTAAATAGTAATAAAGAATGATTTTACCATGATGTAATGCTGTTTTTCCCGTCGCCGCACTGTGCTTACCGCAAAATACAATACACTTTTTCATTGCTCTACGTACGTAACATGATCGATTTTGACCGCATCCCCCGCCCCTGCAGGAGCAAGCGTCGCGGTCAAAGGATCACAAAACTACTCGTGTTTGTAGCACTGAAAAGAAGGTACTGTTTTATTACTTTTGGTAGTTTTATGAACTTCCAAGAGCAGAGAATATTTGTGTACGCACAGCACGTCGATAGTATTCATGATATGATGAAGTTCCACGGTATTATCTCGAAATCGTCAAAAATATAGAATGTTACAAATATGCAGTTATGGGCAGTATAACTGAATAAACCACTCCCCGTATTACAAACTGATGCCGTATGGAGGTTCCGGACAAGAAAGAGTTTGAGGTCAAGCGATTGGCAACACCCCTTCAGAATTCAATGAAATTTTTCTGGGTGTGAAGACTACGTGAAATTAAGATACTTTGCATACTTTGTTTTTTTTTTTTTTAAATCGGTTCAGACTAACATTTGGAAAGGGTCAAAGTTTTTTTTTACTTTTTTTTTATAAACCCGTATACCTCGAAAACGGTAAGACCTACAAAAAAGTGTTGTATGGGGGACTGTCGTGAAATTTCCTGAAGTTTTAGAAAAAAATATTGAAAAAAAAAACATTTTCTACACTGAAAAAAACATGATTCAAATCTTTAAAGTCGATTTAAAAAAATAGCCATTTCAGATTTTGATCATCCTTAAGCAAAAAGTTTCGTAATTAAATTTACTCAAAGTCGCCCATACATTGCAAATTGGGCATATTTTAGGGAAAAAAGTTTTTCTAACATCGAATTTTTTAAGTCCAAAAAGATTTTTTTATTTTATTTTTATTTCGCTTTAAATAGTCTAGTATGATCATATTTTCAAGTGATAAATGAGTTTTAATCACAAAATAGATTATATTTGTTTTATTGGGAGTAGTTAAAAGAAATAAATCGTAATTATACAGTTTTTTTTTTAATTAAATACAATTGATCTCGCACCAATCCGCTTATGAGAAAATCAACTCCGTCTAACATTCCGATGGGTTTTTTATGGTTGGAAAGATATCACAATAAGATTTCATTTCTTATTTGGTCTTAACAGGTGTCTGGAAAGGGTCAATATTATGCTTATGAAAAAAAGGCGTGGTTTGTTTTTATTATGCATTATTATTTTTATTATTGCTATATATCCTAAAACGTAGTATCTGCACATGAATATTTACATTATTTTTGGGCTTTACTGAATAAATTGAATATTTTTGGTTCATCCTCTGAATTGGTATACCGTTTGGCTACAATTTGTGTATCACTAATAGGCATAAAGCAATGATATTTTTGGGTACCAGGGACAGTTTTAACCTTATCAAACAGTTCCACCAATTCATCTGACATTTTAACATATTGTTCATTAGATATATAACAGAAATTTAATTTGGTGATACATGTATCAGTTTGTTTCACTGCCCAGTCGAATAGTTCTCGCGGGTTTGCGATTGAGTTTCCATATAGTCTTTTGCAAGACTTGCTCTTTTTGCTATTCGCTTGAGAGTGCCACCAATAGCGTCACAGGGGTCTTTGCCGTGGGATGTGGCAAAAAAGTGCCACTCTGCTTCCAATCCATGTATTTTCTTAAAATTACATTAGCTGGCATTTTTTTAACTTTATTTTTATAATGAGCTGCAGCTCCATCTGACATAAAAATAACTCTTGAGATTTTTTTTAACAAAATTAATAGCTAAACTGCAACTGTGTCATGGGTCAACACTTCTGATATTATAATAAAACTAACGTTTTCCAATTTATTATCTTTTTTATGGTAAATCTCGAATGGGTTTATCGTTGCTTGGGAATTATTCCAGTGATATCCTTGAGCAGCGTTTTGTATGATAAAACTATAATTTTCAGAAAAGTCGCTAATTACCAGTATTTCACCTTGTATTAAGGGGTCTTTTTTGTTTCGTAGAAAAGAACACTGTTCTTTTCAAATAAAATCATGAGTTATGAGCATATCAACTTTCTTCACGAAATTCTTCAACAGGCTTCATTATAGTTTCTAAGTTACAGCGATCGGTGGTGAGCCATTGCTGAAAAACTTCATCTTCTTTGTCGCTCTCCTCTAAAAGCGAGATTAGTTGTCCTGTATTATTTTCTTTGGAATTACAATTTTCACATTCTCGAAAAAAAACAATCAGTCGTTGTTACTAAAACATCGCATAACAGTTTTTCTCTAATTTCTGCCTGAGAGACAATTCCTAAACTGTTAAGCATTAATTTCACATTTTCGTGGTATGGACACACACATGCATTGTGAATTCCTGTGCTATTGTGAAGCCTACAATGTTTAGGCCTCAACATAGTAAACAAAGTAAAACCAATTTCTACATTTTGGCATCTTTCTTCAAAAATCATGTACGCCTCTTTATAAGACATCATCAATAGACGCTTTTGAACTTGTTAAAAAAAAATTCCGTATAATTCCAATAAAACAAATATAATCTATTTTGTGATTAAAACTCATTTATCACTTGAAAATATGATCATGCTAGACTATTTAAAGCGGAATAAAATAAAAAAATCATTTTGGACTTAAAAAAATCGATGTTAGAAAAACTTTTTTCCCTTAAATATGGACAACTTTGAGTAAATTTAATTACGAAACTTTTTGCTTAAGGATGATCAAAATCTGAAATGGCCGTTTTTTTTGAATCGACTTTAAAGATTTGAATCATGTTTTTTCAGTGTAGAAAATGTTTTTATTTTTTTCAACATTTCAGGCAGTTTCACGACAGTCCCCCATACAACACTATTTTGTAGGTCTTACCGTTTTCGAGTTATACGGGTTTATAAAAAAAGTAAAACAAAAAATATTCCAAATATTAGTCTAGATCGATTTTGAAAAAAAAAAACAAAGTATGTAAAGTATCTTAGTTTCACATAGTCTTCACATCCAGAAAGTTTCATTGAATTCTGAAGGGGTGCTGCCAATCCCTTTGTCGAGTTGGCGTGAAATCCGACTATTCTCTGTTCACCTATCGCCAATCCCATTGCCCGAGTTATCGTCTCAAGTGTCTGCAGATTCCCCCTTCTGGAAAATACATGGATTGTCATCAAATTAATCGTAACATTTGTATTTGCATTATTTGATTCGTTTTGATTTGTATTTTCGTTCAATTGCGAAACTTATCACTACGTTTTGTGTGTAATTCCTTAAAAACTAGCCATGGTTAAATACGACTTATGGACTACATTTGTGTTGAAATGGTTCCCTAGCTATGATCTCGCCAAAACCGCATGCATGAATAACATCATGCGTGTACTGTGCAGCGAGTTTAAATCCAAGAATCGATATTCAACAATTAATCACTATATCCTAATGACTCGAAATACTTATCTAATAGAGAAAAATGTTTGATTACTCCTTTTGACCTTTACGTACAACCAACAAAATAATAACCCTGAATTAAAAAGTAAAATTAGACAGTCTGGGAAAATTTTTATTAGAACTAAAAACTTTGACAGATGAGAAGAGAAAGTTGAAGAAAGACAGGGAAAATTATTTTTGATTATGATGTAAGCTTTGCCTGTCCGGAAGAAAACACGATTCCGGATCAGGTCGCGCAAAGCCATCCAAACAAAACTTTGGCATGATTCCAGCAGTAGTATTACTTCTTTTCCGTCCTTTGATACACGTTCGTAGGGAAGTGGAATATTACAAACAGTTATAGGTTGTAATGCCTTTAGAACGTTACGCTAGAAAGGTTTGTTCTTTTACGATACAATAACAAAATCCTAACTTAGAAAATTGAGATTGTCAAGCTGATTCGTTTCGTTGTGGCGTTCATCGCTCGGATGTGCTTATACAGAGTTTTGGTGTTGCCGAGGGTTGACCCTGAATTCGAATTTCATGTTCTATGTACAGGTGGTTCAAGGGATCCCCTCTAACAATCGCTTGCCTAACGCTACGCTATCAGTATATGCTAGTTTCGCTCGTCTATATGTACAGAATGCGAATCATAGTATAAATGCAGTTCATTGTTCTCTCGTTGTGGGTAATCGTGGGTATAACGCTTACAAGCTAGGAGTCTTTTATTTGTTTTGTTGTTTCATACGGCGACGATCTTGCTGGGATCCACTTTGACGCGCAGGAAGACGGTGTCTTCGCGAACAAATGGCCTGCGGTTGAGGAGCTCGTGGGATACGAACCGTGGGAATCCAAATCCTAGGGCATCCGGTTCGGTGGACGGGCGTTGGAAGTTTTCCCACGAAGGATCCGGTACGAATGATTCTGCGACTCCTCCTTGGCTGCCGAGGGTTCCTTGCTCGAACAGGGTGAAGGTAACTGAGTGGGAGAATGGCCATTTCAGCAGAGCGTCATATTCGCCGGGAAGGACCTTTATGTAGACGGAGACATGCGTTCCTTCGCCAGGTCCGTTGCCATTGAGAAACATGGATGCTTGTAGTTTGTAACCGTACTGACTGGTGTAGAAGGGTGGTGAAACCAGCTCGAGCCCGTCCTTGCTTTTGGCTTCGACCATTTTAGCTGACCAGTCGGTGATTTTCCACAGGAGCGTGCCGGTGTAGTTGGTACTGAGTTTGGCCATAGCATTTTTGAGCATGTTGATTTGTTGCCCCTGTCGGCCGGAAAGGGCAACCATTAGCGACAGATGAGAGGAAGTGTTGGACTCGAGGTGAGCTTCTAATAGATGGCGTGGCCCTTTGAACCGGCAGCCGGCTTCTTTGAAGGTACAAGGTACTGAAAGCGCTTTGCATTCGTCACGTAGGTGACCTTCGAGGTCAGCCCTTGCAAATGGACCTGCATCGCAACGCTGGGGACATGGCACTGGGCTTCTTGGACACGTGGCTCCGTGAGCGGATAGCGTATCAGCGCTGAACTCCCGACTGCAGTGCGGACATCTCCGCAATCGCTTGGCACAATCTTTGGCACGGTGGATGGACATGCGGCCACGAACGACACGTGTTCCGCACTTGGATTCACAGTAGATCGGTTCGGAACTGCAGGTTCCCGCGTGCTCCTCGAGACCGATCCCGGTGAATTCCACATTGCAAAACTCGCAGATGGCACGACGCAGAATGCAGGTGAAGGCCAGATGATCGGTCATCATTACCCGCGGGATTTGCGAACCGCACTTGTTGGGGCACTGGATGGCATCGTGCTTACAGGTGTTCAGGTGAGCCTGGTTATGGGAGAAAAAAAAATGGTTGAGAGAAAGAAACGTAATTAGCGGTTGGTGTTTATTCGTTTCGCAGCCTGCAAAATGGTATAAGTAAGTGGTATTATGGACGAGACAGCAACTGGCAGCGGCGCCGACCACAGACGGCAAGAAAAAGTTCAAACAACGACCGTAACGCAGCGAAGTGCTTTCCTTCATGCGACGATGGACGATCGCGTCAGAAGGGGCTTAACGGTCTTTTTAACCTGATTCCATCGTTGGATGAACCAACGGTCGCTGTGCAGTGAGTGCACATTCTACCAGTTCGTAGCAGAGGCTCAGAGCTTTGCTTGATTTCGTTCAATTAAATCTCATTTGCGAGATAACGCGCGCACCACGCACCCAACTCAATCAGCGCCTTGGCCCGTTGCGCTGCGGAACGTTCTGGGGGTCGAAAATAATTATATTATTAAATGCGCGGGCAGGAATCTAGCAATGCGCAACCTTCCCCTCGGAGCCCCTTGATTGCCTTGCCTTTGCCTTGCCAGTCGGTGAAGGTGATATTTTCGTATGGCAGCCCATAAAGCTTTTTAGATGCGGGGGGTTTATTTTTGCGTGGGTTTCTTCCGAGACTGGCACCGCGATCGCAGCGCCGGTGTTGATTAATCTGCTGTTAGCCATTTGTGGAGTGCTCACTTTCAGAGTCGCTTTGGTCGGTGGATCGAAACGAAGAGGACGTTTGAAAAAATGGAAAGGTATGTCAACTAAGTGTGTGCTTTAGTTGGAAACTTGTTTGGTGCAATGTGCTTGCATGAAACGGTTGAAGTAGAGTTATTTGAGTGCAGTAGAATGGAGCGCAAAAACTCAACTCCAATGCATATCTATTAGTCATTGTGGGAAAGGTCAAAATTGACCCAAGTTCGAAATAGGTAAATCTTAATCTTTGAAACATGGCTGTAGTCGGTCGGTTAGTAGTTCAAACTTTAGATTTGGAGAGATTTAAGGGTGAACGTTATGTTATTTGTTTGCCGAAAACCTTTAAACAAGCTTGTAGATTATCGCAGTTATTTTAAATCGTATTGATGTCTTCGTTGCGATTATCCCTGGTTTCCAAGGATGATCGCTTAAAAACTATAAACAGATTTAAAGTATATAATATATTAAGAATAATAGAGATAGAAAGCTTTTTAACTGAAGTCACTACTCTTCTGAAATCTCTACCTGGAGATAGCCCAGGACAAAAATCCTCGTAATAGAGGTAGAAAAAATGGTATGGTAAAATGTACATTTTAAGGGGTTCTCCGATATTACCCGGAAAACCATTACCCGGAATGCAATTTACTGGAACACAGTTTACCGGAATTGACTGAAAATTATTTGAAATGACCACCAAAGATAAAAGATGTCTTCATACTGGATTATATCAATATGCACCATCTTCATTTTTTTCCATTTCATAGATGATTCAACCTTCTTTTATAAATAAGCTTTTCTTTTAAATTATCTGTGCAGCTTGTCATTGCTGCGCTGACTAACTATGGCTACAACTATGCAATTGTCTTTAAACATTCGAAGGTCGGTTCTCCAAGTGTGAAGGTAAATAAATAAGTCATGGTTATTATTTTATTCAAATCGACGTAAATAACTTTCATACGGTTTTGAGAAAACTAATTGAAAAGAATCACAACCTGTCTTCTGAAACTGTTTTAAAATGAATCACGTTTTTAACATTTTTTCGCCGTGTACATCACTTAAATTTTGCATACAATCAGATCAGATATATTGCATATTGGTCCCGTCTGCATATTGGTCCCGTCCGGGTTTTGATGCATCACGGTATTCAGGAAATCCAGATAGGATAATTATTTTTCACTAGTGGTCCCGGCAAACTTCGTCTTGCCATCAAGTAGGCTGTTGAAAAACGCCATGGAACGCCCCGTGCAAAATGGAAGTTCCGTTCACTTCTGTTTTTTCAACTTTCCCGTTAAATATCCTTTGCTTTTTATATACACAAACACGTCGGAACACTTCAGGAACATAAATATGGAAGAATTTTCAAAATCCGTTAACCCGTTCTCAAGCCATTTCGTGACATACAAACATCATTCCATTTTTATTTATATAGATTAAATATTATATTATGGGGAATTCTCAGCGAAACTGGGCTTCGTGGCCGAGTGGTTAATGTCGCCAGGCAGTAATCGCTTCGTGTCATGGGGTGTGGGTTCGATTCCCGCTTCAGCCATCGAAACTTTTCGTCAGGAATGTTTCTCGGCTGTGCCACTGGAGCATGCTTGTCCGTTGTCTAGTTTTAAGTTACAGTCTGTGCAGCTAAATGGCTGAATACGGTTTTCTTTTTTTTTTTAAACTCATAGGTATCCCCAGGAAAAATTTTAGAATATACCCTTGATAAAAAAACGTGCCAAGATTCTTCAAAAAAAAAAAAAAAATCTTGGAACTTCGTCAAAATTCCTGAAATTATTGGATTTATTTAGGTATTTCTTATAAAAGAAGTCCGGAGTTGCTAAGGAGTTTCTGGGGAAATCACTGCTTTTATTACTCGGAAAAATTTTTCATTCCCGTCAAAATTTTTATTTCATACTTCCATCAACTAGTAAAGAAATTTAGCTTTTGTATTCATTTTAGTGATAGTGATTAGTGGTGAAAAATGAAAAACGTGTGAAATAGTTGATGTGTTGTAACCAACGATGAGTTCCGGCCATTGTGATTCGGATGACGGGATTCCGCATCTGCGAAAACAATTTTGCAGATATTGCAGGCAATTTGGTGAGTTTGTTCCGTTTTACCATGGGAAAGAAGATCGTTCTTTTGTGTTTTTCGATTACGGAGTGCTTTTCAATGGTCGAAATTCATTTTTATCCGATTTAAACGCGTTTCAGCTGGACGGTTGAGAGACTTCAGTGGTTTGCAATGTCATTCGATTATGTTGCTTCCTCTTACGGGAGGACGAGAGCCGAAATCATCAATCGTGTTCTTTTTTTTTGCGTTGTACGGTTACGAAAAAGCATGTAATGTTTATCATTTTATTCTGTTGATTGCCCTTACGGGGACGGGAGACGGATTCAATGATCAATCAGTCGTTTGTCGCAAAATTGGCCATGCGTAGTGGCATTTTTTTTCTTTTCTCGGTTTATGCGTCGTGGACAGCCTCTCGTTTCGTGTAGTTCAGACAGCATTTTTCTTTTCTTTTTTTTTTTGTAAGCATTAAACCGATGACCTTGGAGGGATCGGTTCTGCTTTTTCTAAGCAGAATGTCACTTCCGTCGAACGCGCGACCATTCCCTTTTTTCACGGGAAACAATGTTATTCATACTATAAATAAAGCATTGCTCCTTTCTTTTGCATGCCGGCATTCAAAAGATTAAATTTAAAACAATTAAACATCAAATGCTCTGTGTCTATCGCCAGCTTCTCAGGCGAATCCTGACCAAATACCTTTCCCAACCCCCAACTCCGTAGCACTTATGAGGGCGTCGCTGAGTCGGTGGCCTCTCATTAAGTAAGTGCTACATCAACATTTCCTCTCCCTTCCCAAGTTACGGTAAAGATGGGCGTGGCCGGGAATAGCGATATTCATGGTTTTGGTATTCCTGTTAAGGATTGGAACAAGGTTCACTCCCTAGCCCTGCTCCTGAAAGCAATCTAGATGAGATTATCAAAATAAAAAACATGAATGTTGCTAGTATCCAATCTACGAAGTATACCGTAACTACGCTAACGCTAACAATCAGATCGCGTTCAAAAACTAGGTAGTTTCTATTATTTTTAACAAAAATAATTATAACAAAATGATAAGCCGTTTCATACAGCTACTTTCGACGTTTTTCTACCAGTGTGAAATCGGCTCAAGTAGTGTTTTGTTTTGATTCGTGGTTAAGTCATTTTGTCTCTCAGCAGAGCATGCAGAGGGGCAGTGAAAGTAGTGGTTAGGTTGCGAAAGTTGAAAATCTTACTTTCTTCGTTTTGTAAATCCGGAAATTAAACGTTCTAAAAGTGAAACATCTTGTTTGGTAGGTGCGGAACATGTGGAATTCGTCTGCGAAACACGTAGGATCAATAAAGTAAGTTTATTCACATTTTTGACTTGAGACTATTTGAATAAGTAAGATAATAAGAAGTAATGATTAGAATTATCAATACGATTGTTTGTGCTATTTTTTACGAGTATCGATTTTTCAATTGTCGTTGCCCATAACTTCAATTCCATGAATGTCACGAAACCATTCATTTTTTCGAAAAGATTTGACGCTCATAATATTAACAACTTGAAACATTCCAAAGTGATGAACGAACGAGTCATGCAGCCTTCTTAATACGATTGGCGGTTCTTTTGAGTTTCACCAATCTCAGGTCAAAAATGATTAAATATCTTCTTTTATGGCGTTGAACTCGGGGAACAGACGTAAAGGGAAATTATATGTTATATTTTATTACAGATACCTTACTTCAGAGAAATTACTAAAATAAAAAATGGCACTGTTGTATGTCGCTTCCTTCGCAAGATTAGTGATTTGTTATCTTTAGATTTTAAGCCCTATGGATGGGTGTCCGATTCACTTAAATACACCCCTCCTTGATTGATAGGCGTTTTTATTTATATGGAAATTGATATTATTTGGCATGAAATATAACAAAAAAAAATTTCTCTGGTTTCCAACTATTCCAGGGCACAAAATACTTTCATTTTTGTCAAACTATATGCAAACATGGTCAGTCACAGCTAATAACTGTAGAAATTCTCTTGGAACAGCTAAGCCTGCTTTGTTGAGCCGTAATGTTGGCAAGAAGAGTAACATATTTGGTCAATAGCAGTTTTGAAATGTCTTTCCAGAAAGAGTCTTTGGAAACCGGGGAAATCGAGAATGTCTATGGTTAGCGTGATCTCATTTGTGCTAAGCATAATTGAAAGAATATAAAAATTGTAGTCAAAACATGGAAGATTTTGTTTTCCGGCAAATGTTTTTTTTACAGGTAATGGTAAATTCCGATAAAAGGTTTTCCGATAAATTTAATTCCGGGTAATCCCTCAAGGATTTTATTTAAATATTGTTTTTAGATAAAAAAAACGTATGATTTTATCACACTATTTTCTTCAAAAATAGAGATGTTTTCTGAAACAGTGACACGAAATTAGGCTAATACAGTTAGATTTTTAGGTACATGTTTTATCGTCAACAAAATCTGGACAAAAAGTTAATTTTACCTGCAATATGTTGGTAAAATGGATAATTATTGATGATTAAATAAACATCCAACAAAACACATGTCCAACACAACATTTTTTGATAACGCTGCCAAAAATATATCTATGAACGACTGTAATCCATTCAAATAAATCTAATTCAACTTCTGAAGAGGGTGCATACCACTTTTTTTTTAAATTTTACAGTATAAATGGCAATAATGGCAAATTGATTATTAGTAACATAAATACAGTGAAACCTACATGGGTCGATGTTCTATGACTCGATACCGCCTCATGGATCCATACTAAAAGCAAAATTTCATGGTTGCTATGATATCTCCTCAAACCGTCATCCAAAGCATTACTGATCCATGACTCGATATTTCCATGGGTCGATGGTCTCTTCAGATATCGATTCATGGAGGTTTGATTGTAATATGATGCATGGGTTTTCTTTTATTTTAGAATAAGATAGGAAATTATACAGAATTTGCTCATCGCAGGGCCAGTAGCAGGTCTCTCTAAAGACTTGGTCTTTATTTTTATGCTGGTCTCTAAAAAGTATTTGTTTTTAATGGAAGGTCTCTCAAGTGTCTTTTTTAACCAACATGACATCTAAACTCACTATTTTCGTTTTATTTGCAGTGAATTCTGATTTGAATTATCTAGCCTCCACAGGGATAACTTTTACAATTCTTCTAAATACCAGGATTATATTCAATCATAATCAAAGGTTGAATCGATGCCATTTTTTTTAAATAAGCATGAACAGCTTTTTAATAGTTTTTTTTTGTCACATTTGATGAAATGCAAAAATATGTTTTGATCAATAACGCGCTTTTTCATGTTAATCTATTGTTTAAGATCTGGGCTCACAGTGACAGTTCGTGACAGCAAAATCTCGGCTCACCTTGACGTACATAAATTTCGTATCAGTTTCTGCCTCCCAGGTTTTCACCAGTTCCAGTTTTCCACGGTTTTTTTTCAGTAATTACTCTAGCAGAATTTACGATTCCCATAGCGATTATGTCTACAATCCGGGCAAAGCTCGAGTAATTTTTAAGCCAAATTTTCATGTATTTTTCATTAAATTATTTTTTTCCCTTTAGTCCACGACCCGTAATAAAGCATTTTCAAATAGCTTGCCATTACCTCATTGACTTTAAAATGGTACAAGATATTTACCACAATTTGCATTGTCCAGAATTTGGAAGAATGCCGGAGATATTCCGGGTTGTGGTTGGTTCCTAAGATTGGGACAGGGCTTCAGGACTCTATTACGAGCTCATGAAAATTTCCTGAACGGAAATCTTGGATTTCCTGAAAAAAAAAAACCGCATAAAAACTTCAACCTCCTGATTCGTGTTTGGATTTTTTTTTGTTTTCTAGGTTTCTGCATGGTATTCATAGTTCTCTTTTTAGTTCCTTTTTGTTTTTTGTTTTTTTTTCTGTTTCCTCGTTTGTTTTTGTTCGATCTTTTTTTGATTTCTTTTTTCACGCATAAGATCTCTAATGTTCCTATAGGATATATATATTAAAAGCACTTAGGCTCTACCAGTCATGTCATTAGTTATGAGTGGTTATATTTTGTATTTATTTCCATTAATTCATGAAGATAGGAGCTAGATAATCATTTCATCACCATAGGCATTTGTGCAGAAACCGATCTAAGCACTTTACCGTATATGTAAAAATTATCTTATATTTGCATCTTTCAACTATTTTTTGTTGTAATTTTTATAGTACCTGATACGGAATCGAATTTTATATGTTTTCATTGAGAAATCGAGCATAAAATAATGTCAGAACAAAGTTTCAATGCTGGTTCTCTAAATTGTTTTTATACCATTTTGAATTGTTATTCGGTTGTTCATGTCCAATTATTTTAGTTATGACCAAACTCGTGTTGTATATGACTTGGACGTTGAAAGAGGTCGATCGGAGAACTTTTGGGGTCTTTGAACGTAAAGTGCTGCGAAAAATACTCGGCGGTAAATGGGACAATGGCACCTGGCGGCGTCGCATGATTCACGAGTTATACCAAGTCTATAGAGAAATGAATATTCTTAAGCGTATAAAACACGGTAGGCTGCGGTGGGCTGGGCCTGTAGCTCGCATGTCAGAGGACCGTTAAGCTGAACTAACATACAGCAGTGAACCAGGGTGAGGCCCTCACTTCGGTGGCAGACGGCGCACCAAATGGATTTTTGAAGTTGAGGAGGATTTAAAGTCGCTTAGCGTTCAGGGCGACTGGAGGCAATTGGCCCAGGACCGCGTCCAATCGAGGAGGGTTCTTCTTTCGGCGTAGATTCAACTCAACAGCAAGGAATTGTTGCCCATTCAGTATCAAGGCGGTAAGCCACAAGAACACGCTCTATCGTGTTGTTAATTAAAAACAAGAATTTATATAAAGTTTTAGATTGGTTTGTACCGTGAGCCGAGATGTGCTGGGATAAAAGATGGGAGCATCTCAACGGATGAACGTGAGATGATCAAAAGGTGGAAGCAGCACTTCGATGAACACCTGAATGACGCTGAATGTGTAGACAATGAGGGTCAAGGCAACGGAGAGAATGTCTACGTCAGTACCTCCTTTTTGGGGAGGTTAAGAATGTCATCCGTCAGCTCAAGAACACTAAAGCCCCTAGTATGGATGGTATTGGAGCTGAACTCATAAAGATATGCCTGAACATGAAATTTCTGCCATCTCCGTGATTGCTTCGAATTGCTTTGGTGTCTTTTGCGCGATCATTACAAATTGTCCATGAAATTGTCGTGCAGAACATACCAAAACAGGTTAAGTTAACTGAAGAGATCTACAAAAGTTTTTCAGGAACATCGGCATGAGAATTTTCAACACATTGCAATTTAGATGTTGCCTCGAATCATATCCGACCAGTTTTTAGAAATGGTATCTCAGCAAAGATACTTACAAATTATGAGATCATCTGAAGAATCGATTGGAGCGATAGAAAAATTATCACAATAATCAAGAGAATTGCACATTAAATGTAACCAGGAAGGAGCTGAGCAACCGAAAACAATGATTGAAAAACAGTGAAATGAGCATCAATGCCATCTACCTAATCAAAGAAAAAAGGCCTCAGTTATCAATTAGGAAATCTTCGATAATTTTTCTCAAGGTCTTAAATGATATGAGAGATTTCTCTCCGACGATTTTCTATTGCGCTGTTTCTGAAGTAAAACATAATGACCCTTCATCGGTTTGTCCCAAAAAGTGTTTCGATAATTGAGTCAATTTTCTGCAATCATACAAAGAGAGTAGCGATGAAGAGAAATCGAGTTTTGCAGTACAGCCCAAATGATCAATTCACAGGGCCTAAGTGATTTGACTCAGCCAGTGAACTTTGATGATTCAGATGAACAGCAGAAATTTGGCAACTTGGAAGGCAAAAGCTATTTTTATGTGCAATCCAGCACGATTTTACTAACCATGTCACTGTACTTCTCATTTACGGCAGGTTCAACTGGAAAGCAAACCAAAATCCGCCAATCACAGAGCCATCTTTGTAACACATTTTGCTCCATCGCCCGCCTAGCCTACCAGCACACTGAATCGAACTTGGACTGCCGTGGCCTGACGCTAAATAGAGTGCGCTGCGGCGGCGATCGGACTGCGAATGGCCTCTTGCATTTTTAATCGTGGCTCGCTCAACCCCGCAGCCAAAATAAGCGAGAAGAAAAGTAGGTAAATTGCGCTGCAAAGTGGTCATAAAACCGATCGCAGCCGGTTGCCCTCTGTCTCTCGCTGTTGAGGAGGATGATCGCGGCCGAAGATCGGCGTATTGTGAGGTGGAATAATTACCTTTAGTTTGCGGAGTTCGTCGGACCATTTGCAGCCCTGCTTGTGATGGATGCAGAACACCAGCGATCCCATGATGGCCTTCTCCGATTCCGGGTCCGGGTAGATCTGTGGATTAGGGGGATAGAGAAGAAAAACGGGTTTAGTGAGCGATCAGTGATTTATATGATGGGGAAACGAAGGGTGGTGATCGGTCGATCAACACTTTGAATGAATTCGTCAGGGGGCGTGTAGCACTACGCCTGCTTCTAAATCTAGATAATCATTGACTAATTGGAGGAAATTTAACACCGAATGAGATGTGGTCCGCCTGTGCCGGTCAATTCGGGGAAATCGGATGGAACGATTCTTAAATATCAACATCCTCTGCTGAAGATCTGTTTGAAGTTGTCCAATTTCGGTAGGAGAATGACTGTTGGATTACGCAAGCGATGCTTTCTCATTAATGAAAAGCCTTCGCGATCGATCGCGCTTGAAGAACGGAAATCAAAACAGAACGCAGAACCAATCCAGTTTGCAGACAAGCGTAAACAAACATATCGAAGGCAGAAAGCTTTTATCGCCGGACCCAAATGGAGGAAGAAATCAATTCATTTTGGGATTGTGTATTTACTCAAGAAACCCGATAAGAGCATCGAAATCCCCTGCCTGATGGCTACGTGCTTGGTCTGAGTCAGTAGTGCCCTCGAATGGGCTCTCCCCATGACATCAATCGCCGCCAGTAGTGCAACATGCCTCATACATAACTTCAATGCAACTTGCACCACTCGAG
This sequence comes from Aedes aegypti, assembly GCF_002204515.2. NCBI lineage: Eukaryota > Metazoa > Arthropoda > Insecta > Diptera > Culicidae > Aedes > Aedes aegypti. The sequence continues at coordinate 252,983,368 of NC_035108.1, forward strand.
TGTGGGAAAACGGTCAGCTTAGCGCGCAGTCAGTGCGTTGCCAGTCTTGACAAGTTGACCTTGTTACACATCGAGCTGAGAGCTTATTAGAAATTACAGTTTTTTTCCCTCCGCTCGTAGATCAACAAACGGCGCAAACAAAGCTTCTTATCTGCTACGCACGTATACTCGAACGTAATCAAGTAACGATAGTTCAACGGTCCTGTCTGTCACAATTGGCCCTTTTTCGAATTGAGCGACGTAATCGCTCGACTAGTCAACCAACATGCAGTCGTTCCTTCTTCGCCTCCATTATTATCATCTTCGATCGCCACGCTTAATCGCAGCAGGCTACACCGACACGGCACACACGCACGAAGTGATGGATCGTAAGGGTCACCGGAAATGAAGCTCTGCCCTGCTCCCCAGCCAATTTCGCTGACCGATCGGCCGCCAGCGATCGAAAGTAATAAACGAAACGCGTTCCACTTCTTCCCGTCCCGATCATCGCCTTTCAAAGTGCTTGCTTTCGACGATTTGGACGATAGCTCCCCCCCCCCTCCAATAAAGGTCTTCCGGGCCGGGACCGGGAGAAGATCCACTCGCAACGGATGGCTTCGCAGGCGTCCGTAATCGGCCGCTTGACCTTGCTTTATGCCTCCTTCCTTTGGCTTGGTGGGGCGTTTGACTCGAGCCAAAATGGGAAATTAATTATGCGCCTGCCGCCTGTGCCGTGTGATCGCGCCTTATGGTTGACTGCGTTGAAACAAAATCGAAGCGGTTAGTTCCACCACCGTTAAATGGTTGGCGTTGCCATTTTCAGGGGGCATTGTTCTTACGATGGAAGAACGACGGATTTTCATCAACTTACTGTTTTCCTGCTTGCACATCATTGATCAGTAAAGTGAAAAACATTAAAAAAATTAAAGATTGGACTCGGAAAAAAGCGTTACACAGATAAAAATATTTAAATTACAATGTAGTGAAACTGATTTAGTTTAGTTTTCAACCAAAGATGCTTGAATGTTACATGATCGTGTACATTTAAAGTGCCTTTGATTGAAAATATGTGATTTATCGCTGAACATACACTTAAATTTACAACATATTTTTAGCTGTGCATGTTTATGAGTGCAATGGCGATCTGTCAAGTAGTTTTTAAGATGCAATCGAAACAAGAAGAGTAAATCTTGAGCGCGGTGATCGATAATCCAGGTCAGTCGCACAGATGGATCGGCAAAAGGCTTGGAATCCACCATTCCACCGTGTCCCGCGTTGTGAAGATGTTCCAGGAGACGAAGACCATCGAGAAGCGCGCTGAACGCGGCCGAAAACCGAAAACGAAACACACGCCGATTTTGTACTGGTTTTGTGTTCTATAACTCGATACCTCCCTAACTAGATAATCCTTTCAGTATCGAGTTATGGAGAGTTGACCGCATAAAGCACGTAACTGCACTAAATTTCCTTGATTAGGTCATCAAGGTAGCCATGAAAACCGATTTTTACTATGGGGCTGTTCATGAAGCTTGGAAATGACAGCTGACGAGCTAGCTAGCTGGTCAGTATGTTCGCAAGTATCGTTTTTATGGAATTGTTAGAGATTGTTTACCACGGGAAACAAATCCCTCATGAATGAAGTTGCCTTTCTTTTTTTATTTTGAAATTATGTTAAAGGAGATTTTGATCTTTCAATGTGAAATACAAGCCTGTTCAAAGAACTCGATTCAATATTGAACCAATCAAAACATCTAGGCAAAATTCTAGCATCCTTTTACCAAATCAAACTCGTCAGCTGTCATCTGATATTTCAACATGGCGGATGCAGTATACTGACCGATTGAACTACCTCCCTTTTAGATATCTTGCTCTGCACTGTTTTGAATTTGTATGGGATTTTTACTTCCACTAACCTTGTTGTTAAAAAGTTTTATATAAGATTTAATGAGGAGATGATTTTTGTGCAGAGACTTCGTTTTTACAAAACTCTACAATTTTTTATGCGCGGAGTGCCAAATGAGTTCCTATTCCTATCGGTTACCACTCATCGCGAATGGGAACAATCAACATAGGCAAAAACAAACATCACTACCGCCACTAGACTTAATGTGTTTCCTCCGTATTAAAATTTTATAGCCCCTCTGCCATAAGAACGGCAACACAAGCATCAGCAATAACAAACAGCGAAGCCCGGATTTATTGGAAGCGGATGCTTCCATAAAACCGTGTATCTGTTTTGTAGTGCACTCTTCTATTTTGGCTTCTTTTCTTCGAAATCATAATATTTACATAGACAGCAAGCAAACATCATTTCCTCCTGTTCTTTTGGGCAAAGCTGTGTGTCTTACAAGCGACATGTATGATTTTGGAAAGCTAGAATTTGATTCAAATTTGCCCGGCTCATACATAAATAAACGCAAGTATCTGGTGAAAATCTAGGACCGATCGGTGTCAGATATTTTACAACAAATCATTCATTCTTTTCCTCGCAACCTGAAGTGGCCAGCGCCCTCCTTCCGAGAACGACCGGGGAGTTAGTTTCTCCCTTCTTCCATAGAAAGCCTTCACAGCCTACTCACTCTGCAAGATAACAGACCGTCATAAATTCCCATGCCTACTACTTTAGAAGAACGACCCTGAATGACAGGCCGAAGCGCTTGAGCATTATGTGTTTACATTTTGATATTCTACCTTGTCTTGACGCGGGTATCTTTTTGCGCAGCGCAGCCATTAGCCGTCAGTATTTGCATAAACCCGTTGGACCATCCGGGTTCGTAACCGCGGCTCGGTTCACGTGGTAGGCTAAAAATACCGAGCCATCGCGATTCGTAATCACTGCTAGATTCAGACGATTGCATTGCAAACAAGCGCACGCCATCAGCTGCCTTATTGTAAACAGTCAGACCGTTTGACGTTTCCTGTGCGCCCGATCTGCAAGTGGAAGTCGCGTCCGCGGGGTGTCAGACCAAAATACAATAAAAGATGGCGTGCATATTAATTGTCTACTTTTTCTCGAGATCTATCAGAGGAAGCGTTGATCTGCTTTTCACTTTTTGACATCGTCTGATGGGGAAAACGAGAGCGACGAATATTTTGGTTCAGCTGAGTGCCCCTTTTATTGAGCCACGGTGAGGCGCCCCTGAGTCGTTAAAAGCCCCCATATGCCAACGCGCCACTTTGTTTGCTGGGCCGCGAAGAAGCTCGTAAATCATCCACGGGTCGCTAACCGTAGTATATGTTTTACGGCAGAGAAAATATGCCCGAAAACGCTTCGACTTGAAGGGAACTGTCAGACGGGCTTCAATTTAAAATGTAAAACCTTTTTTACAGTTAGTAAAAATGCACATAACCGTGGCGTCGCGGTAAATCACCTCTCAAAAAAGTGGAAAACATGACCGACATGTTTGAAACAAGGAAGGCCTTGATTTCACTAGTTTCAGTTCGTTTGTGGGCTACTATGATCAAATTGATTCGAGTGATCGATCCGATTCGAATGTGGCTACTGGATTGCTTCAGAAATTCATCTACAACAAGGTAGGGAAGTGAGGCGTGGAAAATTTCAGACCCCAAGCAAAAAATAACGAATTGTGAAAAATCGATCACAGTTGATCGAAGGTTTCGATCTTCCCCTGCTTACCAGTGGAACCAGTCGTAAAATCGAAAACAAAGTAATATAGGTAAATCCCAATCAATGCGCCGAGGCTTGATGCGTTCGGCCGTATACGCACGTCGCCGGCCTACCGATTTCGTAAAGACCCCTGACCAATGGGATCTCTCAAATTAATTGACCAATTCAGTAATCGACTCGAATGGACATGGATCATTTGGGAAATAATTTTGCTTGAATGGGTGAATTAAAGTCGATCGCGCCACGTCGTATGATCGGTGCGATAGCCAGGCCTACTGCCATTTTTCGGGGCTTTGTTGAAAAGTTGAAGCTCAGAATTTTGCCGACAGGGACAAAACATGCTGTTGCTAGGTGTTTGACTTTCGGTTCACGAGTGCGAATAATGTGCCATGTTGGCGGTATGGGGATCAGTAAAAAATGCCGTAGGATTGTTACCGGTAGGCAGCTGTGAAACAAAACCACATGAGGAAAAGCAAACTGTAAAATTAGCATAAATTTTTGGATGGTGCGTGCATTTTTTTTTTCTGCCAACTACGCATGGCTTGCTGTTAATTTTTGCAACGGCAGAACTTTGCGCAAGACACACAAGGCACAGACACCTTCAGCATGGCTTTGCTTTGTAGCCACGGGTTCTTAACACTCGGTTAAGAAAGGCCCCCTTCCAGATCAATACGAACGACGAAAATCGGATAGATGCACAAGCTCGTCATCATTATTATAATCATCACGGTATATGAATGAATACGTTGACTACTTCATTAGAACAAATGTGAAGGGAATCCGAAATGATTATGAATGTCATCCAAACGCATCGTGTCTCACCAAATGCAAATCGATGAGTTGTCTGCTCACCGATTCGATCACGGCAGACGAACGCAAGAAACATGGAAATAGTGATGAAATATTTATGACCGATTGTTCAACTCGAATGCAACCAACGTCCGCACTGCAAAAAAAAGCGGAAACGGGAAAAAGAGTATTGCGCTCGCTGCACCAATTTCTTATCGGATGTGCTGACGCGTTTTTTTCGGGAGGTGATCCGGTGTCAATCGCCGTTTCATGACATCCCTTGTTTGTCATTTTTCGCAGTCATTACATACTTTCACATGCAATTTCCGGCACCGAGATCGAATTGCTGACGACGACGGTGCAGCCAAAAGCGAAGAAAAAAGCAGACGGTGAATATGATGCGTTTCCCCAGTTTCACCGTTCCCCTATCATTTTCTTCACGGATTGTTTCCCGTAGACCTAATAAGTTACGGTTTGCGGAGAGTGGTGATCATCTGTGTGCGGCGAAACCGCGAGTCAAACAGCCACCAAGGAAGGTCACTGAGCGAACCGAAAAAAGCACGGTTCAGATTGCTCAGTCATCACCGGTGCCCCCTCCGGAGACCGGGGATCAGTGCGGAACCGAAGGGTTGTGAGAAAGAGGTGAAAACGACCAACGAACACGGTGCGGTTTTCGACGAACGTGTCTCGACAGGTCCACGGCGAACTTGTTCAGCGACGGGGCCGCTCCGCGCCAAACAATGCATACACACGCCTTCTGGGTTAGTCATGGCGACGACGTGATGGTAGTCTGAGTAGGCAGGTATATTACACCTTCGGCTTCGTATGCATGGGAACCGTTTTTTCTTCTCCCGTCACATTGTGCCGAGAGGTGACTTACTTGTAGATGTCGACTTGTCCCCTTTATTTCTCATTGGAGCTTGACACGCCGGATTGCGAAATTATGTGCAATCGACAACACCACAGACGGTCGACGAGTCATGACTGCTCGATTCTAGGTAACCTAGGTAAAGGGTGCGTTGCACCATGGTTGCTTAGATCTACGACCCAATTCGACATTCGATACCGAGACAGAGATTGGGTTCGTATTGTTTACATCGTCAATCTCCAAATCTCGCAGCTGTCGGTCGATTTCGGTGAAAATCCGCGGCCTACTACAACTGCGCATCGGATGGTCATTATGCGCGCTCTGCATAACGGGCGGAACGATCGGATTAAACATGCTGCCCATCAATGAATCTTCATTCCGTTCCCAGGGGAGGCCCAAGTGCGAAGCGCAACATTAAAACCACTAAAAATAAAGTACAATAAAGTTTATTTTTCATCCATTCTTCGCGTTGATCATTTCCTCTTCAGATTTTATTGTTATTCTCTCAGCATTTCACTCGGCTGCGTTTTTTCGGTTCCCGGCTAACCACGGCGCGGCAACGGGAAAGGCTGAAATGGAACACGAAATAAAAGTAGAACCATCATGAAGCCGAAGTAGCCAAACTCTGTCGGAATGATTAAAACATTCTCGGGAGTTTGCGGCTGGCGACTGGGGGATCGGTGGAGCTCTGTCAGGTACGGGGAGCTGCACTCTCGAGGCGCGTTAGAGCTCCAGAGCTCGAGGAGAAATTACTTCAAGAATGTTGAAAATAAACATAACACCGCGTCGGCCGCCCCATGCCACGGGAAAATGTAGGTATGGGAAGGTTCGTCTAACGTGAAATTCAATAAAGCTGGGTAAACATTTACACATTGCTCTCCGCGGCTCTCTGTATCTCTCCACTTCCCATCATATGGTGTGGTGTTGGCGTATGGTGATGTGGAAAGCGTAGCAAGCCGATGAACTCTGCGTGGTGATCTTGTGCCCTTGCAGCGCAGGTTACTTATTTTTCGCTACGGCACTACTGGATGCGGTTGGCCTAATGTGGCATTATGTGGTACCGTCACTTGATTAGCATGTGCGATGGAAGGTTTACTACTTTCTAGTTCCATTTGGTGGTGTGTATTTACCGATCCGATCGGAATGAAACACTCGCTATTCATTTGAGAGAGCATTTGGTGATGCAAGGGTTGCTTGGTTGGATAAAAAAAATGATGTTCGATGGAAATGATCTAGGATGGTAGGATACGATAAGATCGGAGTTGCCTTGAGTTTCCGATAAGCAAAGTAGATAATTAAGTTGAAAACCGCTATGTGCAAGTATCATAGAATATTACAGTCATCTCTTCATAACTCGATAATGAGGGACCATCGAGTTAAGTAGGTATTGAGATACAGAACACAAAACCACTCTGTTATTCTTAACCCGTTGAGTAAAAAGCCATAGACTATCTTCACTTTTGAACTTTTCTTGTGACATCCAATTTGTAATTGTAATTTAAACTAAACTGTCCTTTCTAAAATTACGAGTGGTCTTGTATACCTAGGCTGACCATAAGCTAACCAGATAAAAACGGGACAAATGAGGAACAAATACGGGACATTCTTACAAAAACATAAATAATGCTCTCATAGACTATGTACATAGGGACCTTCCTTAGCCTAGTGTTAATGTTCACGGCTGCAAAGTAAAGCCATGCTGAGATTGTCTGGATTCGATTCCCTGTCGATCCAAGATCTTATCGTAATGGAGTTTTCTTTGACTGCCGAGGGCATAGTACCTTTGTACCTGTCACACGATATACGAATGCAAAAATGGTAACAAATACAAAAATGACAAGGTTTAAGTTAATAACTGTGCATGCTCTGTGCCATTAGGGACATAATGCCCATGAAAAATAAAAACAATATTAAGACTACATTTTCTTATGTTTCACTTGAAAATAGTTCGGAAGCTAGAAATTTATATGATGATTTCTGAGAAATAGCGTTCTTAAGAAATTTCATTTCCAAGAAAATTATTTATAACATTCAATGCGATTTTAAGGGGAATTTTCCTCTTAGGTAAGTAAGATGGAAATGTTTTAATAATAACGACCATACCATACGTAAATTGTTATAATTCTTTGAAAAAATCCACTCTTTTCAAACGTAAATCTAATCGATATCAATAGTGAAATCGTCCTTTAATATATTGCTGTGTGCGTTTGAAACGCAAATATCAAATGCGGAAACACTAAACGCGGTAAGATTTTCCACAAGGAAGGCGAAGTCAAAGTTTGATTTTCTTTGCTAGGTTGGCGGTGATTTGGATCCTGGTTGCTAAGTATTCTTTGATTGCTTTGTGTTACCACATTAGCCAAGGTTTGCACGCCAAACGCAAACAGCAATAATTCAAAATGATGGTTGGATAGTGTATCTATGACAAGATCTATAGGTTTTAGAAGATAGATTTGAAAAGTGAACTAATATATAGCAATAGTAAATTGTAGGTAACTTTTTTCTCAATAATTTTTTCTTGGGATTATGTATTTTAAATATGTTTATAACACACGTCGTAATCGATGGTCTCCAATTTTGGTCGATAATATCGACGAGCGTTAAAAAAAAGTGTTTGTTTAGTTTCATTCTAAGTTTCGTCAAAGAAAATTTGAAAGGAGATTGTAAATAGGTTCGATTGTTATCCTTATCTCCAAAATTGGTCTTCTTAACATTTTCTTTCCCACAGCTTTTATCGACATTTTAGCTGTCAAAACGGCGTCATTATTCAAAATCATTTTTTTAAATGTCATTGAAAATCAATAGTTAGTTGCTTTTTTATCAATATTTTTTTTCGTTGGGTAACTTTTTTATGTCTAGTGAGACAAATGATATAAATATAAATACATTCCAATATCTATTGAGTAAATCGTACTAATTCGATTCAGCTAGTGTTCGTCGGAAATCGGCAGATCATGGAAAAGAAATGGTTAAGTTCAAGTAAATCAGCCTTAATTTTAGGTTCGAGTTCGGGAAACATTGCGATTCCATACGAAATTTTAATCAACATTTTTAGGAAAATATTTTTTTGGTCTCATATGATATTTTTTTGTATTTTTATTGAGATTGTGAAATTTATTTCATAATCATCAACAGGCATTTCATAACCCTGGGCTAGTGTTTGGTTTTGGTATTCGATCCCAGGTCCTCGTCGTGAGAGGTTTTGTTTCAATCACCACCCTCTGAAAGAATAATAATGGCCCAAATTTTAGAAAAACAGTCGAAAATTAGAGCACAAACCCAAAAATATTAATCACAAGCATATGCTTTCTAAACATCAAGTTTAATTCTGAATGAGAAACTAATAACTACTAGAAAACAGATGATTGAGATATAATATTTTCAAAAATAATTAAGCGCTGTTTACTAGATTGCTGAATTTTATTCAATTGTTGTTTAATATGCTGTCCCAATTATCAATTTCTAAAAATACGGGACAATTTGAACATTTTGAATAATACGACGGGACAGCTCGTTCCAGTAGTAAAAACGGTACAGTCCCGTTAAATACGGTACGTATGGTCAGCCTATGTATACCATACTGTTTCAAAGAGATTCATAACGCCACTAGTAAAATTATTTAGTTTCGAATTTTCATGTCCAATTTTAATTAAAATTTATTCGTTCCACCGCGAAGGCAACTTTCGAAAACCTCCTATTAAGGTCGAATAAATCTAAATTACATTCACAAACTACACTCATCTGCGTCCGGTACTTGCCGCTGAGAACCGGCTCATATATATACGCGGTTTCTTCATTAGTTCTCAGCGGGTAGTGTCATAAAATCGGAAACAATTGTGGCCTAATTTCAAACGCATTCCACCGCGCGCTCGCTCTCTTATCATTTGCGCGTACGAATTCAATCAGCACCATTGTATAATCCATGTGGAACTGATACACCGCTTAAGAGATATCCCAAGCTGACAAACCAAGTCCACATTCCTGTCAAGCCGACATATACGCGAAGTTGACGCGTATGTGTCGGTTGTCGGTTTTATTACTTCCCACATGCTTAAAACTATATATCTTCATCAATCGAGAGGTAGTGAATAAGGTGCTTAACCTACTGGTTGCGCTAAAAAAGGGCTAAGTTGTCTGTGCCTTGAGGTCATCTTCTGCTTCTTTCTTCCGTTTCGTCCCAACTGGGACGAAGCCTGCTTCTCAGGTTTATGTTCTTATGAGTACTTCCACAGTAATTAGCTGAGAGCTTTCTTTGCCAATTGATCAAATTTATATTCGTATATCGTGAGGCAGGTACGAAATTCGAAAAAAAAAAACAAAATACCATTACGAAAAGATTCTCGACCGATAAGATTCGAACCCACGACCCTCAGTTTGGTCTTGCTGTTGAAAGCTTTGCGTTTACCGCTACGACTATCTGGGTCATATTGACCCCAAATTCGAATCGTGATAACTTCCAGTATGAAATTAAATTGGATTTTGGAGGAGGTTTAATTCAGTTTTACTAAGAGTACAGAAAAAATCATAACAGGGAAATTTTGAAACTTTTCGCGGGTGTCCGTATTAGTGATAGAGATAGTAGTAAAGGGTCGAGCAATAACAAATACGCTTGCATACGACAAAAGTACAAAATCAATCAAAATTGGCTTACTTCAGGGTATTCATATTTTTACATATACTGATTCTACGTTAAAAATTGTGCCCAAAGTTTCACAATATTCCGTGCCCTGGAACTATTTTTTAAAACATTTTTGAAATTAGCATGAAAATCAATTCTGAATCACCCCTCGGCAAATTTTACTACTGGACGAGCTGTTGTTATGTATATTGAAATGTCATTGATTCTACAGATCGAATTCTTTACTAATACCGTTTTGTCTCAAATTCCGAACAGACTCATATTCCGAACACTCGGTTTCTGTATGACGATTTGGCTGAAATGTTTCGCTGAAATATGCCATCAAATAACCAGGAAATGGCAGTCAATTGCAATTCAATTTTAACGTCTCCAATATAATTTATACCGCGGGAGTAGTGATGATTCTCTAGTTTGACACCAGTAGAACAAGCTCAGACAAATTTATTTGCGAAATTATTCATTTGAATACCATTTATTCGTGTTGTTCGGAATTTGAATAAAGGTGTTCGGAATATGAGACAGAATGAACACAGTGTTCGGCATTTGAATCAAAATGTTGTTCCATGCTTTTACGTGAAAACAATACTAAAACTAATTTATTCAACATTATTATTGGTACACCCAATAGCTAACAGTTAGACTTTGCGAAGAAATTAAAATTTACACAAATATCAGTCAATGTATGCCAAGCAGATGCATTTGAAGTCAAAACGGTAATTTTCAATATAAAAATTAAGATCATGAAGCGCAATAAAATTATGTTATACTTAGAAAAATGTGCTCCTTCAACCAAGCTACAAAAAACGTTTTCATCACTAAACAACCAAATTCTCCCTCACCAACTTTTGAATTTCAATCGTAACCAAATACTCAAATTATTTGACCGACATTATTGAAATGCAGTCGGGAAAACACAAACACATTTTCTCAATAATGATAGTGCTTGTAGTACGGCAAATGGCGGCAGCTAATTTTTTGTATACGACTTGTCAAGAACATATGTTTCATTGTCCCGAAGAAAGAAAAGTGGGGCCACGTGGGACTTTTTTGCTGTGGTGGTTTGAAAATTTGATGAAAATATGTTAAAAAATGCTTTTCATAAATTTATATTTTTTTAAATCTATTTCTAAAACATATTGCATGTTGATGTGTTTTGAAAAAGTCATCACCAAACTGGTATCGTATAATATGGCTTTTATTAAACACAATACTATAATTAATAATTAAAGGATAGATAGAGAGGCAGATATACATATGGGACAAATTATCTTGAATTCCGTTTAAAAGTTTATTGGAACACCAGTTTGAAGATGACTTCTTAAAATCATTTCGTCAACATGCAATATGATTCAGAAATACATTTGGAAAATATAAATTCATGAAAATTTTCTCAAATATAAGCATTTTTTAACATATTTTCATCAAATTTTCAATCCAACACAACAAAAAAGCCCCACGTGGTCCCACTTTTCTTTCTTCGCAACAATGAAACTTATGTTATTGACTAGTCGTATACAAAAAATTAGCTGCCGCCATCTGCCGCTTCATGAGTTATCCTGGATTTTGTAAAACACTATTTTTAGACTGTTTTTACCAAAAATATAATTGAATCTGAAAATTTTGCTAGTAAATTATGTAAATTTACTTTGTAATAGTTAAGCTTCTAATTCTTGATGACAAAATATTTTTCGACAATTTTTTGTATGAAAAAATGGTCAATATCGATTTTTTGACTGTTTTTACTAAATTGTCATATATTGTAATGCACGTCAGTGATAGAGTGTAAGTGTATTCCAAAGAAATGTCAAAAATGCCTCAATGAACAACTTTGCAGAAGAAAGTGTTTTGCTAGGACGCTCCTATCAAAAGATAAAACTGATCTAGATCAGTTTTCACTCATCTAGATCAAATTTGAATATGTCAAAACATAGTACATCCCAAAACACTTTGTCGAAGACACCAAACCTCTAGGGTGCATATCCAGAGTACTAGAGGTTTTGGCCGTCGAAAACAGCGATCTGCCCCAGTGTGCCACGCCTCAAATTTTCAAGAGCACAAGACTTGAGAACCAATCAGCGCTCCACGTTGAAAATTTATCCCCTTAGTCATCACCAGCAAGCAAGTAATTTGAAAATTCAAAGTTCGTTTTATAATCACCTTAAGCACAACTTGGTAGATCGATTTGTGCCCTACTACAAGTAGGTACCTGCCTGACCCGGCTCTGGAAAATAGTTGCATAAAGCTGTACTGGGATCGCGAGATCATAACGGACGCCTTCATCCGTGCCAACCGCCCCGACATTGTAGTCTACGATAAAAGGATGAAACGAGTTACACTCACCGACATTGTTGTACCGCTGGACCACAATTACAATTTTCATTCAACGTTCTCTAACAAGATAGATCGTGGTATTTACTTGGTGGCGGAGTTGAAGCAGATGTGGCACCTAGAGGACGTCCGTATAGTTCCGGTAGTCCTCTCAGCGACCGGAATTGTACCGAAATCTCTCCTAAGGTCCCTAGATGAGTTGGACTATGACAAAAGGTCGAAAGGACAGAAGGTCGAAAGACAAAAGGTCGAAAGGACAAAAGGTCGAAGAACAAAAAAAGAGGGACAAAAGGTCGAAAATCTTTTTTCAAAGAAGGAAAAATTTTCCACCAAGCAAATCACTTTCGACCTTTTGTCCTTTCGACCTTTTCTCTTTCGACCTTTTGTCCTTTCGACCTTTTGTCCTTTCGACCTTTTGTCTTTCGACCTTTTGTCCATAAACCAGATTGCCCGGGATAGGTGAAAGTTTCCAGCATTTTTAGCATACATTGGCACACAAAGGAACGCTAGCGACAAGTGGCAATTTTTGATGGTGACACTAGCGCCAAAGTGTGAAACGCTGCAAAATTGAAGCCCCTATAATCTGATGACAGCGCCGCGTAACGACATACTTTGAAATGACCAGTACAAAGCTTTACACACGCTGCCGATTAAAGATGAACGTCTGTTCTCTGTGGCCATATGTTTGCCCAAGGAATGTAGTTTAGCTGGAAGTCACAATGCATGCAGCATGAGTAGGAAAACGTATTCTACAGGTGGATTTTCGGATGCACGTCGTCAAACGCGTTTCTTCAAAGTCAACTCTTCCTTACTCGATATTTGGCATCTCAATATCGACTTACAGAACCATGGTAAAAATTGATTTTCATGGCTACCTCCATGGTACCTTGGGTCGCAGTTGCATTGGTTTTATGTTCTGCAACTCGATACCTCCCTAACTTGTTGGTCCATATAGATGGATTCGTTATTGCAATTTTATGAGATAACTTTCCGTTGAACGGTTGAAAATAAAGCTACCGCAGCTATCACATTACTGATTTTAACAAAGCATCATCGATCGACTTCGATGATAGCTTGGAAACCACGCTAATAACTATTGTTTTCTGCTGTTTTTCAAAGCTGTGGAATCTACTAGCTTCCTATGAAGTTTATTCTATAATCCATAAAATTCAATTCCAAAATTGATCGATTCATCAACAAGTTGTAAACTTTTTGAGACTTGTTTCATAATCAGTGACTTTAAATTTAGTTAATAACATATATCTTTATTCTTGGAAACCTATCGCTTTCCATTATTCGATAAACATCCAACCAGTACAGAATTCAAAAATGTTTGATTGATAATACATGTATGCATCCCACAAGATATAAAACAGAAGCTGTCAAAAATGATCAACTTATTTCTATTTTACAGTATTAACATATGGAGAGCATGATGTATGGCAATTTGACGGGATCTAAAAATCATTTAAGTTGTAGAGTACGTCGAGTGGTGGGGAATTGTTTGTATTTTCAAGAATTTTACTATTGGGAACTATTTTTCAAGAAACTTGAAAAAAAAATCACACTCAAAAATAGAAATTCGCGAAAAGATGAATTTCACAAATAAGTTGATTAACAATAAAATTACAGCTTTTCAAAGTGCTCTGGGGTCCTATTAACTCCAGAACACAGACACATGGTTAAAAACTTACAATTTGGCTGATTTCCGTGATCGGAACGTTCGGTGGCGGTGAAGGCGACGAAGTAGCCGACGAATGGGACAGCGCCGAAGTCGACGACGATGCCGACGAGGTCGTCGAAGTGGTCGACTTGTTCCTCGGCGGTGCCGGAGGCGGTGTAATTGGCAGCACGTTTACGCTGCACTCTTTCGAGTTCCGATTCGGGGAAATCCGGGCCGGAAAGCTGAGCGTTTTGGTCCACTGTGACAACGATCGAACCATGGTGACGCAAGACTGGTGTGCCGATTTGATACCAAAACTTCCTCCTAAACTACCATCGGAAACGGCTGGTTCCAGTTTGACGAACTGATCACTTGATTCCTCTTCACTGGAAAAAATCTTCGCACCGGAAGCGAATCTTCCTTTTTCTCTTCTCACCAAAAAAAAAAACACAAACTTGCTCCTTTCTAATTCATTCACAACGAGCCACTATAAAAAATGTATTGATCGAGTATAGTGCTTCACTTGCTTCCTCTGCAGCTGCCGGTTCTAGTTGAACCGTAAAAACTTCCAACAAAACTGTATGACACTTGATATCCAATTTCCGATCGGGATCCTCACCGACCGATCTCTTCAATCTCTCAAAGATCACACACGTTGATACACAGCGCTCAAGGCGATTATCGGGGACCCGAAGCGATCACGTTACACAATCCTTCCTCTCAATGAAGATAATTACGAAAAAAATCTAAAACCTTGTTAATAACTTTCAAAAAAACTATAAGAACTTCTATCTTCAGCACACTCTCTCTCCGTTCTGTTGTTGTTCTGTGAATGAACGTCCTTGCTGACGAACGAGTTGGCAGCAACTGATTCGCATCGGCCTTACCACCCGATCCGATGGGTGAACGTAAGCTGTCCGGTGCAACATATGCAACATAAAACCCACCCGAACGGGCGAAGCGGAAAGCTCACGCAAACATCCAAAGCGCGTACGGGAATAGATCGGGCCTGCTCTGGCCACAGGCACAGACCGAGGAATGTTTGTGTTTGGTTTCATTCGCGCTGACTCAAAAAGTTCGTTCGATGTGGTGATGAGATGTTTATGATTTCTGCTTCGGCTGCTCGCTCGGGACGTGAAAACACCCGGCGCTGCTGGCGCATGTTCTCTGTTGCTGCTGTGTGGGGTCGCGGGAAGTGATCGACGACAAGTCAACATAGTTTTACCAACACAGGCAATCGCCTTTCGTTCGTACGCACCGGGTCTTTGGCATATGTTTTCAGAATGGGTGAATAATTGATACGGAGTCCCGATAGATAAGATATAACAGTTGCAACAATCTCAATTTTTTTTAGTTTATTTTATTTTGGGGTTTTGTTGGAAACATGATAATTTATCAAATTGTAGCTTAAAGCAATGCGCTCATGAAGGTTACACTGAAATAGTATGTTGGATACTTGGACCGGTGAATAGCCCGATAGTTGGGAAATCGATGGATGATAGGGGGGTCTGGATCCCGTTCTTCTTTCACAAGCAATAAACAGCGCACGACACTTTTAATTTAAACACATCATTTAATAAAAAACCTTACATTTATTGACACTTAACACGTAACATTTACTTAAACTAGATTATGGTCACGCAGGACCGTCTTCGACCGGATGCCACTTCTAACCAGGCTTGATAATTCTCCTCAACATCATCAGAGTTCGGTGACATACTCTAGAGCAGCGTGCTGCCAGTGCCTCTTTGCGAGGGAGCCAAAAAATGCTGAGCAGCGAGGCAACGAAAAATGAGCGAGGAAGATGCAGCATAAAAAAAACCGAGTTAAGGTGAAGATAAAACGAAGCCAAACTTCAAATTTTCAAGAGCACGGATCTGGAGAACCAAACATCCGTTTGAGCTGAAAACTTAATCGATTGGTCTCTCGCTGGTGGTGACCAATCGATTAAGTTTTCAGCTCAAACAGGTGTTCGGTTCTCCAGATCCGTGCTCTTGAAAATTTGAGGTTTGGCTTCGATTCATCTTCACCTTAAATTCCATCAAAAAAGGGTGCTCTCACAACTCCCCGAGGACTGTCTGTTCGGGCGGCAGACTCGAGAGTTCGTTTGAAGTGTGAGTGATGGTGAGCATCACAACGAGAGAGAGAGAGAGTGTCTGAAAAAATCCTCGCATTTTTCTGCACTCTCACTCGAATCGCTTGAGGATCTGTGTTGAAAATTTTGAGTTTATTTTTTTCTCCACAGAAAAACGGCAAAATTGCCTCCTCTTTGCATCGCAGAGGAGTTTCTATCAAGCCTGCTTCTAACTAACTCAAATTCTCGTGATATTCAGCAAATAACCCAATTTAGGACCCGAACATGTTTGTGGTGAATTGGGTCCTAAAATGTTTAATTAATTCTTGTTTTTATTTAATAATACGAAAGAGCATGTTTTTGAAACTACTTTAGCATTTTTTCTAACTCAAATAACGGCTATAACATTTTTAAACTTCAATTTTAAAAATGATTCCAAATATGAACCTTGACACTTGTGATCATGTTTGACATTCACAGTTTCGACAAAAATGCCACAGGGCATATAGTTTTAACACTGGGGTTGTTCCTATCTGACATTTCAGCTGGGACACGGAAAACAAAATATACCCAAAATTTGAGTTTAAACCAAAAGGTGGGACAAAATCTCAAAAATCATGAAAAAATGTTTTTTGGACTTAAACAAATGAAAATCATTTAAAAATTGAGTTAACATGTGTTTTTGCCCTAAACTTAAGCGTTTGATACTAAAATTGGGACAGGGCTTTAGGACCCAATTTGATCGATTATATACATCCACCTTCGATGATAATCTCTCGCTCAGCATCCCCAAACAATCTCTTATCGGGATCGATGACGTCACCGCAGACATGCTCGAAAGCGAAAGTGATCTGGCTATAGCCGACGATAGATCGGCGATAGAACAAAGGGTGCTGGATCGTCTGCCGTTCTGTTGTTGATCAGACGACGGTGGGATGTTAGGGTGGTCCACACAGACATTCCCACCCATCCTGAAATCTGATTTCTGAACCTGCAAATAAACAAATCCTCTTCGATCGGGACGGGGAAGGGTAGGGTAATTTTGATTCTAATCGGTTGCAGGAACTGGTAACATACAAAGGTTCTCGATTGCTCGTTTCAACTCCCCTGTTGCCGTTTTCAGAGTTACGACCCTAACGACACCATCTGCGCCCGGGTGTACATCCACAATGCGACCCTTTCGCCAGCGATTCGGGGGTTGGTTCTTGTCGTTAATAACAACCAATCTTCCAATTTCAAATTGGACTGGTGCACTCCAGCGCTTAGATCTGCCCTGAAGTTGACTAAGGTATTCTCGCTTCCATCTATCCCAGAAGTTCTGAAGCTGTTGTTGAACTACCTGATATTGTTTGAGGCGGTTGGTTGGCACCGATCGCAAATCAACCTCGGGCAACGATTGCAAGGAGTTGCCCACAAGAAAATGAGCCGGGATTAGTGGTTCAAGATCGCATGGATCATCTGACATCGGAGTAAGTGGCCTGGAGTTTAAACAGCCTTCTACTTGAATCAGCAGCGTGAACATGTCCTCATGTAACACAGGATTGCAACCGATAACCCGTAGTAGATGATGTTTTGCCGAACGTACCGCTGCTTCCCACAATCCTCCGAAATGTGGGGAGCCGGGAGGGTTAAAATGCCAATCAATCCCTTCACTAGCACAGAATCTGGCTACATCTTGCCGATGGCTGTAATCCTTCCATAGACGAAAAAGCTCCTGCAGCTGATTCCGAGCTCCAACGAAATTTGTACCGTTGTCCGAATACAAATCGGTACATCTTCCTCTGCGTGCGATGAATCGCCGCAATGCTTGTAGAAACTTCTCCATTGACAAGTCGGATACCAACTTCATGTGTACTGCCTTCGTACACATGCACACGAAAACGGCTACGTAGGCTTTCACCGCAGGTTTTCGTGGTGCTGGACGAATGTAGACGGGCCCAAAGAAGTCCACTCCAGTTTTAGAAAAGGGACGAGACACTGTAACTCGTGTTGAAGGTAGGTCTCCCATGAGCTGCCGTATTTGCTTTGGCTTCGACCTGAAGCACGTTACACATTGATGAACGACCTGCCTTGCAACATTCCTTCCTCCAAGAGGCCAGTAGCGTTGTCGAACTGTTCCCAGTAAAAGTTGGGGACCTGCGTGGAGCAACCGAAGGTGATAATGATCAAAAACCATTCGGGTTATACGATAACGTGCGGGCAGAATCATAGGATGTTTGGTTTCATCTGCTTCTTCCGAATGGTGCAAACGCCCGCCAACTCTTAGTAGACCATTTTCGCAAATATAAGGATGATACCAGCGAAGTGGTGACTTTCTGTTAACCGATTCCTTCTTCCGAATAGCTCGAAGTTCGTTCGGAAATACTTCCTCTTGTACCTTCCGTATCAGCGTATATTCGGCGATCCGTAATTCTTCTGCCTTCAAAAATCCAGTTGTACGTTGCTTTGTCTGAAGTAATCGTATCAACCGTTGCCAAATAGCAACGCGACGAATCAATGTCGTGAAGGAGTTGGTCGAAGAAACAATTCTGTCATTGGAAATTCCAACTGCCGATGCTGTTCCGACAACTGCAGCACGCTTCCTTTCTTCCTCGCCTTCCTCGTTCGGAGTTATATCAGGAACTGGCCAGTTTTTTCGATCTGTTGCCAACCAGCAAGGACCATTCCACCAGAAGTTATTGTTGATGATTTCCTTCGGACCTACTCCTCTCGATATCAGATCTGCTGGATTATCAGCACCTGGAACGTGCCTCCATTCGCAGCCTTCCGTTAGCGCTTGTATTTTAGCCACTCTGTTTGCGACGAACACCGACCACGTCGACGGAGCAGATTCAATCCACCGCAGAGCACACGTGGAATCCACCCAGAATGTAGTTTTAACTTGAAGATTGATAGCCTGACGAACCTTATCAAACAGTTGAGCGGCAAGAAAGGCACCACAAAGCTCCAACCTCGGTATAGATTGGCTTTTAAGAGGAGCGACCTTGGATTTTGACGACAACAATTGGACCTTAACATTTCCAGCCTTGCCTTGGCTACGAATGTAGAGGCATGTATCATATGCCTTCTTTGACGTACCGTAATTTTGGGTGAAATTGATCACTTTTCACGGTTTTTTTGTCTGATTTCTATAATGTTGACAATGCCAAACAACTGAATGCAGGAAAACAAGTATGAAGGTGAGCCTCATTGACTCAAGTACTGAAATTTTCTAACAAATGGTATTTTAGTGCTAAAAAATATGTCTAAAATAAAAAATCGGGAGATCTCATTTCGGGGTGAAATTGATCACTTATCAATGCCATTATTGTTAGTTTTCAAAACAACTTTACATAATAAATTTGAGCTCCCTGAATCCGAAAATGCTTGCCAAATTCTTAACAATACAATATTTATAGAAATAATGAATGTTTAAATTTCAAGACTAACGCAGAAAACGCCTAAAGGTATACAATTTCCTAAGGAATTTCCTGATATAGAACAGAAATTCAATTTTTTCAACCAAATCAACGAATTGGTACGAGTTTTGGTTATGAAATCTAGTTTGGGAATACATCTTAAGTATCCTTACAAACTTTCAGGATTATACCATGTCCAAATCCTTGTCTAGAACTAGAATGTTATTGATGTTTGTCAACACTGCACCGTACAAGATTTTGAAATTTTACATTATTTTCACAGAAATAAACATTTTTGAACGCAAAAAACTTCACAACACACAATTTGGACATACTAACGACAAACAACGTTCATTCACTGTTGGTTACATTGATATTTGTGCTCCATTAGGAAGAAATAAAATCGAGTGACACAGTGATCAATTTCACCCTGCTGATCAATTTCACCCGAATTTACGGTATCCGAAAAACAATGGATCTCTATCGAAACGGCGTCAGAAACGATTACGCATCGGTCTATGTATATTTCGTTGAGAATGGGTAGCTGGATATGAAATTTTCTCCAGGACTCACCCACCGTCAAAGGTAGCGGTTGATCCCAGTCCAACTTCTTGCCGTTTTCGCCCACCAATGTCCACAAAAGTTGCATAAACACCTTTGCAGCTGTAGTTGTAGCGCCAATAAATCCAAGCGGATCGAAAAGAGTAGCTATGATCGATAGGACCCTTCGTTTAGTGAGTACTACTTCGGGATTCACAGGAGGAACTTCAAATTGGAACCGGAATACGTCCTTTCCAGGCAACCAAGTTAATCCTAAAGCCTTAACTGACGGATCAGGGTTGAGATCAATTCCATCAGCCGGACGAATCGCCAGATTATCTTCGAAAATGCCATGCAGTACCTCTGCACAATTGGATGCCCATTTCCTGAATCGAAAACCGCCTCTACTTGTCATCCCATCTAGTTGGTTCTGCAAATTCTTGGCCTCTTCCAAGTTATCGCAGCCAGTAGGTCATCCATGTAGGTGTCTTCTGTAATTGCCTTCACTGCTAGCGGATATCGATCTCCTTCATCCAAGGCCAGTTAATGTACGAGTCGCCAAGAACGGAGCCGGTTTCGTTCCATATGTAACCGTGTTCAACTCGTACACATCAACCTCTTCCAATGGTGTCGGACGCCACAGGATCGATTGATATGGTCTATCTTCGTGATGCACCAAAATCTGCCGAAACATTTTCTCCACATCAGCTACCAGAAGAATCTGCTTTGTACAGCAGCGCAGGATGATGGAACGGAGATCCTGTTGAATTTCAGGTCCCACCAGCAACGCGTCGTTCAACGACAAACCCGCAGCCGTTTTGCAGGATGCGTCAAACACTACGCGGACCTTGGTAGTGGTGCTGGCCTCCTTGACCACTGGATGATGGGGAAGAAAGCATCGTTTTGTTGGTTCTGGATCATTTTCGATTTTCCGCATATGGCCCAGTTTCAGGTATACCTCCATGAAGGCGACGTATTGCTCACGGAGGTTAGCGCCCCTTGTTAGCCTCCGCTCGGTACCAAGTAAACGTCTAAATGCAATCTCCTTAGATTCGCCCAACTGTGTAATAACGTTTTCATCCTTGGGAAGTGCTACAGAATAGCGACCGTCCGCCGCTCGCTGTACGGTACTCGAAAAAATATCCTCACAGCGAGTTTCCTCGGGGGAATAGTTGTTTGTGGAGTCCACCTCCTCCATGGACCAGAACCGAGCTAGTAAATCCTCCAAACGATCAGTAGTTGAGATGTTGCAGTTGATATGCAAGCCTTGAAGTTCTTCGTTGAATCCTCCACTAATAATCCAACCGAAAACTGAGTCGTGTAGAGATGGAAGACGTTCTCCCAGCGAAATCTTCCTGCTAGACTCGAAAAAGCCGAAAAACGCCTCTATCCCCAGGACGAGGTCAACGTCAGATGACACGCAGAACGATGGATCAGCAAGTTCGACTCCCCTTGGAATCGTCCAGCCAGAAATGTTGATGTTAGCGGTAGGGAGATTGGCTGTTACCTTCGGAAGTACCAGAAAACCCATCTGGCGTGAGAACTCCGACAGCCGGGAACGGATCGTGACCAGGATCCTTTGTTTGACCTTGGTTACTGCCTGACCAATGCCAAGAAATATCTACCTTACTCCAAGAAACCTTCAAACGTTGGCTAAGACGTTCGCTAATGAAATTGCTCTCCGATCCTGAATCGAGAAGAGCGCGAGCTGGAATGCGGTTACCCTCATTATCCTCAACCACGATAACTGCTGTTGCCAATAAAACCTTCGACGAACATTGGTGCACTGTGCCTGCCACCAAGCTGTCGGTAGCTGCCATGTTAGCTACTTGTGGAGGATTCGAATTCGATTGAGTAGAAGTACTCGTGGATTGCTGAGCTTCCTTGGCTACGTTGCTGTTTTTGGTTGTTGCCCTTGCACCGGAGTCCCTTTCCGGTTTAAAACAAACTAACGTGTGATGACGACCCTTGCAATTCCTACAGGAATACTTAGATTGACAATCCTTGGCTTGGTGTCCTGGTCTGAAGCAGTTCCTGCACAACGAATTCGACCGTAGCAACGAATCCCTATCCGTCACTGACATTCGTTGAAAAGTACCGCACTGGAAAAGTAGGTGATTTCCGGTACATGCAAAGCAGCGCCCCCGGATGCTTGAACAGTGTTGAAGCTATTCTTCACTGCAGAGTTCCGTTGCCTGGATGGAGGTTGGTTGGACGGCTTGGTGACCTCTGAAGTCTTGTTTGGTAGGGATTCCAGAATGCGTACTCGACGTTGGAGAAATTCCGTGAGTTCCTTCAACGTGTCCTGCTCCTTAGTAGAAGAGAACTCTTCCCAGCTGCGACGAGTGGATGGATCTAAACGAGTCGTCAACAAATTCACCAGTAAAAGGTCCTTATAGTCACCCGGTTGTATAATCTGATCCAAAGTTTGCACGATCCTTTCGAAATTTTCAACTAAGCTGTGCAGTTCAGAGGCAGACTCCTTGGCGATAACGGGTAACGTGAGAAGAGATTGGATTTGCCTTTTCTTCAACAACTTACTATTGTTGTAACGCTTGGTTAACATACCCCATGCGACCTGATAATTAGCAGCTGTGATTTGAAGCGAGTCTATCAAAGTTTTTGGTTCCCCTTGTAGACAACCCTTCAAGTAATGAAGTTTTTCTACATCGGGCAGATCTACCCGATTCCAATGAATCAAGGAAGAGAACAGATCCCTAAAACTTAACCATTCATCTATCTCCCCGTTAAACGTTTGCAGCTTAATCTGCGGAAGACGCACGTGATCAAATGTGGCTGACGTTTGAGGATCACCGCGGATAGATTGGTTCAAACTAACTGGTTCTTGCCTTTCCCTAACCTGATCTGTCAAGACCGACTTAACTTCATAGTAACTATCACTAAATTCTTGCCTCTGCTTATCTAGTGGGTCACCGTCCTCTTCAATATCGTCGAAGTCCTCGTGAGATTCGATATCCACAAGGGTTGCTCCGTATCTTTCCCAAAGCTCGTCAATTTTCTCCAACCAAAGGAGGATTGGGTGGTGGAAGTACATTCCTGGATCCTTTCAGAAAATCGACGAATATCGTGAAAGGATGCTTCAATCTGCTTCAGTTGGGTCATCAGCTGCTTCAGATTTGGTGTCTTCTTGGCAGGCGACTTCTTGGTTGGAGCCATCGTTCCTCAACTCGACAATAGTTGCACGGTAGAGAAAGAGAGTTGATATAGTATTCTGCAGAATCCTTTGCTACGGCGGACACACACTATTCTAAATTAACTGACCTTCACAACGAAACTTCGCCAAATCGAAATGAAATACACAGCGATTCCAATCAGTCAGCAGCAGAGGAGTAAGCAATCTCGGTTTAAGTTGGAACGAACGAAGAGGAGTGGAAACCAGCATGTAGTAATCATAAACGGTCCAGCTTCGACTGGACATATACTGTGGCGCTCACCTGGATGGACCAACAGCTTCACTATTGTCCAATCGGCAGTAAATCCAAAACTGTTCAGTTAGCTGGCAGGTTTGAATTGCAACAACACCAATTTTCAAAACTCCAATCAATCAAATCGGCAATGGGTTGGGAAAAGAGGGAAAATCCAAATGTAGCATCAAAAATATTCGGCTTCGGCCGGGCATATACTGCGGTCAACTCACCCGGAGAAACCAGCAGCGGCTCAAAACCCGGTGGTAAATCCGGCAATCCAAAGCAATTGGCAAAATGGTATAAAAATCACCGAAATACTCGATGAGCAAATCAAGGATTGGTCCACAATAATCGAAGAGTATAAAGTTCAAGTCTGCCCAAGCTTCGGCAGACATATGTCTAGCACTAGTTCACTAACCTGGGCAAAATACGATGGCGCCTCCTCTTCTTGTGGATCCTCTTGGCGTTGAACTGGATGCTTCGATGGCCGCAATCAGGGCTCGCCAGATATTGTTAACACTGGCAGCGATGTTCTCGCATGTTGATGATAACTCGGTGAGTACAGTGGGGTCGATACTATCTGTTGGTCGTTGATTGATTGTACCGATGATGAGAACAGTCAAACCGTTGAAATGGTGATGTGAAATAGCGACTGGAGTGGCACATAAATGCAACGCATTCGATCCTCACTCAAACCCAGAGATGCCGACGGATGTCGATAACCGCTCGAAAGTAGAGTTGTAGTTCGGAAATCTCCAATTGGATTGGCCTCTCCAGGACCGGTTGGTCATCAATGGTCCAAATTCCGTGGTCGAAGAGCGTTAAGTCCAGAGAGGGGTCGAAAAATGGTGTTAGAGTCACGAATATCTAAGCTTCGGTAGGACATTAGTGTATGTATAATTACCTGGAGAAACAGGAATCCGATCCGGATTTAGTGTCAGTCCAAACCAAAGCTGTACCAGGAAGTGTCCAACAATGTCTTGAGGTCCAAAGGTAGTGTCTAGTATCCAAATGGCGCCAATCCAAGCGACGCCTGAAGTCCTTGACAAAGGATCCCTTTGATGGCTTTGTCACCAGCAGCTATGGCGATAAATCAATTATCCCTCGCTAATTATTCCGCGGAATGATGGCGACACTCCTTTCTTCCGTGGAGCACAAAGGAGCAATTGTTGGATAGTGTGGCTGTTTCCAAGGTTCCGTGGCGCAACTCGAGCTTGGTCCCTGGCGCACAGTCCTTAGGTATCCGGTTCGAAGGACCAGTAATGTTGGATACCTGGACCGGTGAATAGCCCGATAGTTGGGAAATCGATGATAGGGGGCCTGGATCCCGTTCTTCTTTCACAGGCAATAAACAGCGCACGACACTTAATTTAAACACATCAATTAATAAAAAACCGACTCTAACACCTTACATTTATTGACACTTAACACGTAACATTTACTTAAACTAGATTATGGTCACGCAGGACCGTCTTCGACCGAATGCCACTTCTAACTAACTCAAATTCTCGTGATCTTCAGCAAATAACCCAATTTAGGACCCGAACATGTCTGTGGTGAATTTGATCGATTATATACATCCATCTTCGATGATAATCTCTCGCTCAGCATCCCCAAACAATCTCTTATCGGGATCGATGACGTCACCGCAGACATGCTCGAAAGCGAAAGTGATCTGGCTATAGCCGACGATAGATCGGCGATAGAACAAAGGGTGCTGGATCGTCTGCCGTTCTGTTGTTGATCAGACGACGGTGGGATGTTAGGGTGGTCCACACAGACATTCCCACCCATCCTGAAATCTGATTTCTGAACCTGCAAATAAACAAATCCTCTTCGATCGGGACGGGGAAGGGTAGGGTAATTTTGATTCTAATCGGTTGCAGGAACTGGTAACATACAAAGGTTCTCGATTGCTCGTTTCAACTCCCCTGTTGCCGTTTTCAGAGTTACGACCCTAACGACACCATCTGCGCCCGGGTGTACATCCACAATGCGACCCTTTCGCCAGCGATTCGGGGGTTGGTTCTTGTCGTTAATAACAACCAATCTTCCAATTTCAAATTGGACTGGTGCACTCCAGCGCTTAGATCTGCCCTGAAGTTGACTAAGGTATTCTCGCTTCCATCTATCCCAGAAGTTCTGAAGCTGTTGTTGAACTACCTGATATTGTTTGAGGCGGTTGGTTGGCACCGATCGCAAATCAACCTCGGGCAACGATTGCAAGGAGTTGCCCACAAGAAAATGAGCCGGGGTTAGTGGTTCAAGATCGCATGGATCATCTGACATCGGAGTAAGTGGCCTGGAGTTTAAACAGCCTTCTACTTGAATCAGCAGCGTGAACATGTCCTCATGTAACACAGGATTGCAACCGATAACCCGTAGTAGATGATGTTTTGCCGAACGTACCGCTGCTTCCCACAATCCTCCGAAATGTGGGGAGCCGGGAGGGTTAAAATGCCAATCAATCCCTTCACTAGCACAGAATCTGGCTACATCTTGCCGATGGCTGTAATCCTTCCATAGACGAAAAAGCTCCTGCAGCTGATTCCGAGCTCCAACGAAACGTTGTCCGAATACAAATCGGTACATCTTCCTCTGCGTGCGATGAATCGCCGCAATGCTTGTAGAAACTTCTCCATTGACAAGTCGGATACCAACTCCATGTGTACTGCCTTCGTACACATGCACACGAAAACGGCTACGTAGGCTTTCACCGCAGGTTTTCGTGGTGCTGGACGAATGTAGACGGGCCCAAAGAAGTCCACTCCAGTTTTAGAAAAGGGACGAGACACTGTAACTCGTGATGAAGGTAGGTCTCCCATGAGCTGCCGTATTTGCTTTGGCTTCGACCTAAAGCACGTTACACATTGATGAACGACCTTGCAACATTCCTTCCTCCAAGAGGCCAGTAGCGTTGTCGAACTGTTCCCAGTAAAAGGTGGGGACCTGCGTGGAGCAACCGAAGGTGATAATGATCAAAAACCATTCGGGTTATACGATGACGTGCGGGCAGAATCATAGGATGTTTGGTTTCATCTGCTTCTTCCGAATGGTGCAAACGCCCGCCAACTCTTAGTAGACCATTTTCGCAAATATAAGGATGATACCAGCGAAGTGGTGACTTTCTTAAGAGATTTAAGACCACGGATCTAAAGCTATTCGACTAAATTGAATAGAAATCCATAAACATCAAAGGAATTGCGTAAGAAGAGGATAAGATATAATAATGACGACACCAAAAACAGAACTGAAAAGTGCTTCTTTTCAGCACCTTTAACAGTGCTGAAAAGTAGAACTTTTCGATACTGTTCCTTTTGTTAGGAAAAGTAGGCCGTTATGTCGTTCATCCTCTTGATGAAAAGAAGGGTGAAATGCAACGGAATAGCAAAAAATGCTTTTTAGAATCTTATACAATTGCTTTAAAACTCTGAAACGTTTAATTCTAGTACCCATACCATATCCCAGGTAACAACGGGATCTAGCGGAATAGTTTGAGCATCTAGCAGCTATAGGGATGTTTGTTTTCATATTTTACTCATTTGAAACAAAACCATCTGTGTTTTCTTCCCCAGTTTTTTTTCTCTGTGTTGTCCCCTTTGTGTTGGATTGAGGATCCTGGCCATCCGGCAGACGAATACCGACACGAAATTGGTACCAACGCCATGAGACGAAAATTACGACATACCTCCCGGATGAGCTGCAGAGAATTCTAATCCCAATCCTTACCATGTCCTTCCTTTAACAATTGTGACCACTAACCTCGAGCTGCCACGAGTACCCTGGCTCCATCCCGTATTAATTTTGGCACTCAAAAAGTCAATGCATTGTAAATAATACAAAAATGAATTTCGGCTCCGTAAAGCGTTAAACGCGATTGAGCCACAAATAAATGAACTTGTTAAAACAAAAAGAAACAAAACCATAGAACGAAAATATAGATTCGACAGTAGTCTCATTAGGTATGTATTACAATCATAGAAATGATTACCCAACTTCAGCGCAAATAACCCATTCAAAATTTGTTTTACATTGAAGCTACCTTGGTGTTAGGGATACTGGGGTATGAACCATTCAGAAAGCTGTGCGAGAGCGGACAGCTGTTTTCTGTTCCGAACCCCCAGCACACATTCAAACTTTTCAGGTCCCATACCCACATCGTACTTAGGGGGCCCAGATAGCCGTAGCGGTAAACGCGCAGCTATTCAGCAAGACCATGCTGAGGGTCGTGGGTTCAAATCCCACCGGTCGAGGATCTTTTCGGGTTGGAAATTTTCTCGACTTCCCAGGGCATAGAGTATCTTCGTACCTGCCACACGATATACACATGCAAAAATGGTCATTGGCAAAGTAAGCTCTCAGTTAATAACTGTGGAAGTGCTCATAAGAACACTAAGCTGAGAAGCAGGCTCTGTCCCAGTGGGGACGTAACGCCAGAAAGAAGAAGAAGAACCCACATCGTACTTGCATACGGGTATTGCATTCTTTGCGGCAAACAGCCTTCACGAAGGCAGACAAGGCAACATTTTGTATGCCTCTGCAGATGCCGCACAAGCATTGGAGCGTCGAGTACTGGTGGCGAACAAAGTAAACTAAAGAGACTGAAAGCATGAAATGTGTCGATGCCGATCCTTCTTCTCTTCGATCGGCATTCAACGGGCGATGGTTCAGCTGCAACTCCAAAAGAGCTATCTGCCTGCCTTTATTATACCTTCATATACATCATAAAACGGAATCCAACTAAAGGCCACCGGGACCGATGGATTGTGTCTCTCTTGCTTCCAACCGAGCTGAAGTAAGGGCACAGCAAAAGCAACGGATCGTGTTCTTGCCTGTTACGTTTAGCGTGATCTTGCTGCTGGCGAGGTGGATCATGATCATGACGATCTTTGTACCACTTTGAACTAAAAACGTAAGCACGGTTATAGTCTTTGGCCGTCGTTCTGTGCTCACAGCCACAGGATGTGTAGAAAGCGACTGTCCCACGTTATCAAATCACTTTTTTTCTTCTATTCACTTGATGAAACCGTCTTCCTGTGACGACTGTTTACTTTTATGTCGTTTTTTCAGTTATTATTGATATTTTATGTTTTATTGCTGATGTGTTTGTTCCAACACCGCCACTAATTTGTTGCGCATTTCCTGTTCTTGCAAGGAGAGAATGAGAACAACTGTTTCAGATGTTCTGTTGACCTTCGATGCAATTCAGTGTGTTAATATCTGAATTAATTCAGCTAGTAACAAAAAAATCATGGTACACTGAAACATTTATTTACGTAATAGAATGGGGTATCTTATCTTAAAACCTTTACGCTTGTAAATCTAAATTCAGGAGAAATTGATCGATACGATGAAATTGATCACCGCGGCACACAATTTCTTCACTACTTTTTTCTGGTGTTACATCCCTACTGGAACAGAGCCTACTTCTCAGCTCAGTGTTCTTATTAGCACTTCCACAGTTATTAACTAACAGATTTCTTTGCCAAATGACCATTTATGCATGTCTAGGGGAATGTGGAGTAAATATTTAACTCAAAATTCACGACACAAATCTTCACACGATTTGACATTTCTTTGGACTGGTTTGGCAAAATCTTGATATTCGATACATCGCAAATTAAGCTTCAGAACCACCAACATATTTGCCACTTGCACCGAAGAACCAATAATCCGGAATAACCCAGTATGTGGCCAGGTCATCCAAAACCTCTTGAACTATTCTTCTTTTGACTTCTTCTTGACTTTATCAAGTTTGATAAGTCGCAAGATAGGTCTCAAAACCGCCAATATAATGGTCACCTCCTCTGGAGAACAGGGTATCCAAAACAACCTGCTATCCAAGAACCTTTGAATTACCGTAAAACGGGGTAACTTTGATAGTTTTTTCGAAGAAAACTTGAATATTTATGCATGCTGTTTCGAAGAATTATAATTCATATTTTTAAAACAAGTACTGGCATCCTAACTATCGATTGCAGTTGACAGATTGCCAAAAGATTTATTCTGAATGGATATTTTATTTTTCATATAATCGAAAGTCGGTTTTCTGTTTTGGGGTAACTTTGATAATGGAGTACAAATCGAACAAAATTGAATAAATTACGGAACATTTATAGGGCGCTGCATATCTCTAGGCGCTTAACGCTATATGGAAATTTCTGACTTCGATTACAAAAATGGTCCCAGTTTGTAAAAATGGTTTTCGCTAAGAGATTTGAGACTGAATTCATGTTTTACTAGAACTAGGCTGTCAAGAATAAGTGACGAACTCATTATAACTTCATTAAATAGTGGTCGTAGAACAGATTGTTTGAGAGCGTTTCAAAAATGCTAAAATATTACAAATATTTTCAATGCAAATAAATCATCAAATGTACTTGATTCCAACGAAAATAGCTTTGACATGAAGTGTCATACTAATACTCTTTACTTTTGTATTCGTTTTGCTTAACTGATTAACGGAAACTTTGTTATTTCGTTTAGTATGTTGTGGGTCTCGCACTATCAAAGTTACCTGCATTATCAAAGTTACCCCGTTTTACGGTAGCTAATTCATAACTGCCTACTGACTATTTTGTTCTAGATCAGCGCAGCGAATTGTATAGTGTGACAGTTATGCGTAGAAATACAGTAGTGGGACAGTTATGCGTGGAAATTCAACAATGGGACAAATTGACTTGGCTTGCTTTTCATTGAGTTTCCGAACAAAGTTAATTTTCGGTGTATGTTTTCTAAAACTATACGTAAAAATAAACTGTTTGATGCCAAAAAGTCAAAATGCACAAAAAGTAACATGGGACAATTATGCGTATAACGGCAGTCTAGCAAGATCCACTGTGGAATGTTGATTAGACTTTTTAATGATTTTCAGTAAGATCTGCGGCAGAAGTATGATTTCAGTTGGACTCTAAGTATCATTCAAAAAGTTCATCATGACGCAATTTTACATGAACATGAACTCAGAGAACTAATTTTAAGAATTCAAACAAAATCTTATTTACCTCTGTAGCAAATCAGTGATTTTTTTATTTTATTTTTTCTGTCAGAAATGGGAGAGGGGGACCACGGCCGTCCCCCTGCCCCCCTCTGGCTACGCCCAAGCCGGTACACCTAAGACACTGTAAAATGGATAATTTGTATCTAAACGACTGTGTTGAGCTTATGAGCACGCATCGCAATGATTTTTTTTTGTTTTTTAAAATTGATGTTTTAATATTGGATGCAAGATGCAATCTATGTAAAATCTTTTAACAAGCGCTAATGGCCGCCACAAAGAAGCTCGCTTTCTGGTAGGGACTAGGCGATCTGACATTTAACTTGGGTCGTTGGATAGCAAATCAATAAGATCTTTCAAAAAACTTATCGATTAGCTGTCAAACGACTCAACCCAAATGTCAGAATCAGTGTTGCCACATATACAGATTTATCTGTTTTTTTAACAGATTTTTTCAAATATTTTGTGACCAAGAATCTGTATATACAGATTTCAGATTTTTTGGAAAAATACAGATATACAGATTCTGTATACAGAATTCTGCCAAAAATATACAGATTTTTGAACAAAAATAAAAATACATACTGTTGTAAATCTTAAAATTCAAGCTGAGATGTGACAACTCAGTATTGTAGTTGCGAAAGATTGACATTTCCTTGAATTTTTTTGTGTAATTCTCATAACAAGGTTCATAGCAATCTATAATGATACAGAATAAAAATACAGATATTTTGCTCCAGGATACAGAAATACAGATTTTTCAAGGAAAAAATACAGATTTGAATGTGGTCAGATCCTTCCAACTAGAAAATACAATGAAAAGTGTCGGCCTAGAATTATAAGCCATGATCTATATTTTTCAACACCAGATAAATTCAATCAAAATTTCCAATACATTATGACTGTTCTCAAAACTTTTTCAGATGCGAGCATAACCCCTATGATTCGAAGTATTGCGACAAGTCATCGTTCATTCGTCATCTGCACCGTACCGCACCGGACCAGTTTGTTATCTTTCAAATTTCTCCTCTCAGTCATTACTCATCGCATGCGCGTTTAAAATTCACACCATGCGTCAATGTGCCATCGATTGGTAGGTACCATGAATTTCAGGCAGCTTTTTCAATCAGAGCCGCAACGGAGTTCCATCTCCTAAACGGCAAACAGGCACCTAGTTGAGAGTAAGTCACCACCGATCGGCTAGGAGTCAAAGAAACGGACAGTTCTTCTCACACACAAAGATAAATAGTTATAACAGGGATGCCCAATGTTTGGCCTAAGGGCCATATCCGGCCCATGACATCATTTTAAGTGGCACTCAAAACTTTTTAAGGTTCTTCTTAAATCTGGCCCATTGATCACTGTACAAACTAGAAGTTATAACATATCAATTTACATAGTGTAACTAAAATAACATTTGTGATTTTTTTTTTCAAAATTTGGTATATTTCCGCATAGGGCATCTGTACCAGTGATAGAGGCAATAGTAACGGGTTGAGGAATGAAAAAAACTGCCACTAGAAGACGCTGATGAGCAGCAAATATTTCAAACTTTTGTATCTTAAGTTTGAGTTATGTTAGAAGACTAGTATTATCGGCAAAGTTGTTCATTTGTACTGTAGCTGTTTGTTTAGTGCCTATAAATATTGTTTCTAAGATTTGGCCCGTGCCCGAAAAAGGTTGGACACTCCTGGCTTACTGGAAGGTCTTATTCACATTGTGCACCAAGAGCAGCAGCCGAGCCGAGAAGCTGATGAGTCAATATTTGCCATTCGCATAGTTTGGGTTGTCGCTTTGGGGTCCCGATTTTTGTGTGAGAGCTTATGTCATCCGGGGAACCAACAACGAAAAGACGACCGATCGGCGGCCTTCTTGGCAGCTTCCTCTTTGTTGTGTGACCGAGATCAAGATAAGCGATCGGGCTTAAGTCCAAAGCGACCGTGTTTTTTTGCTAACTTGTTTTGGTTGGATTTTTAGCCCGGAGAAGTGGAAGCACCGAAATAATCGGAAAGTGGGTACAATTAGGGTACTGAAATCTACAGACGCATGCGTAATGCAACGAACCACTTTTCCTCATTTCCTGTTCCGATTATTATTTGGTAGTGGTTGTCGGGCGGCTGTTGTTTAATGTCAGTCAGGCCAGCAACGCAGCGTTTTTATTATTGAATTGGTTCTGTTTTCTGTTTTGCGGCCGTACTCAAATTCTTAGAAGGATGCCTTTAGCGAAACGAATGGGAACCTGCTTGGCAAGTTTGGTTTCGAATGAAAGGACAACTTTGTAGTCGAAGAAATGCTTTTAATTTTGTTGAGGGAATATATTAAATTCATTATCAAAATTCAGGCGAACCTTCACATACTTTGTTTCTACCTTTATATTAACACTTGATTCACAACTCCTCACCTATATGGCTTTACACTTACACTGGGACTCAGTCGTTCTTGAACGAGGGGTAAATTACTCTACCTCATAATACACAGAGCCCAGAAAATAAGCAGTGTAATTGGAACAAACTCCCCAAATCCGTTTATTTGTGTTAAGGTCCTGTAAAGAAGTCGTTTTCCATAAAAAAAAAACTCAATTATTTGGTTGCGAAATTGAATCCGCATCATCTGGACGGTTTCGTATCTGAATAGAGCAACGACATGGGTGCATAAATGACGCTTTCAAAATCGTTAAAACACACAATATATGAGGAGCAAAAAAAGACACACCATTCTTGCTTGAAAAATTCAACTTTGCGTAGCACAATGATGATTATAAAATACTGTGTTCACACTTGAATCAGCTTTAATTATTGTCAGAAAGCATTGAACAGCACCATTAACTCACCCAGCTATAACTGATATGCTTTCTCATCTTAATTTATAACAAACGAGAAAAAAAACTATCTGGGTGGCGTAGCACTGGCCGAACTATTCGTGGAATTATTTATAAGTCTAGCATGCAGACCGTTACAAATCATCAGATATAATCTTTTAAAAGAAAAAAAAAAACACTTTTATCACTTTAACAAAACGTTTCCACCGAACATTTGCATAGCCGAAACTAATTTTTCACCAGATTTTACACACATAAATCGTTTATTTGGACACAAGAACAACTTTTGAAAATGGCCAATGAGTTTTTGTATGCAATTTATTTGAAAAGTTTTAGCTCCGAAACTGTTGATTTTAGAGAAAAAATGTTCTATAAAGCAGTTGTAGTGAACCGATTGGGATAAAAGAGAAAAAACACTGAAAATAGTTTATTTATTATCATAAAAATTAGAGATAACCCTAATATATTAAATTACACATAAACCCCATTTTAAATGTTTTTTCATTTCCACCATAGAATCTTGACAGCAAACAGATGTTTGAAACAACATTTCAAGATGGAAAAATTTTTAATGAAAAGTTTTTCTTAGAACAACTTTTGGCCGATTCTAAAAATTTTGGTTCTTGTCGATTTTAATAAGTTTTGATGATTAAATAAGAATTTTGAAATTATTCTAATCCCCAGTGATTATCATGACCACCTCTCTTGAAATAGCCATTTTCCAGTTATTTCAAGTTCAATTACCAAGGGGGTGAAAACTTACGCCAACTACCTAGGGTCTAAACAAAGTTGGAAGTGCAACATTAAACATGCATATCTCTGTCGTTTTCGAGGCGATTTTCATTTTTTTCCAGCAATAAAACCGGACACTATTCAAGATTGATGTTCATTTTTGGGTTTTTGAAATAAATGCGTCTACCCAAAGTTATTGCGCATAAGGCGCTTTCTAGTTTTTCGAAAAACGTATTTTTTCACTAACTCAAACAAAATTTAAAGCGATGACATGTAGTTTTTTCGAAATAAATTTACTTGTTTGAGTATAGTGAACACGTTTGAGCAGAAATTGAAATGTTTGATTACACTCAAAATATTACGAAAAATCCTATTTTTCGGACGCTTTGCCTGTAACTCAAAATTCAAAAAGCGATGACATATACTTTTTCGACATGAAATTGTTTGATACAGGCAAGTGTACATGTTCTAGTAAAAATTGAATTTCCGTCAACACTCAAAATTAATTTTACACAGACCCATTTGCCTGTAACTTAAAATTCAATTCGATGACGTAGGGGTTCCTGGGGTAATATGCACCACTTAAGGAAAATGTGCCGAAATGAATACTAAACAACATGTATGTAGTGTTTTAATACACGAATCTAGTTGGTTTGGGTTCACCCTACATGGTGTTGAGCGAATTTTCATCATAATTAATTTAGATTGTTGGAAAATTTAACTTTTTTCAAACACTACTTTTGCGTGAATTGGGATCTATGCGGGGCACGATGCACCGCTTTTTGGGGCAGAACGCACCACAACATTGAGGCAAGACGCACCTAAACAAAGGGGCATGATGCACCACAACAATGAGGCAAGATGCACCATCGTGTTTTAAACGTAATTTTATTTATCGTAAAAACACGAGTTTTTGATAGTTTTCGTGTATAAGATGATATAATTGTGCATAAATACGTTAGTAAAGACTTCAAATAACCTAACTTTCGTGATTGTAGTTTATTTTGGACTGGATCGTTCTGCCCCAACCGATGGAGTGCATGTTGCCCCAACCGGGCGCTTAACAGAAAATGTTATGTAAAATAGAAATCGTTGTGTTATTTCGCCAAATCATGTAATCAACAACTTACCCAGTCTCTAATCATCTGTTTTATGGTGAAAGGTTTTGAAAATTATCAATTCATCGCTTTCAAAACAACAAGTGAAATGATCTGGAAAGTTACATCAGAATCGTGCTTTTCGAATTTATTGCTCTATCTCCTTGTTAAGTTTTCCAAAATGTATCAAATTCTCAGGGTGTCAACAATTTGCAACGTTTCATCGATCCGCATAGTGTTTTTCTCTCAAAACTCGTTTATTTCAGAGAAACTGACAGGGTGCGTTTTGCCTCGGCAGTGCATATTACCCCAGGAGCCCCTATAGCTTTTTCGACGTATGTCTTTGGCGTGAACTTTTTCGGTATGAATTTTCTTGTAGAAGTCGAGTGAATATTGTACAGCCGAAAAATATTTGTGTGACTACACTTCATATTGTTTTTACATAAAAACAACATAAACAACTTATTTCCCAAGTTTGTTCGTCTGTAAATAAAAACTCAAGACTATGACATGTAGTTTTTTCGGCATTGTACCGTTTTGATTCATATTACGGACACTTAAGGCCTCAGTGAAGTATAACTCAGCTTGGACCATACAAAATAAATCATTATGTATGATTTTTTAGCGTTATCGAGCGTCGGAAGCCCTTAACTTTCGGATGGTGGGTGAAGAATACGCGTCCGCAACTTGAATAATTTTAAATAAATCAAAACCTGTGGCCTTTTCATGATTCTTATTCCGGACGCTCCCTCACTTTTGCCTCATATTCCGGACGCTTTGATTCGAATTACGGACAGCTCATGATAATCATTAATGGAATAGTCAAATCATCAATTGAAATCGTTCAACCACTTAAGAGACGTCTAAGGTAGTTGGGCATTATAAATTTGCAATGATATTTATGGAAAAAACCTAATAAAACGAGCCTCGAAAATGAGAACTTTTGGACGGCGAAAATTGAAACATTTCGTGTGAAATGTTTCCCATACAAACGAGAATGTCCGGAATTTGAAGCTGTCCGTAATATGAATCAAAACGGTAGAAGTGAAGTGAACATGTTAGAGCAGAAATAAAAAAGTTTCGATTACACTGAAAATTTCTTTTACTTAAAATATCAAGAATATTCATATTTTTCGTCCCGTTTGCCTGTAACTCAAAACTTAAAGCGATGACATATAGTTTTTCGACATAAAATTAATAGTGAGAGTCAAGTGAACATGTTCAAGTGAAAAAATGATAACACTCAAAATTTATTTTACCCAGAATATCACAAAAAAAGCGTATTTCAAGAGCTTTTTTGTTTGTGAATCTATGAATTTGAAAGCTATGACATGTAGTCTGACGACATGAATTTACTTGCAGCGGCCAAGTGAGTATTGTAGAGAAGAATAAAAAAATCTTGACTACACTCAAAATTGTTTTTACCTACAAAACAACGTAAACAGTTTATTTTCCGAGTTTGTTAGTCCTTAAACGAAAACTCAAGTCTATGACATGTAGTTTTTTCAGCATGAATTTACTTGTAGATATTAAGTGAACATGGTTGTGTAGAAATCGAAATTTTTGATTCCAATCAATTTTTTTTTACGATTTTAATTTTGAGTTACAGGCCAGCGGGTCCAAAAGTAAGTTTTTTCGTAAAATTTTGAGTGAAAGAAATTTTTAGTGTAATCAAACATTTCAATTTCTGCTCAAACTTGTTCACTACACTCAAACAAGCAAATCAATGTCGTAAAAACTACATCCCAGACAACCAGAAGTCGCAAAAAAGTTCACTTAAAGACTCGTTTATTCATACAAATTTCACCAAACCCGCAAAACGCGGTGGATAAAATCGTCAGATTGATGAGTTTCCTCGCATAAAACGCATTTTTTTCTGAGTTCATTTGTACCGTTTTGATTCATACCGTTTTGATTCATATTACGGACAGCTTCAAATTCTGGACACTCTCGTTTGTATGGGAAACATTTCACACGAAATGTTTCAATTTTCGCCTTCCAAAAGTTCTCATTTTCGAGGCTCGTTTTATTAGGTTTTTTCCATAAATATCATTGCAAATTTATAATGCCCAAATACCTTAGACGTCTCTTAAGCGGTTGAACGATTTCAATTGATGATTTGACTGCTCCATTAATGATTATCATGAGCTGTCCGTAATTCGAATCAAAGCGTCCGGAATATGAGGCAAAAGTGAAGGAGCGTCCGGAATAAGAATCATGAAAAGGCCACACGTTTTGATTTATTTAAAATTATTCAAGTTGCGGACGCGTATTCTTTACCCACCATCCGAAAGTTAAGGGCTTCCGACGCTCGATAACGCTAAAAAATCATACAGAATGATTTATTTTGTATGGTCCAAGCTGGGTTATACTTCACTGAGGCCTTAAGTGTCCGTAATATGAATCAAAACGGTATTACGGACACTTAAGGCCTCTGTGAAATATAACCCACCCTAGAGCATACAAAATAATCATTCTGTATGATTCCTTGGCGTTATCGAGCGTCGGAAGCCCTTAACTTTCGAATGGTGGATAAAAATACGCTTCCGAAGCTTGAATATTTTTAAATAAATCAAAATGTGTGGCCTTTTCATGATTCTTATTTCGGACGCTTCCTCACTTTTGCCTCATATTCCGGACACTTTGATTCGTATTCCGGACAGCTCGTGATAATCATTAATGGAACAGTCAAATCATCAATTGAAATCATCAAACCACTAAAGAGACATCTAAGGTAGTTGGGCATTATAAATTTTCAACGATATTCATGGAAAAAGCTTACTTAAACGAGCCTCGAAATTGAGAACTTTTGAACGGCAAACATTGAAACATTTCGTGTGAAATGTTTCCTATACAAAGTAGAGTATCCGGAATTTGAAGCTGTCCGTAATATGAATCAAAACGGTACATTATGTTTAGTCCCGTACATTCGTACAATGTAAGTCGGATCAATCCGTAGCAGCTATCAAATCAACATTTGTTATCATAAGCTAAGTCGCATAAGATCACAGGTTAGTTCGGTAGACAATTTATACACTCGCATTTTATGCTATCACTCATCACTTAATATATGCACGAATATCGCCTCCACTTTTGTACGAAGAAGGCTTTTCGCGACATCTTATAAGTGAAATTTTGCACAAACAAAGCCTCCAGGTTATTTTGTTATACGTGTATTTTGGTTGTCTGGGATGTCATCGCTTTAAATTTTGTTTTATCGTTAAGTTTGTGAATAAAATGCGTTTCCCAAAAAAATAGGAAGTGCCTTTTGCTTTATAGCTTAGGGTAGACGCATCTATTTCAAAAACCTAAAAACGAACATCAATCTTAAATAGTGTCAGGTTCCATCGCCGAATTTTTTTTGAAAATCGCCTCGAATACGACAGAGATATACATGGTCAAAGTTCCACTTCCGACTCATCTCTATGAGGGGGGTTGGGTGTACAGGTTTTAATGTTTTAATTAGATAACAAAATAGGTCATATTCGCGCTTCTTTATCTTGAGCAATTGGTTTTCGAGAGTATAGGGAACATTTCTCTCTTCTGACTTATCTTTCTTGATGTAGAATCGCGAATAACTTTTCATTTGTTATTCGCGGTTCTCCATATTTTGATATTTCTTTGGTATATTTGATAATTTAAATTATATATTTTGGCATTAAACTTGAAATATCTCGATAATGGATATTTCTAGAGAAGTGATCATAAAAACCATTTTAGTTTAGAATAATTTCAAGATTCTTACTGTATCATAAACACATATTTATTTTGTTGGTCTTAAAAAAACTTTCTATTCAAAAAAGTTTCCATCGTGAAATGTTGTCCCAAGCATCCCCAAGTAACCACTAGCCTGCTAATTCGCCTTTTTTGGGCTTATCGGGCTATTGTAAGGCTAATATAGGGCATGCCAGTTCTATAATAATATCATATTAGCACGCAAGCTGCTGCATGATTAATTGGGTCTGTTAATATGGTAAAAAAATTATAAAATATTAAAAATGAGGCTTTAGTGTAATTTAATATTTAGGTTATATTTTTATTTTTCATGATATAAGTTAATTTATGTTATCATTTTTATCTAAATGGTTCATTACAACTTCTCAATAGAACATATTTCTCTAAAATCAACAGATTCGAAACTAGAATTTTACCACCAAAAAATGCATGCTGAAACTTGCCATTTTCCAAAGTTATTCTTAAGAAAACATTTATCCTACTTAACTGATAATAGTGCAAAAGTTAATCGAAATTGAAGATTATAGAGAACGATTTCTGTTTTGCTTCGCCTCATTCTGGATGAAATTCATCTCTTGATAATTTTTGATCGATATGTTTAGTCGACAATGATAAAAACTCCTTTTCATTTCCTATCGTTTTTCCTAGTTCATCACCATGCTAATGAGAACTTTCAGAACTAAAGAAAAACTAAGAAACAACAAAAATTCAAACAGGAATCAGGAGAACAGACTTTTTATAAATAGTTTTTAAAGAATCTGTCCAGACATTTCTCTAACGATATTTCTACGAGTTTTTCTTGGGAATGAAGCCAGGTATTACTCGTATGACAAGTATCGATACTTGTATTAGGGTTCGTGAATCAAGTACGTCACAGTAGAGCGGTTCCACAGAAAATGACGACTTTTTTTCATTTTTATATTTTTTGATTTGGATGAAATTTTGCACATGCTTTCTTTATGCCCAAAAATGCCTTTTTGCATCATCGGCTCGCCATTTTGACTCTAGCCTTACTTTTGAGAAGGGCCTAAGAAAAAAATCCTTAATAATTTTCAAAAAATTATAACTTAGAAACGGTTTGTCCGATCAGTTTGGTGCCTTCCGTAAAGTTTTAGGTTATTATTGGGACTATCTGGAAAAAAATAAACACTGTAAAAAAATATGTTGTAATTTTTTATATATCGAAAATAAAGCTTAAAAATCAATTTTCTCAAAAATCGTATTTTTGATTTTTTTTATATGTTAAAGTAGACAAAAAATGAAGTCTTTTGCACAGTGGGTCAAGATAGAGAAATCATGGACAAAAAAGTTATGATTTTTTGAAAATAGGTGAATTTTTGAAAATGATCATAATAAACTTTTTAAATATTTTTCAACTCGATTTTATGAAAGTACGCAAAATTTACAACAAAAAAGGTATACGGAAAAATCAGGCTAACTTTTACCGTTTTAACCCTCTAATATCCAAATTTTTATTTTCGATTTAAGTATTATTTTTCGTTATCTAAAATCGTTCTAAACACGTTTTGGGCATTTATTTATTTTTATTCATATATTTTTAAATTTTGGTTTTTGATTTTTATAATTTTTATTTTTGAAAATCCCTAGCTTTTTTAATTTTTTCTTGAAGTCTTTTCTAGTTGTTGTTTTTTGGCAATATTAAAAATTTAAATTGTTACGGTATTTTTAAAAATAATAATTTTTTATTTGTTTTTCGGAGCGTATTTTATTTTCCGAGTAAATAACGGAAAAAACAGGTTTGAAATGATTTTAATACCACCAGGCTCTTCGTTTGTGATAGATTAATCATAGAAAAATATAAAAGGTACGATTTTTTATATTACACGTTAAATGAACCCCAGGCATTTGTAGGCTATATAAGAATGCAATTTTTCAAACAATTTCTAAAAATACAAAAAAGTTTCAAAAGTCATAAAAAACTTTTCTCATATACGTGTTATGAGTCAAGGTATAAGCCAAAAATAAAATCATTTTGATTTCCGAGCTACGAAAAAATACACAAATTCCAAAGTGTACCCCGTCTAAAGGCGGGGTTGGGTATTAGAGGGTTAAAGATACAGCGATTTTAATACAAAATTATGATATAATTTTCAATTTTCGGTCATTATAATATAACTTAGAAACGGTTTGTCCGATCAGTTTGGAGTCTTCCGCAAAGTTTTAGGTTATTGTTGGGACTATCTGGAAAAAAATATACACTGTAAAAAAAATATGTTCTATATTTTTATATATCGAAAATAAAGCTTAAAAATCAATTTTCTCAAAAATCGTATTTTTAATTTTTTTTTATATGTTAAAGTAGACAAAAATGAAGTCTTTTGCACAGTGGATCAAGATGGAGAAATCATGGACAAAAAAGTTATGATTTTTTTTAAAAAAGGTTGATTTTTCAATATGGTCTAAATAAACTTTTTGAATGCTTTTCGACCCGATTTTATGAAAGTACGCAAAATTTTCAACAAAAAAGGTAGGGTATCCGTCCTATTATGGAGGACTTAAGCACGGTGTTAAAATTAAAATCGTATTGCGGTGTCCAAAATCTAATTATTATGGTATTTTGCAATGTTAAGTGTTAAAACTATCCTTTATCTGGAGTATAGTGAAGTAAAAGAGTAATTTTTGGAATCATACATACATTTTTTTGACATAAATCTGAAGCTCTTCCTCTGTCCTACTATTGCGGTATTTTGCCCTATTATTGCGGTAGTGCCGTCCTATTATTGCGGTATACCAAAAATCATAGATTTTATTACATTCAATAAACATTCAATACCACACAATGTTCGAGCATTGAAATTATGCTTCCTCCATGTTAATGACACTGCACGGTACTGTCAGTTTGTGTGACTTTGGACCTATCTATGAGGAAAACTAATTCATTACTTTATGTCACGATTCGAAAACAAATCAACAGAATCGAATGATTTTCTGCCGGTTTCGTCTCCTCTTTCGTCGTAGGTGGACTATGTTAAAGTGAATAGACAAGGTTCTTACATCTGAGACCACTAGTCGCTATATAAGAAATGAATTTGTTGACTTAAGTATAACCTACAATGTTGATGCTTTTAAAAATATTTCCCACTAGCAACACAATTTTAAAGGATTGCTTTCTTTTGATCATCTTATACCTTAGTTGTTCAACGTATTTTTGGCATGTGTTCCGATTTTCAGTCAGTTTACGTGATTTTTTGGTAAAACATTGTGTTTATTTACAGAATATTTGTAAATAAGAGGAACTACAGGGTAAAAATAAACATAAACCTTTTGTTTGACTAAATTAATGTATGAATAACTCAAAATTATGTCCCTAGTTAGTATCCCATTTATATAATTAATGTTTCCAGCAATTACAATTAAAAATGACTATTGAAATATCGAATTTTTGAATGAGATTTACAGATACCGCAATAATAGGCATAAAGCTATTTTCATTGTCCTATTATTGCGGTATATGCTTTTTCTCAAAAATAAAGAACTTCTATTCAAAATTCAATATCTATCATGTAACAACATCCATACTGAACTGTTATACCCACTACATATAATTGTTTTGGTTCCAAACTTAAAAATTTAAGCTTATGAAAACCCGCCCGTAGATAGAGAGACTGGTTAAAAAT
The DNA here is from genome assembly GCF_002204515.2 of Aedes aegypti. Taxonomy (NCBI): domain Eukaryota; kingdom Metazoa; phylum Arthropoda; class Insecta; order Diptera; family Culicidae; genus Aedes; species Aedes aegypti. The sequence continues at coordinate 253,025,719 of NC_035108.1, forward strand.
ATAGGCTTTTCTTAATGCATCATTTAAAACTGTTCTTCCAACGATCAAAATCGTTTAATTTTTAAAGCATTCATCTGGTACAGCTTGGGAATACTATAAGCTTTCATCATCATCAATAATATCCATAGAAAATAGAGTTTTCGATTAATAATGAGGGTTTAATTCTTATACCGCAATAATAGGGAATACCGCAATAATGGGTAAATTACCCTACATGAGAAAATTTTGCTAATTGCTACCGAAACATTTGAAAAGTTTATTATGACCATTTTCAACAAATTCACCTTATTTTTAAAAAAATCATAACTTTTTTGTCCATGATTTCTCCATCTGACCCACTGTGCAAAAGACTTCATTTTTTGTCTACTTTAACATATAAAAAAAAAATCAAAAATACGATTTTTTAAAAAATTGATTTTTAAGCTCTATTTTCGATATATAAAAAATTACAACATATTTTTTTACAGTGTATATTTTTTTCCAGGTAGTCCCAACAATAACCTAAAACTTTGCGGAAGACTCCAAACTGATCGGACAAACCGTTTCTAAGTTATATTATAATGACCGAAAATTGAAAATTATATCATAATTTTGTATTAAAATCGCTGTATCTTTAAACGGTAAAAGTTAGCCTGATTTTTCTGTATACCTTTTTTGTTGTAAATTTTGCGTACTTTCATAAAATTGAGTTGAAAAATATTTAAAAAGTTTATTATGACCATTTTCAAAAATTCACCTATTTTCAAAAAATCATAACTTTTTTGTCCATGATTTCTCCATCTTGACCCACTGTGCAAAAGACTTCATTTTTTGTCTACTTTAACATATGAAAAAATTAAAAAAATCAGAAATACGATTTTTGAGAAAATTGATTTTTAAGCTTTATTTTCGATATATAAAAAATTACAACATTTATTTTACAGTGTATATTTTTTTCCAAATAGTCCCAACAATAACCTAAAACTTTGCGGAAGGCACCAAACTGATCGGACAAACCGTTTCTAAGTTATAATTTTTTGAAAATTATTAAGGATTTTTTTTCTTAGGCCCTTCTCAAAAGTAAGGCTAGAGTCAAAATGGCGAGCCGATGATGCAAAAAGGCATTTTTGGGCATAAAGAAAGCAAGTGATGTCACGTGAGCACCATTTAATCTGATTGAACATAAAGCATTGAAAAACGCATCATTATATTTTCCAATGAAAATGAATATTTAATGCATAGAAAACTGTGGCCCTTTTTTCGTGTTTGTCAGGAAAGATCGAAGGTGCACAACAAAAGGAAACTACCGATTTTCTCGAAGCCTGCCTTGATTGTTGTTGGCAAGCTGGAGTTATCTTGCAGTTCAAAATAACGTTGTCTAATATTTCGTGTGTAGTATCGGTGCCTCCCTCCCAGGTTTTTTCCAAAGATAATCACAGGATGTTTTTTCAAGAAAGTGTTAACAAGAGCTAATGCTTCCAGGATTTTATCCGGTGATTTTTCCATTATTTTTTCTGAAAATAATTTCACTGCAGGCCCTATTCAAAAGTTAAACTTGAAAACTTGTTTTAGACTTGAATTTGTATCACAATACTGATAAATTTGACATAAGATGGTAAACATATTTTTTGCCGCATGTTTATATGGAAACTGCCCATAGTGCCATCTTCGCATGGTCGACCACCAGCACTATAAATGCTAGGAAAATACGTCCTTGTGTTCCCAGCTATATTTTTGTATCTTTCAACAATTTCGATCAAATAATCTGTGCATTTGCTTAAGGTTGAAATTTATGTAAATGCTGACTGGAAAGACTTTTTGATGAATTTCTGATGCATCTGCTAACGGAAACTTATTTTTTCCGTTCATTCATTGAGTTTGATATATGGATATATGGACATATGGATGAATTGACGTAACAGTGCAGGTAGAACACAAAGTGAAGAAGTAGTCTCTATCCAATTGTTACTTAACGACAGATAGAAACAGAACGCACAGAACAGTAATATAGAGTTAAATTCAACATAATTTTCTTAAATATAAGTTCATGGCATTGAAGTCAGACATTGAACATTGAAATTCAGCACACACAGAAGAATTCGCCTGGTTTGATCATTTTCGCCGTTCATATTTAACTTTTCAATAATTGAATTGATCGGTCAAAACATGCTAACTCATCTGTCGATTTCAACGGCACTAGCATCAAACAGTAGAACAGGAAAGACCCTTGAACTTAGATGTATAAAAATAAGAGCATGAATCAAAAATATCACATAGATGCTCAAAAGATCCGTGCAAATATTAGACTCATCATTTAAATCTCTTTTATTCTTTATTTTTCTCATTTGTTTCGCATATAGTTCGCATAGATCAAATCGGCACTGTTCAGATCTAAAACCTCGAAACGTCCAACTGTTTCTTCTGAGATGCTTCCTCGATGGCGAATGAAAGGAAAAGATACAAACGATGAACGTCTTTGCGAATCGTATGATTTAAATTACGAGTGTGCTTTTCGGTTTGGGCCCCATCAATGAAAAAATAGGCATGTTTGGCAGGGAACCTATCTACCCAAAACAATGAACGAATGCTATCGAAAGCGGAACGACCCGGATGAGTTTTTCGATTTAATGTTTGTGTTTTCGCTTCAAAATTGCAGATGTGAATAATGAAGAGTTTTTCACTGTTTTGGGAGGTGACCATTAGATAGTCCATCCTCAGATTGCGAACCCGAAGAGTTTGGTTGTTTTAACTTGCCGTTGAAGTACCAGTTGCAGTGATTTTAACAGACACCTCACTTATTCAAAACACCGTAGCAAAGCCGACTGAACGAGTAATTTTTCAAGTGTGAAAAAAAGATGATACAAGTTCCGACGGAAAGCTGCCTATGATGATTTTCGGCTTCTTCGACCAGTGGTGATTGTTTTGGTTGATGCGAATCATGACTGCGATCCCATCAATATGCACTCGAGTCGATTTGACTTTTTGAGTGATTGGTATCCGCCGTTGTTTAATATTGGGCTTACATAAACGAATCTGCCGTTCCATCGTTGGACCTGCGTAACCAATAGGTATTAACTAAGAGCAGCTGCATAAGAAAGTGAACTGGATGTTTGCTTATACAGCAAAAACGGAAAGTCTTTTCCGAAATACGAGACACATCGATTGAAAGATTGGTCGGAGGTTAATTACATTATGTTACGAATAGTATCGACCAGAAACCATTACCTTGAAAGTCATCAATAACACTGCGGAACACGTTTTTGTCTCAAGCACCAACATACCAGTACTTACTTAATTAAGGGTTGCTGAATCCATTACCGTTTTCAAAAATATCATAGCACGTCTAGTTTTTGAGATATTGGCTGTTGAAAATGCAAAATTTGGCCATATCAGCCAACTTGCATGCAAGTTTACCAGCTTGTAAGGCAATATATTTGATTAATTTGCTACAGAATTCAAACTTTATGTGTATAACAATACTTATCAACAAAGTTTATATTACTATCGATGCTCTAAAGCTATTTTTTGGTGTTTTAGAAAAGTATTGTATTTTGCCATATAAGAGAAACGAAGAGTTTTGTATGGAGACTGCGAGCATGTTGAAAAAATCGTTTTTATCTCAATTTTATCGTGCAATTTGAACCAAATTATATATGAAATGAATGTTGAAGTCCTATTTTGCATGATTGGTGGATTAGATCACAAAAAAATTGATAAATCATAACTTAAATTTCATGTGTACATCAATTAAACCACTATTTTATACAACATTGGCGACCTGTAGCTAAAAATTGTGACGTGCAGGGACAATTCTGAGAACGGCATTGGATTCAGCGACCCCAAATCTACTAGAGACACATAATTTAATCCTTGAGACACGCAAAAATGTCTTTTTTGTTAAACTGTGTAATTTTTTTTTCTTTCTTTATTTTAGTGTTTTTTAACTTAAAGCTAGTTCAACACTCGTCAGAAGAGGTCACCGAAATGGTGCCTCAAAAAAGAAGAAGAGGACCCTTAAGGGGTGCCTCTTTCGAGCCCAACCAAGGGGTCTCGCCAAACACAGAGTAACGCTATTGTAGATGACTCACTGGACATTCGACCAGTCGTTGTTTTACATGTAACACACACAGACAGTCTTGATTCGAAATATCCTAATTGTAAATGCGCACCGCATAATGCGAAACTTCCTTATTTGACAAATTTGATAACCTAATTGCTTATAGCCGCCGATTTTGTGAGCTGTGTAAGCAATCATGCTTGCTCATATTGAATTATACATGAAACGATTAAAACTTAATTCAATACAATCCCAACTACAGAATTTTATTTGATAAGTGTTCTTCAGGATATTTCGCAATTCAATACCCTGATAGCCCTACCTTCTTTAACCTCTTCTATACGATTGATTTGGTCTTAATCGACTCTAGTAACATTTGCAGCCAACAGGTTACTCACGCTGTTTTTGATTCTGATCACGACCTTGTTACATTTCAAATATCCCATGAAGCGATTTTCAATTCTATCAGCTCCACTTTCAATTATTTTCGAGCCGACTGGAATTCATATGAATAGTTAACTTGATGTTAACATTTCTTTGAAAACAGAACTTGATATTGACAATGCTCTCGAAACTTTAAATAGTTCCATAGTTGAATCAAGAGGCATTGCAATACCAAAATGTGAAGCAAAAATCGGATCCGTGATTATAGATGATGATTTCAAACTTTTGATTCGTCTCAAAAACAGGGCAGAAGACATTTTCAACGCACTCACGATCCTGCTATGAGAATTATATGGAACGATATCCAGAAAGAAATTAAAAAACGTTTTACTCAATTAAGATATAAAAATTTTAGAAATAAAATTTCTCAATTGGACCCTGGCTCTATGCCCTGTTGGAAATTTCTACAATTTTGAAAAATCCTCAGAAGTCAATTTCTGCATTTAAAGAGGAAAACAAATTATTACTAACTAATTGCGAAAAAAATCTCAAAAACTTGCTATGTAACTGGACAGCGCGCGCAATTTTAATATAGGACTTACTAGTCAAATGAGAATCAAGTTACTTAGAATTTCGAAAACATTCTCAATCAAGAGAACGTTTTCAAAAATTTCTGGGATACTGATTTAGAAAAAGTGAGAACTATTATTTAAAAGAATCAAAAATATGAAAGCTCCTGGCGATGATGGAATTTTCTACATCCTCATCAAGAAACTTCCAGAAAGTAGCTTATCATGCTTAGTTGATATATTTAACAAATGTTTTCAATTAGCATATTTTCCTGACAATTGGAAAAATGCTAAGGTTGTTCCAATTTTAAAACCAGACAAAAATCCTGCAGAAGCTTCTAGCTATCGTCCAATCAGTTTGCTTTCCTCCATCAGTAAACTTTTCAAAAGGTTATTTTGAACAGAATGATGGTCCACATCAACGAAAATTCAGTTCTTGCCAATGAACAGTTCGGATTCCGCCATGGAAATTCGACCACTCATCAACTTTTACGAAAAACATATTTGATTCATCCCAACAAATCTGGAAACTATTCTACTGGTCTTGCTCTTCTAGGCATAGAAAAATCATTCGACAGTGTTTGGCATGAGGGCTACTTTGTAAAATTTAAAAACTTTTATCTTTCAACATACATTATTAGAATAGTCCAAAGTTATCTGTCAAATCGTACACTTCAGGTTTATTATCGGAACTCCAAATCTGAAATACTTCCTGTAAGAGCTGGTATTCTTCAAAGCAGCATTTTGGGAACAATATTATACAATATTTTCACATCTGACTTACCTAAGTTTCCCCAGGGATGTCAAAAATCTTTATTTGCGGATGACACGGGCTTCTCAGCCAAAGGAGTAAGCCTGCCTCCTAATGCTTCCAATACTCAGCTCATAATATTCCCATATCTAATCTAATCTAATCTAATCTAAGTGCTTGCACAGCCAGTATTGAAAAGCATCCTGGAAATACTGGAAATAATTCCTGTATTTTCTTGTCGACATTAATGTTTGCAGCATATCGGTAATATGTTACAAATATTAAAATGGCCAGGCCTACTGTGCAGACTTGAGTTTGAAGATAATTAAAAAAATCACGACCATCAGATTATTCACGAATGAATAACATGATGAGCGAAAAATTTTCAATTTTACAAGAGAAGAAACGGGGACAACCGTACCAACCGTTTCATTTAGAGGGAAAATGTAAAATTGTTGGAAGTGGCGTAGCTAAAATAATTAATGCACACTCCATTGCTGTTTGGACTTCTTTCCTAGGGATGGGACACAGGTATTTCTTCCGTATGCCCTGGCCATGAAACCTTGGCTTAAGCGCCTTTACTCGCTCTCTGAAACGAAAAGAAAAGTAAATCTGATCCCTCTTTCATTTATGCGATATAGGATAAATGTATGTAAAATCCCAAATTTACAATGTTGAATGAAAAGAATAAATTGGAAACTCCTCACCAAAGTTGCAGCTCATCATGTATCCACAAGCGGCAGCAGTAGCACTATTCAGCAGCAAATTGATATCAGAATATTGACCTATTCTAGTAGGGTTTTCTAGCAAACACAATTTTGAATTTTCACAAAACGAACACTATCCCCTCGTCTTACTCACTAATCACAGCAACCCACCACATTTAAATAAAGAAGCAATCCTCCAAATGTCAACCAACACACCATCACCTTGATCATTCGCAGGATTTTTTCACCCTCCGGTCGGCAGCGGGAAACCTTTTCGATTCCCAATGCTTTTAACGAAAAGCGACTGATTGTATCTTTTATCTAAAGATTCTCCTAATATCACTATTTCCCGTTTGAACTTAACATTAAACTGGAAAGATATTCCGAGCTACAACACACGCGACAACCATCACTTGAGAATGCATTTTCAACTCGACGTTTCATCAATTATATCAAATATAATAAAGTATGGCCACTTGCAATGGTAAAACACTGAAATTCACGAGGAAACTTCCGGGAATTAAATAACCATCAGCCGACATTCGGCTGACCACGAAACGCGATATACGGCGCGGAGAAAAAGCACGAGAGCAGAGAAAATGCGTCCGTTCACGCGCACAGCACACTACGATCTCAGCTCATAATATTCCCATATAAACCAAAAGCTCTTTATTTGAAACATTCAAGTAGACATGTTTTCAAGATGAATTCAATAAATTGGTCAGATGAAGTTAAGTATCTAGGGCTTATGCTAGATAAAAGTTGATGTTTCAAAAAACAAATTAAGTGCATTCAAATCAAATGAAACAAATATAAAATGTTTTTTTTTTTTTTTTTTTTTAATTTCTTTATTAGTATCATTCCAAACATTACATTCATTTCTTATATCTAGGTGTTCTGTGTTATTTGACAACACTATCATCCTAATTTGGTAAAACAAATTTAAGATTTAATTAACATTTTGTTAACAACATATTACATTTCATTTGCCGTAGCAGTTCAGTTTTTTTTTTACAGGTGAGTTGATTTCACCTGCTTATAAGAGAAAAAAAACGTTTTTAATATACTTAACCTAACTTAACCTAAACATATAACGCATTAATCGTGGCAATAGAAGATTGTAACGATTTTTGCCTAAAATTATGAATTATTATATTTGACATTTGTTCCAATGTTTCAACATTGGATATTCTATGTAACTCATTGGTACTATACCAGGGAGGAAGCCTCAGAATCATTTTCAAAATTTTATTTTGAATTCTCTGCAGAGCTTTCTTCCTGGTTTTACAACAGCTAGTCCATATTGGTACAGCATACAACATGGCTGGCCTGAAAATTTGTTTGAATATCAACAGCTTGTTCTTAAGACAAAGTTTTGATTTTCTATTAATGAGGGGATAGAGACATTTTACATATTTATTACATTTGGCTTGAATGCCCTCAATGTGATTTTTGAAAGTTAAATTCTTATCTAGCATGAGCCCTAGATACTTAACTTCATCTGACCAATTTATTGGAACCCCGCTCATCGTGACAACATGTCTACTTGAAGGTTTCAAATAAAGAGCTTTTGGTTTATGTGGGAATATTATTAGTTGAGTTTTGGAAGCATTAGGAGAAATCTTCCATTTTTGCAAGTATGAAGAAAAAATATCCAAACTTTTTTGCAATCGACTACAGATGACACGCAAGCTTCGTCCTTTGGCGGAAAGGCCTGTGTCATCCGCAAACAAAGATTTTTGACATCCCTGAGGTAGCTCAGGTAAGTCAGATGTGAAAATATTGTATAATATTGGTCCCAAAATGCTGCCTTGAGGAACACCAGCTCTTACAGAAAGTCTTTCAGATCTGGAGTTCTGATAATTAACCTGAAGTGTACGATTTGACAGATAACTTTGAATTATTCTAACAATGTATGTTGGAAAATTAAAGTTTTTCAATTTTACAATCAAACCTTCATGCCAAACACTGTCGAATGCTTTTTCTATGTCTAGAAGAGCAAGACCAGTAGAATAGCCTTCAGATTTGTTGGAACGGATCAAATTTGTTACACGTAAAAGTTGATGAGTGGTCGAATGTCCATGGCGGAATCCGAACTGTTCATTGGCGAAAATTGAATTTTCGTTGATGTGGGCCATCATTCTGTTCAAAATAACCTTTTCAAAAAGTTTACTGATGGAGGAAAGCAAACTGATTGGACGATAGCTAGAAGCTTCTGCAGGATTTTTGTCTGGTTTTAAAATTGGAACAACCTTAGCATTTTTCCATTTGTCAGGAAAATATGCTAATTGAAAACATTTGTTAAATATATCAACTAAAAATGATAAGCTACTTTCTGGAAGTTTCTTGATGAGGATGTAGAAAATTCCATCATCGCCAGGAGCTTTCATGTTTTTGAATTTTTTAATAATAGTTCTCACTTCTTCCAAATCAGTCTCCCAGGCATTTTCTAAAACGTTCTCTTGATTGAGAATATTTTCGAACTCCTGAGTAACTTCATTTTCAATTGGACTAGTAAGTCCTAAAATATAAAATGTCATAAATAGGGGAACTTACGTATTGTCGGCAGCCTAAGCAGTTGAACTTTTAAGTAGGCAATTATACACAACAACAAAGCACAATAATTAGCAGGTGAAAACCTGAACTACACTTGAGCACTCCTCATTTATTATTTATTATACACACAACACTATTTTGTTCTCTAAATCGTCTATTTTTCCTCACCAAAGTCACGAGGCACTTTTTTTTAACTGCAATTCAATTACTATTGCCGGCAACTAAAATGTTCTCTTCGATAATCCTAAACTGTACAAAAACTAGGTTATGTATTGGTAACTTTTCGTATTTGTTGACAATGTCTGAAATTGAACGTCACTCATTTTGTTCTAGTCTTTGAAAGGGCCAATGCAGAAACATACAGACTACACTGAGATCAGAATTGCAGTTATGAATAGGATAGCAGAGAGTCAAATTAAGATTATCGGATTACTTGAATTTCAGAGTTGTGTTTGAATGGGTTACATGCATGCCCCTATTCGCTACTCGTCACATAGTAACGCACATGCGCGTAAGGGTGCGGCCAAGGTTGACGCGAATTGCGAAGCGAAGCGAAAATTGCACGGAAACGAATTACAATTATAAGTAATGAAATCTCAAACTCCAAAGGATTTTCGCGTCGCTTTGCGTGACGCGTCTACCCTGGCCAACACCTAATATTGTCTGCGCGTTACTACCGCCGCTGGATGTTGATTTAAAATGAGCACCGCAATATTATCCCTTTTATCCGCTCCTGATCCACACCATCCGTCCGCATTCAAACAACACTCATGACTTTTGTTGTTAGCAGAAGAAATCACGAAAGAGAAAAAGAAAGACACACCGTCCTCTGGTCTTTACTCGAGATGAACACTATGACAGGGCGAATACTACCGGATTTTATTTCAGTGCCGAGAGTTTTTCCGGAGAAAATACAAAGACTGACATGAGCAGACATCCAAATTGTCGCGGCTAAACGTTCCATCGATTCCGGAATGTCTGTGAGATATGCATTGATCATGTACATAATGCCGAGAATCATGCCGCAACCCGCTCAATTTAAATGGTGTTCATTTTACCCCCATTGTATGTTCATTTTACCCCCAATTACGATGCCGCAAAAAGTTATTTTAGTGACCAGATTTGAGTAAATAAGTGACTAAATAGTGACTTACGATTCTCGAAAAAGTGACTAAAAGTGACTTGAAAATCAAACAGTAATTAATTTTTTTTCAGTTCTACAATACTGTTTAACGATGAAGAAGGGAATACCCAATATGATCTACTGTAGGTAGTAGGTCTAGTAGAGTAGATACCAAATTTGGTTATTTCCAAAATTTCAAGATATTGACACCAATTTGCTTAAAAAGAAAAATTAGCATTTACACAAATAATCCTTTTTTAGCAGATTTCCAAACTTTTCTAAATTTAAGAAAGATGTTTTGAAAAAGATCACCGTTTGTGTCTTTTATATCACCAAAATATTTTATTTAATATTATAAATTTTAAAAACAACTTGGCATACCTATTTGTGAAATCATTTTTTTTTTGTCATTTTACATTTACATTCATGCTCCCAAAAAATGACTTCTTTAAAAACCGCTAAAATTGAATTCATTGTAAACTGTATAGATCTCAATTTTTTTTCCATTACACCAAGTCTATAATAATTTAAGATTTTGTTTAGAAAAATATGAGCGCATAGATGAAGTTGGATCAAATATAAAATGCGCGTGAGGATACTTTCTATTAGCTTTATCTTGTGTAACTAGATCAAGATTACGGAAAATATAATATTTGGCCATCAATCAATATTTCAATAAAAACGATGATAAGAGATCGAATATGATTCTAAAGACCAATGTACAGTTAACTCTCCCTTACTCGATATTCCGTATCTCGATATCGAGTTAGAGAACCAAAGTAAAAGTTGGTATTCATGGCTACCTCGATGGTTCCTTGGATCGCAGTTACACTGGATTTGTGTTCTGTAACTTGATACCTCCCTAACTCGATGGTCCCTTCAATATCGAGTAAGGGAGAGATGACTGTATCATAGATGCGTCCTACGAACGCCGAGCGAAATTGAAATTTTCCATCAGCAAGTTTGATGGGAGATACGTTTGGCCAAAATGACATTTAGCATAAAGACGATAGGTTTGATAGGGCGTTCATCTGGGTTATGCTTTTAAAAAAGTTATTAGCACAAAGCTTCTGATATTTCAATAAAAATTACTAAGACACGTTCATGATTCACTTGGTATTGGTGGTTATAGTTGGTCGAATCGTCATAAACTATATAATTAAAAATACTTTAATACCGCGCATATTATTGTCAAACATAAACTGCGTGGCTTTCTAAAAACCTCCCGCCGAAGTGAATCAAAAGTACCAAGAATAAGATCCGACTCCCCACATTTCTTTGAAGAAAACATGCATGATTTCATGAGCGATTCAATGAAAACGATAAATTCTCAGAAGCATTTTTGTATTATGTATTAATCCATTCTCAAACAGCTTCGAAAGAGGTTCTTTCAAAATTTATTCCTAGAAAGAATTGATAATATACTTTCCTGAAAGATGCTTAAATACATGCATAAGAAAAACAGAGGAAGAAAAATGCTTATACTCTACCGAAGGTCTATCCGGCCATTTTCAAAGGTTTGGTTTGTAAATAAAGACTATCCTAAGAAGTATGGATAAGTTTCTAATCCCAAATAGAACATTAAATAATCATTCTTTGTTTTGTGTTTCAGTGTTAAATACCTATATAATTGATTTTGTAAAATTTTAAAAAGATAATATGGTTGGGATAAAAAAGACGAATTTCAAAGACAAAGAGAATAATTTGGATACATATTTTAAAGTATAGTGTTCGATAAAAGAAGACAAATATCTAATAATACACCACAAGAGTTTTTCAGAGATTTTTATAAAGAATACTTAACATTTCAACCTTTAGTTTTACACTAATGAACTTACACCATACTAATGATAACTTAGATACTCTTATAAATTACGTGGAATTCTATGAGAAATAAACTTTTTTCACAAGAAAACCATGAACTAAAGTTTTGAACTGACAGGAAAATAAATTAAAAAATTAAAAATAGAAAGAAAGCCGATTCGTAATTTTCTCTCGAAAATTTAGCTAAAAAAAGTTGAGAAAAGTGACTTTTTCACGAAAAAAGTGACTTTAGTTGAAATGGCTTCAAAAAAGAGACTTAAAAGTGACTGGCTTAAAAAAAGTGGCCAAGTCACTAAAAAGTGACCAAGTCACTAAAAAGTGACCAAGTCACTAAAAAGTGACTCGCTACCAGCCTTGCAATTATATGTTCATATTACCCCCGTTACATAATTTTACCCACATGTTTGGAACATTGACTCTATGGAAAGAAATTTTCAAACTTATACCGTGCAATTTGAACGGTACCTCATGCAAACCATCGGGGTTAATTTTTTAATTGAACATCTAATCACCCTAGAAACGTGTTTCTGGTTACCTCTTTCACTGTTTTGTTTTGATTTGGCCTTCCGTTCCGCAGCGTTCCATTTCACTTTACTCCGTTCCATGAGCTGAATGACGTTTGAACCATTTTTAATCTGAACGATGTGCAAATTAGCGGGGTACAGATTAAAAAGTGTACAGATTAAATGTGGTCAAACCAACGGGGGTACCCGGTAATAATGTTGATAAAATTTTATTTCCATCACAATATTTCAAGTTGTTACATTGCATAAACATCCTTTTTAATTCTAAGCAATTGAAAAGGAGTTTGTAAGCTTAATAAACAAAAAAAAATTTGAAAATTGCTTAGGGTGTTCTTCTTACCCCCAGTTCCTTTATGAATAGCACTCTCCGAATATGGTTCGATCAGCTAATTCGGATCAAAATCCAATCCACGCTTGTAATTTTCTTTTACGTTCATATTATTTTCAGTGTATGATAAAATCAAAATAGACCCTTTGCAAATCAACTCACTTGTGATTTGACACAAATATGAGGCTATGCATGCTATAGAACGTTTGACTTTTACTGTGTGCCCTGTTTTCAAGTTGCCCGTGAGAGAGAGCGAGACAGCACCAACACACGGCGCACAGTAAAAGTCAAAAGAACAAAAGAATTTATGGCACGTACAGAGGCTCATATCATCATCTGATTGCCTGTAGAACAACAGGAGTGTAGCCTAAATAGTAAACCTATTGGAAGACGTATATTTTATATGTTTCTCGGTATTTTCATGCTTATGCGCTACAATCTTCAGATATGAAAAGTATTGAAAGGCTCGATTATTACCAATGTATGGTTTGTTGTCTATTTCCAATAAATTAATTAGTTGTGTTCGATTTTTTTCTATGAATTTACATTGTGAATAAAAAATACATCGCAATTAAATATGGTTTTCTGGCAACCTTCTTCCGTAATAAAAAGTGATTGCCGAGGAAAGCAAAGTGCAATAATTTTAATTTGTGATTTGAAGCATAAAAATTAAGTATTTTCGAGTGATTTATAGACAAATCAAAAGTGTAATAGTGCATAAGTGATCGGTGCATAGCTTCTGTGACAAATTGGCATTGGAGCGGAGAATTGGACCTTTGAAAGTAATGAGTTTTTCTTAAGCTGTTCTTGTGTTGTTTTATTCGGCAGCTCACAAATGATAATTTAGTAAGCATTTATTTCATTTAATGATAAAACCCATGTTATATATTATTTTTGTGAAAGATGAGATTTACATGGAAGATTATAGTTCAAGGAATATATTGAGTACATTAAAGGTAACTCTTGTTCCGTAGATAAACATTAACAAGAACGATAAGTTAGTGCTACCGAAAATACCCTCAGGGTGCCGAAGCCATAATTTACCCTATGTCTGTTTCCATAGAGGTCCCCAAGCAAACTGCCACGAATACCAACGCACAATCAATCTTACACAAGTCAATTTCCTCAGAATGAAAACTTGTCGATGTTTGGTTGACGTTATTCGAACTTTCGGTTAATGTCAGTTTTACAAGGAAGTAAATGCTCGGCAGCAATTCTGTTTATATTTTCATTCTCACAGCAAACAAAAGCAATGTTGTGACAGTTCTCACAGCAAACAAAGAAAATTTTGTCAACATTGCACTACTACGCAGGCAATTGGATTGGACTATTCTTGAACAGAAAATCAAAACTTTGCTAAAGAACAGGGCTGTTAGGTATGCGGACTTGCGACACTGACGAAGTATTCTCACTGTCATCAGACGAAGCTACATTTTCATGCGCTCATTTCATCACGTAGCAACGACAGAGCTCTCATGAGAGCTATTTGAATGTTGTTTTTCTATTAAAATTTCTATCTTACTTTTGGAGAATTTCGGGAAGTAAATGTGTTTGATAAGATAAGTGGATATCCTTCCTTGATTCCAGCAATATAAATAACTATCGTGTCAATTATTAAACTAAAATTTATCAAATTTTCGATTCTGAACAAGCCGTAGTGACGGAAGTATTAGAGAGAATTTGAGAAAAAAAAATCTCTGTAATTTTCTTGCCATCCGATGACAGAAAGGGAAGCACCTATGTAAGAGTCGCACGACACTTCATATTTACATTGACGATTTCCAGCCCTGCTCAAGAACAATCTTCAAACAAATGTTTGAGCCAGCCATGTTGTATGCTGTATAAACATGGACTAGCTGTTGCAATATCAGAAAGAAAGCTCTGCATAGGGTTCATAATAGAGGTAGAAACGGAGATTAGACGGTTGAAAAACAAAAAAGCCGCTGGAGTGGACCAACTTCCGAGCGAGTTGCTAAAATACGGTGGTGATGCACTGGCAAGAGCGCTGCACTGGATTATTTCCAAGATTTGGGAGGAGGAAGTATTGCCGGAGGAGTGGATGGAAGGTGTCGTGTGTCCCATCTACAAAAAGGGCGACAAGTTGGATTGCGCCAATTATCATGCGATCACAATTTTGAGCGCCGCCTACAAGGTACTCTCTGTTAAGTTGAAAGCGTTATTGTAAAGACGTGTATGCTAACTAGTGATTCCGAAACGCCAATTGTACTCTTTCGCCGTCGTATCATTTCTCGACCGTGACAAGTATGTACTATTGAGTTACATAATATATCCAATATTGAAACATTGAAACAAATGTCGAATAAAACTATTGATAATTTTAGACAAGAATCGTTGCAAATTTCTATTGCCACGATTATTGCGTTATATATTTAGATTATGTAAGGTTAAGTGAATTGAAAGTATATTTTCTTTTATAAGCAGGTGAAATCAACCCACCTGTGAAATTTCTGAACAGCTACAGCAAATGTAATGCAATATGTTGTTAACAAAATGTTAATGAAAACTTAATTTAGTTGCACAAAATACCTAGATAAAAGAAATGGATGTAGCGTTTGCAATGATATTAATAAAAAAATTTAAATAAATCTCAACTATCTCTTTAAAACTTAAAGATGAATCGTTTAAATTTCGAAGAATGATATTTAGATAGGTTATAGTTTTTCACATATTCATGCAAATTGCACAACACATTTTGCACCTTGACCAATTGGTTAAAATTGCGATTGTGACTGTGCCCATTTATGGCACAACCGGGACGACCCAACATTCTCAGTCCGTTCACGACGTGTGTCGTCTAAGCATAAGCCTGTTCCATTCCCGGCTGAACATGTCTCTGCACGTTGATTGCTTTAGTAGAGTCAGGGGGTTGCCGCCATATAACATTGTGGGCTCGTCGCTATTCCGTCGCACAGGTCGTTGCAAAAACCGTTTGGTGGAGTACACAACACAACATTGATCCCTAAATGGGGCTCATGGCTTATAACCGCCACTCCGTCGTCGTTCCCGTTTATTTTGCTCTGCCACGCAGAAGAGCGAGCATACCTAGGGTGACCATGTTTGCCTTAAACGCAGAGTATATTTTCACTCTAGAGTTTCTGGAAAATGTTACTGATATTACTGTTTGATAAAAGCTGGGGCCTGTCCTAATATCCCGAGCAGAACCACATAACAAGATTATAACAAACTCCTATCACCAGCAGTTAAAAATAACAGAAGTTGATAAAATTTTGCTATCAAGATGGCTTTGTTTTCAACTTGTTATATTTTGAGTAACACATTTATAACAACATTTATTATATTTTTGACATCGCATTTATAAGTTTGTTGCAAATAACATTCGATGTCATAAACAGTAACATAGTTTGCAATAATTTTGTTATTTTGTAACATCCTTGCAACACATTCTGTAATAATTTTGATGTAATTGTAACAGGGTTTGTTATATTTTAGTTTAATTTGGTGCAAATTATGTTAGAATTTATGTTATTTTAACTACTAACGGTACATGTTTTGTAAGAACTGGTGATATAAAAAAATCATATCAGGGGAACACATTCCGTTATAATCTTGTTTCTTCCGTCTGGTCAGGATATGTCTTCAATATCGAGTTATGGAGAGTTGACCGTACATACGAATGGAAGGCAAGGGAAGAAGAAGAAAATTAATAATAAAATTTAAAGGTAAAGCACACATAACAAACATGTCGCCACGACGTTTACACATGTACTAGCTTGTAGTTAATAATTTTGTCGTCAATTTATAGTTAGTATCGGGAAAAGAGTCCAACATTTAGGGTTCATTCAAATATAACGTAACGCAAAATTTGTCAATTTTATACCCCCTCCCTTCCTCACGTAACAGCTTTTGTATGGACAATTTTAAATTTTTGTATGGACCGTAACACTATGTAAGACCCCCTCCCTCCTCCTGTTGCGTTACGTAATATTTGAACGATCCCTTAGCTAAATAGTATACGATATATGAGAGAAAAATAGAGTGCATGTACTATAAACAGAGTATGGATGGTAACCCGAAGCAATCTGCAAAAAGCACTCCCCACATTTGGCATCGAGTTTCTTCGCAGTGCACAAAACAGAGTGAACGTTGATCGCCTTTTTCCGTTTGCTTGTTGTATTGCTTGGTTGCGCGGCCAAAGTTTTATACGGTATATGGCAAGGTCACAGAAGGCCGTGCTGGATCTCACACTCTCCATTCCTTCGTTTTCGTCTGCATGATGGGTTTGAATACCGACCGAAAGCGAGGCCAACTTAGTCTAGCGAAGGAAAGGAGTGCAAATAAAAACAATCCAACAAGAGTCACCACCAGTCGGACCAGAAAGAGCTCTGTGAGAAATGGAAAGAAAAATGGCTTTCGAAAAGGAAAGGCGAAAATTCAACTGCCTTTTTTGTTTTAAGTTGCGAACTGCAATCTGTAGCCCAGAAAGAAGAAACAAAAAATAGACTCAGTAATTTCACGGAACAAAAGCGGAAGACGTTGCGTGAGACTGTTATTTTGTGCAGAATCATGCCGCTTGCCCTAGATCTTGTTGCAAACGAATTGCCAGCAAGTTATGCAAACGTAACGAGTTGGCTCAATTGTCAATTCTTTTTACTAACCTCTAGTAAAATAATCTGACAATTTACAATTGATTGTTAAATGAAACAGATAAAATTTTTGTGGTTGATCGAAAAGAATATTTTTCCAAGTATAATACAATTTTACTACACTTCAATAACTTAATGTTAATATTATAAATCAATAAAAATGATTTCAATATTAAGGCTCAATGAAATTTCAATTCTCATAATGACAATTCGTACTAAAGGAAACTTTGCCGATTTACTAAATCCAAGGCATACAAAATGTATGGTAAAATTTAACAAGGTAGGCCCATTACTAGTGTAAACATTGAATTGGATTTCAAACATGTGACGTCATTCGTATCGTAGCTTATACCAAACGGGTCACTAGATCGATTTTTTCACAAATTTGTTCGAGGTGGATCAAAGCTTTTTCTTAACAACAAGCTTTCCATCTGCAAACAAATTTTCAGGTTGGCTATGTTTCATGCTGTACCAATATGGACTAGCTGCTGTGATACCAGGAAGAAAGCTCTGTAGATGAATCAAAAAATATTGAAAATGATTCTGAAGCTTCCTTTCTCAATTGTCAATTGCAATCTCCTATTGCCATGATAAATGCGTTAAGTTAATTTAGTTTAAATTTGGTTAAGTAAATTGAAATCGATTTTTTCGCTTATAAGCAGGTGAATTCAATTCAAATTAAATGTTATATGTTGTTAACAAAATGTTCACAAATGCTGTTGTGAACGAAAAGCTAGGTTTTTTCATCAGTGTTGTACAAAATACAACAGCGTGAAGTGTTACCGAACACAGAACACCTAAATATAAAAAATAAGGGGATATGTTCGAAATGATACTAATAAAGAAATAGGAGAAAAAATTGAAACATCATTTGAAAGTTTGATATAAACGTGATGTGAAAACAGTGCGCTATGCGGAATTGAGTGCTTATATAAAATAAACTGATAATGTTGAATTACTTATCGCACTGAGATTTGCTATAAATTAATATGAAGATATAGACATCTGGCATCAGAGCAGCGTATCTATAATTAGCGTCACGATTGAATCATGAAAATACTCCCCCAACAGCACAGGAAGCTTCAAACTCCAATTACAGCACCCTCCTCTCAAGAGCCCAAACCGGAAAATAAATACCCCGAACAGGACATGTGCTCGCACTCCAGCATCTATAGAATAACAAAGCTTGAAATTTCCAAAGAGCACCCAAAACAGTGGAAAATATTGCTCTAGTCTATATGGAAGTGAATGCACGTTGGGATGAAATGTGTATCACCACAGCATATGGCACCAGAAGAAAGGATATGAACAAAATCGAAAAATAGAACAACTGCTCATAGGGTACGAGGAATTCCATTTGGGACTTTGTTCATTCTTTCCCTTTCGGTTTGGCTCTATTTATAAAATTGAGGAATTAACACATGCGCCCCAGATACGGTATTTCCTTCTATTCATCAGTATTGTCTGGCTTACCAACCAAGAGCTAAGGATGGTAGTATGTGAGTCCCACTGCACCATTGGACTGCAGTTATTGGATTTATTTTAAGAAACTTTATTCTGTAAACTTTTGTCTGAAGGGTGGAGCGGATAGAAATATAGGAATTCAAATATATGCAGTTTAAAGGTTTATTCTTGAAGTTTTTGGTAAATGTCTTTACGGTATCTCTGCAAAAAAAATAGTTTCTTCAAAAACTTTCCAATTATTCAAGGTTTTTTTTTACAGTCTTTTTTCACATAGGGTAGGTGTACCAGTTATGGCCATAGTGGTTTCCTATTTCGCCATACGTGTTAACGAGAAATTATTCACATTTTGAAAAGTTTAGTGTGTTTTAGCAGTAAGATAAAGGATGTATCTTGATGCTGAAACATTCAAAAATATTAAAAATGTGAAAGTTGTCGAAATAACACATATGGCCAAATAGGGAATAACTATAGCCATAACTGGTTCACTTTCCATAATATTAGTTTTTCAATTTCTCATCGCAATAAGCTGTTTTTCATCACGCCAATCTGTCATGAAACGGCCTACTTTCCAAAAATTGCGTAAACTACTATTACGCAACGTTTTTTTCATTACGCAACTGTAGCGTTATGAATCATTACACGACAATTTACAGAAATTGAAAAATAATGGTGGATGCATCCCGATATGATTTATGATACATTCTAGAGTCTTCTTTGAAATTGCAAAAATTGATGTACGCCACTCGTTGTAGAACTCGACTTTCACAACACTCGTTGTAATTATCCAACTCGGCAAGTCTTGTTGGATAAATGTACGACTCGAGCAGCAGCTTGTTGTTTAAACTACTATTACCTAGAAATGTTCAAAATGAAGATGTTTACAACAAGAGTTTAAATTTATTAATATAAACCCCTCTAGCTTCATTTTTTACCGCTTAAAAATATTCAAATCGAGATAACTTTTTTGTTTCTCGATATTTTTGCACCATTCTTTCACAAATTCTCAAAAAACTATTGATAATTGGTCATCTGGATCCAGAGATATTAATAAATTACTTGGGGCACCAAAACGTAGCTATAACCCACGTAAATGTCTCAGGATACAGTATTTTTATCGTATTCGGATATTCACTCTTTGGAACAATACCGTGGTGAATCTAAATCCGGACGGTACCAATATCCGGACACTCTCGTAATTTTCATCGATTGATGGAAACATTTAATGAATATACGTTCAGTTTACTTTATATTCTCTACTATTAACATAACTGATCATTGTACATTCATTTGTAATCTAGTTACCATTGCAAAATAGGGAATAATAACGAAAACAAAAAATTGCTTCAGTCAAATGTCTTTTCTTTGCTGTGCAAGTGATTTTGAAGGTAGCGTCGACGAACGAACCACAACTTGTAGTGAACGATAATATTTGAGAATTTTTATTAATAATGTTAAGTTTTCTAACATGTTTTGTTCACGAAGTGATAGTTATCATATGTGGTATCATATTCCTGAAATATGTAGTAAATATCTATTAAAATTGGAAAAAAGTGTCTGTCCGGTTTTGGAGCCAAGTGGATTTAAATCCGGACATTGAATATAAACCGTATATTTTAATGGTGTAATAACATTATCTACAATAAAAACGAAAAAAAAACATAAAACACTATCAATATTTATGGAATGAGTGTTCAAACCATTGCGATGCACCGTTTTGTGTAGAACAGTTGTAGAAATCAGTGATGGTTGCAACTCGAATCACAGGCGTTTCAGTTCAGGTAACCAAATCATATATTAATCCTACATTTCAATAGCTTCAACTAAAACAGGATAAATGCATTTCATAAATTTAATGCACAATTAAACTTCAAGAAAATTACGTGATCAATTTCAATAATTCCATGTTAATATGCAGCTGTCCGGATTCTGATTCAAAAGTGTCCGGATTTATAGACATGATTTGCTACGGGTGTCCGGATTTAAGGACAAGACAACCCTAATTGTTTTAACTATTTTCATGATAAAATCTCAACTTTTATAGGAAATGTTATCAATTATACTTAGATCTGGCATAAAACTGTTCGCTAGATGCAAAGATTTTAATTTAATATGAAAAACACTTAGCAAAAATGAAGGTTGAAGATTTGTGCCTTCTCAAGCGTCCGGATATTGATGCACCACGGTACATTATTGCAAGTGTGTTGTGAAAGAATGGAGCAATTTGGTGCAGCCGTCTTTGAGTAATGATCATTTACATATGTTTCTGGTACCACCCTGGACAAATAAACATCTTGAAAACTCTAAAAATCCTCATATCGTAATTTTCAGATTTCTCCAAGAATTCTGAACCAATTTGTATGATTTTTTCAGAGTAGCTCCTTATTAACTGGTATTGTGTAGTGCACATTTTATTTATCTTGATACATTGATTGAATGGCCGCCAAAAACATTTTATATGGAAAATGTCGGTTCCCCAAAGAACATTGGAATATCTTTAAAACCAGATCACCAATGATTAATATTGACCCGGATTCTTAAAGTAGAAGAGTTTTTTGAGATCTCGTGAAAAAATGGTGCATAAATATCGTGAAACAAAAAAGTTAATCGCGATTCGAATATTTTTTGGCGATAAGAAATGAAGCTAGAGGGTAGAGGTAGAGGGGATGTAACATATCTCTCATAGCTATGTTTATTGAATCTGTAAAAGATGTCTGGGGCTTAATCTCTCATAAAAATCTTTGAAACAAACTTTAAACCGTTGTTTCTAGCTAAGCGTCAAAAGCCACACGGCTTACAAAATTGGCCAAAAATACAGCCCACATAGCTACAAAAATAATTTAGTAATATTTGTTGGTTCATTTCGCGATCAAGAGCTTTTTTACTGAGATAAAAAGGCTTGAAATGGCTGAACACTATGTGTTGCTTATCAGTAAAAATGATTCTGTGATGTTTTGTGATAAGTTTGATAATAGTTTTGTCTTCTTAAATCAACTGATTCATAAATTGTGGGTGATTCAACTGCGTGGGGTTACTGTATTGCATATTATTATATCGCATATAACATATAGCACATAACATATTTTTTTCTACTTTGGCAGCAACACCAGCTTCTGCACCTTCCATCTGTCTGGGAAGCAGCCTTCCGCTAGACACTTCTGCAACGCTGTCCTGTATATGTCTGGGAACGCCAAGATTGCTGCCCTTAGCGCTACGTTAGGGATACCATCTGGTCCGGGAGCTTTGTTCAGCTTCAGTCCTTTCGCAACCGTTATCAGCTCGGCGTTAGACACTTGAATACCGACATTTTCTTCATCTACGTCAGCGTACGGTGTGAGCGGCCACGCGGTGGGAGCATGCGTAGGAAAGAGACGGTCCACTATCGCCTTCAGTTTGTCGGGGCACATTTCAGCTGGGGTAACTGAGCCCTTGATCTTTGCCATCACTACCGGGGGCAGTATGGACACCCCCTGTATCTTTGCATAGGTGAATACTTTTACACTTTCAATGCAAACAATATTTCAGTTGCCGATCGGAAGAGTAAACTATCCATTAAAATTTCAGAAAAAAAAAACGTTTAAAACATTGATTTTAAATCGAAAAATTGAGCATGATTTTATTTGGTTCGAAAATTATAACATTCACACCTCACTTAATAAGGTTTCAGAAACAAATGACTGCAAGTTGACCGATAATGTAGCTCTTGATTGAATTTTCAATTATTTATGCTATATTCAAAAATATAGTCGATTTTTTTCTGGTACTTTTAAACATTGAAAAACTTATATGGAAATTTCTTATACTGTTGGGGCAATATGGACACCGGGTGGCAAAGTAGAGCTGGCACTTCAAAGAGGAAGAAATATAACTTCAAACACAAAATTATCCAAAAATATTTAGCATTCAATGCAATAATTATGAAGTGGAACCACAAATCGGTTGAAAATCGTCAATTCTTGATTAAAACTAACCTGGAGGCAATATTGAAAGCATCTCTACGAAAAATGTCGTAAATTGATTTTAATCATATTTTCAGTGGCACAGTGACCTGTCACTATGGTTTCCTGAATATGTACTTCATTTTCCGAGGTTTTGAGAACGATCGCAGGACGATTTTCCTATAAACATTGAGGTGTCCATACTGCCCCATGGAGGTGTCCATTTTGCCCCGCTAGCTTGATGGCGACTACGAAATATAAGCTTTTTTTAAACCTTTTTTTGAAAACAAAATATTTTTTTCCTGATTATGTAACCATGTCTAACAAATGCTCAAGAACTTTAAAAAGCAGACTGCACATAAAAAACAGTATAATATTCATGTTTTTACAGTCAAAATAGGCAAATTCCTTAGGGTGTCCATTAGTGTGGGACAAAATTTAGATTCTCGCTCCAGTCCACTTTTTGGATTTATAAGACAATTTACACCGTCTTCAGCCAAAGGCTGCACAGACTGAACAAATCACAAACATTAGGCAACGGACAACACGGAACACCCAGTAGTCCAGTGTTGAATTTTTCGTTTGACGAAAAGTTTCCACCGACTGGAGTGGGAATCGAACCCACGCTTCGTGGCACAATACGCCTAAACGACTGATGCCACTAACCGCAAGGCCATGAAGCCCAAGATTTCATTTAGGTCCCATAACAACTGTGCAAAATTTCAGCTCGATCGGAGAAACTATATTTTAGCGCCAGCCGTTCAAAGTTTGTATGGGATTTACTATGGGAAAACTTACTTTTGCAAAGAAAAATCGCCAGAGGTCGCCCATTGAACTCTATAAAAATTCTGAACACAGACCTCGATAGGTATTTTTACGATGAAGAATATTGCCGAAGACTGCGAAACAATCCGACACTTGTGAAAAAAGTTATTCAATGAAAACCTATTGGCAACGCGACGTTGATTAACCCGTAAAGGAATAACAATAATAACAAAATCGGGCAAAATTTCCGAATAGTCTATGCTTAATAACTTTCTTCACAAGCATCGGATTGCTTTGCGGTCTTCGGCAATGTTGTTCATCGTAGAAATACCTATCGAGATCTGTGTTCAGAATTTTTATAGAGGTCAATGGGCGGCCTCTGGCGATTTTTCTTTGCAAAAGTAAGTTTTCTCATAGTAAATCCCATACAAACTTTGAACGGCTGGCGCTAAAATATAGTTTCTCCGATCGAGCTGAAATTTTGCACAGTTGTTATGGGACCTAAATGTAATCCAAAAAGTGGACTGGAGCGAGAATCTAATTTTTTCATATAACCGTGTCCCAGGCTAGTGTCCATACTGCCCGTGTCCCTCTACTCAATAGGCGTTGTTCCAGGGATTTGCGTCAGTTTCCCGGCACAACTTCTTGTAGCAGTTCGTTTAACTCGTCGCTATCTCCCGTTTGAACGCGGCTCTGGCCAGTCGGTAGGTCACTTTATGCTCTTCCATGCTGGCTTCGGATCTAGCACGCGTTTTCTGGCTCTTAAGCAGGCTGCACGAAGGGTGCACGCTATGTCTAAACTAGTGGATTATAGAGATCGAATGTACCTCGGATTTTTTTCCGCTAGAATCTCAGTATTTGGTCTATAATTTCATAATCGGAAGGTAACAAAATATTCTATCGGTGAAATTTTTCCCATACATTTTGTATGGACTGAAATGTGTAGGAAAACGTACTTTTCATTGATTCTCAAAGTCTGTATATGAAACAATAGCTAAAAAGTGGAAAACATCTAAATTTTACCGATGGGTTATTATAAAACCTTCCGATTTATAATCCAATTACTGAACTCTAGCGGAAAAAATCCGAGGTATTGCTGTGTGCGTTTGAAATGCAAATATCAAATGCGGGAACACCAAATGCGGTAATTATTATTATTATCTTTATTAAAGAGACTTTCAGCTCAGATCGTGGCTGGTTCGTCTCTAACAATGCGGTAAGATTTTTACAAGAAATGCGATGTCAAAGATAGATTTTTCTTGCTAGGACGGCGATGATTTTTATAATCGTTGCTAGGTGTCCTTTGATTGTTTTGTGTTACCGCATTTGGAGGACGATTAGTCAAGATTTGCATCTCAAATGCAAACAGCAATACATTCGATTTGCATAATCTGCTGGTTTAGACATAGCGTGGGTTGCTGAGTCTGTCGTTCCACCAGTATGCAGGACGCCGCTGATTCCTTGGCTCCAATTTTTTGCGTAACAGCTGCACACGAAGATTCCGTTAATTTTAACGATCACGAAACCTCGTATCAGCGTTCGACTACTTCTTGGATAGGGAATCGGCCCATTATTTGGATCGCCATCGTCTCTGCTCTGTCTGTTACCCAATTGCCGTTACCGGGAGAAACTTGATATGGATCTGCAATGATCGCAATGTCGCACTTTGTTTCCGTTGTAGACTGCCACAACTGTTGTTGTGCGGCGTCGCAATGATTGAGGTTCACCTGCGTTATCTTCATCATCATTAATGCGCTGGGATCAGTTTCAGCGGGCAGACCGACCATCCCACCTTGACCTTATCTGATGGACTGCGGTGCTTCTTCCAGGTTGTATTGAGACAACAGTGCACTCCTCACGTCGTCTTATGTTGTGATCTCATTCAGTTCTCTACATTCGATCACTGCCTCCTTGAGATCTTGATAGTCGTATCTTTTTTGAGCTCTGCCGTTCGCTGACGCACTCATTGTCGCTTATCTGCTTTTTGGGATCTTCCTGTTCTCCTAGTGTATTCCTCGATCTTTTTTTTTCGAACGGGTGGTCAGATAGCTCGTAGGCGTCTGCTGTGAAACAGCTGTTGCATTCACCGAAATCAATGCTTTTTCGGCTTTTTCCGCTCTAATCTGCAATTCCTTCTGTGAAAATTGTTTTTGGTCTTGACGAACTTATAGAGTTCATTGACCTTCCGCTTTACTTCCGACAACTCTGACTTCTCATGCTGCCGGTCATCTTGAACAGTGCTTCTCCCCGACTTTGGTGTGAACACTTGACTCAGAAAGCCTACATTCTACTGGTTTCCTGGTGGCTCACTCAGTGTGCTGAATCTGCTAGTGCTACCGTCTGTGGTATTACTGGCGATCTCTGCATCTTTCCGCTCCTTGCGAATACTATCGCGTCTTCATTTCCTCCACTAGATTCTCCATCCAAAACGATTATTTGCTCCAATTGGGTCCCCCCTTTGGGCCCCTTCGGGCCGCAGTTTCCTCATTGTCCTATTCACCGTTTCAAGTTGGTGTCACCCTTCCTTACTCAGGGAACAGTAGAGTACGCTGCCAGCCCACGACTGTCAGTCGACGTATCCAATCCGTATTCCGTGTCCTGTCCGTTGTTCTGCGCTGAGACCAGTATACAATAATCAGGATTTTACTGCCATCCATCCGGTTGGCACTCCAGAGGGCTAAGGTACTTTGAAAGTGGTACCAGGGCTACTTGTAGATATGTGTGTTTTTTTGTAGAGATTCAACAGAGCCCACTGCTGAACCCCGCCACATCCTAGGTAGACCATGCTTGAGCCCCTGGTCAGATGGACCAGACGCTCGGCCACCTCCCGAAGGAAATGCTAAAGGTGGGCCTGTATGTACGAGTTTCGCTTGGAAAAGGTAAGAATCTCAAGCTCCCACCTGGCACCTCCCCTCACGCTAGCTGATGTCAGAAGGACAACAGTGCTCAAGATGCACTACCAGCTAAGTACGCAACCCTTAGCTGGCGGTCTTTGTCATCATTAGACCCATGGAAGCGTGAGGTAGGGGTTTGTGAGTTGTGTTGGACGCTCTTTCCTAGTTGTCGACTCACCATTTTGTAACCCCAGAGTGAGGGCAGTGCACGTTTATTATGCTGAAGTTGAGGAACCTTTGAGCCTCAACTTGCACATTCTCTCATTGATCGGACACCACCCGATCACGCGCCTCTGGGTATCACCCATCACTATAAAAACTGTTCCCAGCTCGTGTGTGTTGCCGCAGCTCTGGTAGATAGTATGGTTACCTCTAAACTTTCGCACCATTGATTCCTTCCAACACACTTCCTGCAACGCTACGATGCCGAATCCGCGGTCCTTCAGCACGTCGGCGAGTATGCGTGTGCTCCCGATGAGGTTGAGAGATTTTTCCACGTACCGAGCTACCAATCGCGAGTCCTTTTACATCACTGTGGTCTTCGCCGATTGTACCGGTTTGTATTCTCTCGTTGATTATTCGTTGCTTGATTTTTTTTACGGCTGGCTTGCAGGGCTTGACACCAACCACCTAGATTTTCGGAGGACCATAGTGCGAAGTTCAGCTTAGAGTCCTTCTGTGGCACTCGGACGATGATCAGCTGCCCCTGACATGGGGAACAGACACTGTTGTGAGCCGCTCCTAACATAAAATACAGACGCTCCAGGTTTGCAGAAGCAAAAGCAAAATTTTCCATTCAACGAAATCTTATAAAAATCCAATAAAATTTGGTTCAATTCAGGAAATATATTGGCTTCTCAGTCTTGACAAAATTAAAAAAAATAAAAACTGTTATTTTATTTTGTCCAACGTTTCGGTCCGTTTGGGACCTTCCTCAGGGACTGGCTGGCCCTAAACTGACTGCGGTCGTGTGGGAAAAATCGATCCACCAGACAGTTACAGGTTCTACCGAACCACACTGGACGACAGAACTGTAACAATTGAGTCCCTGAGGAAGGTCCCAAACGGAGCGAAACGTTGGACAAAATAAAATAACAGTTTTTAATTTTTTAATTTTGTAAAGACTGAAAAGCCAATATATCACCAACAAGGAACTACAGTCGAACTACCAACGATACTATTCAGGAAAGTCGATGAAGTTACGTGGAAAAATAAAGCAATTTTCAGCATATTTTGTACATTGTTTTCAGACCAATAACGAAATGTAATGATAAACTCAAAAAGAAAATATGTTTTATCATTTTTACAAAAAGCAGGGGTGGTACACTTGGCCCACCGTTCGTTAATAAAAGCTACAAAGCACTATCAAAGCTCGGTAAGAAAATATGGGATTTCTGATCATTCCGCCTGAATTTTCTGCTATATTTCCTGTATAATTTAGTTAAGTTTTTTTTTAATAACTGTAGCTAGTTATTACTGATGAGGCAATCTAGTGCATTTCAAACTTTCCATAAATAAACTCTGAAAATCTCCGAACGTTTTTTTGCATGAAAAAGGCGCCAGTCGTCAGGTAAAATTCCATCAATAACTTGCAAAAAAAGTTCACTGTCCTGTTTATTCGGACGAAACATCACATTATTA
Source organism: Aedes aegypti (assembly GCF_002204515.2). Taxonomy (NCBI): domain Eukaryota; kingdom Metazoa; phylum Arthropoda; class Insecta; order Diptera; family Culicidae; genus Aedes; species Aedes aegypti. Next base: position 253,053,845 of record NC_035108.1, read on the forward strand.
CATTGCTTATTTGACTTCTGTGTCCCGTAGGTTGCTGTTTGGCTCTTGAACAGGTTTGCCAGCTGAGAGAGTAGCAACGAATAATTTCTTCAATATCTGCTGTCGAAGCCAAGCACACATCATGGAACGAGGTTTCACGTGATCGCAAAACCGACCACGCAAAACTGTAGACCGTTGGTCCACTGGTTGTCTATAGGATAGGTGTTGACCGAAACAGGTTTTCAATGTGTCATTTTTTACCATTACCTGATCGGGTACACCAACGGTTCGTCCAGGTAAACTAGTGTAATTATTGATGTGACTCAATGATAATAATAATCTAGATACTTTGCGTCTATTCTAAACAACTTAGATGAAACACATTGAAGTTCATACAGAAGACCGTGTTTGCCAATTTTTTCGACTTGAGTTAGAAGTGCCTAGTATGAAATAATAACTCTTTAATGGGAATAATCACCGACAATGTCGACGGAAGTACCGAACCGCAAAAAGGACAGGTGATGTTTTTTGTGGCCTGCCCTTGCGGTAACTGCTGACGCAAAAACAACGACAATCGTGTGCACTCATGGGAACGGGGCTTTTTTACCACTTTGGTTATTCATATTCAACCCTGATCAGGATCAGTACCGTAAAACGGGGGAGGTTTGATCGCATTTTGGACAAAAATCTGACTATTTCTGCACTATATCTTTATTGTTTTACTTTATATTATTAAAAAAAACAAGTACTGGTATCTTAGTTGTTAATATTGAATAACGATTAATTTCGAATGGACCTATTATATTTCATATAATATGAACAAATGCAAATCCACAATCCAACATTGAAGTTGGGACAGGATTGGAGACTGTTGATAGTCAAAGCTGTGTGTTAGATTTTATGCATTATGAACATAATTTATAGAGAGATAAAAAGCAACTAACTCAATAAATTGTGGATACAGAACTAAAATAGCTACCCGCATTATCAAAGATACCCCAATTCACGGTACATGCACACTTCTTAACAACCTTCGCTTTGAATATAAGCACAAAAAAAAGTGTTAGGAATGTTAATGCTACTTTTACGACCGAAAATTGACCTCACCCACATGGCTAATTGTCATGCAGATGCAAAGTGGAAAAACAACTTGAGGTCTTGCCGCCCTGCAGCCAAACCAAACAGGACCTGCTCGCCTGCCTGAAGGATAACGTTGTAGGACAGGAAATTCTTCACGCCCCGTGCTTCTGACGTTGGACAAAACTAGTTCCTCTCATCGAATGCGGTAATCCGTTCTCGTCTTATCAGTTTCAATTATGCAGAGCCAGCAGGAAAGGGAATCGGGCCTGTTTTTGTCTACGCTGTCCTAAACAACCACCGTAAACATCACCCAATCGTCAGGGATTCGTCATCGATTCGTAACAAGAAGCTTATTCATGTTGCGCTCTGTTTGGGTCAATGTTTGTATCCTTGGCAACAAAGTGCAGTGCAATGGAGGAGGTCTGGAAGATAAGTCACTTATCTGTGTCTACCTACCGTGAATGGAAGAAGGTGGCCCGAAATAAACAGAGCGGTTGCCAGATAATTCAATATCAACTTTGCATCATTCCAAACATTACATTCGTTTCTTATATCTAGGCGTTAGAAAACACTATCATCCTAATTTGGTGAAACTAAATTGAGCTTTTATTAACATTTTGTTAACAACATACATATCACATTTCATTTGCCGTAACAGTTCTTATTTTTTTCAGATTCAGACTTGGAGTTTTGATAATTAACCTGAAGTGTACGATTTTTCAGATAACTTTAGATTATTATAATAATGTATGTTGGAAAATTAAAGTTTTTTAATTTTACAACCAAGAATTCGTGCCAAGCATTGTCAAATGCTTTTTCTATGTCTAGAAGAGCAAGACCAGTAAAATAGCCTTCAGAATTGTTGGAATGAATCAAATTTGTAACACGTAAAAGTTGACGAGTTGTTGAATGTATTTGGCTGTTCATTGACAAAAATTGAATTTTCGTTGATGCTTATTTATAAGGGTTTACTTACATCAATTATTTATCTTGATAAAACCTCACCAATTCAATCGGTTCATGGCCTCTTCTCTCCATCCTCGACTTCGTCCCACGCTCTCCAGGTCCTGGAGCACCTGGTTAATTCACCTAGCTCGCTGTTCCCCACGCCTTCTTGTCCCGACCGGGTTCGTGGCGAACACCATCTTTACAAAGCTGTTGTCCGGCATTCTTCCAACATGCTCTGTCCAGCGTATCCTTCTAGCTTTAGCCATCTTCAGGATACTGCCCGACTGACACACTTGTTATAATTAAGGCATATTAACTGAAATATGACTAAATATAGTCGTATAAGAGTTAATCTGCATCAACTGTAACATGTGTGTTCCTTGGGTGGGTTCGCCGAAGAGTTGGGCGATCTCGTTCTTCGCCGCCACACGCCGTTCTCCTGCACGCCGCTGAAAATCGTCCTTAGCAGTCGACGTTTGAAACCTCAAGAGCTTGCAAGTCCTCCTCTAGCATAGTCCACATATCATGCCCGTAGATGACTACCTGTCTTATGTGCGTTTTGTACATCGTGCATTTGGTGCGGGGGTGAATCTTTCTTGACCGCAGTTACTTCTGGAGCCCACTGATGATGCGCCTTCGTATTTCCCGACTAACATTGTTGTCAACCATCAACAAGGATCCGAGGTAGACAAACTCGTTCACCACCTCGAAGGTATCCCCGTCTATCGTGACACTGCTACCTAGGCGGGCACTGTCGCGCTCAGTTCCACCTACCAGCATGCATTTTGTTTTCGACGCATTCACCCAACTCTTGTTGCTTCGCATTTCAGGCAGATGAAAAAATCTGCCACCGTTTCAAATTTTCTCCCAATAATATCCATGACACCTTCAAGCACACTATTGAACATTGCCATCGCCCATCGCCCTGCCGTAGTCCCCGCCGAGACTCGAACAAACTGGAGTGTTCGCCCGAGATCCTCATGCAGTTTTGCCATCGTTGCATTAATCAATCTTGCCAATCTTCCCGGGAAAGCTGTTCTCGTCCATGATCTTCCATAGCTCTACACGGTAAATACAGTCGTATACCGCCTTGAAATCGATGAACAGGTGGTGCGTAGAAACCTGGTACTCACGGCATTTATAGAGGATTTGCCGCATGGAGACGATCTGGGCCTATGTCGAGCGGTGGTAGATGAAACCTGCTTGATAACTTCACACAATCTCGTTTGCTATAGGTGATAGACGACGAAAGAGAATCTGGGATAGCACTTTGTAGGTGGCGTTTTGGATAGTGATTGCACGATAATTTTCACACTCTAGTTTGTCGCCCTTCTTGAAAATAGGGCATATAACGCCTTGACTCCACTCCTCCGGTAGCTGTTCCGTTTCCCAGATTCTGACTATCAGCCGATGCAGACAAGTGACCAACCTGTCCGGGCCCATCTTGATGAGTTTGGCTCCGATACCATCCTTGCCAGCGGCCTTGTTATTCTTAAGCTGTTGAATGGCATCCTTAACTCCCCCATCGTGGGAGCTGGTTGGTTTCCACTGTCTGCTGTGCTGACGTAGCCATCGCCTTCGCTGTTCTAACCTTTCTGTGCCTGTGTTTTCTGCGCCATTCAAGTGTTCATCGTAGTGCTGCTTCCACATTTCAATCACCTCGCGTCAATATGCTCCCATCCTTATCCCAGCAAATTTCAGCTTGCGGCACGAAGCCTTTGCGGGATGTGTTGAGCTTCTGATAGAACTTCCGCGTTTCTTGAGAACGATACAGCAACTCCATCTCTTGGCATTCCACCTCTTCCAGGCGGCACTTTTTGTCCTGGAATAGGCGGGTTTGCTGTTTCCTCTTCAGTCTGTATCGTTCCACATTTTGCCGCGTACCATGATGCAGTATTGTAGCCCGCGCTGCATTCTTCTCCTCCAAAACCTCCTGGCACTTCTCGTCGAACCAAACGTTTCCTGACCTCCGTTCCACATATCCGATAATGCTTTCGGCAGCGACGTTAATGGCTGCTTTGACTGTCCTCCAGCAGTCCTCAAGAGGGGCCCTATTGAGCTCGCCCTCATACGGCAACGCTGCCTCAAGATGCAGCGCGTATGCATTGGCGACATCCTATCACTATGAAAGCTGTTCCCAGCTCTGGTAGATGGTATGATTACCTCTAAACGTGCGCACAATCGAATCTGTCCAGCACACCTCCTGCAGCGCTGCGATGCCAAAACCGCGGATCATCAGTACATCAGAGAGTATGCGTGTGCTTCCGATGAAGTTGAGAGATTTGCAGTTTCACGGAAGCTCGGTATTCCAATCGCTAGTCCATTTCCGTCACTGTGGTCTTTGCCGATTGATTCGGTCCGTATTCTCTAGTTGACGTTCCTGTGCTGGTGTGTCTTTACGGTTAGCTTGCAGGGCCCGACACCAACCCCCTAGATTGCCAGAGGACCATTCCCCCTTAATGTTCGGAGGACCATAATGCGCAATAACTAAATTTACAAATTTGAGTTTGATCTTGTCTTTTTGAACGCTAAGTTTAAATCAATAATAATTAAAGTTTTCATAAAAAATGAAGTAATTAGCAGGCTTGGTTCCAGTGGCAGAGTAAATGTAACAAAAATCTCTTTTTGACATGGTGAGCTCAAAATAAGTAATTTTAATCCGTGATTATAAATACAAAAGTATGAATAAAAACAACTGTTCGATATTGGCGACATGATTTTTTTTTTTGAAATTTTGCCAAAATCAAACGATAGTGCCCGTTTGATTTTGGCAGAATTACCTTATCAAAATTTATAGAGTCCCTTTCCTAGATGTTGTTGAAAAAAATAAAATATTTAGAGATATTTCTAAGACCTGTTCACTACAAATTCTCTTGACTGTTTCATCCTAAATTTCCTTTGTGACAACATGTCGTTTTCTGGAATGCGTTCGCCATGCCAAATATACTCTTATACAATTTTTTGTTTACCTTGATGCAATTGACCAGAGCTAAGTATAATTTTATTTTTAGAATATCAGTTTGTCTAGTGGCAGAAGTCCTTCAAATTTAAATAATAAAGAAATTTGAAAATGTCTTTGAAAGGCATATGTTGAACTTCTATATAATTTTTTAACCTTTGATGCTGGTTTATAAATTAAAAAAAGAGCAATTAAAAACATTTTTGAGAAATTTAATTTTGAGCTCAAAGTTCCTAATTAAAGACTTACGGTTTTACAACTTTTGTTCTGATGATGTACGCCGTCGATGATGTCGTGTTGCACCCAGGATCGTCATGCGACAGATTAGCTGCACCCGAAGATACAATTTCCTGACCGGTGGTGTCACGTGCCTCCTTGAGAAGCGACAACTTGTTGCGTAAGCTCTCCTATCGCGTGACCCTTGCGACTCGATGAGTAGTGTCGGTTAAGAGCGACGGCAGTCGATGTTGCAGTGGAGCTAGTTTGATGAACGGCGTCGGCTGATAGCTGAGCGCGCCAACGTTCTTTTTCAGCTTGAAACTGAAGTCGAGGCTCAAACGAGAATTCCAGCGGGCTATGATCGTCTGCGTGACTAAAGCGTCGGGATTTGCACGCACGTTAGGCGACGTACTAACACGGGGAGGGGCATGCAACTTAGGGGTCGCTCTCGCTGGCGTGCATGCGATGCGAGGTGAGCGATCGTGATGATGCGGGGGGGGGGATTTGGTTATTCAGAATCAAAGAAAAAACCCTTCGTTGAAGGGAAAGCTACCCATCAACGCTATTAGGATTTCAGCTACTAAATAACTTCACGATTTCGCTTACCTAGGCTTTTTTTTTCACTGAGCACAGATCAAAATTTGGTGAACTTTCGCATACGGTGTATAAATTCTGAAAACTACACAATTTGGTTTCATAAACTATAATCCGGCCATCAAGATTATCTTCTCACCTTAAACTTTCAAACTGAATAGCTAATCAAACCTTCTACTGATCTCCTACAGTGTGTCTATCAACTTCTGCGACGATTTGCTTTCACTAGGGCTTTCCAAAACTGATTGATGGCTTCCACCCAAAACTGCCCCATCTAGGCCCAGTAAACGATTCCCAAGTTAACGGATTCTCGTCTGATGCATCGGATGATCCTGTTGTGAACAAAAAGTGGCCAATCAAACTCCGCCACGTGTAACGCGATCCAGAGATTCTTTTTTCCTCTCCAGAGCAGGTGCTGCAATCCCTATTGCGGTCCATATCGCTTGGGCGTGAGCCATCTCACATAGCAAACACTCATGCTCATTCCGTTACGCTACCTGATTTGGGATTTCAGAGAATTTCGAATGGAGCCATAAATTACGTAACGCGAGTGTCGCAATCTCCCCCTTTCTTGAGAGCTAGTACTCAAAAATGCTGTCAATTGTATTTTCGGTTGGGATTCCTATGGAATCTCCCAGCTGATCAGTAAAAAGTCGTTACAAGACTACAGCTCAGCTTCCAGGCTATATCTCCACGAAGAGGTTCTGCTTCTGCGTCCAGGCTCTGTCTCCTAGTCCAGGTTCTGTTTCCTTATGGTCACTCTTCGAATCAGCCTCAGTATGGCGCCAAGATTTCAAGAGTATCCATTTCAAGTTTCTGGATAGAACCTTTACATTGCTTTATAGAGTGATGTTGTTGAAATTCATAAATTTTGAGCCGTCGCACGATATGAGTGAGTAGGCTTACAAAAGTATTCCACTGAGGCCCTGTCGGAACCGATTCCGGGGTATCCGGATGTGGCCAGAACCTCATACTGGTCTTTGGCATAAAAGCTATGATGTTCCGGGTGAAAAATCATGAATTTTGAGCTGTCGCACGGTAGTATTCTTTAAGTTTCAGAAAATGTCCTCTTTGGGTACATTCAGGAACCGGTGCCAGGTGACCGGGTATCCGAAATGGCCAGAATCAATGAGAACCAACGTCATTCGACCTTCTGGCAGCTTTTCACTTATAGAAAGTACCCAATGAATAATTTTCTTACCGCTTATCTTGAAAAATCTCGGTGAACTATCACTTCCGGAACGAATATACCCCATTTGAATCCGGTATAACTCCGGAACCAAGTGGCCAATCTCATTTCTTCCGGAACACAATAAATCTTGAGGAGTATGCGGTTCGTTTGAGACCAAAAGATCCAAAATTGATTAATAATTGGCCATGTTATGATTTTTAAAGTTCATTTTTAATGAAAAGTCAGACGTTGGGGGTTTGAGAGTTAAAATTGTGCGCGCCTCAAACTGCATAGCAAGTCTTTGAGCTTATTCGTGGTTAGTTAGTGTTAATTTGAAAGAGGAAAATTCAATGCCGAAATTGGCTTCTGAGGATTTTTCAATATTTCAGATTATTTCCAAAAAGGCTTAGAACCAGGCTCCAATTGAGAAATTTTGTTTTCAAAATTTGTGTTGCTTAAGGTGAAACAGTTTGGAATCATCTTCTAAGATTGCACTGAAACTTCAAAGGCACAAATCTCGCGAGAAAAGCATCCAACAACAGTGAACTTTTTATTTTGGCTTTGTGCACTAGCAGAAAGCTTAAAATAAGAAGATCAGAAACGTTTGTCAACTATTTCTTCAGTTTAGTGCCTTTGAAAACGTGAGTAGGGGCACAAGTCGGCCATTGTGACGGCCATCTTTGGATTCCAAGATGTTTCACCTTAAGGTGAAACAGTTTGGAATCAATTTCTAAGATTGCGCTGAAACTTCAAAGGCACAAATCACGCGAACAAAGCATCTAACAACAGTGAACTTTTTATTTTGGCTTTGTGCACTAGCAGAAAGGTTAAAATAAGAAGATCAGAAACGTTTACCAAATATTTCTCCAGTTTTGTGCCTTTGAAACGTGTCTGGCCCAGCTCACTATGGGAGAAAAATAAAGTTGTATGATTCCACGGGGCACCCTCCAGGATTATTTCTTGGGGTTAGACGAAGCCTTTCTGAAAAATTCAGCTCATTTGGTTGTTCCATGAGCTGGCGCAATTGAATTGAAGTTAATATGGGATTTTCAGCTCAAACATATGAGCAACAGCACATCATCTACTGTTTGGTTCAGGAAAAATGATGATCGCGTTCAATTGGACCCAGAATGTCAAAAACACTATTTGATGTAATAGAGAAGAATATTGTAGAAGATTGTACCATGATTAAAATTAATAAAGATGGTGTTTTAACCATCAGAAGTATATCATGCAATACTGCTTGTATTTCTTCAACATAGCTTGGAGGTAGCCACTAAGCGCATCATAGCCACCTATGACGCTGGGCGAGCTGAGGCACATGTCGCATGCATATAAGTGACTGTACGGGAGTCCTGATCTAAGCCTAACTTTCAACAACTGAAAGAGTAATGAAAATGAGATTAAATCCAGATACAACCTTCTGCAATTATGTTCATTAGGGTATCAACTAGTGTATTTGTCATTCTGGGCTTATTTGAACGCGAACAATTAGTATACGGAACGAAACAGTGACATAGGATCATCTTTCAATATATTTGAGACGAATATCCCATACAAACTTCAAATCGAATGCGCCAGCTGGTGAAGCAATCAATTGAGTTGAAATTTTGAGAGAGTGTTTTTCCTACCCTAAGGCTCATATCTAGGGGGTGCCCCGTTGAGTTTTACAACTTTTTTGTTTAAGGGCCAGTCTAGTGAGTAGGCCATTGTGCCGGCCATCTTTGGATTCCGAGATGTTTCACCTTAATTGAGAACAAATAATTATAAATCTTCGAGCTGTTTAGTAGAATACCTATAAGTAGATGAAAAAACCGAATTTAGTACTGTACCATTTAATTCCACTAGAGTTTGTATCCTTTGACAGATACGCGTATTTCGACCTCAACTGTAAGGCCGTCTTCAGTGTCGTGTACTATCCTGGCATTTCATAGCAGGATCGCGAGTGCGTTGAAATTGCCTTATTCACACGTTTTAAGACGGACCAAAAGTTTAAGATCATCATCTATAATCACGGATTCGAATTTTTCTTCACATTGAGGTGTTGCAATGCCCCTTGCTTCAACAATGGAATTTGTTAAAGTTTCAAGAGCATTGTCGTAAAATGTTTAGAAATGTTAACATCCAAATTACTATCGAGGGCAGAAATAATATACTGCCCATAAATGCATGTCAGTCCCATGTTTACTGGATTTCCTATCCACATGGGACAATTATGCGTTTATGGGCAGTATATGTTAGCACAGCACGAAGGTACGTTGCGCACTGAAAACTAATATATTAGCAGCCATATAGCATTTTATTCGCACTCTTTCGCTGTGAATTCGTGTTAAAAAGGAGGAACCAGAAACACTTGGCAACACTGTTCCCGCATTCGTCATAAAAATGATAAAACAACCGACGTTCATACATGGCAGGCTCGAAAAATGCCACCTATGCTCGTTTCTCTACCTTGAGCCGACAGGCAAAGGCGACATCCATTCCATTGCACCTAATTTTCCTGTTTCGGCTTGGTGACCACACTAATGTGCAGTAGACAGAATTATGGATCTATTATCTTCTTCAAACAGAACGTCTGCGCGGCCCTCCTGCAGTGGCATTCCTTAGTCCTTTTATAACAAGCAGCTTATCCTTCGTTTGTCCGGATATGCTTACTTTTTTCAACCACTTTGAGTCAGGCATTTTTTATAGGTATCGACTTATTTATGAGCTCACGAAAGGCAACAAGACCGCCTCCTCTGAGGGGCGCAAATTTTCGGTAATGAGTGATCTGTTAAACAAGAGAATTGTTTTAAAAGACAATTTACACCGTCTTCAGCCAAAGGCTGCACAGACTGAACATTACTAACATTAGACAACGGACACATGGAACGACCAGTGGACCAGTGAAGAATTTTTCGTTTGACGAAAAGTTTTCTCCGACTGGGGCGGGAATCGAACCCACACTCCGTAGCGCAATACGCCTAAACGACTGACGCCGCTAACCGCACGGCTACGAAGCCCACAAATAACAAACTTTTCACAATAATTTCTAGCGTGTAGAGAATTAGTGTCTAGAAATTAAGCGTATTGTATCCATCAGCTAGCTAGGATTTCTGTTAGGTGGGCATGCAATTTCAAAATTTCGTTATCTCAAGATATTTCTTTAGTCGATACATATAGTAGTTTTTCTGGGAGTTTTCCATAAACATTTTGTGTATAAGTGAATTCCATCAAATATTCTTCCATTGGTATTTTTCCTGTGGAATAGATTTGGGAATCTTTAATGCTTTGCATCCAAAGTTGAAAGTTTACCTTTAATAATTCTAAGAAAATTTTGTCTGGGAAATTTAGCAGAGCATGATTTTTTATATTTTTTCCAGACCTAACACCAAAATCTACTCAGAGGACCTAAGTTCACCGAAATTTTTACAGCCATTCATACTAAAACTTCATTCAGAATTTCTTTAAAAACTGCTCCAAATTTTCTTCAATATATTTCTCTTTTTGGATTTCAGATTCTCTGCATATTTTTCTCTAAAAACTCTCTAGGAATTCATTGTTTGAAGAATTTCTTTCGGAATTGTTTCAGTAGCCCCAGTTGAAAATGCATGAAAAAGTTTCAAGAGCAAATTATCTTATGCTCTCTGCAAACTTCGTGAAGGAGGCCCAGAAATCATTCCGGGAGAAACTTCTAGGTTCTTCTTCTTCTTCTTCTCCTTAGAATTACTTCATCACTGGGACAGAACCTGCTTTTCAGCTTAGTGTTCTTATGAGCACTTCCACAGTTCTTAACTGAGAGCTTTTTTTGCCAAAGTTGCATTTTACGATGGCAGGTACAATGATACTTTATGCCCAAGGAAGTCAAGGAAATTTCCATTACGAAAAGATCCTGGACCGACCGGGAATCAAATCCAGACAACATCAGCATGGCTTTGCTGATGGCGCGGACTCTAACTAAGGAAGGCTAAGGAAGGCCCCACACCTTCTTGGTTAGTATTCTTAAAGAACTTATTGCAAACTACTGAAAAATCCTAGAGTAAATTTCAGTGGAATTCAACGAGGAATTCTTAGGAAAAATCTCTAAGAGAATTGCTTGGGGTATCCACAATAAAACAATGTTAGGAGAAATCTCTAAAGGAGTGTCTTGAGGAATCAATACAATGCTTAAATATGTTTTTAGTGATATTCATGATTAAATTCTTGGAAATCTCGTGAGATGATTCCTGTATAATTGTTTTGATAATCTTAGCAATTCCAGAAAGAAAATAGGAAGAGGTATTGAAACGAAGATTTCTTTTTGAATTCCTGGTTGCATTTGATGAAGGATTTCGAGTATGAATTTGACGAGGTGTAACAATTATCAAGATAATTCCTTAAAAATATAATTATATTAAACGAGTTCTAGAGGAAAAGAATAAATTAATTTTATATTAGTCGAATACTTTTGCTTACCCTTTGAACTTTTCAATTTGTTTCGTTTTTTTTCCAAAAATTCTTAGAGCAAACCCTAATCAGTTTTAGAAGAAAGTTCCAAGATTAATTTTTGGACTAATAGCACACCTGCTTGCGCAGTTTAGGTATCTATTACTCTCACATTCACTAGCTGCTTGTAAAACATCATACCCCATCGAATTCCATTGAGTGTCTTTCTCGCGTTTAACACAAACCTTACGAACTGACATTCCAGCGTAAATTAGTGCTCTTAGCTTAATTCGATGCTCAAATACGGCTTGACATTTCTCACGGCTCAATTTCTCTGCAAGCGGTGGTTTAAAAGACGCTTCCCAAATACTGCCACGTTTTTAACCACCATGAAGGTAAAGGTGTTTCCTTTCGTCTCATTTCATTGCCGCCGCAGCATTATACTCTCGATGAACGAGAGCACGATTGACAACTCGTCATAATAATTGTGCTTTGAGATACAGCACTTTGGAAACAACGGCTCCATTCACACCAACGCCGTTCAATGGTTTCAACCTGATTGAAAGGTATGATGTTTTGCACGGAACATGTTCAAGCAGAATCCAGCTTGTTTGTGCAAGACATAAACATGTTTTTGGCTTTAGTCGTTTGCAAAATTATGCGTTCTGACTGTCCCACTGATGTTGGTGACAGAAGATTATCAGAAAATTAATTTTCATTTGATGCCTATGAAAATGGATGAATTTTTTTTGGAATTTACAAACATTTTGAAATTATTTAAGAATAAATGAAGAATGATTTGCTAATTTCCCAATGAATTAATCTATGTTTCCTTCACAAATGTTCACAGTTAAAAATTATGAAGATTACACGTCATGTTAACTTCATTTATGCAGTGTAAACATGACGTCATGTGAATTTAAGTCTGAAATCATGTAAAAATGTGTTATATGTCATGTAACCACAGAGGATCCTGCTGGATTACATCATATATAATTGAAGTTTACTTGACATATCATGTAAATATCCATGATACTCCACGCTCCAATTATGTGCATTATATGTCTCAGAAATTTACACGTTTCGTTCGTACTGTGTTTATACAAATTTTCAGTGATTCTCTCTCATCGTAATAGGTTGATTTTCATCACGCCAATCTGTCATGAAACGGTCTACTTTCCTGCACTGAATTATGCAATGCGGTAATAATCATTACGCAACTGTGCTGAAACGGAACGATTTATCATTACGCAACTGTTTTGAGTTGAGTAATGAATCGTTACAAGCCAATTCTTCAGAAATCGTAAAATGCTGGTGAATGCATTCCGATATGATTTCTGATATCCTCAAGTGGTCTTCTACGAAATTGCAAAAAATATGTTGTACGCAACTCGTTGCTGAACTCGATTTTTACAGCACTCGTCGTAATTATTCAACTTGGTGAGCCTGGTTGGATAAATGTACGACTCGTGCTATAAAAATCATCATTCTACAACTTGTTGCGTAAACTACTATTTTGCTTTTTGGATTCCTATTTTGCAATTCCTCATCGTACTAAGCTATTTTTCATTTGGCAATAGTTAATACGCAACTGAAATCGGTTGTGACGACGGTTAGGTCGTAAAATTTCACTCCTGGTAATTTTTACCGCTAAGTATACAGAACAGAATTTGAGGAAATAGTTTGGTGAGTCCAAGCACCTGAGCCAATCGAAGTCCAAAGGAATCGGTCATCCGATTGGTCCGTCAAAGTAGCGCCACCCGTTGGCGTCGGCCAACATTCAAGCTCCACCTACAGATTTGACCACCGGTGGCCTTGACCGACCGCCCCAGTAGGAGGCTTCGCCAAACGACCTTCCGGAGGTTCTCCCCGAACTGCTCAACGCTTGTCGATTCTCGGACTGCTTCGGAGGGCTGGAAGGTTGGTTTTGCAAGCCCACGTGGCCTCGTAAGGAAAGCTTCCCCAGACTACAATGAGGAGGACTCTTCCCGAACTGGCCATCTAGCTCCATTCTCGTACTGCATCGGAGGGCCCGGAAGGTATCATCCTCGATTTCGGTAGCCAAGCGATTCTGATCCACAGCACCGGCATTCCCTACGAACTCCAGGTTGGACTGCAACCCTTACGTGGCATCGTAAGAAGGTTTACCAAGTCTACAGCTTCCGTTGGCCACCACTAATTGCGTCCACAGCACGGCAAGGTCCTCCGAGTCGAGCACCAGAAGCATCGAGGAACCCTTCTAGACCCCGTGCAAGGTATGTCCATGACAAGCTTTCTCCCTCCTTTACACGCCAGCATGAGCTCCAACACTACAATTGGCCGCAGCGAACTAACTCTTTTACTAACCCACACAACAAAAATGAATTAAAATCTAAAATAAAAATTTTTAATTATTTATATAAGGGAAAGGTCTGCATGAACGTCAGTTGGTTCCTTGTGCCCTTTGTCCGCTTTTGCCTAGAACTGGGTTGTGAGTAGCTTCAAGCATGAATAGTGCCGACCCTGAGAAGGCTGACTCTGAGCTGATCAAATGTCGCATTTTTTTCGAGAATCTTTCGGAAATTATGATGACCGGAATCGGGCAGTTGACATAGGTTTCAATGCTAGTAATGGACCCCTTAGTAGCTGAAATTAATTCTCGACGCTTTTCCGCAATGATTCTCAGGCGCATATACGATTTGTGGAGTCTAACAACAAGTTCAATGTTTTTACTTTATATTACGCCTATAAAACTTACAAAATCATTCGATTTTCCCAGCGAAATATGCATTTGGAAAACTGTTGTCCAAATGCCTATTATGGACCCTCCCGGGGTCCATAATTGGAATGTTTACATATTTGACGGTTCCTATTATGGACCCTCCATTTGATTCCCATGTAATCCGGCTCGCTGCTGACGTGCCTATTATGGACCCACCTGGAAATACGTATTATGGACCCTCTTGTGTGGTTTCATTTACAAAACTGTTCAAATACCTGTGTTTATGCGTCTCAAACCAAATATTTTGCCTGAAACTGCTGACTTACAATGCAATCGAAGTTCTCCCGGTGGATTTTCATACGAATAAGGTTGCTTTGAGTGTGAATTTTATGTTTTTCTGTAGGGGGTCCATAATGGACCGATGCACGAGTTCACTATTTGACGTTTGAGCGGTGCCGTGTTATTTACGTGACCATGGCAACTAGTGAATTCGGCACCGCACAAACGTCAAATTAGTGAACCCGTGCATCGGTCCATACACAAAGGGTCCATAACCGGCATCGACTCCCTATATAGAGAAATTCAAAAATTATTAAGGTTTTTTGGTGAATGCAAAGGTGATCTGACAAAAAAGCAGTAGGCTGTGCGCTGTGTTTTGTTATTGCTGCCAAGTTTTGTCTCGGCTCCTTATTTTTTCATTTTTTTTCTAATTTGGTCGGTGAAAATATCAGCTTTTTTCCTTCTTGTTTTACACGTGTCTGAATCGCTTTTAAACATAATAATGTGGAAAAGAAAAAACGGCAAACATTGATTTCGATCAGCTGAACGGACGACTGTGGATGTGTTTGGATCCCACTTGGTGAATTGCGGCAGATTACAGAGGACCTTTGGAAGAGGAATTTGGTGAGTTTGTTCTAATCAGCAGCGCACGATCGCAATGCGTAACTATTATATTTGTCGGCCAGAACGTCTACCAAACGTATCCCATGGCACTACCCTTTCCATCCACATTCCACAACATACCGTAACACCTATGAAAGGTCGTAGAGTTGTCTACTCCATCACCAAAGCATTGATAACGATAGACTACCGTGGTGAATCAATACCCGGACACTTAAGCAAGCACAAATAATTGAACCCCGTTTGTAATGAGATTTTTTCGTAATTTATTGAATTCTTTTCATCAAATTAATAGTTTTATGCCAGATCTGAGTAAATATGAGGAATTATCTTATAAAAATTTAGATTATACTATTAAAATAGTCAAAACAATGTGGATTGTCTTGTCTTTAAATCCGGACACTTTCAGCTAGTTATGTCTGTAAATCCGTACACTTTTGAATCGAAATCCGGACAGCTACATTTTGACATGAATTTTGAAAATCAATCACTTAAATGTTTTGAAACAGACACAACATGATAGCAAGAATGCATATTTGCTTTAATAGCTAAAACATTTAAATGTAATAAAAAAACTGTTATTTGGTTACCTGAACTGAAACGCCTGTGTCTTGAACTGCAATTATTACTGCACTTACTACACTCAACGATGTGTTGAATTGTTCTTATCACTTATTTAGCATGTTTTGGTGTTAATTGATGTTTTGTCTTGATTTTTATTGGAAAAAATGTATTAACACCACAAAATTATAGGATTCCACTTCAATGTCCGGATTTAAAACCACTTGAATCCAAATCCGGACGAACACTTTTCCACACTTAAACAGATGTTTACCGTATATTTCTCGAATGTTTAACAACTTTGTAGAAGACATGAAAAATGTTAAAAATTTAAGTAAAAAGTCATAAACGAAAATGATTTTAAACGATTTTTATACAAATTTGTGTACTTTAAGTTAAAAAATTCGCAACTCTTTTACAAGATTTTTAACATTTTTCATGTCTTCTAAAAAGTTGTTAAACATCTTAAAACGCATGTTTTTGCTGAACACTCCACCTCTCTATCTCTTAAAGTAAAAGAATTATCAGTCGAATTCGTTTTAATAAGGCTTATTTGTTTGATAGTAAAAACCCATGCAAAGACGCTTATAGACAAAAGTTTTTATCAACTGCCGACAGGGGAGATATAGTACTTTCATGATTTGTAAGAGTTCTCTGCGCCATTTTGCGCCAAAGCCAGTTATAGAGGCCTAAACTACCCCTTGAAAAAAGAGTAATTCATGAATAACTTTGTTACTTTAAAAGATAGGGTGATGATATGTTTGGCAAAAACACGGGTTTTTCTATGGCAAACAACTTTGTATAAAACACAAAAAATGTTAAAAATCTTGGAAAAAAGTTAAGATAAAATATATGATTTTTAGGGGTCATTTACACACAACGCCATATATATCAAAAAGTATAAGAGATAGAAAAATTGTGTCTTCGACAAAGTTGTTTCAAATTGCCAATTCTACAACTTTGCCGAAGACACTATATGTCTATCTAAATGTTTTGAAAAAATAGTTTGTCTATCTCACTGCTTGGTGGATTGATCACAAAACTTGTTTCGTCAAAAGTTGCGCTTCAATATACCAAGAAACTTCTCCGAACAAACTATATCGCTAAAATCAACGGTTAGGGCGCTATTCAAAAAGCGCATGAAAACGAGAAAATATAACACAGTGTATTGGTACCGTCCGGATTTTGATTCACCACGGTATGGATATCACTGATGGGTTAAGTTTAGCTTTAAATTAAGCAGATAAAATGGCAATTCATCGGTACGATATTTTCGACAGTGTTGCAGATAGATTGAAACTATATGTTGGTAACTGAAAAACATTAATAGCATAGATAATGACCACGTGATCATTCAATCTACAGTGATTTTGATCAAGAGTGCGATGTCGCATCACCGTTGTTGGATGCCAAATCAAAGTGATATTGATAGTTCACAAGTGATATTGATAGTTTTAGACCATCAGCCATCAGCTGATATGATTGATATTAAGCAATTCTGGACGCTCATGTTCAGTGGACATTAGCCTGGGACATGGTTATATGAAAAATTTAGAATCTCGCTCCAGTCCTATTTTTGGATTGCATTTAGGTTCCATAACAACTGTGCGAAATTTCAGCTCGATCGGAGAAACTATATTTTAGCGCCAGCCGTTCAAAGTTTGTATTTACTATGGGAAAACTTACTTTTGCTAAGAAAAATCGTTGTTATGGAACCTAAATGCAATCCAAAAAGTGGACTGGAGCGAAAATCTAAACTTTATCTCACACTAGTGGACATATTCGAGGGAATGTAGGGTAGATGTACCAATAGTGGAGGTACTAAGCACGATTGAACTTCATTAAACCGTCTAAATTCAAAAAGCGCAATTAATGCACATGTTAATGTTGTAACGGGAAGTAACAACCATTGACTAATTGAGAAAAATGATTTCATCGCAGTAATCCACGACATGTCAATGAAAAATAATACCTCCACTATTGGTACACTGTTCCTTTAGTTGCGGTAAATTTTTAATTTGTGTTCCTATAGTTGCGGTATCCGTTGTTTTCTTATGGGATCCTCCACTATAGGAACACTTTACCGCAACTATTGGTACAAGTAAGCAAAGTTTTAGCAATTTTAGTGATATTTCATCAGTTTTGAAGCAATTTGAACGCTCTTTTCAACTATTCCGCGTATCAACAAGTCAATACGTCGATTGGCAGTGTCGGTTCGGTGGCTAATATAATGAAATCAGTGAAAACGGTACTACCGCAACTATAGGAACACCCACAACTAAGGGAACACTTGCCCTAACCGTTCGTATCGCTATCTAGTTGCCAATGCAAACTGGGAAGATTGAATTCCCCAATGGACATAACAACATCGAACACTGAAGCAAGATCTATAGCAAACTGCATGGCATTTGCATGAGCAGAGTAAAGGTCGGGACTGGAGTTTGGCGGAATATAGATTGCTGTTATATAGAGAAACCTCTCACGCAATTTTATACGTGCGGCGATTTTCTCGAGGTTCTCACAGCTCGAGAACAACTACTCAGTAACAGCCTCAGGTGAGCAATTTTGGTTCGCAAACCCCTGACGTTCTGGTAGTACAGAGCCAAGTGATGATGCTTTGTTGATGCGATAACTGGGACAATGCTGCTCACGCCAGTTGGTTTGGTTAGCTCGTTGAAGGTGGGATATGATGCAAAGGAGCTGGAAGCGATTGAAATTACTGGCAGCATGTTGCTCTGATCGTTCGTGTAGGGTAACGTATATAACTTGGACATGTATATAATTTGGACAGGCTAGTCGTTCTATGCTCATTTTCAATGAGATGGTGAGGAATATATGTACGGGAAATCATGTATTGCATTATTAATACATAATGGTGCTTATTAATGATGACCATTCCCATAACAATTACAAATTGGCTTCAAAAATATCAAAATTGTAAATTGTATCTGTTGTATCTACCTATCTTAAGAAAGCTTTTTACACTACTTTACTATTCTGGTACATCTTACTAGTTCGTACCTACTGGATTTCTATGCTATATATACTGGCTGCCGTAGGTGCAGAAGGGGAGACTTCCCGGACTGTGGACTGATTAACATATTATTTTATTCTTTATTTGCAGGATATAAAAGTGGCGACGAGGATCATGGAAACGTGCGTTGACGATTATTGTTTTTCTTTGAGGTGGCGAGTTAGCCAATTTTATTTATCTGAGTATGGTGAAATTGCCAATTTTATTTGTTTGTGGAAAGTATGGTGAAATTGCCAATTTGAGTTGAACTAAATGGTTCTTTAGAGCTGACGAAATTGTCGTATTGTGAACATAGTTGTTCTTTTAAGAAGCGATTGCTGTATCATGAGTTGAATGAAATTGTTCTTTAGTGTTGATGAAGTTGTCAAATGTAATGTTGAGAGTAATATCCAAAGATTTGAATGCTTTATTGTAGCCATGAAATGAACAAAAAGGCACTTTTTGAAGATAAAATGATGGAATTTTCTGGATAAATTTCCGGTTGAGTTGTTTTAACGTGTAACTACCTTTTTGAAGAGTTATTAGAAAGTTTCTAAAGGGGAAAGGACTGTTGTATCTACCTATCTTAAGAAAGCTTTTTACACTACTTTACTATTCTGGTACATCTTACTAGTTCGCACCTACTGGATTTCTATGCTATATATACTGGCTGCCGTAGGTGCAGAAGAGAGAGACTTCCCGGACTGTGGACTGATTAACATATTATTTTATTCTTTATTTGCAGGATATAAAAGTATCAACAGAACATCTGTGAAACCTACGAATGCAAGAGGATGTGCAGTTCAAGAACATACATTAAATGCAATAATAGCGCTCAGAATTGGCATTCATAAAAAGTTTAAAAGTGGCAACATGATAAAATATGTCTAAAATTTAAGCTAAGTTCATCTAAAATCTTAACATGAGTATATATGGCATAAATCAGGTGATGTCCAAAATAGATTATGGTGTTTGTTCAGTTGATATAATTTAGCCATCTGATGAAACACACTGGAATGTTACATGTATGCATACTTGCAGGCGTTTTCGTGGATCCGATGGTATTTGCTTGCACTACATGAAATTATCGATTATCACTAATATACACATACGATAAGCGAAGAAAATGCATAAGTCACATGTAAACTCCTAAAATTTTATGATATGATCGTCTTTTTAACAAACCATTGCATGAATATTGAGATAACGCCCCTGTCCAAATTATATTCACATGAGGGTGTACAAAATGTATAACAGACAGGTCGCCAAAAACGCTATTTTGGAAGCTAATACTACAGTTTGTAAGCTCAACTGAAGGCCCGTCCCAAACACAGGACCGGGACGTCTGATGATCGCTGGCTGGATGGTCAGGATTGTGACGGGGGGCTCCAGGGCTTCCAAAGTGCTTGATACTGAGCGTCCCGGTGATGGAGAAGAATGACATTCATCGACTTCTGATCAGTACCAGTTGTCGCTGACAACACCTGAATAGAATCTGCAAACCGATATTTTGAAGGATACAAACGAAAGTTCTTCATGCTTTTCCCACGAGGAACCAGCTTTGTAATTTTGACAACTGAGGGATCCGCACTAGTGATGTCACACACGTGCAGCTTGATGTCGTCTTCCGTTTGATCTGGCGTGAAAGGAGTGACATAATAACATTCGTCGTCAATTGCTTGGAGCGCACCATTTGCAACTTTGAGATAAGGGTTGTTAGGTTTGAGAGTACTTCCACTGGGCGATCTAGTGTTATTGCCGACAGAATGGATGTTAGGACTGCTTCGACTGGGCTGGGCACATATTGTATTCGGCAAGCGCTTCAATACATGTGGCAAAGCTGCTGGAGTAAATACGTTCATACGAGACGTGCCTTCCACAATTTGCACGCGCTTATTTCCTCCGACGACAAACCTATGAGGAGCCATAGCTATTGAGCTGTTCACCTCGTCCAGCACTTCAAAGAAAGACGTTTCGTCACATGACATGGACCGGTTGATTGGATCATCTACGACATCGTCAAGAGTCATTTCATCAATATTCTGAAGCAATGTTGTTTGAAGATTCGAGCAGTATGTTACCACCATGGAGAATTTTGGTAAATTTCCTGAGATTTTCTCCGCAATTTCCAAGACGTGTTCCATAGCGTCTGTTCGAATCAACAGTTCTCGTAGAGCTTTCAGCATTATTTTATCTCGCTCATATACGGCTATACGCTCGTATAAGACTGAGAGTTTGTGAAAAAATGGTGCAAAGATATCAAGAAACAAAAAAGTTATCACGTTTTGAATATTTTTTTAGTGGTAAAAAATGAAGCTGCCGGTAACAATCTAGGAGTCTCACTGATATTGTCTTTCAAAAACACCAAGCAAGGATTCTTTCCACAAATTCTTTAATAAGTTCACCAACAGTTTTTCCAACTTTGCTGTTGAGGTTGTTCCTAAAATTTTACTTCAGATTCCATTAAGAGATCTTTCAGAAACAGCCTCAAATAAGCACTTTTGAGTTCTCGGTAATTTTTGTTTCCTCCCATACTGCCAGATTGAGAAGTAAAACAAATTGTGGCATCTATCATCACATGGTTCATGTACCATCCATTCCTAATTCTACACCACAATCTCCTTCGATCATGAATAAACCAGTAGATAATAGTCATTCTTCTATTTTATCCAGTTCTGGAAGGCAATGTTCCCTTGGCTTTTCGTATGCATGCAAACACCTTTATAATTTGGTTATATCCGTATCTAAAGGGATTTGAATCGACTGAGGTCTCTCACATAGAAGCAACACGCATGGGAAGCGGCTCTGCACCGTTTCCATCTTATAGCGAGGTTTTGCTGCAAATTGACTTGCACGGTTCGAAGTCAACACATATATCAGATAAATTATCTCGTCTTCATGGAAAGCCATTTATTTCATATGAAAGCTTTTTGGAAGACCAAGAACACAAAAAAAGAGCTGAAGGAGCTCACTCGTGCAGAACCAACCGAAACTAACTACACAGCTCATTTGAATATCCGTCAAAATGACGCAAACAAAAATTGTTGCTGGAGAGTTGTTCGGAAGCGAGGCACACGGGAGGAAACGTAATGAAAGTCATCCAGTTGAGACAGACACGAATCGTTGATGGCCTTGCCATGATAGTGCAACAACCTTGATGAAACCTTGTTGTGATCACATCACATCGACACAATCGGAAAGCCAGCAGCTGATGATCGGGATCGGGCTTGTGCAAAAATCTTAAAACCAGTATCTTCAATCAGACAGGTCTCTGCCATCTCAGCAGAGAGAGAGTCCAGCAATGCGACATTCCAAGCCTATATTTGGCCTGGTGGTTTTTAGTTTTTCCGGTTTGGTCTCCTCGGTGTACCGCAATAAAATGAGCTGTGGAAAACCACACGCGGATTGTGTTGCCATAACGAATAAGTAGGATTGAATTATTGCGACTTTTATATGCACAGCAGATGAAGATGACAGGGACAGTACAAGTTCTGTGGTCATGGAGAAGAACGGCTTACTTTTGGTCAGGGTTGAGATCAGCGATTCCATCTTCAAGAATTTGTACATTCGCTCTTTTGGTTTAATCCGTTGTTGCTAGATTGAGTTTCTTTGGCTTGATGCTGTATATGGGTGTTTGATGATCACTTTGGTTTGGAATTCCAATTAAATGCAGCTCTTACGGGTCGGGGAGAAATGTTATACTGGTTTTGTCGGTGGAGGACCACAAATTGTTTTTTTTATTCTATATGAACAGAACCACATGTTGAGGAAGAAGAAGTTTATTTAAATGCCATCAATGGATCAATGTACGAGTTCACTAATTTGACGTTTGAGCGGTGCCGAAGTCACTCGTTGTCTTGGTCACGTAAATAACACGGCACCGCTAAAACGTCAAATAGTGAACCCGTGCACAGGTCCATTGCATCCCATAAAAATGAATCGATCAAACTAAAATTATTCTGCAAATTTCGGTAGGATTTGAACCCATGACACTCAGCTTAGTCTTGCTTAATCGCTGCGCTTTTACCACTAGCGTCAAATATACCATACTGGAAAGAATAAAGTATTCATTGACCGATTACATTCAAACCGTTTTTTATGAAACCTCTTTTTTACGTAAGTTTCATTTACTGGTCTTCCATAAACCGCGTAGTATTATTTTTTTCAGATTTTCGACTGCCCTCCGTAGCTCTGCTTGGTTTTGGCAAATAAACCCCCTCCCCCCCCTTCTCCATATGACCACATGATTTTTTTGAACGAAAAAAAAAGTTGAAAATTCGAAAACAAAAATAGAAACTAAACTGTTGGATTATTCCAACTTCTGGTATGAACATTATGAAACTCTGAGATAACATCTGAATCATTGATGACTTCTAGCAAAATATTTAGGAAAATTGGGATTGTGATTGGGGAAAGTCTTATATTATTTCTGAATTGTTGGTGAAAGCTAATGACAAATTCCATGTCAAATCGGTCAGTCACATAATTCGACCATCTTCGATTTACAGTAATTTTTTTTTTCATCATTTCACTATGTGTAGAGTAAGTGTTTCCTATAGATTAATAGATCATTTTGACTAAAGAATAACTTTTGAATATGGCTTATGAGTTTTTGAATGCAACCTATTTGGAAAATTCTAGTTCTGAAATTGTTAATTTTTGAGAAAAATATTCTTTGGAGTACTTATTGTGAACCGTTTAGACTACAAGAAAAAAAATATACACTGAAAAATATTTCATTTTTGATTATGGAAAATTCAAAAATAAAATTTAAATTTTTCATGTTGTTTTTTTTACCATAGAATTTTAATAAGAAACAGATGTTACAGACAAAGTTTCATGATGAAACTATTTGTAATACAAAAGTTTCTCCAGGAACAACTATTGGTGTGTTTTTAAAATTTAAGAGGTTTGTCAACATAAATACGTTTTGCTGATTAAATAAGAATCTTGAAATTATTCATAACTTCTCTAGAAGCAGTCATTTTTGAATTGATTCAAGTTTATTGCAAATATTTATTAATTAAATATTAAAGTAGGCCATGTTTATTAATCTTTGCGATTCTTCATCAAGAACAATAAGTTTTCGACTTATTTTGCTTGATGGATTACCGCAAATAACCAATGGAAAATGCCTATTTAATTATTCAATCAAAATATTTTTGTATTAAACTTGGAATAACTCGAAAATGGCCACTTCTACTGGAACTAGAGAAATGATCATGATAATCATTATAGTTTAGAATAATTTCAAGATTCTTATTAAATCATTAGAACGTTTTTAACAACAATCCGCCAAAAGTTGTTCTCTGAGAAACATTTTTTTAGGTCTCCATTTTGAAAGTTGGTTTTAGTATAATTTAAAATCTAAGTTTTATTTGTGAATTAATCTATGATAAAAAATAAAATATTTTTACAGTGTATTTATTTTTCTTGTTGTCCAAACGGTTCACTACAACTTCTCCTCAAATCATTTTTCTTGAATACAAACAGTTTCTGAACTAGAATTTTTCAAACAAATTTCACGCAGAAACTTACAGGTCATTTTCATAAGTTATTCTTGATTCAAAATGATCGATTTATCTATGGAAAACACTTGTTTTACCATACTGGAAGCATGTGTTAAATTAAATCTAAATCGAAGATTAACGAGAACGGCTTTTATTTTTTTCGGTTCATTCTGGATGGAATTCGTCTTATAACTTCAAAGAGATGATCGATCAAAATGAAATTGTTGGAGGGCTGCCAACAATTCTAGAATTGTTTGAGTAAATATGTTCAACATTAACATTGGTCATATTCAATATTGTCATAGATAGATATCCTAGTTAATATAGAAATAGAATAATGAGGCCAAATGGGACAATGTTATAATAACTGGAAATGTTCGTTTCTTAAATTTATTTTTGTAAATGTCATATTTTTTGCATGATTGCTAAAGACTTAAAAAGATTCTTAAAAATAATGAGATCATTTTGAATAAATTATGAATGATTTAATAATTTTCCAATGGAATTTTCAAAATGTATTTCCTTTTATAAAAACTTAGGTAAAACTAATCTGAACTTCCTATAATATTCTATACAAAAATTTGCAGTGATTCATCTACAAATATCCATCATGAATCTTGTGGAGATTTTTCGAGATTAACTTACTTTCTTCAGAAATTTCTCTGAAAACTACGCTGCATTACGATAATTGCAGAGGTTTTAATGAAAGCAAAATATAGTCATAACCATTTTTTACAATTACATTTTTGCTGAGGACCTTTGAAAAAATATGACAATAGAAATCGGAAAATTGGCATTATCATCGGACTTCTAGCAAAATTAATATTAATAATCAGTTCACATAGGAAGCTTTATCATTCTAATTCGACCATGATATTTTGTGTTTTCAGTTCAACGCTTATCTAAGGTCATTCAAGTTTTCCTTTAAATTAAGAACTTCTACACGAAAATCTTCACGCATAATGTGCACAACAGCAGCGAACGAATGTTCCACGCGCATTTGAAACACGTGTCGCGCTATGACGCGAACACTCTAGAGCGCGTGCGGGTTGATTTAAATACGCGACCGTTCCGACCGCACATTCAGTCTTGATTTAATCACCGCGTGATTTACATCGACCGAAAGTGATCCGAAAGTATAAGTAAAAGTGAATAGTGAACAGTAGTGTAAATAGTAGTGAAATAAAGTAGTAATGCACAGTGGACTAGCAGAATCAGTGGTTTTGTTCCTTTCATCCGTTGGTCACGGTTAACGCATTAACACTGGCGTTAATGAATAAGCTTAACACCCAAACAGGCTCAACCGAAAATGTGCTATCGAGATTCGAAATCAACGCCTATTTATACAATTCTGGTAAAATAAGTTCAACATTTTCCGGTAATCATTGAACCCCTTTGAGTAAAGACCTTCAGATCTTCAAGCTTAACCTGTGATCTTTTATTCTTAATTAGAATGATTATCCAAAATCTTCTGTTAGCATAGGCCTTCGTATCTTTGAATATAACCAGATATCACTTGAAGGTTTATGAATAAAGTTCTTATCCAAATAGATTGAAACGAACATATTCTATGAAGTTTTAAGTCTTACGGCTTTCTAGGGTTATTCAAGAACTCCGTCGAGCTTACGTCTTCAGATCAGACATGTCTTAAGATTCAGGCATGTAACCAATAATATATAAATCAACAAGTTTTATACTTGTGTGAGCTCATACAATCCTGGTAAACCAAGTTCAACATTTCCCGGTAATCATTGAACTCCTTTGAGTTAAGATCTACAAGATCTACAAGTACAACTTGTATTTTTTTTTTTAATGAATAAGTTTCGAAATCAAGGCCCGTATAAATATCATCCACGTTCTTACTCCTCTAAAAGATCTACGCTTGTAGATTTGTAGGAATGTTCTCAAAGAAGTTTTTGTATAACCTTTAACGGTCGTTGTACACTAAACATGACGGAATATATCTTAATGAGTATATATGTATGTAGTTATGTTTGTATCCTTTGACAGATACGCGTATTTCGACCTCATCTGTACACAGCTAATTCAGATTACCGACCCCAGTAAAATTTTACTGGGTTTTGCAACTACGGATTTTTTGGTAATTTTTACGATTACCGAAAAAACTCGGCAAACCAAAATATGTTTTGATTGATGGAAATTACTGACTTAGTCAGTAAAATTGTAGAGCATTTTTACTGGCTTCCCAGTTGTCCATGTTTCACACTTTGCTCCTCCGGATTCTGTTTTTGTTTTCTCAAAAACAATACCTATAAATAAAAACCCAATCGACATGGACATGCCCCTTATTAAGCATTTTTCGTGAGAATAAACATCTACCGTATGCTCGTATCTCAGTGGAAGTAATCAAAAAATGTGTGACAAAATCATTATCATTTGGATGGTTTGCATACAAGGGGCAAATTCAATGATGCAGATGAATTTACCTCTTGTATGGAAACCAACTGAATTTTCCAACGTAAGCAGTTAAAATCGTGATGAACGATGCTGAGCATTTTTGGTTGCTTAAAATAGTTGAGTTTGTCACTAAATTTCAACTATTTACCACGAGAAAGCGCAAAATAGGTACAGGAACAGTTTGGTTGTCGTGTACGTGTCTCCCGATGGCGCCGGATTATTCTACAGCAGGAGATTCTCATTTGACGTATTCCCGCATGCGTGCATGTTCGGTATTGTTGCAAAATTGAGTCTGACAGGTACCGTAGTTCAGTAAAAAGTAAAAACTATTGCTGAACCTCAGAAGTTTTCAATAAAAAAGCTGAAAGTTCGGTATTTTTTTATGATTTACAATTCATACTCAGTGTAAAAAGTTATAGAACAAGCAAATCGTGATGTGTAAGGCCATCTTCAGTGTCGTGTACTAGACGCGACTTCTAGTCTAGTACACAACGCTGAAGACGGCTTTACAGTTGAGGTCGAAATACGCGTATTTGTCAAAGAATACAATCTCTAGTGAAATTAAATGGTAAAGTACTAAATTCGGGTTTCTTTTGTTTTGCGGATATAGCAGGAACCTAGCCACTTGGAAAGATAGCGTCTTCGGGAAAATTGTGCCCGCTATTATTTTTTGAGCCAAGACATTTGATAGTTTGCCACCAGGAAAATTTCTTAGGATGCTGACTACTCAAACAAAAACACTACTAAAAAAAAAACACGATCGCTCGTTTCCGAAGTTCGATTTAAGTTTGTGTGCAAGTGCACTTTTCATTTTTTCCGCGATATCGTGACTGCTCCCCGGCGCTATCATACCTTCTTGGTGTGGCTAGCGAGCGAGTCTCACTGCAGCAAGTAGCAGCAGAACAACCGCGGCCCAAAGCATTTGCGATGGGTCGCGACCAAAAGAGAAGGCGGATTCCGCCTTGAACCCTGTCCCGCTGGCCGACAACGGGCAAAGAAGCGCCCCGAAGCGAG
The DNA here is from genome assembly GCF_002204515.2 of Aedes aegypti. Lineage (NCBI taxonomy): Eukaryota > Metazoa > Arthropoda > Insecta > Diptera > Culicidae > Aedes > Aedes aegypti. The sequence continues at coordinate 253,081,316 of NC_035108.1, forward strand.
CCCGCAATAAAGATGCCAACCCTGCGGCTTACAACAGCAGGTTGCTGACAATCAATCAGTTTGCGTCCCTGCCAGTAGACCAAGTCCCCCAGAATACGAAGGTTGCCCCCTTGTTCGCGGCGACCACGGAGATCGCGGCACTGCGGATGGAACTAGCGGCGCTCAACATCAAGCCACTATTCAAGCTGTGCCACACCGGCACGAAGATCATGTGCGACTCCCGCAATGACTACGAGAAGGCCGGCAAGCTGCTGAAGGCAAAGGTGCTGGAGTTTTACACTCAGGATGCCCCTGGTAGCATCCGGAATACACCCCGGAGGCTTTCATCGAGGAGATGGTATTGGCCGGACTGAAGCCGACGAACGTTTTCCCCATCCGGCGAGTGCAAGGAGGAAGATACCGGGACAACCTGTACCTGGCCCACCTGGAAAAAGGTTCCACCACCATGGCGGGAAAGACGAGAGTGAGAGCGCTCTTCAACATCTTCGTTGAATGGGAGAGCTACCGCGCGAAGAAAAGAGACGTGACGCAGTGTGGCAACTGCCTCGCGTTCGGTCACGGGACGAGGAATTGCCACATGAAGCCCCGCTGTGGCAAATATGCCGGCGCGCACGCCACGACAACATGCCAGCCGATGGAGGAGGGCATTGAACCGAAGTGTGCCAACTGCGGCGCCAACCACGAGGGCAACAGTCGTAATTGCCCTAAACGAGCGGAGTTCCTGGCAATCCGACAGCAAGCATCCGCCAAGAAGCTGGGACGGCAACGCCAGCGCCAACCACCCCCACCGCTGACTGAGGAGCACTTTCCGACTCCCCGCTACCAGGTGCCCAATTTGCCACCGCTTCCACCAACCCATCGGCAGGCATCCCGCCAACCGGCCCCCGCCATTCAGCAACGCCTCGCGGCCGCCATCGAATCCTGGACCCAGTGCTCCCGGTACTTCTCCTCCCTCCGACGATGGCACGGTACACGCCGGAGCAAATGTTGGAATACACCAGGAACTTGTTCCAACGGCTGCGAGCCTGCCGTTCCAAGTCGGAACAGATCGACGCCGCCAACTCGATGGTATTTGCTTTCCTTTCCAAGTATGGCCCGTGAGGCCATCACCAGGATCGCAAACTGGAACGCTTGTTCCCTCCGGAACAAAACTATCGAGCACGTCGACTTTCTCGATGAAAAAACATCGACATCGCCATCATCACGGAGACGCACCTCAAGCTTGAGCTGAGCGTCTCCATTCCAAACCATCGACTTGTGCGGCTAGATTGGACCGGCTCTGAAGGAGGGGGAGTCGCCATCGCTTTGCGCCACAACGTGAACTGCCGCCTCCTGCCGAGCCTGCAGCTCAAGCTCATGGAGGCCGTAGGAGTAGAAGTGCAAGCTTCGGACGGCCCGATCACCATCATCGCTGCATACTATCCAACGCAAGCGAACTTCAACGACGGGTCGGCAACGGCCCTACGACAGGACATCAACAAACTCGGCGGCACGGGCGGTACATCATCGCTGGCGACCTCAACGCGAAGCACGAAGCCTGGGGGAATCTCCGAAGAAATCGAAATGGAGCCATCCTGCAGCAAGGCTTGGAGGAGGGCCACTTCAACATCTTGGGCCCGGATACTCCCACCCGGTTGAGCACATCAGGAGCCCACGCCATCATCGACCTGTTTATCACCAACATGGTAAGCATCTCCCATCCGGTTGTCTACCAGGAACACAGCTCGGACCACCATCCGGTGGTGGTTGAAGTTGGGTCCTCGGTCAACTGGCATTTCAAGATTCGGCGCAACTATCGCGTCAACTGGGACCAGTTCCGGCAGTGTGTCGACACCCACGTCGACTACGAGGTGCGACCCGAGTCAACCGATGACGTCGATCGGCAGCTGCAGGCCATCGAAGAAGCGATCTCCCAGGCCAGGGAACAACACGTGCCGGCAACCAGTCAGGTTAGAAAAACATATCAATCGATAGACTTACTAAAGATTTGTTCAGACTTCGCAACACCATCCACAGGCAGTACTAGCGAACTGGGCTGCCTGCCCTTAAATCCGATGTAAATCAGATGAACAAAATTACCAAGGCCAGAATGTTGGACCTCAGAAATCAAAATTTCGCAAACAAGATCCGCGCTCTCCCAGACTGTGCTCAGCCGTTCTGGAAGCTCACGAAAATTTTAAAAACCTAGCCTAGACCAATTTCACCGCTGGTTCCACAAGATAACAATAGCCCCGTAGATCGCTTGATAACGCCTGCTGAGAACCCAGACAACCAGAAATCACATGAAAGTTCACGTTACAACTCGTTTATTCATACTAATTACATCAAACCCGCAAAACACCGTGGACAAACTCGTCAGATTAATGAGCCTTCTCGCATAAAACATTTTCTGAGTTCATTTGTACATTTTTTTTCGTCACGTACACTCGTACAAAGTAAGTCGAATCAATCCGTAGCAGCTGTCAAATCAACATTTGTTATCATAAGTTAAGTCGCATGAGATCACAGGTTGTTTCGGTAGAATATTTATGCACTCGCATTGTATGTTATTATTCATCACATAATATATGCACGCATATCGCCTCCACTTTTGTACGTAGAAGGCCTTTTCGCGACATCTTATAAGTAAAATTTTGCACATACAAAGCCTCCAGGTGATTTCGTCAAACGTACATTTTGGTTGTCTGGGAAGGCAGCCGAAATAGGTCAACATTTCGTCAGCTCACACAATCTCGGACACAATATCATCAGTCCATATGAAGCTGCCGTTAATGAGCATGCCAACAACAACCACCAGATTCCCAACGACTTCTCGGAGGAGTTGGAGATCACAGCCTACGAACTGTCGACCTATTTAAAACAATCCAAAAACATGAAGGCCCCAGGTTTCGATAACATCCTGAACATGGAACTCAAGCACTTTAGTGTCCAGTTCTACGATCACCTCGTGGTGATCTTCAACCAGTGCTTCCGGCTTAGCTACTTCCCATCGTCCTGGAAGTCAGCTAAAGTCGTCCCCATCAGGAAACCTGGCAAAGATCCTTCTTCTTACAAAAGCTATCGCCCCATCAGCTTTCTCTCAGCGTTATCAAAGCTTTTCGAAAGGGCAGTTTATCGCCGACTACTTGCTTCTGTTGAGCAAAACAACGTCCTACTCGATGAACAGTTTGGTTTTCGACGCGGTCGTTCAACCGTGCACCAACTGTCCCGAGTCACCAACATCCTCAGACGGAACAAGTCCCTATCCAAAACCTCCGCCATGGCTCTGCTCGACGTCGAAAAAGCATTCGACAATGTCTGGCATGATGGCCTGGTGTTCAAGCTTCAGCTATATAATCTTCCCAGTAGTTAGTAGAAATTTTCATTTTTTCCACTTTTTATCTATTTTTTCATATACAGACTATGTAAATCAATGAAAATAATGTTTTTCTACCCATTTCAGTCCATACAAAATGTATGGAAAAAATTTCATCGATTGAATATTTTGTGACCTTCCGATTACGAAATTATAGACCAAATACTGAGCTCTAGTGAAGAAAAATCTAAGGTACATTCGATTTGCATATTCTGCTGGTTTAGACATAACGTGATTCGTGCTTCGTCCGACTGTATAGAATGCAACACTGTTTTCAATTTTGGTGTACATTCGGTATCATTATCTTCGAAATTCATTGGTAGGGGAAGAAAAACCTCAAGACCTCTGAGCTAAAAGTTACGTCAGCTCTAATTTTCAAACGTGGTTTTCTAAAATCTTAGTTGTCGTAGATGTTTTCACTTCAATTGACCTCCGAACACTCTAATTTATACCATAAAGTCTAAATCATCCGTGCATGATAAAAAAATAGTTGGCTTTTTTATATTAACCAAGCAGTGTGGTCAGAATATGAACACTTAAATGGCCATTTTGGAAAGTTCTCAATTCATGCTTCAACTTTGCCGAATATCTCGGATCAGTATTTCCACATCTTGCATTTTTTTTTCAAAAACATTATTATCATCCTGATTTTTTTACGAACGATTCTTTTTACGACCCCCTTAAAGCAGTCTTAAAGGTTGGAGTATATATGGGTAAAGATATTGTTCATAAACCATCGAGAGATTACTATTTACGCTTGTAGATCTGAAAATTCTTGTATAACCTTGAACGGTAGTTGGACTCAAAACTTGGCGGAATATATGTTCATGAGCCTGTATGAGTATAAATGTTATAAATGCTTCGAGAGATCACTACTTACGCTTGCGAAAAATGGTATACAGAATAAATAGCTTCACAAATAGCTTTGTCAAACATTTATGCTTTGTAGTCTATTCAATATTTATTTAGGAAATTTCATACAGAAAGAATTTGGCGGGTTTGAGTTTCATATACGTAAGTAACGAAATGATTGAATTTTTATGTTTCGTTACGTACCCCCTACCTATTATATAAAAAAGAGGTTTATGTGTATTCATGCACTTAAAATAACTTTTCGGATAGATTCTAGTAGTAGTTTCGTAAAAACAGATTTCGTACATATAATTTCTGTTTTCATTCATCATATTAAACAATTGTACTTGACACAATCTTGTGTGTAAGCAATTCAATGAAATGTTCTTTGAATTAACTTTTCACCTTAATGTGAAGTAAATTTCACATTCTACTAAGAAAGTTATATGGCAGAATGCAGATTGAACAACGTTTTTCAGAATAAGGAAATAACAATTCTAAAAGTAAAACCTGAACCCGAGAACGTTTTTGACCATTCACGTGGGACTTATTTGGAAGAAGTGAGAACTATTTTTTTTAAATAAAATCAAAAATATGGAAGTGATGATGGAATTTTTTAACATTTTTATCAAGAAAGTTTAATTAAGTAGATTATCATTGATAGTTGAAACTACAATAAGCTTGAACATGTTGTCACTCCTTGAGAAACGGTTTTTTTTTTCAGCAAGATGTAATGCCAGATGGATAGCGGTGTCTTAAGGTGAAACATCTCGGAATCCAAAGATGGCCGTCACAATGGCCGAATTATGCCACTACTCACGTTTTCAAAAGCACAAAACTGGAGAAATAGTTGGCAAACGGTTCTGATCTTCTTATTTTAAGCTTTCTGTTAGTGCACAAAGCCAAAATAAAAATTTCACAGTTGTTGGATGCTTTCTTCGTGTGATTTGTGCCTTTGAAGTTTCAGTGCAATCTTAGAAGTTGATTCCAAACTGTTTCACCTTAAAAGCATAAGTAAAATGTCATTCACAATTCGTACGGCATGCTTCTCAACTCCTCACACGTTTTATGGAAGCAGCAGTTAATTGAGTTCTATTAACAATCTGATCATAAAATTAATTCAACTGGTTGCTTCAGATGATCTCCTGCTTTCTCACACTCTGATTCAACGTTCTCCACCTACACTCCCGTGCAAAAGTTTGGGTTCACTCCCTCAAAAACATACACAAGTGTTCTGTCCATATATCTGTTATTACACGTCCAATTGAAACTCTTTAAGCCGCATTCGAAAGGCAAAGAGTTATTCTTACTTCGTATGTATTTTTCCAAAAACATTTTTTGAACTTTGTATATTAAATTTTTACTTAAAGTTGTGACATTTTTCAAAAAACACACTGAAAAATCATATTTAATTTCCTCAGCATTAAGTCGACCAAAATTTTAAATCAAAGTGTCATTAGAATCGTAATCTTATATTCTTTGAAGAGACCCCACGAAATTTTAGCGAAAAAATCTGGAAAGTATTCAAAATCAATGAAACAGTCAGTAACTTCAGGTGAACCCAAACTTTTGCACGATACACCATACTGAGGAGTGAACCCAAACTTTTGCACGATGACTTGACTGACTGTTTCATTGATTTTGAATACTTTTCAGATTTTTCCACCAAAATTTCGTGGGGTCTCTTCAAAGAATATAAGATTACGATTCTAATGACACTTTGATTTAAAATTTTGGTCGACCCAATTCTGAGGAAATAAGATATAATTTTGTAGTGTGTTTTTTTGAAAAATGTCACAACTTTAAGTAAAAATTTAGTATACAAAGTTCAAAGAATGTTTTTGGAAAAATACATACGAAGTAAGTATGTAAGTATTCCCTTTCGAATGCGACTTAGAGTGTTTCAATTGGACGTGTAATCACAGAGATATGGACAGAACACTTTTGCATGTTTTTAAGGGGGTGAACCCAAACTTTTGCACGGGAGTGTATGCCGGCTTTGGTGCGATCTAGGACCGGTTTCAATCGCACCGAGCAAACATATACAGAACGCGCCACATTCCTACATAGCACACTTTGGAATTGTCATGCACAGATAAGTTTAATTACTCGAGTTTGATTGCCGACCCACAAAAATAAAACATATCGAGGAGGCACACACTGAATCAGATGTCACCTCACGATGTGCCTTCATGCGCAAGCTGTTAAATGAAACCATGAACTGCTCGGTCAGCCTCTGCTTGCAGTCATAAAGTGTGTTAAGAGCGCATTTTTAGTCTGGGAAGGTGCATCACGCGGTGTGTTGAAACGCGCTTATTATCGAACTTGCGAGGAACTAAGATTTTTTTTCTTCGGAAGTTAGCTTTGGTATTCAAGAAAAGCGAGCTGCATATCAACAAATCTACCAGCGTAAAAATGTTTCACGGGATTGAAAACCATTTTCAAAAAAATATTTGATACCGGTTGAACAAAATTTTAATTTTTAAGTAATTTGAAGTTGAATGCATTTCCCCAAGCAACATAATATGATTTTTTGCAACTTTTCATCGTAATAGGCTGTTTTTCATCACGCCAATCTGTCATGAAACGGCCTACTTTGCTGCACTGAAGTATGAAGTGCGGGAATAGTCATTACGCAACTGAAACCAGTGCTGTAATGATTCATTACGCAACGCATTCTTATTACACAACTGTTTTGAGTTGCGTATTGGATCATTCCACAACAAAAATGATTGTAAAATGATGGTGTATTATCGGAGTGCATTTTCTGATACAGGTATGTTCCGTTTTTATCACGTTTCGATTTTGTCACGCTCCGATTTTGTCACGTTCCGATTTCGTCAACAAATGATTCCGTTTTTATTAACACACAAAAATTGATTTTTGTTTATTTTCAAAATGTTTGGAATATAAACTAAATACTGTATTTTGAAGCAATTTAAATAACTCAAAATAGCCTCAAAGTTGAATTTTCGACATTATGTTAATGTTGAGCACCTACGATACATGGTAGGTGTCAAGTCATATACGATTCAATAAGGTTTGACGCCTTCTAGTCCACCAATCATTTGGAGTTTTCAAACTTAGCATGGATTGTAGGACGAGATTGACTTATCCTTCAACAATCGAGAGATGCTCTGGCCACGTCCTAGCAACAACTGGAATTTTTGATTAGTTGAATACGTACTCAAGAGAGTTGAACCCCTAGTTGGGGGGTGGGACATTTCGCATAAAGACGTTTCGCATAAGGACGTTTCGCATACGGACGTTTGGCATAATGGACATTTGGCATAATCATAATAATATGCCTTCTTTAAAATGCTACCTGTTCTTGTATGAAACTGCTTTATGCGAAACGTCCAATATGCCAAACGGCCGTATGCGAAACGTCCTTATGCGAAACGTCTTTATGCGAAATGGGTCACCCCTAGTTGAACAGACCTCTTCTTTTTCCTATATAATATGGCATCAAAGAAATTTATATGTAAATTTGAAAGACATAAGGGGCTGTCCATTGATTAAGTACGACAATGTTGGTGATTTTTCAACCCCCATTTCCTCTATGGTATGATTTTTTGTAAGAAAATAAATAAATAATTTGTATACCACGTAAGATATCTCAGAATCCCCTCCCCTCATAACCCCTTACGTGATTAATGGCATTACGTCCCAACTGGGACAGAGCCTGCTTCTCAGATACGTGATCTTATGAGCACTTCCACAGTTATTAACTGAGAGCTTTCTTTGCCGATTGACCATTTTTGCATGTGTATAACGTGTGGCAGGTACGAAGATACTCTATGCCCTGGGAATCGAGAAAAGATCCTCGACCAGCGGGATTCGAACCCACGACCCTCAGCATGGTCATGCTGAATAGCTGCGCGTTTACCGCTACGGCTATCTGGGTCCCTACATCCCATATATGTTCAATTATTTTTATAAGGCTCCATCCCATTACCCCGAACGCCGTTACCCCGAACGCCATTACCCCGAACGTCACTACCCCAAATGGGTCACTACCCCGAAAGCCATTACCCCGAATGGGTCATTACCCCGAACGCCACTACCCCAAATGAGCCATTACCCCGAATAGTATAAAATATAGTGCAGTATCTTATTTTGCGGGCAAAAATGCGTCTCTAATGAAAACTGGTAATTAATGGCGCGTACAATTCGTCGATAAAATATTCATCATATGTTTTACCTTCTTTTATATGTCAGTTATTTTTTCAAAATATCTTGTTGGCAACTATCTTCCTCTCATTCTTTCTGAGACAGTGCCTGTTTATCAGCTCAGTAGGCACTTTCGTAGTTCAAGGGTTCATTCAAATTGTTCATTTTTGACACCTACCCACCCCCTCATACCATTTTTTGTATGGAAATTCTACATATTGTGTATGGGCTGAAACATTTTGAAGACAACCACCCACAACATTTTTTGCCTCCTTCAGGGACGCCAAGGAAATGCTCAATGCATATGATCCGCCACCGGAGGAATTCGAACCCGTACCCAGTAAACACATGATCGTATATGATAAGATATAAGAGTACAAAGGTGGAGGCGATATACGTACATTTTGCATGCAGCCTTATGGCGCATGTACGTATATCATCTCCACTTATGTACTCTTATGCGCTATCGTATACGAGTTTGTGTTTACTGGGTAACCCTCAATATGGTCTTGCTGAACAGCTGCGTGATCACCGGTATTTGGACTTCTTGGTGGTGTTCATATTTCAATTTTGTTTTTAAACAAATATTTTCCTTTCTTATGAATATAGGTAGTGCCATATCATAACGTTGTTACAGTGATCATTCACGTCATAGTTGCAAACATTTCACCAGATGATTGCCCTTTTTTCTTAAATAGGCTGTTCTTTCAAGTATTCGTTTGATAAGTTAGTCATTAGTATTTCCACATATAACAGCTTTTTTAAAGGACTATATCCTGAAGGCAATCACTAAAGTGAATCCTGCTATAATTCTAATCAAAAATTTTCCCTTCTTTTATCTTTTTGTATTAAAACAGACAGGTCTCTTATGGATTTGCTCACCACTTTTTTGCCATCATAATTTCTTCATTGTCTTGAATCAAAAATAAATATATTTGTGGTTATCTCATCGAAATTCTAAACTAATGATCCCACAAATCAACGAAAGTTTTTACTCAGAGGCCGCCGTTTTTTCTACCATGTTCAAGTGTATTCACGTTTCCTAGCTATAGCGGAACGGTTGTCTATCAGGTTGGTCTTTAAGCGTGTTCCATAGAACAACACTTGCAGTGACTATCGCAGGGTGATCTTCCATCGCCATCGTTTACGAAACAAAATCTTTACGGAGATCTTAATGCTAGTAGCCTGACACCTACAAAAATGAGTAAAAGAAGTGGGTACCGATTTCCAATAAGAGACTTTACTACATCCTAATTTTGTGCATATTATAGCTATCCTTTTCATAATAAATTCACCCTTCTTTTTTGAATAGGCTGTTCTTCAGAGCGTTGCAATGTGGCTGTGCAAATCTCACCAAAATTAGAGGACAAATTCAAAGAAAACTCAGTATGAAAAAAATATTTGCTAAAAAACTAGCTGCTTTTTTATCTTCTGTTATTTGAAAGATACATAGTGATGATGATGATGATTATTTAGCCACCATCAGCGCAAGGATTACCTATGGCTGCAGAATCATACCGGGATGGAATGATCTACCTGATGGTTTGTTGTAGCAGGGCTAGTTAATATCTTTGAAGACCTTTGGAAGACAACACTAAGGCTGTTTTCTCATGACAAAAGGCTGGCGACCCCACGCACTTTCATCCAGTCAACAGTTCAATTAACTCCCTTATGCTACCCCTCCCCAATACCCAATATATAGTAATATATCATATATAGTGTTATTAAAGTATCTTACCTCTTTGTACCCATGTTCGTTGGCTTCGTATTAAGATTCATCATCCGTGGTCAGAAGTATATCATAACAAATCTTACTGTTTGGTTCTTGGCAGTAAGTTAAATCACATTCAATTATTTGTGTACATATGTTACTCTATATTTATTCTTGTATATCGTCTTCTTTTCTAACAATGCTTCCCTGTCATCACATATCTACTCGCTCTCTTCTCCATCCGAAATTTCACTATTGCTGTCCTTATAAATTTCTTCTGCTTTCTTTTTAAGTTTTTCTCTATCCGTTGCTAGTTCTTTCCACTTGCTATTTGTCATGTCTCGATATCTTGAAAAATCTTGCTGTAACGTATCTTTCCATGTGAAACTAGGTCTTCCCTCCTTTTTAAAACAGAACTTAAATTTAAAAGCAGATTTCAGTGGATGCTTATTTGGCCTCCTGATAATGTGCCCATAGTAATTCAACCTAGCCACTCTAACTCTTCTATTGATAGTTTTTCCGCTCATCTCTTTCCTCACATTGAATTTTCTCTTTACTACTCTACAGTTATTCCATATATCTTTCAAAATTAGTTTCTCATATTTGGCTAATTGTAATCTACTACGTTTTGTAAGTGTTGATACTTTTGTACCGTATTGTATAGCTGGAGCAATAACAGTTTTGTATATTAGTTTCCCAATATCCCATGACGGTTTGAACGTTTTGCAAAATTGTACTATGTTCTTAGCCGATTTTATCGCGTTTATTGATCGTTGTCTGGTAGTTGCTGGTCGATTTAAATCACTAGTTAAAGTGACTCCCAAGTACTTAAGCGATTTGCACGTCTTATATTCCTTTCCGTTCAACATATTTTTTTCAGGCGGAGGTTTCGTGGCATTCGGTATTCTTATAAGAACCTGACTTTTCTTACTATTTATTTCTAGACCTACTTCACACAAACAGTCCTCTAACGCTGCAATGATTTTCTCCAACTCATCCTGATCCTCCGTCAATATAAGAATATCGTCTGCAAAAGCGAGTATAATTGGTAAGGTGAACACTCCAACCTCCAAAAGTTTTAGGTTTGAAACTTTCTCAGCTACTCTCTTCAATATGTATTGTATGACAAGATTGAACAAAAAGGGCGATAATGGACACCCTTGTTTTATACCTTTTCCCCGCTTAACTGATTCCGAATACTGCCCTTGCCATCTAATCATAGCTCTATCTTCCTTGACACAGAGAAGAACTCTATCAATCACATGAGTCGGTACTTCCAGATCCATTAAAATATCCTTCAATTTGTTTAGATCTACATTATCGAAGGCTTTCTTAATATCAACTGATGCTACAAACAATGTTTTCCCCGCATTCCAATACTCATCCATGACTCGTTTTGCAATAAACACGTGATCATCTGTTGAACGTCCTTCAGTATACGCCGCCTGATGCAATTCCGGTTCTCCAGTAAACTGCTTTAGCCTATTCCGCAACCATTTTGCATAAGGCTTATACACAGCATTGCATAAGCTTATTCTCCTGAAATCATCCACTGATTTCGGATTGCCCACTTTGGGAATAGGTACCTGTATCGACTTTGTCATCTCTTCAGGCATTTTGTTTTCCATCCAAATTCTTCTCCATATCTGTTCAAGACTTTGAAACGTTTCTTCATCTGCATATTTTATATGCTCCATTCTTATTCCGTCAGCACCTGGTGACTTCCCATTACAAGACCACTGTAGTATACGTCTCATCTCCTCTGCTGTTGGCGGTTCCGTTATCGGACAAAAGTCTTGCTCTTCAATAAGCGCGATTTCTGGTCCAGCACTACTTTTTAAAATTTCATTCCATATTTTTGTAGTCACTTGAACCTTTTTTTGGGATTTTTTCTTTGCATACTTCTTTAGAAACGCATGACTTTCTTATCCTCACTCCGACATCAAAATCATTTAGGTTCTGATAAAAGCTTTTTATGACTTTTTCTTCGTGTTGATAAACAGCTCTCCGATACTCCTCTTTTCTGTTATCTACTTTCCATTTATAGGTCAACATGTATGGCTTTTTCCTGTAAATTGACAATGCACTGTGTTTTAATTCCTCGTTTTCATGCGCTTTTTGAATAGCGCTCTAACCGTTGATTTTAGCGATATAGTTTGTTCGGAGTAGTTTCTTGGTATATTAAGGCGCAACTTTTGACGAAAAAAATTTTGTGATCAATCCACCTAGCAGTGAGATAGAAAAACTATTTTTTCAAAACATTTAGATAGACATATGGTGTCTTGGGCAAAGTTGTAGAATTGGCAATTTGAAACAACTTTGTCGAAGACACAATTTTTCTATCTCTTATACTTTTTGAGATATATGCCGTTGTATGTGAATGACCCCTAAAAATCATATTTTTTATCATAATATCACAATATCTTGGAAAAAAGATTTTTAACATTTTTTGTGTTTTCTACGAAGTTGTTTGTCATAGAAAAACCCGTATTTTTGCTGAACATATCATCACCCTATCTTTTGAAGTAACAAAGTTATTCATGAATTACTCTTTTTTCAAGGGGTAGTTTAGGCCTCTATAACTGGCTTCGGCGCAAAATGGCGCAGACAACTCTTACAAATCATGAAAGTACCATATCTTCCCTTTCGGCAGTTGATAAACACTTTTGTCTATAAGCGTCTTTGCATGGGTTTTTACTATCAAACATATAAGCCTTATTGAAACGAATTCGACTGATAATTCTTTTACTTTAAGAGATAGAGAGGTGCAATGTTCAGCAAAAACACGCGTTTCAAGATGTTTAACAACTTTGTAGAAGGCATGAAAACTGTTAAAAATGTAAGTAAAAAGTTATAATCGAAAATGATTTTAAATTATTTTTTTCATACAAATTTGTGTACTTTAAGTTAAAAAATTCGTAACTCTTTTACAAGATTTTTAACATTTTTCATGTCTTCTAAAAAGTTGTTAAACATCTTAAAACGCATGTTTTTGCTGAACACTCCACCTCTCTATCTCTTAAAGTAAAAGAATTATCAGTCGAATTCGTTTTAATAAGGCTTATTTGTTTGATAGTAAAAACCCATGCAAAGACGCTTATAGACAAAAGATTTTATCAACTTCCGAAAGGGAAGATATGGTACTTTCATGATTTGTAAGAGTTGTCTGCGCCATTTTGCGCCGAAGCCAGTTATAGAGGCCTAAACTACCCCTTGAAAAAAGAGTAATTCATGAATAACTTTGTTACTTCAAAAGATAGGGTGATGATATGTTCAGCAAAAACACGGGTTTTTCTATGACAAACAACTTTGTAGAAAACACAAAAAATGTTAAAAATCTTGGAAAAAAGTTATGATAAAAAATATGATTTTTAGGGGTCATTCACATACAACGGCATATATCTCAAAAAGTATAAGAGATAGAAAAATTGTGTCTTGGACAAAGTTGTTTCAAATTGCCAATTCTACAACTTTGCCGAAGACACCATATGTCTATCTAAATGTTTTGAAAAAATAGTTTTTCTATCTCACTGCTAGGTGGATTGATCACAAAATTTTTTTCGTCAAAAGTTGCGCCTTAATATACCAAGAAACTTCTCCGAACAAGCTATATCGTTAAAATGAACGGTTAGGGCGCTATTCAAAAAGCGCATGAAAACGAGGAATTAAAACACAGTGCAATGCTTTGTTTAATCTATTCAATGCATTTTTCCTTTTGGGCGTCAACGGTTCCTTGGACGATTTTAATGCTTTTGACGCTGATATTTTCATTATTTTCGTTAGTTTGTCATAACTCTGGTCTAAATCTAATCCTTCATCATGCTGGAACTTCATAAGCTCATCATGGTACTTTTTCCTTACCACGTCATATTTAAGAGCATTCGCATCTTAGATTTTATGATCTAGATTTGTTCTTTTCTTAACTGTTGTATCTTTCAATTTTACATCCATCAACATAAGAAGATGATCAGTACTTATCGTAGTCCAAAATCCTTGAATAAATCTTATTCTTACATCGCTACAAAGAGCTTTGACAACATGGTCAATTTGACTTCTCCTGTTACCACTCTTCCAAGTAACCTCTGTGTTACTTCCAATTTTTGAAGATAAGTTTTGAAGATTGTGTAGTTGTAAAAATAGCTTAAATTCCTCGCCATTTTCATTGCATTGGTCGAATCCTAGCTTTCTGCCCACATGTTTATAATCTCCTTCTTCTAACACCTCCAGTCCGATTTGAGCATTCCAGTCTCCTAAAATAATTAGTTTCCTTTTTATATGTTCTTTGTCGATTTCTTTATTCAACGTCGAGAAAAAGTTGGATGCTTTTTTATTTGGACCATGAACATTCACTAGAATAAGCTTTGTTTTCTTGTTGATTTTAACAGCAGTCGATATGGTAGCGCTTCCAATGTTCCTAATTTCTCCTAGTTCTATACCCGTACCTTTTCTGAGCAGAAACGCTAGCCCTCTAGCTTTGTTGTTTGTGTCCCTCTTTACAAACCATTTATAGTTCTTTGTCTCAACTATACTACCTAAAACATTAACCTCTTGCAATGCTGCTATATCAATGTTTTGCTCCACCAACAAATCGTTTATTTCTTCTCGTTTTTCTGTCTTCATGCAACCTCTCACATTCAGTGTGGCAATTCTAATGAATTTAAAGTTGTTCTCATCTTTTCCTACATTTTGATTTTGCATACAATGAGAAGTTTTTTCTAAATTCCTTTCCATATCGCCTATGCTCTTGTCCTTTTCCATTCGAATACGACTGTCACTTCCATCAGTTTCTTCCCCTACAACCAATTTTTCGGTTTGCTCTTGATTATCAGTATGCTTATGTCCTTCCATTCCTACATATTTTCCGTCCAAAATCTCTACCACACTATCATAATGATTTTTAACGTTATTGTCACCACAATACCAAACTCGCACAACATTATTTTTTTTTTTTTACTAGTTCGTTTATTTGGGGCTCAAATGCGTGTAACGCTTTACGGAGCCGAAGTTCATTTTTTGTACTATTTACAATTTATTTACTTTTTCATTACCAAAGTTAGTATGGGATGGAGCCAGGGTACTCGTGGCAACTCGAGGTTAATGGTCACAATTTTGAAAGGGAAGGACATGGTAAGGATTGGGTTTAGGGTTCTCTACAGCTCATCCGGGAGGTATAGCGTGGTAGCTCTATTATCGTGTCATGGCGTTGGTAACAATTTCTTGCCGGTATTCGTCTGCCGGATGGCCAGGATCCTCAATCCAACACAAAAGGGACAACACAGAGAAAAAAAAAAAAACTGGAGAAGAGAACACAAGAGAATTAAACTTTTATACAAGACAAGCGAAGGAAATCGTAAATTGCGACCATATAAGTGAAATCGCGGGTGCCCAACACATCTCTAACTGGAACATAGGGTTGTCTACCTCGGGCCGCAAGGGTATCCAAAAGTTGCGCTCTGGAGGCGTCCATATCCGGGCACTGCCAAACTACGTGATCGATGTCATCATAACCGGAACCACACCTATTACAAATATTGCTCAGCGCGAGGTTAATCCTGTGTAGATGTGCATCTAGCGAGTAATGGTTGGACATAAGTCTTGACATCACGCGAATGAAATCTCGACTTATGTCCAAACCTTTCCACCAGGCTCGCAAGGAAACTCTAGGAATTATGGAATGTAACCACCGTCCCAGTTGGCCATTTAGCCAATCGCTTTGCCAACCGCGAAGAGAATTTTGACGTACTAAATGAAAAAATTCATCGTGTGAAATTCGTCTATCATAAATCTCACCTTCCTCAGCGCCCACCTTTGCGAGAGAGTCCGCCTTCTCATTGCCATAAATTAAGCAATGTGAGGGGACCCATACAAAGGTAATCTTATATGATCTTTCGACCAGTGCACACATCTGCTCTCTTATTTTTGTAAGAAAGTAAGATGCATGCTTTACAGGTTTCATCGATCGAAGTGCCTCAATAGAACTGAGGCTATCCGAGAAGATGAAGAAGTGGTCTGCGGGCATGTTTGAGATCATCCCCAAAGCGAAGTTGATTGCTGCCAGCTCAGCAACATAAACCGTGCAAGGTTCCTGAAGTTTTCGGAAGGCGGAAGAGTTTTCATTGAAGACACCGAAGCCAGTGGATCCATTTATACGGGACCCGTCAGTGAAATATCTCCTGTAGGAATCGACATTCTGGTACTTTGCGTTAAAAATACGTGGGATAGTAATACATCGAAGTTGATCTGGAATTCCATGAATAGCTTGTTTCATGGACAGATCATATTCAACAGAGGAACTGTCATTGGTGAAGCGTACACGTGGAGGGTTATAACATGGAAGGCTAATGTCAGATGACATGTAGTAGAGATAAACTCTCATGAATTTTGACTGAGCATTCAGTTTTAGCAATTCTTCGAAATTTTCGATAACGAGTGTGTTGCTCACTCCACACTTAATCAGTATTCTTAGCGAGAGCTCCCAGAATCGGTTCTGTAGCGGTAAAACCCCTGCCAGAACCTCTAGGCTCGCATTATGTGTTGAGTGCATACACCCTAAGGCGATACGCAAACAACGATATTGAATTCGTTCCAATTTAATCAGGTGGCAGTTTGCTGCTGAGAGAAAACAGAAAGAGCCATACTCTAGAACAGAGAGAATGGTTGTTTTATAGAGTTTTATGAGGTCTTCCGGGTGAGCACCCCACCATGTTCCGGTAATTGTTCGTAGAAAATTGATCCTTTGTTGGCATTTTTCCGTTAAATGCCTAATATGGGTTCGCCAAGTGCCTTTTGAATCAAACCAGACCCCAAGGTATTTTGAAGTCAAAGACTGGTCGATGTCTGTTCCCAAAAGCTTAAGCTTCAATTGGGCAGGATTCCGCTTCCTAGAAAATACAACCAATTGAGTTTTTTGCGGAGCAAACTCGATCCCTAAGTTTCTAGCCCAAGTGGATAGATTATCAAGGGAATTTTGCAATGGTCTTTGCAGGATTTCCGCTCGTGGACCCTTCATAGAGACCACAGCATCATCTGCAAGTTGTCTAAGCGTGCATGGTTCTTCCAAACAGTTGTCAATATCTTTAACATAAAAATTATAAAGCAAGGGACTTAGACATGAGCCTTGGGGAAGACCCATATAGCTAATTCTGGAAGTTGTCAGTTGACCGAGAGTGAAACTCATGTGTTTTTCTGACAACAAATTGTACAAGAAATTATTCAACATTCCAGGTAGTCCACTATTGTGCAGGCTTTCTGACAATATTTCTATGGAAACTGAATCAAAAGCGCCCTTAATGTCCAAGAAAACCGAAGCCAATTGCTCCTTGTCAGCAAAGGCTAGTTGAATATCTGATGAAAGCAACGCTAGACAATCGTTTGTTCCTTTGCCCTTGCGAAAGCCAAATTGTGTACTGGAAAGCATGTTGTTTGATTCGACCCAGTGATCGAGTCGGGATAGGATCATTTTTTCTAACAATTTCCTTAAACATGATAACATAGCGATCGGGCGGTACGAATTATGATCAGACGCTGGTTTCCCAGGCTTTTGAATAGCTATTACTTTGACCTGTCTCCATTCAGGTGGAACAATGTTGTGTTCCATGAATGAGTTGAACAGGTCAAGCAACCGTCTTTTAGCGATATCAGGGAGATTTTTAAGAAGATTGAACTTAATCATATCGCGTCCCGGAGAGGAGTTGTTTGATGAAAGAAGAGCCATAGAAAATTCCAGCATAGTGAATGGTCTATCCAAAGAATCGTCTCTTGGAGTTTCCCAAAAAGGCGGATGAGCTGGTACTGAGTCTGGACAGACCTTTTTTGCGAAGTTGAATATCCAACGATTGGAGTATTCGTCACTCTCATTTGAGGATGAGCGGTTTCGCATGTTGCGAGCCACTCTCCAAAGCGTCGTCATTGAAGTTTCTCGTGAGAGGCCATCGATGAAACGTCGCCAATAGCTACGCTTCTTCGCTTTAATAAGATTCTTCAGTCTTTTTTCGAGCTTCGAGTACTCTAAATAAAGTTCTGAGGTACCATATCTACGAAAAGCTTTGAAGGCATTAGATTTTTCTCGATACAACTGAGTGCATTCATCATCCCAACCAGGTGTGGCTGGTCGTCTTTTGAAGGATGCACTTGGAACTCGTTGCTTTTGGGATTCTAATGCACTTTTATAAATCAATTCTGTTAGGAATCGATACTCATCCAACGGTGGGAGAGTGTTGAATGATTCGATACCAAAAGTTACCGCTGATGCAAATTTTTGCCAATCGATATTCCTAGTGAGGTCAAAAGGAACCTGAATTGACTGTTCTGACCTTTCACAATTAGTTCTGATAGAGGTTATTATGGGCAAGTGATCACTACCATGGGGATCATCGATAACCTTCCACATGCAATCGAATGATAGTGAGCTTGATCCTAAAGACAGGTCAAGACGGCTTTCTTTGCCGTCGGATGAAATACGTGTCACTTCACCTGTGTTAAAAATGTTCAAGTTGAAATCGTCGCATAAGTCATAAAAAATAGCCGCTCTATAATCGTCATAAGATTCGCCCCATCCAGTACCATGTGAGTTCATATCACCCAGTATTAAAACTGGAGATGAGAGCATGGAGACTGCATTCCAAAGATGACGGCGGTTTATTGAAACTCTTGGAGGAATATAAACAGAAGCTATGCAAAGATCTTTACCCTTTACGTTTATTTGGCAAGCAACGATTTCTATGCCTGGATGAGTCGGGATGGGGATTCTGTAGAATGAATGGCACTTTTTGATCCCTAAAAGCACACCCCCGTAATTATCATCTCGATCCTGGCGTATAATGTTAAAATCGTAGAAGTTAAGATCATCTTCAGAAGACAGCCATGTTTCACAAAGTGCAAATATATCACAATCGGAATTGTGAAGCAAAAACTTAAATGTGTCTAATTTAGGTTTTAGACTATGACAGTTCCACTGTAGCACAGTGATCATATCTTGTACCTCACTTGATGAATTAGCCATCGAAAGATATGACCGAAGCAAGGAGGGGCCACGAGATAGTCAATTCCCTGAGATATTCTTCTATTGCGGGGAGAAAAAGGTCGAGTATGCCTCTGAATGAGTCTGAAACTCCGAGAGCATTACATATGCGATCCACAAGGGCCGTAAAAGTTATCAGTCCTCGCTTAGCCCGGGAGGTTTTCGAGGAAGAGCGAGGGACTTCAGTAGCATTTCTTTTGCTTTCTTGTCTAGAGCTTCTTTTTGAAGTGTATTTTATCTGTGGAGGCGGGGGCGGCAGATCTTTGCTGCAACACGGAACGGAAGCATCAAATACCTGTTTCTTCGGGATTTTCAAATTTACCCCACCTCCTTTGGAATTAGGCAAACTTCTGAGGGAAGATTTCAATACCTTACGGCGCAGTCCCGGAGAAGATGGAGACTTTCTTTTACCGGGTGCGTGTACCTCCGAAGAATCTCCCCCATCGGTTTCGTCGTCGTTCGCTTCATCGGAAGACAACTCTTGAAAAGAGTTACCAACTGGGATGGCTGATGAAGACTCTTTTGCAGGCGGATTTAAAGCTTTCACCATTTCCGCATACGTCTTCTTGGAGCGCTTCACAATTGAGCGACTCTCATTTCGAATGCGCCTTTTGTATGCCGGGCATTTCTGCAAGTCATGAAGATCCTCACGACAGTAGCTGCATTTTTCAGCTTCCTGTGTGCAAGCATCTTCTAAATGAGCTTGGTTGCATTTGCCACAACGGGGCTTGTTGTCGCAAAAGCTAGCACTATGACCAAGCTGTTTGCAGTTGGTACAATTGAATACCTTCGGCACGTAAAGGCGCACTGGGTAAAAAACACTATCAATGCAAACAAATTTCGGGAGAACGGAACCAGGAAAAGTTACACGAAACGAGGCTGACGGCGAAAACAATTTTTAATTTCCTTCCATGGAAACTGATTGTAATTGTTTACAATCCAGTATAGCCACATCAGGAATGGACCGGTTCTCAAAAACGCCTTTGCCAGTCTTAATGTCTTCGCATGTCAGACTCGCGTCGATAATTTTCCCTTCCACCTCGACCTCTCTGGCAGGTATGTAGATAAAATACTCCACAGTAAAAGCCTCATGCTGAGCAATCTCATTCGCTGCTTTGTAACTAGGTGCAGTTACACGCAGCTTGGATTGCTTCACTTGGTGAATAACGGTCCCAGGATATTTACGCGTCAGCTCTCTAGAGATCGAGAGCACATTCAAAATTTTATTTTTGCGCCGGAAATAGACAACCCAAGGCCCAGCCGAAGACGGTTGATAAAACCGCGTTCGAGCAACGAGATCTTTAGGAGGCGTATCGCCTCCATCCGATTCGTCCATGCGGGATAAAAATCAACCGCAACCAAATAATTATAAAAAAAAAAAAACAATAAAGTAAAAAAAAACGAAAAAATGCTTAAAGTTAACTTATCAGTGGACTATTTTGTACACACCTCCCCTATACGGGCAAAAAAAAATAATAATACCAAAAAAAAAAAATATCGAGAAAAAAAAACTTAACCGATTAGTGGGCTGTTTTGTACAAGCCTCCCCTATTCGGGCAAAACTGGCACCGGGAGAGAGACAGAAGTGAACCGAAAAACAACCTTGAACTCAACCTTGTTTGTTTGGAGATGCGAAAGCAATTCAAAAGGATGTGGAGTAGGTATACAATTGATACTTATCCGTTACCGTTCGATGACCGCAGCTGGTCTTCTACACCATAGGTAGGCAGAAAAAACGTGTCGTCGTTTTCGCTGCTGATGCAAACGGGGGATCCAATCACCGGGGGATGATGGTGACAATATCTTCTCGTGGCACGATACCAGTTGACCCTTGCCAATCTGGTTCGCTTCCTTCACGATGCGCGGTTTAAAGCACTACGGTACAAAACTGCACTGGTAAAAACCACACGGGCGGTGGAAGAAAAAACCAAAAAACTACCGACTGCCAAAAACTGAACTGGCTTGTTCAAGCGCACAGCAAGGAATGCACACAACATTATTATTACCTATGTCATCATTTTCTATTCTTATAACTGGTTCATCCTCCTGATAGATTTCTACCGATGTGTTATGCATTCTGCCAAAGGCAACCATGGCTTCATGGCCTAAGTGAATACCTAGTGTTCGGATTTCCTCCACAAAACGTTCAAAACCTCCTTCCTCTAGCCCTTCTACCAAAAATGGTTCGAATTCGTCTCTGTGATGCAAAATATAATTCGCGATTTTATTTCTAGTGTCTTTTACGTCTTGAAGTGTTAATGAATTAGTTTTATTCTTGTTGATTTGATCAAGTAAGGCCCATACCAAACAATTCCCGTCGCCTAACATTCTCTTTATTTTGAGTAATTTACTTGAATTAAATTCTTTCTTGTATATGACATTTTCTCTTTTAAACTTGTTATTGTCCTTTGTTTTGATGATATTAACCTTTCTTTTCTCTACATTTTTGGTTTGTTCCGTGTTATTCTCCAAAGCATTAGTATTATCATCTAAAGCCAATACACTACCATAATGTGTTTTTTTACCCTTATTTAACCATAGAATTATGTTGCCTTTCTTTGCATCATTTTTCGTGTATTTTATCTCAACATTTCTCACACTTTCTGTTACTAATATTACCGTTCTTTTTAAAGTACATACTACTTGCTCCCAATATAATTTACTTTGCCCTAGTTCACTTTTATCTTTGATTTCAATTTGATACAAATCATTCATAATCTTTTCGATTTCCGACTCATTTTCATCATTCCAAAATAATTGATGATATATTGCCTCCTCGATACAATCGTTTTCTGTCCTGTTACGTATCAATACTCGCCTGTTCATTTTTACATCATGTTTTACAGTGTATCTTTCGACCAAACCTGATAACCCCGTTATATCTGAATCTTGCACATGGATCATACTACTGAACTGTACACTTTCATCGCCAATATTTGCATAAATGTTCAATTCCTTATTAATCTCGTTTCCAGGTATAATTGGCTTTATAATAATTTTATCTCCATCATTATCGAAAACATTAATGTTACTATTCACTAAAGCTGCAGTTGCTTGCAACATCTCCATCTCTACACATTTCTCTCCTGTTTGTATTAAATTAATGTATGTTTCCAATTTATTACCCCAAATACTTTTGAAAACCAATCTGTTTTGATCAACATATTTCGCTATTTCTATTCTGAATGTATTTACATCTTTAAACTGCCGAGTATTATTTGGGTAATTGTATATTTGATCAATTAAAGAGCGTGCTAGTGAATTATCGTCAAAAAGTAGAAGTGAGTAATTTAAATCCATCGTGGTAATTGATAGTAAAATAATGAGATAAGAATATTATAATTATATATACATTGATTTACTTACGCTAAATATCAAGAAAACAGTAAAAAGAAATCATCAATGGATAATGATGGTGATTATAGATGACCCAATGTAATTGAGTATAGGAATAAAATATAAATAAGCAACTTACCCTAGTGTCTTTAAAAAGAAATATGAATTCATGATATTGTTGGTTGGTTCAACTTTTGTGCATTGAGACAAATTCTCTATATATTTATATACAGCATACAGCAATCCATCTTCGATACTTACAGGAATTATCATTCAAGTTTTCCACTTTTTTTTCCTATGCACAGTTTTGTCACCACACCATCCCTCACCATACCCCTCACCATATCCCTCACTTCCTCCTTTCACTCAAAAATGCCTTACAGTCGTTACCATTCTTCTCAATTCTTTATTCACCACTTTATTCCTTCTCGCATTGTACCCTCCGCATCAGCAAAATTCACATCTTCACAACTACCCCTTTGCAGCAGCACGGCACTCAGTAATCATTCAAGTTTCCATTCACAGTTATTTCGATACCAGTCACATACCTCAATTTCCCATGTCTCACTGTTACAACACAACCACATCAGCACACTACACTAACCCTCTCCAACGTGTCAAACACTCTCACCATATCCATCCCCGATTCACCCTTCCACTCTGTGCACGCTTTCATTCTCCCGCATAACTGTTTCATACGTTTTCCCAGCTCTCCCTTCCCAGGCGGCAAACAGCAATGTTGCATCCAACACACAACTACCCACACCAAAAACCTAATGGTTTATCATCAACACACCCCGAAAAAAAAACACACACCGCAATGTTGCATCACATCCGACGACATACGAAGACCAGACACCCATCTCTCCCCAGCCCACATCCAACAAACATTCGTTGATCACCGCTTCATCCAACACCAACACTAGCAATCATAACCAGCAACCCGGCACCACCACTGCCGTCCAGGCAGTCGACTGATCACCCCTTATTTCCTCTCTCCGTTCTCAACTCACACCCCACGCGCTTGTCTGCTCCAAGGTTCTCACTTAACGTTCACCTACCTCGTTCTCACTCAATCCAAGCAACACAATTCTCTCTATTTTCTCTTCCCTACCACTTCAACATCAACTGCCATTTTTTTTTCTTTTCCTCCTCTTGAGCCGGATCTTCCCAACAGAACTTTCGGACGCAAAACTTCCACTTTTCCCAGTTCCCCAGCTTCAAACAACCGAAAATAATTTTTAACAACCGTCAGCACACTCCGGGAGACTGACAAAACCACTCAAAACCGGCAATCGACAAAACGAAAAACGAATCAAACACTCGACACTTCCTTTTCTCACCGCGTCTCAGAGCCAACTGTTATTTGAAAGATACATAGTTGAGCCAAACTCGTTAAATACTCATAAGGAATCGTACAATTATCTCCCCACTCTCTAACTAGAATAAGTCTCAAAATGTTATGCTCGGGGTAATGGCGTTCGGGGTAGTGACCCATTCGGGGTAGTGGCGTTCGGGGTAATAACCCATTCGGGGTAATGGCTTTCGGGGTAATGGCGTTCGGGGTAGTGGTATTCGGGGTAGTGGCGTTCGGGGTAATGTCATAGAGTCTTTTTTATAAGGGATGCACTTGAGATATGATGCACGTATGCACGGCAAAAGATATGATCGAGTTTATTCTGAATTTGATAAGACTGTCAACCTCATCATATTTTGAACATTGTCTTCTATCTCTCAAGCTCGATAGCATTGCACAAATTATAGCAAACAGCGATTGATTGAATCTTGTTTCAAGGGGTAGGGGAGGAGGTCCAACAAAACTAAGCAATCTATAGAAATTTTGGGATCTCCATATAACAAGTTTGCATCGAGAAAGAGGGTAAATGGCTGAATTAGCTGACAATTTGAGAAACTGTTGAAACTGGGCGTTCCCACATCTCGTTCGTTGACATCCCAAATTTGCTGGGATCTTGACCTCTGAGCAGACAAGAACTTTTTTCCCACATGGAGACTAAAAGCTTAATTAGGAGTCTTATACCCTTATTCATAAAAATTTACAAAAGAGTTTCTTACCAAAAAGTTCTAATTTGATGATGCTTGTTCTAGAGTGTGTATACTTTTGTGTTTTCGATGAACTTCTATATATATTAATAAAAATGGAAGGGTGTTTGTACGCAACGAAATGGCTTAAAGACGGGTTAGTAGACTTACGTGTTTATTTCACTGTTGCATTGGTCAAGTGTTCCGACGTGTTTGAGTGAAGGAAATGATTTGGAAAATTCTCTGAATAACTGGAAAAACAACTGAAAATTACTCTGTTTTTTGTATGGGAGATTGAATGCAATTTTTCAGCAGCCTACTTGATGGCAAAACGAAGTTTGACGAGGCCACTAGTAGTTTTTATATTATTTTTACTAAACAAAATTAAGTTAATTTATTGCCCGTCTATTCGTCAACGTAAAGCTAAAAGGCGATGGTGGCGCTGCTCTAGATTGGCGATTAATGCATCCTTGTTTAAGTTGGTAGTAATAATTTTTGTAGAAATATGACCATAATCATTTTACTGATAAAATTTCGGTACTTCAAAGCGCAGGGAACCGTTTATATTCATTTCAGTTTGCAAAACTTTCGCAACATAACTCTACATTTAATCGCCAATAGGGTGTGGCCAAAAATGCAAAAAAAATATACCTTGGCAAGAAAAGCTCACTGTTGATAACTGCAAAAGTGTTTATAAGAAAACTAAGCTAAGAAGAAGGCTTTTTCTCAATTGGGATGCAATGCCATAAAGAAGAAGCAGAATAATCAGAAGGATGAGGATGAACAGTAGTAAAAAGTTCTTACTTGTATGATCTTTCTTCAAAAAACAAAAAAATCAATAAAGCTTATTATTGACCCACTTCCTTGTAGTTATTTTTAAAAATATGACGCATCTTATGATGCATGTGATTACCGGTTTAATATTCTATAATATATTTTTTATAATTCTAACCAAGAAAACTAAAATTATTAGTGATTTATTACAAAATCAAACTGATTGATAGGAGTCTGCAATCAACTTTCATTACGAACAGTTCCTAAACATCAATATTGTGCATTTATTTATATGATGAAAATGTGTATTATCCAGACAAAACTGCAATTTTATTATCAAATTTGTAAATGTACAAATCTGTAAATATGTATTTTGTTTAAGAAAATTATTCCATTTTTGTCACGGTTCTTTTTTTGTCAACTGAAAATTGCCGATCGTGTTGATAAAAACGGAACATACCTGTAATACCATTTTTCTGATTTCTGATACCCTTAAGTGGTCTTCTACAAAATTGCAAAACAGTAGTTTACGGAACAAGTTGCAGAATGATAATTTTTACAGCACGAGTTGTAAATTAATCCTACGAGGCTTGCCGAGTTGCGTAATGAGAAAGCGTTGCGTAATGAACCATTACAGCACTGGTTTCAGTTAGGTAATGACTATTACCGCACTGCATACTTCAGTGCAGGAAAGTAGGCCGTTTCATGACAGATTGGCGTGATGAAAAACAGCCATTACGATGAGAAATTGCAAAAAAATAATTTTTGGAATTTCTCATCGTAATAGGCAGTTTTTCATCACACCAAGCTGGCAAGAAACGGCCTACTTTTCTGCACTGAAGTACTACTCGGCAAGCCTCGTAGGATAAATTAACAACTCGTGCTGTAAAATCATCATTCTATAACATGTTCCGTCAAATGAGAGCATGTTCGGAGCGGGTAATCCAATACGTTCAATTTCATAATTCTGGAAACATGTGTTTTAAATTTTCTTTGATGATTTTATTTTTCTGCAACTAGTTTTTAATGACAACTAAGGCCAACTTTGCTTAAAAACGATTAAAGGTTCATGCAAGTTTGAAAGTAATTGCATTTCAGCACACCGTGCATCGTTGGTGGACGGATTCCAGCGCTCTCGGTCCACTCAACGGTACCATCTCCAGCGGGACTGCCCAAAGGCAGTTCTTCCAGCCCATTCAGATGCGAAAAAAGTATGGGTCGGGGAACCTTCGCACACTTCATACAAACACTTCTGATGCACATGTGCCATTTCTCAGGGCGACTGAAAACGAAACTACTTACACATTGCGTTGCATAAGTTGCGAGCCTTCTTTCAGCCTCTCCAAATGCCTTGTGCTGTTGGTTGAGTCTGGCCGTGCATATTACACATGGCGACGCGCCGTCCGGTACAAACGTACGTACGTACTTACCTATATCTCTGGAGTGAGGTTAATAGCGGAATACCAATTCAACCGAGAAACGGTGGGAAACGGATCAGTTCGCTGTTGGATTCTTTTTTTTGCGATTAATTGGTTCCGTTTGACTTTCGCAATATTTGCGCAATGGGACTACTATGGCTCTCGGTTACCCTGACCAACTTAGCGCTGTTGAAACAAAATTAAAAAAAATCATATTTGTTTTCAACAAGATTCATTAACAAATGGTAAGATTGAAAATTGATACATGACTAAGATTATAAGTAGAACGATACAGGGTGTAATCAGGACTTCCATCAAGGCAATGCAAACGAACTTAAAAGTTTTTTTTAACATTTTTTTAGATTGAACTGGATTGACCGCAAGTATTTGATACTAGAAGTCTGTTTGGGACTAACAGACGTATTCAGTGTTTAAGTGCTGATGATCTTCTATTTTCTAGGTAATAAGATGCCGTACATAAATGACGTACCGTCGATGGGGTGACAATAGGTCTGGGGGTGAGATTGGGTCAAAACGGAAAAATATAATTTATGAAATATATTACTAAAATTTATAATTCATATGTTACGGAACATATTATTACACATAAAAAATCACAATATACATTTTTTAAAATAGTAGTTTTTGTTTAATGTATTAATAAACTTGTATGTTGAAACTAGACGAAATTTACAACATTAAATTTTTCCTGTGCCAAGTATAACGCATGTACTTTAATCTCTATTGTTATATTAGTAGAAGATTGAAAGTCTTTTCAATACACTTTACACGTATTTTCCGGGATCTATTTGATTTTTCCACAAAAATTTCATTTATTCCGGTACGGTGTCTAAAACATTTAAGATGAGGTGAGATTGGGTCAAGAAAGAATGATAGTGAATGAAATCACTAGTCTACTTTTTTGTCGTTTTACGATGCCATGTGTACTCTTGCATCATTAAGATGTGCTTATTCTCTTCTCATTCAGCATCGCTGAAACATCAAACAAGTCAAGTTGAGGATTACGTGCATTGAATAACAATGCAACGCATTTTGACAACTTCTCAAACCAGCAACTGCTTTTCGTGCGCAACAACATCGTAATATTTTATCAAACGGATTTTTTTTTTTTAAATTTAATTATTTATTAGTGTTTCCATAATATACAAACATCTCACGGATGTACAAATGAGTTGAATTGCTGAAATACCGGGATTATGACGTCAACATCTGCCTGTAATGCCTGTAAATGTATTGATCATGGAATGTCGCACCGAAATTTAACTGTTTGCGAAGATTTAAAATAATCACTGTTTCTGTAATCCTTTAAGGAAACTGAATAGGCTTTATGGAAATGAGGATGAGACTTTGAAGACAATTTGAGGTAATAAAACAAGAAATTGTTTGTAAACTTGACTATAAATGCTGGGTTTACATATTTTTCTCATAGCTCTTCAATTTTTTGCTTTAATCGTTCTTTTAAGTGGGTTTATCATACTTGTGAAACATGTTAGAAGTCATTTCATCTTGTTTGCATCGTATTTCATCAATATTTCCCAGCTGTAAATGGTTTTGTAATCATATTCTCAAAAACAAGTTATTTCAGTCACAGTGACCCAATGTCACCCCTTCTATGGGGTGAGATTGGGTCATTTTTTATTCACTTGTGGCGCCGCAGTGAATAAATATTTTTCTATAATATTTTGGACAGTTGTTAATGTACCATCAAAGTACATACACGCCAAATTTGAAGTTTATTGGAGTTAAATTGCGAAAGTTATTCAATAAATAAGTCGTACATATCCTCTTTTGACCCATTCTCACCCCCAACGACGGTAGTCATTTAGTGGAGAAGGGAGTTTCACGAATTCGGGACGATGTATGACGAGTGGAAGGGAGGGGTTCCAACTAGCGGACGTAGCATCTTGAATCATTTCGGTATAAAATGCAGCGCTTATGCTGACGTTTGTTTTTTTTTGTTAAAGTTTTTTGTTTAACTTCGGTTTTAAAATTATCACTCAGATTAAAATAATTCAAATTTTGAACTTTCTCAATAAGTGAAGTCCAACAGGCTTTATTATTATAGCAAATGTAATTTAGCTACAATTTGTTACACATAGATAATTTATTTTGCCTAATGGATATAAAAAAAAACAAAATTTACAACGTTAATAATAAATTCTTATTCGAATATAAATTAATAAACAATTTAAGATGATGATGAATCGAAGCCAAACTTCAAATTATCAAGAGCACAAATTTGGAGAAACCACCACTCGTTTGAGCTGAAAACTTAATCGATTGGACACTACCAGCTAGTGATCAATCCATCAAGTTTTCAGCTCAAGCGGAGATTGGTTCTCCCGATTTGTGCTCTTGAAAATTATTGGTTTGGCTTCGTTTCATCTTCACCTTGAAAGTTTGATAACTTATAACTTTATGAGTAGTATTTGATCATTTGGTAACGTCACTTGATCCATGGGTGATGTGAGCAGGATCAATCGCGTTGTGCGTCGATAGCGTAGCAATATCGAGAAATCAGTTAGGCGTGCATTACCAGCCAAAGGTGTCTCTCCAGCCAAAGGTAGTGGATATATCCCAATAGTCTTCCCATGACAACTGTGGAGATGCAGAGATATTCTTAGTCTCCAGTAGCAATGGTTGTTTAACTAATATTTCTTCCCCGATGAACAAAATTAAGTGGCAGGCGCCGTTATTAATTTTCAAATTTTGAACTCTTGATTTGGACACATTGAGAAATGTTAGCTAATCCCAACCCCATTCATTAAATCTCTGTGCAACCTCGATTACCCTGGTCAATCACGGAATAGCAACTACGAATTGTAAGGTCATTAGACTGATGCAAATTTTGAAGTTTTTTCTCCTCTATGCTTAAACGATGTCAATTATGATGGAAATGATCCTCCCAAAATTTGAAGTGATTCGGAAGAAATTTGGTTGTGCACACGCTATTTGAAGTTTATATGGAAATTTTTATGGAAAAGGCAAACCTTTTGTGTTCAGTCCTCTAACTGCTCGTCAAAATAAGCTATGGAAAATTGAACACACTCATCTCGTGTGAAAACATCCCAGCTACAACTTTGCCGAAGACAACATTTCGATGGGACGTAAGGATAAATAGTTATTATTGATAACTAAGTCTAAATCATGCTGAGATGATCATTCAATTACGTTCAGAGCAACACTGCTTTTTTGCTGTAGAACATAATAGCCTGGATTACTTTGATCTATTCTTCCCGCCAGGAGCACCACTGTTGCCTGCCGAACAGTTGGAGAAGCATACTATATGCAAACCAACTTTATGATGATAAATAATAATTTATCCTGACGTCCAATAAAAAAGTGGTCTTCGGCAAAGTTGTAGCTGAGAAGATTTCACATTAGAAGTATTTGTTCACTTTTCCATAAAACATTATGACGAAAAGATAGAGGGCTGAACACAAAAGATTGGCGCTTTCCATACTAATCTCCATATAAACTTCGAATGGCGTGTGCACAGTCAAATTTCTTCCGAATCACTTCAAACTTTGGGAGAATGCTATTTACCATAATTAAAATCGTTTAAGCATTGGGGAGCTAACATTTTCAAATTTGCATCACTCTAATTGTCATCTACAATTTCGGTCAAATAATCCGTGCATTTGCTAAAGATTGAAATTCAATAGTTGACTGGGGCAGACATTTTGATTAATTTCTTACTTTTGTCATCTGCAAACGCATACGTCATTTCACCTGTCTAATCAGTGAGTTTGATGAATGATTATATGGATGAATTAACGTAAACACCAGGTCACTGTCATAGCAACCTGGTTTATACGCTAAATTATCCAAATAAACACTCTGCAAAACGGGTGTTTCTTCGAATAAGTTGGTGTATGTGCTCCTGTCAATTTCCTCTTATAATTCAAATATTTCAGAACAAATAAACACTGTTCGCATGTCCAACGCGTGTATCATTAGGTCAAGAATGCGTAGGGTAAGTGTACCAGTTATGGACATAGTGGTTCCCTATTTCGCCATACGTGATTACTTTGAGTCTTCAAATTTTGAAATTTTGTATGTGTTGTAGTAGTTAGATATAAGATATATCTTGATGTTAAAGCATTCAAAAAGACTTAAAATGTACAAGTTATCAAAACATCACATATGGCCAAATAGGGAACCACTATGGCCATAACTGGAACACTTTCCCTATCAATGTAAATAAGCATTTTAATCATATTGGCGCTTAAGTCGACTACGCGAATATGGGCAGTATGGTCATGCTCATGGTTATGCTCTATTTAAAAGTTTGAAAACCTTATCAAAAATTATGTTGTTTTGGCTTAGAAAAACGTTTTTATTTTATTCTTATTTTCTGTTAGAGCTGAATATCTTCAGAATAACGGAATACATATATTCATTTCGGCATATACATATTAGGGGAAGGGGTGGTAAAATGAACACCTTAAGGAGATCATCTTGTTTCTGATAGAAAAACGAGATATTTGTATAGTTCTTGCGTACAATATCTAAAATAGGGATGTAATCTATAGTAGCGACACGAATTCAGACTACAATAGCTTAAATTTCTCGTATTTTATTCGCTGGCAAAAACCGATGCAAATGCGCATTTTACCTGCACTATGTGGATAAAATAAACAGCTATTGGTGGTAAAATGAACACCCTGCAAAAAACGTGAGCAAAATTAATATTTTTAACAATTTTCACTGCATTTCCGAAAAAATATCCATTAATGATTGTTACCCATTCAAAAAAAAAAAAATCTAAAAAAAATCAAATTTGCCATCATGCCACAACGAAATTCACCTCACTGAAAAACCTCAAGACTCCCGAGCTAAAAGTTACGTCAGTACTAATTTTCAAACGTGATTTTCTAATATCTTAGTTTTCGTTGATATTTTCACTTCAATTGACCTCCGTATCAAGCCGAACACTCCGATTTATGCTCTAAATCGTCCGTGCGTGACAAAAAGTTATTGAAATTTGTTTTTTCTCGGTAGAAGGCACGGTGTTCATTTTACCACCCCTGTTCATTTTTCCCTAACAATGTCATATTTAAACAAGATATCAACCCGTTAACGTCCAAGGTATCCCACAATTGTGCTTAAATCCTGAAATTGCTGTCAATAGTTACGATTCCATAAAATAAACACAGTTTCAGCAAAAAAAAATGAAATCTATGATGGGGATCCAAAAAAAAAAATCTTAAGAGTGTGTCGTCGATATCTGCCAGCTCCATAAAATTAATTTTGCATTTTATTAGGACAAAATTAATGCTGGTTGATCATTTAAAACCAGTTAGCATTGAAAAAAATATTTTCGGTTGAAAACGTTCAGCTTTCTTACTACCACGGGGGAGAAAACTTACGCTTACAACAAAGGGTCCAGAAAAAGTTAAAAGTCAAACTTTGACAATGCATATCTTTGTCGTTTTCTAAGCGGTTTTCAAAATTTTGGCAGCCATGGATCAATATCCATTTAGAACTTATTAAAAAAAATAGTATACCCAAAGTTTTCAAATAAAAGATACTTCTTAGTGCTATCTGGTACGGATTTGTGGTACAAATTTAGCAATCATATGAAGCTTTATGGATAGGAAGAAGAATGTTTCACGAGAATTGGGTGAGTAAAGACTGCAATAGATTTGGTAGATTTGGTAGATCAAGAGGACCTGAACTCCAGGACAATTTGAATGCCTTCCATTATCCAATATCTTGTCAAAATTCGTGAACAGGTCTGTTAAGGCTTAATTAGTGCTGTAAAACACAAAACGTAGACACCACTCGCTTAAAATAATTTATGAACCTGTGTAGATAATGCTCAAAATCTCAGAATGTTTTGGAGACCTTAGCATTGTTCTAGGTTAATTATACATTACTAAATCGCTTGGTTTATCGTAACTGTCGTCTTTTATTTACAATCTGTCGTGTTTTCACATATTCAATCAATATTAAAATAAATTCTTCCAATTTAGTTTTAAATATCATTAAATAGGGCTCCCTTAAAAGGAATTTTTATTCCACTGGGAAACCCCCTATATATTCATAGTATATAAATGCCACATCACTGTTCATCCATTCAATGTAAACTGTTTAAATGTTACGTGTTTACTGTCGTGCTTGTTTTTTTTTGTAAAATATCTTCTTCTTCTTTCTGGCGTTACGTCCCCACAGGGACAGAGCCTGCTTCTCAGCTTAGTGTTCGTATGAGCACTTCCACAGTTATTAACTGAGAGCTTACTATACCAATGACCATTTTTGCATGCGTATATCGTGTGGCAGGTACGATGATACATTATGCCCTGGAAAGTCGAGAAAATTTCCAACCCGAAAAGATCCTCGACCGGTGGGATTCGAACCCATGACCCTCAGCTTGGTCTTGCTGAATAGCTGCGCGTTTACCGCTACGGCTATCTGGGCCCCTAAAATATAAATAATACGATAGATGCGTCCACTACCAGGGGGCTCCGAAAATGAGTCTCTTGGTGTGGGGGATAGTGGTGGGCCATAAAATTAAAAAAAAAAAACTTATTGGTATGTACACTTTTTGTATGAAAACATTTTGTTTCCAAATGATCAATGTGTTCTTAAAAGAAGTTCATGTGATTTTTACCCTATCTGACCCAGAGATGTAACTTTGTCAACAATACTCCTAATGTATACTTTCCTATTACTCATGGAACAACAATTTATAGTGAAGCAATCCTTAAAATTTCATGAAAAAATATTCAGTTATGTTCAAATACGAGCAATTTGTATTTTGCATGTCAGTCCCGTAGCCTACGGGTTAAATAAAAACAAGAATGTAATAACTATGTGTTTTGATTTACAGAGAAAAAGTTGAAAAAAGAATCGTGGTAGTTTTTAGGTAAAAGAAATTTTGAGTGTTTTGCAAAATTTCTATTTCTGCTTAAACATATTTTCTAGACTTCAAGAATGAAATTTGAATTTAGTAGGGTCGGTGTTCCCTTAGTGGACGGTCCCCTATAGTTGCACTAGTAGCGTTTTACGGCCGTTTCACTGGTAATCGTAGCAAAATAATTTTTGACATGAAGATCAGTAGCTATTTATCTAAGTACCATTGGCACACAGCTCAATTTTGTTCAAAAAATGATCGAAATAAATAACCTATTGTTCCTATAGTAGCACTACTAAGGGCCGATTTCTTCACCTTCGCTTAAGTCGTAAACCACGTTTACCCATACGATTAAACCAGGTTTAAGGCCTAAGCGGTGGTGAAGAAACCGCTTATAAGAGAAACTATTTTGTTATTAAACATAAATTGATAAATTAGGAACTCTTTTACATCAATCGAACGCTTTTGATCCACACTTCAAAGGAAAAATATAAAAGTTTTGTAAAAATACGGTTTTGATTTGTGTTTTGCCTATTCCGTGAGGCTAGTGCTATTATAGGAACAGAAATTAGGAATAGTGCTACTATAGGCACATGTGTTCCTATAGTGGCACAGGCGATAATCAATACAAAAACATGAGTTTTCTTATGTTTCATAATTTTTCCACAAAGCCAAGATAAAAAGCTTTCAGATGATCTAAAAATAATCCCACAATCTTTATTTTTCGATTTTATACGAATATTTGTTCTTAGCTATACGGCTATTGGTACATCGACCCTAGTAAAAAATTAAAAAAGAATGTTTTTTTTCATTTTTTTAGCCCAAACATGTGAACCAAACTTCTAGATGCAAATAAATACAAAAAATATATATGTAATCGCTTTGAATTTCGATTGATAGACTAATAATTTCAAAAATTGGGTTTCTTTTTTAAGCAAAAGAAATTTTAAGTGTAATTAAACAATTTTTCTTTCTGTTCAAATATAATCACTGTTCTTGTACAATCAAATATATCACTAAGAACATCAAGGTTGGCTTTGCAACTCGATTTTTGGACATACAGTTATTCAAAATAATTTTTTTCAATGTTTATTTTTTGGTATAATAAATTTTGAGTGTTTTCATAATTTACTGTTTCTTTCCAAAGATGGTCCCTGTATTTCTACAAGCAAGTTCATGCAAAAAAATATATATACCATTACCTTATATATTTATTTTAAGGCAAAAATGTCGAACCGCTAGGGTTTTTCGTATTTTTTAGTAAAAATTATTTTATGTTTAATACAAAATAACTATGTCCGCTCAACTATGTTCGCTGGACTTGTACAAGCAAATTTTTAAAGAAAAAGCTAGATATCATCGCTATGAATTTTGATTTACATGCAAATAGATTGGAAACCCAGAGTGTCTCTGACCTGAATAGAACAAATTTTAAGTATAATCAATAATTTATATATCTACTTAAAAGTATACTTCAGTCAAATTGATGTCAATGAAACTACATGTCATCACTTTGGATTTTGTTTTATAAGCAAACAGTTTCAAATAAATAGAATTTATTATTATTTTTTAGTAAAATAAATTGCACTCGACCGAAAAACTCTATTTCTGCTAAAACGATTTCACTGCACGTCTACAATAACTTTCATGTCGAATAAACTATATGTCATCGCTTTCATTTTAGTTTTACTGTTGAATATATTTTCCAAAATGCTTGGAAGTGTCTATTGCTAAATAAGTTTGGGTAGACGCATTTATTTCGAGATGACGATCTTGAATGATGCTCGGTTCCGTTGCTGCAAGAAACGCATCAGCTTAAACCTTCTGATAAACGATTAAATTGAATAACCATGTCTCTTGCATTTGATTGATCCTACAAATGACCATGTTCAGGTCTCCGGAACGCCTCAATTTCATGATAAAGTGGATAATTTGTATCTTTACATCTCTGTCAAGCTTATGTGAACGTATTTATATTTCCGAGTTCCTCTGGCCACTTTTAGAAAACAAATATATAGACCAGTATACTGACAAAATATTATTTGAATTCGTCGAGTATTCGCTGAGCGGTGAGGGTTTGAGTATTTTTGCATTCACTCGGGCCTTTACGGGCTAAATTTTCTAAATCAAGCGAGTTATGGGAGAGAGCATTTTTATTATTCTATTGTTTCCTTATGAGTTCTGTAAGAATATTTTAGTGTGAGACGATAACGTAGTGTATTTGCAATGATAAGAAAAATGTATTATAATCGACAAGATTTTTGAAAAATTTCAGATGTAAAAGTTGGGATTGAACGAATTTGAATTTAAATAATAATGACACAAAGCCAACTCAAACCAAGGTGAAAGCTTTATGAAATTGAAAACCAATAATCAATAAATATTTGACTTGTTTTAAATCGCTGTCCATTTTAACTCCATCACTTAGGAAAAAAAGGGGAGGGGTGCTTGATATGCTACGTATTTCCAGGGGGGACATCAGTATGTATGATCAATTGCTACGAGGGTACGGTTGCTAATGGGCCTGCCATATCAGGATGCTGACCAATAAGGGGAAGTATGTAAATATAATTATTAAAGCTATAAAATACGAGTTTTGCAATCCCAAGTGTGGGTGATAAGTCGTAAATTTTAAGACCTTTTTATATATATTTTGTAATCTTCTTATTTTTGTTCGACACCCGTAAAAACCGGTAACTGGATTTTTTTCGGAACCGATACTGAAACCCTATTTCGCATGTAATTGTTACGTCTGTTATAGCTTCGCAAATCCTGTAAATTACTAAATGCACAAACTTAGAAAAAATCGCAGTATCCTGTGAAATAAGTAACAGAATTTGAACTATAAACAGCAATATTATTGATTTTCCTGTGAAATCTACTATTTTACAAACAAAATCCATGAAATCTACTATTTTACAGAAAAGAAAGTGAAATCTACTATTTTACCGAAAAAAAAAATCCAAGCCCGGTTTCTAATCGGTAGGTCAGGAGTTCGATTCCCAGACGAATCATTTTTCAGTTATTCTTTATGATTTTGTGCTAGAAATTTACAGATTGTTCGGTGATTTATCTCAGATCCATCAGTCATTTAGATTACGGTGAAATTTCAAGTGAAATTTTACCGTGTACAACTTTGTCAAAGACCGCATTTCTGGATGAGTTTTCGACGAGATTTTTGAGACAATAACTCTTGATGAAATCGCAGTGAATATACTAAGGTGCCCCTAAAAGTATTCATGGGGAAATTTGTTATCCTCTGAGACATTTTTGGTTGAATTTGTCGATTAACTCTGATTAGTTTTGTTTTAGATAATGGAAAATCACATAAACCAACGATTAAATGTTGGATGATTCATTAGATTGTTGATGGATTCATTGCCAGATCTGTGTTGGATTTCGGACGGTAATATTAAGGTTAGGTTAAAAAGGTAAGATGATTGAAGCCTGGTTGACTTCATAACCTCTCCAAGGAATAATTACGCACTTATTCTAATGAATGCTGAGAAAATTCATTCTGCTAAATTACCTCTTACAACGACCACGGAAGCAATGCCTGGGCTAACATTGATTGAGCGATAGATAGTCCACAAATAAAAAAGATGGCTTATTGATGTCACTGGGCACAAGTAAAGAACTCAATCTTGAATGGCAGTTTCTTGAACGGACGACACAAATACACTTCCATAACATGTTTTACTTACAGCGAAAACAAATTCCACTCGGGCTCATTTTACGCTTTCCAAGCAAATCGATTCTTCGGGGCCTCGAGCGAGAACGTGGCTCAACAACAGCTCACATTCAGCACTTAACTCACAGGAAATTCTGCCCATTCCGGTGAAATAAGCTATATAAACACTTTTTTATTGGGAAGCAGTCGATCGACCAGCTGATCCAAGGTTGAATTCGATCGCAGGGCTCGAAGGCGCTGTGAATGACCTTGATGTGGATCTCTCCGAACCACTTGTTACTGCTGACTCGGAGAATGAGAACCGATAGAATGAATTCTGGTTGGAGTAATTGGCATTGGCTTGGATTGGCACAGCACGATAATCGCCAAGGACCGAAATTACATCATTCAACTAATGATTTAATTTGTCTGGTTCACCATCTTGAGATTTCGTCGAACTAACGAACGGTTCGATCTTTGCAGCAGCTGTAGTGATAATTGATGTGATCTTCTCAAGTTGTGCTATTTCACATCGCATCATATGACTGAAGTGCACTGTGCACTGGAACCGGAACAAATCCTAATAAATGTTCTAATCTTTTAAAACGGTGTGCCAGAAACCGTCATTAGCCGTTTTTTATTTAGGATATTCAAATGGTTCAAAATATTGCCCAACATTATTATTAATTTGTGAACCAGCCATGTAATCATCAGAATTGACAGTTATTCGTATATTTCCCGTTATTTACATGAAGTTTAAATTAGCGTTTATTTATATGCTATTGTAATATGAACTTTATGCTTCATTATGGGATGATAAATTTGTACTTACATTACAGTACTAACGTGTTTGAAACATTCTTCAAAATTTCACTATAAACCTACATTGTCTTGAGGCCACCTTTAAATCACCACAAAGAAAGCTGAAAACTTCACAGAACACTATTTGAACGGAAAGGATGGTGAAAAAAATATTCACAGTTAAAAATAATGAAGATTACACGTCATGTAAACTTCATTTATGCGATGTAAACATGACGACATGTAAATGTAAGTGTGGAATCATGTAAATATGTGTTATATGTCACGTTATCACACAGAATCCTGCTGGATTGCATGACATATAATCTAAATTTACTCGACATATCATGAAAATATCCATGATATTTTACGCTCCAATTATGTGCATTATACTGCCGTGAATCGCAAGTCAGTCCCATCTGCATTTTCGTCAAAATTGAGTTGAGTTCAGTTTTCAACATCTCTTCCAATGCTCTTTCAGCTGCACTAATGAAATAATATGATTTGTTCGGAAAAAAATAGGAAAAAACAGCAAGTCAAATTGTCTCATAATGAAAAGTAACCGCATATCAGTCTCACTATCGACTTTCGCAACGTGGAACACAAAAATGGAACTTGTTTTGATCATCTTTATATTTTTCTCGGAAAGATATTGTAGTGAAAAGCAAGTTGTGAAAGTTTCATTCAGTTTGAAACATGTTCCAATTCCCTGGAATTTTTTAAATATGCGTATAGAAAACGAGTTTGAAAACTTCACAGTCCATTTTCTCAATGCCTACTTTTTCAGATGGGACTGACTTGCGATTCACGGCAGTATATGTCTCAGAAATTTACACGTTTCATTCAAACTGTGTGTGAGATTGGATTTTCAAACATTTTTGAATTTTAAATCGCCCTCATCTTCACCATAATCATCCATCAAATCAATCGATGTGCTTCTAACCAAAATAAAAAGAAATTTAATACTTGTTACAAATTTTGATATAATTATGATACTATTTTGTTGTAATCTACTGTTTTGGGCCACTTGAACATTTAGCTGCCGGAAATAAATGGCATGGTATTCCACGAAAAAAAAAAATATAACGTGGCATTTCAAGAGATGATAAATAGAGTGCGAATGAAATTAATTTCAACCGGAAATAGACAATTCTCGACCAGGTCAGATAATTTAGCAGAAATTCCGTTTCAATCACGCTTTTCAAAAACATCACTTTGTGGTTATACCGATTTGAACATTCCAAGATGATCGATCGATTATCCAAGCCCGGCTCCTCGCTATCTGCGATCTCTTCTTTCTAACACAGCTCGCATACCTCGCTCTAGAAAGTCGATCGACCTTTGAAGGTTAACTATCGGGATGTGAACGAACATAGAATAATACCGAGCCAAGAATCATCGGGCGGAAGTACAAGGTGAAAAATTGCGTTTGATAATGGAGGAGAGGCTGAAGGAATTTTTTAATGAACTCCACCCGATAGATGATGGGTTTTTTTGTGGATGGAGCCACAGCAGAAGCCACAAGAGTACTTCATGAATGGAATGGAGATTGAACTACCAGGCCAGCCGGAACAGGTAATGTGCATGGCTTGATATGCCTAACTAATAATTCATCAACCATCTGAGGTTGATTATGTGCCAGCCAGAGGTGTCTTCGTGCCGAACCGATTCGCAACTGTTGTCGCTGGCAGAAACTTCTTCTGCTGGCAGTCACATTCTTCAACCCTTTCAGGGCAGCTTTTTTCTGTACACATTTCAGGTACGAATGTGAGTTTTTTTGTTCATCATCTTCTTCTTCGTCTTCTTGGCATTACGTCCTCACTGGGACAGAGCCTGCTTCTCAGCTTAGTGTTCTTATGAGCACTTCCACAGTTATTAACTGAGAGCTTTCTTTGCCAAAGTTGCCATTTCCGCATTTGTATCTCGTGTGGCAGGTACGATGATACTCAATGCCCAGGGATTTCAAGGAAATTTCCATTTCGAAAAGATCCTGGACTGACAACCCAGACACCTTCATCATGGCTTTGTAGCCGCGGACTCAGTCAATATTATCCGTCTGCCCTGAAAGGGCTAAGAAGCCAATGGCCTGCATTACCTGCCGGCTGGCTGACACAGTGAATGTTCTTTTATTTTTTGCCGAGTCGTAACTTTTGCGCTTCATTCACCACTTTTCCTGCGGTTATGGAACTTCGTCGTCGTTTTCGGGAAAGGAAATGAGCTTGAATAAGAATTTCGGCCTCAAAGCCGCAACATTTGCATTTTCGTTCGTCGTCGACCTGTGTCATTCTTTGTAGGATGTGAGCGTAATGTGGTTTCATTGCTGCGATGTCGATTTTTGCTGATTTTTTTGAAAGCGTAGACATTTTTTCCCCTTATGTTTGAGCTCTCCCGGTTCGGTTGCGGTTGAGGAACTTAAACGATGTTTCTTCAATTTCCTGTGATTATGGCAATTATTTATTGTTTGCTGTATATTCACTGAATTTAGAATATGGAAGACCCGAAGGCAAAATTTAGTCGATATACCTATTTATGTTATATCAAGAAGCTCGACTATTGTATAGAGAATGTTTTGTGCTCAAGGAGTTGAAAGCGCCTTCACTTATACTTATTCCTCTTGGCATTGACGTACTGACTGCGACAGAGGTTGCTTCTCAGCATAGTTTTCAATGAGCACTTCCACAGTTATTTATTGAGAACTTTCTTCGTCAAAGTTGCTATTTTCGCTCTCGCATATCGTGTGGCAGGTACGATGATACTCTAGCAATCACATCGCAAATTTTATATTATTAAAAGAAGTACTGGTCCCTGTAATAAACTGAAAAAAAAAAACTTGTGATACGTGACACTGAAAGAACAGTGATTTATTGAAGAAGTTATTCTTCAGGTTTTAAACTGAAACAAGTCTGTATGTCTCCAGTGTTTATTGACTTCTGAATCCTTTATTCGATTGTACAGTGGTCACATTGTTATGGGTCACCTAATAGGGTCCTAAAACTTTTGATAAAATCTTGTTGTTATTGAATAATACGATAGAGCATTTTCTTGCTACTATTTTGGCAAATTTTCACGTATCAGCTATATCATATTTAAACTTTATTTTTTAAATTGGGTCCAAATTAGAACCTTGACACTTTTGATCATGCTTGATGTTCACTTAGTCGGCAAAATCGCCACAGGGGTTCAACTTTTTAACACTGGGGTTGTTCTAATCTGACATTTCGGAAAAGACACGGAAAACAAAATACACCCAAAATTTGAGTTTAAACTAAGAAGTGTGACAAAATATCGAAAACCGGAAACATTTGGTTTTTGGACTCAAACCAAAGAATAACGTTTAAAAATAGAGTAGATATGCAGCCATTCCATGAAAAACTAATTTAGTGGGACCGAGTTCCGTAAAAATTTGCTATTTTGTTTCTTATCCGGTATAAGGATACACGTGTTTTTTGATTTTTTGATTAGGGTGAACATTTCCAAAATAGGGTGACCAGAAAAATCGCGATTCTGCTTAATTTTTATTTAAAAAAAATAATAAAACTTTTGAATCGTTCGACCAATTTTCAATCTTTTTAGACGAAATGAAAGCTAAAGTATTTGTCCTTATGTGAAAAATATAAAATTTCACAAAAATTGTCTTTTACATAAACAAATCAATAATTTTCGTTTTTTCGTGTTTTGAAGGCCTCGGGACCAGACGGGTTATTGCTGTTCTCATTTTTCTTGAAAGTTCAGAAAATTTTACGTTTACTGTCAAATTTTCAGCGATGTACGTTTTCTAGTTTTAGATATATATTTTTTTGAAAATAAAAAAACAGTCATTTTTCATCGGCACACACTGTAGGTCTCAGCGCATTAGATTTTTTATTTAAAAAAAAAAATCATAACTTTTGAACAGCTCAATCGATTACCAATCTTTTTTTGTGGAATAAAAGCTTAAGATTTCAACTTTTCAAAAAAAATATAAAACATTGAAAAAAAAAATTTTTTACTTGAAACTAAATGAAACTTTCTAAAAAAAACTAGAAATTTTTATATTTTTTCTTGTAAGAAATTTTTTTTAAGTACTGGTTTTTAATTATGAATCGTGATTTACGGCTAACCAGCCGAGTGGAAGTTTAACAACTACCGAAAAGCTAAACATTACATATACTGTGCAATTGGATTAAATAGACAAATTGAGTGAAGTTTTGCAAAAAAGTTACACGTCTTCTCAGTGAGAATCGAACTCACGACTCCCTGATCTCTAGTTAGGGCGCGTTACCCCTACGCCATGAGAGGACTCATGGACGCAGAAGTCCGAAAGAGGTGCACTTTGCGAAAAAGGACCACGTGATTATTGAGCTAAAATCGAATGTTTCCAAGGAGAATTCCAGCACTTGCTGGGTCCATTAGCAGTCGTCTTCCGATAAAAGTTTTTGTAATAAGTACAATATTAAAGGATGGGCTTCATTTTCAACGAGGCTTGCCTATCGGAGCCAAAAAGCTGATTTTTGATATTTTTGGTCTTTCTATTTGTTGTTCATACCAACGCAACGTCATTTTTTCGCGGATATTTAAGATATGTAATCATATTTACGTGTTAAAGAAGCCTCTATCCCTTGAAAATGAAGTGGGGCGTATTTCCCGGTTGGGGCGCATTATACTTACCCTAATCGCACCCTTTGCTTCGCCTAAAATCAGGGCCAAACCAGGATATCAACACTCAGACAAATGGACTAATGAAAAACGTAGGAACCCTTTGTGAAAAATTGCCATGAGAAATCGAACCTAATTTCATAAATTTGCCTATGAAAAAACTTGAAGGTTTACGTGGAAACCTTGAATCGATTCATGAACCTTGTGACCGATATGTCCGTGCGTGCACCATTAGGCCATTGACGCCTTGATAAAGATCGATACAAAAGTGATATGAAAAGCGTTCATGTTGCAATATTCGTTCCATTCATTATAATGCGAAATGTACGAATTTTTCTAGTCCAAATAATTGCATAAGGGTATCGTTGAGATCCAAGTCTCGTTAACCTTAGTAAGGAAGGACCTTGGTCTATTTCGACCCATTTCAAAATTCAAATCAATGTAACTTTTTATTGAAATAATCTAACAATTCGAAATTTTCTGACAAAATTTTATGTTTGCGGGAACAAAAGTTTGGGAAAACCACTATTGGGGCTTCCATGGAAAAAGTTACAAATTGTGACTTAGGGTCATTTTCGACCCGAAAATTCAAACAGCTTGCAAAAATCAGTGTGTTGATCGATTTCAGTTCTGTTGGACTTGAATGAAAGGCACACATGTCTAGTTTTAGAAACTCTCCCGGAGATCCAGATTTGGTCACTGTGGCCACCGGGTCCCTGCTACATATGAAAAAAGTCCCTTTAGAGACCCTTATTTTGACAACCTCAAACCGTAACTAAACAAGTAAGCTGAGCCGTCCTTATATTGTTTATTTATTTCGTCAACCGACGTAGACTAGTACATTTTACATATACATATTTTTGTTTTATTTCTTAATACTAAAATTATGAAACTTATAAAAAATATTGAAAAAGAAAGTGTAGTGTAAGTAATGTTAATTTCATTTTGTTTTATTTTATGTGTTGCGATTTCTAATAGATTTGAAGTATGTTTCTGGATTTTGCCGAGACATGGTAAAGTCAATAGTTTCGCAATGTTGATTGTAAATAGCCATCATTTGATTTAGAGGCCCATTTTTAGCATAATTTGTTCGATGATGATTTGTCAAGAATAAGTTACGATTTCGTAGTTGCCTAGAAGGAGCGTAGAAATTTAATTTTGATAAGATTTCTGTAGAATCAATACGTTGCGAAACGATATCATTTACAAATGAAACTCTTGCGATTTCACGCCGCTCTTTCAATGTTTGTATGTCAATAAGCATGCAGCGTGCTTTGTAGGGTGGAAGTGGAAATCATGTCCAACCTTATTTACGAAGAGCATATAGTAGAAATTGTTTTTGTACAGATTCTGATCTTTCTTCGTGTGTCATTGAGGAAGGAGACCATACAATGTTGAATAGGTAATCACGTGGACTGTGAATAGACATTTTCATATCATTTAGTTACTCATACCCGGTTCCGGAAACCCAGAACATCCGAAAAGTAAGTTTCCATCGTAGTTTTGTATATGTAATTCACATGCCTCGATTTGGCAGAAACTAAATGACCCACTGTACTAGTTTTTAGATGATTCTAATGACCACAAAGAACCAAAGTGGTAATTCACTCATTGTTGTGTGATCTGGATTACATGCTCGAAAAGAGAGATTGATCCGTTGCATGCCTATTCGGGTTTTTTCCGGTGGTCATTCCAGGGTTAACTCGGTGGCCACAATGAATAAGAGTGGTTATTCATTTGATATTGTGTAAGTAGAGTAACATACTCTAGAACCATGAATAATGAGGGGTAAAAATATTTAAAAATCCTACATTACGGGTATCTCCGGTGATCATATCTAGATTATTTCGGTAGTCCAGAAGAGCCAAAGTGACCATTCATCTATAATTGAACTAGAAGAGTCACAAATATACAAAATCATGAAGATTGGGTGGTTTATGGACAAAAGGTCGAAAGACAAAAGGTCAAAAGTACAGAAGGTCGAAAGACAAAAGGTCGAAAGGACAAAAGGTCGAAAATGGTTTGCTTGGTGGGAGATTTTTCCTTCTTTGAAAATACATTTTCGACCTTTTGTCCCTTATTTTTTGTTCTTCGACCTTTTGTCCTTTCGACCTTTTGTCTTTCG
The DNA here is from genome assembly GCF_002204515.2 of Aedes aegypti. Classification (NCBI taxonomy): domain Eukaryota; kingdom Metazoa; phylum Arthropoda; class Insecta; order Diptera; family Culicidae; genus Aedes; species Aedes aegypti. The sequence goes on from NC_035108.1 coordinate 253,126,105, forward strand.
ACCTTTTGTCCCTTCGACCATTTGTCTTTCGACCTTTTGTCATTGATTCAGATAGGGTCGTCGCATGTCAAGTTTTGGTACTGAAACATAGTGATTCCATATTACGGGTTTCCCGATGGCCATTCCGGTATTTCATCGAATTGTAGATATTGGCCACCTTCCGGGACTCTAGAAACCAGTTTCGCATGGACCATACTAGACCAAATTTTTCAGGGAATGTGCTCCGGTAATTGGTTTTGTATTACAGGGAAATTTTATGCCAAAATATTCATCAATCGATTATTACCTATGTGAATTACATAAACAAAACTGCGATGGAAACTTACTTTTTGGATGTTCTGGGTTTCCGGAACCGGATATGAATAACTAAATGATTTGATATTTTCTGGTCACGGTCCACGTGAACACCTTGGCACGGTAAATGGCTGGGCATGGCGTACCCTTGGTACCTCGCGTACCTACAGGAATGAAATAGACCCCATTGTGTGGTCCTTAGCCTCTTGCCCAGCAACTCCTATCCCTACCTCCTCGTGGTACTGGCCGGGGTACGAGTAACCAACCCCGGTAGGAGCTTTGCTCGTATGCTGACAGGGAAAGGGGGAGTTTGCTTCTGCAAACCTGGAGCGTCTGTACTCCATGTTGGAGCGGCTCACAACCGCGTCTGTTCCCCATGTCAGGGGCGGCTGATCATCGTCCGAGTGCCAGAGAAGGACTCTAAGCTAAACTGCGACTATGGTCCTCCGAACATTTAGGGGGTTGGTGTCAGGCCCTGCAAACCAACCGTAAAAATACACCTACACAGGAACGTCAACGAGAGAATACGGACCAGAACAATCGGCAAAGACCACAGCGACGGAAATGGACTAGCGATTGGAAACTCGGTACGTGGAACTGCAAATCTCTCAACTTCATCGGGAGCACACGCATACAGTACTGATGTACTGAAGATCAGTGGTTTCGACATCGTAGCGCTGCAGTAGGTGTGCTGGACAGGTTCGATGGTGCGAACGTCTAGAGCTAATCAAGCCATCTACCAGAGCTGCGACAACACACGTGAGCTAGGAACAGCTTTTATAGTGATGGGTGATATGCAAAGGCGCGTGATCGGGTGGTGGACGATTAACGAAAGAATGTGCAAGTTGAGGCTCAAAGGCCGGTTCTTCGACTTCAGCATCATAAACGTGCATAGCCCTCACTCCGGAAGCACTGATGATGACAAGGACGCATTTTACGCGCAACTCGAACGCGAGTATGACCGCTGCCCAAGCCAAGACGTCAAGATCATCATAGCAGATTTGAACGCTCAGGTTGGTCAGGAGAAGGAGTTCAGACCGACGATTGGAAAGTTCAGCGCCCACCGGCAGACGAACGAGAACGGCCTATGACTGATAGATTTTACCGCCTCCAAGAACATGGCCATTCGCAGCACCTACTTCCAGCTGAGCCTCCTTTATCGATACACCTGGAGATCACCACAGCAGACGGAATCACAAATCGACCACGTTTTGACCGATGGACAACACTTCTCTGATATAACCGACGTCAGAACCTATCGTGGCGCTAATATTGACTCCGACCACTACCTGATGATGGTGAAACTGCGCCCAAAACTATCCGTCATTAATAATGTACGGTATCGACGCCCGCCTCGGTATAACAGCATCTCGAGGTAGCGTTGCCGTAAGAGGGCGAGCTTGACGAAGCCCCTCGCAAGAGTAACAAAGTAAGGTTCTTTTTTGTTCTTGCTGCTGAAGATGGTATTGGAGCTGAACTCATCAAAATGAGCCCGGAGAGGTTGGCCGCCTGTCTGCACTGGCTGATTGTCAGAATCTGGGAAACGGAACAGCTGCCGGATGAGTGGAAGCAAGAGGTCATATGCCCCATCTACAAGAAGGGCGACAAACTGGAATGTGAAAACTATCGTGCGATCACTATCCTGAATACCGCCTATAAAGTGCTTTCCCAGATTATCTTCCGTCGACTATCACCAATAGCAAATGAGTTTGTGGGAAGTTATCAAGCTGGTTTCATCAACGACCGCTCGACGACGGATCAAATCTTCACTGTACGGCAAATCCTCCAGAAATGCCGTGAATACCAAGTCTCAACGCATCACCTGTTCATCGATTTTAAAGCGGCATATGATAGCATCGACCGCCAAGAGCTATGGGAAATCATGGACGAGTACAGCTTTCCCGGGAAGCTCACAAGACTAATAAGAGCAACGATGGACGGTGTGCAGAATAGCGTGAAGATTTCGAGCGAACATTCCAGTTCGTTCGAATTCCGCCGGGGACAGGGGATGGACTTTCGTGCCTGCTGTTCAACATCGCACTAGAAGGTGTCATGCGGAGAGCCGGGTTCAATAACCGAGTTACAATTTTCACAAGATCCAGCCGATTTGTTTGCTTCGCGGATGATATGGAACGGTGGCAGACCTGTACACCCGCCTAAAACGTGAAGCGACAAAAGTCGGCCTGGTGGTGAATGAGTCAAAAACAAAGTACATGTAGATAGGCGGAACCGAGCGCGACAAAGCCCGCCTGGGGAGCAGTGTTACGATAGACGGGGATACTTTTGAGGTGGTTGATGAGTTTGTCTACCTCGGATCCTTGTTACGGCTGATAACAACGTTAGTCGTGAAATACGGAGACGCATCATCAGTGGAAGTCGTGCCTACTTTAGGCTCCAGAAGAAGCTGCAGTCGAGAAAGATTCACCCCCGCACCAAATGTACCATGTACAAAACGCTTATAAGACTGGTGGTCTTCTATGGGCATGAAGCATGGACCATGCTGAAAGAGGACCTGCAAGCACTTGGAGTGTTCGAACGAAGGGTGCTTAGGGCGATCTTTGGCGGAGTGCAAATTGGCGTAACATCGTTAACGAGGTTTTATCAAATTAATTGATGTAACACCAACTAAATAAATAATAGTGAATACCTTCTCAACAATATAAGGACGGTTCAGATAACTTGTTAGGTTATGAAACTACAAGTTGTCAAAATAAAGATCTCTAAAGGGACTTTATTCAAATGTATTGAACCACAAGTCAGTCCCATCTGTAAAAAGTAGGCATTGAGAAAATTGACTGAGAAGTTTTCAAATTCGTTTTCCAGACAAATATTTAAAACATTCCAGAAGATTGGAATATGTTCCGATCTTAATGAAACTTTCACTGTTCGCTTTTCACTCCGTTACCTTGCCGAGAAAAATATAAAGATGACCAAAACACGATTCAATTTTATGTTACACGGTACGGAAATCTGCAGTGAGACTGACATGAGGTTACATTTCATCATGGGACAATTCAAATGGGTGTTTTTTTCCACCGAACAAAAAGTGTTGTCTCATTAGTGCAGCTTGAAAACTATTGAAAGTTATGTTGGAAACTGATATCAACTCAGTTTTGACCAAAATGCAGATTAGACTGACTTGCGATTCACGGCAGTGTAGGGCAAGATAAAATGAAAAGTTTTGATTATTATGTTTCTTCTTCTATGAAGGTTCGTTTCATTTGTTAGCTTCATGTTTCAGGAGTAAAATTTCTCCTCATGATAAAACTTTACTATGTTACTATGCCATTAATTTAAAACTTGCTCGCTGTATTTTACTGAGTTTTACCGAGCAATCAATGTGTATTAAGTAGAGTTACATTGAATTGAGTACGACTCACACTAAATCTAGCCTTCTTGAACCAACACGTAATTTCAATAATATTCATTTAAGTACCAAATTACTGCCATTGATTGGGAATGGAAATTAACATCAAAGAAGGGCCAATAAAATTGTCCATCAAACAGTACCCGAAATGATTTCATGTTCAATTTCCCAAGAAGGCACATCAATTTATTCAAATTAATAAAACTGGGAGTGATGAGGCTCAGAAGTGCCGACTTTGCCATCAACATATGTCGTTCCCACACCAACCGTAAATTCCACGAATAATCAAAGTTTATGATTTTTTTTTTCGGTTCAACCTTTCCCAATCCGGGAGGACCGTCTGAAAGTAGAAAATGTATCAAATTGAAAACAGTCATTGTTCGTCCGTGGCTTACTAGAACGTGCACCGATGCGATCGTGCAGCAATGCACGGAATTCTCCAGCTTAGGTCGGGTCGGCAAACACGCGATCCGGCCGCCGATCTGTCGAACGTCGTTTTATGATCAGACAGGGCTGGTAGCGAGCCAGTTTTTTTAGCTGGCCACCGAAAGAGTAGAGTTTGATCCGTTGATTTCGTTACATGCTCCTATTGAGCGACGAAATCAGGATCGTGTCCGTAGTAAGTCCATGGTTATCCATGCTCATGTATCAATTTCATATTATATCTTGATCGTTTACGAATACTTTCCCATATCCAAACTCTCAGTGTTTTTTTTTTTTTTTGGGTGCAGGGGACCAGTGTTGTGAAAAATTCAATTTCTCATAACTCACGCTTGAGATTTTTCATGCGTGAGTTGTCAATCACACAAGTCAGCAGTCAAAAAATCATGGATGAGTTGGCTCACCTTTTTGACTCATTGTCTCGTATTTCCACAGTTTACTCACACAGGGCAATAATTTTATATTAGTCTGGTAAAATTATAGTACTCCTTTCTAAAGTAAACAAAAACATTCGGGTTTCACGAGTTTTTGCCGGGTTTTGCGACTGAATCATTTTTTTACGGTTTCAGTTGATTGAGTTAATTTTGCATCAAAATCTTAAGCGTGAGATTTGCGAAGCAGATCTCTAATGAGTTTGCTCTCACGGGAGAGCGTATTGATTGAGATTTGAGTGTGAGTCTATCAACACTGCAGGGGACTCCTCGGCTTCTATACAGCAAGTAACACGTCAATATTTTCCTTCCATCCTTAAAATGACCTGCATTCTGACGCAGCCGGCGTCGTTATTGTTTGTTATAATAATAAGAGCACCAGTAGTTACTCATTGAAGACACTACTGATCCTAAGTAGCGTTTGTTGATTCCCTGCGTAAGTACACCTGTTCTTGCAACTGCGGGCGGTCAATCATGCTCATGAATGAATGCAAATTCAACAGGGGTATCCCATAATAGATCAACTTCATGGTCGCAGTGGTTCAAATTCCAAAAAAAATCATGCATTCTAGTCATTAAAATTACTAATATTTTGCTGTCTAGCCGCTACCAGCCCTGTGATAATTAGATAGAAGGTATACCTAGACGGAATCGTTTTACAAGTTCACACATCGTCGCGTCGCCAGTAACGCCGTCGTCGTCGTCAGCTAAAGGATGGGGCATTGTTACCATAAATTTGTGACTCCATCTGGGTGCCCTTTAACGGCCGCCAAACGGAAGATCGTTCATAATTAACGACCAGCACAGCGGACATCGGCCATGCTTTATGGGGAATAGATCAACATATTTAGGAAAAAGGCAATCAAAGAACTTTATTGTTTCATGACAGGGCGTCTCGCTCGGTTCTCGGTACTTGATCGCTGGCAGTCCGGCCATAAAGCATATCGTGCTTATACGCCATCAAAAACAGCAGTTGTCCCGCTGATTGCATTATTAATGGTTGTCGGTGGGAAGGTTTGTTTCGCTAGCAGTCGGTGGCTCATTGAACTGGTGGTTTGAAATGGTTGAGAATAAGAAGTTTGGTGTGTATGATCCGAATCCGGTTTGAACGGGGATTTCGATTGAGTAATGGCTAGGAGTGGCACTGTGCTAATGTCCGGTTCATTGATTCGATTATATTCTTTGATGAGTGATCGCGAGATAAGAGTGGTAACTGCTTTGATCCTTCAGAACAAATAATGCGCAAAGCGGATGTAGGTATAAATTTATTTGAAAGTGAGTTGGTATCATTCTAGGGATAGTTCAACCATATAATTAGCCGAACCAACAATCCGTGCGATCGTTAAATAGCGTTGCTTTTCTACACATTGACTGTAGGGTGATGTGCTAGTATCCATCGTATTAAGCATTGATCAGTGAAAACCGCAATTTTCCCAGTATTGCAGTGAATGATGCTGATATAAACCGATGCCAAACAATTCTTTCTCAAAACGGCTTTAGCGTTGTACAATAACATTTTGATAAATCTTGATCTCTTTTTGGAAATAATGCAAAGAAAATGCATCTTACCGTATTCTCAATCCGTCGTATCGCTTTCAACTCCGTCGCAATCAGTTTCCAGATTCGTCTCACAACTTACGGCTCACTTTGATGTATAGAGTGGTTAAAACACAATACATCAACGCTATAATAAAATGTTTTACTAGAAAATATAGATCTACGGGCATCTCCCTCCATTCCTTCAGCATGATGGAATATACTAATTTACTTTAAAATTAATTGTTCCTCATCAAAATTCAGCCCAAACATATGAACACAATTCCTTTTGACCGTACAATTCTGGCATTTGCCCACAGTACAGCGAAAACAACACAATCAAAGGAACCGTATTTTTACGTCGAGCGTCGCGTACACATTGATGCGCACAAACTTTTTTTTGCAATTCCGTTGCAAATCAATCAACTTTTCATTGAGAAGTTGATCAACTTCTTCTTCTTCTTCTTTCTGGCGTTACGTCCCTACTGGGACAGAGCCTGCTACTCAGCTTAGTGTTCTTATGAGCACTTCCACAGTTATTAACTGAGAGCTTACTTTGCCAATGACCATTTTTGCATGTGTATATCGTGTGGCAGGTACGAAGATACTCTATGCCCTGGGAAGTCGAGAAAATTTCCAACCCGAAAAGATCCTCGACCGGTGGGATTCGAACCCACGACCCTCAGCTTGGTCTTGCTGAATAGCTGCGCGTTTACCACTACGGCTATTTGGGCCCCTGTTGATCAACATAACGGCCTACTTTTCCTACTGAGGAAAACAGTGCTGAAAAGTGCTACTTTTCAGCACTCTTTTCGGTGCTGAAAAGTAGCACTTTTCAGTACTGTTTTGGTAGGCACCATCCGAACAACCCAGCCTCTTCATGCCATTTGTGCTTATTTGCGCGGCATGTGAGTCGAGACGAGTCCTTCTCACCTCGGGTGATGTGAGGCGACTATATCTAATCCAATGGGAGCGAGTCGACAATTGTTCCTCATTCGACTCATCTCGCCTCACATGCCGCGCAGAATTAGCATAATTGCATCTGAACCGTTGTGCGATTTGATTCCGACAGGGCCTGTGTATTCACCACGTGATCAGTTTTTTGGGATTCCTGGTCAACCCCTTCCCCCCTCGTGGTCATTTGTCCATACACAAATTTATAAAATTTGTATAGACCGTGATCATTGGCCAGACGCTCCCTCTCCCCATGAATGACCACGTGATTCTGATTTGGAATCGAATAGTCCAACATTTGTAGTCAGCAACTGTTTGTGCTGTCTTACCTGATTTCGATGGGAGCGTGAAAACTTGTGACATTCATGGGTAGGTACTACTGTATCACAGCCTACGTGATTGAAAAATACTGAATTGATACTACGCATGGATGTGTGCCCATGTGGGTTCTCTTGAAATGTTTGTTTGTGCTTTTAAAGTTCATCCAGCTGAAATGGCATTTTTTGAAATAGCAAAAAATGTTGTAGGCAACTCGTTGCAAAACTCGATTTTTTCAGCACTCGTTGTATTTATCCAACTCGGCGAGCCTCGTTGGATAAATGTACAACTCGTGCTGAAAAAATCATCATTTTGCAACTTGTTGCCTAAATAACTATTTTCGCAGTACGACGGATTGAACTTTGTTTACATTCTCAATTATACGCGGCGGTTGAGGAAATTTCGTACAATTTGGGGATTTATTGAAGTTTTACGGCGTGTGATTGGAATGAAATCCTTCAGTGAAGAAGTACGAAGGTTTACCATAGTGAAAATAAGTGCCCGGCGATGTAAGTCACACAGGGGGCGGGAAGAAACTTGTGTTGGAAAGTGGTGTGACTGATGTCGATCGCTAAGCTTTTCTCTCAAATCGTGTTCGTCCATGCGATTTCGGTGAAAAAGTGTAAAGTGGATAATTGAAATGAAGTTTATCGAAATGCAGTAGTTTTATTGCATTTTTGGTGTACAGGTGGACGAATCATAAAAGCTTTAACAAAATTACATTTGGAAAATAAATCTTTGTTGCAGGTAAGTTGGAATATCCGCCGTAGTGGAACATTTCTCGCGTTCAGTATCATAAGGGCGTAACTACAATGATCGATTTCTCTTCATCGATTTTCTCTTTAGCCAATAACTTAGCCAGGCAACTATTTTCAATCGCTTTTTTCGATTCAGTAGAAAGGACGCATTGTTCTTCATCACGTTGCATCGCAAAATGTTACCAAAATCGATTGAACTTCGTGTACTAATCAAAAGAGAGAATCGACGAAGAGAAATCGATCACTGCAGATACGCCTGTATGATACTCAACGCGAGATTTTAAGTTTGATACAACGAATAGTAGCTCTTACGACGAAGTAGAACGAAACCCTATTTAACGACAGTAGATAGTCTTTTTCTTCTTGACATTAGGTCCTCACTGGGACAGAGCCTACAAGCATGTCAAAAAAATCGGTTTAATCCAAATTTAATCGCGCAATTTAAATCAAATTTAGTCCAAAATTAAAGTTTAAGTGTAAAATAGCATGCTTAGTGGATTAGATCACAAACAAGTTTGATCATACTTTAAATTTTATGTAAACATCAAGAAAACCAGTGTTTTATACAACTTTGGCGACCTGTAGCTAAAAATTGTTACATATCTGAATATGGCATCAGATTCAGCAATCCCAAATCTACTCGAGACACATAATTTGATCCTTGAGACACGCAAAAATGTCATTAATAAATTAAATTATAAAATCTCAGAGAAAAGCACTTCGAGCCTTATGTCTGCCAATCATCTATACCGTGAAAAAATGCTGAAACCTTTCCCGGTGCAATGAGTGTCAACAAGCCGTTCGGGATGCAAAGAGAGCCTTTTAGGAGGAATACCTCGAGAATATCTACAACAGACTAGTAGTCAAGGGTTAACACTCTCAATGAGAAACGTACGGGTACCTCAACTACCGTTTGCTTAAAAGGTATCAACACCACGGACCCAACAGTTATTTCTAATGGCCATTGCACATATTTCGTTAGATACGACCCGATCCTTGTACGCTGAAACCAGCCCATGCACTGTACTTGAGCAATTCTTTTTGAACTGCTCAAGTGGTGTACAGTGCATCAACATTACCCTTGGCCTCAGACCCTTATCACCCCGGAACCATCTTACGGTATTTCTTCGAGGAGGGACCAGTGCATATAGCACAACACATGTAGCAGCCACCTAGCCGACTCAAACAATGTTACAAGGGACCAGCCTCGGTAGGGCTAATCCTCTGCAGCCAACTCTTGGTCGGCGCGCCATAGGCGCTGCAATTCTAACATAATGTGAGTGACAGCCATAGTTAGTGCATTCCAGCACTCGGCATCCGTACACATTCTCTCTATCATATTGTCAGGGGACGTGTCCCCTCCGCATGTAGCGAGCATGCGACCTCTCACAACTATGAAACGGGGGCAGTTGAACACGACATGCTCCGCTGTTTCTTCCACACCTGCACAATTGGGGCACGCAGGAGATTCTGAGTGCCCGAACCTATGCAAATACTGTCTATAGCAACCATGTCCTGACAGAAACTGCGTCAGGTGGAAGTTGTAACTCACCAGCTCGCCGCGCTTCCCATTCGTCAGTAGATGGCTTCAGCGCCACTCCTATGAGGAGACCACCCAGCAGTTTGCAGGTTTGATACCCTTGAAGGGAGGGATTAATTTGAAAGAACTTGGGAAGAAAGCTTACGGCTGCGAGAAATTGGCCGTTGTACTTCTCGATAGAGGCTTTTTCTTCTTGGCATTAACGTCCTTACTGGGACAGAGCCTGCTTCTTAGCTATGTTTTGTTATGAGCACTTCCACAGTTATTAACTGAGAGCATTCTTTACCAAAGTTGCCATTTTCGCATTCGTATATCGTGTGGCAGGTACGATGATACTCTATGCCCAGGAAATCAAGGAAATTTCCAATGCGAAAATATCCTGGACCGATCGGGAATCGAACCCAGACACCTTTAGCATGACTTTGCTTTGTATCCACGGACTCTAACCACTCGGCTAAAGAAGGCCCCTCAGCCACTATCCATCTCCGCTGGAATAGTCGCCTTTGTGATCCCATGGTTATCTATGCAAGCAGGGAGGCCATGCTAGGGTTGACATAGTCCTTCATGGGGTACGATGTTCAGAGCCGGATCGACGCAAGTCAGGTAATGATATCTGAGCCTACTCCCGCCTTGTTGGAAAAACCAGATGACGGATTTGAAACGTACTCTAAGGCCTGCCACGGTGCGCCATTAGCCCACTCGCCGTTTCGGGCCAGTGTCACCCGACCCTTTTAATTACTCCCTTAATAGGGTCGGGTGTTGCCGCTGTCAGCCTCAATGCATATTATCCTATATATATAGCGTTACTTGTCCTTAGTCGTGCGCTGCCAGTATACATAACTAGGGCCGTACTGGCATTGGTCCCAATGTGCTCGAAGCACTCCTACTCGTAGTTCTATGCCTAATTTGTATCGCGACCAGTATGCCATAATCAGGATCTTACTGGCATCTATCGTGATGTGCCAGTTGGCACTCCTGTAAGTTTGGGGTAGGGTGCTTTGGTACTTTAAGCGACACCGGTCGCTTTGACAGAGTTGCTTTCGGATTTTTGTGGTATTTATGAAGGTTCATCAGAGCCCACTGTGAACTCCACCACATTCTCGGCAATACTCCAAGTCGCAGAGGTCTTTGGTAAGACGTCCGTTAAGCCCCTGGACTTTCGTCCCTGCTGCCCCGATAGATTTTAACTCGTAACGTACCACGTAAAGGTGATCTACCTGTGTTACGGGTTGAACCCGGTATGTAAATGGTGTCAAAAGCCGGAAAGGTGCGTTAGACAGGGCACGTTGCAAGACTACCGGACAAAAAACCTACAAAAATGGTGTTCTCGTTGAATCCGGTTGATACAAGAAGGCGTAGAGCACAGCGAACTGAGTGACTTGATCGTGGGCCAAAATCTAAGTAAATTGGCGTAATATCGTTAACGAGGTTTTATCAGATAAGTTGATGTAACACCAAGTAAATAATAATAATCATGTCTTTTTTTATTTTCGACTTTTGCAGTCAGCTATTTTTACTGTTAGGGTAAAGGTATTCAATATCGGCAGATAGAGATATGTTTGCCAAATTAAGTGTAATTGTGGTAACATTGTGCTAAAAGATTATGTAGCCGGCGGGACTTGAACCCACAATTTCCATTCTGTACACGGACGCATTACCAATTATACTACAGCTACGCTACGGTAAACTGAAGTTTTTGGCTAATGACCTTTGTAGCATCCCCAAGCCTCACAATCCTACTAGTCCAATATACCACACTTATCCCTCACCATATCTCTATCTGCCGGCATTGAATACAGTCGGTGTGAGAAAACGCAACACTATTATACCTACATCCCCATATGATCGCCTTTACCCTAACAGTAAAAATAGCTGACTGCAAAAGTCGAAAATAAAAAAGGGAAGAGTAAACCCTTTGATACGGATGTATCATAGCCGTCGTTGGTCAGTGTGTCAGACAGCAGCCACGCACCTATTCTTCAGCCGAACCGCAACCCGGTGGTGATCATATGGGGATGTAGGTACAATTAGTGTTGCGTTTTCTACACCGACTGTATTCAATGCCGGCAGATAGAGATATGGTGGGGATAGTGGGCTTGGGATGCTACAAGGTATTAGCAAAATACTTTCCGTTTACCGTAGCTGTGGTAATTGTAATGCGCTCGTTACAGAATGGAAATTTGTGGTTCAAGTCCGCCGGCTACATAATCTTTTGCACAATGTTACACAATTGCACTTAATTTGGCAAACATATCTCAATCTGCCGATATTGAATACCTTTACCCTAACAATAATAATCATGTTTATAAAGATGCGAATATTATTATGCGTGTGATATACAGCAGACTTCAATGGGCTGATCATTTATCGCGAATGTCGGAATAAAAGAATAACGAAAATAATATTTAGCAAAGAACCAGGTAGAGGTTGGTTACGTGAATGTACGTAGTGGAAAATGATCTGGTGACCCTAAACGTTCGGGGCAACTGGAGACTGACGAAAAAAGGCTTAACAATAAGCTCGGCAATAGCGTGACGCTACGCTGTTGCTATCAAGGTAGGTAAAAAAATTGTATTCGAAAAAATAAATTACTGGAATTTATATTTTCACTTTCATAACATATTCTCTCTTCGTTTGAATATTGACTGTTCTTCCTAAGCAGTGTTGTGAAAAACTCAATTTCTCATAACTCACGCTGGAGATTTTTCATACGTGAGCTGTCAATCACGCAACTCAGCAGTAAAAAAAATCATGGATGAGTTGGCTCAATTTTTTAACTCATTATCTCGTACTTGAACTGTTTACTCACACACGGCAATAATTTCTTGTTAGTCTGGTAAAATTATAGTAATCCTTTCTAACGTAAACAACAACTGTTGCGACGGATCAGCAAGTGTTTAGTGAAACTGGCGACACTGCCCATCTAATGGATAGTAAAGTAGTTTAAGAAGAAATTGAGAGATTGTATGTAGTATATACGATACATTCGGTCGGAGTGTTTGTCTCTAATAATATTAATTTCGAAACTATCATGTAAGGCATTTAAAACTGTATTAGAACTGTATCGAACTAGAGACGAATATCCCCAACAACAACATTCGGGTTTCACGAGCTTTTGACGGGTTTTGCGACTGAATAATTTTTAGCGGTTTGAGTTGATTGAGTGGTTTAGCATCAAAATCTCAAGCGTGAGATTTGCGAAGCAGATCTCTAATGAGTTTGCTCTCACGAGAGAGCGTATTGATTGAGATTTGAGTGTGAGTCTATCAGCACTGTTCCTAAGTTTATTGGCTTAGTAATTGAGGGCGTTAGAAGCATAGCTGTAAAAGTGACAAAAACCTAGTTTTGTGAACATCGATTGATATGTTTATTCAGTAGTTTTTATTTATTTCATGGGAGCAGAAAAACAATCCAATCTTATTTCTGCTGTCCGGTCCCTCAACTATAAATAATGAAAAAAAAGCATAAGAGAAGTCTTCTTGTCTTTTATATAAATGGTCCATGAGAAGATTTAGAAGAAAGCTTAATGGCTGTAATAGCTACAAAATATTCTATACACATTATGATCATTATGTATTAATGATTGCATACACTATCGGTGTATTAAATTAATTACGCCATTAGTTAGTTAATTGCATACACTATCAGTGTTAATTTAGCAGCCCATTCTAAGAAATATGTCATTCTGGGGTATGGGTTTCTGGGATAAGTCGTACAATTCATAATTTCACAATGATAACAATTCATGAGCCTAAACGTCCTTATCTGTAGCTAACAAACAAATTACTTACAGAAATTCGGAACACATTTGGTACAATCATGATCGACGGCCCGCAGCGCATTTGCGATGAACTGCCAATTGAATTAAGTACCTTAAAAAGGCGAATGATTTCGCAAGCCACTCTTCTGCGTCTCACTACTGGCATGGTGGTAAGTATGGTTAGGCTGTTAAAAATTTCGGCACTGCCCATTCTTCGTGATGCAGCTGTAAAATGGGCTCGTTGAAGAGTTGATGAAGTCAATAAGCCACGACGTTCCCTTTTGTAGACGAGGTTGTTGTAATCCGAATTATGCGGTGTCGCTGCGTCGAAATGCGGGTGGCAAACAATTGGCTGAATTATCGCACTAATTTAGTCCATTAGCAGAGAAGAGTCGTCGTGTCAACGACTGGGACATTAAATTTTCATTGGCAATTTTACGAACGACAACCATATCGCACCCAAAGTGGTCGGTTATGTGCTGTAACCGTTTCTAATCTCTGCATTTTTCGGGGAGCTGTTTTGCAACCAACCCATGCCAATACCGAAAGAAACGACGGTTCCCACGTTGTTTCGATGCTTCTCCTAAAATTATGCTTAGGTTTCCTCACGAATTGCAAATCATGAGCTACGAATATGAAAATGGGAGATGCCTTATCAAATTAGGCAAGGTCAGCAAAGAATCGAAGAATAAGTTTGAACACGAATGGAATGTATCTTAATCCCACTGCGTTCCCCGAACACGATCAGAGCAGAAGGGAAGAACCATTTGGATATTTGATGAACATGCGGCGCGCGGGATTCATCAAACATAAGCTCAGCAGCTCACACGCCAAAGCCGATCCGTAGCATACTCGATTCCGAAAAGTAAATGAAGATAATGATTAATAATTGAGAATTGGACGAGTTACACAGATCTTGCGGTAAGGCGGTTTTCGTTTTCATTTTCTCTCACGTTTCTGGAAGTGATAGCCTTGGGCAGTGCAGCCAAAGCCGATGCTTTCGATGAAGTTCTCAGAAATTCGTAGGAAGTTTGAACTCTGTCCGCACTGCTTCTATGTGAAGCGGTTCTAGTGCGCACGACTGTTTCGTTTTACTCCAAAGCAGGATTTCTCAATCTGAATTTAACTCATTTTACGTAGACGTTTCATTTTTTGACAATTGATATATCAGAACCGAAAAAGTATAGCATTTACGTCTATCTTTGGATCTTGTATAGAGTTTTCAATTTTCCCGGGATTTGAGTCGTGAGTTTTGTGAATCGATTACTCATGTTAATAAAAAAGCGGACTTCGTTTTAAACGCTAGGCTTCAAAACAAGAAAATTTATAACATTAAGCAAAAGTCTAAGTGGAGCTTATTCTTGACAAATCGTATGAAGTTCAAATAATATTCACTCACATTGAATCAATCCTTTCAAGCACTATTAAACCAACTAGAGTCTTATGTTGAAAATTGTGACTGTTACATCCATGAAAACTTTATAATCCTACTCAATTCACAAAAAAACTCTCGAAAGTTCATTTATTTTGTACAGCAAATAATCTCTTTTGGAAAAACATATCGTCAAAAAGATATTTTTTTTATCAACAACTGTTTGATTACGAGAAACAACAAATCAACATCGAAACATAACTAGTGATTTTGTGAGGTCTTTGATTATTTTATTTAAATAAGACTACCCGGCAAATATGAAAATCCTGGGAAAGACGAGAATCCCGGGAAACAGAAAAGCATTTCCCGGGAAACGGGAATCCCGGGAAATCTCATTTCCCTGGAAATGTTCCCGGGATTGGAAACTCTAATCTTGTAGAAATTCCTGTAGCAGCAAATACTATTGTACTATAGCTAAACACACAGAAATCTTCATTTATGTAACATTTATTAACGTAAAATCTATTTAAGTAATCATTGAAGCTTGTGCTAAAGCAGAGGAACTTATTATGATAACTATATCCTTCGTTATCACCTGAATCGTTCAGAAGTATCGCAATATGATATGAGAATGCGAAAACTACCATTTAAGTGGAAATCTACTGTCACATTTGTTGCAGTACACAGTGGATCATTTATTTTTCATTTATTTAGTTAACATCTAAACAGATAACACTAAATCAACAATTTTCTGCCACACGCTCGCCAAATTGATACGCACTTGATCCGCCCACCTGGTTCGCTGCCCTCCACGCCTTTTTGTACTAACCGGATGCGAAACGAACACCATTTTTGCAGGGTTGCTATACGGCATTCTTGCAACATGTCCTGCCCATCGAATCTTTCCAGCTTTGACCACCTTCTGGATACTCAGTTCACCGTAGAGTTGGGCAAGCTCGTAGTTCATCTTCGTCGCATTCAGGTGTTCGTCGAAGTGCTGCTTCCACCTTTCGACCACCTCACGCTCGTCCGTCAATATGCTCCCATCCTTATCCCTGCACATCTCGGCTCGCGGCACGAAGCCGTTGCGGGATGCGTTGTGCTATTGATAGAACTTACGTGTTTCTTGAGACAGGCACAGCTGTTTCATCTCCTCGCACTCCGTCTCCTCCAGGCGGCGTTTTTCTCTCGAAAGAGGCGGGTCTGCTGTTGCTGTTTTCGTCTATAACGTTCCACGTTCTGCCGGGTCCTTTGCTGCAGCACGACCGCCTGCGCTGCATTCTTCTGCTCCAGAATCTGCCTACATTCCTCTAGGAACCAATCGTTCCGTCGACTCCGTCCCACGTACCCGACGTTGCTCTCAGCTGCATTGTTGATGGCTGCTTTCACTGTTCTCCAGCAGTCCTCAAGAGGGGCTTCATCCAGCTCACCCTCTTCCGGTAATGCGGCCTCGAGGTGCTGCGCGTATGCAGTTGCGACATCTGGTTGCTCAAGTCGCTCTAGATAATACCGGGGTGACCGTCAGTACCGTACGTTGTTGACGACGGAGAGTTTTGGGCGTAGTTTAACCATCACCAGATAGTGGTCAGAGTCGATGTTAGCGCCACGATAGGTCCTGTCGTCGATAACGTCGGAGAAGTGCCGTCCATCAATCAGAACGTGGTCGATTTGTGATTCTGTCTGCTGTGGTGATCTCCAGGTATATTGGTATGGAAGCCTGTGCTGGAAGTAGGTGCTACGAATGGCCATATTCTTGGAGTTGGCGAAATCGATTAGTCGTAAGCCGTTTTCGTTCATCAGCCGGTAGGCGCTGAACTTTCCAATAGTCGGTCTGAATTCCTCCTCCTGGCCAACCTGAGCGTTTAGATCTCCTATGATGATTTTGACGTCGTGGCTTGGGCAGCTGTTGTACTCGCGTTCAAGCTGTGCGTAAAAATCGTCTTTACTATGCTGAAGTTGAAGAACCGGCCTTTGAGCCTCAACTTGCACATTCTCTCATTGATGGTATGATTACCTCTAAACGTTCGCACCATGGATCTCATCCAACACACACCCTGCAACGCTACGACGCCGAATCCACAGTCCTTCAGCACGTCGGCGAGTATGCGTGTGCTCCCGATGAAGTTAAGAGATTTACAGTTCCACGTATCGAGCTTCCAATCGCTAGTCCCTTTACGTCGCTGTGGTCTTCGCCGATTGTCCCGGTTCGTGTTCTCTCATTGATTATTCGTTGCTTTATTTTTTTATGGCTGTCTTGCAGGGCCTGACACCAACCCCCTAGATTTCCGGAGGACCATTTCCTTTAAATTTTCGGAGGACATTGAAAAGTGTTAAGATACTATAACTAATTCTATACACACTTCAACGGATTCACCGAGAACTCAACAGCTGATATCTCGGTAATAATTTGACGATTCTCGGTACAAATTTTACCGAGATCTCGGTAAACGTTTACCGAATCTCGGTAACGTTCGCCGAGATCTCGGCAAAAAATTTGTTTTGCCGAAATCTCGGTAAAATAAGTACCGAGACTCGGGATTGAAAATTACCGAATTCTCAGCTGTTCTCAACATTGAAATCCACAACGGAAATTCTAGGATTCACCCTAGAATCCCAAGGTTCACCTTGGAAACCAAGAACTTAGGCCCCCTCCGTAACGCTTTTTGTATGAAAAATTTAAATAAAATTAATGAGCCATAACGCTTGGGCCTACTCCCCCCCCTCCCCCTAGAGCGTTACGTATTTTGTGGATGCCGCCTTATGATCTGATCCCAAGATACACACTGGAATTCCAAGATCCACACTGTACTCTCAAAATCCACACTGGAGTTCCAAGATACACACTTGAGTCCCAGAATCCACACTGGAATCCCAGGTTGCACAATGAATTTCCAGAATCCATACTGCAATTCAGGACCCACAATAGGATCTCAACATCTACACTATCTTCTTATTGGCGTTGACTCCTCACTGGGAGAGAGCCTGCTTCTCAGCATAGTGTTCAATGAGCACTTCCACAGTTATCAACTGAGAGCTTTCTTTGCCAAAGTTGCCATTTACGCATTCGTATATCGTGTGGCAAGGACGATGATACTCTATGCCCAGGTAAGTCAAGGAAATTTCCATAACGAAAAGCTCCTGGACCGACCGAGAATCGAACCCAGACACCTTCAGCATAGCTTTGCTTTGTAGCCGTGGACTCTAAACACTCGGCTAAGGAAGGCCCACATCTACACTATAATCCCAGGATAAATTCTAAACTCCCAGGATTCACACTAGAATACCAAGATTTACACTAGAACATGAGGATCTATACTGGTATACTAGGATACATACTGGACTCACGCTTACATCTGTGAATCCTCACTAATATTCCACGATCAACGCTATAATCTTAGGGTTCATAATGGAATACTTAGGATCCTCACTGGAATCCCAACAGGCACAGTGAAATTACAGAATCCACACTGGATTTCCAGGATATGTTGAAATCCTAGGACGCACATTTGAATATCAGTATCCACATTGGAATATAATGCTTTGCACTGTTATCAATGGGTCATCACTGAAATGCCAGAATCCAGACTGGAATCTCAGATCCACCCTGTAATCTCAAGATTCGCACTGGAATCCCACAACCTACACGACGATCCCAATATTCACACTGGAATATCAATTTTCGCACTTCAATCCAAGGATCCATAATCGAATACTAAGATTCACACTGTCATCCAACGATTTAAATTCCGGATCCACTCTGAAATCCGAAAAATCTCAGGATTTTAAATAACCGTTGAACTTAAAACTTATCAGAATTTAATAGTATTGGTATTATCGTTATTCGCAATGTTCTTAAACGAAAAACTTTAAACAGTCGTTGCTGAAATTTAGGTAGAAAATAATCAAATGTGTCTGTATAAGTGTCAACCTTGTTCATAATTCCTTGAAAGATCACTGGTTATCACTGAAGTTCTATATTCAAAAAGTGCTTAAACTTCAAACAGTTGATAAACTCAAAATTTGTAAGAATATATTTTTTTATTGTTCTATATGGCTTCAAACGTATTTCAGAAAACTTAAAGATTTCAATTACGAGAGTTCAGTTACGATTGACGGGGATACTTTCGAGGTGGTAGATGAATTCGTCTACCTCGGATCTTTGCTGACGGCGGACAACAATGTTAGCCGTGAAATACGGAGACGCATCATCTGTAGAAGTCGTGCTTACTACTATGAGTTCCAGAAGAACCTGCTATCAAAAAAGATTCGTCCCCGCACCAAATGTACCACCGGTGGTCCTTTACGGTCATGAAACGTGGACGATGCTCGAGGAGGACCTGAAAGCACTCGGAGCCTCGGAGCCTTCGAGCGTGGGGTGCTAAGGACGATCTTTGGCGAAGGATGGAACCACGAGCTCGCTGTACTCTTCCGCGAACCTAGCATCCTGAAGGTAGCAAAAGCTGGAAGAATGCGTTGGGTGGGGCATGTAAGAATGCTGGACAACAACCCTGCAAAAATGGTGTTCGGTTCCGATCCGGCAGGTACAAGAAAGCAAGGAGCACAGCGGGCACAACGGGCTGACCAGGTGCTGCCAGATCTGGCGAGTGTGGACCGCAGCCAGACGACGCGGTTTTATTGTAATAATAATGTAATACCAATAAATGATGAAAGAGTTCAATGGTTACGCTTGTAGATCTCAAGGCAGAGTTCGTATATGATCAATAACATCCCTACAAAAATTAGCTGTTATAGTTCTCCACATGCTTTTTTATAGTTTTTTTAACGTCAATCTTCAAAATTTCATGCAGAGGTTATTTAATTTACATAACGAAAATTTCAATAACTTGATGATTCCATTTCGTGATTTTCAATTGACATATTGATAGGATACGTCCATGTTGAAAACTAGAAAACCTCTGTCAAAGTGCGTTAGTTAAGTTCAATTCTCCGTCGGAACAAGCCGTAAAACTCAGAAGAGAAGAGTAGAAACAGTCATGATCAACCCATTTCTTTCCACCAATTTGTACCGGTCACTATGACGATTAAGAGCGCTCCTTCCACAAGAGCACATGGAGCTGATGAATGAAACAAAATCAAGCACCGCGGAGTGGGACAAGATTCCGCGAGTTTCTGGATCGGTTTGGACAAGGAGCGGGATCATCATCCATGGGAACGTTTTTTTCGTTTCTAATTTGGCACGGTGGTTGTTGTTCCCCTTTTATTTCGAGGGCCCTCTCGGACAAGTAGAAAACAAACAGCCATTCTTGGCTGTGGGATCGTGAGGTAGCATTTTTGCGCTTATAATTGTCTAAATTGATGATTATGCGCCCAGTTAGGATGGACGCTGCAGGACCGCGGTGGGAATCGCTTGAATTGACGAGGTTGGCTCAAATGAACGATCGATTAGTTTTTATCATGTTTTAGGAATGAGAATGCATAATTGTACACTGGGGTGTGGCTTATTTTTCGAAAGTTCTTAAAACCAAAAGTTCATGTGCTCTTTTGAGTTTAATTCGCATAAAAAAGAAACCTCAAAGTTTAAGTCGAACACATTAGAATTTAGAGGTGGCGAAAACACTTCCACTGTTATTAACTGAGAGCTTTCTTTGCCAAAGTTGCCATTTTCGACGTCGCATATCGTGTGGCAGATACGATAATACTTTATGCCCAGGGAAGTCAATGATATTTCAATTACGAAAAGATCCTGAACCGACCGGAAACTATAAAGTTATTCTATTTGTGTTATTCGAATTCAGAAGGGTACACAAACTCTTGATTTGAAGTCACAACCTATTGTACGTGGGTCAAAATCACAACTAAATATACATTAAAACATGTCATTCAGACTTTAAACACTCATATACTTTATTCCTAACATAGAACTACTTAACTGACACAGAATTGTTTACAAGTTTCCATTCTTGGTCTCATATATGAACATTAAACTCTTCAAGATAGGATGCATTTTAAGATGAGTGCAATAAATATCTAAAAGAGATGAAAGTTTTATTATAGATCAAACAAATATTTGAACGTACGTACTAACATTACTGATTATTATGGAATGTATGTCAAGTTTGCGTGAGCTTTACGAGGCGTTCACAGCTGTCAATCATCATCTCACAAGCACGCCACTTCGTTCGCATTTCACTTTTCTTCCGTTCTTCCTCTGAGTTTCGATCGTATTAACTCGAACTGCCGCTCCGAGTCCGGGATGGGAAATCCTTCCGTTGCGGCGTCAATTTTCAGGCATTTGTACAAAATGATCAAAACTATGATCGATGCTATGATCAACTTCATAGTTGAGTGGGAAATACTTTCACTGACAAAGCTGGAGTGAGCAACAAGACTGCGGCGATTGCTCACTATCTATCAACTGAAATATTTCGTTCTTATGGTGATGCGTCGCAGGGTTGGCGTAAGATTCTCAGTGCCGTCTTTCTTATCAGCATC
This sequence comes from Aedes aegypti, assembly GCF_002204515.2. Classification (NCBI taxonomy): domain Eukaryota; kingdom Metazoa; phylum Arthropoda; class Insecta; order Diptera; family Culicidae; genus Aedes; species Aedes aegypti. The sequence goes on from NC_035108.1 coordinate 253,147,329, forward strand.
GCGGTTACGGCTTAAGTTGGCTGTTGACCCTACGCATCTAGTGGCTTATTTTCGAGGTACTCACGGAAAGCTGCTTTTAGGATGTTCGCAGAAGGCACAATTTCTCTGTGCAATGGTACCTACAAGAATTATGGAAACTCTCCAATATCTTCCTCGCAATAGCTTTCGAATGAAGATACTTTGTTTTTATGCTATGCACGTTAAATGGTACACATACAAGACAACCATAGAAAAGTGGGTAATACAGGATGTAGTTCACCAGCCCAAGAACAACCATGTGACAACTAAATTCATCAACATGGACCCGGAAAGATTAGCCATTTACCTGCACCAATCTGGAAGTACCAGACGATTAGAGAAAGGTATTATAAACCTCGGAAAGCTTCACCCGGTACCAAATGTGCGTTGTTTTTTTATAGTAGGGTACGAAAAAGCTTCAAAAGCCTGACCTGTTCCGGTTGGAGGATGACTTCTAGATCACTGGCGCTGCGACGACCAAAACTGGTTTGTGAGATCGATGCTACTCGGCCTAGTCCCCGTAGGTGGAGCTAGCCTACTCCGGCTACGCGCTTCTTCATGCTTCGATACTGGCCGGTAGAGTGCCGAAGTCGGTCCAGCGATTCCGGTTGGAGGATGGCTTCTTGTTCACTGGCGCTTCGACGACTCAAGCCGGTGATACGCTACGTACTACTCAGAGTAGTCCCCAGCATGGGGTTTTCCCTACTCCGACGAAGATTTCCCCGGCGGCGGAAGATCTTCCGAATCGATGTTATCTAAGCAGATGCCGAGGTCGGTCCTGCGATCCCAGTGGTGAGAAGCTTCCGGTTCACAGGCACCCCGCCGATTATTTGCGGAGGCAACAACGAGATCTACTCAACTAGTTCCCGGTGGTGGACTCAGCCTATTCTGAAGCTGACCGGGCAGATGCCGAGGTCGGTCCTGCGATTCCGGTGAAGAAAAACTTCCGGTTCACAGGAGCCCCGACGATCATTTGCCGATGCTATTTCGCGAATTATTCAGCTAGACCCCAGCGGTGGACTTAGCCTACTCCGATTCGACGTTGGTCGGCCAAGTGCCAGGGTCGGTTCTGCAATTCCGGTTGAAGGATGGCTTCCGGTTTGCAGGCGCCTCGACGGCTATTAACCGATACTACGCTACGCCCGCTCTACTCGGTTTAGTCCCCGACGGAGGATCTAGTCTACTCCGATTGCGACCCAGAGCTCTCTGGTCTTCACGCCATCTCCTTTACTGCAACGACATAATCGCCGATATTCCCCTGTTCACCGCATTCCAAGCGCTTTCATGCTGGCACATGTTCTGCACGATGTTGTCCGGATTGAGGACGCTTGCGGTTTCCGATCATGTCGCTTCGTATATCCCTGAATCGAGGGCAGTCGAATATAACATGCTCCAATGTCTCCTCGATATTTGGACAGGCCGGACAATGTGGAGATTCTGCGTTTCCGAATATGTGCAGATATTTCCGGAAACATCTATGGCCTGACAGAAACTGGGTGAGGAAGAAGTTAACTTCTGTATGTTTTCTGGTCGTCCACACCGTCACGTTAGGAATGAGCGTCCACCTTCCTTTCTCCGAGTTATTCCACTCGTGATGCCACCTGGCCATTGTGTCCATCCTAATGGTATTCCCCCCATTACTAGTATCTCTTTGCTGGTAGCATGCGATGTCCTCAGCCAGAGTGATGCAGATGGGGATCATTCCGGCGATAACGCACACTGCCCTTCGATGATATAGTGCGGTAGGCCCTCGCCACCCGTTTAGCCATGAGCCGGAACGTACCTGCCAGCTTATCTCGGTTACGTTTGGTTCCCAACGCTGTAGCCCAATCCGGGACTCCGTACCTCAGTATAGACGATGATACGGTCGTCAGAAAACGCCTCGTACTGCTTCTTGGTCCTCCAATGTTGGGCATGATCCTAGCTACGGTGTTAGCTGCTTTCGCTGCCTTTTCGCAGGCATAGACTGTTGAAGTTTAGCCTGTCGTCGACCATTACTCCAAGATGCTTTAGAGAGCGTTTCGATGGAATTGCGTGCCCTCCGACGTTGATCTCCAACTGCTGAACCACTTTGCAGTTGCTGACCAGCACCACCTCCGTTTTATGGTGAGCCAACTGCAGCTTGACTCCAATCATCCACGATTCGATAGTGTCTAGCGATTCCAACGTCAGCATCTCCACCTCCTCCGCAGTCTCACCAGTTATCGCAAGAACGACGTCATCTGCGAACCCGACGATCGGAGTATCCATCGTACATCATGTTCCACAATGTTGGACCAAGTATGGATCCCTGTGGAACTCCCGCCGTGACTTCAATTGAAATCCATCCCTGGTTTGTTTCGTAGACTAGTACCTGGTTCTGAAAGTAACTTTGCAGAACTTTACACAGATATTCGGGAATCCCCATTCTGTGTAGGGCTGCAGCGTTAGCCTCCCAAATGGCACTGTTGAACGCGTTCTTGGCGTCTATTGTTACCACTACGCAGTATCGATTGTCTCTCCTCTTAAATGTGTCATGTACGAAACGCACATAGGAACGATGATTCTTCATACAGTGTCATAGCGGCCAGTTGGCCAGGTTGGACCCCACCAAGGACGATAGCCTTCAGGGGGTGAAAAGGTGCATAACGCATTTGGCAAAATTTGGACACAGACATATCTGCTGAGGCCACCAGTTTAAAAAAAATTAGACATAACAGTGGAAAATCGGAGAAATTCCTGATAATAAAAACATTACAGAAGATTTCAAAATTCATACATCAGAAGATACCTCAGTGGAATACTTCCACTATAAAATGATTGAATCAATAATTGCCCACTTTGAGCATGAGCGTGAACATGAATGACCGCTACGTTGTTGCACTCCGTGAACAATCTAAGTTCCACATGAATTTGATGAATGGGGCTTGGGATTAGCTAACCATTCCCAGAGTTGACAAATCGAGAGTTCAACATTTAAAAGTCAATAACGGCGCCGGCCACGCTCAATAGAGTCATTGTCTGATCACGGACAGTAGATGACGAGGGCAATCCTTTCCGATGAAGGATCCCTGCTTCGGTGGCCAATTCCTCTTCGGAATGCCAGGGAAGATCGGCCAATTCCTTCGCCTGAAGGAATGCCTGATGTGTCGATATCTCAGACTGTGAATATGTTTTCTGAATGACAGTCCTGAAAAGAACTACTTGCTGGGTTGCTTCGGTAAGAGAAACACTTTGGGTATCGGTTTTCGAACTACGGCGGTTTATTGCGCGTGCCATACAACGGCTAAAAACTGAATGAATCGAATTCATTTTACTTTAATTCTTTATTTATTTAGCATATTTTTGTTTGATGTTACAATAATCTTACAACTAATATGGTCACAGTTGACAGTCTTTCTTCGTACTCAGCAGACGTGTTTACTTTGTATCGCGAGCTTTGTTTCGACTAAAATGAGTATTATCAGGAAAAATACTCTGGTAGTAGATTTGAGCGTTCTTCCAGCGAGACCTGAAGCTGGGAAGGTTCACCAATTTCTGGTTAACGAAATCAAGCTGCAACTTTCGGATGTGAAAAGTATACAGCTGCACAACACACGAAAGTGTGTATTTTTGGAAATGGTGAACAATGAGACCGCGCTGCGTTATGAAAAAGCGCACAATATAAAGCGCGTTTTTGTGTGGAACAACAAGGAATTCAAGATTCCTGTATACGTCGACAGTGAGGCAGTTACCGTGAGGGTACATGATCTCCCTCCTTCTGTACCTCACAAAACCGTCGGTGATTTTATGGCCAAGTTTGGAGAAGTCATATCGATCCAAAGCGAGCGATGGAGACAGTATTTTCCAGGCATACCCAACGGGGTAAGAGTGCTGCAAATGCGACTAAGGGGCTCGATTCCGTCCTACATTAACATCGAGAACGAGGTCTGCTTCGTTGAGCACAAAAACCAGCAGAGGACATGCAAGTGGTGCTCCAGGGCGGTTCATCCCAAGCAGAAATGCTTGGAGATAACCGCAGCTGAAAACGAAAAAACAGCAACCACTCCACAATCACCAACCGAAACCATGTTCTGCGACGCTGATTTCCCCCCGATCAGCAGTGACGGACTCGTCGAAATAATAAACTCACTTGATGATCCAGATACACACAACAACGAAGCATCAACCGAGTCAACACCGATAGTACTACCTACGGATGCAAAACAACCGACGATCAGGGTCGATGATGATGATGACAACGGGAGCGACTTTTCTTCACCATATGAATTAGGCGATTCTACCAGCAAGCGGAGGCTGTCAGCTCGGCGCAAAAAAGAGAGTAAAAAATATGTGCAATTCAGGGTACGCAAATCAGTTGTGATCCCAAATAGTGTGTTTATTTTCATGTAAATGTATTAAACTTATCGGCCCCGTTAAGCTTAATGGCGTTTGGGCCTACCAAATAAACGAATTAGAAAGAACTAATATGGTCGGGCAAGGGCCTTTAAATCTAGGTTTTGATATTTTTGATTTGACGATTGGCTTGTTTTGATAGGATTGTCATATTCTATGGTAGCTCGTTCTGGAGCGCCGGTGATTTTAAAAATTTGTTAACCTATTTAACTAATAGGTACAAAAAAGACAATACCGTAATTTCGGGTGAAATTGATCATTTTTCACGGTTTTTCTTGTCCGTTTTCTATAATGTTGACAATGCCAAACAACTGAATGCAGGAAAACAAGTATGAAGGTGAGTCTAATTGACTCATGTACCGAAATTTTCTAACAAATGTCATTTTAGTGCTAAGAAATATATCTAAAATAAAAAATCGGGAAATCTCATTTCGGGGTGAAATTGATCACTTGTCAATGCGATTATTGTTAGTATTCAAACCAACTCTATATAATAAATTTGAGGTCCCTGAATCCAAATATGCTTGCTAAATTCTTAACAATACAATAATTATAGAAATAATTAATAGTTAAATTTCAAGAGTTACGCGAAAAACGCCTAAATGTATGCAATTTCCTAAGGAATATCTCGATATCTAACAGAAATTCAATTATTTCCACCGAATGACCAAATTGGTACGAGTTTTGGTTATGAAATCTGGTTTGGGGATATATCTCAAGCATCCTCACAAACTTTTAGGTTTATACCATGTTCAAATCCTTGTTTAGAACTAGAAGTTTATGGATGTTTGTCAATATTGCACCGCACATGATATTGGAATTTTACATTATTTTCATAGAAATAAATATTCTTTAACGCAAAACACTTAACAACACACAATTCAACAATACGTTCATTCACTGCAGGTTACATTGATATTTGTGCTCCATTAGGAAGAAATAAAATCGAGTGACACGATGATCAATTTCACCCTACTGATCAATTTCACCCGAATTTACGGTATTTGATAATATAGGGGAGTGCGACTATAGCGCGGACAACCTGCTGGTCTGATGCACGGCAACGAGCCCTGTATCGAGTCTCTATCTCGACCAGGCGGTGGAACTCAGAACTTCGCATCCGCCAAGGGGCGTTCAAAGCCATACTCAGAAACTTGTTCTGAACCCTCTGGAGCTTTAGATGGTGTGTTTTTGCTCAGCTCTCCTAGAACGGCATGGCACTCGATCACGAGACGAATAATTTGTTTGTAGACTGCGAGCTTGTTCTTTCGAGACAGTGTCGACCTTCGGTTTATGAGGGGATACAGCATTCGCAGCATCGTGCTGCACCTCGTGGCCGTTCTGTCAACCTGTTGTCGAAAGATCAGCTTGCTTTCCAAAGTCAATCCTAGGTAGTCAGCCTCGTTGGACCATTCCACCACTGTGCCGTTTAGAATGATTTTACAGTCGTCAGCCGGAACAAGTCTGGGGGATTTGGAGTGGGGGAAGAGGATGACATGGGTTTTCGCCGCTTTAGTACATACCTTACAGGCCTTGTTGGAGTTTTGCCGTGAGCGCTCTGATCACTCTTCCGCTGTAGATGATGGAGGTGTCATCTGCGAACAGAGACAGCGCGCCGCCTCCTGGGAGTGCGGGCATATCGGAGGAGAAAAGGATGAATAGCAAGGGACCGAGGATACTGCCTTGAGGAACGCCTGCGATGAAGTCGTACGCATCGGAAATTCCTCCGTTTAGTGTGACCCGGAATGTCCTCGCTGACAGATAGTTATGCATTATTTTCAACAGGTAGCTGAGAAGATTGTATGGTGGTGATTGAACAGGCCATCATGCCAGACATTATCGAATGCTTTTTCAACAGCACGCAGAGCCATGGCAGAGGTTTTGGACAAGGACTTGTTCCGTTTGAGGATGTTGGTAACTCGGGACAGTTGGTACCTTTGGAAAATTTAACGATCATTGACACACAAGCCATATTTTCAGCTCTACAGGAGCTCTGTCTTGTTCGGCAACTAACGACGAGAACGAAGTACCTGCTCGATCTTTTTGTCCACTGTTAAATCTTCTTCAACCCTGGTGGTTTCACCCCTCCGGCGACTCACTGGCGATGTTTTGGATATTTCATACTCCGATACCACCCACTACCAATCTGCCACCGCAAATATAAGCTACTCCATCCCGTCATTGCCGAAATCGTCTAAGTTCTGCCTATAATGGAACATGAACTTTAACTATGGTTCTCTAACTCGATATTGAGATACGGAATATCGAGTAAGGGAGAGTTAACTGTATTTTTGAATATTTTTTCCAATCTCTAGTTTAAAAATTATAACAGTTTTAACAAAATGTAATTTTTGAGAAAAAATCAAATACTTTTTATCTGAAAATCTAAAGGCCTGACACAAAAACTGTTTTCAGCAAACTTGTTTATTTCGTCAAAATCTACAACTTTGCTGAAGATACCATAAAGCTTTTCCTTCATTTTGTCTAGTTATGACAATTATATAAAATCGTCAAAAAACTCACTTTAGTTGAACCGTTATTGCTTTTAAACTCGTGGTTGGAGAAAAATACTCAAAAATATATGTTAAAATTCAAGTTATTTCTGAAGCACTGTGAAAATGTTGTGTGCAACGCTCATCGCTTGTGTGACGCGTGATTGTGGTCCGCCTGTTTATTGAGTTTCGAGCATGAAGTTGTAGGTATTTCAAACTACTTTTACCGCCGATGTGTACATTGGAAAAGCACGAACATTATCCTCGCAACGGAATAATCATTAACTTAAGGATATTCGAGAACAAACCGTTTTTTTTCAACGTTGGAGCATCACCTTTGTTCACTGTATTGTTTACGATGGAGTGTGGTAAATGCTCTTCTTCGATCGACGCTAGATTGGAATCGTTTGTTGTATGCGAAGGAGATTGTGCCAAAAGTTATCACATTGATTGTGTTGGAGTGTTGGAATCACACATGGAGAGCTTGGCAGTTAACAATATCCTATGGATGTGTGACGGCTGTTTGGATGTTTTCTATAAGAAGCGATCTGGAATGCAAACGGATAAACTGATACTCAACTCCTCGTCAAGATTTGAATCTGAGCTGGCTGATATCAAATCGCAGATTCACGACATCGTAAGGACGCTAACAAACATTACATCGCAGTCGTTTCCTGAGGCGATCGTGCAGTCTTCTACGCCGTTGTCATCAACAAAACTGCTGGATGGTACTGGTCCTGCATGCACATTAGAAAGTAGTTCTGAAGAAAGCAACTGTTATTTAGCACCGTGTTCACCACCGAAACAATTTTTTTCGCTATTCTTGACCAACATAGATAGTTCTGTGACCGAAAGAGATGTCGATTGCATGGTTCGTCAGGTTGTTGGTATTGAAAAAGAGGAAGCAATTAATGTTTTCAAATTGATGCCGAAAGGAAAGAATCTTTGTCTGCTTGAGTATGCCTCTTTCAAAGTTATTCTAAATACCAAATGGAAGTCAGTAGTTATGGATTCTGCAACATGGCCCCCCGGAATCAAATTCAGGGAATTTCTTAGCTCACGTGGTAGAACTTGGAGCCCAAATGCCAACTCAGTAAATAGTTGAATTGAGACTGTAATTTGATTGTACATATATGTAGTGTAGATGAAGAGTAGATGTTTTGGTCAGCACGTTATTGTTCCGATAGTTTAATGTTCTTGCAACTGTACGCAAATGTCAATAGAGAAAATCTTATGTTTAATGTTGTGAGCTTTGTTATGAGTGTTTGTGTTTATTTTGCTTGTTATAGATGTGAATTTTATAGCCTAGTTTTAAGAAACAGTCTGTGCAGTGTAAATACTGAAGATGAAGTGAATAAAATAAATAAAATAAAAATATCATTCAAATCGGTCCATAAATGACACAGATTAAACCCTCTAAATTGTCCATCTAAATATAAAAATCGAAAAAGTTGCAAATGTTTTGTCCAATACTGTATATACTATATATTCCAAGGAACATTTTCTTTTATTACTATTAGAGCTTTCATCTTTTAATTGCAATACTTCCTATAAAATATGAAATAATTCGGTGGTGATAGTGATAGTCTTGAAGACATTCCTGGGTCCGAAACACCGGTACTCAGGCGGGTAAGTTTTGGTTAGCCTGATTTTGGCACAGCTTTTGGACATTTTTTAGATATCCATAATGCTGCCTTTTTATTTGACCTTCTTATTTTTCAACATTAGGTATTGCTAAACGCACAGTTTGACCAGTTAACTATATCAGTGCACATTGGTCCACGGATCGAAATTAAGTGGAATAAATTAATAACTTGAAAAATATAAGAGATAGGGTTTTGGCGTCCTCTGAACATTTGTTTGTCTAGTCAAGGCGCGTTATACGCAAAAGTGTCCTAAGCGCCAAATTTCATAGCTTTCGAAATTCGCTCTCAAACTTTTTTATTTCAAAAGATAGCGCAACAAAATGTTCTACAATATTGAAGATTATAGAAAATATGAAAACTTTGTAGAACATATTTTTTTTCTATATCTGATAGTTTTAGAGATATAGGTCACTTTAGAACTTTATGGTGATAAATCGGTTTTTCCTCAATACTAACGAAAATATCAATTTTTCAGGCCTACTATGTTCTAAAGAATTTTAGATATAAGCAAAATACACATTTTCTCTGAAGACGTCATACCTCTAAAATTTTCATATGAAGAGATATAAGCGTTTTTGTAGTTTTTTCATCCACTCTTCCAAGCGTAACAATTCAAAATGACGCAAGGAAAATCAAAAACTTTTCCCGCTACTGGAATAAGCATATCTTAAAGTATATTTTAAGAAACTTTGGTGATAGTGATTTTCGATTTTCTCAAATAAATGTGTTTTGAATTATCCCTTTTGAATTATCCCTTAATTTTACTGGTCACTTTGTGCACTGGTTTATCAGTTGATAGTGATCTTTTCAGCTCCTCTATTTGTTTTTTGAAATATGTGTTAATTTCTCACCATTTGTGATACACAGTCGTTGATATTTTATTTTATATGGTTAAGTGCTTGTAATCTATTAAAGTACAGTGATCCTGAGTGTTTAATCATCTATAAACGATAAAATTTTGTTTGGTGCTTTACTGTCAGATAGTGCTATTGGATAGGTGCTTGCTTGTGGTGGTAACTATTAACTTGATACGGTAAGCCGTGAACGTGGTCTGTTGTTGCTGCTGTTGAGTGCGAACGCGGCTAGGCTTAATAGTGTGGGGAGTACTTTACATCTCAGAGTGCACACACCGTTGTACACCATACAGTGGTTCTGTTTACAGGCAACGGCTGTTGCTGCAGTCTACGGCTGCCACCAAGTAGTTCGTAGGCTTGCTCTATATGCTGTAGACAAATTTGATCAACACATTGTACAACACTCCGTGGTGTGGTTTTCGTTTATTACGGATTTGGTGGCTTAGAGATAAAAAAAAGACTTCCTCATTTGATCGCCGAATGCTGCTTGTACAGTGAAACCTCCATGAGTCGATATTGAAGGGACCATCGACTCATGGAAATATCGAGTCATGGAACAGCAATCCTTTGGAAACCTGTTTCAAGGGACCATCATAGTAACCATGAAATTTTGTTTCTAGTATGGTTCCATGAGTCGATATCGAGTCATGGAACATCGACTCATGGAGGTATCACTGTAGTATCTTGCGGAGCATCGAAGCATATCTAGCCGACCATCAATTTAGAAAACCGAATCAACATTAGTCATATATTTGTATATTTCAATTGAGTGTTTATTTATTTAGATTCTCATGATATTTTGTATTCGTTGGGAATTTCATTCATAGGTTTTTCAATATTATCTTGACAACTCAACTTGTTCTGTTTGTAAGAAGCAGGAACCTGATGAATCAAAATTAATTTCTTGCCAATCTTGCTACATCACATCACATATTGTATGCCGAAATTTATCAGGTAAAGCAGCAAGTCGTATTAAAAGTGGTTCTTACTTTTGCTCTGATGTTTGCTCAAACCGCTCAAAAACAATGTTACGCCGCCAAAGTCCTAATACATCAATGATAGCATCTGTGACTTCTGAACTGAAAGCTGCAATGTCAGTTGAGATGAGTGGCATGATAGGAGAGATAAAGACATTAACCACAGCCATTGAATCTTCGCAAGAGTTTCTATCAACAAAGTTTGATGAGATTCTTCGTGATTTTTGTCTACTCAAAGAGGAAAATCAAAAGTTAAAACAAGAATTAGAATTACTAAAACAATCCCAGGCCTTGTTAAGAAATAATCTAAATAAACTAGAAATGAACGTTGAAAATGCCCACAAAGAGAAGAATGACAATAACTTAGTCTTTTTAGATGTTCCGTTTCAGCCAAACGAAGATGTACGTGATCTCACAGCAAAAATTAGCTCAACAGTTGGAGTTGAATTAAATCATGATGATATAATATCGGCAATTAGAATTGGATCGAACAAATCTATCAAATCTTTGCCCCCCGTCAAAGTTGAATTCAAACAGAAATCAGTAAAAGGGCTAATTCTTAGGAAGAAAAGGGAGCTAGGCGTTTTGTTATCAACGCAAGTAGATGAGAAATTAACTATCAATCACAAGCCTACCAAGATCATTGTAAGGAATGAATTGATACCTTTTGCACTACAGCTTTTACGAGACGTTCGTGCTCAACAAGAAAATCTTGGCCAAGCCTCAAATACATTTGGGTAAGCCAATGTGGATCTATTTTAGTCAAAGATGAGGAAGGATCTAAAATTAAGGTAGTTAAAAGCTATGAAGATTTGACTTATCTGAAATCTGTTCTTTACAAAACAAAACAGATGTAAAACTCAAACAGTGCCCGTGAAATTTGTGAACTTGTTAAAAATTTGTGTAAATGGATAATACAACTAATTATTTCCACCACGATATTGAAGATTTCAAAAAATGCCCTGTAGGAGCAGATGAAAATGAATTGCGTATTTTGCAGTGGACTGTAAGAGGTATTAATGATATGAACAAATTTGATTCTGTTTTGCAAATTTTGGAATTGTGTGAGTGTTTGTTTGATGTTATTGTCCTCGGTGAAACGTGGATTAATAGTTTTAATTGCTCGTTGTATGAAATTGAAGGATATGATAGCTATTTTTCCTGCAGAAGTCAATCGAACGGTGGCCTTGCAATTTTTGTTAAAAATAATTTAGCTCAAAAAGTTGTCAAAAATATTAATAATGATGGATATTATCACATTCACGTCGAACTGGAGATCAGAGGGCTATATTATGTTATTCACGGCTTATACCGTCCGCCATCCTACGATTTTTCCAAATTTTATGAGAAAGTTGAGAATATTTTGGCTTCGTGTAATTGTAATCGTTGCTGCATGATTGTTGGGGATGTGAATGTACCCGTAAACAGTGCTAGTAAAAATGTTGTGATTAGATATAAAACACTTCTAGAATCTTATGGTTTTGTTTGTTCTAATATCCATGTCACTAGACCGATTGGTAATAATATTTTAGACCATTCAATTTGTAAATTAGATGATGTAGGAAGATTGAGAAACGATACAATTGAAAACGAGGTTAGTGATCACTCAATAATCATTTCCTCTTTGGAATTGCCACTGAAAAAATGCAATGTCCTGCTCAAAAAACGTGTAGTTAAGTTGAAGGTTTGACTTTGAGGGAAGGTATTTATCTTATTTTAAATTTGGACTCTTATGAGCATTAGATATGTTTCTATCACTGTTTGCACTAGAAGCATTCTGAAAAAAAAAACAGTTATGTAAAAAAGAATAACATTTGTAATGCAATACATATGGTTTAAAACACTGTAATCTGTACTATTTTTTTTCCTATGAGATGAAAATTACGATGCAAGATTACAGAAATCATAACAGGAATTGGTTTGCTTGAATTTCGCCGTAATCTACTAGTGGGACTGTTATGCGAGTACTTTCAATACGGGACGCACATGATTTGGTATTTTATTCGCATTATATCCATACAAACAATTCTAAGTATGATACCATGAAGTACACTAATAATAAACAAGATTCATGAAGAATACTCAAAAGTGATAGAAATTCAAATGGGACTGTTTTGCGAGTATGGGCAGTATAAGGGTTAAACTCAATAACTAAATTTATAGCAAGCTTGGAGAATTAGCAAATTTCTGGAAATGCTACTATTGTTCGTAAGTTAAAACTTGACTACAGGTATCAATTTCACTTTAAAAGCTAATACAAGTTAATCAAGACACGTAAGCCAAAATAAGGTCGCCAAACAATCAATATGGTCAATAAATAAAAGCAACCATAGAGAAAAAAAGTCGTTTCCGCATAAAAGGAATCAAGCGAACAGAGAGAAAAACAAAAGCCGATTAATGACCATTTCGAAAATGAGCAAAAAAAGAAATGCGAAGACTCAACGGTCACTTTTCTGAGTCGGCACTTCGTCGATTGGATGGCGCGACTTGAGCTAGTCTGGGTCCTGGTCCCATATTCCCACACCTTTCGCGGCTCGGAACACATCACCGACTGGTACGACCTTGCCAATGCCAACCGGTTTTCCATCTGAGGCAAGGAATAACCGTTTAAGAACTGTAGTCACCATCCAAAAGGGGATCCATGGCAGGAAATTAGAATTCCTCGATGGTCAATTAGGGAACGCAGAACTACGTTTGGCGAATTTCTTAGTAGAACGTATATACCAAAGAAATTCTCGCTCTGGGAGATGTTTCGGATATTACCACGACCAAACTCAATATATGGACAATGCATTGCTGCGTGCAGATGCCACTCTTGCGATGAGGAAACATAATTCCAAGCTTTTAGGTGATTATCCTGTTCATTTTGTTTCTCGTCAACTCAGCAACTGGTCCTCATGCATTCATTGAGTGGTCGATCGCTAACAGCGACCCACACGACGTGTCTGGTTGCAACTTCGGAAAGTATCTACAGCCCGAAGTGGTCAGAAAAGTGAATGGGATTGGCAGCAACTGGCGTCCAGCAGGAGATCAAACGAGACCAATGCAATATTTTGCACATTGCGTTTTTCCGAGGGGTAATATACCGTTTTGACTCATATTCCGAACACTTAAGGCCAACAGTGACTTCAAATGCATCTGGTAGACATAAATTAGATGATATTAATGAAAATTGTAATTTATCCACCAAGCCTAACTGTTAGCTGTTGAGTGTGCCGATAAAATTGTTTGTTTGAACTTGTTTAGTATTGTTTTTACGTAAAAGTATGGAACAACATTTTGATTCAAATGCCGAACACTGTGTTCATTCTGTCTCATATTCCGAACACCTTGATTCAAATTCCGAACAGCACGAATAAATTGTATTCAAATGATTGATTTCGCAAATAAATTTATCTGAGCTAGTTTTACTGGTCTCGAACTAGAGAATCGTCACTATTCCTAAGGTATAAAATAGATTGGAATACGTTAAAACTAAATTGCAATTGACTGCCATTTCCTTGTAATTTGATGATATATTTCAGCGAAACATTTTAACCAAATCACCATACAAAAACCGAGTGTTCGGAATATGAGTCTGTTCGGAATTTGAGACAAAACGGTAGGACGGTATTTTATTTTCGCGCACAAATATGGCTGTTGACTGCTTTTGGCAGGTGCAAATTTCAACTTTCATGCCTTCAGCGCGTGCTTGATGTCAGAAGGTGTTGTGCAAAAGGTTGTTTCATCATTAGGGACCATTCCTAATGCAACTGAAAAGAGATAGGCATGTAGGTCTTAGATTTTGTTAAATTTTCCATATATTTAGGGAATCGATCACCGAAGTAACACTAATGTAATGCAAAACTCACATAGGTACATAAAATGGCATGACTTTAACTAACATAATGATTTCTCTACAGTGCACATCGTACTTCTGTGATGTACGTACAGCAATTCTCTCTGCTATTTTCTTTACAATTATCTCAGTTTTTCTTTAAAAACTATCTAAAGCGATAAAACAGTACTTTTCAGTACTACAAAAAAAAAAACAGTACTTTTCAGTGCTAAAATTTAAAACGGTACTTTTCAGTGCTACTAAAACAGTAATTGTCAGTACTATTTTTTCTATCACCCTTCACGATCCTTGTTGGCGAAAGCTACCAGTGGTAATACTTCTTGGACACCGTCTCGAGAAAAAACCTCTTAGGAGGTCTCGTCTTCTCTCGTTTATTCACTGGACGAAATGAGCAATCAGTTCGATGCTCTAGACAAATTTTCCGAACACCAAATCGAAGCAGTCTCTTACCCAGGCGCTTTGATTCAAGTGAGGAAGCAAAGAGTGCCGCCTATCGTGATCAGTTGTACGGAATTTGGGGGATTTAGGCAGGAGATCTTGAACTCCATTAGGGGAATAAAGATCTCCTTCCAAATCGCAAAGAAAGGAGACTGTCGCGTTTTGCCGGAATCTCTTAAAGATCGCGAAATTCTTCTCAAACATCTTGAAGAGAAGAAGCACAATTTTTTACTAATGACGACAAAAAAATAACGTTTGTTCAAAGTCGTCTTGAAAGGTCTCTCAAGTGACTATAAGTCACCTGAAGAGATCAAAAATGGAATAAATGATTTACTTGGATTTTCCCCAGTCCAAGTAATCATTATGAAAAAGAGAACCCAATCTGGCATTGTTCGGAACTCAAGAATATTATTTAATTCACTTTAACAAAAAAGAACTAAATAATATTAAAGCTCTAGAAAAATCAAGACTTATGTTCGATGTCCGTGTGGGATGGGAACATTTCCAGAAACCTGGAGGAAATTACCAGTGCCGTCGGTGCCAAAAGTGGGGTCATGGTACAAAAAATTGTCGCATGGATACTAAATGCATGATTTGCGGAGGTTCTTCTCACGCTAAGGACGTCTGTCCAGTGAAAGAAGATACCAGCAAGTTTATATGCTCTAATTGCGGGGCTAATCATAAGTCAAATTTTTGGAATTGCCCTTCACGCAAGAGAGTAGTTGAGGCTCATGCCAGGCAGATGAAAGATAATATCCGTTACAATAACGGTCGTTTCCGGAATTTGCCTCGAGAAATTTCGAAAAATGCTCATTTTTCAGTTAACGATTGCTTGATTAGGAATCATACCCATCAGGAAGATCATAATCATAATTCACAAACTAATTTTAATCCGTCGGGTAGCCGTTCGAATCTTTCAATTTCGAATGTATCTACCCACGGTAAATCCTTTGCCGATATAGTAGCAGGTAATTTGAACTCCTCCCCTATTCGTTCCATTCTACTTGTTTCAAATCAAATGGAAAAAAAACCCTACCGCTACAGGTAACTCCTACTCCACATCTTCGTCTACCGAAAATTCTAATGGGAAATCATCAAATGTACCCACTTGAAGTGATATGTCTGCCTCTGATTTTAATTTTCTAACTGAACAATTGAATCTAATGATTGGTGCAATGTTCAAAGCCACCACTATGACTGAAGCAGTCCAAGTTGGTCTAAAAATTACAAATTAAATTGTTATTAGATTACGTTTTTCTAATGGATCCAAATAATAGAATAAATATTTTAAATTGGAATGCTCGTTCTCTGAATGGTAAAGAGGACGAGCTGTTTAATTTTCTTACGGTAATAACGTGCATATAGCAGTTATCACCGAAACGTATTTAAAACCTGGATCTAAACTCAAAAGAGATCCTAACTTTTTTGTTTATCGTAATGATCGACTTGATGGGGCATGTGGTGGAGTTGCAATCATCATTCATAGGCGTATAAAACATCAACTGTTTTCGTCATTTGAAACTAAATTTTTTGAAACTTTAGGTGTTTCAGTTGAAACACAGTCTGGTAAATATACTTCCATAGCTGCCTATTTGCCCAGATAGCCGTAGCGGTAAATGCGCAGCTATTCAGCATGACCATGCTGAGGGTCGTAGGTTCGAATCCCACTGGTCGAGGATCTTTTCGTAAAGGAAATTTTCTCGATTCCCAGGGCATAGAAGTATCTTCGTACCTGCCACTCGATATACACATGCAAAAATGGTCAATCGGCAAAAGAAAGCTCTCAGTCAATAACTGTGGAAGTGCTCATAAGAACACTAATCTGAGTAGCAGGCTTTGTCCCAGTTGGACGTAACGCCAGAAAGAAGAAGAAGAAGCTGCCTATTTGACTTTTCAATGCTCTGGACAGCAAGTTAATTTGCTCCAAATTGACTTGCGAAAATTGACTCGCAATAAGTCAAATTTTTTTGTCATTCGTGACTTTAATGCCAAACATCGGTCATGGAATAATTCTCAAAGTAATTCCAACGGCACAATTTTATTTGATGAGTGCTCTTCAGGATATTTCTTAACTCAATACCCTGATAGCCCTACATGTTTTCCTCTTCTAGAAATCCATCTACGATTGATTTGGTCTTAACCGACTCTAGTCATCTTTGAAGCCAATTAGTTACTCATACTGATTTTGATTCTGATCATGTCCCTGTTACATTTCAAATATCCCATGAAGCGATTATCAATCCTATCAACTCCACTTTCAATTATTTACGAGCCGACTGGAATATATATGAAACGTATGTTGACTCTAATCTTGATGTTAACATTTCTTTACAAACAATACTTTATATTGACAATGCTCTTGAAACTTTAACATATTCCATTGTTGAAGTCAGGAGCATTGCAATTCTTAACTTTGAATCCGTGATTATAGACGATGATCTTAAACTCTTGATCCGACTTAAAAACGTGAGGAGAAGGCAATTTCAACGCACTCGCGATCCTGCTATGAAAATTATATGGCAGGATTTGCAGAAAGAAATCAAGAAACATTTTGCAGATTAAAGAAACAAAAATTTTGAAAATAAAATTTCTCAATTGGACCCTGGCTCTAAGCCTTTTTGGAAATTATCTAAAATCTTGAAAAACCTCAGAAGCCAATACCGGCATTAAAAGAGGAAAACAAATTATTACTCACTAATTGCGAAAAAGCTCAAAAACTTGCTATGCAGTTTGAAAGTGCGCACAATTTTAATTTAGGACTTACTAGTCCAATTGAAAATCAAGTTACTCAGGAGTTCGAAAATATTCTCAATCAAGAGAACGTTTTAGAAAATGCCTGGGAGACTGATTTGGAAAAAGTGAGAACTATTATTAAAAATCCTGGCGATGATGGAATTTTCTACATACTCATCAAGAAACTTCCAGAAAGAAGCTTATCATTTTTAGTTGATATATTTAACAAATGTTTTCAATTAGCATATTTTCCTGTTAAATGGAAAAATGCTAAGGTTGTTCCAATTTTAAAACCAGACAAAAATCCTGCAGAAGCTTCTAGCTATCGTCCAATCAGTTTGCTTTCCTCCATCAGTAAACTTTTTGAAAAGCTCGTTTTGAATAGAATGATGGCTCACATCAACGAAAATTAAATTTTTGACAATCAACAGTTCGGATTCCGCCATTCGACCACTCATCAATTTTTACTTGTAACAAATTTGATCCGTTCCAACAAATCTGAAGGCTATTCTACTGGTCTTGCTCTTCTAGACATAGAAAAAGCATTTGACAGTGTTTGGCATGAAGGTTTGATCGTAAAATTAAAACACTTTAATATTCCAACATACATTGTTAGAATAATTCAAAGTTATCTGTCAAATCGTACACTTCAGGTTAATTATCAGAACTCCAGATCTGAAACACTTGCTGTAAGAGCTGGTGTTCCTTAAGGCAGCATTTTGGGACCAATATTATACAATATTTTCACATCTGACTTACCTGAGATACCTGAGGGATGCAAAAATCCTTGTTTGCGGAGCTAAACAATTTTCTCACCTCACACATGAATCAGTTAACGGATCCCGAATAACATTTAAAGACGATAACCATCTTCGATGAGTCATCTTCCGTTTGTGAAGCCGTGTGCAATGGATGGGAAAGAACACCTTAAAATATGCAGCAATCATCAATCCCTCCTTCCTACAGCTCGGATCGTTATCCTCTGTTGTCCAAACAAAGTTCAACGTCTTCTTCACTTGGTGATAAATGCTTCACGCTTGAACAACCCGAATTGAAAAGCGTTCTCATTAATCCTACAAATGAATTCATAGTGCTCATTCTGATGGCGGGACTACTTGAACTTTCACATGACCGATTATCGCGCTGAGCTACATAGATCTATGCACCGTAAGAAAGTGATTGATACATTCTTGTCTTTTTTTATGGAAAATTGTGTATCACCTACGAACGAAAGAGTGACGATGAAAAGATTGTGGCATCTTAAGATGTCGCTGACCCTCTCCATTCTATGTTTCGAACGCTGAGCGGTTTCATGTTTATTCTGACAACCATATTTTCATAAAGGATAAATCGACCCAATTGAGTGAAGCGCACAATGCATCGACACGGATAGAGCGATCAACTGGAGCAGTTCAATCGGCCATAAATTTTTGAAACGGAATTTCGACGACAGCCTATCCACCTTAATATCGCCAGGTGAGGATTTCTATTCACCAGGCAGTGAAGTAATAAAAACCATCTACAGGAAGCCGGAGGTCGTGTAACCGTATCTGCCCGACGAATGGGAGGATCTTTTTTCGTTATTTTTCTTTGTTGATGGCTTTCACCCAGCATAGGACACCCATCTCCAGTTTCATCAATTAAGGTTCAAGATTTATAAATCCCAACTCCTTTTGCAAGACCCAGTGGTTCTCATATAAGAGTAGGTGCATTACAGATTTAAAAAAAATCTAAACTTAATAATCAAATAAAAAACATACTATAATTTACATTATTTTAGAGAAATCATAAAAGGTATATTTGAGTATTGTACCTTTAAATTCAACTCAGAGGGTTCGAATACATGAAAGAGTATGAGGAATTGTAAACCACAGCGATAACAATAAAATCACCTATATTTTGTACGCCGATAATTGATTCTGTTCAAAAAAAGAGGACCTATGATACTTTCACAAAAACAAATGATTTAGGAAGTATTTCGGCATTGCATTAGAAATTCTTACAGAAGCTCGTCAAAGGTTTCTTCATGGTATACCTACGGGTCCCTTCAGGAATTCTTGTAAGTATTTTTTATTCTAAACACGTTGAGGCTAAGTGGTCCGTCATCCGTTTTGGCAGCCATGTTAAATTTGAAGCATGCGATTTCAAATTAATAGAACTCAGTTATCATAGTTAATTTTGATACAGAAAAGTATCACAATGTGCGCTTATATGCAGAAAGTATGCTGGTGCTTTTTTAATTATATCAGTGCAAATACAATTGATTTTCATGGATTTGAAATTGATAGATGAATTAGCAACAATCATCATCGACACGTTACGTACACATTTCAATTAAGGCCTACTTTGACTTGAGGGTTTTCTGAAAGAATTGCTTCAAAGATTTCTCCGGGAAATCTTGATACTTTTCCAAACCCCAGCAACACACATGTTATAATTGTGTATTATCAACTGATATATGACCAAAACTAGTCTTATATAAGTTGATAATACTCAATCATAACATGTGTGTTGCTCGGGAAAGGTTTCACAAGAATTCTTCGAAAATTCCGTCAGGTTCATGTCCAGGAAGTTCTGGCAAGGGCACGCTATGTCTGAACCAGACGATTATAAAAATTGAATGTACATCGCGTTTTTTCTCGCAAGAGTTTAGTATTTGGGTTATATTTTCATAATCGGAAAGTTTTAAAATATTCCATCGGTGAAATTTTGATTTTTTCCACTTTTTAGCCATTTTTCATACTAAATCCCATGAAAATCAAGTTTTCGACGCATTTCCGCCCATACAAAATGTATGGGAAAATTTTTACCGATAGAATATTTTAAAACCTTCCGATTATGAAAATATAGATCAAATACTGATGTCTAGCGAGAAAAAATCCGATGTACATTCGATTTTTATAATCATCTGGTTCAGACATAGCATGAAGGGATTTTCATTCGCAGTTTAGAGATTGCTCCTGTGGTTTCTTTATGAATCGCTCCACAAATATGAGATACACTACCCACAATAAGTATGGAATCGCGTATTGCAACACTCATACTGAATATTGCAGCACCTTAAAAAGTTTAGCATTACCTAAAATAAATATTATCTCGTGATTGCTAGAGAAATGTGTTTTGGAGGTTATCTTAAAAAATACGGCTTTAAGCCCCTGCGATTTTTTATTTTTGATGAAAAAACTTTTATCACTGGATATTGGGTGATGCTAAACTTAAAAGTGCTGCAATATTCAGTATTGCAACGATTCCATACTTATGGTGGGTAGTGTATATCTAAAAATTCGTCTATGTTTGAATTCTTTCAATAAATTTCTCCAGAATTTTTAAAAGGTTCCACTGTAAACTTTTTGAGGAAATCTTCCTAGTATTTTTCATTTCTTCCGAGATTCTCAAAAGGTTTTTTTTCAAAGATTTCTTAAGTGTTTTACTCTAGGGATTTCTTAATAAATTGTTTCCATAAACACTAAAAGAATAAAGGAATCCAATGATTATTCCTGCCATTTCTTCAGAGATTCATCCTAAATCCTCCAAAAAATCTTCCAACGACCTCGTTAGTAGTTCCTCTATGCATTTTGCAAATTTATAAAGAATATCGCCATCACTGCCATTTGTGAAATGGGTTAAATATTATTAAAATGCGCTATCATGTTCATAAAATGCTTCACTTTATTCAGCCTATACCATATGTATTTAACGGGACAGTATCGTTTTCAAGAATATTACTATTTTTTGTTTCGCCTATGTTTCTTTTCAGTGAAACCTATTATTTGAAAAATTGCCGTGAATTGGAAAAACGACAAGCATAAAAATGTTAATGATTTGATGAAAATATATTCGAATTCTGATAATGCATTTTGCAAAACTCTTGTTACAGACCCTTTTTGCGATGGCAAAAAACTCAATGAAACATTTTAAACCATTTTTGACGTGATCGTTTTACGATTTAAGATCGTCAATATCCTGTATCACTCAAATACAAATGATCAACACCTCTACCGATAGAGTCATTTTTATAACAAAAACTAGTGGTCCCGGCAAACTTCGTTTAGCCATCAAGTAGGCTGTTGAAAAACGATATTGATCGTCCCATACGAAATGACAGTTCCGTTCACGCACGTTTTTCCAACTTTCCCGGTGAATATCCTGGGATTTTTATACACACAAACACGTCGGAACCCTTGACGAACAAAACGGAGGTATAATCATTCAAATCCATTGACCCGTTCGTAAGCCATTTCGTGACATACAAACACCATTCCATTTTTATTTATATAGATATGTAAATTGCGGAAAGCTTTATGTTTTTCTGGTCTTTTTGTAGCATTTTTCTCAAAAGTTAACAATAAATCTTTTTCTAGAATATGTGCTGATCACTAATCGCCAGGATTTTAAATTCCTATGTGGCTTGGTAGACCGACATGTCGCATATAAAATGTCTTTGATCGTCATTTTGTTTTAGTCAATTAATCATTTTTTCTTTGAACAATTCATACAAATAGGATGATTAATCTCCAAGAAATTTAAAAATAAAATATATATGTTTTTTTTTATTTTAATGTTCGCTACAAAATGATGTTAGAAATGTAAAAATCTGCGGATTTTTTTTTCGGATTTCACGGTCAGATGATTTAAAAAGCATAAAATCAAATTTTTATTATTGCAAATACGCATGGTTGAATGCCTACTCTTTTTATAAAATTTGAGATAAATAATACAAAACCTAAATGAACATGCAGATAAATATACAAATGTTCCAAATTCCAATCTTGAAGTTTTTAAATAAACTCGATTTTGAAACAATTTACAAATTCTCAAGATTGAAACACATTTTTCATTATTTAAAGTTAAGGTGAAGATGAATCGAAGCCAAAATTAAAATTTTCAAGAGCACCCGGTAATGCAGCCTCGAGGTGCTGCGCGTATGCAGCTGCGACATCCGGTTGCTTGAGCCGCTCTAGGTTATACTGGAGCGGCCGTCGGTACCGTATGCTGCTAACGGACAGATAGTTTTTGGCGCAGTTTAACCATCACCAGATAGTGAACAGAGTCGATGTTAGCGCCACGCTAGGTCCTGGCGTCGATAATGTCGGAGAAGTGCCGTCCATCAATCAGCACGTGGTCGATTTGTGATTCTGTCTGCTATGGTGATCTTCAGGTGTATCGGTTTGGAAGGCTGTGCTGAAAGTAGGTGAGACGAATGACCATATTCTGTGAAGCGACGAAATCAATTAGTCGTAAGCCATTTTTGTTCGTTAACCGGTGGGCGCTGAACTTTCCAATCGTCGATCTGAACTCACCCTCCTGGCCAACCTGAGCGTTCAAATCTTCTATGATGATTTTGACTTCGTTACTTGGGCAGCTGTCGTACTCGCGTTCCAGCTGCGCGTAAAAACCGTCTTTATCATCATCAGTGCTTCCGGAGTGAGGACTGTGCACGTTTATTATGCTGATGTTGAAGAATCGGCTTTTGAGCTTCAACTTGCACATTCTCTCATTGATCGGCCACCACACGATCACGCGCCTCTGCATATCACCCATCACTATAAAAGCTGTTGCCAACTCGTGTGTCTTGCCTAAGCTCTGGTAGATGGTATGGTTACCTCTAAACGTTCGCACCATTGATCCCTTCCAACACACTTCCTGCAACGCTACGATGCTGAATCCGCGATCCTTCAGCACATCGGCAAGTATGAGTGTGCTCCCGACGAAGTTAAGAGTTTTACAGTTCCACCTACCGAGCTCTGGTAGATGGTATGGTTACCTCTAAACGTTCGCACCATTGATCCCTTCCAACACACTTCCTGCAACGCTACGATGCTGAATCCGCGATCCTTCAGCACATCGGCAAGTATGAGTGTGCTCCCGATGAAGTTAAGAGTTTTACAGTTCCACCTACCTAGTATGCTAGTCCATTTACGTCGCTGATTGTCTTCGCCGATTCTCGTTGATTATACGATTGCTTATTTGTTTACGGTTGGCTTGCAGGGCCTGACACCAAACCCCTTGATTTTCGTCGCATAATTCCCCCTAAATGTTCGGATGATCATAGTGTGCAGTTTAGCTTAGAGTCCTTCTCTGGCACTCGGACGATGATCAGCCGCCCCTGACATGGGGAACAGACGCTGTTGTGTGCCGCTCCTAACATGGAGTACAGACGCTCCAGGTTTGCAAAAGCAAACCCCCCCTCCTTCCCTGTCAGCATACGACCACCGGGGGTTGGTTACCCGATCTTCCCCAAGGTTACTCGTACCCCGGCCTGTACCACGAGGAGGTAGAGATAGGAGTTGCTGGGCAAGAAGCTAAGGACTACACAAAGGGGTTTATTTTATTCCTGCAGGTTCGCGAGATACCAATGGTACGCCATGCCCAGCCATTTACCGAGCCATCTAACTATTCCTTCTTTAATTCACCAAGTATTTGCTCAGAAACTATTCTAATGAGATACCTTCAAAGATTGTTCCAAGATTTTCAAACAAAAACTCCTAATAGTTTTTCAAGAATTTGACTATGAATTCTATAACGATTCCCACTTAGGATAATCCCCCTTTCTTACGAATCACATCGCCTTTCAAATTTAGAAAATATCGCCTCTACTGTGATAACAATGAAGAAGCACTATGAAGAGGTTCATGAATTACTCCACATAAGTTCTTCTGAAGATGCCCAATGAATTGTTTGGATACTTCCCAAGTTTCTATTCTTCCGAGGGTTCCTCCAAGGGGATTCTTGAAACATCCTACCCGTGATTCCTTCTGGAATTTCTCCAAATATACGTTTTTCCATTCATTGCCCTAGAGATTTTTTCCCAAAAATGCTTTAATATATTTCTTCACAAATTACTCAATGAATTCTTCTAGGTATTGTTCTCTGTGTTTCTACAGGGATTCTTCCAAAATTATCTCCTACAATTCCGCCAAGAAATTTATATAAGCTATTCTCTCATCTCAGATCTGTTCGATATTTTCGCAGAAGTTATTCGTAATTGAGTTTTGCATCTTCTAAGAAAAAAGTTGAACGGGTGGACCTTTTTTAAGTATAAATTATGACGCAAACTTTTTTGTTCGACAAAATTTGTGGCTACGCTATTCTGCAAACTTTTAGAAAATGTTATATTGAACAACTGTGTCGAAGACACTTCTGATCTAACTCTTCACTTGAGCTAAGTAAATTCATCCTGAATGTTTTCACTTAGGGTGGACCGGAAAAATTTATTTTGGTCTAACTTTATGTTTTTAGTTCTAAGTGAAGGTGAAGAAGACTTGCAGAGGAAGGAATGATACAAATTTTTGCTGAACATCGGAAGTTTGTAGATCTTATAATTTTTATGTTATGAGCAAATTTTAGTGAAAAACAATGAAATCTTTAGCTGCCCATAACTCATGGAGTTGATTCGATATTTAATCTTTCAGTGGCATTCTAATGACCATATAATAGGAAACTTTTGCTGGAAAAACTGCGAGAACGTCATTTTTGTAAATTGATATAATTCACTTAGAAAATACACTTAAAAACTCGAAATTCACATGTAATTCACAAGATATTTTAGTTAACGGCTTGCTGCCCCTGCAAAGTTGTAGGTTTTAGCTGGATCTAAAACTTTTCTATATGAGACTTCATGGAGAAATGTGAAATATCCACCCTAAGTGAAAACTTTCAGAATGAATTTACTAAGCTCAAATGAAGTGTTAGATAAGAAGTCTCTTCGACAAAGTTGTTCAAAATAACATTTTCTAAAAGTTTGCACAAAGAGCGCAGACACAAATCTCATTTAACAAAAAAGTTTGAGTCAAAATTTATACTTAAATAAAAGCCACCCTATTCAACTTTTTTCTTAAATGATGCAAAAATCAATTGCGAATAACGTCTCTGAAGATATCGTACGTCTTAAACAGAGGTGAACAGAGAAAACACTTTTTTCTTGCTAAATAAATTTTTGTGAGCCTCGTGGCCGTGCGGTTAGTGTCGTCAGGCATTTAATCGCATCGTGTCATGGGGTGCGGGTTCGATTCCCGCTTCAGCCATTTGAAACTTTTCGTCAGGAATGTTTCACGGTTGTGCCACTGGAGCATGCTTGTCCGTTGTCTAGTGTTAAGTTACAGTCTGTGCAGCTAAATGGCTGAAGACGTTGTCCGTGTCTTTTTTTTTTAAATTGTCGAATTGCATTGAATACTTCGTGATTTGCCTAAAGATTTTTCTCGATGTTGGTGCTGTTTTCCAGAAATATCTCTATGGGTGTCTTCCCTGTCAAATCCTTAATAAATTTCTACAGAAACTTTTGCAGCAACTTTCTTAAGAATTCCTTCAGAAATATTTCAGGAATTTCCGAAAAAATGCTTTTGGAAACTTTTACTACGGATTATTTCAAATAAGCAAACATAGGATGGTGATTTCAACCGCTGTATTATTGTAGACGCATATCGCGCCAAATTGTACTCCGAACTGACAGCACCTGCTCAGATTTCAATAAAATTTCGGATGTGTGACCAATTAAGCCACTTTGCAGACTTAGGTTTCCCAAGATTTATCTGAACTATCATTTGGAAAACAACAACAACATTATTTCGGAAAACAACAACTCTTACAAAAGAGTTTTGTACGGATGACTTGTACATAATTGTCTGATTTTTTCAACGAAATACTAAGAAACATCTACTGTGTACATTTCTACTCTGATTTTTTTTTTTAAATTGAAAGCCGATTGAAAAATGTCCATTTTTATTTTAATGAAATCTTGTCTTAAAAAAAGTATGTTCACCACCAACCGTCCATGCATCGCGAGTTGGGCAATTTAAGAAAAAAAAGTTTTTCTAACAAAAACTTTCTCTCGTCTCGAACATTTTTTTTTCTTAACCTGTCATTTTCGTACAAAACTAAACAAGTGAAGGGCACACTAATCTCAGAACTCTATGAAGCTCAATAAGCGAGTCGATTTTGTTTAATCAGTTCAAGAATTTCATTAAAATTAATATATGAATCAATAATGAAAAACATCATCAATAATGAAGCAAAATTCGATACCGCGAAGCATAACCCGAGCAGAAGAAAATGACTACTAAATACCAAACTAAGGTATTACATACCAGATAACTTCCAATACTTACAACCTGAATGAGGTATGAATGAGCCCTTCTTAAGAGGTAAAATACCTCAAATAATACCTTCTGCATGTTCTACAAATATCAAGCTTATAATTAGATCAGGTATTGTAATACCTAAATAATACATGATGGATTTTCATATAAAAGTGAAATTTTTCGATAGTAGTTCAATACCTCCAGCAGTCCTCAATAGCTATCGAATACCAAAATGTAGTACTGTTAATTGTTTTAAACATTTTTTCCAATACCATTATAATACAAAAATAAGGAATTGACAACTGAACAATACCTAATTATAGTATGATACCTAAATATGGTATGCATAAGTTATTGCGAGTTATTTTTTCTTCTTCGGGAAGGTTTACATACTGAGGGATTCCACGGAGGCATGCAAGTCGATTCTGATCGACCATTTCAAAAATATCTGAAACTTTGCACAGTTTTTCAGTTTCATCTAAATCGTCATTTTCCGATATCAAATCTTCAAGTTGAGTCACGACTAACTTTTCAAAAGGGTGTATGTGGGGCCCAGATAGCCGTAGCAGTAAACGCGCAGCTATGCAGTAAGACCAAGCTGAGGGTCGTGGGTTCGAATCCCACCGGTCGAGGATCTTTTCGGGTTAGAAATTTTCTCGACTTCCCAGGGCATAGAGTATCTTCGTACCTGCCACACGGATATACACATGCAAAAATGGTCATTGGCATAGTAAGCTCTCAGTTAATAACTGTGGAAGTGCTCATAAGAACACTAAGCTGAGAAGCAGGCTCTGTCTCAGTGGGGACATAACGCCAGAAAGAAGAAGAAGAAGTGTATGTGAAAATGGTTCAAAAATATTCAAAATGCACAGCTAAAACGGTTCGTTCGATTGTTAGACAACTAAAGAAACAAAGTTAGACAACTAAATAAAGATTCCAAAAAAAATACACACAGTAAAAAAAAATTTTTTTTGCATTAAAAAACATCATTTTTGTCACAAAAACTCAAATATCTCAAAACCCTATCGGAATACCAACGTAATTTTTTGAGGGAAAACGGTCCATTATATTAGCTATCTACCATATAAATGTGGTGATGGTAAGCCAATAAACAAAAAAGTTATGACATTTCAAATATTTCACAAATTTGACACTTAGTGAAAAAAAAAATTTTTTCATTGTTAATTTTTTTTAGGACCGCAGTTTGTTGCTGAATTTTTTGTTAAGGGTACCACATGAGGTTTAACAAGTTGTTTTCATGATATTTTATTTAATTATTCATAACTATTATAGCATCTATTAGAAAGTTAGACGCGATCCAGTGTTGTGATCTAAAGTCTTGATAGTGTCATATTTTTTTATTGTACGTAACTGAAGAAAAATTCTCTCAATAGTGTTGAAACCTTTTGATAAAAGAAACCTATAAGAAATCTAATATTGAAGACAAAAGCTACAAAAAAGTTTTCTATACAGGTATACGACTAGTTTACTTGCAAAAAGTTTACCTCGTAGAGAACAAGGCGGGTCTATACCCAGGTGATCTAGTATACGTAAAGCAGGTCGGTTTTCTCGGCGCTGGTTTTCTCCACAAAGTTAAAATCTGATTACACCTGGGTATAGACCCGCCTTGGTAGAGAATAGACTTTGTTAATCATATTTGGGAGAAAGCGAGTAACTTCAACAACATCAAAAACATGATAGGTACATACCATGAACATACTCACGAAAAAGCTAAAAATATACTACCACTATGGTTATAAAAGATTTAATTGTAAAATTTTTCTTCAGTCAAGCAAACGACACCAAACTAGTCAGTAAAAACTTAAAAGTGATTTTGTTTATTAAAATCTAACGAGCAACATGAGTAGTCGCTTTCCCAACTGTTGCAGGCCGTTTGCAGAAAAAAAGTGTTCGAAAGAGCTACGAAATCTCACCGAAAGCACCATAGATAAACTGAAAGCGGCTGGTTATGCTCCAAAGTCTACATTGAATACAAATTTACGCATTTGTACGTCCTGCCGTTTAAACGTTGACAAACGGGCAATCTGTACATCATCGGTGGATCAGGTTGCAGGAAGTTCGAAAACAACAACAACTGAGGAATTACTAGATGCACCGACAACAACTGAGGAGTTACCAGAAGTACCAAGTGCAGATAGTCTTGCCACGGTACCATCAGCGACATCTGTTTCAACAAATCAATCAGAAGATGAGTGCATCCAGAAGGTCAACATCGAACGCTTCAACGAAGGGATAGCTGGAATAAAAGTGACTCCGATTAAATGGACGAAGATGGGTTACAACAATTATCCCGAGAAAACATACCGTGAAATCAACGAAGCTGTACGAAGAAACCTCTTCAAATTAGGACCTGTGTTCGGTTCAAAACCGAAGTTTAGTTTTAAGTCATTTTTGTTTTATTTGTTTTCCACCATTTTGTTTGAATTTAGCCCTAAAATCCATTACCTTTATGTAAACCCAAAATCATTGCCCCCTTTTCCCCACTCCCCATGTTAATTAGTCATTGCGCCTTTTCCCCAATATCCACAAAAGTCAATACTTTTCCCCCATTCCCGAAACGAAAAGTAATAAATGTTAGTTTGTAAGTCAACCAGTCCAAAAGTCAGCCAGAATGACAGTATTTCCCATCGCAGCAACCCTGTCCCATCCAGCTTTGTAGTTTTTGTTCTTTTTGTTGTTTTTGTTTCGCATTTGACGTTTCCATGAAGATGGGAGGAGCCTATTAGAATCAGTCGATTGCCAAGATGCTAAAAACATAGGTATATAAGTGAACCACATTGCGCAATGCGCATCAGTATTTTTGTATCCGTTGAAGAGTAAACATCGAAAATAAACGCCAAGTGAAGTAGAAGCCAGCAATTCTTTCCTTTTCACCGAAGAGCATCCAGTTCCCGTCCTCCACTGCCAGTCGAGCCGATCGCTGCTGCTGCCGAAACCGAAGACCAGATACAGTCCACCGTTCGTCGCTGGCAATTGATTTGTCCGTTCGTTCCTGTCCACAAATTGATCCCACCCGAGGTAGTCGATTGTGGACACGGTTCGTTTGCACGCGGAAAACCAATTGTCTAGCAGCATTCAAGTTCCGCCGCTTCTGGAACAGCAACAAGGGTTCCATAGTAGCGTTTGTCCCCTCGATTCGATCCACAGTCAGACCTTTCCGGTAATCTGCTGTGGACACCGTTTCGACTGCACACGGACAACCTACTAGCCCTGGCCTGTTGTTGTTAGCCAGTCGCTGGAACCGATTGCGCACCCGCCAGGATCCCGTTCCCTCCCGTTTGCCACTTTGTGCACCGCACAACCTGAGTATGTGGAAAATACAGACTACGATGAGGTAATTATGAATATGAAGGAAAGGTTCTCGAATCTAGCCACGACAAGGAAAGAAAAATTATTGATTTTGTCGATGCTGCCAAGCTCGTGGTCTATTCAAGACGCCTTTGATGAGTTCAAAACCAATAGAAATACAGCAAAAGAGGCAAAACAAAAATAACTGTCTTGCAACCAAAAATGCTAGGTCGAGTACTTCATTAACAGATGAGACAAAAGAAAAAATAATTCAATATTTTGAAGACGATGGAGTAAGTAGAGCTATGCCTGGCCAAAAAGATTATGTATCTGAAAAAAAAGATGGAAAGCGTCAAGCAATCCAAAAACGATTAATGATGACTACTTTGAAAGAAGCGTATACACGCTTCAAGGAAATTAACGAAAATATTAAGGTAGGTTTTTCCTCATTTGCAAGCCTTCATCCAAGGCAATGAAAGCTTCTATCCAATTCAGGAACACATAATGTTTGTGTGTGCACAACACACGAAAATATTAACCTAATCTTACATAGTTTGAAAAGAATCAATTTATCAAAGGATATTAAAATGTTAACTGGTAGTCTTTTGTGTGAAAATACAACATCAAATTGCTATCTACGATCTTGTTCGGATTGTCCAGATTCTTCATCATTGGAAAATACTTTATTCGCTGAGTTTGAAGAAAATTATATTGATCAGTTATCATTTGAGCAATGGGTGACCACGGATAGGTGTGACCTAGAAACTATTGTAAAACCTGTAGATGAGTTTGTGTCATTTTTTTGCTTGAAATTAGAAAGTTTAATTCCTCACGACTTTATTAAAACAGAGCAATACCGCTTTTTAAAAAATACGAAAAATACATTACAAGATGGTGAATTTTTAGTCATTTGTGATTTTTCTGAAAACTATAGCTTTGTATTGCAAGATGAAGTGCAGTCCCATCACTGGAACGTACAACAAGCTACAATTCATCCATTCGTTATTTATTTCAATGGAAGTACGCAAATTGAACATTTTAGTTTTATTGTAATTTCCGAAGATTTAAGACACGACTCAGTATCTGTAAATTTGTGTATTGCCAAAATGATTAACTTTTTACGCGTTGATAAGGATAAAGAAATCAGAAAGATATATTTCATGTCTGATGGAGCAGCATCGCAGTACAAAAACCGTAAGAATTTTTCGAGCCTATGTCAATTTAAATCAAAGTACGGAATTGATGCAGAATGGCATTTCTTTGCTACGTCACATGGCAAAGGTCCTTGTGATGCTATTGGAGGAACCATAAAGCGCATGGCCACAAGAGCAAGTTAAGCCAAAGAACGTGAGCATCCAATTAAAACTGCATAAGAACTATTTGATTGGGCGAATCGCAGAAAAGAAGAAGATTTAACAAAATTATCATTTTGTTTTACTACTACTGAAGAGTACGAATTAACGGCATCAGAGCTCAGCGAGCAATATAATAACGCGAAAACGATCCAAGGAACCCAAAAATTTCACTGTTTCATTCCATTGTCAGAAAATAAAATTAAAGCAAAACTATACTCGAACTGTACTGATAATGATGCAAAAGTGTTCGATATTGTAAAAAAATTGAATAACAATAAATAAATAAATAAGTATTAATAAAATGTTTTCATGATCTCATAACGCATACCCAAATCCAAAACTTTTAAGGTTTATATATAACATTTAGAAACTCATCGATCATACTCTAAAAAAAATATCCTGGTAAAAAAAAATTATTTTCGTGTAATCTGTTAATTCATTTTAATTTATACATATATACATATACATATAATATTTATACATATACATAATATTTATACATATAATATACATAATACTAATGATAACATGAAAACGACTTGTTTAATTAACGCAAGGCCCTTAACAATAAAATCAACAACAAACTGCGGTTCCCGTAATAATTTACACCGAAAAAAATTTTTTTTTTCTACTAAATGTGAAAATTGTGACATGTTTGAAATGTCATAACTTTTTTGTTTATTGCTTTACCATCACCAAATTTATATGGTAGATAGCTAATATAATGGACCGTTTTCCCTCAAAAAATTACGTTGGTATTCCGATAGGGTTTTGAGATATTTGAGTTTTTGTGTCAAAAGTTATGTTTTTTAATGCAAAACAAAATTTTTTTTTACTGTGTGTATTTTTTTTTGGAATCTTTATTTAGTTGTCTAACTTTGTTTCTTTAGTTGTCTAACAATCGAACGAACCGTTTTTGCTGTGCAGCTTTTTGAATATTTTTGAACCATTTTCACATACACCCTTTTGAAAAGTTAGTCGTGACTCAACTTGAAGATTTGATATCGGAAAATGACGATTTAGATGGAACTGGAAAACTGTGCAAAGTTTCAGCTCAATAGAAAAAAATGAATTAAAAAATTTACCAAATTTTGGTGCTGTTGCTTAGAATCACTCTACTATCTTAATGGGCCATAGTAGTGGATTAAGTAGCATCGAAGTGCTGTACAAATATAATAATCCCAGATGTAATCAAATTGAGCCACATCGTCAAAGATGGTGGATTAAATACACTAGATGGGATATAATCACGAAATTAATGATACGATGAGCACTTTTGAGTCATTCCGTGGTTAGAGCTGAGCAATTTTCGATATTATCGAAAAGATCAATATTATCGGATCAATTTTATCGATGTCTATGGACCGATATTTTAACGATATCGATGAAACTATTACATTTCGATAATTAACACAAAAATCATAAAACTTTTTCGGAAATAAAAACGATTCAATTTTTTTTAATAAAATTTCAATGTAAATCCGTAACGCAACAATTGGCCTTGAACATTAACTATTACCCAAAAATTGGTGTTTCACTTCCAACTCATGTAGGGAGACTTACGGCTTCGGCACCATGCGACTATTATCGGCAACCAAATTTCAAACGCCAAATATACAGTATTTTTCTATGAAAACACATCAGTGGAAACATTCAGATGATTCTTTGTTCTGCCCGCTTCCCGCTGGCAAGATTTCCGAGACTAAACAAACGATATCGCCGGAGATGTCATCAATTCAAATGAGAACGCCTCAAAATGCGACTGATTTGGAGCTGCCGAAGAGATTCACCAGCAGTTGTTATGGGGAAGTTGCCGAAGAGATTGAGGCTGCCGACAATAGTCACACTGACAATGGATGTTCGCAGCGTTGTAAAAACGTTTCCAAAAGCATTTTGACAAGTCTGTCGGTGTGAATCTATAGAGGATTGAGTAACGCATAAATGTAAATAGACAAACACGGAATTTGTCTGCTGATGTCCGAGAAAATTACAAAAGAAGCACGGCATCGGCTTAAGCTGCCGAGAATACGTAAGTTCCCCTATGTAAATTGTATCTTTATGAAAGTTGAAGTCCTATTTGGTATGCTTGGTACATTAGAACACTAAGAAGTTTGATAAATCAAGATTTAAATACCACTCAAATATCAACCAACCAGTTTGAATGCAATTTTGGCGACCTGTAGCTCAAAATTGTAACTTGTTTAAATATTTCTGAGAACAGTATCAGATTCATCACTCAAAATCTACTATACACACATAGTTAGATCCTTAAGACAAGTAAAATTGTCATTTTTGTCACGCTTTGTTATCGCATGTCAGTTCGATATCGATAATTTTATATCAAATACATCGCCGATAGCAATATTGAAGATATATAATAAATTGAAATGTAAAATATCATGTTTTTTTTTTCACAAAATTATCAAATTTTCCCTCGGTACTAGACAAAACAACAAAGGAATAATAAGAGAGTGCTGCCAACTTCGAATATGATGTGGAATTTTCGTTAATTTAAAGTAAACTGATTAGACATAAACATCTGTATGCGAAATGCGTCTATAGGTTTGCTGTTGTATAGTTTTGAATCTGCTGCTCGTTGAAACATTTTTATTCGAGAAACACTGTAAAGATTGACAAGGCACCAAAGAAAACAAAATCGAGTGATTTAGCCGTTATGGACGTTTCCTCATATTGTAAATCTTTTCATAATTCCCGATTTCATTGTTTACTCGTCGAACCGTATCCCATTCGCATGTCGATGTATCCGATGTGGCTTTTTCGTCATCGAAAAGGAACCACCAGAAAACCGAAGTAGGTACCGAGCCGCTTTGTTGGAACGCATTCAATGTCCTTCCAACAAGAGCTAGGCGAACTCGAAGCAATCACTACAAATTGAAACGAAAAACTCATAGAACAGGCGGCCAAAGCAGGCGAAGTAGAAAAGATTATGAATTGGAAACAATGAGTAGAATGCATTCCGATCCGGATCAAGGATGCGCTTATTTACATTTTGATGGATATTTATCGAGAATTTCACCCAGGCCAGAACCAGATGATGGTATGCAAGTGGACGGGGTAAATGAATGAAAACATCGAAAACAGTTTCAACACTGAATGGGGATTAGGTTTCCTCTATTTTAATGAAAGGAAAGCTTTCAAGTGTGACCAAAGTTTAATAAGCATTACTGACCCATTTGAATGGAAATGTAAATGAAGGGTCTCAATTTGTTTCGGAATGCATATATTTTGAAAGACATTGTAATCAGCTATCCTTTTCAAATATTTGATTTTCATACAATATCATTGCAAATTGCAACCATATGTTCTCTAAATAATAATCACTGTGAAAAAGCTACGCGAGACTTGTGAATTATCATTTTTTTTTGCCGATTCTCTCGAAATTTTAACAAGGGACATTGCAATATCAAAATCCGAATCCGTTATTAAAGACGAAGAACTCAAACTTCTGATCCGCCTTAAAAACTTGGGGATAGACAATTGGGGACCTTCCTTAGCCGAATGGTTAGAGTCCGCAGCTACAAAGCAAAGCCATGCTGAAGGTGTCTGGGTTCGAATCCCGGTCGGTCCAGGATCTTTACGTAATGAAAATTTCCTTCACTTCCCTGGGCATAGAATATCATCGTACCTACCACACGATATACGAATGCGAAAATGGCAACTTTGGCAAAGAAAGCTTTCAGTTAATAACTGTGGAAGTGCTCATGAGAACGCTAAGCTGGGAAGCAGGCTCTGTCCCAGTGAGGACGTTATTTGGAATAAGTGAGAACTATCATAAAAAAAACTCAAATATATGAAAACCCCTGGCAATGATGAAATTTTTTACATTGCCATAAAAAAAAACTTCCAGAGCGTAGCTTGTCATTCTTGGTTGATATATTTAACAAATGTTTTCAGTTGGCATATTTTCCTGACAAAAAAAATGTCAAGGTTGTGCCAATTTTAAAACCAGACAAAAATAGATTTGCATATCTTTCAATCTATGAACTGTTGACTTGTTGCACTTGTCGTGGGCTTCGTGGGCTTCGTGGCCTTGTGGTTAGCGGCGTCAATCGTCTAGGCGTATTGTGCCACGGGGTGTGGGTTCGGTTCCCGCTCCAGTCGGTTAAAGCTTTTCGTCAAACGAAAAATTCATCGCTGGGCTACTGGGTGTTTCGTGTTGTCCGTTGCATATTGTCAGTGATCGTTCAGTCTGTGCAGCCTATGTGCTGAAGACGGTGTAAATTGTCTTTTTATAAGAGCAGATTTTTATTAGCACCAATTTTCGACCCAGCACTAATTTTCGACCTATCCATACGCTTTTGGCCTACTTTGTATGGAAATCCGAAAATTGGTGCAGAATTCTTGTGGGTTGAAAATTAGTGCTTTTCCCCTACCAAGTTAGAAATTTATTTTCAATTTAGTAATCAAGTAGCAATATCAATGCAACTTTTTCTACTCAGTCACACGAGCTGTCAAGGGCACGTGACTGTTCAAAAATAATTCAAATTAAACATGTAGTTATGCTCAGTCACCCACCCTCACAATACTCTGCCTCGTGGCAAAGGATTATTTATTCCTTTAGTCCGTTACTAGAAGCTGATGGCGTGGAAAATTCTTGCATAACGAATATTTTCCTATGTGTATTGAACCCATTATGGTCAGATGGTTCTTAAGGAAATTGTGTGTCCAAAGGAGCGTGACCAAATGATAGCTATTGGAGTTTACAACCCTCCCTCTCAATTTGAAGTCGGGTACCATTTGTTTGCGCTGAGTTTTAATAAAGGAAGCACGTGGCAGTTGGAAAAAGACGTTCCAATTAAGTTCATCCGATTCATTCTCTATATACTTCCCAAACGGCTAGAATCCTTGAAGAATGAAAATTTACTCGTTTCGTTGTCATCATATTAAATTTGTATTTTTTATGGATAAAGAACATGAAGGATGCTGGCCGTGGGTTTGATGATGGGAGTTTCTTCGTACATTTCCCAGATGCTACCAAATATGAATATTTGTTTAATGAGTGCGGTCGCGTTTGATTGGAAACGCTCGAGTTGGATTCTAATGACTAACGACGAGAGGCAATAAATAGTTCCAATTTGAGGGCAGGAAACGCAACCGATGTTCTCTTTCTGGTTGAGTTTTACCCATATGCTTAGACGGTAGGTGCTTCGGCAGGGGTCAATTTTAATTTTATTTCTGGCGCTTCAGCAAATGAGTTTCAGTCTATCTCCCACAGAGATGCGAGCTGTAAAATACTCGTTAAAATAATTTTGTGTCATTGTTTACAAGAATGAGGTTAAACATCAGAACTTTCATTTTTTGTTCATACCGTGCTGATTGCTTCGTGAATATATTGATACTTATGGCATACTCTTTGCAATTAAGGCGAAGTAGGCCGTCATTGAAATTTGTAAGCGTCGTTGATGATTGTTGCTAATTCATCTCACAATTTCGAATCAAAGAAAATCAGTTGGTTTTGCACTGACACAGCTGGAAAAGTATCAGCATAGGGGAAGGGGTGGTAAAATGAACACCTTAAGGATATCATCTTGTTTCTGATAGAAAAACGAGGAATTTGTATAGTTCTATCCCACAACATCAAAAACAGGGATGTTATCTATAGCAGCAACACGAATTCAGACTAAAATTGCTGATTTTTTACATATTTTTGTCGCTAGCAAAAAACGATGGAAATGTTCATTTTACCTGCACTATGTTGGTAAAATGAACAGCTGTTGGTGGTAAAATGAACATCATTCGAAAAACGCGAGCAAAAAAAATATTTCTGAAAATTTTTATTGCTTCACCGAAAATATATCCATTAATGATTGTAACCCATTCAAAGAGAATTCTAAAGGTATCAGATTTGACCTCATTTCATAACGATACTCACCTCACTGAAAAACCTCAAGTCTTCCGAGCTAAAAGTTAAGGTACCCGGGGCAAGTGAGAATCCGGGGTAAGTGGGGCGTTTCGTCATAGCTCAACTAGGAAAAGTTTTTCATGGGGGTATTCTTCTAGAAAGTTGAAGATACAATGACAAGGAATGTATTTAGTACTAAACATATTGTTTTTTTATTAAAATGTGGTTCATGTAACAGTTGTAAGTTCAGCGCCATGTTCAACTTGCATGATAAATTGTGACACGTTTCACGTCTTGCATTGACTCGCAAAAAATAAATGTGTTTTAAATCGAATTTCCATCAGTAGGCTATATTTTTTAGTATTATTACAAGCTGCTAACGATAAACTAGTATTTTGTTTTCATTTCATATGAAATTTTCGATGGTCTATCTTACCCCAAAATATATTTGTACCTGGGGTAAGTGGGACCTATCAAAACGAAAACCAGAATCAAAACTTTTCGTTCACGATTCATACATTTTGCTAGAGAGTAGCACTAAAACATTCAAACAAATGTTTTTTATCAAAAAAGATTAACCTCAAATTACGTAATTGCATAAAAGGGAGAAGAAAAATGTTATTATTCTTTATTTTTTAATTAATTTTTAATTTTTGAAATACGACTTCAAAATTGAACAAACACACAGCTGAAATTTGAAATGCATCATGAGAACAATTATTTTTCTATGTTATTTGAACTTTATTTGTTATTTCTACCAAATTAAGTAGTGATGGAAAACATTTCCATCCCATAAAGTGGTTTTCTGCCATGCATATAAATAATAACAAAACATATTTATAATTTCGTCAATTATTGATTGTTTATGTGGTACATTTTAATAAACAAGTTATAAATGATATATTTTGAATATGTTTAATTCCTCTTTACGCTTTTATTGAGGAATATTCAGTTAATATTAAATGTAAGGTGACATACTATCAAATAAATGGTTTCTTCCTAAAACGTAACGTATTTTATGGTTGATCCCCTATGTACATCAAATATGTACTTAAAATGAAAAATCTATGACTTATCAATCCTATTATTGTAATGGTTGACTTACTGATGTGGATTGACGCATGAAACTGGATGTGTCCCACTTGCCCCGCTTAGCGAGGTAACTGCGTCCATTGGCTAATTCTAAAACATTCTTCCAAGGTTTTCACAATTTTGAAATTATTCCATTAGTTTCATGCACACACCAGCAAATATGATGCCAAAACGTGATTGTGTTGTTGGATTTGAAAAATATTGAAATTTGAAAATTTTATTGAACAATTTGTTTGAACTATCGTTTTTTTCGTTCCCACTTGCCCCGCGGTACCTTACGTCAGTTCTAATTTTCAAACGTGGTTTTCTTAAATCTTAGTTGTCGTTGATATTTTCACTTCAATTGACCTACGTATCAACTCGAACACTCTTATTTATGATATAAATCGCCCGTACGTGATAAAAATTTATCGAAATTTGTTTTTTCTCGATAAAAGGCAAGGTGTTCATTTTACCACCACTTCCCCTACTTCATGCATGTTAGCGCGTACAGTGATACATTTTCAAGTCAATATAAACTATCAAGATTGAGTTTTATCACTTTGAAATGCAAGCTAAAAGTCATCATTGTTGCCAAAACGAATGACGAGCTACTTAGCCTTAAGCATCAATATGTTATTCAAATATGTATTGATCGTTAATACACATAATCGTCTCATATATAAAAGTTATACCATTTTTACACAAACATAATTTAAATCACTAAAGCCTGTTCCATTTACTAGTTGGCCGCTTTTTTTTAATTACTGTGGCATCTCTAGTTATAGCGAAAAACTTATCACAGCCTTTTGATTCAGAAGAATTGTTTACCAGGTGCTAAAAATTTCATGAAGGAGTAGTGTTTGACCCTTCGACCTTGTTGCTTGCTCCTGCGGAGGCGGGCGACGAGGGCAGGATTAAACATGTCGCGCGTCGTTCGCGTGCCACGGTGGAATAATATCGCGGGTCGCGTTAGTAGTGTTTGATCCTTTGATCTTGTCGCTTGCTACTGTGGGGCGAGCGACGAACACTTGTTCGGCGTTCAATGCTTTTATCGAGTAATATCGCGAATCCAGTTAGGTGCATTCATTTCTAATTATATATTTATCATTTACCAAAACGAATCCTTTACCCAAACCTTTCCCATATCCAAACTCCCAGTGTCTACTTGTGGAAGTGCAGAGGACTCCTCGGCTTCCATAAAGCAAGTAACACGTCAACATTTCCCTCCCATCCCTCAATTGACCTGCATTCGGACGCAGCCGGCGCCGTTATTGTTTGTTATAATAATGAGAGTACTTACACATTATGGAATCCTGACCTGTTCATATTTGAAATAAATGTCTAGAAATCTTCCGGTCAAGCAGTATTTCAAATTCTCATGCTAAGATCAATGTCTGGTCAAATTTTCAGCTCATTTGATAGAGATTTTACTATGCTTCAAGTTGAAAATGTGTTTTTAGGCTTATTTTAAGGTTTGAAAAATCATAACTCAATACTCATAAATCAAAATCACTTGCTATCACCACCAATTGAAAGCTAATTCAATTCTGTAAAGTTTGTCGAACATGCCAATAAGATTAAATTAAGTGTAAACATCGTTTGATCGAGATTTGTTTTCCAGAGTACCCAGAAATCACGGTATTCTTTATATGTATGCTTTAAAAAACACACATTGCCATTACTTTTCCAGGCACTAGTCTACGGGAAACAAACATAATAAATTTATGAAATCATTAGCCATTAACGGCTTACATGTTCAACAACTACCGAAAAGCTAAACATTACATATAATTTGCAATTGGATTAGATGGACAAATTGATGTGAAGATTTGCGAAAAAGTTACACGTCTTCTCAGTGAGAATCGAACTCACGATTCCCCGATCTCTAGTTGGGGCGCGTTACCACTACGCCATGAGAGGACTCATGAACGCAGAAGTTAACCTGAATTCGATTTCAGCTCAATAATCACGTGGTCCTTTTTCGCAAAGTGCACCTCTTTGGGGCCTTCCTTAGCCGAGTGGTTAGAGTCCGCGGCTACAAAGCAAAGCCATGCTGAAGGTGTCTGGGTTCGATTCCCGGTCGGTCCAGGATCTTCTCGTAATGGAAATTTCCTTGACTTCCCTGGGCATAGAGTACAATCGTACTTGCCACACGATATAGGTACGAATGCAAAAATGGCAACTTAGGCAAAGAAAGCTCTCAGTTAATAACTGTGGAAGTGCTCATAAGAACACTAAGCTGAGAAGCCGGCTTTGTCCCAGTGGGGACGTTAATGCCAAGAAGAAGAACCTCTTTCGGAAGAATTAGATGCCCATCCAAACACAACGCTTTCTATATATATCCAATGCCTAGCCCGAAAGCGTTGTGTTTGGATGGGCATCTATTTCTTCCGAAAGAGGTGCACTTTGCGAAAAAGGACCACGTGATTATTGAGCTGAAATCGAATTCAGGTTAACTTCTGCGTTCATGAGTCCTCTCATGGAGTAGTGGTAACGCGCCCCAACTAGAGATCGGGGAGTCGTGAGTTCGATTCTCACTGAGAAGACGTGTAACTTTTTCGCAAATCTTCACATCAATTTGTCCATCTAATCCAATTGCAAATTATATGTAATGTTTAGCTTTTCGGTAGTTGTTGAACTTCCACTCGGCTGGTTAGCCGTAAACCACGATTCATAATTAAAAACAAGGCTTACATGTTGCTTTAGGAAATAAATTACAAAAAAATACTCAAAGATCGAACAAACCATCCCAACCTGATGATGGTTAAATCGTGCATGACACATGTACCGTCGAATGAATAAATTGAACAAGTTAGCATTGCTTTTTCTTTCCGAGTAACGATTGTTTTGATCATATTTCACTGACTATTCAGAACGATTTGAAAACAATCATTATCATCGACTGTGAAAAAGCAGTGCTAACGTGTTCATTTTGTACATTCCTTGAAGCTCACGATGGTGTTCTTGGCTCACCCACAGCGGATTTACGAATGTTCTTCCTAATTGCCTTTTTTTCACAATTTATTTTCGTAAGATAAAAGGTATCTTTAAACGGGATTGAGTTTTAGAAATACATAGTCATCATGTTCTGGAATTTCAAAATCCGAAAGTTTCATACAGGTATGTTTTTCAGGGAGAACACTCCCTAAAAATAGTGATTTTCAAGAACCTTGAAGCACGAACCTCAACCAAACTATGTTTAAACTTGCTACAATCATAAAACCGTGTTCGACAAAAGTTCGTAGAATTGAATAAACTACTATGTAGTGGTATTTCCGATAAGATTTAATGTTCCGTTCAGTGATTATGAATTTTCAAAGCTTGAAAATAGTCCAAAAACACATTATTGTTTTGAAGCACATTTAAATTTTCTCCAAATTGACTGAAATTTCGACATGAAAAATAAAAATATTGGTTGACTGAGGAACTTCCAGACATTTGAATAGGTCTATTGAGGATGCTACTGATCCCGAGTAGTGTCTGTTGGTTCTGTGTAAGTACAGCTGTTATTGCAATAATGGAGTATCATCTGCGGGCGGTCAATCATGCTCATGCTCATGCTCAAATTTCATCTAGAATCATATACATATACATATTTGCAAAAATTGTCTAAATTGGAACGCGGAAGACGTGAGAGAATTTTGCGCAATTACGTTAAAAAAAACTACTATAGTCAAAAGATATGATCGCCACAATTCTTGAATTCTCTATTTCCGTATAAAAAAAATTACCTTACATTCTAAAGATGATGTACCGGGCAAGTTCGAATAAGTTTTTGCAGATAAATTTACTTTCAAGTTAATGATTTGGTAAGCCATCTGCGGTTATTTAAGAAATCATCAACATCACTGGTTTCATCACTGGAACAGCAAAATGTACAAGTTTACAAAAAAAGAAAGTGTCTTTCGAACACAATTTTCCAATTCATTCAATCTAACAAAGGTCCCGTGAAGTTCTGAGCTGACTGAGCCGGCTGCTACCACAGATCTGACGTCACAGAATGGTATGTTAAGGTATGGCTATGGTATTTGCACGATAATGTTGCGAAAAAGTTTCAGTTCACTAAATTGGTCATATATCCAACAGATCGAAACTATTTGGGCAATAACTGAGCATCAATCTAAGCACAAAATCAAGACAATAGAAACACCGTCTGGTTTTAACATTTTCTTGAAAAAAAAATGATACTGTGCATGATTTTATAGATGGTATTCGTCAACTGAAAAGCTGAGAAATATATTTTCTTACTAGTGGTTCCGGCAAACTACTAAACAAAATGGAAATTGATTGTGACCAAATTTTATGGATTCTCTCCGTCAATTGGAAATCCTAGTGATTAGGATGTTTCCACTTCTGGTGAATTGGAACACAATTGTCCTTGCTCCGACTGATCTCACAATTGCTTTTCACTTTCCTTATAGAAAATTCTCCAAATAACTCCCTTCTCGTCTGAGTGGACGTCTGACAAAGAAGTATGCCAGAAAGTCAGGCTGCTTTGAAAGTTCTTGCTTCAACCAACTCAAAGTCGAGGTTTATTATTGCATATCGAACTCAAATAGAGGAACTGAATTCAGTCAACTCTGTAACCTTGTATAGGTATTCTAATTTCAAAGTGCTGTGTAAAGGTTCAAACATTCTTGGGCGGCAACTCAGCACAAGCAATATTGGAATAAATTGGAGTCGTGTCGTCAAACAAAATTGTACATCACTGAACCATCCCCAAAGGTGGTAAAGTATTGAACAAATCTGTAAGAGCAGACACACTTATTAAATGAAACTGATTTCAGAAACCTCAATTTTCAGGATATTCTGTTTTTTTTTCAACCCGCTGTGGTTTAGAGCTATAGGCTCTATTTACTCTCATGCGTATTGCAGTACCCTGTTTAACTAGGAGGGTATTTGACGACATTGTTATGTGCGGGTATATTTGTTTTGAACGAATTATTGGTTCTTGGAAAACGTATTTATTTCAAATATTCACATTGTGTCGCGAAAATTACGAAAATCACATAGGGTGCAGAGCTACTTGGGCACTTCCATGATTCACTTTGGCATGGGGGGTTTTTCGTGGCTGAGTTGTCTGAAACTTTGCAATAAGAAGCACTTCGCTGCGACGCATATTGTGGCTTAAAACGAGCTCAGTAGCATTCGGAAAACCCCACTGCCGAAGTGAATCAAAAGTGCCAAGAATTGGATCCGGCTCCCTACTTTTTGACATTGTAAAATAAATACTTCTTATAGAACTCTTATATTTTGGATTTTCTTCCTACTCGTCAAGATGCGTTAATAGAAAAAGGTCTAAAAT
Source organism: Aedes aegypti (assembly GCF_002204515.2). Taxonomy (NCBI): domain Eukaryota; kingdom Metazoa; phylum Arthropoda; class Insecta; order Diptera; family Culicidae; genus Aedes; species Aedes aegypti. The sequence continues at coordinate 253,190,682 of NC_035108.1, forward strand.
CGGACCATTCTTTAAAAAGATACACTAGGTGCAAAATTATGATGTCGCGTTATGTTAATATAAACCGTAAATTTCTAGGACGAAACTGCAATTTTCAAAATGCTCGTTCTCAGCCTTGCTTCAACCGATTTTAGAATGTTTCTACTTTCGAACATATCAGAAATCCTAATTATAAAACATAACGGATGATTTGGATTGTTCATGGGTATAGGTGACCACTATAAAGCACTTATTAGAATCTGGTATAACCGTAAACATTGTCATCTTGTAAAAATCAACCTAGACAAACTTTTTTTTTTCAGATTATCCGGATGTTTTATCATGACATTTGTCTATGCATGTCCAAACCATCCTTGTAATGAACTTTGGTGATCAAGGTAGCTTTACAGATGTTTCGGTCCACCATAAGGAAGCTATCATGCTCTTCTACAAATTTCTGAAACAATATTCTCAGAATACTATATTGAAATTTTTAAATAATTTTTCCCGTTCATCATATCCATTACCTCTCTTGTGTCATATAATTTCGGCTAGCTCAGACAACCATAAACGTCTGCCTGCCGATTTGGCCGAAAGCATACTTTTCAAAGTACATAGTTGAAAGGTTTACTTAATTTATTTTACAATCAAATTCGATCACTATACTATGTGTCAAAAAAAAATAATTATTTGCTCCGCCATCTGAAGGTACTGTACCGGGAACTTTGAATAAACTATGGTGACCCCAAGCGCCATCTACGCTTTTACTAAGCACGACAATCTTCCCAGAAACAGTTGATTAATTTTGGCCAGTATATGATCAAATTACTCCACTGGGAAGCAGAATGTCGAATGTACTAAACAAACAAAAATACTAGATATATTTTTTACGTACCCTAAAAGCAACATTATCGATTTTGTCAATAAAAAAAAATGCTTTTTTGGGTAACACGACACCATTTGCAGAACCCTGTTGGAAGATGAATGCGCGTTCCTTGTAAAATTCCTTCTAGTTTGAAATCACACTCTGCTTCTTTTAGAAGGATTGCCTAGAACAAACCTGGATTGTAAAAATTATACCAGAGCAGATATCGGCGATTATAGAGTGATGTTTGAAAAAGTGCATTTCAGCGATGGTGTCGCATTACGAAATGCAACTGCTTTTATTTACCATTTTTACAGAGTAAAGTTCCAAAATGAATGTCACAACATCAAGTACATTTAATATGTGAAATATAACACCTGTTCAATTTTATGATCACAAGGCATATTTCCGAGAACAGGCCTCATTTATAAAGGTTGGTTCCTCGTGGTGCCACGTAACGCTGGAATGTGCCATATAAACATAGACTTGGTGTTTTTCATATTGCTTCTTCGTCTGAGCTGAGAAACATAACGTCACAGTTAGTAACGTAAATAGACGACAAACTTACTCGTTCTTGGTAAATGTTATCATAACAACCTATGATATAATTTTAATAAAATGATTAATCTTGTTAAAATTGTGTTCCAGTTATAACAAAATTGTAATAAAATTTGTTACAACTTTTAATAACACATTAACTATTAAAATAATTGTAACATGTTCTGGAAAATATTGTAATGAATTATAGGACATAATTATTTCTCAATATGATATGTTTATGATATAATTTTGATATGATCTGCTAGTCGGGTTTGCATTGTAGCCGCCTAATGCGCCTACATATAGCCACTACATCTAACATAAATCCGATTACTTCAACTATATGAGCAGGTTGGTAAGAAGTTTATAAGTGTTCAGCACAGACCTTGTTTTTGTAATAAAGTTTAAGAACACTATTTCAAGATGTTTCGTACAGATATCAGTTTAAATATATTTGGTTTTTCATAACAAAATGGCAAAATTTAAAAAAAATCACGTTCTTTCTACACAAAAGACAACATCACGAAATTGAATTTTTCAGCTTTTTTTATTACAAAAAATGATCCCAGTAAATTTGTTCCATGTAAAATGACAGATAAGTTTCTCCGATTTTTACAGTTCAGTATTGAAAACAAAGTCGGGTTAAAAAAATCGGCCCTTTTCAAATGATAGTCCAGATAAAATTTGGTGAAAGTATGCAAAGTATGCTTACTAAGTAAAGGTTCACACGTCAAAAAATCTGAGTCAGCGCCCTCTCAGATTTCGGAATACGATTTGGCGCGTAATGGGTGTATGGCATCTACACTATGGATGTTACACGCATTATCAAAGATACCCCGTAGTACGTCAAAATTCTCTTCACGGTTGGCAAAGCGATTGGCTAAATGGCCAACTGGGACGGTGGTTACATTCCATAATTCCTAGAGTTTCCTTGCGAGCCTGGTGGAAAGGTTTGGACATAAGTCGAGATTTCATTCGCGTGATGTCAAGACTTATGTCCAACCATTACTCGCTAGATGCACATCTACACAGGATTAACCTCGCGCTGAGCAATATTTGTAATAGGTGTGGTTCCGGTTATGATGACATCGATCACGTAGTTTGGCAGTGCCCGGATATGGACGCCTCCAGAGCGCAACTTTTGGATACCCTTGCGGCCCGAGGTAGACAACCCTATGTTCCAGTTAGAGATGTGTTGGGCACCCGCTATTTCACTTATATGGTCGCAATTTACGATTTCCTTCGCTTGTCTTGTATAAAAGTTTAATTCTCTTGTGTTCTCTTCTCCAGTTTTTTTTTCTCTGTGTTGTCCCTTTTGTGTTGGATTGAGGATCCGGCAGACGAATACCGGCAAGAAATTGGTACCAACGCCATGACACGATAATAGAGCTACCACGCTATACCTCCCGGATGAGCTGCAGAGAACCCTAAACCCAATCCTTACCATGTCCTTCCCTTTCAAAATTGTGACCATTAACCTCGAGTTGCCACGAGTACCCTGGCTCCATCCCATACTAACTTTGGTAATGAAAAAGTAAATAAATTGTAAATAGTACAAAAATGAACTTCGGCTCCGTAAAGCGTTACACGCATTTGAGCCCCAAATAAACGAACTAGTTAAAAAAAAAGATACCCCGTGTTACTCCATGAAAATTTAGCTTCACCATGTTATTCTAATATTCATGAATTGTTAATTAACTATCCTATTAGCCTTATAGACATACAGTATTCGACAAATCATTTGCAACGTTTTCGAATTTTTCAACAAAATGATCAAATTTGGTAGACTGGATCTCAGTTATTTATAGATCGATTTGAATGAAACCTTCACATTACGTCAGACATAACTTGAATTTTAACACATAATTTTAAGCGATTTTTAATCACGTGTTGACAAATTCAAATAATTCACGTCATTAAAAACTTTGCTGAAGATGACATAAAGCTATTTCTTTATGGAATCCTCAGCAAATCTTAGATTTAGACAAGGTGAGCAAGTTTCCTGAAAACAGTTTTTGTGTGTTTTTCCTATTTTTATATTACTTTTGAACTTGTAATTGGAAAAGTCGTTCAAAAATATATGTTAAAATTCAAATTATATCTGACGTTTTGTGAAAATAAGCTACTGATATCTAGTCTAGCAAAGTTGATCACTATGTAATCAAAATGGAAAAAAGTTACAAATATATTGTTCAATGCTGCACGCATTGACACTGCACTGCCGTTACACTAATAAATGTCCCACCTGTCTTCTTCTTCTTGGCATTAACGTCCTCACTGGGACAGAGCCTGCTTATCAGCTTAGTGTTCTTATGTGCATTTCCACAGTTATTAACTGAGAGCTTTCTTTGCCAAAGTTGCCATTTTCGCTTTCGTATATCGTGTGGCAGTTACGATTATACTCTATGCCCAGGGAAGTCAAGAAAATATCCTTTACGAAAAGATCCTGGACCGACCGAGAATCGAACCCAGACACCCTTCAGCATGGCTTTGCTTTATAGCCGCGGACTCTAATCACTCGGCTAAGGAAGGAAGTAAAGGGGATGTCATGACTATTGTTTTGTAGTACTGCGTAAAACGGCAGGGTATCAATTCAATTAAACGTTAAACTATTAGAAAACGTCAGCCACCGTCAAGCGCATTTGCAATTCATCGGAAGCTGATGGGGTAGAATCGTCAACTGCATTGAAATGTTCCGCTTCGCCAACACACTTCACCCTATCAATTTATAACCTTTTCCCTGCCCATTGGAACAACTCAACAATCCATATGGTTCGAATCGTACCAGCTGACAGCAAAGCGCAAGGCACGGCCCAGGCAGGAATCGAGCCAGTCAAAGATGCCGCAGCGCAGCGAGATGATGATGGGCAGATATGTGAATGCATGAATGAAGCGTTGTAAATTGTGCCTTCATTCTTCATTTGGAAATCTGATAATTTTGGGCTGGACTGCAACGCAGCTGCTCCGCTCGATGAGTTGAGAATGTCATGCTCTTATTGTATATACGGATGTCTGGGATCCATCATATAGTTACAAGCTCTTTTTGTAGTTTAGCAGTTCTTTCTGACATTCTGATAAATTAACCTGGACCTTGGCAGAATCTACTCGCATTTAGTTTTGCAGTCATGGGATGATTAGTCAATACACAGCTGTCGCAACACTATTTAATCAGCTGCTGATGTCCTTGTATCAACTTAATACTAAAACATCCATCCAAAATTTCTTGCAAGTTGTCCAGTACAGAAAAATATAAATGCAAATCTTCATGCTCCAACATATAACCTGAGTTGGTTTGTTTAGGGGTATACAGTTTTTTTTTTACATATTCTGAATTTACGTTAAAAAATTGAACAAGACACCAAAGTTTGAAAATTTTTGGTGCCCAGGAACTATTTTTGAAACGCGTTTAAAATTAATATTAGTGTTTTGAATCACCCATCGGCAAATTTTACTTCTGGACGAGCAAATATCAATTGAAATGTCATTGAGTTTAAGGATTGAAATCTTTTGAAATTATTTATAATATTGAAATTAAGATATTGAAACTCGATGAAATTTGCAATACTTATAAAAATGTGCTCTTTCGGTCGAGCTATAAAAACTGTAAACTTTTCATCACTAAACAACCCAATTGAGCGTGTCACAATGCATTTGTTGCTGCGGTTCATGCTTATTAGACTATTATTCTTTCCAATATTCGCTTGGTATTCAAAAACGGTTTTAACAACATCATATTAATCATAAATGGCCTCCGTTAGAGCACTCAATTTGAAAATGAAATACATATTACAGAGTTGCATTTCAATAGCAAATTCGAAGTTTTTTGAAAAAATACGAACATTCTACCAAACAGCCCCTATGAATTTTACATTATTTATCGAGAATTTGCACGCTTATGGTTTTTATTCAATAAACTTATTGCTATGCATATAAAGGGGGTATGTATGATTTCCAATACCACTCGCCCACGTCTGCCAGTAAGTGAGCCACCAACCACCCAGCAACAAAGGAGCACTCGAGGAAGTTTTCACTTCAACGAAACAGCCCTATAAAAAGGGGTTCCAATGTGATAGATGCAAATTAAGGAGTGACTATTTCCTGTCTGATTTGAAAGTCCTCGTGCCAAACTGTTGATTTCGGCGGGGCGTTTTTCATTCCCTCAAGAGCATAGTTATTTAGGGACGCTTGGTTCTGTTTCGGGTGGATTCGTATCTGGTAGAGCTGAACAGCTGACATAATCAGACACATGCCCGGGCCGGCTGCTGGTAATTAATGGTTAAATGCGATACTAAACTGGCGACGGGTGGGTTCGCTAGAAAATATTGTCGTAAATTTCCTAATGAAACTATCAAAACTTGTTATTGGCCTAGGCGTTGCCAAAAGATAAGCGAGCGAGATTATCAATCTCTCGAGGAAAGCTGCATCGTTGACAGTTATGATTTCAATGAAGTCTATAAACTGTCCAACTGCTCCATTGTCCTTCTACGGATCCAAAATTCCCAAATTGGCTTTTATCAAACTTGTGGCTCTCCTTTTACGGTTCGATTCTCGTCGGGTGTGATCCGTTGCTTTACATTTTTGTTGACGCTTGCCACCAAATCACCACTTGTGTACTCTCTGCCAGTGACTATAAGCTGTGCATCAGAGAAGCAACGATAAGTGCATTAGATGGAGGGACGAAAATGTGTTGTCCTTTGCTGCTGCTAAACGCTATTTTGGTGTTAATGTGTGCTGCACATGTACCGTAAATCAATTGTAACCGTTGGAAAATGAGAAAAGCAGACGAAATTTGTCCTCAAAGAGGCCGTCTCGAGGAGGGGTACAAATTTCTGGAAACCATAGCGAAGAAGAAGCACTATGATTTCTAATATAATGAGGATTTTACTGATTACTAACAAATCGATTATTTGGCAGGTTATGAATTCCAATACATGCACACTTCAACCTTAGTCTCTTGTTTTTTTTTTTAATTTCAATTTAAGCCTTTTATAACGAACTTGGTTATATGGATTAAGGCAATGAAAAATATTTTTAAATTGTGACTTTCACATATTTTTTTTTATTATTTTGAATGTTTGCTTTGTAATTTAATTTAAATATGTTTAACATATAGAATAGTCAAACATATGCTTGATCATACCTGCCCTGGACTCCATAAACTCTGGAATATACTATCCAGACCTACGAAAGTAATCTATGAAGCTTTGAGTATCCTTGTTTGTTCGTAGAAGTTCAGAACAACAAGTTGCTTGGAGTGTAGCATAAGGTTTTGTATTTGAAAGTTGCCCTGTCAAGAAGAGACATATTGGAAGATTATTGATGCAGTGCATGCTCATAGTGATTCATGGAAGTAAATTTCGTGAAATCTAGATATAAATTAATGAAAAAAAATGTTCGTAATAATCTGGAATATCTAAGAATTTCCTCATATATTTATTTCAATTTCTACTACCAAAATTTATTATGTATTTAAAAGCTTTGAATTGAATACATGCTCGAAAAGGTTTGAAGAATTGAACTGCGTATTTGAGTGAATACAACAAAGTGCAAAGTCATCTAAGTTCTAGAATAACATTGAAAGATAACTATTAACGCTGAAGATGTAAAGGCCTTGATAAGATGATGTTCTATAACAAAGCACAATGCAATTTTCGTTTAACCACATGAACCTTCAAAGTCTATTGCCTACATTCGTGGTCTTCTGATGCCCTCAGTGAACCTATGAGGACCATTGCAGACAATTACGTAGCGTTGAAGAACATTCAATGCCTTAATAGACTTTTACCACAGCAAATTAACTAGTGCAAACAACAAATTTGATTGTAAACATGTGATGTCACTCCTATCGTACCATATACCATTTGGACCACAAGATCATTTTTTCCATAAATTTGTTCGTGTTAGATAGAAATGACGTCGTTAATTAGCTGTCAGTTTTCGGAATATACCACTTTCTTAATATTGTACACCGTGGACTTCTACTATTTCAGTAATATCCGTAGCTAATATAGTAGCTTGAGGGCTATCATTATTCTATTGAAGATATTTAAGGTTTTGCCACCATGTAGTGCTGTGAGCATGAAAGTTTTGTTTTGGGAATATCTCAGGATCCTGACTATTACCCTTCTACCGGCAGCTTCATAATTTACCGTTAGAAATATTCAAACCTCGATAACTTTTTTGTTTTTCGATAATTTTGTTCTATTATTTCACAAGTCCTCAAAAAACTCTTCTAGTTTTATAATCTTTGCCAATATTGTTCATTGGTCAACTGGATCCAAAGATATTCCGAAATGCCTTGGGGAACCGAAGCGTAGCTATAGCCCACGTAAATATCTGAGGCTACATAATTTTTATCGTATTCGGATATTCACTCTTCGAAACACTTAATAGGAATAAGTTGTGAAAAAATGAAGCAATGTGGTGCAGCCGTCTGGTACCACGCTAGCAAAATAAAGATCTTAAAAACTTAAAAAAACATCAAATTGTTATTTTTAAATATCTCTTAGTAAACTTAACCGATTTGAATGATTTTTTCAGAGTAGCTCCTTATCACCTAGCTTTGTGTAGCCCACATTTTATTTTTTAATAAATTGACGTAAAACAAAATAACCACCAAAGACATTTTATATCGAGAATGTCGGTCCCCAAGGAACATAGGAATATCTGCAAAACCAGATCTTTACTTTACTTTACTTTTGCTGGCTCTACGTCCTTCAAGACATGACCTGCGCCACAATGTTACGCCAACCAACTCGGTCCATGGCTGCTAACCTCCAATTCCTCGATCGCCCCACACTTCCAAGATCCTGCTCCACTTAGTCAAACCACCTAGCTCGTTGCGCTCCCCTTCGTCTTGTACCGGCCGGATTTGAGTTGAACACCATTTTTGCGGGATTGTTGTCCGGCATTCTCACAACATGTCCCGCCCATCGTACCCTTCCAGCTTTGGCGACTTTCGTGATACTGGGTTCACCGTAGAGTTGCGCAAGCTCGTGGTTCATTCTTCTCCTCCATACGCCGTTCTCACATACTCCGCCGAAGATCGTCCTAAGCACACGTCGTTCAAAAACTCCTAGCGCTTGCAGGTCCTCGTCGAGCATTGGCCACGTCTCATGCCCGTAGAGGACTACCGGTCTTATTAGCGTCTTGTACATGGTACACTTAGAACAGGGAAGTGAAGTATACCAGACCGCAAGGTCTTGTGGAGTCCATAGTAAGCACGACTTCCGGCAAAGATACGTCTTCGAACTTCTCTGCTGCAGTTGTTATCCGACGTTATCAAAGATCCGAGGTAGACAAATTCGTCCACCACCTCGAACTCATCCCCGTCGATCGTCAAACGTCTGCCTATGCGAACTCTATCGCGCTCGGTTCCTCCAGCCAGCAGATATTTCATCTTCGACGTATTTACCTTCAATCCAACCCGATTTTCTTCACGTTTCAGCTTGGTATAATGTTCAGCAACCACCTGGAACGTTCTTCCGACAATGTCCACGTCGTCAGCGAAACAAATGAACTGGCTGGATTTATTGAAGATCATGCCCCGCATGTTGAAGCCCGCCCGTTTCATAACACCTTCTAGCGCAATATTGAACAGGAGGCTAGAAAGACCATCGCCTTGTCGAAGTCCTTTGCGTGTTTCAAACGGGTCTGATAATGCACCCGATATCTTCACACAGCACTGTACACTATCCATCGTTGCTTTGATCAGTCTAGTCAGTTTCCCGGGAAAACCATTCTCGTCCATAATCTTCCATAGCTCTTCGCGGTCGATGGTATCATAGGCCGCTTTGAAATCGATGAATTGGTGTTGCGTAGGGACTTGATATTCGCGACACTTTTGGAGAATCTGCTGCAACATAAAGATTTGGTCTGTCGTCGATCGCCCGTCCACAAAACCGGCTTGATAACTTCCCACAAATCTGCTTGCCAGTGGCGATAGACGGCGCAAAACCAGATCACCAATGACAAATATCGACATAGATTTTTAAACTAGAAGAGTTTTTTTTTCAACTTTTGAAAAAATAGTGCAATAATATCGAGAAACAAAAAAGTTATCAAGGTTTGAATATTTTTATTGCGGTAAAAAAAATGAAGCAGCTGGTAGAAGGGTTAAGAAAGATGCCATCTTCGGCAAAGCTGTTCAATAGCTCAAGGGCTATCAATATTTGAGTCAATCATCAATTTCAAGGCATAAATAGAGATAGCCTTTGAGCTACCGAACAACTCTGCCGAAGACGCCATCTTTCTAAATGGACAAGCTCCTGAGTTATCTGCAGAACAAAAGTTTCATGATCACTAGCGCTGCCTGGTTGCAAAATTTTGAATCAACTGCCTCCAACAATGACAGCCCTTGAGCTATTGAACAACTTTTCCGAAGTCGCCATCTTTCTAAGTGATTAGGTTCCTGAGATATCCGCTAAACAGGTTCATTCTCACTAACACCGCCTGCAGGAAAAAATTCGAATTTCTTGGCTTAAATAATGATAGCCCTTGAGTTACTTTACCGAAAGCGGCATCTTTCTAAGTTGTTAGGAACCTAAAATATCCGAAAAATTAAAAAGCATGCTAACTTGCGCCACCTGGTGGCAAAATATCGAATTTGTTGGCTCAAATAATGATAGCCCTCGAACTATTGAACAACTTTGCCGAAGACGCCATCTTATTAAGCGGTCAGGTTCCTGAGATCTTTGCACAACAAAAGTTTTGTGCACACTAGCGTTGCCTAGTGGCGGAATTCCGAAACTGAATAATCATCGCATGTCAGCCCTTGATCTCCTAAAAAACTTTATCGAAGATGGTTTCTCTATGTTCAATCTAGATCTCGAGGTATTTTATATTGAACATGAAAAGCCAAGGGTGTTGTACGCAGTACAACGCGCAACTATACGCGGTACAAAAATTCCGCGCGGCAACCGAAAGGATAAGTGTTTCATCAGTTATGGTTTTTAATTAGTCTAATGTCAGGTCATGTTTTAGTCATGGCCTACTTAAGATTGAGAGTAGCTTATTGTTCATAAAATTACTAAATGCCTGAATACCACATTCGACCATCCTGACTCATCGATGTCCTCATCGATATCATACACTGGAACCTGAGAACCATTCGCATGCTATTCGGCAAACAAATTGAGCTGAACGGCAAACTTGATATCTGAAAATCATCAATGTCTATAACAAACTAACAATCATTTGGCAACAACTACTTGATGATATAAGGACCTTTAAATGATGATGATGGTCCCGCCACATCCCATTAAACATTTTACGAAGTTTATTATCAACATTTGTTTGAAACTTTTTTTTCTTTTTTTGTCCATCATTTCCTTATTAAAGATTGGACTCTGAAAAATGTGACACTTTGTTTTGGGTGTAAGTTATTATCACGTGGGTAAAAAATGATGAAGGGATATGGAGGTCATTAGTTTGCCTTTGGTAGTACCGTCAAACGGGGCTACTTTGGACACTCAAGTTTTTGATTTATTTGCAGCATAAATATAGATCTAAGCTATTTTGAATCTTCAGCACTTTTATTAACCAATATATGCTCTACAACAAGACATGATTTTATTGGAACAACATCAACAATAACAAGATAAACAAGAAAATATGTTTAAAAATTCCAATAACATATTCACAAGGAACAAAACATTTGCAATGTAAACATTGTATGAGTTGTTCACATATCATGGCAAGTTGTTGGGAGCGCCATAAAACTATCGATTCGTCATGTTTCATAGAAATGTGTGATAATTTTATGTTAAAAATTATTGTTTTGCTAAAATAATTGATCAAAGGTCTTAATTTAACGACTTTTGTTTTATTTTAAAGTGTTGTTTTGTATATTTTACAACACAAAAAAATGAACCAAGGATTCAGAAAAGTCGATAGTTATAAAAATATATATTTCAATACGTATAAATAGTAATCTCACAACATATTCCTAAAAAAAAATCCTGGCCATGTTTTACATGAATCCCTAGTACAAAGCAATTGCATCCTTCATCTGCTAAAAATAAACAATCCTTAGGCCATTTCGAAACTGTTGAGAATCAACATACTTCTGACAATAGTAAAATTTAAATTGTTCGGGATGTTGCGAAATATTATTCTTGTACTTCATGCATAGCACTTTCAATAAAAATTATTATAAGCTACATGATATAATGGAATCTTTCTACATATAACATTAAAAATAAGAACGAATGTTGATCATTATTAATCAGACCTTATTCATCTTCGCAGTACCTGGTAGATGCATCATTCGTTTGTATCAAGTTAAACAACCAAGCATCGGTAGTTGACAGTTTCATTTAAATGGAAATAAACTTGAAATTCCATACAGGAATTAAAAACTAAGAATAGCATGTTTCGCGGAAAAGTATTATAAAGGTAACAGTTTTTCACACTTTACAATTTTCTTAATTGTGTTTATCAACGAATACGTTCAGTAATATCATAATAGACGATAATTAACAGAATTAGTCCAAAATTTATGCGAAATAATCATTATGTTACCAAATCGTAATGCTATATAAAAATGTCCAAAGTAGCCCCATTTTTGTCTTGAAGTTCACATATTTTTCGCTATTCAAGCAATATTTTTATTTCTTGATAGATTTGCCTCATATTTTGACAATTGGTAACGCACATGTACAACTAAGATATATGCAAAAATATATGCGAAATCCATCCATAATTCTTAGAGCTACAAATCCTCAAAGTTGAAGAATGTGGAAATTATGTCAAAAGAAGCCCCGTTTGACGGTACAGATCTTGGATTACTTATTATAGGAAATCACCCAACCTTCATGGTATCTTCTAGGAAAAAAGTGTTAGACATAATGCTCTGCTCGAACCGAATCAGTCACGATTTGACGACTTGGCATGTTTCAGATGATGAATCATCGCAACATCTTCTTTGAATATTTGCATGTAAATTCGCAGACTTTGCATTTTTGTACTCCACAAACTGACCAAATTCCATGGATTCTCTCCGTCCATTGGAAATCCTAGTGATTTGGATGTTTCCACTTCTGGTGAATTTGGACACAACTGTCCTTGCTCCGAGTGATTGCACAATCGATTGTCATTTTACTTTTAGGAAATTTTCCATTCACGGGAAAAGTGGACATCTGACAAAGAAGTATGTCAGATAGTCAGGCTGCTGTGAAAGCTCTTGCTTTGGCTAACTCAAGGTCATGTCGAACTCAAATTGAGGAACTGATTTCAATCAACTCAGTAACCTTGTATGGGTACCTGGCCATTCATCCATCGCCGAAAATGAATTGGGATTGGATAGCTCGTAATTGAGCATCACATGACTACATTAGCCCTGAGCCAACTATTCCAATTTCGAAGTGCTGGGTGAAGCTTCAGATTAATTCTTGGGCGGCAACTCAGCACAAGAAATATTGAAATAGTTTGGAGTCGTGTCGTCAAACAAAATTGTACATTACTGAGCCATCTCCAAGGGTGGCGAAGTATTTAACAAATCTGTCAAATCAAAATTGCAGTCTCTTGGTCAGAGCGTTGACAGGCCACTGCCAACTCAACTATCACATGACAAATATTAAGCGTGCTGACTAATTTGAGTGTGATAGTTGTGATGCCAATTATGGAACTTCGTATCACCTGATATGTAACTGTCCAGTTTTCGCGCAATTGCGATTCCAGTTACTTGGAAAACACTTATTAAGTGAACCTGAATTTAGAAGCCGGACTCTACATGACAGTCTGTTATTCTTAACCCGCTGTGGTAATGAGCTATAGACTCTCTTTAGGTTGATGAGTCTTGCAGTGCCCTTTTCAGGGCGCTGTTTGAACCCATTGTGATATGAAGCTACATGCTCTCATTTCGCTTATGCGATATTCCCTTTTCAAGGGACCTCCTATTTCTTTCCATCTTCCCTTGCCTTTCCTCACCCATCGGGTAGATGATGAAATAGTCTCAAATATGGCGATGGCACAAATCTCCCAAATGGCGGGGAACGTGTCTCTGGAGCCAGCCTTCTGACACCTGTTACCAACCTTCTAACTGATAAGGATCTTTAGATACAGACAACTGAACACGCCAGATAGCCCTGGATCTCCTGAACATTTTTGCCGAAGACACCAACCTTCTAGCTGATGAGAATCTTGATTGAAGGAAAATTGTCACTAGCTCCACCTATCGGATGAATTCTCAACCAGATTTTTCAACGCCAGATAGCGCTTGATCTGCTGAAAAACTTTGCCGAAGACACCGTCCTTGTAGCTCAAATGGATTTTGAGATATCCGTTTGAGGCCAATCATGGACCCTTCGTGTCCACGCTTTTTCCGTTACCTAGAAAAGGGGAAGGGGTCATCGAGGATCTCTCACCCAAGGATTGGAAGACCAACTAACCGCATTTACATCGAAATTTATTTCAAATAAATTGATCTACTAGTTTCCGAGTTGTGGCATTTAACATTTAAAGGTTCGTCTCGGGCTTTTAAGGGCTAAACATTTTGCCGCTAGGAGGTGCTAGTGGGCATATTTTTTTCATCTAATATCTAACGATGCAAAACAGCTTTTAAACCAATGTTTTCAGCGAAATTGTTCGTTAGGTTCAAGACTATGTGTTATTACGTTATTCTGACACTAGGAGGTGCTAGACCATTGAAGATTTATTTCTTTTCTATCTGCCGATGCAGATCAGTAAAAAAGGTTGGTGTTTTCCGGTAAAATTTTTTGATAGACATCCTAACTGAGAGGATCTAGTGAACAACAGAAATGTAAGTTGCTGCTCAGTTGGGAACCATTGAATTTTGTAATCTATGATACATTTACGCCTAACCAGATCCGCGATATTGTTCGATAAACGCATTGTACGCCAAACAAGTGTTCATCGCTCGCCCTCGCAAGAGCAAGCGATACGATCAAAAGATCAAATACTACTAACGCAATCCTACTCACATCACTCGCCCCCGCAGGTGCAAGTGACGCGACCAAAGGATCAACACTACCGTCGATGGGGGTGACAATGGGTCTAGGGGGTGAGATTGGGTCAAAACGGAAAATTATGATTTATATAATATATCAGCTAATAACGCTGATATCGCTAGAAATAATTATTCATATGTTGGGGAACATATTATTACACATAATTCATCACAATATACATTTTTAGAATTAGTAAATTTTGTTTACTATATCAATAAACTTGTATGTTGAAACTAGATAAAATTTACAGCATTAAATTTCTCCTGTGCAAAGTATAACGCATGTACTTTAACCTCTATCGTTGTATTAGTAGAAGGTTGAAAGACTTTGCATTACACTTCACAAGTATTTTCCGGAATCTAATTGATTTTTCCACAAAAAAAATATTTTTTTCGGTACGGTGTCTAAAACATTGAAAATGGGGGTGAGATTGGGTCAAGCAAGAACGATAGTAAATTAAATTGCAAGACCACTTTTTTGACATTTTACGGTGCCGGGTGTTCTCATTCCTCATTAAGATGTGTTTATTCTTTCTAAATACAGCACCTCTGAAACATCAAACAAGTCTACTTGAGGATTCCGTGCATCGAATAACAATGAAACGAATTTTGCCAACTTCTCAAACCAGCAACTGTGTTTCGTGCGCAGCAACATCGTAAAATTTTATCAATTGTTTTTTTTTTTTATAAATTTTATTATTTATTAGTGTTTTCATATTACAGAAACATCTCACGAAAGTACGAATGAGTTGGATCGCTGAAATACCGGTACTATGAAGTCAAAATCTGCCTGACATATATTGATCGAGGAATGTCGCACCGAAATATAACTATTTGCGAGGGTTTAAAATAATCACTGTTTCAGTACACCTCTGAGAAAACTGAATAGGCTTTATGGCAATGGGGATGAGACTATGAAGATAATTTGAGGGAAACAAACAAGAAAATTTAACTTGACGATAAATGTTGGGTCTCATATATTTTCTCATAGCTCTTCAAGTTTTTGGTATAAACGTTCTTTTAAGTGGGTTTATCATACTTGCAGTGCCGTAGCGTGCGGTTGGCCAGGTTGGCACCCGCCAAGGGCGCCAGCCTAAAGGGGGCGCCAAAATGCGTGAATCACTCGGTAAAATTCTCAAAGGTGCATACTGGATTAGGGCTTATTATTAGTAACAATTCCAAAAAAAAAAAAGAAATAGGACATAATAAAGAAACATACAAAACAGGTTTTGAAAGGCTTCAACAAAATATGCAACAAGTATTTCAAAAGATACTGTTCATTCCTATATATATTTCTAAAGTTTGAAGCTCAAATAAATACACATAAATTAAGTTTGTTAATGATAAGAAACAAAGATTTGTATCATTAAGATTTGTTTATATGCTAAAAGTTAGACTGTATGTTTAGATCACTCTTTTATTTTAGTAAAATTACAAGAAATATTTTCACAGACTATTGAACATGAATCTAAGATTATCCTGAGTGGGATCCACGAAATTATGAGCAGTTTTTCAACAGAAAATTGGGCAAGATTCTCAAAGAATCGATTACAAGATTCTAAGCAGCAGGCTCTTGCTTTATCTTGATCGGTCTTTCACATAATTCTAGGCGTCACTCTGATATAATGCTGCGTAATTTTTTCATAACTCTAATGTTTTTGTAAACTGCTCTATACCTAGACGAAAATTCTCACACCACACATAATTCTAGAATGTGTAATATATTTTTAACTAGTTTTCCCAGCAAACTTCGTCTTGCCATCAAGTAGTCTGTTGAAAAACGCTATGGATCGTCCCATACAAAATGACAGTTTCGTGTACTCTCGTTTTTTCAACGTTCCCGGTGAATATCCTGGGATTTTTATACACACAAACTCGTTGGAACCCTTGATGAACAAAACGGAGAAAAAATCATTCAAATCCGTTGACCCGTTCGTAAACCATTTTGTGACATACAAACACCATTTCTTTTGACGTTAACTACGTCTTACGGCAATATATTGGGTGTCAATTGAAAATCTAAAATTTTGCGACCGTCACGAAATTATGAAAGATTTTGAACGCTAATAACTCAGTCATTTATCGATAGATTTTAAAATTTTTCCCACCAATCGGTCGGAAATGTATACAGCAATTTCCTCGAATGGAGAAAACTATTGAATATCGACAATAAACTATTGAAAATTTGGAAAATGTCGACCCTTTTCTTACGCAACCAATCACGTGCAAGCAGTTTTCCACGCTTCTTTTGCGTTCCGCTTCGCACTATAAAAGCAGACCGATTCCTGCTTCTTCGCTCATTCTTCTTTTTGCCGTCAGACTGTGAACATGGTCGGCGAGCAAGTCTCGAGTGCCTTTCGCATTCTCAGCTCAGTTTTCAATGGAACGCGAATGGAACAACAACACGCCGCCGCGACTGAAGCCGCTTGTTGAAGCGCCCATCGTCATCGCCACCGCAAACCTCATCGGGCGAGAAGGATTTCTACCAGTGCGCCATCAGCACCTCGCTACCAGAGGCATACTCTTGAATCAAGAGTCTTGATCATCAAGCGGCGGCAAAACACCAGCGTCCGGATTGTGAAATCGCACAAGATTTCTCAATAGACTCGCGCTTCCAGAATTGGCGCTGCAGGAATCGGGGCGCAAAGGTAAGTTTGTACAAGGTGACTGAAGAAAATCGACCAAAGCCGCTTGTTGAAGCGCACATCGTCATCCGCACCGCAAATCTCATCGGGCGAGTAGGATTGCAACCAGTGCGCCGTCAAAGTGTGTCCGTGTTACGCAAATTCAACAACTCAATCGGTCCTTTCCAGAGCCAACAAATGTGTTTTAAAGAGTTAATTGTGTAATATTCCCTAATGTGTTTACCACATACTTTCTATAATTTCTTAATTCATCTCATAGCAGCATACAATAATTGATTTATTACGAATAATTGACGATACGGCAATTTGAGGATGTTTCCGAGGACGCTGCTGCTGTGCCGTTGGGATGCAATATATTTTCTATTGTTAAGGAATGATTCAAATATTACGTAACGCAAAATTTGCCAGCTTTGGTTCCCCTTCTTTCCCCACGTAATGAAAGTTTTTAAATTTTGACGTTAACTACGTCTTACGGCAATATACTGGGCGTCAATTGGAATTATATAATGTTGCGACCGTTACGATATTTAGTTTGAACTAAAGGAAGGCTGCAACTATGACAATCGACTTAAATTCAAATGCAGAAAATCACTTGGCGTAGTTAACGTCATGCGGTCGTGGCTTGTACACAACCCCCACTGATTTTTTTATTTATATAGATAACCGTAAACATGTTCTACACTAGCTGAAACTCGTTTGGTTAAAAAAAATGCGGTGGAAAAGTTGAATGTAACTATTTAGACTTCTTCATTAACATTATTGTTAATATTTGATCACCTTTCAAGAAGTTTGCATGATTGACATTTTCCATGTTCACCTTCTCTTCCACCGTAAAGGTTCTTGGAAAAAACTTTAAATTTTTTGTTAATATTTCCATTTTTCGATATCTCACTGTGAAGAATGCTTTCAATTTGAATGATAATAGCAATTCCTTGAAAGTAAATTGAAAACTCTTCGATATATTTCAAATATTTTTCATTGATTTACAAACAGCAGTTTTGCAATAAAACTTTTAAATAATGTCTTGACTAAATCTACGCAAAATTTCAAATAAAAATATTTCCTTTTAAATCCTAGAGAATTTTCTTTGCTCTCTATGAATTTCCTGAAAAATGATATTTCTATAAATGTCCAAAGAATCTAAACCATCCTACAATATCTCAGAAAATATAACATTTTTTCCTTTACGATTACTATTATGAGGTTGGTCTTTGTTTAAGAATCATAATTTTGTAAAGGATTGCTATGGCTTTCGAGTTGTATTTCTGGCATGAGCTCTAAAATTCTTTCCAGTTATTCAGAGTGAAAAGTTTTAAAACTCTGCCTGAAAGAAAATGGTCCGACATGTACAGGAGAATTTCTTTAAAAATTTGCATTCACCAAAATTTACAAATTTTGTTTGAAACATCTAGTACAAACTGTACATTTGTTCTTAGCTATATAAACTCTATATTTCTTCGGAATTTGTCAATGCATCTTTCAGATATTATTCAAAAGTACTCAGAAAAATTTCATTAAAAAATAAAAGAATACTCATTTTTTTTGCAGGAGATTTAGTCAATAATTTAATATGTTCTGATCTCAAGGAAATAATATAACCTTTTATGACACTTTTAACGATTTTCATAAAAAATCTCGTAGAAATCGCTCAGATTTTTTTTTTGCTGATCTTTGATTAAGGGGCGCTGAAATGGAGGTTCGCCAAGGGCGGCATGAAGCCACGCTACGGCTCTGCATACTTGTGAAACATCTTAGATATCTTTTCGTCTTGTTTGCATCGTATTTCATCAAAAAATTTCAGCTGTGAATGGTTTTGCAATCATATTCTCAAAAATAAATTACTTTAATAATAGTGACCCAATGTCACCCCCTCTATGGGGTGAGATTGGGTCATTTTTCATTCACTTGTAGTGCCGCTGTGAATAAATATTATTCAATAATTTTTTGAACAGTTGTTAATGTACCATCAAAGTACATACACACCAAATTTGAAGTTTATTGGAGCTAAATTGCGATAGTTATTCAATAAACAAATTATAGATATGCCTTTTTGACCCATTGTCACCCCCAACGACGGTACTCCTAGTTATACGAATTTGTTTAATTTACAAAAACCCGTTATTGTTCGTAAATTGAGGTTCCAGTGAATTATAAATATTCAATTGAGAGACATGCTTATTTGTTAATAACGTGTCTTTAATTTTAATTAAAGTCAGACTTGCACTGTAAATTATACCAATACACTGTTATCGAACCATTCAACAATCGATGCCAAAAACTCTTGAAGAGTGGTGCATAGTTTCCAACCAGCGAAAGTCGGTCTGGAGGGTATTTCTGCGGGACGTGCACGTGCACATCTGGACCACCACAAAGTACCATCTGTTCAGCCCTCATCGTTTCGGTTATCCGAATAAAATCCATCCGTGGAGGGACTGTTTTCATTTCCCTACACATTTCGCAGTTCGTTTGCCGACAGGCGATCAAGGGTAAACGATTGCAATTATTGAATTATAAAAGATGTCAATTGGTTGAGGATGGTTGGAATGGCTTCAATAAATTGCTTTTTTTTGCTATGGCTGAGCAACAGGATGCATAAATGAACGTGCCTTGTGGTATATGGCTTGTAGCAATTTCCGGGCGTATCAGACCATAGAGCATAAGAATGCAAAACACTTATGGTGCACTTTTACCTGCGGCTAGTAAGTTGGACTTATCCAGCAGAGTGCATTATTTTCTGCAACCTGGCTGAAGCAAGCCAACGAAGCAAAACAGCGTACTTTATAGAACACAATCGCTATCAGGTATGCAACTGGAACACAGAGCATTTCCAGACCAAAATGCAAATCGTGTATACACTACCTTTTTAGAATTATGCGATACTTCGTACAAGTAATAGTGACTGTCCCATATGAAATTCCCCATCAAAATTTCTATAAGGTACCTCCGGATTCTAGGAGTAAGTGAGACTTTCCGAAATGGCTTACCTTGTAGCCAAAACTTTTCACTATAACTTCTCCATAGAACGTTTCAAATAAATTACATTTTTTTTTCAAATAAATTAGGTGCAAAATTCCATAGGCCGTTTTCTGAAGTTATTTCTGAGTCAAAATTGGATTTATCTGTGGCAAACATTTGTTGTAATAAAAACATGAGCAAAATTTACTGCAAATCAATGATGATCGAAATTTGTGACTGACCGATTTGACATGGAATTGTGTCTGTCTTGGACGGTAATACAAACATGGGCACCTCGAATAACATTCAAAATGGACCAGAATGGTAAAAGGATGTTTATTTTATACTAAAATTTGCAATAACTGGAGAACAGTTAGAGATAAGAAAAAAGTTGTGAAGACCAATATGGAAGCAAATTTTACGTAAAATCTGGTTTCATTACCGAAAATTTCAACAATTTGTTATTTCAACCTGTTTTGCAATTTACGGCTTGCAAAACAGGTTAAAATAACTAATTATTTAAATTTTTGGTTTTAAACCATATTTACGTAAAATTTTCTTTTAAATTAAAAATTGTTGTAGATATTTTTAGGTATTTGACAATCTTCGGCTATACGGCTTAGGCAAATCTTTATCAAGAAAAAATATAAAAAAAACGAAGGGCATGGCTTTGAGAAAATCGGCTTTATATATAATCTAGCGCAGATTCACTATGGTTTTTTCGCTAAGTGTATTTCTTCCTAATAGTCTTTTTAATTTGGTAGAACTTCTTGGAGTACACCTTTTAAAGCAAATGCGCTAAACGTCAGTCAAAAAAATGCAATTTTTATTTGCGTGTTGTGCTGGAAATGCTCCACAATCATGTTAAAAGCAGTGGTACATGCAGCAACCGGAGAAATTTATTGCTACATTGATTGATGTAAAGAAGAAAATATCCTATTAAGATGTTGAAAATTTTCCTAAACATACATTATTGGTGTGAGTTTAAGAGCTCCAAATAATAGCTATGTAACTATGCAACTAATTTTCGGGTATGGTGCACAGACAGTATTCTTAGAAATCCACTTAAGACGGGTGCCCTCAACAGAAAAAACAGTAAACCAAGCACAATACCATAAACAACTCAAACAGATTAATAACTCGTACTTCCCCTTCTTGTTCTTTGGCCGCCTATTGGTACTTGTATAATGAGGGAAGTATGTTTATGTACGCCATGATTAGACCAGCTGGAACGGAACATTCGTGGCGTGGGTTCAGCGGAACTGTTCTGCCTGCAATGAGGCCTAAGGGCGTGTAAAGCCTGCTGGAAGTCATGATGGTGTAAGGTTCGGGTTGGATGATTCCCGTCATCCGGTACAAGGCAGAGAAAGAAAAATGCAAAGAAGTTATAGTGCATTCTTGCAATCGCGGTTGACGAAGCGTAAATTACTTAAAGTGTGGCAAGGGATGACGATAGATTGCTGTTACTGGCCACGTGGGCAAATAGCACGCGCAATTTGTATCAAACTTGTGCAAAAAATAAAGAGTTTCAAATCCGAATGCTTCGTTATGAAAGCCGTGAATGATGTTTATTTTTTACCCTGTTTGATTACTTTTTTGCTGCAAACAATTGTTAGATCTATTTTGGCAATGCTTAAAATAATTAAACAAACATTTTTCACCGATTTTTTTATATTTCAAGTTTTTTAACACTATTGTCGTATCAGACCAATTGAAAATCAAGCCACTCAGGATTTCGACAGCATTCTCAATCAAGAGAAAAAAATATAAAAACCCCTGGCGATAATGATTTTTTTACATCATCATCAATAAACTTCCAGAGAGTAGCTTATCATTCTTGGTTGATATATTTACCAGATGTTTGCAGTTGGTACATTCTTGAAATGATAAGGAACATAAAAATCTCATAATCATTTTTGGTAGTTTTGCCCGCCTTTTTATATGGACCAGACCATTGTGCACTGATTGACAACTCGATTTTGCACATAAAAAATCAAATAATTAGTTTCATTTTTAATTTCAGCTCTTTTGCACCTATAATAGCGCTATTGAACGGCAAAAATCGAAACATTTCGTGTGAAATTTTTCCCATACAAAAAAGGGTGTCCGTAATTCTTTATTCTTTATTCTTTAATACATCAACAGGCAATCAACAGCCCCAATGATGTCAACTTAATTCTAGTCTTAATACTAACAAAAGGTCAAATTAAACTTAAAGTGAACACAAGTCAATACTACACAAAACATTTATCTATCACCAGCGGCGTTTGCAAAAAAACTTGAAAAACGTCGGCGAAGTGTGCGTCGGGGAGTGTCAAAGTCAAATTATGAGGCTATCCGATTAAATGTTCTTTGCAGACCATTAATAGCTCCGTGCATACTATAATTGGTTCGTCTCAACGGTAAGCGGAGCATGAGGTTGTTGCGCAGTGTACGGGGTGCAACATTTATGTTGATTTGCTCCAAAATAGTGGGGCAATCAAGTCGACCTTGAAGAGAGTCAGCGATAAACAAAGCTCTGGCAGTATTGCGTCTAACGTGCAAGGGTTCAAGATCGATCAATCGGCAACGGTTCTCGTAGCTGGGGAGGCGGAAAGGGTCTCTCCACGGTAGCCTACGGAGGGCGAAGCGTAAGAATCGCCGTTGCACAGACTCGATACGCTCGACTCCATTGGAGTAGTTTGGACTCCAAACCTCCGAGCAGTATTCTAGAACAGAACGTGACAAGGAACAGTACAGTGATTTAAGACAATACACATCAGTAAAGTTTTTAGCTATCCTAAAAATGCATCCTAGAACACGTGACGCCTTACCAACCACGTAAGACACATGTTGATTAAAAGTTAAGGTCGCGTCTAAGACCACTCCCAAATCCTTCACGTGGTCGACACGTTCGATTTCAGCACCCATGAGCTGATAACTGAAATGGATTGGACTTCTCTTTCTGGAAAAAGTGATCACAGAGCACTTCGTGGAAATTTGAAGCTGTTCGTATTATGAATCAAAACGGTACATTCCGTGTCAATAGAGTCAATAGTAGAGCGTAGTTTGCTGTGATTACTTGACGACAAAAGGTTTATCGTTATTGCTATGTTTCCACGATAAGGAACAACAGTGATGCATCGTGGATTTTATCATGATCACTAGATTTCAATTTTTACTAATTAATAATTATTCAGATCATGGCAAAATAGTTTGGATCACGCAAGCTTGATCGAATAGAATTATAACTTGAAAATATGAATACATTTTGTACCATATTCAAACTAAATGTGGACAAACTACAATTTTGATCAAGATCCATCTGTTCCCCAGGTTTGAACGTTGATTGGTTATATGATATCTTTGTAATTTTCACCAGTGTCTCAAAATAAGAAGAATGAACATTCAGAACAGCATAGTAATATGTTTTGTTTTTCGTCATATAGGGGGATTAGGGGGGCGAAATGAACACCCCCTCATTTTCTGATAATATGCATATTTCATTATAATTTTATACATTATATGAGATCTGCATTGTATATAATCTGGTTGAAGGTTGGAACGGAGAAACCGATATGAAATTTCTGTACGTCAAGATAGATCGAGATTCTGCTGTCATGAACTGTCACCGTGTGCCGGGATCTTAAACAATGGACGAAAACCGCGTAATGAAAAATTCCGAAAATCTAATGAGAATCAATTCAAAAGAGTTCGAAAGTATTCTCACGATAACATCGTTTGTTCTGGTTGAATATAAAATATTTAAGGCGAAGTAGGCCGTCAGTTTGAAAAGTATCAGCATACTTTATGCATGTTAGCGCGTACAGTGTACTTTTTCAAGCCAATATAAACTATCAAGACTGAATTTTATCACTTTGAAATGCATGTTGAAAAGTCATCATTGTTGCCAAAACGAATGACGGGCTACTTAGCCTTAAGGCTAAGTAGCCCGTCATTTGCTTTGATAGCCATGTTGACTTTGTAGGGCCTTCCTTAGCCGAGTGGTTATAGTCCGCGGCTACAAAGCAAAGCCATGCTGAAGCTGTCTGGGTTCGATTCTCGGTCGGTCCAGAATCTTTTCGTAATGGAAATTTCCTTGACTTCCCTGGGCATAGAGTATCATCGTACCTGCCACACGATATACGATGCTGATACGTTTTCGAATACGTCAGTAGAAACCAAACGGATTTTCATTACTTCAAAATCGTGAGATGAACTAGAAACAGTCATCAATGACGCCTTTCTAAAAATGGGTATTGAATGCTAAAAAACTATTGCCCTTTTTCCATGTTTGTACAGAAAAATCGAAAAATATGAAAACTAGCGATTATCATCAAGACTGCCTTAATTGTCGTTGGAAAGCTGGATTTATCTTGGACAGGACGTGACAGTTCAACTAAGACTGCACTGTTGTTTTTCAGTCGAAAACCTTGACGATGCAAAAGCCAGTGCTACCAGAATCCTTTTTAAGCCGGTCCTGTGCACAAATTCAAATAACAAGGTCCATAATTTGGTAAATACATGCACGCTTCCTTCATTCAATGCAATAGAAAATATCAGGTTAATTTTCAAAACCAGCGATATT
The DNA here is from genome assembly GCF_002204515.2 of Aedes aegypti. Lineage (NCBI taxonomy): Eukaryota > Metazoa > Arthropoda > Insecta > Diptera > Culicidae > Aedes > Aedes aegypti. The sequence goes on from NC_035108.1 coordinate 253,215,200, forward strand.
TGTAGAGGAAATTGACACAATTTACATTATTTTGTTCTCAATTCAGTATTTTGTAACTATTATAGTATTGTAAGAGCACATGCGGTAAACTTAACATCGAATAATCATAGATTTGAAGCAAACAAATTTCATACAAGATGTTCAAACTTTTGGTGAAAACTCTAATTTATGAACTACCCAGACAACCAAAATGTACGTATAACGAAATCACCTGGAGGCTCTATACGTGCAAAATTTCACTTATAAGATGTTGCGAAACGGCCTTCTACGTATAAAAGTGGAGGCGATATGCGTGCATATATTATGTGATGGATAATAACATACAATGCGAGTGTATAAATATTCTACCGAACTGACCTGCAATATTATGCGACTTAACTTATGATAACAAATGATGATTTGACAGCTGCTACGGATTGATCCGACTTACTTTGTACGTGTGTACGGGACGAAACAAAATGTACAAATGAACTCAGAAAAGAAGTGTTTTATGCGAGGAAACTCATCAGTCTGACGAGTTTATCCACGGTGTTTAGCGAGTTTGATGTAATTAGTATGAATAAACGAGTTGTAATGTGAACTTTCATGCGATTTCTGGTTGTCTGGGTAGCAACACGGCCAGCTAGCAAAAAAGCGCCCTGTTGCAATTCAACTCAACGATGTGAAAATAGGCCTTTGCCAAAACGACCAATGAGAAGTGGTCTCTTTTGACAGGCAATTGGTTTCGGTTCTATACCTTTACCTGACACGTCTTATCTTAGGGAGTTATTTTTCAGTTTAAAAAAAAACTTTGTTTTATATTTCGTGTGTAGCATCAGTGTCTCCCTCCCAGGTTGACGGAATAAAAAAGAAATATGGTTTGCTTCGATTATCCTGCGATAGAGCTCGCATTGGCATACGCGTGATGATCGACGGGGATGAGTTCGAGGTGGTGGACGAATTTGTCTACCTCGGATCATTGATAACGTCGGATAACAACTGCAGCAGAGAAATTCGAAGACGTATTATTGCCGGAAGTCGTGCTTACTACGGACTCCACAAGACCTTGCGGTCTGGTAAACTTCACTTCCGTACTAAGTGTACCATGTACAAGACGCTAATAAGACCGGTAGTCCTCTACGGGCATGAGACGTGGACAATGCTCGAAGAGGACCTGCAAGCGCTAGGAGTTTTTGAACGACGTGTGCTTAGGACGATCTTCGGCGGAGTATGTGAGAACGGCGTATGGAGGAGAAGAATGAACCACGAGCTTGCGCAACTCTACGGTGAACCCAGAATCCATAAAGTCGCAAAAGCTGGAAGGGTACGATGGGCGGGACACGTTGTGAGAATGCCGGACAACAATCCCGCAAAAATCGTGTTCACCTCAAATCCGGCCGGCACAAGACGAAGGGAAGCGCAACGAGCTAGGTGGTTTGACTAAGTGGAGCAGGATCTTGGAAGTGTGGGGCGATCAAGAAATTGGAGGATAGCAGCCATGGACCGAGTTAGTTGGCGTAACATTGTGGCGCTAGCGCAAGTCATGTCTTGAAGGATGTAGAGCAAGCAAAAGTAAGTAAGTTCGATTATCCTCTGAAATTAGACTTTTATTTTCTCAGATTCAAATTAGTTTATAAGCAAGGCAGAGGTTTCTGAAGTGTAGAAGGGGGGAATTTGCATTTTTGCTCCTTATGATATTTTTCTGTACAAACTCAATAATAACATAAGTAATACCATACATACACGCCTTAATTCATGGTAATACATATTCCGTATGGAATGGTGACAAAAACAACAATTTACTAGTACAGAGTTCCGTACGTGATAAAACTTGTTATAAAGCATCCCGTTATGACGGTAAATTTAAAATATATAACTTATATTTACTCGAAAAAGTTTCACTCTGTGCGTTCACATGTAGAGAGTATGCTGATACATTTTCAGCTAAATATGTTATCTTAGACTCTAAACTGTTCATCCTAGACCACTACAATACAAAAATTCACAAGGCTAATAACATGCAAGGGTTCATAAAACGTTTCTACTACAACTTCCATGACCAATACACAATTAAAACTCTGTATATTGATTATGCATGATCAATCGAGGAATACTGCAGTATTGTATGGTCTCCTTTCTCAATCACAAAAGAAGAAAGATTAGAATCTGTACAAAAACATTTTCTACTATATGCTCTTCGTGAATTAGGTTGGACATCATTTCCACTTCCACTCTACAAATCACGCTGCATGCTTGTTGACATACAAACTTTGAAAGAGCGGCGTGAAATCGTAAGGGTTTCATTTGTTAAGGATATCGTTTCGCAACGTATCTACAGAAATCTTATCAAAATTAAATTTCTACATTCATTTTAGGCAACTACGAAATCGTAGCTTATTCTTGACAAATCATCATCGAACAAACTATGCCAAAAATGGGCCTCTAAATCAAATGATGGCCATTAATAATCAACATTGCAAAACTATTGACTTTACCATGCCTCGTCAAAATCTAAAACATATTTCAAATCCATAAAACAAAATGAAATATATGTTGCTTACACTACACTTTTACTTTTTTTTCAATATTTTTTATATATTTCATAATTCCAACTAGCATTAAGAAATAAAACAAAAATATGTATATGTAAAATGTACTAGTCTGCGTTGGTTGACGAAATAATTAAATAACTTTCAGTTTAACGGCTAAAGGAAAATTACTAAATGCACTATATTGTTATTTATTTTCATATTATTTTGCGTTACTATTGAAACATTGACCCGTATTACACGTAAACGATCGTAAAAACGTATTCATATTAATTATTCGAACGGCTTTCTTTTTCAGTCCACGAATAACTGTTAGTATTGGTAAGAAAATTTCCTAGAAGAGAACAGTCTCTACCGCATTGGGAACCGAACTCATAGTCTTCAGTTTGGCATTATAAAACTTTGTCCACTAGAACAACTTAAGAACTGAATCAGTTCATGATAAAGAATGAATTTAGCTTTTTAATTACGTAGCCCATTAGGCGGCATCCATGCATTACGTAATGTTTTAATTGGAAATTTAAATATCAACGATATCAACGATGTCCAAACTAAATTGACAATTTTAAAACTTCTTACGATAGTAAAACAAACAGTTATAAAATAGTTATAAATATGCCCTGAGTTTACTAATCACTAATCGATTGTTGTATTTCTTTCGTTTCCCCAAGGGACCATCCATAAATGCACCTCTCCCCTCCCCCTCGAAGCACTTGGTATAACATTTTAATACCGCTCAGAAAACAGGTGGCATAACGAACCAACATCACCACCACCACTTCATCATTTTTTTTTTCAGCATAAGGGTTATAACAAAACATTAAATTTGATAATAGAAAAAAAAATATATACATTACCTGATTAACTGAAACCTCAGGACAATCTGATAAATTATAGTTCTATATATCATAGCGCACAAAAGTAAGTAATTTGGAAAACAGTTTTGAACAAACTTTTTTTTTTGGTTTCTGATTGTGGATTTAGTTTCGCACAGATTAAATTTAATTTGTATTATTTTTTTTATTTACTAGGAAAACATGAAATAAGTTTACAGCTGGAAATAAAAAATGTGAAAAAAAAATTTTGCTGGCAGTTAAGGCTATTTTTTTTCATGTTCATTTTTTTTTCAAATAATTATATCGTTTATTCTACAAATTACTAATCTTTATAAAAAATTTAGCTAAACTTTTGGTGCAATTTTGAGAGTTGGAATTCAAGCTGTTGCACCTTAGTGTTTGTCAAAGTTAACATATTTTATCTTTTTGAATAAATAAAGCTCTAACATAAAATATAAATGAAACTAAAACGATTAATTCATAACATATAGAAATTGATTATAAGTTAACTTATCAAACTTATAATTGAACACTTATTCATATCTAGACACGAATACATACACAAAGTACTTATCGTACAGTCAACACGTTTCTATAACCTTTTAACTACAGTCTCTCCACATCTCGATGTTCTACATCTCGATAGCTCTCCCTATGTCGATGATTTCATAAGTCCCTTCAGTCTGCATACATTTTCACTCTCTATATCTCGATATCCTCCTTATCTCGATATCTCCATGTCTCGATGTGTTTCTGTTGATTTTTTGTTCTCAATTTTCTCTCCGTATGTCGATATGACAAATATCGAAGGTTACTAGACCAAAATTTTGGGATTCAAAACAAATTGGGAGCGCAAAATGACGTTTGTTTGTGTATTACTTTCTTGGCAACGGAGTGTTATTCAATCTAGTATTCATCAAAAATGTGTTCTTTGTCTCGATCTCTCCAATAAAAATATAAGTAGTAGAATGCTAGTGGCGCTGTTATCACAAAATAAAATTATTTTATTAATACTTACTGTTGAAATTTTTGATTACTAGTTTGATGCCATGTTGTAGAGAATGTTTTGTTTTGGTCGGAAAACTTGATTTGACACTTATAGACCCGGTACTCAAGCTGTCAGAGCGTGGCAAACTAGATGTTAGTCACACGAACAGTCGCGACATTAGCATTCTAAGGCTAATGCTTCTACTATCTCTCCCTATCTCGATGGTCCCTTCGATATCGAGATGTGGAGAAGCGACTGTATATAAATTATCATTACGTTATAGTTTGGAACAAATTATTATTGTAAAGTTTATATAATCTGTTGGCTTGCATTTATTATGAAAATATAAAAATCCTTCGAATATGTTTTATTTTAGCAAATAGGTAATTGAAACTGACTCATCATATCAAAACCGGATACCAAAAATATGTGATGAAAAAGTATTTGTCAATCTTTTGAGCGTCACCGTTTTACAAGGTACGCTACACCGATCCACAATCTCCTATTAGAGCACTGTAAAGTGATCCACAAATGTTCCAGGTCATCTGTTACTATAGGGGCAACATCGGAGATCAGCCGGTTCGATACAGCAATCAAAACTCCTCCGCCTCTGGATTTACCCGTGCTGACAGCACAACGGTCTTTACGGTATACGGTGTAATGGTTTCCAAAAAACTGTGCAGAATGAAATTGATCGTTAAGCCAAGTTTCAACCAACACTATAACATCATGCACTGCTTCACACGTAGCGGTAAGAATATCGTCGGCTTTGCTACGTAGGCTCCTGACATTCTGATAGTAAATGCGAAGAGATTCTTCCGGAGCATCAGCACGACTTGAGATGGATCCGTTAGACAATGGCAGTAGATGGGCCGCCTGGAATGCGTTTACATTTAGGAGAGGTGCAGCATCAAGTCTAGCTTCGGCAGGACATATACTGTCCATCGAATTACCTGACGGAGCAGGAGTGTCGATTGCTTCTATTGTTCCTGTACAGTTGCCTTCATCCTGAAGACCAGTATCACCAACGAGCATTGACAAAGCAGGGTTAACTGCTACTGAACATCCAGCAGAACGGAAGGTTTCGCCAAAGGGATTTCGTGAAACTTCTTCGGACCCAGGGAGAGGGTCGTCATGATCGGGAAATCGGCAAGTCATATCAATCTGTGAATCGCATTGACTTAAAACGGGCGCAGCATCTGAAACTTCTTCTGACAAAGCAGGGGTATCAACTGCTATAGCACATCCAGCAAAACAGCAGCTTTCTCCAAAGGGATATTGTGAAACTTCTTCGGATCCAGGGAGAGGGTCTTCAGAAACAGGCAATCGGCAAGTCATGTCGTTCTGTGAATCGCATTGGCTTAAAATGGGCGCAGCATCTTGCCTAGCTTCGGCGAGGCATATACTATTTTCAAAATTACCTGACGAAGCAGGGATTTCAACTGCTATGGAACATCCAGCAGAACAGCAGCTTTCGCCAAAGGGATTTCGCGAAACTTCTTCAGATCCAGGGAGAAAGTCGTCAGAATCGGGCAATCGACAAGTTATCTGAAGTGCGTTTAAATTCAGGTGGGGGGCAGTACCATGCCTAGCTTCGGCAGGCCATATACTCTGAATCAAATTACCTGAGAAAGCAGGAGTTTCGACTGCTTCTATATTTCCATCACAGCTGTGCTCACTGTTTCGAGTTCTTCGTGACAGGGCAATAGTTGCTATACCCAATAGTCGACGAAACTCTTACGCTGTTCAAGTTGCTTCTGGTACACCGGGCATGAATCGCTCCACGCAGCGTGATTTGTGTCAAGTCTCAGTTCGCGATCAGTGTTCATTTTCTTACAATTAGCACATTCTTTAACGATCGATTGACATTCGCTCACCAGATGACTGCCACTACACATAGCGCACTTCGGAGTTGCAGTTTTACAATCTTTACTCTTATGGTTGAAAGCACAACAATTGTAACACCGCGTCACTCGCAAGCCGTCTTTCACTCGACATCTATCCCATCCACAGTTCAATTTTTCTTCAAGCATGGTTTTTCGGAACGTTTCAGCATCGAGCTCAATGATTGCGCTGACATTATTGAACCGCAGTTTTTCGTTGCAGTATAACTTGCACAGTTTGAAGTGCTTGATATTCTCGAAAGCTATGTTTTGATCGACCAAGGTTTCTTTGAGTTCCTGTTCATTCATTTCTTCGCTCATACCGATCAATTTGATAGTTGGTTTAATACTTTCTCTAACGTTCACATCGTACAAGCCACCCATATTTTTCTCAACGTTTTCCTTTAACAATTTCACGCTTTGCTCATCTTTCAACGCAATCACAACTTCGCCGGATTTTCCACTCATCACCTTCTCAACGTTTAGCTGTCTAGCATCCACCTTCTTCCGCAGCTCTGCTCGTACATCTTCAACTTGCACACCTGCCTTAGGTTTCACAACGACCACTGGATTTGGACCCTTTCGCCGTCGTCCATTAAGTATGCAACGCATTGGGAAAGGAAGGGTACAGCTAATCGTGCAGTCTCTATAGATAGGAGGTCGGAAATAGCCACATTTTGCGTGACGTACTTTATAAATGCCCCCATTAACGGTTGTCAGCGAAAAAACATTAATCCAAAATTATTTTGTGTTTATTTTAAACTTCCTACCAATATTCCCCCATCATGAAGAATATAAGTTTAACGTAAACCCAAGGAGGAGAGAATAACTCGCCAATAACTTATGCATACCATATTTTGGTATCATACCACAATTAGGTATTGTTCAGTTATCAATACCTCATTTTGGTATTATAATGGTATTTGAAAAAAATGTTTAAAATAATTAAAAATACTTCATTTTGGTATTCGACAGCTATTGAGGACTGCTGGAGGTATTGAACTAGTATTGAAAAATTTCACTTTTATATGAAAATCCATCAAGTATTATTTAGGTATTACAATACCTGATCAAATTATCAGCTTGGTATTTGTAGAATATGCAGATGGTATTATTTGAGGTATTTTACCTCTTATGCAGGGCTCATTCATACCTCATTCAGGTTGTAAGTATTGGAAATTATCTGGTATGGAATACCTCAATTTGGTATTCAGTAGTTATTTTCTTCTGCTCGGGAAGCAATGAGCTCCTCATGACACGTATATGCATAAATGACCCATGTCAACACACACTTTTTTTTTTTCATTTAGAGCGTAACATTTAACAACGCAAAAATATATTTTAGTGTGTCTCAAGGATCAAATCATGCGTTTCGAGTAAACTTAATATTGCTGAATTTGATTCAGCTTCATAAATGTTCCAGAACATCACAATTGTGAGCTACGGGTTGCCCAATTTGTATAAAATATATAGTCACGACATGAACCAGCCACCACAGGTGCAACGTCACATGCACCGTCATCACCTTTGGATCGGACCACTGCCACGTGCTATGCAACGTCGACACCTTTATGCCCAACAGCCGGAATTGCTAGGTCAGCAGTTCAATTCTACAAAACCACCGGACTGACCGTGACCGGTGTTCAGTTTATTTTTATCCGTGTTTCATTGCGTTTCGGCTTAAGTAATAAAGTGATTTAGTGAGGAAAATCAGTTAAGTGTTTTTTAAAAAGCCCGAACCGCCAGCAAACCCAGGATTGGCGCAGCCGTGCAGTGCTCGAAAAACAATTTCGCGAAAAACAGTGTAGTGACTCTGGTCTACCAGCCAGAATCGAAGTGAACTCGCGAAAGCATTCGCTAACATCGAGATGCAGCGGAGTTGAGGTTCCACCGCGTGAAGTTGGACGTCGAGAGAACCCACGCACAACGATTGCAAGGTGAGTGTTTTTTTCTTTATCCTCTATTCCACACCGAAATACGAGTGAAAGTGAAAACATCGCCTAGGTTGGCGTTTTATTTTTCCGTGAGTTTGAAGCCCGTTCTAAGAGAAAGGCTCGAACTCATTAAGAAATTAAAATTTGCTAAACCCCTGGAGTGAGAAGAGTTCTAAGAGAGCTTCCCCTCCAACCGAAATTGTGAAGTTCTAAGAGAATTACATTTCGGGAGTCATACGAGTTCCGAGAGATCGTACGGCTCAAAACAAACAAAACTATAGCTTGCTTTTATCTTCTAAGTGCATGTCATGCCAAAGGAGCATAAAGTAAGAAACAGTCTGAAGCAAACTCACCACTTGTTATCTAAAATTAGAAACAGCGCGTGCGTGTCTTCAGATTCAGACAGCTCTGAGTCTACCGATTCGGGAGACTTAGCACATATTCCAATAAAGAACATCCCTTCACTAGAAATCCTTTCTCTAAACGACAACAACAATATGGAAGAAGTCAATGCCAAACTGCAAACGATGATGCAGATGATGGAGGCACTGGCAAAACAACAAACAGAACATGCCACGTATTTCAGTCAAATTCAAACGCAAACAAATCAAACTCAAGAAAACGTTATCGCACATCAACCTATAATAGAGATGGGCGAACCGTTCGCGAACGGTTCAAAAGAACTAGTTCTTTGCGGTGAACGAATGATACGTAGTTCTTTTTTTGAGAACGGTAGTTCAGCAAGAACGGTTTACTGAACTCGAACTGCGAATGAACGAACGCAACGAACTGGAGGAGAGAACTATTCGGCATGCATTCTTCGATCGTTCTCACCGAACGAAAGAAACAAAACGAAGCAAATGAAGAACGCTACACTCCGCTTTTGGTATGTCCTGTCCTTTCTACGTCCACAAGACGCTGGTTATGATTATGTGCGACGAATGAGCAACGAATGAAATGTGTTTGTGTGAATGATGAGTCCTCGTCGCTTCGCTTTAATCATTTCAATCATTCAATATGTGTTTGGATTAGCTGGATAAGGCTAAATACGGACTGACAAGGCTTGGCGCGCAAAGAAAAGCGCAAGGAATAAGCTTATCTATTTTTATTTTATAATTTATTTTACAATAAATCTTTTATTCTAGTTTCCAAATAAATGCATTCTGTTCAATTTTCTCTTGTCAAAGTTTTCTAATTGTAAACAGAAACATAATTTAATTAATCATAATTATTATTAATTAATCATAATTTAGCAGAAAATTCCCGCGCTGACTAAAAAAATTTTCATGAGTCGTAATACATTATTTTGAAAGCGAAAAAAAAAGATTTTTTTTTAAGAACGAAAGAACGGTTCAAAAGAACTAGTTCTCTTTCGAGAACGGAACGAATGGGAACTGTTCATTGAAAAGAACTGTTTTGCCCATCTCTAACCTATAAGTAACATCGACCAGCTATTCAAAATTCCAGACCCGATCAAAATGATCCCCATATTTGACGGCAATAGAAAACAATTAAGTTCATGGCTGGAAACAGCAGAAGAAACCCTTAATGTATTAAAACCACATGTATCAGCTCAGCAGTTTAGAATGTACTTTACTGCGGTATCTAATAAAGTCCAAGGTAAAGCAAAAGACATTCTTTGCTTAGCCGGAAATCCGGACAAATTTGAAGATTTAAAAGAAATATTGACGAACGCGTTGGGAGATAGACACGAATTGTCAACATACAAGAGCCAATTATGGCATTGTAAAATGACCGAAGATATGTCTATCCATATTTATTACAAAAAGTCCAAAGAAATAATTCAAAATATTAAGACTCTAGCAAAACAAAAAGATACATACAAAAATCATTGGGACGCCATTAACGAGTTCATTGAAGAGGATGCGCTAGCAGCCTTTATATCTGGACTCTCAGAACCGTACTTTGGTTATGCACAAGCTGCACGACCAAAGGATATTGAGGATGCATACGCATTCTTATGCAAATTCAAATCTAAACAAGTTGTAGCTCGAAACCTGAATCAAGACCAAAAATTCAACAAAAACAAAATATTTGAAAATAAATCCCAAGGATCATCAAATTTCAATCAAAATAAGAAACCTTTTATAAAAACCGAACATAAAGATACAACTGAACCAATGGACACAAAAACTACTCGGAGTCGGTTAACCATAAATAATCATGTAACGGAAGAAGAGGAAACTCAATCACATTTAAATTCAGAAACTGAATCTGATGAAGAAGTAGATCTAGATCTAAATTTTCACTTGGTCAACCCCACACAAAAAACAACCTAAATTACCTCCCATATTTGAAACTGAATCATCCTAAAACAAAAAAGCAGTTAAAAATATTAATCGATACTGGGGCAAACAAAAATATTATTTCACCAAACATAATAGAATCCGTTAAAACCGTACCGAATACACAAATCAGTAATGTTTGCGGAGTCAACAACGTCACTTCGAAAGGAGAACTCGATCTTTTCGGAAATACGTTTAAACCTTTGCAATTTTACGTAATGAAATTTCATTATTTCTTTGATGGAATTCTGGGGTCAGAATCCCTTGCAAAACTTAAAGCACAAATCAACTATGAGAATGAAACCATTACGTTAAGGGATAAACAATTTTCATATTCAAAATTCTACCCTGCAAAAAAACTTTACAATCATTTCATAACTATCGATACAATGAACAACGGAGACTGGTTGGTACCCACATACCAAAAACTTCATAAAAAAGTTTTCATTCAACCAGGACTATATAAAGCACATAATAATAAATCGACCATCCATGTTATTTCTGCAACCAAAAACATAGAAAATCTTCCAAAACTTCAACTGACAGTAAACAATTTTGAAACAATTCTCCCAGAAAAGATTGACTCTCAACATATTTCCAAAAATGATATAGAGTCTATAATTAGAACAAATCATCTTTCGAAACTAGAGAAACAAGAACTGCTTTGCACTCTCTTCAAACACCAAGAAGTGATCCAAAAGAAAGGAGAAAAACTTTCATGTACGTCAGCTACAAAACATAAAATTATAACAACAAACGATTCTCCCATTTATACAAAAAACTATCGCTACCCACACCACTTTAAAGGCGATATCCAACAGCAAATTGAAGAAATGCTAGACAATGGCATCATTAGGCCTTCGAAAAGCCCATACTCTTCACCGATATGGGTAGTACCGAAAAAACTTGACGCGTCAGGCAAAAGAAAGGTACGCGTCGTAATAGATTATAGGAAGCTGAACGAGCTCACTATTGACGACAGATACCCTATGCCTCAAATAGAGGATATTCTGGATAGCCTCGGAAAGTCATCGTACTTCACAACGATCGACTTAAAGTCTGGTTTCCATCAAATCCCGATGGATCCTGCCCACATAGAAAAAACAGCTTTTTCAACGGACAAAGGACATTTTGAATTCACGAGAATGCCCTTTGGCCTAAAGAATGCTCCTGCTACATTCCAGAGAGCAATGAACAATATCCTAGGAGATTATATCGGCACCAAATGTTATGTCTATCTTGATGACATAATTATTATCGGATATAATCTAAAAGACCATTTAGAAAATCTTAGCCTTATCCTGAAACGCTTATCGGATTTCAACTTAAAAATCCAACTCGATAAGTGTGAATTTCTCAAGCGAGAGACCGAATTTCTAGGGCATATAATTTCAAATGAAGGTGTCAAACCTAACCCCGAAAAAATAGATAAAATTCTGAAGTGGCCTCTACCAAAAACGCAGAAAGAGATTAAACAGTTTCTGGGTTTAGTAGGTTATTACAGAAGATTTATTAAGGATTTTTCAAAAATAACTAGACCTATGACCAAATATCTCAAGAAAGATTCATCAATCAATATAAATGATTCATCGTATCACACAGCATTTGATACGCTCAAAGGGATAATTGCCACAGATCAAGTTTTAGTCTATCCCCAGTTTGATAAGCCTTTCATCGTAACAACAGATGCTTCAGGATATGCATTAGGTGCAGTTCTATCTCAGATACAAGACAATATAGAACGCCCAATCGCCTTTGCATCCAGAACACTAAACGATGCAGAAACCAGATACGCTACCAACGAAAAGGAAGCGCTGGCAATCATATGGGCCGTGAATAAATTCAGACCATATCTTTACGGGACTAAATTTACTTTAGTAACTGACCATAAACCTCTGACTTTTATTAAAAGTTCAGAGAAAAATCAAAAAATTTTGCGATGGCGCCTAGATCTGGAAGATTATGACTACGAAGTCAAGTACAGAGAAGGCAAATCAAATGTAGTAGCAGATGCACTAAGCAGAATGCCTGTTGAAGTAAATATTAATGAAACCAATAATGATGAAATTCCTTATTTTTCAGGTTCCGAAGATCTTGAAGATGATGCAGATTCCATTGCCAATAACTCCCCTGAATCCCATGATTCCCTTGATTCCCAAACTGTTCACTCAGCTGATGATTCAGCTAATAACTATATTCATTTCACGGAACGCCCTTTAAATTATTTCAAAAATCAGATAATATTCCGTATTTCCCGTATAGATACTATTATCCAAGAAACCCTTTTCCAGAACTACCATAGAACAATAGTATCTCAGAAAACCTACACAAAAGAAAATATCACACATCTTTTGAAAACCTTCCACAATGGTAGACAAACAGCCCTTATGGCACCAGAAAATCTTATCCAGACGGTACAGGAGTCCTTTAAAGAAAACTTCAATCAAAAAGGTCATTTCGTTTTTACTAACAATATGGTCGAAGACGTGCAAAATGAAGAAAGACAGAATCAAATAATAATAAATGAACACAATAGAGCTCACCGAGGTATAACTGAAGTCGAAGCCAAAATTAAAAGATCATATTTTTTCCCAAATATTTACTCAAAAATCAGAACCTTTATAAACTCATGTGAAATATGCAATACTCACAAATATGAACGCAGACCATTTAACATAAAAATTTCACCCAGACCAATAACAGAAAAACCATTAGATAGAGTCCACATGGACATATTCATCATGGATAAATGCAGCTTCTTATCTCTAATAGATTCATTCTCTAAACATTTACAGTTAATAGTTTTGAAATCAAAAAATCTTGTACATGTGCAGAAAGCACTAGGAAAATATTTCAGCTCCTTTGGAGTACCCAGAGAAATTGTCACCGACCATGAAACCACTTTTCAATCAATTCAACTAAGAAATTTCCTTAGCCAGCTAGGGGCACAAATTCATTACGCCGCTTCGTCAGAATCGAATGGACAAATAGAGCGTACACATTCTACTATAATAGAAATTTTTAATACCAACAAGCACAAATTCAGAGGAATGGGTACAAAATCAATTGTAAAATTATCCGTTGCATTATATAACAACTCTGTACACTCTTCAACTAAATATACTCCAAATGAAATATTGTTCAACCAGAATAATATTGTTAACCCGGAAGAAATTATAAGAGACGCCCAAGAGCTATTCCTTAAAGCAAAATTGAACATGGGTAAAGCACAAAAACAAATGATTTCTCAAAATTCTAATAAGGAAGACCCTCCAATTATAAATGATGGGCAAGAAGTTTATGTTATTCCAAATATTCGCACAAAGACTCAACCCAGAGCCAATAAAACAAATGCAAATGAAGTCACAGACAGAACATTCAAAAACAACCGTCACATTAAAAGACATAAAAACAAAATCAAAAGACCGAAAAAAATGTAACACCATTTACTTTTATAACCTTTTGCTTCCAGATGCTTCACTACTTTATCACATTCACCCTCATTCTCACAAACATCTCATGTCAAGACCTAACTATCAGGAATCTTCATAATGATTTGATAATGATGCAAAAAAATAGCCTATGTAGAATTCAGACAGGAAATATCCGAGTTGTACACCCGATCAACCTAACAGACATAGAAATTACTATCAATCAACTCACAAATTTGGTGTATCGTAAACAAAATAATAACGCTTTATTTGAAATTAGTAAATACAAGATACGAGAATTGTACTCTAATTTTATGCAAATCAAACCAATATCGCACAAACGGTCCAAAAGATGGGACATCATCGGCACAGCGTGGAAGTGGATAGCGGGCAGCCCAGATGCTCAAGACCTACGGATAATCGACAGAAGCCTCAATGAACTTGTCAACGAAAATAATCATCAAGTAAAAATTAATCACCAAATCGGCAAAAGAATTTCGGAACTTACAACCACCATCAACGAACTAATCGAAAAACAACAAATCAATCAAATCATTCTCGATGAACTTGACGTCATCACCACCATACTGAACATAGATACACTCAACAAAATTCTAACAAGCGTTCAAGAAGCGATACTCTTTTCTAAAATGCACGTCACAAACAGCAGAATGTTATCTGGCAAAGAAATTCATCTGATCAAGGATATACTCAGAAATCAAGGAGTCCAGCTAGACATCCCGGAAGAAGCACTCAATTTTGTTACACCAAAAATGGCAACTAGCGAAAATACTTTACTCTACATATTACATGTTCCAGAATTGGAGACAGAAGAATCGACAATCATGCGAATCCACCCATTGAGTCAAAATGATTCGATTATTAAGACTTACCCTCAATTCCTTATCAAACAAGCAAAACAACTCTTCACCACTGCAAAACCAGACGACTATGTCCAAAGACACAGTTTTATCAAAGAATTCAAGGATCTGTGTATTTATCCACTCATCATGGGAACTGAGCCACAATGTCTCATGGAAATCAACGCAGAAACTACAACCAAACTAATAACCAATAACAAAATTCTTATCTCAAATGCAAAAAACCAAGAATTACGCTCAAATTGCGGTCCTAGCGACAGATACTTATCTGGAAATTTTATAGTATCGTTCTCAAATTGTACAATCGAATTTATGGACCAAAATTTCACATCTACCGAAAAAATAAGTGAAAGCGAGTCTATTCAAGGAGCATTACACAATCTGCAGATAAACAGCGAGATTTTGCAAAATCATGACGTTGCAAAAATAGAAAAAGCCACCCTTCTGAACAGACGCAAACTGGAAAAAGTATCTCTTCAACACGAAACCGACCAGATTTGGAAATGGAGTCTATTAGGAGGAACCGCTCTGATGTCGACTCTACTATTCTTCACCCTTTACCTTATCTTCATTCATTTAAGGTTTACCCACAAAAGGACATCGAGGAAAACCCACCAAAGGAAGCCTGAAACCAAATCACCAGGACATGGTAACCAGGAGCTGAGTATCGAGGACGACACTTCTTCACCCCCCGGAGGAGTCACGACATGAACCAGCCACCACAGGTGCAACGTCACATGCACCGTCATCACCTTTGGATCGGACCACTGCCACGTGCTATGCAACGTCGACACCTTTATGCCCAACAGCCGGAATTGCTAGGTCAGCAGTTCAATTCTACAAAACCACCGGACTGACCGTAACCGGTGTTCAGTTTATTTTTATCCGTGTTTCATTGCGTTTCGGCTTAAGTAATAAAGTGATTTAGTGAGGAAAATCAGTTAAGTGTTTTTTAAAAAGCCCGAACCGCCAGCAAACCCAGGATTATATTTTTTAATAATGTTTAAGTGAAATGAAAAATATGTTTTATCAATTTTTTAGAGATCTCATCCACCAAGCGTGTTGAATAGAACTTAATGTAATTAGCAACCCTTTAATTAAGTAAATAGCGGTATTTTGATACTTGAGACAAAAAATGTTCCGCTGTGTAGTTTAAAATGAATCAGTCAAAATAATAACTTTTTTTTGTTAGCAAATCAGTGTTGAAAGCTAATTCATGTTGCAATGAAATTAACATAGGACAACCATGTATGGAAAACCGTAATAGAGAACTTGCGGCTCGAAAAATAAATCATTTTTACTTGAATAACGAAACCAGTGTAAACATACGCGTGCCGGCTGCCGTGCTTAGCGTTGGTCCTAACTTGACGGTCGGATTTATAAATCGAGGGCAGTCGGAGCGGATATTTGTCGCCCGGTTTGGAAGCCGCGTTAAGCATTGTCGTCGTCGTTCAAAAGTAAACAACGCCGAGATGAAATTTGATCCTTTCGAAGCGGCAGTTGCAGTTTGGCATTTGAGTTTGACTGTTGAAAAGCGATAGCACCACGCGAGAGTGCATTAAAAAGGGGGCCGGTGGACAGTTTAAATATTACACAGGGAAAGGTGTTTTGTTTTAATAGCTCCAGATTCGGTGTTTGGTCACGTGCGGAAAGAGTTGCTCTTGATCGGACGCATGTGACTTGTGACAGCTGCATTACTGACTTTGGTCACTCAAAATTGATTTCATTAAGATTGGTTTTGGACCAGCCTTAACTCTTTTTTAATTGATTCATGTTCCAAGAGTTCAATAATATAATAACCTACCTAATGCTGGTTTATCTGATACATTTTGTTCAATACAGCAGCATGTGCATATAAAAAGTGTTTACTTTTGCAGTATGGAAGATGTTTAGGGATCTCTCCATGAGGGTTTCCAATTTTCCCTGGAATTGCCTTCCCGGAAAATTTGTAATTTCCGAAGAAATACTTAAACACATAAAAATGAAACGAGTTTCACGCAACAATTGCACCGTCGATGGGGAGCGAGAATGGCTCAAAATATAATATGAACGAATTATTTATTGAATAACTATCACAAAACTCCAATAAACTGCAAAAAAATAATGTGTATGTTCTATGATGGTTCATTAACTACTATGCAAAAAATAATGAAAAATATTTACTCACTATGGCACTAGAAATGAGTGAAAAATAACCCAATCACACCCCATACACAGAGTGACATTGGGTCATTGTAATTAAAACAACTTGTTTTTGAGAATACGATTGCAAAACCATTCACAGTTGAAAAAAATTGATAAAATACAATGCAAATGAGGCGAAAAGACATCTAAGGTGTTTCACGAATATGATAAATCCAATTAAAAGTACGATTATACAAAAAAAATGAAGAACTTTGTGCAAAAAGTATGTAAAAGCAGCATTTATCGTCAAGTTAACATAAATTTTCTTGTTTTTTCCTTCAAATTATCTTCAAAGTCATACTTTCATTGCGATCACCTGAAAATGAATCCAGGCGGTTTGTTGGCACTCTTGTACTCCCACGAAATGTTTCTATAATATAAAAATACTAATACATAATTGAGCTTGAAAAAAATCCATTTGATAATTTAACATCGTACACACGAAAAACAGTTGCTGATTTGAAAAGCTGTCACAATGTATTGCATTGTAATTCAACGCACGAAATCCACAAAAAAAGGCTTGTTTGTATTTAGAAAGAATAAACACATTTCAATGACGAAAGAGTACACACGGCACAGTAAAACGTCAAAAAACTAGATTTGTGATTAAGTTCTCTATCGTTTTTGCTTGACCCAATCTCAACCCCATTTTTAATGTTTTTGACACCGTATCGAAAAAAATGATTTTTTTTTGTGGAAAAATAAAATAGATTCTGGAAAATGCGAGTGAAGTATATTTAAGAGACTTTCATCCTTCTACTAACATAACAATAGAGATTTAAGTATTTGCACAGGAGAATTTTTGTTGTTGTAAATTTTCTCTAGTTTTAACAAACAAGTTTCTTTATATATTATACCAGTAGCGCAACCATGATTTGGCACTAGGGGGGGCTTTTGGACGATTGGGCAGGAATCAAAACAGAAAAATTTAAATATGTTTCTAGACTAAAATTTACAAAGGATTAAACAACATTTGCAAATTTTAGTTTGTCTCGTCCACTCTAGTCATGCCTTTTTTGTATAAACTTGCACCACTAGTTAAAAAGAGTCAAATGTGTCTGCCCAGACAACCAAAATGTACGTATAACCAAATCACCTTTTGCTTTATGCGATGCTTATATGTGCAAAGTTTCACGTATAAGATGTCGCGAAAAGGCCTTATGCGTACAAAAGTGGAGGCGATTTACGTACATATTTTATATGATGAAACATAACATGCAATGCGAGTGTGTAGATTTTCTTGCGAATTGGTCTATACTCTTATGGGAGTTTATTTATGATAACAAAGTTTATTTGTCAGCTGCTACGGATTGATCCGACTTACTTTGTAAAACTATGCGGAACGAAACGAAATGTACAAATGAACTCATAAAATAGCGTTTTATGCGAGGAAACTCATCGATCAAACGATTTCACCCACCATTTAGTGCGAGAGTGATGAAGTTTGTACAAATAAATGACTTTCATCGTATACTGCTATGCGACTTCCAGACGGTGGTGTAATTTTCTAAAAAAATTTCCGATATACGCCTGGATACATTATTGTTTTCAAAAACTGGCATAGATTTTACATTCCAAATATGATATGGTCCAAATGAAATTTGAATATTCGGATGACGATTTAAATCTCTGTCATCTATAACTCTTTTTTTCGAAAGCCGAACCCATACTAACCATCTCATTGAGCCAACGTTGGCTCATGAGTAGTGTGGTACAAACAAGGCAACAGGGCGACGCTTAAAATAAAAAAAAAATCTCTCACTGTTGTTTGTAGGCACACTTAGGAGAGTCGTATTGGGCAATGAGCATCTCAGAACCCACAATAACGATTCTATTATGTTTCACAATTTTAATAATTAAATTATTCATTAAAAAATCGCAATCTCTTCTTGTTGGGTACAGTAATCAAAAGTGTTACAATCATGTTTTTATCTTTACAAGTCTTGAAATGGCAGTATGGTGAAGTCGTGCCCATACTTTCTGGGACACCCTATACAAACTTGCATCATGGAAGCAAAATTTACTTAAGGGCGCCCAAATGAAGGATTCCCAAGGGTGCCGGCTCTGCAAGCTCTGCAACATAAATAGTAAGAAATAGTATAATTTGAGTAACACCAATTTTTCTGAGCAACCGTTGAGTATGGTGCATTTTCCCCCACGTCTTCCACTGTTTTAGGATTTTTTGATTTCTTACGTGGAAATTGGATTCCGTGAGATGCGTTGAAATTGATATAGAGATCGGTCGGATTTGACAAAAATACCATTATCTTGGAAACATTGCAGTGGCACGTTTTACCCCGACGGCGCATTTTACACCTAGTTTCTCTAATGATTTTTTATGACAAACACGTGGTGAATTGTAATGCCAGGGGGATGTAAAATGAAACTATTAGACATTTTGACATTGAAATTAAAGTAGCAGAAGTGAAGTTGAATGAAACTTAATATCAACAATGTTTGGGAAACAAGTTATAGGAATATGTTGCATGTGATTCTTGGTTTTTAGTTTAGGTACATACCTTTGAGACAGATCAAGTTAGAGTAAGGTGGGGCTAAAGTTCGACCTAAGTGGTATAATCAAAGTTTCCAGGAAAATAATAGCAGATAAAACAAAACAAATACCATACAGCGAACCTTCAACATATTGGCTATAACTTTGCTGAACAAACTTGTGTCAAAATATTTACCCATTTTTAGTTATAACAGTTTCAAAATTGATTGTCTTAAACGAACTTTTGCCCCACCGGTGGGGAAAATGTTCGAATCTAGTGTGGGGCAAAAGTTCGTTGGCTAAAACACAAAATATCAATACTTTTATGCCAGGCATACTTTATACCAGCCGTAAACTTATGCTTGCCGAAAAATACACACTAAATTTTCATCAAAAAATGCCCAAAACAGGGTTAATTGTAATACACCCAAAAAATAGCAGTTTTTCGCAAAACTAAGTGAAAATGTAAAATTTTTGTGACATTTTTCGCACGATTAGGCAAATTTCGCTAAACTTGAAGATAATATGTAGATTTCAGAAAATTTGAAAAATTTTCCGTGGGTTTATACATGGGTCGAACTTTTGCCCCGCAGATTCGAACTTTTGCCCCGCTATGGGCCAAAAATTGATTCCAACTATTTATGGAAAAACTAATACACGTCAAAGCATCCTTATGATAGGCCTAGAAAAGCCCTTACATAAAATATTGAAAAATATTTTATCTTCATTTGGTTCCATGCATCGAAAGTTTGACCAAATATTACAATATTTACGTCGAAAAACAACAAATAGCCATAACTTTTCCAAATCTTAATCGATTTTTATGATATTTGGAGTGAAAGTCTCTTACTTGAATAGCATTCAAACCACCATGATATTTCTAAGTTTTGATTTGATTTGAGCTAGAAATCTTAAAAAGAAACTCTTGCCCCACTCGAACTTTTGCCCCACTTTACTCTACATTTTTGATGATTGAAAAGTAATCAATTATATGTGCAGTCAGATTTCAACATCTCAACCTATCCGCTTGCAATGATTTTGCTGTCAAAATTCAACAGCTCTAAATAACAAACAATTCAGCCGTGTTCAGTGTGTATGAATTAATTTCCTTGCGTCTAAGCCGTATCGCGATTACGGAGCAGCACATTTTCCGCTCCCGTCAATTTCGGTGAATGGAATGTTGAAGTGCGTGGGGGCCCGACAGACAACAGGTAAATCATTTCGAAACGACTATTTAAATTAAAAGTATAAAAACAAACCATGCCATGCCAGCCTGAGCAACAAAGTAAATCCTACGCAAAACTGACCCAAACCAACCAACGCACAGTGGTACCGGCCATGGGCCAAAAATCGAAATATATAACATGTCTTATTTTTCACAACCTCCATTGGCCAATTATGATTTCAAGAATGATGGAACATAAAAGTTTTGCACGTCACTATTAGATACTAAAAGTAAATCCACGAATAAAAATTAACACCGTATATAAAAATTAACAAACTTTGTTTGAAAATGTTGCGGAAAAATATGAACTATGTAAAATATAGGCATAATTTTCTCTATATGAAATTTCAACCCAAATAGTAAATAGTGTAAATTGTTTTGAAGTTTATATATTTTGCTGATCATTAGAAGCAAAATAAAATATATATGCGGTGGTGCTTAATGAATATGGCATGCAGAAATGTACTAGAATATTATGATCGTTTGTATGAGAAGACAAACTAAATGCCTACTTTTTCCATATGGGACAGTTACGCTTTTCTGGGCAGCGCAGTCACCATATAACATTCTTCGTTTATTCTATATTGCAAGACCCAACCTTTTTCTGAAGCATCAAAATATACTTTTGTGCATCGGAAGTATTATGAACTTTGGTAACTATTCTTAAACATAAAGTATGAATTCTGTAGTAAATTGAGCAAATAGCTTTATATGAAAAAACTTCATACATCCATATTAAACAAAATATCAGAATTTTTGAAGTGATATAAATGACAAAAACCACGTTTTTGTTTTTCATTGTCAAAACATAATTGATTAGGATGTTCCAGATGGTAATTTCCATTAGATGTTGTGTGTGTCATCTTTATGGCCGCTTCGTAGAACAAATGAAACCACTGTGCAACGCCCGGACGGTCAATTCGCCTGGTTGACCGAGTCGTCAAGTCGTGGGAAATAATTGGAGAGGAATTTCTATTGTCAGCGAGCGGGCGTCACATTAGCAACTGAGGGAAACAATCCCCAACAAGAAGTCAGCAATGCATGCGGTGAGCGATTTTTGCGGTCACCTTCTTTTTCTTGAGAGGGGCTCTTTTTGTTTCGGGTTTAGGAAGAATATTTTAATGTATTTTAATGAAGTCTTTATGCTTCACATGGTCTGGTAACCTACGCTCCCATCGTGAATTTGATTTATACATGCTCTGTGTGGCTTCCTGGTGTTGATGCGGGAACTTCGTCACTGCATTATGAGTTCGGGATAGAGAATGCTCGGGTTGTGGAATGTGAAGAAAAACACAGTTTTGGAATGTCACGATCTTAGCTTAGGGAAAGGATGCGTAATCTTATCGGACCGGAAGCAGTTTTTGTGGCTTCTGTTTGACATATGGTGGGAAAAGGGATCTCTTCTCTGTTATGTATCTGAAAGGTTATTTTGTATCGAATTAACAAAAACAGCTGGCAATGTATATTTATGGGTAATGTGGGTACTAAACATCTCTTCTATCAAACACATCGTAATACAGTGATACCTTGCTATTACGTAACTCAATTTTTATTTTATTTACGTTATAGGGGTAGATCGAGGCTGCATTACCAGAAGAGGGTGAGCTGGATGAAGCCCTTCTTGAGGACTGCTGGAGAACAGTGAAACCAGCCATCAGCAATACAGCTGAGAGCAACGTCGGGTACGTGGGGCGGAGTCGACGGAACGATTGGACCCGCCTCTTTCGGGAACAAAAACGCCGCCTGGAGGAGACGGAGTGCTGCGCCGGCCTCAAGCACCACGCAAGTTCTATCAGGAGCTCAACGCATCCCGCAACGGCTTCGTGCCGCGAGCCGAGATGTGCAGGGATAAGGATGGGAGCATTTTGACGGACGAGCATGAGGTGATCGAAAGGTGGAAGCAGCACTTCGACGAGCACCTGAATGGCGCTGAGAGCACAGGCAATAGAGGACGGGACAACGGAGAAAATACCTTCGTCAGTACTGCGGACGATGGAAACCAAACAGCCCTTACTTTGAGGGATGTTAAGGAAGCCATTCACCAGCTCAAGAACAATAAAGCTGCTGGTAAGGATGGTATCGGAGCTAAACTCATCAAGATGGGCCCGGAGAGGCTGGTCATTTGTCTGCATCGGCTAATAGGCACAATCTGGGAAACAGAACAGTAACCGGAAGAGAGGAAGGAAGGGGTAATATGCCCCATTTACAAGAAAGGCGACAAGTTAGATTGTGAGAACTTTCGAGCGATCACCATTCTAAATGCGGCCTACAAAGTATTATCCCAGATCATCTTCCGTCGTCTGTCACCTATAGTAAGCGAGTTCGTGGGAATTTATCAAGCCGGCTTCGTAGACGGCCGATCAACAACGGACCAGATCTTTACTGTACGGCAACTCCTCCAAAAATGTCGTGAATACCAGGTCCCAACGCATCACCTTTTCATAGATTTAAATGCGGCATACGATAGTATTGACCGCGTAAAACTATGGAAAATCATGGACGAGAACAGCTTTCCCGGGAAGCTCAGTAGACTGATAAGAGCGACGATGGAAGGTGTGCAAAATTGTGTACAGGTTTCAGGCGAACACTCCAGTTCATTTGGATCCCGCCGGGGACTACGACAAGAACTTTCGTGCCTGTTGTTCAATATTGTGCTAGAAGGTGTTATGCGGAGAGCCGGGCTCAACAGTCGGGGTACGATTTTTACAAGATGCAGTCAATTTGTTTGCTTCGCGGATGATATGGACATTGTCGGCCGAACATTTGAAAAGGAGGCAGACCAGTACACGGGCCTGAAACGCGAGGCAGCAAAAGTTGGACTGGCGGTTAATGTGTCCAAGACAAAGTACATGCTAGCTGGTAGTACTTGGAGTCTTCGAACGTCGGGTGCTGAGGACGATCTTTGGCGGTGTACAGGAAAACGACGTGCAGCGGCGAAGGATGAACTACAAGCTCTCCAACTCTACGTCGAATCCAGTATCCAGAAGCCAAAGCAGGCAGGATACGATAGGCAGGGCATATGCCGGACAGCAACTCTGCAAAGATGGTGTTTGCTTCGGATCCGGTTTTTACAAGAAGGCGTGGAACGCAGCGAGCTTGGTAGGAGGATCAACTGCAGAACCGAGGATGGAGAGATGCGGCCACATACCGAGTATTGTGGCGTGAAATTGTTGATTCAGTGTTATCTGTTTATATGTTAACTAAATAAATTAAATGAAAACGCTGGAATTTCTTGGAACTGGTTTGGTTGAAGCTTGAAAAATATTGTTATATTCTAGATCATAAATCACGTTTACAATTTAAACTGGAAAAAAATGGGATCAATTATACATTTTACGTTATAAAGAGATGATTTTATATCGAAGTGTCACTGTATTCATAACAGTGAGACACCGCTCCATTCTTTCATAGAAACCAATTTTTCTCATCTGTTCATACCACGCTGAACGTTCTATTAGTATGACAAATCGGCGTCCAATTAAATGGATTTCCTTGGAACCGCAACTATCAATTACGCCCATCCGAAACAGAATTTTTCGAATCCGCAAGTCGTTAACAAGACTCTTCACATTTTCTAAATCACGAAACCAATTCAGAAAGAAATTCCCAGAACTCACCTCTGCGTAGTCGCCATTCATAGCCCACCAAATTTGGCACCGGTTTACTGGCAATCAACGTGTTTCCACTGCGCCGTCCTCATCATTGGTCAAGTGTTTGAAATAGCAATAAAAACCGCCCCCGCATGATTGTACTTCAGACGCCAGCAGTCAGTCGGTTGGCAGGTAGGTGGTAGGTTAATAGCCAGCATAGGACGACTTTGACCAACGGGAGCCCCCGGTTCAAGAGGCCCCACGTCAAAATACGCGTTCACGCTTGATCGGATGAGTTAATTGTTATTATAGTTTGTAAGATTGGAATAAAAGCAATAAATTGGAAAAAGAAGATTATGTTTTTTGCAAATTTCATTATATTGAAAATATTGCAGCTTGCACAAAAAGTGTAAAAACGACATTGACAATGTTGAAGGGGGATTTGTTGATCATAATATAAAATAGAACATTACATTGATCTAGTGCAATCATTATGCAATATCTATAGGGTGTAATATCAATGTTATTCACCAGCTTTCACATTATCATACCTCAAAAAATATATGCACAATATGGAAGAGAAAAAAATAAAATAGGCACATGAGCAATTCTCGCTGAAACCAGGCCGCCATCGGCACCCGTCGTTAGAATTCCAATTTTATGTCACTGATCGCTAGCTTTCGATAAAACTTAAGGGTGGTCCTTTTTGTTTTCTCAAATTGGTGGACCCCTCGTACGCCAGCTAGCTAAACAGTTTGCAAAAAAGCCCATTTTTTGATAAATCTTGGGTATTTCTTCACGTGATATGTCTCATATTTCCCTTGGAACACATACCAAACTTAATGGCATCGTATAGAGAAAGGATATAGCTTTCATTTGAAGTTAAAAAAAATCCGGCGCCCTTTTTGAATTTGGCCGCCATCTTGAATTTTGTAAGAAAAATCGTTTTTTCACCATTAGGGCACCGCTCGTTTTGAATTCTGAGATCACCATCAGAAAGCTGAGGAAAAATTGCGTAAGATAGGCTACGGAAACTAGGTGTGCAATGGTATTTACCCTATGAAATGAACGATTTTCTAAAACATGTTCCACGATTTTGACGTATATGGCGAGTGCAATCAATGCAAACATCATTTTTTGTACAACAAAGATACAAGTTTTCTATAGTTGGTGTATTTTTCGAGTCAGATGAAGAATAGGAGTATTATTTTGAGTGATAAAATCTGGCGGCCATCTTGGATTTTGACGCCATCTTGATTTTGACTAGTAGAATGAATTTTTCACCTTGATAGCACTCAGCATGTCGAATTTAGAGGTTACCAATAAAAACAAGGTTACGTATACTCTTCTTCTTATTATTCTTCATTTTCCTGACGTTACGTCCCTAGTGGAACCGAGTCTGATATTCAGCTTTATTAGTTATAAATACAGGTTATTAAATAGGAATTTTCTTTTATAATACGATTTTTAATAACAGAATATTTCTTCGACATATCTTTGAATTCAGTTATTATGAATAAATAAATTTAATGAATAAAAACCGTCCAAAAACATTGATTGAAATAAACAAATTTTTTTTTTACCATATGCTTTTTTGTCATCGAATGAAGTTTATAAATTGTGCGTTGGGACATTAGTAAGTTTTGTGGTAATATCTGTAGTTTAAACGTAAAACATTTCCAACAGTGCATTTATTTAGAATGGAAATCTTAAATTTTTAAGCAAAAAAAATCCTTGATTTTCTGAATCATAAAGTATTGTTTTTACTAACACCCAACATGCATGTGAAAAATAGCGAAATTGAAAGGTGAGAAGCAGGCTTTGTTCTAATGTGGACGTAATGCCGAAACTCAGGTGAATCATTTTGAGTTTGGAAAATCTGGTGGCCATCTTGGATTTCGACGCCATCTTAGTTTTTAGCAGTAGAATGATTTTTTACCATCTCACCGCTCTTCATGTTTAATTAATTAAAGATCTCCGTTAAAAAACAAACAGATTCTTTATTTCTTATCTTATTTAGGCTGTTCAACAGATTGTTCATTTCTATCAATGGTTTTAGACCAAATAAATGAAAGAATTAATGCTATTTTTCAACTCGCAGATATGCAGAACAATCATTCAGGTGGCAAATAAGCGTTAAAAAATTCTACTTGTTAATTTATTTTTGAAGCTTAGGGGCTGGCTCTATTCCAGTAGGGACGTAACGTCAGGAAAAAGAAGAACAAGAAGAATAGTAAGTGTAACGGTGGCATTAAAATTCAACATGTTGAGTGTTATCAAGGTGAAAACTCATTCTACTACTTAAAACCAAGATGGCGTCAAAATCCAAGATGGCCGCCAGATTTTTTCACTCAAAATAATACTCCTATTCTTCATCTGACACGAAAAATACACCAACTATTGAAAACTTGTATCTTTGTTGTACCAAAAATGATGTTTGCATTGATTGCACTCGCCATATACGTCAAAATCGTGGAACATGTTTTAGAAAATCGTTCATTTCATAGGGTAAATACCATTGCACACCTAGTTTCTGTAGCCTATCTTACGCAATTTTTCCTCAGCTTTCTGATGGTGATCTCAGAATTCAAAACGAGCGGTGCGCTAATGGTGAAAAAACGATTTTTCTAACAAAATTCAAGATGGCGGCCAAATTCAAAATGGCCGCCGGATTTTTTTAAACTTCAAATGAAAGCTATATCCTTTCTCTATACGATGCCATTAAGTTTGGTATGTGTTCCAAGGGAAATATGAGACATATCACGTAAAGAAATACCCAAGATTTATCAAAAAATGGGCTTTTTTGCAAACTGTTCAGCTAGCTGGCGTACGAGGGGTCCACCAATTTGAGAAAACAAAAAGGACCACCCTTAAGTTTTATCGAAAGCTAGCGATCAGAGACATAAAATTGGAATTCTAACTATGGGTGCCGATGGCGGCCTGGTTTCAGCGAGAATTGCTCCATAAACTACAAGCAATTATGCAGAAATTTTCTTCGCAACTAACAAATACAATCTATCATTCATACTTTATCATTATTATCACTGTTATAAAGTGCAGTACTAAGGGAAATTGCTCGAAATAATATCTGTTTTTTCATTGACAATTATTTTCCTTTTTCTTGGCATTGTGTTTCCTCTAGGACAGAGCCTACTTTCAGCTTAGTGCTCAATGCGCACTTCCACCTGAGAGATTTTCTTTGCCAAAGCTGCCATTTTCGCATTCGTATATCGTTTGGCAGGTGAAACTCTATGCCCAGGGAAGTGAAGGAAATTTCCATTACGAAGAGATCCTAGACAGGCTGTCTGTATTATTATTATTTTAAACATTTTTATTTTAGGTGAACGTTTTTTGATAAGGTCTAGATGTTCAAACAGTGAGTGATATATAAAAAAAAATCTCTGTGTTAGCAATCTTTACATAGATTCCGACAGCATTGTTAAGAGTTTGTTACTTAGATAGCACGTATGTTATAGTTTTGGCTGATTAGTATATAAAATAACAAAACATATCACAAAATTTCTTGTACATTAAACACAATTTAAACAAAATGTGTTGTAATTCAAGCAAAAATATGACTCAATATGGAAAAAAAAACCTGAAGTTCAAAAACACAAAAGCCAATTTTGACAAATTGAGATGTAAATTTTTGGAAAATAATAAAATCGTTCTGTTGGACTTCGAACCCATGACTCCAAATACACTAGACTGTGCGTGTTAGCCAACTGCTCCACAGAACGGGTAACGATACTGTAGCACCGTCGGTAAACCTGAAACCAAAGTCCGTCACAACCCCACATTCTCACAACTCTACATTTCCTTTGGCTCTATTAGATGCCCAATTCATCTCTCCTAAGCGTGCCTACGAACAACAGCGAGAGATTTTATTTTTAGCGTCGCACTGGTGCCTTGTTTCCACCATATTACTATTAAGTCAGCGTTGGCTCAATGAGATGGTTAGTATGGGTCCAGCTTTAGATTATATCCTCGATCGCTAGACAAAGAACTGCCCAGCAGAACCTACGGTTAAGCCCCGTATTGAAATTTTAAACACCCTCTAGAAATTTTGAAGGTCTAAGCAAAGTATGGACCTGACTCAAAAAAAATTGTGCCTTTTAACTTCGAGCTCAAGTTATGCTGATGGCTAATCATATTTAAATTCAGGAAGTTTCTGGAAGGCATAATATGTTTCGAATACAACACAATATGCTGCACTCTACGCAGCTTATTGTCCTGACCTATTTTGCATATGCAAAGATCACCAAAGGTATGACGGCTCACCATAGAAGCATGACCGAAAGAACTTTAAACTATTGAGAACAAAAGCTAGAGGTCCAAAAACCTGAAAAAGTTGGATGGTTGTGATGGCTATGACCGTGGCCATCATATAAAGAACAAGCGGACAATGATGTATCGTGTCAGCATTGAGGAGGCAGCCTCTCTAGCTCACCAACTAAGAATGGAAAAGTAGAGCAAACGGATTGATTTTACGGCAACAGATCCGGTAACGATTGGAAAGTCGGATTATTGGAATATGAAAACTTTGAATGAACTCGCGCATGTTGAGCTCCTGGCTTGTGCACAGAGCGTTAATGATTAACGGGTCGCAATGATTAATTAAATGATTAATGATTAAATTCAATTTTATCTTGATTAATGATTATGATTAATGATTAAAAATTTTGAAGCCATGATTAATGATTGTGATTGATTATTAAGCCAAAGTATGATTAATGAATATTATCAATGATTAAATTAAAGTTTTAGATGATTAATGATTATGATTAATGATTGAACTCAGTATGAAAAGTGATTATGATTAATGATTATGATTAACCCTCACGTGCCTGATGTTAAATTTGATCCAAATTTTTAATTTGAATATAATACTTTTTTAATTATCATCTATCTTATTTATATTCAGAACGTCGCACAGTGGGACGAAATAAAAAAAAGTGGGACATGTGTGTTTGTGCTGAAACCATTGGGTTTAGCGTTTCGACATGTTCTGCAAAGTTTCATCATTTGTTGAGTGCTTAATTTAGACACTGAAAAAAATTTCATTTGAAGTGATATACACTGAGAAAAAAAATTAACTTTTTTAATTATTGTCAAAATTGAAAACTGTCTAAGGAAGTATTGTAGGCGACATCATTTCATGAAAGTTTGTCGAAGACAGGAAAGCTCTATCTCCTACACTGACGGAGTTAGGGGGTAAAAATGATGGGTACCCCCTTAAAAATCATATTTTCTCCATAACTTCTAAATTCGAATTTTAGCATTTTTACAATGTTCTACAATGTTTAAGGTGCTGTAAAAATACACAGTTTTGCCAAAGACACTGAAGCGCTAGCTCTCCATCTTGAAGATTTACGAACGATTTTCTGATTTTTTCACATCAAATTTAAGTGTGCATATCTTGTAAAGTTGCAAGTAGTAGCAGCTAATTTTAGCATCATGCTGTTCCTCAACCTATATCCTTTTAATATTTGTACGAATAATTGCGGGGTCAAGCGGGGCTCATCGCAGTTTGTTTAATTGAAAATTGTATTTCCGATAATTAAATATATATATTTTGCAGTTTTTAATGTATGTGGTATAGTTTTTAAGTATTGTTTTCATTTTGCTATGGAATTTTTAATGTATGCCCATTTTAAATGATGATAAAATGTTTTTTTTACAGTTTTTGTCAAAATTTGAACAGTTATATATTTTAAAGTAATATTTATTTTTTCATGTATCTGACAACATTTTTATAAGTATATCAAAGAGCTAAATACCGCTATAAGAATAAAATCAACTGATCAACTGATTTAAATGTATAATTTTATTGTTTATACTACAATCTCAGTATTAAAAAATAATTGAATTGCACTCCTATGAACATTAAAACATAGAAGGATACAAATTTGTTTTTAAAGCTATCAATGACATTGCTTGGATATCTATTATAGCGCTGTATATCTGTATATGTATTGATTTCCTAGATTTGCAAAAGTACAAAAAGTGACAGACGGTATCTAGCATAGGGGCAAAATCGAGTATTTAAGGATTCGTAAAACTGTGTTTAACTATTAATAAGACTGATACACTTGAAAAAATCCAATAATTTTCACGGAAACATCAACTTTTCCTCTCGTGTCAAATTGAAACTTGAACAGTAAACAATATAAATTTGCCGTTTGTAAAATGGGTCAAGAATTAAATATTATAACAAAACATAAAAAAAAATAACAGATTGAAAAAAACAATAATTAAAATTTAGAATACATACATTTATTCATAGGAAATACAATTTTCAATTAAACAAACTGCGATGAGCCCCGCTTGACCCTGCAATTATTCGCACATATATTAAAAGAATATAGGTTGAGGAAAAGCATGATGCTAAAATTAGCTGCTACTACTTGCAACTTTACAATATATGCACGCTTAAATTTGATGTGAAAAAATCAGAAAATCGTTCGTAAATCTTCAAAATGGAGAGATAGCGCTTCAGTGTCTTCGGCAAAAATGTGTATTTTTACAGCACCTTAAACATTGTAGAATATTGTAAAAATGTTAAAATTCAAATTTAGAAGTTATGAAGAAAATATGAGTTTTAAGGGGGTACCCATCATTTTTACCCCCTAACTTCGTCAGTGTAGGAGATAGAGCTTTCCTGTCTTCGACAAACTTTCATGAAATAATGTCGCCTACAATACTTTCTTAGACAGTTTTCAATTTTGACAATAATTAAAAAAGTTATTTTTTTTCTCAGTGTATATCACTTCAAGTGAAATTTTTTTCAGTGTCTAAATTAAGTACTCAACAAATGATGAAACTTTGTAGAACATGTCGAAACGCTAAACCCAATAGTTTCAGCACAAACACACATGTCCCACTTTTTTTTATTTCGTCCCACTGTGCGTCGCGACCCATTGTGGGCCCGCACTATGCAAATCTCGTCCAGCACGTGTGTAGTCTTTCTATATGTACCTAATAACTACTCTCGGTTACTAGGCATTCAACAATAGAAAGCGTTGTGTTTGGATGAGCATCTAATTTTTCCGAAAGAGGTTCACTTCGTGAAAGAGGACCGTGATTATTGAGTTGAAATCGTTAACTTCTCAGTTTATGAGTTCTCTCGTGGTGTAGGGGTAACTCGCCCTATCTAGTGAATAGGAAGTCGTGAGTTCCATTCTCACCGAGAAGACATGTAACCTTAGGGATTATTCAAATATGACGTCCATCATTTGGGGGAGGGGGGGGGGGGGGGTGTCTGTCTCAACTAAAGTGTGACAGTACATGTATAAGGTATTGGAAAAAGCCTGACAGAGGGGGGAGGGTGGGTCCACAACTCCAGAAAAACGATGGACTTCATATTTGAATGTTCCCTTATCGCAAATTTTACATCAATTTTCCCATTTTTTTTTAATCATATGTGTACCAATACATTTTCAAGAGTGTGATACATTCGTTGCATATTTAAAGGTGGTTAGGGCATCTCATATCATTTAATATTTTTTTTGTATTACTCTTTGATTAATCGTTAATCATTCATTAACTATGTGGCGAATGTGGCTTTGTGAAGCGAAGCTTGCGACACATCGTTTTAAGGCTAAGTAGCCCGTCATTCATTTTGTCAGCCATGTTGATATTGCAGCTTGCAATTTTAAAGTGATAAAACTCAGTCATCATACCTTCTCAGTTATTGCGTTTCTTTTAAATATTTTCCGTTCTGCGGTAGCCGCCAGGTTCTACCGCAGCTGTCAAAGTTCTACCGCAGACTTGAGAATCATTGTATCATTGAACGAAACCATCTAATCAAAGTATGCTAGTAGAGTTCACAGCTTTGGAAAAACAGCGGAAAACAACAATCATCAGCATGGTTTCCAAGGTATCATAGCAGCCGATCGATGATGCTTTGTGAAAATCAGTAATGTGACACCTGCGGTAGCTTTCTGTTCAACCGCAGAACGGAAATTTATCTCTGAAATTGCAATATGTCCGTGCAAAACCAAGTGTTTTTCTTCAATTCGCAATCGTTAGACGAATTAGCCACAATCATCAACGCTCAGTACAAATTTCAATTACGGCCTACTTCGCCATAAACGGATGTTTCAAGCGTTATAGATAAACTTGAACATATGCCGGTATGTAAGGTTTGTCGATTTCCGCGGGAAAGTATTCAAAATATTGATAAAAAACTTGTTGAATTTAATACTTCACTTTATAAAAGAAAGAACAGTGTAGAATCAGTAAGGTGAGCAAACCCATAGATAATATGTTTATTGTACATATAAAAGTTTAATGGCATTTGCTTGCCATTCCAGTGAGTTTCTGTATTTTTTTTGTTAAGTGAAATGTTTAAATTCAATTAGTTGTTTATTCATACTCCAATGTTTCCTCCAAAGTGAAAGTGAAGCACTATATTGGTAGTTGTGAAACCTAGCTTTCCATATATTAAACTTCATGAATTTTGCAAACCAAGCCATTGAATTCATTCTCAAGGGAATTATTGAAGTAGATATTGAATTTTTCGGAAGAATTGGCTTGTTTAGGTGTATCCATTTTTTTTTGTATTTTCGGAATCTACGTTAAAGTTTGAACCAGAACCCAACACAGAAAAAAATATTTAATTTTCAATGTGATGTAAACTGAAGTCTACTGTAAAAATAAATCAAATTCATGTGTTGTTAAAGCATCATGTAAATTTGAATGAATATACATTCAATTTTCAACTAAAAATGAATATTACATGATCGTGTAAATTTAAAGTGAATTCGATAGAAAAATAATGGATTGGTCGTTGAAATTTAGGTTTATTTTGATGCTCCAAATATGTGCATGAAAATAAACTTAATTTTACAACATATTTTTAGCTGTGAAGGTTTCAAAATCTTCCGTGCCCTGGAACTAAACTTTTCAAATCAATTATAATATCAATAGAGTAAAGTGGGGCAAAAGTTCGAGTGGGGTAAGAGTTTCTTTTTAAGATTTCTAGCTCAATTCAAAACAAATCTTATAAATGTCATGGTGGTTCGAATGCTATTCAAGTAAGAGACTTTCAATCCAAATATCATAAAAATCGATTGAGATTTGCAAAAGTTATGGCTATTTGTTGTTTTTCTACGTGAATATTGTAATTTTTGGTCAAACTTTCGTTGCAAGGAAGCAATTGAAGATAAAATCTTTTTCAATATTTTATGTAAGGGCGATTCTAGGCCTATCATAAGGTTGCTTTGAGGTGTATTAGTTTTTGCATAAATGCTTGAAAACAATTTTTGGCCCATAGCGGGGCAAAAGTTCGAATCAGCGGGGCAAAAGTTCGACCCATGTATAAAATCTCGGAAAAATTTGTAAATTGCCTAAAATCCACATATTATCTTCAAATTTGGTTAAATTTGTCTGATCGTGTGAAAACTGTCACCAAAATTTTACATTTCCACTTAGTTTTGCGAAAAACTGCTTTTTTTGAGTATATTACAATCAACCCGGTTTTGGCCATTTTTTTGATGAAAATTTAGAGTGTATTTTTCGTCAAACTCAAGTTTACGGCTGGTGTAAAGTATGCCTGTCATAAAATGATCGATATTTTGTGTTTCAGCCAGCGAACTTTTGCCCCACACTAGATTCGAACTCTTGCCCCACCGGTGGGGCAAAAGTTCGAATAAGACAATCAATTTTGAAACTGTTATAACTAAAAATGGGTAAATATTTTGACACAAGTTTGTTCAGCAAGATTATAGCCAATATGTTGAAGGTTCACTGTTTGGTATTTGTTTTGTTTTAACTACTATTGTTTTCCTGGAAACTTTGATTATACCACTAAGGTCGAACTTTTGCCCCACCTTACTCTATTAAGATATTGAAGCGCAATAAAATTGTGATGTACTTAGAAAAATGTGATCTTCCGAACTAGCTACAAATCACTGTAAATATTTAATCACTAAACAGCCCAATTCTTTGAGAAATGTTGTGTGAAATCAGTTTGAACTTTTGGTAGGAATTTTCTAACGAGATCTTTATGAAAAACTGGAAAAATATTTTTTCAAACTATGTTTCAAAGGAATTTCCGCCCTTCCTTGATTTGAATCTAGATATCAGTGAAAACGGTTATAGATTAAAAATTGAATCAAACGATTTTTATATCAGATTTATTGCTTTCTGTCATTTGATCATTGGCCTTTGAATAATTAACCATTTATCAATGATTATTAATCAAAATAATGATTAAATGGCATCTCCCTAAGGCACCGTCCACAAATCATGTAATGCTCGATGGAGGAGGGGGTAGGCTCATGCGGTACGACTCAAACAAAATTTTGAAAATTTTCATACACAAAGCATTACAGATAGGGGAGGGCTTTCCCCGGGGTTCAAAAATTTTAAATATCTAGCCTAGCGCTTTGACGTACACAATGAATGAGTAATAAACATGAAAATGAATGGCTTTATTCATTATTGAAGAGAACAATTCAAATTAAAAAGTTTTAAGCATGATTTATTGTATATAATTATCAAATGTTGAATCAAGATTAACTTAACGCTCTGCTATATTCAGTGAATATCTGCAGGCGATGTTAGACTTCAAACATCAAACGTGAACAAAGACAGCGAGGAACTATTAAAAGAAATATCACCTACTAGGCAAAAAGGACTGATTTCCGATTTTCATACAAAGTATACAGAAATCTTATGAACGACTAAAAACCTAGCGCAAGGTCAAATTTTGGTGATCTGCCCCTATAAACAGAAATTCTTCATGTAGTATGGTACCACTCACATGCTTCCAACCGGGTCTTTGGATTCGGATCAAATACAACTAAGCAAATGCACCGTCGTATGTACATGGAGGAAACATTTAAGGGTCTTTTTTACTCTTATGGTAACGTCCTTGGATACAAAGCAAAGCCATTCTGTGCTTGGTTGAATTTGGAACTTCCTTGGGCATAAACTGTCATTGTTCTTGTCACACGATATAAGAAATGTAAAATTTATTTATACATTAGAAAGCAATGTGGAAAATTTGTTAAATTTTGTTCAATGATTGATTAATGATTGATTAAATGTTTGACTTATGATTAAGATTATGATTACTGAATAAAATTAGCGATCTTTATGATTATGATTAGTGATTAATGATTAAAACATAATATTGCAATGATTATGATTAGTGATTATTGATTAATTCTTGATTTTTTGTGATTAATGATTAACATTTTTGATTAATCATAATCATTAATCATTAATCATGATTAAATTTATGATTAATCATTAACGCTCTGCTTGTGCACTGCGGAATGTTGGCGTGAACGTGGCAGCTATCCAGGAAATACGCTGGTCCTAAACCGGGGCACGTGAATTCCGAGCGGTGGAGCCCAGCGCCAACACTTAATTCAAGTACTACATCTGCTACAGCGGCGGCGACGAGCAGAACGTGGAGTTGGCTTTATAGTGATTGGGAAGCAGATGAAGCGAGTTATTCCGTGGAAACCGGTAAGTAACCGAAATTGGTATTGAGAATGAAGGGTAAGTTCTTTAACTACAGCCTGATCAGCATATATGTATTATCGAATGATCATCCCGATGACATGAAGAAAAAAATCTATGAGAGCCTGTATAAGGCCTACGGAGAGTGTCCAAAACAAGATGTCAAGATAGTCATCAGCGATGCAAATGCATAGGTATATCAGGAAAGAAGACTTAATTCGACCTGCCATTGCACAGTGGTGCAGGAATCAGTTTTACGCGGAAAGATGCATTTTGCGCTTTAATATAAAAGATTAGACGAAAACGGTCTTTCACAAAGTTGTTTGTATTAGTAAGGCCCTTTGTTTAGTGTTATTGAAAATTAGGGTGGTCCACGTTTTCATAGAAAATGGTGTAACTAACTTTCTTGTTTGTAGAAATTATATTATACATGCTTCAGCAAAGTTGTAGACCATTCAGTTTCAAGCAACTTTACTTAAAAAAGTTTTTTTTTATCTCTTAAATTGACCGATTTAGAGCTTTTTCCCTGCGGTGACATAGGGTGGTCCGAGCAAAATTGGTTTTCTGGCTCTAGCGTTTTCAATTCTAATATCTCATCAAAGTAGTCTATGAAACACTTTTAGAGCTTTGAGAAATGCGTAATTTGGTGAATGAAGAAACTCGCTATCTTCTTCCGTTTGGGAGTTATTGTTGATTTTCTCTCAATAACATGCCTACTTTGATTGTGAATATCTCTGATTGGGGCAATCATAGAAAAATATCTTTTAACGGCATTCAAAAGACACAACAAAATTGTACATCATATCAAAAAATTACAGATTTGTTATTTTTGTAACTCTAATAAAATGCCTTGAAAAACAAATATTTTTTATCACAAAAACTTTAATAACTTTTGAAATAAAATAGATATCAACAATCTTTTTACATGAAAATTTGCGTTTTGTTAAGTTCTAAAAGTCCTAACCGTGGGCTGAGTATTTTCGGCATTTACCTCTGCGGCCGTTCAGAATGTGGTCGACTCATCTGCAAGCAACGATGTTGTGCTGCTATTTGGGAACTACAATCTTCCTCCAATGCAGTGGAACTTTGATGAAGATGTGAACAGTTACCTGCTTTTAAATGCAGCCAGCGATCAAGAGGTTGATTTTACTTTTAATCGATCTTGTCCTGCGGAATTGTACAGATGAATTCTATTTCAAACCGGAACAATCGAATTCTTGATTTGGCATTTACAAACTTCTCAGACATATCTGAAATACCGCAGATGGTCTTACCGCTCCTGCCAGTTGATGACCATCATCCACCGCTTGTTTTACAAATCGATGTTTGCTGCTCTGTGACCTGCCATGATGAACCAGAACCAGATATTTTCGATCTCGACGTTGCGACCTCGCCTTGCCCTATTCCATACTGTCCTCGGTTGATTGGAATCACCAGCTGCTTGGGCTAACCGTCAACGAAATTGTCGGCTGTTTGCTGCAAACTCGGTCATTGCTGAATACCAACATGGATTTCTACCTCATCGTTCAACAACTTCCAACCTGCTATGCTACACTAACATACTGTTTCGTGAGGTTGAGCAGCGAAATCAAATTGTTTCAATCTGTGTTATACCGTTGAAAAGCTGCGTCATATGGGGTTTCCAGAATGATTAACAGACTGGATTCTATCCTACCTCTCTGACAGAAAAGCTTACGTCAGGATCAACACTTCTCGATCCACTGCCTTCAGCATTCCTTCAGGGGTACCACTAGGCAGTGTGCTGGGACCACTAATTTTTGTGCTATACATCAATGACTTGTGCCGACGATTTTCGTCTGAAAACATATTGTTTGCTGATAATCTTAAAATGTTTCGTGTGATTAACTCCATACTCGACTGT
This sequence comes from Aedes aegypti, assembly GCF_002204515.2. Lineage (NCBI taxonomy): Eukaryota > Metazoa > Arthropoda > Insecta > Diptera > Culicidae > Aedes > Aedes aegypti. Next base: position 253,252,834 of record NC_035108.1, read on the forward strand.
GTTGCTGTACAAGACGACATTCATTCTCTTCTACGATGGTGTAATGAAAATGGTATGACACTCAACATCAACAAGTGTAAATTTATATCGTTTTGCTGCTGCCTTACCCCAATTCATTATGCTTACGGAATAACCGGAATTACTCTTGAGCGTGTCGAATCTATTCGAGAATTTAGAGTAATAATTGAGTTTCAAAGAGCATATTTCCACTGTTACTGCTAAGGCATTTTCTGTACTTGGATACATCCATATAAATTCATCGCAGATTACCGTCATAGAAAGCCTTATTCTGTGCCCTAGTGCGCAGTATTCCAGAATACGCTGTTCCTGTGTGGGCACCATATCACACGTCTCAAGTGATTCGGATAGAACGAATGCAAACAAATATACATCCGCTTCCCTCTTCGGCGCCTCCCTTGGAACGACTCAGTTAATTTACCGGATTATTCTTCCGGCTGTGAACTTATGTTCCTTGAACTGCTCTCAGCTAGAAGGCTTCAAAGACTTCTTGTACGCAATATTCTGACGGATATTATCGACGGCACTGATTTTCTTACAGCTGCAGCTATAGATCTTAGAAGTCCAGCTGAATGAATCATGTCGTTATGCTCCACGCATTGCCATCTCTATACACAGAACGAACTACGGATACAATAGACCTCTAACCTCTTGTTTAAGGAATTTTTACTCTGTTAGTGAAATCTTTGATTTTAATATGTCGAAGAGCTGTTTTAAGACTAGGATTACGAAAATATGTTAGTCATTTAGTCAGTACGATATTATTATCGAAGACGATTATACAATAAATATATAAATAATTGAAAGATATGCAGAGATTTTATGCAACGGCGCGCGACTACCGTATCAGTGCCCGGTGGCTGTCAGTACTTTAAACAGTTGTTGAACGGAGCGTAACGAGAAAAAGGGTAAACAGCTGTGAACCTACCGACCATAAGAGGGTTAAAAGGGCTGTCAGCTAGCTAGACTGGGAAGGACGAGATCCCGTTCGAGCTTCTCATGCACGGAAGTGAGCAGCTTTACCAATCGATCCACCGAGTACTTCTGAAAGAAATCGATCGATTGATTGTACGCCCAATCTACAAAAAAGGCACAGGCTGGAGTGCGCCAATTACAAAGGGATTACCCTGCTGAATTCGGCATACGAAATACTGTCACGCATCCTGTTTAACAGACTGTGATCACTCGGGGAGTTCTTCGTTGGCGAATACCAAGCTGGTGTTTTCGTGAGGGCTACACTGAAAACATCTCTTCGTATTTAATCCAAAATCCATTTCATTAAACAAGATTTCGAACATATAACGCTATTTTCATTCATTGTACGATTTATTTGTACTTGACAGAATTTCGCGATTCAGTGACTTCACGAAATAATCGTAAGATGTACGATATACAATTCTTAGATGTGCTCGTATGTTTTGTGTGTCTTTCACTCACGCTTCTCGTAGTGGATGAAAATTCTAGAATACTTTTTCAAACAATCGTAATTCAGATTCCACTCTGAACTAGTTCAACTTTTCGGTATAACATTGATATTTCGGAATCACGACGTAATCACGAATTATAACAAAACACTACTTGAGACAATCTTACACTGCACAGTGGTTCAGAAAGCAGATACACGCGTAAAGATGTAAAGAGCTTTGGAATGGAAACTGTCTTTTACAATGTTGTTTGTAGTAGTTAGACCATTTGTTCGGTGTTATTCAAAATTAGAGTGCTCCAAATTATTATAGAACTGAAGTGGCCAACTATCTTATTTGTAGAAGTTATGATATAAACGCTTCAGCAAAATTGTAGACCATTCAACAAAAAAAAACGTTCCAAATATGATTCCTTGTAACTTTTAAATTAGCCGATTTATAGCTTTTTTCCTACGTTCACACAATGTTATCCATAGAAAATTGGCTTCCTAACTCCAGCGTTTTCCATTCTAATATCTCATCAAAGTAGTCTACGAACAACTTTTAGAACTTTAAAAAATACGTAATTTCTAATACCGTCGTTGGGGGTGACAATGGGTCAAAAAGGGATATGTGCGATTTATTTTTTGAATAACTATCGCAATTGAACTCCAATAAACTTCAAATTTGGTGTGTATGTACTTTGTTGGTACATTAAAAACTGTTCAAAAAATTAGAAATAAATATTTATTCACAGCGGCACCCCAAGTGAATGAAAAATGACCCAATCACACCCCAATAACTTGTTTTTGAGAATATGATTTCAAAACCATTCACAACTGAAAAATATTGATAAAAACTATGCAAACAAGACAAAAAGATATCTAAGATGTTTCACAAGTATGATAAACCCACTTAAAAGAAAAATTATACAGAAAATTGAAGAGCTATGAGAAAAAATATGTAAACCCAACATTTATCGTCAAGTTTACATAAATTTTCTTGGTTTTTCCCTCAAATTGTCTTCAAAGTCTCATCCCCATTGCTATAAAGCCCATTCAGTTTCCCCAAAGGTGTACTGAAACAGTGATTATTTTAAACCTTCGCAAATAGTTAAACTTCGGTGCGACATTCCACGATCAATAAATTTCAGGCAGAAGTTGACGTCATAATCCCAGTATTTCAGCGATCCAACTCATTTGTACTTCCGTGAGATGTTTCTATTATATGAAAACACTGATAAATAATCAAATTTAGAAAAAAAACACCCTTTTGATAAAAATTTACGATGTTGCTGCGTACGAAACACAGTTGCTGGTTTGAGAAGTTGTCAAAATGCGTTGTATTATTATTCAATGCACGGAATACTCAAGTAGACTTGTTTGATGTTTCAGAAATGCTGTATATAGAAAGAATAAACACATCTTAATGAAAAAAAAACACCCGGCACCGTAAAATGTCAAAAAAATGGACTTGGAATTTCATTTACTATCGTTCTTGCTTGACCCAATGTCACCCCCATTTTCAATGTTTTAGACATCGTACTGAAAAAAATTATTTTTTTGTGGGAAAATCAAACAGATTCCGGAAAATACCTGTGATGTGTAATGAAAAGACTTTCAACATTCTACTAATACAACGATAGAGGCTAGAGTACATGCGTGATACTTTGTACAGGAGAAATTTAATGTTGTAAATTTTATCTAGTTTCAACATGCAAGTTTATTGATGTAGTAAACAAAAACTACTATTTCTAAAAATGTATATTGTTATGAATTATGTGTAATAATATGTTCCCTAACATATGAATTATTAATTTTAGTAATATCAACGTTATTACCTGAAATATTTCACAAAATATATTTTTCCGTTTTGACCCAATCTCACCCCCTAGACCCATTGTCACCCCCATCGACGGTCCGTAATATCTTTTCAGAGCTTTCGAAAGATAAAATGATTGCAATTAGAGATAACTTTCCGTTCAACACTCTAAAAAATAATGAAGTACAGGTGACGTAAATCCAATTGCATTTAATTTTTTACGACCTAATCCCAAATATAACTGAAATTTATGCTTCTATAGATATATTACAAAATCTCGATGTCTTATAACTTAATTTTACATTATCATGCTAAATGAACATCATGATTTTAAATACAGGTATACCTAGCTAATAAACTCTATAACACGACTTAGTTTTCAGTTTATGAGACCGTAAATTTACATGATCATCAAATTTATTGACAGCGTCATGCGAACAAGTCATCAAGCTTATTTTCAAAGATGGTGGGTGCTAATCGTCGTGAGTGGTTCATTTTCAAAAACAGATTTGGGTTTATTCTACGAGTGGCGTGAGGTGAGAATTGTCGGTCTCTTATAGCGAGATGACAATTCTCGACTCGAGTGAAGTGACTCTCCGTTTGATTTACACGACGAATCACTTCACTCGAGCTCGTCAATTCACACCTCAAACCACTCGTAGAATAAACTATTTCACCAATGTTCAACGTATAAAACATAGGAAAAAATATGTATGAAACAAAAAAACTTTATAAGTGATATTTTGTGATACGTGACGGTTAAAAAGTGTAAACAGTGAGAAATGTTTTGCAGGGTAAGGCGATGTTCGAGTAGATCGATGGGAATTGAAATTGCGAAATCTATTCGATAGGAACTAGTATGAATTGCATTGGATTTCTCATCGGAAATTTGTGTTCTAAGGAACTGTACTTAGTGATATATTGTTACTACACGGTATAAAATAAGCACCATGCTATCGATAGTTCTGCACTAGGATTTGCATTACTATTAAATCTTATTCTTTGATTTGAGAACAATAAGTCCCCCGAAGACACCTACCCGATTTGATGCAATTGCGCACTTTTATTAGCGTTTGCGCACTTGAAAAAACTTCTGCCATAGTCCAGTGGTGAAAGAAATGCGCAATATGACTTGCACATTCACCTGATTGCAAGACAGCGTACAATTCAGTGAAAAGAAGAAAGCTGTGGCAGCAACTGAAATTTAACTGATATATCAGCATAAAACCAAGTGTGTTTAAAGCAGCACCTTTGGGTGCCGCTGAAATCAAACGATACATTAGCTGAGATGTCAGCAAACGAACTTTAACCGAGATGTGCACAGCTGAGAACGGCATTCTGATTTAAGTGTGTGTGTCTGAACCAGTGTTGACCAGACTCATTTCCCCGAATTTCGAATTATGAAGCCATGAACTGTTATAACTGTGCGTTGTATTCCATGGAGGTGGTTGGGCTTGAGTGTTGCACATGGGATCCGACAGTTTCGATCTCGGTGGGCCGCAATTCAAGTTTCGGTGAAATGATTCGCACTCACTCACTCACTCATTTCATTTCACCGAAACTTGAATTGTGGCTCTCTGGGATCAAAATTGATCGATTTTTTGTGCAGTACTCAAGCTTAACCATCTGCCTTTCTATCTTAGGAGGATAGAGCATGGTTGTAGTAGTTCGTGGCTTCGCAGTTCGGAAAATGTTATTTTCGGGGAAATGAGTCTGAGCAACACTGGTCTGAACATAGTTTTCCGGCGAAACAAAATAAGCTGATACGTGGTACCTGGATGGTTCGAAATCAAGTGTTCGGATCGCAGACAGTGGTGATGTTAGACGGATTGAAGCAGGGAGACGCACTTCCGAATTATCTGTTCAACATTGCACTCGAGGGTGCTATTAGGAGATCTGGCGTGCAGAGAAACGGCACTTATATCACACGATCTCACATGCTTCTTGGCTTTGCCGACGATATCGACCTTATTGGAATCGATCGCAGATCAGTGGAGGAGGCCATTAATTTTATCAAAACAAAGTATATGGTTTTAGGTTGAGATAGAGGCATGCGTGGTGGTGTAGGTGCTGAGGTAGTGTTTGATGGGGATGTCTTAAAAGTTGTTGAAGAATTTGTTTAACTTGGAACACTTGAGACATGTGGCTTGGAGACTAAGTAACCAGCTTAGGTCCCGCAACTTGCAAACGGAAACAAAATTCACGCTGTATAAAACATTAATTCCTCTATACAAGCTGACAAACTTGATGCAATTTGACTGAAACAGTCAAATTTTGCATTTTCAACAGCCAATAACTCAAAAACTAGAAGTGCTATGACATGTTTGAAAACGGCAATGGGTTCAGCAACCCTTGATTCAGTAAATAGTGATATTTCGGTGCATGAGACAAAAACGTGTTCCGCTGTATATGCAGAAATTACCGAAAAATTGATGGAGCACATATATTGAAAACTAAACAGCAGTTTTTTTTATATAGATTGAGGCTCTTGAGATTTTGAGATGTGAAGTTATTTTCACTTTGTAAATGAATATTTGGTTGACATAAGTCGATTCAACTTAACTGCAATACTGTAACCTTTGAATATATTTTCAGCGGTTTATAAGAATTGAAGTAGCCTGTAGTTGGCCATTTAGGTAGGTATATTTTTGCTGTATGAAAATGATTTTTCAAATAGGTTGTCAAGTATTAAGTTAGTATGGAAAGTATTACATAACAATCATCAAACTTCAATATCACCGCTTCTGTGCTTCCAATAATGATTGGCCAGGTCAGGTTGTAATCTATTCAAGCCACCAAGAAGCGTTTAGACACATCATTATAAAAAGCCATAGATTCCTATCGGACAAATTTGAAAAGTCAATTCTAAATACCATCGCCTAATATCCGTGCCAATGGCTCCAATCCAATTGTGGCTTCCGTGTGGGTGCCCTAAGCTCTATGGCTCAATGCGATAAGCCTTTTTCGTCGAAACCGATTAACAAGCTATAAAAATGACTTCATTACAAGGTCCACCACTCATCCACTCACCCGAATGCGTAGGTCGTCATCGCTGTTGGGTCGTTCGGGATTTCATCGAACTTGCTACCAGACTCGACGTTGAATTCCATCACTTCACTATGATTAGTAGGAATTCAGAAATGGTCAAGAGTCTGGGGTCTTGATATAATATAAGGAAAAGTTCGTCTCCGGTAGGTAAGCATGCAGCAAGTATCAAATTATTGACACAACAAATCAATCACTTCGACCTCGGCTCGGTCTCTATTCACTGTCGTAATAACTCTGCTCGAATGTTTTGAATGGATCACTGTCGTAGAACAAACATCGGTGGAACAACAACATCATCGCCCACGAATGCCACACTTTTTAGAGCTACGCCAGTAGAGCATGCCACACATCAATCCGAGGAGGAACGCCAATAAAAACTGCTGCGGTTGCATAAACTGTTATGAGGTGTTACTCTTCCCGGTAGACACAAGTTGTTCTACTGGTAGTAGAAGAGTTCATTGGTTCATATCTCATTCAAGAAAAACACAACTGTGTGTTATTATTATTTATTACTGGTTGATGCATGATGGTGTATGACAAGTGTAATTACAATGGCACCATCTACATCATCGACATCACTGGGTCGCAACGTTGACAGTGCTATCGTTGCAACAGACTTTGGACATGTCTTCCACAAAGCAGAAGAAACGTCAACTGGTTGCATTTTTCATCTCACGGCTTAATCAGAAGGATGATACAAGGTGAATTCTGTTCTTTACACATAGTGCTAAATTGCTTTGGAAAATGTACGATGAAGTGTAATACATAACCGCAAAACCAAGGTAGAGGGTTCAAAATCAGCTGGTCGAGGTTTTTTTCGGGTTGGAAATTTTCTCGACTTTCAAAGCATAGAGTGTCTTTGTGCTTGCCACACGAAAAATAATCCACTTTTCGATAAATAACTTTGGATCGGTACATAAGAACTCTTAGCTAAACCTTTTTCTCAGTTGGGACGTAACACCAGAGGAAGAAGAATATTATGACCGCTACAGAGCAAGAGCAAGTAGTTTGAGAATACTATTGTTACCGTTGAGATACGCTAACTTTGTATATTATTTGTTAGGAATAGGTTTGTCAATTGGTTAGTATTTGTTAGTAGAGTTAATATTATATTGTGTAAATTTTTATTCTTGTGTTTGTTAAATGCTAGTAAACTATTAGCAAATTATGATTAAGAACAAAATTTGTTAACACACTGTCACCATACACTGAACAAGTCTAATACCGTTTTGATTCATATTACGGACACTTAAGGCCTCAGTGAAGTGTAACCCAGCATAGAGCATACAAAATAAATCATTCTGCATGATTCTTGAGCGTTATCGAGCGTCTGAAGCCCTTAACTTTTGAATGGTGGGTAAAGAATACGCTTCCGCAACTTGAATAATTTTAAATAAATCAAAATGCGTGGCCTTTTCATGATTCTTATTCCGGACGCTTCCCCACTTTTGTCTCATATTCCGGACACTTTGATTCTAATTCCGGACAGCTTGTGATAATCATTAATGGAACAGTCAAATCATCAATTGAATTCGTCAATCCACTAAACAGACATCTAAGGTAGTTGGGCATTAAAAAAGGTTCAAAGATGTATACGGAAAAAGCTTACTAAAACGAGCTTCGAAATTGAGACCTTTTGGGCGGCAAAAATTGAAACATTTCGTGTGAAATGTTTCCCATACAAAGTAGAGTGTCCGGAATTTGAAGCTGTCCGTAATATGAATCAAAACGGTACAACACACATAAGATTGAGCCAAAAAGGGGAAAACGGGTTGCCACAGTTAAACCCACATCAAAAAGGGAAAATAAAGGATGAAAGGGATAGAGGGAAAAGGGACAGGCATCTGGGTCGAACTGAGCCAAGAGCAAAGCCTATTCAATTTAGAACCTCGAGACAACCAGTTCGCAGATTTAACCGTATACCCGGTGTACTCAAATTAACCGTTGAAATTAAAGTTCGTTCAACAACTATACCCGAATCAGGTATGAACGAACCAACTATCAACGACAGTTATGAGTAAATCCTGTTACTCGGTTTAACCGTTGCCCGATTCCGTTCTCCCTCAGGACCCATTATTATAGGGTGATTCCGCCTGGTATGGACTACCCCCGGACCGTCGACTTCCGAGTGGTGTACTACAAGCTACCAAGAGCATCCAAGTGGCTCTAGAAGTCATACCAGAGACCCAGACCGTCGTTGAGAGCTCTCCGACACCCAGGACGTTTGGTGTACGCTCCAAGAATCCGAATTCTCTCCGCAGCCATCGCCCCGTCGATAATCGGTAGCGTCCGTGAGCTCGAAGAGCGTGCTGCTCACCCCAGAAACTCGTTAGTCATCAGGCCCACACCGAATTCAGCCCAGCAACCCCCAGGACAACCCTCACGTGCTCCACTTCTGGCCGGCCGCAACGTTCCACACTCCACACCCAGACACTACACACACCAGTAAGTTAAAAAAAAATATAAAGTTCAAAGCCAAGGAAGTGTGTTTTACTTGAGTTCTTGACCAGCTCCAACGTGTCGACGCTAAGAGTCTCACCCCTAAGGCAGGTCCTTCCGACCCGCCAGCCAACACTAAATAAAGGTTCTCCACTGGGCTCGGTCCTTAGTCAATCGTTTGCAGTACCTTAAGGTGAAACACCTCGGAGTCCAATGATGGCCGTTACATTGGCCGATTTGTATCCTTACTCACGTTTTAAAAGACGCTACACTGGAGAAGTAGTATGCTAACTTCCTTGTAAGAAAAATAATTCTGACATTTTGTAATTAAAACAAATCGAAGATGTGTTGCCTTAAATGTGTAATCAAATGCATGAAAAGTTCTTGAATTTTAGTCTACAGCTGCAAATCACTGTAGTTCTTCTGTATCTCTATTGGACGTTTAGAATTCATGGAGAAGATACTCGAAGTTATTTTATATTTTAGTGAACAGTGCCATATCCATAGAGTAGTGTTTGATCCTTCGACCTTGACGCTTGCCCTTGCAGTGGCGAGCGATGGGGGCAGGATCAAACATGTCGCGCGTCTGTAGTACAATAGTGAAAAAGTGCACGGTCCGTTAGTAATGTTTGATCTATTGATCGTGTCGCTTGCTCCTGCATGAGCGAGTGACGAACACTTGTACGGCGTACAATGCGATTATTGAATTATTTCGCGAATCCGGTTAGGCGTGATTATATCATGGATCGCATTACCAAACATTGGTAACTCTCAGATCTCTACCTTATCGCACAAACCCAATATCCTTTCCATGACAACTGTGAGATGCAGAGGTGATCTCAGTCTCTAGTAACAACGGTTGTCGAACTAACATTCCTTCCCTTCCCCGATGACCGTAAGAACGTGGCCGGCGCCGTTATTGCTTTATAAAATTTGAGCTCTCGATTTGTGCACATTGAGAATGGTAAGCTAATCCCAAGCCCCATTCATTTAATTTCTGTGCAACTTCGATTGTTCTTGTCAATCACGGAGTAGCAACTACGAATTGTACGGTCATTTACGCTTATGCTTATGAACAGTGCCATATCCATAATTCTCTGTTGATCTTTGTTTTTCTTAAGTGTAGTCTCTTTGATAACGGCCTGTCTTATTTTTTTTCGCTTCAGCCTTGAATCTTCAAATCTACACATGTTCAAATAGACCAAGGTTTCCCAACTGGTGATCCGTGGACCCCTAGGGGGCCGTGAAAAGTTCTCACAAAAGTTCTACAATTATTTTTATTAAAAAAAATCGAGGTAAAAAAATCTAGTGCACGACACTGAAGACGTCCTAACAGTTGAGGCAGTAGTGTAGCTAGGGTTTTTAGGGTACGGTACGGAGTTACATTTTGGGACCCTTCAAACATAATATTGGCTATTCAAGTATCGTATTATTTTTCTTTGCAAAAACTGAATGGGATTTTGAATAAATTCCATACGAATGTATGGTGCAGAATTGGTAGTATTTTTTTTGTTTATGACGGTTGTAGATAAGATTGTTGCGGCGTCGCATTGTTTGGTGGTGCCATTTTATGGAAGATTGTGTTTTGTTTAATTTGAAAGAACTAATTTTGATCTTGTAGGGCGCAGAACCACTTGGGCGCTTCCACTTTGGCATAAGCTGTTTTGTCGGCCGAATTGTCTGAAACTTTTCAATAAGAAGCGCTTCAATGCGACGCCATATTGTGACCAAGTAAGAGATCCGTAGCTTTTAAAAAACCTCACTGCTGAAGTGAATCAAAAGTGCCAAGAATAGGATCCGGCCCCTACAAATTTTCAGATATCGATGTTTTTTTTTCTATCTTTATTAACGAGATTTTTAGCCCTGGACTAGTTCATCTCTGGGCCAACGGCTTTACTTCCCTTCCGAAGGAAGTCGTCACTACTGAAATAGTGACTATCTCGGGAATGGGATTCGATTCCAGGTCCTCGACGTGAGAGGCGTGTGTTCTAACCCCTACACCAGGTCCGTCCGTCGATGTTTTACTGTAAGATGTATCAAATTTTCTAACATTTCAGTCTGAGACACAACAAAAATGTTCGATTATACGTCTGCCCCGAGAACTGTTCCATATTAACCTTTGCGGTACTAACATAGTTTTTGGCATACAATTTTTATCTTCGATCAGCTCTAATCTGATCAAATTTCAACTGATTTCAATTCTTTTAGCTTCATTCGATCGGGAATCTTTTCTAGTTTCGATGACCAGAATATGGTTTGCCTTGGTACCAGAGTACCGGAGTTATTCCGGATTCCTTTGGGGTAATAGATTATTTTGGATTGGTATTTTATTATTTTGCTTGCCAGTTCCATTATGTACACAGCTTAGAATCTGTTCTTTGTTCGAGAAAACGTGTTAAAACATTGAATATATATGTTAGAACATCGTAGATTACTCTGGCATCACCTGGTTACCTCACGGATTTGGTGCCCCGGGTAAGTGGTCACTTGTCGATCTGGAACAAACCCTGGTATGTGACCCATCAAATTTTATGAATTTTCAGCGCCAATTCATTGGTGATCATTTAAACAAACTTGAAACCAGCCGACCATGTCACGGATTTGGTGCCCCCGGGGAAGTGGCCACTTGTCAATCTGTCAGAATTTTCATGAAAGTCAATGAGCGACCTCTGGCGATTTTTCTTTGCGAAAGTAAGTATTCCCATAGTAAATCCCATACAAACTTTGAACGGCTGGCGCTAAAATATAGTTTCTCCGATCGAGCTGAAATTTTGCACAGTTGTTATGGAACCTAAATGCAATCCAAGAGTGGACTGGAGCGAGAATCATTATTTTGTCTCACACTAGTGTCCACTTTGCCTCGCTTCTTGATGATGACTACCAAATATAAGTTTTTTTTAATAATTATGGAACAACGTTTAACAAATGCTCATGTCCTCTAAAAACATACTGCAAATAATAAATAGTATTATATTTATGTCTTGCAAGTCAAAATAGACAAATTCCCTAGGGTGTCCAAACTGCCCCGTGTCCCCCTACTGACAGTTATTGGTCTAATCTTGGCTCGCAAAGACGCCTTCCAAGTTAACTGTAGTATTTATAGTCATTTTTCATTTACTCTGATTTAAGTTTAAACAAAAGTAGGAACAAACTGAAGTTAAATGAATTGCTTCGGATTTATATTACAGATTTAAAAACAAGTTCGGGATACATTTTTTACCAAATCAAACGATGGCTTATCCGATCATTACACATTATATAATTAACAGAAGTCTTCAATTAATGTGACACTACAATAGTGACTACTAATAAATTTGAATCTCTTGAGTTTAGATTTGGTCATAAATGATAACATTTGAATGATTATGGTACAACAATTAGTTAACATGCGTCGTATTATTCGATAGGGTTCATTGTATTTCTTTGAAATGATCTCATGAAAACTGTTATTTTTCCCAAATCGGCATTACGTCAGTCCTTCACTACACCTAGGTTAGCTAGTTTAAACTGTAGCTAATTAAGCCTATCAACCTAAAGAGAAATGAAAACCTAAAGACAAATCTTCTATATAAATAAAAATGGAAAGATGTTTGTATGTCACGAAATGGCTTGAGAACGGGTTAACGGATTTTGAAAATTCTTCCATAGTTATGTTCCTGAAGTGTTCCGACGTGTTTGTGTATATAAAAAGCAAAGGATATTTAACGGGAAAGTTGAAAAAAAACAGAAGTGAACGGAACTTCCATTTTGCACGGGGCGTTCCATGGCGTTTTTCAACAGCCTACTTGATGGCAAGACGAAGTTTGCCGGGACCACTAGTGAAAAATAATTATCCTATCTGGATTTCCTGAATACCGTGATGCATCAAAACCCGGACGGGACCAATATCCGGACACTCAGATAATAATCATGGATTTCACTGTTATTTTATTTTAATATAATGATAAAATGAGTTATTTGGGTATCCAATTCCCTTTAAAATCAATCTAGTAATCCTTGTAATAAAACAGAAAATAATAAAAATGACAAGCTTGTCGCCATCAGCGGTCGTTGTTCATCAATCCACAAATCCATATCAGAATCAGTAGCTAACGTGTGATCAAACTTTAAACATTAAAATATAAGAAAAATGTGTTCTTTTACGTTGATATTGTGCTCTACTTTATACATCGCAGTAAAAGGCTTCAAGGATGTCAGAAAAATTACAAACTTGTGTTATTTTATGTGAATAAATGGCTGTCCGGGAGTTAGAACCACTGTTTTCAATTCCGGACGAATAGTGATTACACTCTATGTTTTTGAGAAGAAACTGTGTTCTAACTTAAAACAGAGAAGAAACATAAATGCATATTACATAAGGTATAAATAGTGCACAAAAAGTGGAATAAAGTGCAGTATCTGTGGATTTTCCTTGTATTACTACAAGGCAGTCGAAGTCATATAGCAAATCAGATTCAGATAATTAAAATCAAGTTTAGCGAAGTGGTTTGCGCTTTATTTTTATTTTATCGAGATAGAAATTACAAGATAGAGGTTAAATAAGCATGAATTTGCAGGGTTTTGATCAATATATACTACAAATTCCTTGTAAATGTGCTAATAATACAAATGTCTGGATTTCGATTCCAGCGTGTCCGGTTATTGAACCCATGATTAAACACCTGTCCGGATTGAAAAACACTACGAACAATTTAAATTCAACGGTTTTGGTAAATAAATCGTAATAAACACTACAAAATATGCTACATTAATCAAACTTAGATCTCGATTTGTTAGTTTCGAAGCAAAATTTTTGAAAAACTGAACTAGAGCATGTTTAAAATAGTGTTTGAGTATATGGCTCGTCTTAAGCGTCCGAGTATTGATGCATCACGGTACAAATGTGATAATTTCTGACATAAACACATATTCGACAGTGAATCTCAACCATAAAGCTTGCTTCGATTGACCTATAAATAAATTAGAGCGTAGGCAATAAACGAGGGGGTGATCCAAAATGTATGGAAAACTAGCGTAAAAAAGCTGGGTAACATTAAGGTGCAAGAAAAAATAGCTCAAAAGTCAGAACTGAAGAAGCAGTTTTCTCCTTTTAAAATAATAAATTGATAAAAATAAGAACACACAGCCTTTTTATTTGGCAAATAAAAGAGCTGTATGTTTTTATTTCCTTCGATTTGTCTATTTAAAAAGAGAAAACTGCTTTTTCAGTTTTGACTTTTGCACCATTTTTACTTGGGCCTTAAACCATAGCAAATGTGATCCAAGAGATCATCAAGGTAGCCATGAAAACCAACTTTTACTATGGTTCTCTAACTCTATATCGAGATACCGAATATCGAATAACTTTACCATCTTAGGGTAAAAAAGCTCATAATTAGAAAATTTAGAGAAATTTGATTACATTACCGAAGTTCTTTGACTGAAATGGATTAAACAAAACTATTTCTAAGTTGATGTGATCTCCATTAATAACCCCAACACAATTTTACTCAACGATGTTTGTTGGTCATCAACAATGTGATAATAAAAACATCATTTACATTGAAGAACTCCTGCTGACGATGGTTAATTTTCTATAAAACAAAAAAAAAACCTTTTTTGTTCTCTACACTATCTGATTCCGACAAAAGCGTGTTGCAAAAGCACTTATTTTGTTTTAAAAAGTGTTGCAAAAGCACTTATTAAAACAAAATGTCATATAAGCGTTTTAGTTACATGTTTTCTGTTTCTATTGCTAGTGATCTGCCTAATTACACTCCATGTTTTGATTATTTCTTCCACCTTATACCCCGTTATTTGTTCCAGAAACGCAAACCTCCCAGCCTTAGTCGAACACAATCCACAATAAACCCCGTACAAAGATGGAAGATAATTCTAAATCCCACCGCACCATATGCGTAAAAAACGAACGGTCATCAAAGGTATACTTTCTGCACTGTTGGACGGTTCAAATGAAATACACAAAACAGCAAGCAACAGCACGAAGAATCCCACATTTCCTTTTCCGCTCGTCAATTAAAACATTCAGTGCCAGTGGCCGTACGAGCTTGATCGTTGATTACCCATTGCCACTTGGAAATCACGAAACGATGGCAAAAATAGAACCCAAACAAATAACTATCGAAACTTGCTATTATAATTCTGCACTGGCTTGGACAAGCTGCCAAGGCATAATTTTTCCCCTGATCAAACTAGCGAAATATTGTCAGTACGTTGAGGTTTAGTTGCTCGTTCATCCGGTTCGTCTATGATCTATGGGAGCCGCCCGGAGACGAGTTGACTATTATGACCTGCTCAACATTTCGGTCACGTGCCGTTTTTCCATATAGGTAGGAAGTGATTGTTGTGGGTTCCGTTTTTGGATGGGTGGGTGGGAACAATAATGACATTCTAGAGGCCCAATGGCCAACAAAAGGCGCAATGCGTTGACGTGAAGAACACAATTGAAAATTTGTTTATGTACATTCCTAATTAACTTCCTCCTTTTACGGAACTGTGGGAACAGTTCATGAAGCCTGAACAGAATTTGAAGTAAAAATTTCACCGTAGCAAAAATAAACTTGCATGAATATCGCATCAAGTGGCATCACGGTAATCGTTTTTAGCTTTTATATTCTATGAGAACGTCCTCAATAATGCGTGTTAAACAACACCACTAAACTCATTTAAACTAAACATTTGATGGAGGAATTATTTCTCGGAATGTTCTCTGCTGACCGAATACCATTTGGCGGAATATACCCTTGGAATGAAAAACAATCACTCATTCGAGATTATTACTCCTAAAAACGTTGAGGCGATTTTCTTGTACTCTATAAATTTGTGTTAATAGATCTCATTATTAGCTACTATGAGCAATTCTCGCTGAAACCAGGCCACCATCGGCACACATCGTTAGAATTCCGATTTCATGTCACTGATCACTGGTATTTGTTAAAACTAAAGGGTGGTCGTTTCGGTTTTCTCAAATTGGTGGACCCCTCGTACGCCAGCTAGCTAAACAATTTGCGAAAATCTTAATTAATATTAATCTTTTGATAAATCATAGGTATTTCTTCACGTTATATGTCTCATATTTCCCTACAAACACATAGCAAACTTAGTGTCATCGTATGGAGGAAGGATGTAACTTTTATTTGAAGCTAAAAAAAATGTTGACGGCCTTTGAAAACCACTGATTGTCTGATAATATCCCATATTTGAAACTTTTTGGGAAAAAATATCATATAGGGAAAGTGTACCAGTTATGGCCATAGTGGTTCCCTATTTGGCCCTATTTTGATAACTTTCACATTTCAAACTTTTTTGAATGTTTTAACATCAAGATATATCCTAAATGTAACTACTACAACACACAAACATTTTCAAAATTTGAAGACATTAAGGTAATCACGTGTGGTGAAATAGGGAACCACTATGTCCATAACTGGTACACCTACCCTAATATACTTTTTAAAAGCAATATATTTTATAAAGTTTTGATTTTTTTTTCGAAAAAAAAAGATCCTTGGAGAATGGGCGTTTAAAATCTTCTCTTGGATATTCACATTGTTGTAACCAAACAGGTACAATTTTCATTACTAAACGAGTCATTCAAAGAGGTTAGTTTTGCATTCATGATTTCATGCACTTTAGCCAATTTTCTGAACCAATTTCATTTAGATTTAGATGCTCAGTTCAATCACTGTTGGTGGCCTTCAATACTTCCTTCAAGAAAGGATGTACTACGCTCCGCTCGTGATTGGTACCACATTGAGTCGTTACAATTTTCCAACAAACAAAATTCAACAGTGTAACTCAATTCCAGAGCTGTTGTTCATTCCCCTGCACTATGGCTGACATACCCGCATGTGTTCCATCATTTTCCTTCGATGGCAAAAAGGGTAGAAAAGAACAACATGTGTCAATGAACCAAACTGTTTTGTTGGAATTTTGGGGCCACATATGCTTAATTTGTTGACATGATTGATTGGTTTGTAACGAGACGGTGAAAGATTTGTGTGTATTAAGATTTTTTCCAAGTTATTCATGCAACTTTCGTTTCGGTACAAAGACTGTACAATTTTGAGGGGCAACTCACTTAAGATGACAGTGAACGATGACAAAATTTTATTAAAGATCATCCAGTGAAACTCGAGATCGTGCGCCATAAGGGAGTAAGATATTAATATACGCCGATAAATGATGTACACGCGCTTCAATTGCGTTTCATAAATTATCAAATTTTAATAGCAGGGAGTAATAAGCGATCGTCACTTGATCGGCACGCGTCCATAGTGGCCTATTCTTCTACGCCAGCTTACCACTTCCGAGACACGTGCGGTTGGCTCATGTTGTTGTCGATGCGGATGGTGTACTTCCAGCAGTGTCTTAGAAATTACCTTCCGTGAAGTTGGTTCTGAAATTTAATCATTCGCCATCAAAGGCCTATGTGGTGGACGTGTCGTGTTGTGGATAATGAGCCACCCAGCCAAGTGAGAACACATCCGGTTAGTTCCATCATCGTTACGGTTTATGTAAAATCGTTGTTGTCTTGGTTATGATGCAGAGGCAAGAATATAAATACATGTTTACTTCCTCGGTAAAATAAATTTAGCTAGAGAAGTAATCATAATAACCTAAAACATTGTACTTAGTAAAAATATTTAGCTAAAATCCAAATCATGCATGTATATATATTTGACAAGCCTCGGAAGAACTAACATCCAAGGGTGGAAAAAAATCACCTCTAGCGACTAAGCATGATTTGAACAGCTCACTACGCGCGCAGACTAATGATATATGGAGCATCCGATGCACTGTTTGTCGGGGGACAAACCGTTTGTCCGATCTTGTAACATGTTGCGATTAACAAGAATCATAATGCGTTCGCGGCATAATTTTCCGCCAAAACCATGCCCGATTGATTTTCTGATCAGAAATGGCATGTCAGAAGACAGATTGCGGAATAAAAGCTTTAAAATCTTCGAAAAGTTATGACTTAGGTTTGCGAACAATTGATCGTTAGCACACATGCCGAGCGATTAATTTTTCAGGGAGCGTAGTTTTTTGTTAGGCCTTGACGACTAATGGTTTATCGTTGTTGCTATGCTCGCATGATAAAGAACAACAGCGATGCATTATTTATTTTGTCATGATCACTATATTTCCATCCTTGCTAACATCCCAATTGCAGAAAAATCAATCACATATCTAGAGCACAAAGAAACCTCACGCATACCTGGAACTACGATGACATTGTGATCGAACTTGAATGAATCTAAAGTTTTCCTTTGCAGGGTTTCAGTTTGTGGTACAACTTTTCAGAAAATCCTTGGCTATTGTACCGTGATGAATCAAAATCTGGACGGTACCAATATCCGGACACTCTGAACATTTCAATTAATTAAATTGTGAATTTGAATAATAATGTGGCTTTAATGATTCCCATCTGAGCTTTGTAACATTACTCATGATTTTACCACAAATTTTCATCTAGTAGCCATTGTTGGAAAATTAATAAAAATAAAAACAAAATTGCAACCCCAGTTTGACACCATTCGTTTGCAGTGCATTTTTCGTGATTCAAGTCAACCAGCAAAACAAAAGTGATCAAATTGAAGATAATTGATTTCAATAACGATGAATGTAACTTGTGGTGAACTTTAGTTTGTATTTGAACATGTTAAATTAATTATTGGAACATTTCAAAGCTGTAAAAACCAGAGTAAAAGAACTTTTTTACTTAAGATAAGTGCTGTCCGGATTTGTGAACCATGGATTTGAAATCCGGACGCTACCCGTTCAACTTATAGTTTGCATCAATGAAAGCCTATTTCTTAATAAAAATGTGACAAAACCTGGAAGAAATGCTAGAAAAAGTGAATGGTCGTGCGCTAAATTAAATTGTAGTGGTAAAATTGATTTTTTAATAATGATTGTTTCAGATTATTGGCGTTTGACTACAACCAAAATATGTAAGTAACCGAACCACAAAATATTCTTAAAAATTCATTATTAAAAGCATTATTATTAGCTTCCCAGTATTCAAAATCAAACTTTATAATATAATAACCAATTTTAAATGTAATTTTCTTAATTTTACTTGAATACAGCTTGCTAAAGTGCGGGTGTCCGGAAATTGATTCAAAAATGTCCGGCTTTTTGATTCACGTGTCCGGATTTAAAACCAAGACATGTGTAATTGAAATCAATATTTTTATATTTTACTCGTTATTTTAACAAGAAAACTAGTTATCTTCATCAAGATAAAAGTAAAAACGATTCGTGCCACGGTAGTACATTTATCAAATTTGACGCAAATATATAGATATTAGTATTAGAACATATTGAACTGCTTAAGCGTCCGGGTATTGATGCATCACGGTATCGGTGAAAGCTAGAAAAAGTTTTAATGTTATGCAGTCAACTTTCTCTTACTCGTTTCGTAACTCGATATCGAATTGAAGAACCATAGTCAAAGTTGGTTTTCATAGCTAACTCGATGATGCCTTGATCTCCCTAACTCGATGGTTCCTTCAATATCGAGTTATGGAGTTTTGATATGTAAAGGGCTTCCCTTCAATCATACTAGCTAAAACAACAGCTAAGGGTTGCTGAATCCATTGCCGTTTTCAAAAATATCATAGCATGTCTAGTTTTTGAGATGTTAGCTGCTAAAAATGAAAAATTAGGCTATTTTGGCCAACTTGCATGCAAGTTTGCTAGCTTGTATGGCATTTTATTTGCTTAATTTGCCACAGAATTCAAACTTCATGTGCTAAACACTACTTATCAACAAAGTTCATAATTCTTTAAATGCTCAAAAGTTATTTTTTGGTGATTTAGAAAAGTATTGTATTTTGCCATATAAGAGAATCGATGAATTCGATCGATAAATCAAAAATCGATGAGACTGCAAGCACGTTGAAAAAATCGATTGAATCTAAATTTAATCGTGCAATTTAAACCAAATTATATCTGAAATGAAGGTTAAAGTCCAATTTTGTATGCTTAGTGGATTGGATCATTAAAAAGTTTGATAAATAATACTTCAAATTTAATATAAACATCAAGAAAACCAGTGTTTTATACAACTTCGGTGACCTGTAAAATTGTGACGTGCTGGAACATTTCTGAGAACGGCATTAGATTCAGCAACCTGAAATCTACTAGAGACACATAATTTGATCCTTGAGACACGCAAAAATGTCATTTTTGTTACGCTGTGTTATTACTTAGCTCATAAACTGGATTCGTCCACTGCCTTGCTTATATGCTAATTTGAAGCTGAGGAGAACTTTAGTAAAATCAAATTTAAAAGCACAATTAAAAGAGTATATATTTATGCCATCAAACAATTTAAATCCAATGCAGATTTCATGCAGTGTATGAAATTTTGAAGCAGTATGTATTAGAGTGGGTCAAAATATCGTTTTTGCTCCACACCGCTAATTCGATTCTACACTACCCGACATAAATCACCCTGAAAAGTTTAGCATCACTTCAAAACAGGAACATTCATGATGCTATATCTTGAGATGCTGATGTTCTGTAATGGTGCCACGGTCTTCAAAGTTGTTCAGCAGATCAAGGACATTCGGACAGAAAATAGTTTGGTTCGCAATTTATCGCTACGTGGCGCTAATGAGCATGCAACATTGACCATTTTAAGCAAATTCTATCTTGTATATATGCGATAGAAAGTTCAAGTCTTCGGAAAAGTTGTTCTGAAAGTCATGGACATCCGAAAAACAAGCCGTTTGATTCTAAATTTTGCCGTTAGGTAGCACTAATAAGCATATTTAATCAAACAAATTCTATCTTGATAGCCAGATGAAAATGAAAGCTCGAGTCTTTGGAAAAGTTGTTTAGAAGTCAAGGGCTTCCGGAAAACAGATTGATTTATATATTTTTAACAAGTTTTGTCCCATAATTTTGATAAGGAAGAATGTTCAAGTTTTTGGCAAGGTAATTCAAAAGACAAACAGTTTAGCTCGTAATTTAGTCACTAGGTGGCGGTATTGAACATGTTGAATGAAGAATTTTAAGCTAAATAGTTCTGTATGAAATAGCAAGTTCGAGTCTTCTACAAAGTTGACAACCAATTAAATCCGGGCGTCACTGACGTTACTAAGTTTCGAGGTTGCCAAGAAAGGCGGATTCCATCCAGAATGAGTCGAAAAAAATAAAAATCGTGCTCGATAGTCTTCGATTTGGATTACATTTTGCACATGTTTTTGGTATGATATAATAAGTGTTTTCCATAGAAAAATCGATCTTTTTGATTCGGGAATAACTTTCGAAAATGGCCTATAAATTTTTGCATGCAACTTATTTCAAAAATTCTAACTTCGAAACTGTTGATTTTAGAGAAAAATGTTGTAGTGCAGCGTTTGAATTAAAAGAAAACAATATTTTATTTATTTTCATCAAAAAAACAACTAAAATTAATTAATTTAACACAAAAACCTCATTTTTGATATTTTTAAATTGTTACGATAGAATCTTGATAGTAAACAGATGTTTGGGAAATTTTGAATAAAAAAGTTTTTCTATGAACAACTTTTGGCCGATTCGCAAAGTTTTGATTTTTTATCTAAATTAATACATTCTGATGATACAATAAGAATCTTGAAATTATTTCAATTCCATAATGATTATATGGATAATTTCTCTAGAAGTATCCATTTTCGAATTATATCGAGTTTAATGCAAAATATATTATTTAAATATTAAAATAAGCCAGTTTCATTAGTTATTCACTGGGTGCCGCGGACAGACTCAATACACTGAGAAAAATCTACACGTCAAGGTCGTGTGTTTAGATTTGCGCAAAGAGGAAAACCACATGACTTGAGTGTGGTAGCCATATGGATTTCGTAATTGACTTCACGGTATAATAACATGTGTATCAACATTAGGTTGTCATGTGAAACAAACATGAATGTCTAAATATTAAATCATGAAAACCAACTTTGCTTATTGAATTCGAAATGTAGTGGCTTTAGATAGTTATGTGTGATAGAACATGAATGTCATGAGACTGAAAGAAGAAATTTGGTAGAAGAATTCTTGCTCCCCAAAATATGGATTCGAGGCTCCTCTGCTTGTCGCAAGCTCACTTGAATGTTTTTTTTTTTCAAGCAAGTTAGTCAGCAACAAGCGTGGCGCCGCAAATCCATATTTTGGGAAGCCCGCGATTAGCATATTTCATTTTATTCGAAGCTGAAAGCAAGGAAAATCTGTTAGTGAAATTCGATTCTCTAACACCATACATTATATCCAATGCTGGAAGTAATGCATTTCATTTATAGAAAATTAGAATGAACTCATCATCTTCAGGGGACGGACCTGGTGTAGTGGTTAGAACACTCGCCTCTCACGCCGAGGACCTGGGATCGAATCCCATCCCCGACATAGTCACTTATGACGTAAAAAGTTATAGTGACGACTTCCTTCGGAAGGGAAGTAAAGCCGTTGGTCCCGAGATGAACTAGCCCAGGGCTAAAAATCTCGTTAATAAAGTCAAACCAAACCAACCAATCATCATCTTCACTCGGATATCTTCACTAATTGAAAGAAAAACGAATCCGCAATTTTTCCTCTAACACTTTCAGCTTCAGAATTTGCTTCTTCTTTTTGGAACATGATGATGACTGTCGTTCGACACGAGGTCCGACCGCAATTTAGTTCACTATGGGTTGATCACTAACAATTTAGAAATTTGGAACACGGAAATCGACAGCAAGCTCATCGATTTCAAATCGACCAACTTGAACATGATGAGCATGACACAAGATAACCGTAAATTAAACAGACTGAATCCATGTTGGATGACGATATATGCACCCATAGGTTGACACACACGAATTTGAAATGGAAAGCTTCAGGAACTTATGTGGAAAATTATGGAATTCATGTTGTCGGTTGATGAATCGGTCCATGAAGCAAAACTAAAGAATTGAATGTGTAACACACACGAAGTTTGTAAGAAAATCACAACAAATCGATATAGACGTTCATAAATCGATCCATAATTTTAAGCACACGGATCAAACGTGTGGATTTTTCTCAGTGTATGCTTGTCAAGCGGGAGCCTGATTGCCGGAGCCAAACATTTGAAATTGAGGTTATGTTTGTTTTAAATGAATTACTAAAGAGAGCTAAGGAGTATTGCATTCTATCCAAAATTAAACCCAAAAAAGTTTGCATTTATGGTCTAATTGAATTGATATGGTCTAAAAAATTGATTTGTCTTTATAATTCATGTTTATCACGTTCGGCACCATGCTTCGGCTGTCGAATTTTGAATTGCGTGTTTTTATCGAATTGAAATGCTCCAAAGATTCATGTTCAATGGTATCAATCCTCCGTACAAAAGAAGACGAGCATAAACTGTGATTCAATGTCTTCGTTTTTGTCTAGTCATTAGCACAATGTTTTAGCCACTTTGAGCGGAGAATAAAATCCGTCGAGAAACGATAAAAACTCACACTATCCTTTCTGTTGTTCCTTCGACAACCTTTAACCGAGCATCGTATTGTAACCAACAAGTTAATTACGGGGAAAAACAGAATAGATAGATAATAATCATCTTCCCGAAAGTTTTCATATGATCATATCCATATTTCATATGAAGCCGATAGAGTCCAAATGTAAACAAACTTTGAGAAAGTCATGGATGTTTGAACACATTCAAGCTCTTCAAAGAGAGATCGGAGAGCAAAATTTTGAGAGAGAGAACCTTGAATGACGTTTGAGGGACGATTACGACAAACACAATTCGTCACAAGAAACATATTTCAAGATTTGCTTGAAAATATGAGGCAGTTCAGTTCGCAGCACCCAGGTTATTCACGATTTTCCATCAAGGAAAATAAGTAGGGTAATTTGCCCATCATTGCGGTATTCCCTGTTATTGCGGTTTAAGAATTAAACCCTCATTATGAATCGAAAACTCTATTTTCTATGGATATTATCAATGATGATGAAAGCTTATAGTATTCCCAAGCTGTACCAGATAAATGCTTTAAGAGTTAAATGATTTTGATCGTTGAAGGAACAGTTTTAAATGAGGCATTGAGAAAAGCCTATATTTTTAACCAGGGAAAGTGTACCAGTTATGGCCATAGTGGTTCCCTATTTGGCCATATGTGAAATGTCGATGACTTTCACATTTTTAAACTTTTTGAATGTTTTAACATCAAGTTATATCCTATTTCTTACTGCTAAAACACACAAAACTTTTCAAAATATGGAGACATTCAAGTTATCACGTATGGCGAAATAGGGAACCACTATGGCCATAACTGGTACACCTACCCCAGTTCCTGTATCTGCGGACGGGTTTTCATAAGCGTGAATTGTCAAGCTTAGAACCAAAACAATTATATGCAGCGTGTATATCAGTTCAGTATGAATGTAGTTACATGATAGATATTGAATTTTGAATAAAAGTTCTATATTGTTGAGAAAAAACATAAACCGCAATAATAGGACAATGAAAAATGCTTTTTGCCTATTATTGCGGTATCAATAAATCACATTCAAAAATTCGATATTTCAATAGTCATTTTAAATGTAATTGCTGGAAACATTAATAATATTATTAGTATACTTTTATGTGACATAATTTTGAGTCATTCATACATTTATTTAGTCAAACAAAAGATTTTACCCATTAGTTGCTCTTATTTACACATATATTACAAATAAATACAATGTTTTACCGAAAAACCACGTAAACTGATTGAAAATCAGAACACATGCCAAAAATATATTGAAAAAACTAAGATACAAGATGATCGCAAGAAATTAATCCTTCAAAATTGCATTGAATTGGTGGAAGCTAGTGGAAAATATTTTTAAAAGCACCAAAATTGTAGGTTATACTTATGTCAACAAATTCATTTCTTATATAGAGACTAGTGGTCTCAGATGGAAGAACCTTGTCTATTTACATTAACATTGTTCAGCTACGATGCGAAAGGAGACGAAACCGGCAGAAAATGATTCGATTTTTGATTTGTTTTCGAATCGTCACATAAAGTAATGAATTAGTTTTCTTTAAAGATATGTCCAAAGTCACACAAACTAACAGAACCGTGCAGTGTCATTAACATGGAGGGAGCATAATTTCAATGCTCAAACATTGTGTGGCATTGAATGTATACTGAATGTAATAAAATGTATGATATTTGGTATATGTACCGCAATAATAGGACGGCACTACCGAGATAATAGGACAGAGGAAAAGCTTCAGATTTATGTTAAAAAAATGTATGTTTGATTTCAAAATTTACTTTTTTTATTCACTATACTCCAGACCAAGGATATTTTTAACACTTCACATTGCAAAATACTACAATATTTAGGTTTTGGACATTGCAATACGATTTTAATTTCAACACCGTGCTTAAGTCCTCCATAATAGGACGAATACCCTAAGTAGAAAGAAATTAGTTCTTTACTCTCGAAATCGTTTTATCATTGATGGAGAATATTATTAATATATTTTAAAATTTAAATAACATTTCTTTCATTAAACTCGTTATAGTTCGAAAATGGCTACTTCTAGTGAAATTATTTATATAATCATTATGGTTCAGAATCATTTCAAGATTCTTTTTGTATCATCAAAATCGGCCAAAAGTGTTCTTCGCATATCATAAAGATCTCGAGATATAGCAATGTAAATGTATCTATTTTGAGGTGATGCTAAACTTTTTAGGGGGTGATTCAATCTCGAACTATGTATGTCCTTCCAAAATTTGAGCTCATTCCGATGAAAACTGAGACTGCCCTTTAAAGTGTGTATGGGAATTACTATAGGGAAAGCAGACAATTCATTCAAAATAGTTTTGAACTTTAGGTTGGAAACTTTACTTTAGTTAAATCGTTATTACTTTTCAACTCTTGATTGTAAAAATTATTCAAAAATATGTGTTAAAATTCAAGTTATTCAACTGAGATCTAGCTTACCAAAGTAAGTCATTTTGTATTTGTGGAAAATCGAAAAGGTTGCAAAAGCTTACTAAATGAACAGATAGTAGAGTTCTTGTTACTAAGGTTACTGTGAAAATCCGATTTCTGTAAATAAAGTAGGGGAAAAGCACGAATTTTCGACCTACTTTCTATGAAAATCCGAAAATTGGCACAGAATTCTTGTACCTAGGTCGAAAATAAGTGCTTTTCCCCTAGGTCATTGTTTTCTAGGAAGGTATGAATCTGAGATTTAATGATTTTTTTGGACAACGAACTCAAAATACTAATCGGTCTTGTAATCGGTCGTGAATCAGCACTACCAGTCTTTTTTGGAATAGGAAAAACTTTAGCCATTTTGCAAGCATTAGGACACTTCGATGATATACGGTACTGACTCTATGACACTACCCCGAACGCCACTACCCCGAATGCCGTTACCCCGAGCGCCATTACCCCGAAAGCCATTAACCCGAATGGGTCATTACCTCGAACGCCACTACCCCGAATCCCGAGCAGAAGAAAATAACTAATGAATACCAAATTGAGGTGTTCCATACCAGATAATTTCCAATACTTACAACCTGAATGAGGTATGAATGAGCCCTGCATAAGAGGTAAAATACCTCAAATAATACCTTCTGCATATTCTACAAATACCAAGCTGATACTTAGATCAGGTATTGTAATACCTAAATAATACTTGATGGATTTTCATATAAAAGTGAAATTTTTGAATACTAGTTCAATACCTCCAGCAGTCCTCAATAGCTGTCGAATACCAAAATGAAGTATTTTTAATTGTTTTAAACATTTTTTTCAAATACCATTATAATACCAAAATGAGGTATTGATAACTGAACAATACCTAATTCTGGTATGATACCAAAATATGGTATGCATAAGTTATTGGTGAGTTATTCTTTCCTCCTCGGGATGGGTCACTACCCCGAACGCCATTATCCCGAATGCATAACATTTTGAGACTAATTCTAACTAGAGGGTGGGGACATAATTATGATAATGATGCCTTATGATTATTAAACATGTTTGGCTTAACAATGTATATTTCAAATATTAGAAGATAAAATGGCTAGATTTTCAGCAAATAATTTTACATACTAAGAGCCTTATTTTATAAGTCGAGTCGATCAAAAACGACTCGACTGGAGTCACTGTCGACCAAATATTATGCTCGACTTGGCTCTATCACTCGAGTTTATCGACAGTTGTCACTCTACGTGACTGGATTTCTATGGGAGTCGACGGGTGACTTCTGAAATATGCATGCTTACTTTGATCGACAATGACTACAGACGAGGCACGTGAATTAGCTCGAATTACAAAATAGACCCCTAAGTTACGTTTGAATTTGTCCTCTAATTTTAATGAGATTCACACAGCCACACTGCAATGCTCTGAAGAACAGCCTATTTCGAAAAGAAGGATGAATTTATTTTGAAAAGGATAGCTATAATATGTACAAAATTAGGATGTAATAAAGTCTTGTTTTGACGCTACTACCCACTTCCTTCAGTCATTTTTTTTAGATTTCGATCTACTAGCATCAAGATCTTCTAAAAGATTTAGTTTCAAAAACGATGGTAATAGAAGATCACCCTGATATTATCGCTGCAAGTGATGTTCTATGCAACCCGCTTAAAGACCAATGTAATAGACAATCGTTTCACTGTAGCATAGAAACGCTAATACAATTGTACATGTTAGAAAAACGGAACCCTCTAATCGCCGCTACAGTAAATATTTTCGTTGGTCTAAGGATTCAACTGATTTACTTTAAGATAACCACAACATAGTTGTGTTTGATTCAAGACAATAAAGAAATGGTGATGGCAGTTCCATAAGAGATCTGACTGTTTTACTGCAAGAAGATAAAAGAAGGGAGAATTTTTGATGAGAATTATAGCAGTATTAACTTCAATGAATGCCTCAAGGATATCCTGCTTTAAAAAAATAGCTGTTCCATATGAAAATATTAGTAACTAAATCATCCAACGAAGAACAGCCTATTTCAGTAAATAGGGCAAATTTTTGGTAAAATGCTTACAGCTTTGACGTGACGTGACGTGAATAACCATTGTAACAACGTGATGCTATCACACAACCTTTATTCATAAGAAAGATTGTTTTTTGTTAAAAAGCAAAATTGAAATATGAACACCACCAAGAAGTCCAAATACCGGTGAGCACGCAGCTGTTCAACAAGACCATATTGAGGGTATGGGTTCAAAATCCTCCGGTAGCGAATCTTATTTCCTTGATATCCCTTGACTTAGAGCCACATGTACAAGAATGGTAAATTGACAAGGAAAGCGCTTAGTCAATAAATGGCTTGTTTTATTAAAAGCACATTCACAAATTTCATAACGCTGAAGGGGGCAAACAAATGTTATGGGTGGTTATCCTCATAATGTTACACCTCATACAAAATTTAAACAATTTTCATACAAACATTGTTATGACAGGGGTAAGTGGGTGTCAAAAATAGCAATTTTTGACGTTATGAAATTTGTGTATAAACCCTTGAACTGCGAAAGTGCCCACTTAACTAAGAAAAAGGCACTGTTGCAGAAAGAGAAAAAGAAGATATTTTCCAACGATATATTTCGAAAGAATAGCTGGTTTATGAAAGAAGGGAAAATATATTATAAACATTTACCGATTAACTTTACGCACAACTAATTACCAGTTTACATTAGAAACGGTCAACATGTTTCCCCGCGTAACAAGATACTGGCCTGTGTCTCATACTATTCGGGGTA
This sequence comes from Aedes aegypti, assembly GCF_002204515.2. Lineage (NCBI taxonomy): Eukaryota > Metazoa > Arthropoda > Insecta > Diptera > Culicidae > Aedes > Aedes aegypti. Next base: position 253,281,308 of record NC_035108.1, read on the forward strand.
ATGGCTCATTCGGGGTGGTGGCGTTCGGGGTAATGACTCATTCGGGGTAGTGGCTTTCGGGGTAGTGACCCATTCGGGGTAATGGCGTTCGGGGTAGTGGCGTTCGGGGTAATGGCGTTCGGGGTAATGGGATGGAGCCACGGTACCGTCAAACGGGGTAATAATGTTCAACTTCAAAGCTATATGATTAAAAAAGATTAGGGATTCAGTTGATACAAAAACTATCTGGTACCCTAATCGCCACGTAAAGAATACCACACAGTATAAATTTTACCAGAATTTGGTTTTCTGTTTTCTGTGTACCCCACCTGATATGGGGTAACATGCAACACAAAGTGCTACCTAAAAACACTATTGAAAACTTAACCTATATCGTGTTATTATGATCATTTAATAATTTTCTGCAGTAAAAGCATGACGATAATCAGAAACAGACTACTCTACTCTTAGCAAACTAATTATTATTGATTGAATTATGAGTATTAAACCAATTCGACTGAAACCCCCATTGGCATTGCATAGCGTGTCCACACGGAGAAATTATAGCATATCATAGGTTTTGACGGTTATTGGAAAGCCATTAAAACGTTTTAATGCAACTTTTCTACAAATATGTTTTAGATTCACTTTAATTATAGTTTATACATATTTAAATCAAAGTGACGTTTCACATATTGATATGTATGTCTTGAAATGGTCTCTGTTGGTATTTTGACGTAACTTTCATCATATTCCATACAGAAAGTTCTCAATGGCATATATGCAAGATAATTTTTTTACGATTTTCAAAGTTATTCATTATTTTCAGCAAGAAAGTGGGCTTCGTGGCCTTGCGGTTAGCGGCGTCAGTCGTCTAGGCGTATTGTACCACGGGGTGTGGGTTCGAGTCCCGCTCCAGTCGGTGAAAACTTTTCGTCAAACGAAAAATTCATCGCTGGGCTACTGGGTGTTTCATGTTGTCCGTTGCCTAATGTTAGTAATCGTTCAGTCTGTGCAGCCTATGTGCTGAAGACTGTGTAAATTGTCTTTGTCTTTAAAATAAAAATAAAATTAAATCTAATAATAATGCGACTCATATTAATTTTCTAATATTCAGTATCAAACGGGAAAAAATCATAATGTTATTGAACAAATATTTGTTCAATTTTGCCTTTTCATGTGTTTTCGTTGAAAAAACGGCAAGAAATATCAAGCAATTAAGATCAAAATTTCTGTTGCAAGTCACCCCACAAGGGTAATCAAAAACGTTTTTGAATTTTTAGAGAGTTTGAGCATCAACTTATCAAAACTTTTATAATGTCAATTTGTACTCTTCTAAGTACTGTAACTGATATCAAATGACTCGCATGACATATTTCTACCGTTAGTGTGGTACGAGGAACCTTTTTTAGCATTATTTTTATACAATCCAACGTGTAATATGATTTTCACCTCCAGCAAACCAACCAAAAGAGAAACAATACCCAAACCCTCGTCAAAATCTTCTTCTGTATACCTGAGGTAAATAAATGTTTGAATAAATTATAATAATTTAACTCAATGCTGAACGAAACGACAATTCGGTTACATGTCGAAGTGTTACAAGTTCACCCCTGATGCAAATTAGTCCGTTTGACGATAACTGCGATATTATATGGATAAGAATCATCCCAGACAACCAAAATGTACGCATAGCGGATTCACGTTTTGCAGTATGCGATGCACATTGGTCCCAAAGCCATATCTAGGAAGACAAAAATGATTGCGCCTAAACCGTCAATTTTAGATATATGGTGTCTTCGGCAAAGTTTCTCCATATTTTTCAGACATTTTTTTCAGAGATGTGAAATTAGGGTGGCCCACATGGTTTACGAGATCAGCACATAAACTTTTTTGCTGACGCATTTAGGACTACACAATGTCCTACAATGTTTTAGAACAACCGATTTGGAGCAACTTTGCCGAAGAACCCAAATTTCTATCTCTTATGGTTCGCAAGTTATGATTTTTTTTTAACAAAAAAGTTAGGGTGGTACTGAAAAATCAGTTTTTTCTTGATAACTTTTTATACGATAATTTCTCGCAAAAACTTTGTTCCGAGCACTTTTAGAACTTTTGATTGCGCAACTTTTTGCCGAAGAAACTACTGTTCTATCTCCTTTGGTTACAGAGTTATCAGAAATTTACTTCGAAAAAATAGTTGTTTTCAAATGCCGATATCTCAGAAAGGCGCAAACAGATTTTCAATCTTTTGTCGGCATTAGAAAGATAATTTCTTTTTCTGTTTATGGTGAGAAAACTGTGAGGACGTTTTTTGTTTGAAAAGATTGATAGAATTTTGAAAATGATATGTTTTCAACCGAAAATTGTCCATTACTTGAAAAATATTCGAGATAGCTCTTTGGTGCCTTCAGCAAAAATGTGCAAAATTGAAAGGTACTGAAAGTGCTTCATACAAAGTATTCATAAAAAAAATCATTGTTTTATGATATATTCACCATAAACCGAATTTTGTATGGTAAAAAAAGCGAAAAAAGAGATATTTGCTGGAGCAACCGGAATAACTGTATGTGAAGTCATTTTAAATTGAAAATATATGTAATGAAATAAGATCGATCACAGTAAGGGAAATGTTTGGAGTTAGGGAAAGTTAGTTGCTGAAGCAGTTTTAACAGCGATCCATGGAACATTAATCCATAAACGGTGTCTTGTTATTTCACGCGACATAATGTTTGTCCAGCTTACCTATGCCGTGGTTGGTTATAAATTGCTACCGCTTCGGATTACTGAGCAGAAGGTCATGCATTCAATACCGGTTCCGTTCATTATATTATCAACCCCAAACGATAACAAAACGTATACTTTGAAGAATTCCTTCAAATTACCAAAACCTTACTTCCCATGATATCCTCCCATAGAAATATAAAAGTATCTGCAATTATTATATCTGGGCATCCAACTTATCCCATTCAATTCAATCAAATCCAATAAATCTGCCACAACGAGTTAGTCAAGGCAGCATTCGCCTGTTGAAGAATGCATGAATCTTGAACAAGAGCCAGATATAAATCCCAAATATCTGTCTAAGGTAACGAACCAGAAAGTGGGCCTTGATCACTTGCTTCAGCAAATAATTTTACTTTTTTCAACTCCTTAGATTCCGCTTACTATGATCGATATCAATACATGTGTATTCAATTTTAAATGACATACATACAGTTATTTCGATTGTTCTAGCAAATATCTCTTTTTTCGCTTTCTTTACCATATAAAATTTGGTTTATGGTGAATATATGTGTAAGCGTTGATTTTTCATGAATACCTTGTATGAAGCACAATCAGAACTTTTAATTTGCACATTTTTGCTGAAGGCACCAAAGAGCTATCTCGAATATTTTTCAAGTAATGGACAATTTTCGGTTGAAAACATATCATTTTCAAAATTCTATCAATCTTTTCAAACAAAAAACGTCCTCACAGTTTTCTCACCATAAACAGAGAAAGAAATAATCTTTCTAATGCCGACAAAAGATTGAAAATCTGTTTGCGCCTTTCTGAGATATCGGCATTTGAAAACAACTATTTTTTCGAAGTAAATTTCTGATAACTCTGTAACCAAAGGAGATAGAACAGTAGTTTCTTCGGCAAAAAGTTGCGCAATCAAAAGTTCTAAAAGTGCTCGGAACAAAGTTTTTGCGAGAAATTATCGTATAAAAAGTTATCAAGAAAAAACTGATTTTTCAGTACCACCCTAACTTTTTTGTTAAAAAAAATCATAACTCGCGAACCATAAGAGATAGAAATTTGGGTTCTTCGGCAAAGTTGCTCCAAATCGGTTGTTCTAAAACATTGTAGAACATTGTGTAGTCCTAAATGCGTCAGCAAAAAAGTTTATGTGCTGATCTCGTAAACCATGTGGGCCACCCTAATTTCACATCTCTGAAAAAAATGTCTGAAAAATATGGAGAAACTTTGCCGAAGACACCATATATCTAAAATTGACGGTTTAGGCGCAATCATTTTTGTCTTCCTAGATATGGCTCTGGGACCAATGTGCGATGGTTACATGTGCAAATTTTCACGTATAAGATGTCGCGAAAAGCCCTTATACATACAAAAAGGGTGGCGATATACGTGCATGTTTTATATGATGAAAAATGGCATACAAAGCAAGAGTATAAATTTTCTTGCGAACTAATCTGTAATCTGACGCGATTTAATTTATGATAACAAATGTTGAATTGACAGCTGCTGCGGATTGATTCGACTTACTTTGTACGAGTTTATGGGACGAAACCGAAATGTACAAACGAACTCTAAAATTTGCATTTTAAGCGAGGAAACTCATCAATCGGATGATTTCATCGACCGTGTAATGGGGATGTGATGAAATTTATATGAATAAACGACTGTTAAACTGCACTGCGATTTCTGGTTGTCTGGGATTTTGACGAATTTCAATGGAATCTACGGCATTGGATGTAATAGAATCAATTGTGTTTATGACCTCAAATGTTGTTACTTCATGAAAGCGTAATCCACGAGAATTTTCTGGAAATATTGTGACAGTTGACGAGGCTTCTGAAAAAATAACTCGCAGAATAATCATTGATTTCATCACAAGTATTTAAAGGCTGCTCTGCTGACCTAGAACTTGTAACTTGTAACATTAGGGTGATTCAAAGTTTAAAAATGTTTGAAAATCCAATCTCCCATATGCTCCTTACAATCCTTACCATAAAACTAGTGTTCTGTGAAATTTCCAGCTTTCTAGGTGGCGATTTAAAGGTGGCCCAAAGACAATGTAGGTTTATATGGAAATTACTATGGAGAAATTTTGAGAAATGTTCAAAACACGCTAGTACTGTAATGTACTGTAATCATCCCATATTGAAAAATCATTCTACAAACCTTAATGAAGGATGTTGCAGATGAAATAAATCCCTTTTCAGCTAATTTTGTTTGGGATTTTTATACATGTTTGCAGGGCTATAATCCCATATTAAGCTAAATAATAGCAAACAAATTCATGAATATCTCTTCTGCTATCCGTCGGATTGAATTTCTCTCTTGAGCAAATTTCTTTATTATGGTTTGAAGAATGAGTTTTTACTATGGGATAATAAGTCTATACTTACATTACAGTACTAGTGTGTTTGTAACATATCTCAAAAATTCTCCATAGGAATTTCCATATAAACCTAAATTATCTTTGGGCCACCTTTAAATAGCCACCTAGAAAGCTGACAATTTCACAGAACACTATTTTTATGGTAAGGATTGTAAGGAGCATATGGGAGATTAGATTCTCAAACATTTTTAAATTTTGAACCGCCCTAATGTAACATTGAGTTGCTTTAGCCTACACTAAATGAGACAGAGTTGTTACCCGCTTGTGAAACATATCTTATTTTATTTTATGATTGACTCGATTGCAAAACACTTGTTGTGATCGTTATTATATTAACTTCTTAACTAAACGACAGGCTTAATCTCTTTCTATTATGACGAAATGTATTTCATTGTTAAACCAACCATTTTGGTTTCTGGGTTAATTTTTAGTGAAACAAAAGAGTTATGAAGCTGAGTCAAATAAAAGACGAAAAAGTCTAACGCTGTATCGGAGTCCGTAATAGAATATAAATGATCTCAATCAATTAAACACAAAGCATCATTCAAAGCTGCGTTATCTATTTGAGCATAATTTTTAAATGTTCGATAACTTGTCACATTTGAAAGAGGGATGTTTGAAGTAGCGCAAATTCTATCGTGTTTTAAAAAATCTGCTACAGCTACTTGATTGAATTTGACGACAAATTATTGATCGATTTGTTACTAGCTGCACAGTTCGAACGAAACGTGTAAATTTCTGAGACATATAATGCTCATAATTGGAGCGTGGGATATCATGGATATTTACACGATATGTCATGAAACTTCAATTATATGTCATGTAATCGAGCAGGATCCTGAGTGATTACATGACATATAACACATTTTTACATGATTTTAAACTGAAATTTACATGACATTATGTTTACATCGCATAAATGAAGTTTACATGACGTGTAATCTTCATTATTTTTAACTGTGTGGCCATGATAAATCGATCAAATAATCTGCGTGTTCGGTTGTCTTGTTCTCTAGATTTGTGGCCTTGAAAAAAATTGATTTGGCTTTGATTCATATTCACCTTAATTGAATATTTAGCGCATGCATTTTTTTCTGTTCGGAATATAGACCACTACGACCAATATTTGATCTATTGTGGTAGTAGAAGCATTAGCCTTAGAATACTATTGTCGCGACTGTTTGTGTGACCAACATCTAGTTCGCCACGCTCTGACAACTGAGTACCGTGGTGAATCAAAATCCGGACAGTCTGATAATATTTTTGAATTAGGAGTAAAATTGGATGTTAATATGTATGGTTTAACACTCGATATCGACTCATGGAACCATACTAAAAACATAATTTCATGGTTACTATGATGGTCCCTAGAAGCAGCTTTCCAAAGAATTGCTGTTCCATTACTCGATATTTCCATGAGTCGATAATCCCTTCAATATCGACTCATGGAGGTTTCACTGTAGTTCAATTTTACGAAACTGTGACGAACGTTTCACAACATTCAGTTAGCGAAAACGTGCTTAAATCATATTGTTTGATTGGTGCTTGCAACATAAAAGTGAAAGCGATGGTTTTTGAAGGATTTGGTGACATCGTGGAATAAAATACATAAAATACATTATAAATAAGCAATTAAAATTATGAACGAAGATTGTCCGGAATTACAGGCGAGTGGTTTCAAATCCGGACATTGTTATAAAGTGGTATGTTTTACTTGTTCAAAAGTGTTATTGAATAATATTTAAACAATATTACGACAAAGTTATTGTAAAAAGTTTTATAAGTGAACAGAATGCCGTTTTAATGTTTTAATGATCGATTTGAATTATCAACGCAACAATTCGAACCCACAGCGCCGATTCGGGTTTATTTGGCTTCAGCTGAGGTGAACAAAGCTTAAAAATAATTTTATTCAATTTAAACATATATGATGGAGCTCGTTCATGCTTAAAGTCCTTATAAATGAAATATTTTACCGGTTCCAGCTATGCTTTTGGAAAACTATACATTTTTTTCATGATATGAACAGCTGCCCGGATTTTGATTAAAGTCTCCGGATTTAAATACAAGGCTTGCTTCTGGTGTCCGGATTTAAGGACAAGACATACCCCATAATATCAATGATTTTCAAGTTATAATCGTAATGTTGTACACAAAATTTACCATTATCACCTAGATCTAATATGAAACTGTCTGTAAGCCAACTGAACTTAAACCTTACTCGATAAAAACTTATTCAAAACTAAGTATGAACATTTGCCCTAGCTTAAGCGTCCGGATATTGATGCATTACGGTACCGGGTCTATAAGCGTCAAATCATTTTGTACATCCAAAATAAAATATTCTCCACAACATGGCACTAAACAAACAATCAAAAACATCAATAAATAGTTTCAATTAAATAATTCTGTTTTGTGATAACAACGCCACTAGCGTTCTACTGCTTATATTTCTTTTATTGTGGTATATCCGTGTCCTTTGTTTAGTGCATGTCGTGTTACTTTGTCACTATCGAGAAGTGATAAAATATTCGTGTTTTTTTACAGTTTTTATTCCTAACTTGATCGCAGGAAAGGATTCTAATTGAAAAGTTCCGCTATTTATATCCTTTGAAGAGTGTGATGGGTACACTCTCCACAGGCGCGCCCCTTTATCAGTCAAAATCGGATCCCTGGATAAAATCAAGAAATTACATCGATATTGTTCATGCATCAGAATCCTAGTCCTCACTAGACTTGTCATTTTTAACCACGGTGTACTACAGAGGTTCCCAAACTTTCTTAGATCGTGGCGCCCTTAGCAATTTTCTGGGAATGACGCGACGCACAGGAACAAAAAAACTGAAGGGTGAGGACTTTCTTATACATGACATAATAGGAAAAACAACGCTTAAACTTCTATTTCTAATAAGTGAGTATTCTACTTCAATACTAACTAGTGATAAGAAAATGGATTTTACACTAAAAAAATACAATTAATGCATAAATGCAGAACTCTCCTGCTTCATTTATTGTGAACCATTGATAATTTTATTGAAATTATCCAGCACATTCTATAATTTTCTTCGATAAATATTTTTTATTGTTCATTGGTGGTCATACAATTTGTTAAACGATACGTTATTTTTTTTAACTTATTGATTGTGCGAGGAGAGGATTCAGATAAGAAAAAAATGTAAAACAGATGCTTCAGTTCCAACACATAAATAAGAAGTAGGATTGGACATTCAACACATGATTAATTGGAAAGCGTGTTATCAAACATGTTTTCTCAACTCCAAATGTTGACTCAAATTTTCTTGCTTATCCTAAAAAAAAAATTTCAAAAATTACACAATGGTAACAATTTTGAAGATCTGCAGTTAACTCCTCTGTTTTTCGATTTTTTTTTGTAGCAAAAACCATTTAACATCATATACAGTACTGGACAGAATAAAGTACGCATTGGCCGTTTTTCCATACAAAATGGTCAAGTTTGGAGATCTGAATCTCAGCTTTTAGTGGTCCGATTGATCTGAAATTTTCACCACAGCCTAGATATAACATAGATTTTACTCAATTAAAATATCACTGCATTTGAAACACAATCTTTTAAATGATTGAAAATCTCTCAATTTGCAAAAAATTGCAAAATTGAATTTTGAAAATATTTTGAAAACAATCAGTTTTACCGAAAAATGATGTTGTGCATACTTGTGTGTCTTATCAAATTGTACATTTTTGCAGAAGGACATATTGCTCTAAATATTTTCATTTAAAAATTATTTTTACTTTAAAACTTTGTCATTTTTATCGAAATTTGAGATTTGCGATAACTTAAAAGTTCGTTAATGAAAAACTATGAATTTCTTGCCTAGCAAATTTGAGGTTACTTTCAAGCTGCGGTGAAAATTTCAGGTCAATCGGACTACTAGAAACCGAGATATAAGACTCCAAACTTGATCATTTTGTATGGAAAAACGGCCAATGCGTACTTTATTCTGTCCGGTACTGTATTTAGCATACAAACAATCTGAGCAAAAATAGTTTTGAACGCTGTATTTTGAGTCAATCAAATAAATACAGTACAGGTCGGACTCGATTAAATGAAATCTTTGATTAAAGAACTTAAATATTATCATTTTTCGTTGTTTTATTTGGTGCGGTGGTGTAGCCAGAAATTATTTCTAGGAACAGTAGGGGTCTTTACAAGAAAAATAAATTTGACCGGCATACAAAATAAATCACTTTTTCAAATCATCCTTTTCTTAAATACGTTCAAAACTGGAAAACCATTCATATTGTATATTGCAATACCAAACCAAAAACCAAAAAAGTTTCCATGCATTTATTTTTCATCAAAACCTTATTTTTCCATGAATCGTCGAGAAATGCTGTTACTTTTTTTGCACGTTTTTTTTTATTTTAAACTGAAAACTTTTTTTTGCACGGTACGCATTCCCCGTGCAAAAACAGAATCGGGTGTATGCTGTTTCGCTCAAGAAAAGTAAAAATTTCTGCCCAAGAAATGGTCAAGAAATTTCCTACAGTGAGCTCCAATTGAATTGGCATTTCTTTCCAACTGCGTACTGCGATCAAAGAAAAATGCTTTTCTTGAGCATTTCTTTCAAGAAATTTCCCACGCATCGAGATAGGCGATTACTTTTCTGTTACACTGAGAAAAATCTACACGTCAAGGTCGTGTGTTTTACTTATAGATTTGCGCAAAGAGGAAAACCACATGACTTGAGGGTGGTAGCTATATGGATTTCGTAATTGACTTCACGGTATAATAACATATGTATCAACATTAGGTTGTCATGTGAAACAAACATGAATGTCTAAATATTAAATCATGAAAACCAACTGATTTGTTTATTGAATTCGAAATGTAGTGGCTTTAGATAATTATGTGTGATAGAACATGAATGTCATGAGACTGAAAGACAGGTAGAAGAACTCTTGCTCTCCAAAATATGGATTCGAGGCTCCTTTGCTTGTCGCAAGCTCACTTGAATGTTTTTTTTTTTTTTTCAAGCAAGTGAGTCAGCAACAAGCGTGGCGTCGCAAATCCATGTTTTGGGAAGCCCGCGATTAGCATATTTCATTTTATTCGAAGCTGAAAGCAAGGAAAATCTGTTAGTGGAATCCGATTCTCTAACACCATATATTATATCCAAAGCTGGAAGTAACGCATTTCATTTATAGAAAATTAGAATGAACTCATCATCTTCACTCGGATATCTTCACTAATTGAAAAACAAAACGAATCCGCAAATTTTCCTTTAACACTTTCAGCTTCAGAATTTGCTTCTTCTCTTTGGAACATGATGATGACTGTCGTTCGACACGAGTTCAGACCGCAATTTAGTTCACTATGGGTTGACCACTAACAATTTAGAAATTTGGAACACGGAAATCGACAGCAAGCTCATCGATTTCAAATCGACCAACTTGAACATGATAAGCATGACACAAGATAACCATAAGTTAAACACACTGAATCCGTGTTGGGTTATGATCTATGCACCCATAGGTTGACACACACGAATTTGAAATGGAAAGCTTCAGGAACTTATGTAGAAAATTATGGAATTCATGTTGTCGGTTGATGAATCGGTCCATGAAGCAAAACTAATGAATTAAATGTGTAACACACACGAGGTTTGTAAGAAAATCACTACAAATCGATATAGACGTTCATGAATCGATCCATAATTTTAAGCACACGGATCAAACGTGTGGATTTTTCTCAGTGTACGTTCTGTTCGCTTAAGAAGGTGATATCCGAAAACTGACAGATACTTGATGACGTCATTCCTATCCACCTCGAACAAATTTGCTAAAGAAACGATCTCGTGGTCCGGAAGGTATATGGTACGATAGGAGTGACGTCATATGTGTACAATCAAACTTGATATTTACATCTATAAAGAGTCTGCCTTGTTAATTTTTATGCCGTGCTTTTAACAAGGTTTAAATGTAACAAGGACTAATAGTGTTCCTTTGATTTGAATTCTGCCCTCGTTTGAAGCAGTCTGGACTAGGGTTTGCTGGTAAATCTTTACCAAAGACAAATTCATTGTCTTTGCCCCATAACGCACCACGAAAACGTGATCTACCCGCGTTATATCGCATGCATTAGACCTAATATTAATGCAGAATACGTGTCCAGTATTATACCAACCATAGGCAAGACAATAGACATATTGAATACAGTTAAATAATTATTGTTAGAAAAAAATCGAAATTCACCTTTGCGGTGCTAAATCACAAAGATAGCCATGATCGGTCCGGTGAGCAACAATTAACAGAACGCAGATTGATCGAAATGACAACCGGCGAGCAGCAAAGGTTTTACCTTCGCGATGAAGTCGTTATAAATAACTCAGCCGATCGTGCGTGGGTTATCATCCATGGGAACGTCTTCGATGTTACGCCTCTGTTCGATGGAAATTTAACCAGCTCGCCGAAAAAGGTAACCGACCCACCTTCTTGATTAATGCGCTCCGTAATTTGCCATTCGATTTGTTTAATGGTTCGCTGTAGATTTATCAACTTCTGCTCGCCTTTGCCGGTAAAGATTTGAGCGATCACTTTGATAGAAAAGGTAGACCAGTCTATCGGATTAGCAAGGATGGCGTCAGGGTGCCGGAGTTTCCTCCGGTGGTGATCAGAAATGCTTCCACCGGGAAGCGTTGGTGGAATGATAAAAGCTTAATTATCGGAAAGATCACTGCTCAGGAGAGGAAAATTCGTGTGATCAATAATCTCACGTTCCAAATTCAGGAAATTTCTGTATGCGAAGAAGATACAATCGCAGATATTCAGAGACGGTTTTGTCGATTCAATGCTAACGCAAAAAACTATACCTGGAGGATCAATATTGAAGTAAAACATTAACGACTCCCAACTATATAAGAATGATCATAAGACGTTCAACATTTCAGAGTGACCCAACCGCAGATTTACGACCTGATAAAACTCTTACAGAGAATGGCGTCATTCACGATCGTTACCCACCTGCACCGATGATTTGGATTTTTTACCAAATTCCACCAAACAGTTCCGAACAAAACCTAACTCCAAACACCAACCATGAAAGCACGTGAACGATGTGATAAATGATACAATTTTCGCTGCTACTGTCACGGGGTCTGCTGGACTGTCCGATCGAAAACAAAAGACCACCAAGTAATTAGGTGAATGCCGGATGAACGTCAGGTAAATGGTAGTCAATTTCGCATGTGGCGTGGAAGTGACGGGGGAAAACGTCTCAAAATTAAAATATAATAGAAATTCCAGAAATTCTTTCACCAGCTCTATCTTTGAGCATAAAGACGCTCGACACTGACGCAACTTGATTTCTTTTTTGCTTTGTTCTCCAATGGTTGAGAGGCTTGGAATGTGTTCCCACGCCCCCACTTGTTGGCTTGTTTTTGGATGACATTGTAAACGTAGTTTTAACAACAAGTCTGCATCTTGTAAATAAAGAGTTAAGGTTGTTCAGTCTTGACACTAAACATAAAACATTTCTAACTTGAGCTGATGCTTAAAGGTATGGTAAACACTACCCGTCATAAATACGGACTCACTAAAATAAGTATTGCAACACTCAGCTGAATATTGAATCACCCTGAAAAGTTTAGCATCACTCAAAACAGGTAATTTCACATTGCTATATCTCGAGATCCTTACGACTTGCAAAAAAGCGATCTTCAGCAAAGTTGTTCAGGGGATCAAGGACATGCGGAAAGCGTACAGTTTAGTTCGCGATATTGCCGCTAGGTGGCGCTAGTGAGCATGTAAAATTGAGCATTTTAAACTAGTTTTAGCTTGTGATCCATAAGAGATAGAAAGCAGTCTTCCCATGAACCGAACCGATGTGCAACTTTGGTTTGAACATTGCTACTTGTGTTGGACCACAAACGCGCTTTGTCTCTGTACCAGTGTATCAAACCGAACCCTGTGTACCTCGGTTCAAACTTTGGTTCAAACTTGGGTTCAAATAATGGCACAAAGCAGGCAGACAGAGAACGGTTGAAATCCACGCGGATAAATTTCTACGATCATATATGGAACTTCTTGGTTCAAATCGCAAGACCCTTGAGGCTTGAATAAACGTTTTGTTTAAGCAAATTAATTGAGATCAATACTTTGAGGAACATTCAGTGGTAACTTTATGAAAAAACAAGGATTTTACTATATCAAACAACAAGACACGATAAGTAGAAATTGATAAGCGTGGATATCAACATTTTTTTGTCTCTCCGTTTGTGTCATCATTCTGAAGCTCGAATACAACCGAAGATTTGCACCAAAATTTGAACCACGGTTGCAATCGAGGTACAAATGGACCGGTTTTCGAACCGGCGTTTGCACCGATGTTCACTTTACACATGTTTGGGTTTAGGTTCAGTTTCGAGCGTTTCGGTTTGTACACGAAAACAGAGTACAAGGAGAGTACCGAAACCGCCTGAACCAACGTGTTCGGTGCAGTCTTGGGAACTGTGACCACAATTCACCACAGTTCATCGATTCTGCCATTCCACCAAAACACAAAGCAGCAGCAGCATCAATACCATCAGGCGTTGCGCTGCCAACGGTTCACACACTGCTTGACTGTTTTTGTCTCTCCACTATGACTATTTTCGGGCAGCCATTCCAAGCTGAATGATTGAAAAAAGTGTTAAATCATTCAATCGCTAATATTTTGCTTGTGTTTTCAACTAATTCAAATCTATTAGCTCTAACAGAAAGACCACAATCATTCCGTTACGATACATATAAACAAGTTCAATTTCATACTGCCTTTATCGAGCAAAAATGCAAAACCCCGAAAACCGCAAAAATCGTGTCACCACTGTGCTCGAGTCATTTCGCATTCGGGGTTGAAAAACGTTAGGAAGAAGAAGATTACATTTTTGAAGAGCCGTGACATTTTTTTGTTTTGAACCGTCATGGTTTGCTTTGGATTTTGATGGTCGTGTAGAAAGATGTAAATGTAGAGGCGGTAAATGTTTGCTCCAGTACTTTTCTCATCCCTGGTTCGGTGTTCGTTTGGGAAGACTGCCTTGAACCTTTAAGCAACTTTGCCGAAGACCCAAACTTTCTAATAGAAAGTTCGGGTCTTCGGCAAAGTTGCTTAGGGGTTCAAGGACATCCGTAAAGTGAACAGTTTAGTTAGCGATTTTGCCGCTAGGTGGTGCTAGTGAGCATGTAAAATTGAGCATTTCAAACAAGTTCTAGCTTGTGATCCATAAAAGCTAGAAAGTTCGGGTCTTCGGCAAAGTTGCTCAGGGGTTTCAAGGACATCCGGAAAGCGAACAGTTTAGTTCGCGATTTCGCCGCTAGGTGGCGCTAGTGAGCATGTAAAATTGAGTATTTTTAACTAGTTCTAGCTTGTGATCCATAAGAGATAAAAAGTTCGGGTCTTCGGCAAAGTTGCTCAGGGGCTCTAGGAAATCCAGAAAGCGAACAGTTAAGTTCGCGATTTTGCCGCTAGTGAGAATGTAAAATTGAGCATTTCAAACTAGTTCTAGCTTTTGATCCATAAGAGATAGAAAGCTCGGGTCTTCGGCAAAGTTGCTCAGGGGTTCAAGGACATCCGGAAAGTGAACCGTTTAGTTCGCGATTTTGCCGCTAGGTGGTGCTAGTGAGCATGTAAAATTGAGCATTTTAAACTAGTTCTAGCTTGTGATCCATAAAAGATAGAAAGTTCGGGTCTTGGGCAAAGTTGCACAGGGGTTCTAAGAAATCCGTAAAGCGAACAGTTTATTTCGCGATTTTGCCGCTAGGTGGTGCTCACTAGCACCAATGAAAAATTGAGCATTTCAAACTAGTTCTAGCTTGTGATCCATAAGAGATAGAAAGTTCGGGTCTTCGGCAAAGTTGCTTAGGGGTTCAAGGACATCCGGAAAGTGAACAGTTCAGTTCGCGATTTTGCCGCTAGGTGGCGCTAGTGAGCATGTAAAATTGAGCATTTCAAACTAGTTCTAGCTTGTGATCCACAAGAGATAGAAAGTTCGGGTCTTCGGCAAAGTTGCTCGGGGGTTCAAGGACATCCGGAAAGTGAACATTTTAGTTCGCGATTTTGCCGCTAGGTGGTGCTAGTGAGCATGTAAAATTGAGCATTTCAAACAAGTTCTAGCTTGTGATCCATAAAAGCTAGAAAGTTCGGGTCTTCGGCAAAGTTGCTCAGGGGTTTCAAGGACATCCGGAAAGCGAACAGTTTAGTTCGCGATTTCGCCGCTAGGTGGCGCTAGTGAGCATGTAAAATTGAGCATTTTAAACTAGTTCTAGCTTGTGATCCATAAGAGATAGAAAGTTCGGGTCTTCGGCAAAGTTGCTCAGGGACTCTAGGAAATCCAGAAAGCGAACAGTTTAGTTCGCGATTTTGCCGCTAGTGAGAATGTAAAATTGAGCATTTCAAACTAGTTCTAGCTTTTGATCCATAAGAGATAGAAAGCTCGGGTCTTCGGCAAAGTTGCTCAGGGGTTCAAGGACATCCGGAAAGTGAACCGTTTAGTTCGAGATTTTGCCGCTAGGTGGTGCTAGTGAGCATGTAAAATTGAGCATTTTAAACTAGTTCTAGCTTGTGATCCATAAAAGATAGAAAGTTCGGGTCTTGGGCAAAGTTGCACAGGGGTTCTAAGAAATCCGGAAAGCGAACAGTTTATTTCGCGATTTTGCCGCTAGGTGGTGCTCACTAGCACCAATGAAAAATTGAGCATTTTAAACTAGTTCTAGCTTGTGATCCATAAGAGATAGAAAGTTCGGGTCTTCGGCAAAGTTGCTTAGGGGTTCAAGGACATCCGGAAAGTGAACAGTTCAGTTCGCGATTTTGCCGCTAGGTGGCGCTAGTGAGCATGTAAAATTGAGCATTTTTAACTAGTTCTAGCTTGTGATCCATAAGAGATAGAAAGTTCGGGTCTTCGGCAAAGTTGCTTAGGGGTTTCAAGGACATCCGGAAAGTGAACAGTTTAGTTCGCGATTTTGCCGCTAGGTGGTGCTAGTGAGCATGTAAAATTGAGCATTTTAAACTAGTTCTAGCTTGTGATCCATAAGAGATAGAAAGTTCGGGTCTTCGGCAAAGTTGCTTAGGGGTTCAACGAAATCAGGAAAGCGAACAGTTTAGTTCGCGTTTTTCCGCTAGGTGGCGCTAGTGAGCATGTAGAATTGAGCATTTCAAACAAGTTCTAGCTTGTGATCCATAAGAGATAGAAAGTACGGGTCTTCGGCAAAGTTGCTCAGGGATTTCAAGGACATCCGGAAAGCAAACAGTTTAGTTCGCGGTTTTGCCGCTAGAAAAATCGAATTTGCCGCTGGAAACACCGAATGACTTTGTAAGCTTCATAGGCGTACTATGAAGTAAAGAAATTGAAATTGGTGTTAGACTCCACAAAACTTATATCCGTCTGATATATCATTACGGAAAAGCGTCGAGAATAAATTTCAGCTACTAAAGGGTCCATTACTAGCATTGAAATCCTAGATTAATCGTGCATGCATCGAACAAGAACAAAAAAAAAATTTCAATATACGCGTTAACCTTCACCGAAAGCACAGCACCATTAGCAACACTGATGAAATGTGCTGGGCTGATCCTGCTTCGCCCGAGAGGACCTCGTTAACAATGTAAAAAATCTTGCAGCTGGCGCGTGCCTTCCTTCAGCTATACAAGCTGGTATCTCCAACATTTTTCTCGCTTCTTTTAAACCGAACAGAAACTTTATGATTACCCCCCTGGTCTACTCAGTAGCTACCATTTACCTCCAAGGCACATCTCACGTGCGTATTTCTATAATGATCGTTTCCTATCACCTCAATCAAAAGGAGCACAAAGATTGGTACCGGTGTGTTTCTACCTCCAAACCAAAATTTTTCATCTAAACGCTGACCAGTTGATCTTCGTACTTCGCTCAGCTCTGGGCTCGAAGATGAAACCGATTAATTCGATTTTCTGTTTGTGTTCGTTCACGTGCTAGAAAGATCGACTCCGTGCAGCTCGACTGTCGTCTCCTCTCCTTCCTGACGTTACGTTCTAACTGAGGCAGAGCCTGCATTTCAAATAAGTGATGCTATAGGCACATTCACAGTTATTAATCGAGAGCTTTCTTTTTCGATTGACTCTTTTGCATTCGGATATCGTGTGGTACGCACAAAAATTGACGAATTTTTCTTTTAGATAAGATTTTTGACCGGATGAACCCACGACCCTCAGCTTGGTCTTGCTGAGTAACTGCACGATTACCGCTACGGCTATCTGGGCCCCTCGACTGTCATGTGGCAGATGTTTCCGAGAGTTCAGCTGAGCCCTTCATACGTCGTGGAAGGTGATTTTTTTTTTTCATTCGTCAAAGTTCACGATTTTATGCTGGTTTCGATTGTCGTATTTTTTTTCCTGGGCGCTACAGCCAGATACCTAAATAGCTAAATAAGCGGCCAGCATCAGTATCAGGCTCGGGACCTGGGTGCTGACGATTCCTCCTGTGTGGAAGGTCGACGCAAAACGGAGAGAAAACATGTGCCCGTAATGAAGCCGGCTTTCAGAGATCCGGTGCAAATTGTAACATATATAAATACGTCTACCACCTGCCTCCCTTTTCGGGGTGATCGGTTCCGTCATCGAATCGGATTGTTTGCGTTATGTTGTGGAACTGTATCTCGGTCAGCAACAAAAACAATCGAAAGCGATTCGTTCTCCTGTGTCCGACAGATTTACACTGGCAATGAAATTGTATATCTAAGCCTTTTTCGTGCGATCCGTGAAAAAAGATTACAGCTGATTGGAAGTACTTTGATCAAGATCGGCAACGCCTTGCTGATCAGGTTCGCAGTTGATGAAAGGATTATAATACTGCCCCCTAAAGCCGGAAGAGACAGCTAAGCAGAATGATTGCAAATTTAAGAGAGCAGCCCTATCATGCTAAACATTAATTTAGGTTACAATTCGCCATATGGCGAAAATTTCACGCGGCGAGCTCGTGCTACAGTACACGCAAGCACACGACTCGCCACGGATACGGATGCTGCCAAAATTGCCTATTTAGCTCCGCCTGCGGACCGTGGTCGAACCTTCATCAAAATTGATTAGAGATCCATTCCGATAATTTTAATGAGGTGCTGACTGGCTGCATCCCGTACGACGTTATCCATATGGTGTATTTCACACGTGATTAGAACGTTGGAAGCGAGCCCTTCTTGATTGGTATGATCTTCAACAGATCGCAGTTTCATTTTGTGACAGACAGCTGTTTGGAAATACAGTTTTTCCTCCAATTAGGATGCGTACGTGGAAACCGCTGGGATGGAGCTTCGTAGGTGGCTTCTTTTAATTGCGTCATTTTAGTCAATTTACCGGATTTTTGAACTTGCCGCCTTTTTAAACTTGATTCTTTGCGTCCAATAAATGTTCTAATCTAACCTTTGAATTGGCCACTGTTAAGAATATAAGTCACGTTTGGAATTTGAGACAAAATGGCATTCAAATTTCGAAAATATACGAACATCAAATAATAGACCGGCCCTTAAACAAAAGGAGGCACCCCCTGGATATGTGCCTTAGGGTAAGAAAGAAGGTCTCTCAAAATTTCAACTCAATTGGTTGCGCCACCAGCTGGCGCATTCAATTCGAAGTTGGGATTTTCGTTTCAAATACATAATCTCAATGTGACTGTTATGCGGTTACATATAGCAATGTAACAAAACAATTTAATTTTGTTTTGCAGTTTTTCTGTTCTAGAAAAAAAACTAGGTTTAATTCACGGCACAAAAATTAGCAAGGCAGGCTTTTTACTAATGTAAATATCAAATTTGATTGCAAACATGTGACGTCACTCCTTTCGTACCATAACCTTCATTTTTTTTTTATTTTTGAAAATTTGTTCGAGGTGGATAGGAATGACGTCGTCAAGTAGCTGTCATTTTTCGGAATATATCACTTTCTTAATATAGCACACCGTGGGTTTAATTAAGTTAGTCAAAAGTAATTTATGATTTCCCGATTTCTTTTTCAAATCGACGTAAGTAACTTTCATACGGTTATGAGAAAATTAATTAAGAAGAATCACAACCCGTCTTCTAAAACTGTAGGGTGATGTGCTAGTATCCATCGTATTAAGCATTGATCAGTGAGAACTGCAATTTTCTCAGTATTGCAGTGAATGATGCTGATATAAACCGATGCCAAACAGTTCTTTCTCAAAACGGCTTTAGCATTGTACAATAACATTTTGATAAATCTTGATCTCGTTTTGGAAATAATGCAAAGAAAATGCATCTCACCGTATTCTCAATCCGTCATATCGTTTTCAACTCCGTCGCAATCAGTTTCCAGATTCGTCTCACAACTTACGGCTCACTGTGTGTATTGAGTGGTTAAAACACAACATATCAACGCTATAATAAAATGTTTTACTAGAATATATAGATCTACGGGCATCTCCCTCCATTCCTTCAGCATGATGGAATATACTAATTTCCTTTAAAATTCATTGTTCGTTATCAAAATTCAGCCCGAACATATGAACACAATTTCTTTTGACCGTACAATTATGCCATTTGCTCACAGTACAGCGAAAACAACACAATCAAAGGAATCGTATTTTTACGTCGAGCGTCGCGCACACATTGATGCACACAAGCTTTTTTTTCTCAGTACGACGGATTGAACTTTGTTTACATTCTCAATTATACGCGGTGGTTGAGGAAATTTCGTAAAATTTGATGATTTATTGAAGTTTTACGGCGTTTGATTGGAATGAAAACCTTCAGTGAAGAAGTACGAAGGTTTTTCATAGTGAAAATAAGTGCCCGGCGAAGTAAGTCACCCACGGGGGGCGGGAAGAAACTTGTGTTGGAAAGTGGTGTGGCTCCAGGCCCATGGCACGGGACAACTTTTAGCGTAGCCAACATCTCCATGTGTTCACTCATTTTCGGGTAATTTGAATCGATAGTGCAATCAGAATGCGAAGTTTTGTTTAATGTTTATGATCCATAATCGAGCAAGTGTCGCAATCAAAACACTGATTGCTTGCTTGGAGGCTTGCAGGATGCCTTTTAATGTTTGCTCTCCTTCCAAAACCATCGAAATGTTGAATGTGCTTCAACTATTTGGCACATTATCAGCTGATTTAACAATATCAAACATTGATAATCAAACTATAGCAAACAATTAAACAAAACAATGGTCTTCTTTTTCACAGTTCTTACAACTGACAGTGGGCGATATTCACTTACACAGCGTAACAAAAATAACATGTTTGCGTGTCTCAAGAACCAAACTATGTGTCTCTAGTAGATTTGGGGCTGCTGAATCTGATGCCGTTCTCAGAAATGTTCCAGCACGTCACAATTTTTAGCTACAGGTCGCCAAAGTTGTACAAAACACTGCTTTTATTAATGTTTACATGAAATTTAAAGTACAATTTATCATACTTTTTTGTAATCTAATCCACCAAACATGCAAAATTGAACTTGAACTTTCATTTCAGACATAATTTGATGGAAATTTCGCGATTAAATTTCGATTAAACCGATTTTTTCAACATGCTTGCAGTCTCCATACAAAATTCTTCGTTTCATCTATATGGCAAAATACAACAATTCTCTAAACCATCAAAAAATAACTTTTCCGTATCGAAAATAATACAAACTTTGATGATAAGTATTGTTATACACATAAAGTTTGAATTCAGTGGCAAATTAAGCCAATATATTACCTTACAAGCTGGGAAACTTGCATGCAAGTTGGCTGAAATAGTCATTTTTTGCATTTTCAACAGTCAATATCTCAAAAACTGGACGTGCTATGATATTTCTGAAAACGGCAATGGATTCAGCAACCCTTAATTAAGTGAATAGCGGTATTTTGGTGCTGGAGACAAAAACGTGTTCCGCAGTGTTATCGCCCGGGACATCCTGGCTACGAAGAACACTGTGTATCGATATATGGTTGTCATGGGCCTGTGTGGCTCAGTCGATCGCTAAAAGCATTTCTCTCAAATCGTGTTCGTCCATGCTATTTCGGTGAAAAAGTGCAAAGTGGATAATTGAACTGAAGTTATTTACCGAAATACAGTAGTTTCATTGCATTTTTGGTGTACAAGTGTACAAACCATAACAGCTTTCACAAAATTACACTTGGATAATGAATCTATGTTGCAGGTAAGTTTGAATATCCGCCGTGTTCCACTTTAAAGTTTGATACGACGAATAGTAGCGCTTACGATGAAGTAGAACATAACCATATCAAAATTGCTATTCAACTTTTTAACACTTTTTCGCCGTGTACATCTCTTAAATTTAGCAAATAATCAGTCCGCGATAAAAAAAAAAATAGGTAGTTTCTATTTTTCCTACAAAAATCAAGCCGTTCCATTCAGTTACTTACGACGTTTTTGTACAAAAGTAAAATCGACTCAAGTAGTGTTGTTTTTTGATTCGATTGTTTTGATTTAAATGATTAATTTTGATTTAAAGCGGAACGTGTAGAATTCCGTCTGCGAAACACGTAGGATCGATAAAGTTAGTTGAATAAGTTTTCGAGAGTTGCTGGTACGTTAATACTCGAAATCGCCAAAAATGAGTACCGTAATTCGGGGTATCATTGATCAGCGGGGTAACATTGATAGGAAAGACTCATCTCGTAAGAAGTTCGCATTATCATTTATTGATGGAACATTTCTAAACCATGAATGTAGCTTTCCTTTCTTATATTCATGAGCTAATGAAAGTGATGATTTTTACGAAAATTCCGTTTACCTTATACGTAAATTTGGCAACTTTTTGAAACAATGATTTTAATGGTTGAGGATGACTCTACCAAACATTCATGTCTCACATAAGTTCTGTAAACGATATGATCAAGTAAAATGCGGTTTTTTCTAAAAACGGCATCGTCGAAAACGATTCCGTTGTCAAAACTTTCATAAGTATGTTAAATTAGGCAACATTACCGAATTACTGATAAGAATGTAAATTTCCCTTAGGAAATTGCCTACCTTTAGGCGTATTCCGTGGTTCAAGCTGTTTTTAATTTTAAAATAACTCAAAAAGTAAATGACTTGTAAGCGTTTGGCCTTCATATTCGGCTTCAGGGGCCATGATTTTAGTAAGTAACGACATTTTCAATATTACCGAGCGTTGTTTAAATAAGTGATCAATGTTACCCTATATCAGCTAAATCAAAAAATCACCTAAAACATATTTTTAAACATTCTTAAATCGTTCAAAAACAACATAAAGTATATAGTCACGAGCTATAGGGGGTAGTACTTGTTTTAAAAATATAAAATTTGCAACATTTGCATTTTCAAACCAAATATTTAAGAAATATTCAAAAAATGATCAATGTTACCCCGGATTACGGTATGTGACAAATGTGCAGTTATGGGCAATTGAGTAGTAAAGATCAAGATGGTGAAAAGGTGAACTTCTGAGAAACTGTTTTATTCCCCTTTGCTTATGCTACCAGCTGCACACATGGAGTGAAGCGGACTCATATAAGCATCATCATTTCCCTCTTGCACAACAGAGTTCAGTGCAATTTTGATATTGCACTTACACGTAATCACGTGCTCAAATCGAAGTAATTATTAACGTTTGTTCCTAATTATTTGTTTACCAATAATTCAAGCTAACTATACAACAACTTTGCCAATATAAACAGCTTCTCAAGCGAACAGAACAAATTACGGCTCATACCCCATCACCCCTTACGAAACGCAACTCTGCCATCACGTAGAGTACAACAATGTACCATCGCGCTGTTATGCTCTCCCAATGAAATGACTACGTTGCATAGATGTTTCCATAGTTCTGGAATTGTCGAAATTCACTTTAAAGAACCTCGCACCGTACATTAGACGAATCTCAAAATTCGACAACGAATGTACTGTGCCTCGAACCCCCTGTTGTAATGTGCACGGAAACTAATGTGTGAGTAGAGCGATTGTTACGCCTCAACCTTATAAAGCAATCTCTCGCATACGCCTCGGCGAAACGTGCAGCAAAGATGGCGGCGGCACCAAGTCAAACGTTTTGCGCGCGAAAAGTACTAAAACAGCATAATTCTCATCTGCAACTATAAGATGCAGCAGCTGTGCAAGCATTACTTTCCACCCAGGTTTTCTAGTTTTTCCTAGCTTTTCTAGGATTTTCCACACTCCAATCCAATGAAGTCTTCCGTGGAGTGAGAAAAGTATTCCACCATATCGAACTCAGTCGCTCGCTAAACATATTGAAACACCTCTTCGGTTTGCAATAGAGGCAACTTGTTTCTGCCATCTTTTCAACTGATGGCAAGTGCAACACCTCTAGTTCGATTTCAGTCAATCTAGTTCTTCTCTAGTTTATAACGCCAATCCGAAGTCAGTCTATTTCCCACTCCATAGTCAAGCAACGGCCAAACGTAATAATTTCTACACGTTCAGCGCCATAACTGCCGATTGAAAAGAGCAGCAAATTACACCCACCGAAACCTGATACCCTGTTACTTTTTCTAGTTTTGCAATCATCATCGGTAAGTGTGTGATCTTCTTTCACTCACTCGCCAATGGCGTTCGAACCTGGGGCTTTAACGACGACAGTGTGCTGAGGCCACATTATGGCACACTGTATTCTCCGGTTGTCACTGTCCACGAGTGAGACGAGTAGGTTGTCTCGTAAGCGCAAGCAAAGCAGTATGGTGCACACACAGCGCCAAACTCATTAAACGTATTCGTTGTATGAGAATTAGGGAAAGAAAATAAGTTCAATTGAGCATTAAATTGGTTGCAAACTTACTTCATTTGTATTTAAATTGGAACGATGTGAGGCCCGCAAGCTAGCAAGGGCAGCTATTCAGCACGATCATGCTACAGGGCCGTAGGTTTGGCCGAGAATCTTATCGGAACAGAAATAATTTTCTCGACTTTCCAAAGCATAGAGTATTTTCGTACCAAGGTCAACTCGACGGCGCTCGAGATGGCCTGAAGTGGACAGCGCTTCCACAGAAACCACGAGCGCAAAGCGTAAGTAACCGTGGATAAGAGTGGGAAAAATAAAGTAACCAAGGATAACCCGAAACCGAAGACATGAAAACGGAGGAACTTAAGCTAGGTATGCTGTTCCACTCAAGAAAAGTAAAAATTTCTGCTCAAGAAATGGACAAGAAATTTCCTACAGTGAGCTCCATTTGAAATGACATTTCTTTTCAACTGCGTACTGCGAATGCTTTTCTTGAGCATTTCTTGCAAGAAATATCCCACGCATAGAGAAAGGCGATTAGTTTTCTGTTGAAGTGCATACTTCGCTTTAGGTGAGACCATAGCCAAGTAACACCAAGCATTATAACATTGCACGTATTCTACTGCATATCAACAATACTGATGCGACATTGCTTTTGTTCGACAAATTACAAGAGCTGTCAAGCACAAAAGCATTACCGCTACATTATTAATGTATCAATGCACTAATATTACTTTATGAATTGCTTGGTTGCTTTATAAACATAATTGCATTAGTTCCACTATATCAGGGCCTTTTTCCATTTTTAAACTATTTCAATGGAAGGCTTACGGCAATGAAGCTGCTATATATAAGCAATGATATAATGCTCCATGATTACTTGGGTAGTTATCAAAACGGAGGAGGTGAAATACGCCGAAGTCCTGAAAGAGATGCGAAACACGTAGAAATTGTCGACATTGGGCGCTGACGTGCGGAGCATAACGTGTCGGCCAGGGTAGACGCGTCACGCGAAGCAAAGCGAAAATCCTTTGGAATTTAACATTTCATTATTAATAATTGTTATTCACTCCCATGCACTTTTACACAAGCATTCTTCTTCTTTTTGGCGTTACGTCCTCACTGGGACAGAGCCTGCTTCTCAGCTTAGTGTTCTTATGAGCACTACCACAGTTATTAACTGAGAGCTTACTATGCCAATGACAATTTTTGCATTTGTATATATCGCGTGGCAGGTACGAAGATACTCTATGCCCTGGGAAGACGAGAAAATTTCCAACCCGAAAAGATCCTCGACCGGTGGGATTCGAACCCACGACCCTCAGTTTGGT
Source organism: Aedes aegypti (assembly GCF_002204515.2). Classification (NCBI taxonomy): domain Eukaryota; kingdom Metazoa; phylum Arthropoda; class Insecta; order Diptera; family Culicidae; genus Aedes; species Aedes aegypti. Next base: position 253,306,457 of record NC_035108.1, read on the forward strand.
CTTGCTGAATAGCTGCGCGTTTACCGCTACGGCTATCTGGGCCCCATATCTCCAGTGTAAAAATCAAGATGAGATCACCGATGCAGCAAAGGTCTAGGTTACCCTCTCAGGCAATTTTTGGGATTTTTCGACACCATGATAAGATTTTTTACCGTGAATACCAGGTCCCAACGCATCACCTCTTCATCGATTTCAAGGCGGCATACGACAGTATCGACCGCGTAGAGCTATGGAAGATCATGGACGAGAACAGCTTTCTCGGGAAGCTCACGAGACTGATTAGAGCGATTGGAAGGTGTGCAAAATTGTGTGAAGGTTTCAGGCGAACACTCCAGTTCGTTTTAATCCCACCGGGGACTACGACAAGGTGATGGACTTTCGTGCCTGTTGTTCAATATTGCGCTAGAAGGTGTTATGCGGAGAGCCGGGCTTAACAGCCGGGGTACGATTTTTACGAGATCCAGTCAATTTGTTTGCTTCGCGGATGATATGGACATCGTCGGCCGAACATTTGAAAAGGTGGCCGAACTGTACACCCGCCTGAAACGCGAGGCAGCAAAAGTTGGACTGGTGGTGAGTGCGGCCAAGACAAAGTACATGCTAGCTGGTGGGGTCGAGCGCGACAGAGCTCGCGTAGGTAGCAGTGTTACGATAGACGGGGATACTTTCGAGGTGGTCGACGAGTTCGACTACCTTGGATCCTTGCTGATGGCTGACAATAACGTTAGCCGTGACATACGGAGGCGCATCATCAGTGGAAGTCGGGCCTACTATGGCCTCCACAAGAAGCTGCGGTCAAAAAAGATTCACGCCGTTACACCAAATGTACCATGTACAAAACGCTCAAAGCACAAAGTGGTACACCAAATGTACCATGTACAAAACGCTCATAAGGCCGGTAGTCCTCTACGGGCATGAAACGTGGACGATGCTCGAGGAGGACCTGCAAGCACTTGGAGTCTTCGAACGTCGGGTGCTTAGGACGATCTTCGGCAGTGTGCAGGAAAACGGTGTGTGGCGGCGAAGGATGAACCACGAGCTCGCCCAACTCTACGGCGAACCCAGTATCCAGAAGGTGCCCAAAGCTGGAAGGATACGATGGGCAGGGCATGTTGCAATAATGCCGGACAGCAACCCTGCAAAGATGGTGTTCGCTTCGGATCCGGTTGGTACAAGAAGGCGTGGAGCGCAGCGAGCTAGGTGGGCGGATCAAGTGCGTATTGATTTGGTGAGCGTGGGGCAGAACCGAGGATGGAGAGATGCGGCCACGAACCGAGTATTGTGGCGTGAAATTGTTGATTCAGTGTTATCTGTGTAGATGTTAACTAAATAAATGATGAATGAATGAAATTGTGGCCAAATATTAGCTTTCAAAAAACTCCACTGCCGAAGTGAATCAAAAGTGCCAAGAATATGATCCAGCTCCCTACCAGAAATCATCATCAATTATGGGAGATATTTGAATGAAATTGTATTCTACTAACAATGTGCTTTTCAAACTTTCTATAATATTTTGGTACCGATCGTTGGCATTTTCCTCTGCTAAAGCAACAAAACCGTTCCGCCATGTACCAAAGAGTGCAATTCCGAACGGCAGAGGAAGACAGCGGCATCGGTCGCTCAGTACAGGCGTAATATATTCGAAAGAGAAAACGATAGGGAAAACGAATAACCTCCTCGTGCAACTGAGCTCCCGTTAAAAAATTTCACTTAAAATGTTCACTTTCCATCCACCATTTTTTTCTCACTCTCATGGCGTCGTCTATGGTGATGGCCGGCGTTTTGTAGTCACTAAAGTGGCTAACTTGCATCACAGCGTGTGTAGTTCTTATATTTAAATCCCGCCCCTTGCCATATTTGCAATTTTAAAACATGGTTTAGCGGAACCATCATAGCCAGGATATTTAAAACAAATAAAAATGTTGTTATTACTGCGTAGTCTTTGGTCACGAGGGCGCATAAAACCGAACAAGTAATACGCGATACACATTTGGAACAAAACAGGGATCACTCGACGCTCCTCCGAAGGCGAAGGTCGAAACTTCCAAATATGGCGAAAGTTTCAAGCCCCGATGGAACAGGGGAGCTGAAGAAAAGAGTCCAACACTGCAGAGTCAGCCAACGAATGTTCCTTTTTTTCTCTCCTGCCCCATCCATGTGTCTTCGGCCCTCTCTCGCAGGGCGACCTCACACATGGAGTCCTATTCCGTTTAAATAAGCCGAACACAATAATAATAATGATAAATTAATTTTATTATTGTTATAACCATTATTTTTATTATTAAATTGATTCCACTTAGCGATATAATTTATCTCATATGCCGACAAATTGGTGCATTTTATGTTATTATAATGTGTAAATAAAAATGTGCGATCTCATTCTAACGGCCTTTCGCTATCTCACGAGCCACCTGTGTTTTCATTCCATAGGCAGCTCGAGGGCTGACTAAGCTTAGAGCTTATGTCGATTTTTTGACGTTAACTACGTCTTACGGCAATATACTGGGTGTCAATTGAAAATCTGAAATGTTGCGACCGTCACGATTTTATATTAGAGTTTGAATTAAAGAAGGCTGAAACTATGACAATCGATTAAAATTCAAATGCAGAAAATCACTTGGCGTAGGTAACGTCATGCGGTCGTGTCTTTTACACAACCCCCTCTGATTTTTTTTACTTCAAAAATCATCATATCGTAATTTTCAGAGAGTACTTAATCGATTTGGTTTTAATTTTTAACTGACATTATCAAGGAACATCGGAATATTCTTAAAACCAGATAACCAATGGCCAATATTGACACAGATTATATTTAGAGAACTTTTGAAAAAAAGATAAAACAAATATCGAGAAACAAGAAAAAGTTATCGTGGTTTGAATATTTATTGGGTGAAAAATTGCAGCTGTCGGTAGAAGAACCATCCATTAATTATGTATGGGGTTATGGAAAGAGGGGGTCTGAGAATTTTTTCGCTCCATACAATTGTTTTCTAATTTCCTTACAAAAAAATGTTACCATGGGGCTTCCAGAGATTGAAAAACCCTGCCAATTGTCTTTCGTAACATCCATTTATTACATAACGACAAAATTTGAAATTTTCGCTTCGAAATTGGTTTTTCGTTAGTTACACGGAAAGTATAATTTATTTCATAAATTACATTCGTTTTTTTTTTGTTTGTGCCATAAAATTTGCACAAATTTGTTCATCAACAAAGAGAGTAAAACTTGCCATAAAATTTAAATGTCAACCCTCAAACCGTCTCCTAGATGTGTCAGTGAACACCATTGGATTCAGTGGAAGCCCTCCTCGCAGTTTTGCACCCCGGGTACAATTTAGACACAATTGAAGACTCTTCGCACTCGATTTTATTTATTTTTGCCACTCCGAACTTTTTTCCTGTCATCGCTTTGATCTGCGGCACTCTTACAAAAATCTGAGAAAAAATCCTGTCGCTAGCTAGTGTTTGATCCCTCCTCGCTAGAAAGAAACGAGCGAGTGACGATGAGAAACCGTCTTTCTCCTCGGTCACACCCAAGAATTCATAAACTGTGCTGGTTGCCATTCTGTGGCAACAACCGTCAACGACAGAGGGAAGCAACTTGGTGGCAACTCTTCTCGCTCATGTTGGCCTGTTATACACAATGGTCAATTTTCTTCATCATCACTATGATTATTATAATCATTAACAAGTACGACGAAGCGATTATTGCCATCACTGAGCGATATTTTCTTAATGATATTTCAATGCCTTCATCTGAGTCTGCCCGTCATCGGAATCGCTTTGTCATGAAACACAACTTTCATCGCTACGACGATAATCTTTTTCTCGACAACTCGATAGCAATGAATGAATACGACACTACCCTCGCGCTTCAGTTGAGCTCTCGATAATTATGGGCCTTTGTGCGTCCAACAACGACGACTATGCAGTTCAATACTCCGGAATGATGATGAACACGAGGAGGTTTCATTTTACCCTGTTCTCTACTGACTCCTACTCTTCAACCCGTTCGGTTGCGTCGATTTTGGACGGCTCCAAAAAACAGTGAAGACTGGGCAGTATTGTTTCCACTTTCAAGTAAGTGATTCTTTAATTTGCTAAATGTTCGTTAGTATAAGATAATGTGTGCTTGCATTTAGAATAGTAATCATAAGATAGCGGAGACCAGAAGCATATTATTGAAAGTCACGAAGACCAGTTTGTTTATGTGATTTGATTAAAAATTTTAACTCCAGGATAGCTTATTTAATAAGCTATCCTGGAGTTGAATTTCTTGGGCCCAGAAACGATTTTACGGCAACAGACCCGGCAACGAATAAAGGACAACGATAAGAAAGTCAAGATCTTGGAACGTGAGAACTTTTAATAAACTCGCTCGTGTTGGGCTCCTGGCTCGTGAACTACGGAATGTCAGCGTGTGGCAGCTATCCAGGAAATACGCTGATCCAAAACCGGAGAACGTGAATGCGTGGATCTCATCGCCAACACTTCTTTCAAGTACCACATCTACTACAGCGGCGGCGACATAGAATAACGTGGAATTGGCTTCATAGTTATTGGGAAGCATATAAAGCGAGTTATTCGGTGGAAATCGGGGGTTATATATCCTAAGCATCCTCAAAAACTTTTAGACTGATACCATGTCTACATCCTTGTTGAGAACTAGAAGTTTATGGATGTCTATTAATACCACACCAAACATGGTTCTGAAATTTTACATTATTTTCATAGAAATAAACATTCTATGAAACAAATCATGCATGCATCATGCAAATCATTGCATCAATTTTGGTGCACTATTTGTAAGAAATAAAATCTCGTGAAGCGGTGATCAGCTTCACCCGAATTTACGGTACATTATTGCTGGTTTGGATAAAGGTAAGTCTAGCGTTGTAGGTGTTAAAGTAGTGTTTGATAAGGTCAAAGTTGTCAAAGAATTAGTTTACCTTAAAACACTCGTGAATGTGTTTACCGCGAAGTGCCTTCTACGTATAGAAAAAATTGGCCTATAATTTTGAAAATTAAAACTCACACCCAACTCAAATTTTTAAGAGCACTAATTTGGCTAACCAGACATCCATTTGAGCTGAAAACATAATCAATTGATCACCATCAGCAAGGGACCAATCGATCAAGTTCTCAACTTAAACGGATGTCTGGTTCTCCAGATTTGTGCTCTTGAAAAAAAAAGGTTTGGCTTCGATTCATCTTCACCTTAAACCCTTTTTGGAATTCCTGAAATGATAAAAAGTCACAAAAGTCACTAAAATCGACTTCATTTCTTTTTTGGGGGACTGGGAAAACTGGGACCTGTTTTTCGAAAATTCTAAAATATGAAAGCAATATTTTTCTTCAAAATATGCAGTCGAAGCTTGTTGAGTTGTGTTTGATCCTTCGACCTTGACGTTTGTTCCTGCGGGGGCGGGCGATGAGGGCAGAATCAAACATGTCGCGCGTCGGTCGGGTGAAGTGAAAAGTGGCGTGATCCGTTAGTTGTGTTTGATCCTTCGACCTTGACGCTTGCTCCTGCGGGGGCGAGGGATGAGGGCAGGATCAAACATGTCGCGCGTCGGTCGGGTGAAGTGAAAAGTGGCGTGATCCGTTAGTTGTGTTTGATCCTTCGACCTTGACGCTTGCTCCTGCGGGGGCGAGCGATGAGGGCAGGATCAAACATGTCGCGCGTCGGTCGGGTGAAGTGAAAAGTGGCGTGATCCGTTAGTTGTGTTTGATCCTTCGACCTTGACGCTTGCTCCTGCGGGGGCGGGCGATGAGGGCAGGATCAAACATGTCGCGCGTCGGTCGGGTGAAGTGAAAAGTGGCGTGATCCGTTAGTTGTGTTTGATCCTTCGACCTTGACGCTTGTTCCTGCGGGGGCGGGCGATGAGGGCAGGATCAAACATGTCGCGCGTCGGTCGGGTGAAGTGAAAAGTGGCGTGATCCGTTAGTTGTGTTTGATCTATTGATCGCATCGCTTGCTCTTGCGAGGGCGAGCGATGAACACTTGTCCCGCGTACAATGCGATTATCATATTATTTCGCGAATTCGGTTAGGCGTAATTATATCATGGATCGCATCACCTACCATTGGTGACTCCCAGATCTATACCTTACCCACTAACCCAATATCCTCTCCATGACAACCGTGGAGATGCAGAGGTGATCTCGGTCTCTAGTAACAACGGTAGTCACACTAACATTCCTTCCCTTCCCCGATGACCGTAAGGACGTGGCCGGCGCCGTTATTGACTTTTAAAATTTGAGCTCTCGATTTGTGCACATTGAAGAATGGTAAGCTAATCCCAAGTCCCATTCATTAATTCCCTGTGCAACTTCGATTGTTCTGGTCAATCACGGAGTAGCAACTACGAATTGTACGGTCATCTATGCTTATGCTTATGCTATGCTTAAAATATGCAGTCGAAGCTTGTTATAACCTGAGAGGATGGAGACAGCTGGCTTAGATTGCGAGCTCCAAAAAGTCAAGGGAACCTTTCACTAACTGTAAAACCACATATTCGAAGGGCAGAGCATGAAAAACCGTCAAAATCCAGATAAACGTAATTCATATTTCTAGGTTTTTTCGATTATTTCACATTTTAAAAAGTTGAATACCTGAATAAAGTTGGGTGTTGGCAAATTGCTATTAATTTTGACGTAGAAGTACGTCTCTCTTCTCTATACAGGAGTGAAATTGGAATTTCAAAACCAAGAGCGTTACGCTGGCATGAAATATTTTAAACGTTAATAACTTTTCACTGGCTTAACGAAATTTCTTGATTAGCACCTCAATCGAAAGATAAGACATCAAAGCTTCATGTCGTTTACTTACTGAATCCCACATACCTGTCCAAATAGTTTAATAACTGTTTTAAAATAGAACGTTGATTTCAAGCAAATCTATAAATAGGGGTGGCTAGAGAAAATTTGACGTCATTTGCTTTTCACTCTCCGATTGGCTCGCATCTCAGCAGGCGACAGATCGGCTTGCTCTGACCGGGCGTGCTTCTCAGGCACAGACATCGATAGCGAGGGCACCCCCGTTTGCCTTGCTTCGCTCAAATCAAACTGTCGAGCGAGCGAGAGAAGATGCAGTCCGAAGCTAAAGCCATCACCGCTGCCGCCGCCTAGAAGAAGAAGAGGAAGCAGTCCACAGGTGAATTTGCGGTCGAGCTGTGAACACGGACGGGCGAGTCATTCTCGCTTTGTGGTTCACCGCTTGTTTGCGTTCACCCAGCCATCGTCATCGCCGCCGCAAATTATCGGCCGAGGAGCTGTTGACCCGCGCATCAAAATTTCGACTCGTGATGAAATCATCATTGGTGGTCAAGAAGCAATCCCGATAGGAGCAAATACCAGAAGCCCCCTGAGTTTTGCTGGTCCGAGCAGTGTTATTTATCTGTAACAACATCGAAACTAACAAAGCCATCGGTTCTTTTCAGAGCCATCAAATTTGTGGAAAAGAGTTAAAAGAGAAATATTTCCGACTTTATTTATAACTTCTAATATTCCTAAATCAATTTCACGGCTTCATACAAAATTTCATTTGTCATGAATAATTTATGATTCAACCATTTGAGATTGTATTCGCGAACGCTGCTGCAGTGCCGTCGGGGTGAGTGCTCAACATTTCACAACGATTGTAAAATAGAGTGGCTTTTTTCCAACAGCGCCTTTTATGTTCCATATTTTATGGAAACACTTTGATTAAGAAAATTATCCCATGTAACAAAATTGCGACATATTTAGAATGCTTTTGATAAGACATTCTCATTGAACAATTGTAATAATTTTGGCACCCATGGATCAGAAATTTACCGTCATAATAAAGAAAACTATTGATTATCAATAGCTCGTATTGAATATTTAGGGAATGCCAATCATTCCAACAATTCATGTTCGACCAAATTTCTCACGTATTAGCATTCTCCACAATTTTCAAGTAATTCCAAGCCAAACACATTATTAGCACATACCCATTTCCCAGATTGATCGATCAGAAAGCGAAGAGCACAAAAGGGAGGAGCATCATCTGCTATTCCAAGGTTATAAAACGTGCTGCCTTCGTTGGATCCAGTTTCATTCCATTTCCGCTTTCGAGCTGGTAAGAGCTCCTCCGAACTTGCTTAGCGAGAAGTACCTCTCTGCTAGAAGCCTGCTGAGCTGTTAATCCAGAATCTGGTTTGTGAAATCGCTCAAGATTTCAAGATTGAGCTACGTTTCCAGATTTCAACTAAATCCCTGTGATCCGCTACCCTGTTGCTGTTGTGCACCCATGAAATATTTAGCTGGTTTGTCGAATAAACTGAGAACTTATTCACATCTTCTTATTATTATTCTTCTTCTTCTTCTTCTTCTTGGCATTAACGTCCTCACTGGTTATTAACTGAGAGCTTTCTTTGCCAAAGTTTCCATTTTTGCATTCGTATATCGTATGGCAGGTACGATTATACTCTATGCCCAGGGAAGTGAAGAAAATTTCCATTACGAAAAGACCCAGACACCTTCAGCATGGCCTTGCTTTGTAGCCGTGGACTCTAACCACTCGGCTAAGGAAGGCCCCAACTTATTCACATGCATTTGCAACTTTTTCGATTTTCCATACAAAATGACCAACTTTGGTAAGTTAGATCTCAGTCATTTATGGAAATATTTTCGAATGAAACTTTCACAGAACATCAGATGTAACTTGATTTTGACGTAGAAGTACGTCTCTCTTCTCTATACAGGAGTGAAATTGGAATTTCAAAACCAAGAGCGTTACGTTGGCATGAAATATTTTAAACGTTTATAACTTTTCGCTGGCTTAACGAAATTTCTTGATTAGCATCTCAATCGAAAGATAAGACATCAAAGCTTCATGTCGTTTACTTACTGAATCCCACATACCTGTCCAAATAGTTTAATAACTGTTTTAAAAGAGAACGTTGATTTCAAGCAAATCTATAAATAGGGGTGGCTAGAGAAAATTTGACGTCATTTGCTTTTCACTCTCCGATTGGCTCGCATCTCAGCAGGCGACAGATCGGCTTGTTCTGACTGGGCGTGCTTCTCAGGCACAGACATCGATAGCGAAGGACGCCCCCGTTTGTCTTGCTTCGCTCAAATCAAACTGTCGAGCGAGCGAGAGAAGATGCCGTCCGAAGCCAATCACCGAAGCCATCACCGCTGCCGCCGCCTAGAAGAAGAAGAGGAAGCAGTCTACAGGAGAAATTGCGGTCGAACTGTGAACACGGTCGGGCGAGTCATTCTCGCTTTGTGGTTCACCGCTTGTTTGCGTTCACCCAGCCATCGTCATCGCCGCCGCAAATTTCATCGGCCGAGGAGCTGTTGACCCGCGCTTCAAAATTTCGACTCGTGATGAAATCATCATTGGTGGTCAAGAAGCAATCCCGTTAGGAGCAAATACCAGAAGCCCCCTGAGTTTTGCTGGTCCGAGCAGTGTTATTTATCCGTAACAACATCGAAGCTAAAAAGCCATCGGTTCTTTTCAGAGCCATCAAATTTGTGGAAAAGAGTTAAAAGAGAAATATTTCCGACTTTATTTATATCTTCTAGTATTCCTAAATCAATTTCACGGCCTCATACAAAATTTCATTTGTCATGAATAATTTATGACTCAACCATTTGAGATTGTACTCGCGGACGCTGCTGCAGTGCCGTCGGGGTGAGTGCTCAACATTTCACAACGATTGCAAAATAGAGTGGCTTTTCCAACAGCGCCTTTTATGTTCCATATTTTGTGGGAACACTTTGATTAGGAAAATTATCCCATGTGACAAAATTGCGACATATTTAGAATGTTTTTGAAAAGACATTCTCATTGAACAATTGTAATAATTTTGGCACCCATGGATCAGAAATTTACCGTCATAATAAAGAAAACTATTAATTATCAATAGCTCGTATTGAATATTTAGGGAATGCCAATCATTCCAACAATTCATGTTCGACCAATTTCTCACGTATTAGTTTTCTCCGCAATTTTCAAGTAATTCCAAGCAAAACACATTATTGGCACATACCCATTTCCCAGATTGGTCGATCAGAAAGCGAAAAGCACAAAAGGGAGGAGCATCATCTGCTATTACAAGTTTATAAAACATGCTGCCTTCGTTGGATTCAGTTTCATTCCATTTCCGCTTCCGAGCTGGTAAGAGCTCCTCCGAACTTGCTTAGCGAGAAGTACCTCACTGCTAGAAGCCTGCAGAGCTGTTAATCCAGAATCTGGTTTGTGAAATCGCTCAAGATTTCAAGATTGAGCTACGTTTCCAGATTTCAACTAAATCCCTGTGATCCGCTACCCTGTTGCTGTTGTGTACCCATGAAATATTAAGCTTGTTTGTCGAATAAACAGAGAACTTATTCACATCTTCTTCTTCTTGGCATTAACGTCCTCACTGGGACAGAGCCTGCTTCTCAGCTTAGTGTTCTTACGAAACTTCCACAGTTATTAACTAAGAGCTTTCTTTGCCAAAGTTTCCATTTTTGCATTCGTATATCGTGTTGCAGGTACGATTATACTCTATGCCCAGGGAAGTCAAGAAAATTTCCATTACGAAAAGATCCTGGACCGACCGGGAATCGAACCCAGACACCCTCAGCATGGCTTTGTAGCCGCGGACTCTAACCACTCGGCTAAGGAAGGCCCCAACTTATTCGTATGCATTTGCAACTTTTTCGATCTTCCATACAAAATGACCAACTTTGGTAAGTTAGATCTCAGTTATTTATGCAATTATTTTCGAATGAAACTTTCACAGAACATCAGATGTAACTTGAATTTTAACATACATATTTGAATAATTTTTCCAATCACAAGTTTATAAGTAATAACGGTTTGACTAAACTGTAATTTTCGACGAAAAATTCAAAACTTTTTATCTAAAAATCTGATAGCCTTACACACAAAAATGGTTTTCAGCAAACTTATTCATCTCGTCAAAATCTACAACTTTTTGAAGATACCATGAAGCTATTCCTTCAATATGTTTAGTTGTGTCAATCATAAAAAATCGTCAAAAAAATCACTTTAGTCAAACCGTTACTGCTTTTCAACGTGTGATTGGAAAAATCAATCAAAAACATATGTTAAAATTTAAGTTATGTCTGATATTATGTTAAAATTTTATTCAAATCAGTCCATAAATAACTGAGGTATAGTTTATCAAAGTTGGTCATTTTGCATGAAAAATCAAAAGAGCTGCAGTTTTTTTCTCAGCGAAGAATTACACCATCAACGAAAATAGCGCGAAAGCAATAACTAATCGCGTGCGAGTAGCGAACGGAGTGACGAAACAACCAAGCGAGAGCCCCACCACTCGCCATCGGTGAACGGAGCTCGAGCAAATAAAACCACTGGTTGTTCTGCTCCCAGCTCATTCACAAATCGAACGGCATAACGAACGGATCAAGCAGCGGAACAACAAAGAAGAGCGCGTGAAAGCCACAGCAGTGTGCGAGTAGCGAACGGAACCAGAGAGCGAAAGCAACAACTGAAAATCATTCAGTGGACGGATTAGTAGTCAGCGCCAACCGGCGACCTGTTGGAAAGTAACGCCAGCAAAATATACGCCATCTGCCTCTCCTTACCATTCATATTCTTGTACTTGATGAATTCAATGAAATGGTTTGGTTTGGCGATGGAGCAAAGAGTTATTTAGGATGATTTTACTTAACAAAGAGTTGTTGATAAATATTCCAATCAATAAGAGTTGTTTTGAAAAAGTTCACTTTTAGCAGAATTTTCCTCGGAAAATTTCTGCTTTACCAAAGAGTTGTTAATGAAATTCCTGCAGCAAAGGGTCGAGTTTCTCCCCACGAATATTTCCAGCCAGGACCAGTCATGGAGGACAATCCATCCCGAGCATCGCGGCCCCCGCTTCCAAAATTCTCGAGTACGGAAATTGGAAAATTAATACATAACGCTCATCTTGTACATCCCTTGCCAAGACATCAATTTTATATAGCCTATTTCTCAGATTAACGCAATAGACTAACATGTAGAAAAATTTCAGATCAATAGTTGCTTATTACAATTGGTCAGGAAACAGTTTATTGAACAGTATTTAAAATCTTTCGCAATTTTTCAATTTCCATACTCGAGAATTTAGGAAGTGCTCCCCCATTATATGATAAATCAACGATGCTGTTAGAAATACCATACAATGCTGAGTAGCATGATATTATTACGGTCCGACGGCGCTGCAGTGGTAAATTCTCAAATTCATGTAATTATGTGGGGTAAATTATGTGAACCAAATTGTAGTATACCGCGATATTTAGATCATAATAGATAAATCAGTAAATATCATCCAATAAACCCTTTTATGAACGTATGTTGGCCCTGAAAAGGGCCGATTGAGCTTGGATGCTGTGACCACGAGGCGAAATCTAGAAGCGCGGATCGGTCAACCTAGAAATCGTGAGCGATTTCACAGGCCAGATGCTGGATTGGCAGCTTGAAGATTAACAGCTCAGCAGATTTCTAGCAGCGAGGTACTTCTCGCTGAGCAAGTTCGGAGGAGCTCTTACCAGCTCGAAAGCGGAATTAGAATAAACCTGAATCCGACGAAGGAAGCATGTTTTATAACCTCAGAATAGCAGATAATGCTCCTCCCTTTTGTGCTCTTCGTTTTCTGATCGACCAATCTGGGAAATGGGTATGTGCCAATAATGTGTTGGGCTTATAATTTCTTGAAAATTGCGGAGAATGCTAATGTGTGAGAAATTGGTCGAACATGAATTGCTGGAAGGATTGACATTAACTAAATATTCAATACGAGATATTGATAATCAATAGTTTTCTTTATTATGACGGTAAATTTCTGATCCATGGGTGCCAAAATTATTACAATTGTTCAATGAGAATGTCTTTTCAAAAGCATTCTTAATATGTCGCAATTTTGTTACATGTGATAATTTTGCTAATCAAAGTGTTCCCACAAAATATGGAACATCAAAGACGCTGTTGGAATTGCCACTCTATTTTACAATTGTTGTGGAATGTTGAGCACTCACCCCGATGGCACTGCAGCAGCGTCCGCGATTACAGTCTCAAAATGTTGAGTCATAAATTATTCATGACAAATGAAATTTTGTATGAAGCTGTGAAATTGATTTAGGAATATATGAAGTCATATATAAAGTTCGCTTTTAACTCTTTGATACTAATTTGATGACCCTGAAAAGGGCCGATGGCTTTGTTAGCTTTGATGCTCTTACAGATAAATAACACTGCGGGATGTTATCAGTTGATTGCCATGGTCAAACGGGGAATCCTCAACTCAAATGTATAAATTTGAGCAAGTTATTTGCTTATACGACGAACCGAAAGTTTCGTGACGTGGATGGCGCACAACAGTAACAGGTAGTGGATCATCGGGCTTAAGTCAAAATCTGATGATGGCGGCGATGACGATGGCTGGGTGAACGCAAACAAGCGGTGAACCACAAAGCGAGAATGACTTGCCCGACCGTGTTCACAGTTCGACCGCAAATTTTCCTGTGGACTGCTTCCTCTTCTTCTTTTTGGCGGCGGCAGCGGTGATGACTTTGGCTTCGGACGGCATCTTCTCTCGCTCGCTCGACAGTTTGATTTGAGCGAAGCAAGACAAACGGGGAGGTCCCTCACTATCGATGTCTGTGCCTGAGAAGTACGCCCGGTTAGAGCCAGACGATCTACTGCCTGCTGAGATGCGATCCAAGCGGAGAATTGAAAGCAAATGACGTCAAATTTTCTCTAGCACCCCTATTTATAAATTTGCTTGAAATCAACGTTCTCTTTTAAAACAGTTATTAAACTATTTGGACAGTTATGTGGGATTCAGTAAGTAAACGACATGACCATTTGATGTCTTGTCTTTCAATTGAGGTGCCATTCAAAGAATTTCGTTAAACCAGCAAACAGTTATAAGAGTTCAAAATATTTCATGCCAACGTAAGGCTCTTGGTTTTGAAATTCCAATTTCACTCCTGTATAGAGAATTTTTATTTTACTTTCAAACTGTGCGGCATAATCAAATGCAAACGCATTCAGTTCCCGATGGTTAGTGCCTGTGCTTTAACTGTTCATAAGTCGCAAGGTGGAACTTTCCCCGAGGTCGTGTACGACTATAACAAAAGCCAGGATCAGCAATTGGTATATGTTGGTTTGTCGCGGGTTACTTTACTGCAAGGACTATTTTTGACAAATTCTACCAATTCTTCCCAGTTCCATCACGCCAAAGGCAGCAATTCCAAGGGTTGACTTGAGGAATGAGCTGCAGCGCTTAGGCAATCATCGATTAGTGATGCTTTGAGACGTGAAATACTGGATCATAGCGGCCCAGCCTGCATATTGATGAGTATCAATGTACCGAGCCTAAATGCTCATGCAATGGATATTGCTACAGACCAAAGCACTGGACCTATCGCTTATCACGATCGAAGCACCCGAGCTATCAAACATCTAATCTACTGGAGGAGGTTGGCGAACTACAGCTGGAGCCAGAAACCGATCACCCAACCAAGCAACACAAGGAAGCAACGCCCAAACAAACAAATTCAATTATCTGGCATTATTCCTGGAACACCATACACTGGTTCTCGAAACCACAGAACGACAAATGGTTCTTTTCAGGACTACCAAAATGAGTCCAAAAAGAGTTTACTTCTGAAAATTTCATCCGATCAATAACAACACAAAACTAGTACACTTACAAATTCATACACATGACAAATCAAATTATTAATCATCGTAGTTCTACGTCAACCCCGCGGTAATGTTATAGACATTACCCACCCCAATTTTTTTTGACGTTAACTACGTCTTACGGCAATATACTGGGTGTCAATTGAAAATCTAAAATTTTGCGACCGTCACGAAATTATGTAATATTTTGAACGCTAATAACTAAATCATTTATCGATAGATTTTCTATATTTTCCCACCAATCGGTCGGAAATGCATACAACAATTTCCTCGAATGTAAAAAAACTATTGAATATCGACAATAAACTATTGAAAATTTGGAAAATGTCGACCCCTTTCTTACGCAACCAATCACGTGCAAGCAGTTTTCCACGCTTCTTTTGCGTTCCGCTTCGCACTATAAAAGCAGACCGGTTCTTGCTTCTTCGCTCATTCTTCTTTTTGCCGTCAGACTGTGAACATGGTCGGCAAGCAAGTCTCGAGCAGGGTTGCCATTATGCCAGATTCAGGTATGGGAAATGTACTGTAGCAAACATTTACCACCTCGACATTCACATTTTTCTACACGACCATCAAAATCCAAAGCAAACCATGACAGTTCAAAACAAAAAAATGTCACGGCTCTCCAAAACTGTAATCTTCTTCTTCCCAACGTTTTTCAAACCCGAATGCGAAATGACTCAAGCACAGTGGTGACGCGATTTTTGCGGTTTTCGGGGTTTTGCATTTTTGCTTGATAAAGGCAGCATTAAATTGAATTTGTTTGTATGTATCGCAACGGAATGATTGTGCTCTTGCTATTAGCGCTAATAGATTTCGATTAGTTTAAAACACAAGCGAAATATTAGCGATTGAATTATTTAACATTTTTTCCAATCATTCACCTCGAGATGGCTGCCCGAAAACGGTCATAGAGGAGAGACAAAAACAGTCAAGCAGTGTGTGAATCGTTGGCAGCGAAACACCTGATGGTATTGATGCTGCTGCTGCTTTGTGTTTTGGTTGACTGGCAGAATCGATGAACTGTGGTAAATAGTGGTCACAGTTCCCAAGCCTGGCCAGATTAATCTGGCTCTGCAAGACTTTTAATCTACAAAAAGACTAAAAGACAAACTGCTGAATTTGCCAGACTTTTTCAAATCCAGCCAGACTTTAGAGCAGTAAAAAAAGTTTAGGAATATTCCAATAAACAAAACTGTGATGCTTAAAACACATACAGCAGCGTATAAAACAGCCAATGAAAATACTCGTGTTGCAGACACAACATCAATATGCATCTTCTTAAACTTTACCTCACTTATTTTTCATTACAATATGATGATATTTCGGCATTTAAATCTCATTTTTTGTATATACTTCCGCTCATTTACAAAATGACGGTTAGTAGTTAAAATAATATCCAGAACAACTTCAGTGGAACGCAGTTCTATTTATAAAGCAGATTAGGATTTAAGACAAACGTATGGAGAAACTTTTTCATAGGTTCTTTGTTTTGGGTATCATAACAATCTAAGGGTCAGGATTTAAATAAAATATAAGGAATTAGTTGAGAAATAAATACCATAGTTAAAATACTAGAATACTTTATTGGTAAAAAGTATTTTGCATTAAAAAAAAGTCTATGCTCAATTTTTTTATACTGATAATCTGATTGAAGACTGAAGATTGAAGCAAGACTTTTCATTTCGAACTTGCCAGACATTTTCCAAAATGTACTGGCAACCCTGGTCTCGAGTGCCTTTCGCATTCTCAGCTCAGTTTTCAATGGAACGCGAATGGAACAACAACACGCCGCCGCGACTGAAGCCGCTTGTTGAAGCGCTCATCGTCATCGTCGCCGCAAACCTCATCGGGCGAGGAGGATTTCTACCAGTGCGCCGTCAGCTCCTCGCTTCCAGAGGCACAAAGCGATCGAGCGGCGAAAAATCCAGCTTCTGGATTGTGAAATCGCTCAAGATTGCTTAATGGACTCGCGCTTCCAGAATTGGCGCTGCAGGATTCGGGGCGCAAAGGTAAGTTTGTACGAGGTGGATGAACAAAATCGACCAAAGCCGCTTGTTGAAGCGCACATCGTCATCAGCACCGCAAATCTCACCGGGCGAGGAGGATTGCAACCAGTGCGCCGTCAAAATGTGTCCGTGTTACGCAAATTCAACAATTCAACCGGCCCTTTTCAGAGCCAACAAATATGTTTTAAAGAGCTATTTGTGTAATATTCCCTAATATGTTTACCACATACTTGCTATAATATCTTAATTCATCTCATAGCATCATACAATAATTGATTTATTACGAATAATTGACAATACGGCAATTTGTTGATGTTTCCGAGGACTCTGCTGCAGTGCCGTCGGGGTGCAATAACAGCATAATGCTAATCTTGTACATCCCTTACCTAGACATCAGTTTCATATAGCCTATTTCCCAGATAAGAAAACGAAGAATTTGAAAGGAAGAGCATCACCTGTTATTCTAAGGGTATAAAGCATCCCTCCTTCGTTGAATTCGGTTTCATTCTGTTTTCGCTTTCAAGCTGGTAAGAGTTCCTCCAAACCTGCTCAGCTCCTCGCTACCAGAGGCAAGCTGTTGATCACCAAGCGGCGGCAAGTTTGTACGAGATGGCTGAAGAAAATCGACCAAAGCCGCTTGTTGAAGCACACATCGTCATCAGCACCGCAAATCTCACCGGGTGAGGAGGATTGCAACCAGTGCGCCGTCAAAATGTGTCCGTGTTACGCAAATTCAACAATTCAATCGGCCCTTTTCAGAGCCAACAAATGTGTTTTAAAGAGTTGATTGTGTAATATTCCTAAATTTGTTCAAGATGGCTAAAGAAAATCGATCAAAGCTGTTTTAAAGAGCTGATTGTGTAATATTCCTTAATTTGTTCGAGATGGCTGAAGAAAATCGACCAAAGCCGCCAAAATGTGACCGTGTTACGCAAATTCAACAATTCAATCGGCCCTTTTCAGAGCCAACAAATGTGTTTTGACGTTAACTACGTCTTACGGCAATATACTGGGTGTCAATTGAAAATCTGAAATGTTGCAACCGTCACCAAATTATATAAGATTTTAAATACTAATAACTCAGCTATTTATGGGTAGATTTTCAATATTTCCCCACCAATCGGTCGGAAATTTATACAACAATTTACTCAAATAGAGAAAACTTTTGATTTTTGACGATAGACTGTCGAAAATAGGGAAAATATCGACCCCTTTCTTACGCAACCAATCTCGTTCATATTGTCTTCCACGATTCTTTTGGGTTGGCAAGTGCACTGTAAAAGCAGACCAATTTCTGCTTCTTCGCTCATTCTTCTTTTGACGTTAACTACGTCTTACGGCAATATACTGGGTGTTAATTGAAAATCTTAAATGTTGCGACCGTCACGATATTATGTTAGAGTTTGAACTAAAGGAAGGCTGCAACTACAGTCACCTCACAGTTATGGATAGCACACAGATATGGATCAGAGTTGGATTAAAACTGGGTTATCTCATCAAATAGAGTTGCAATTATGCATAACACATTTTACCTACGTGAACCATAAATCCGTACAGCATCGCAGTCAATTATAACATGCTCTGGCATATTTTTTCCGTCCGTAGGAAATAAAATGTCAACCGTATTCCTAGAAGCGTTGATTCATAACTGTGGGGCATTGAAAACCATACCACAGTTATGAATCAAAGATAAGGCTATTCAGAAACAAACGCCATAACGTATGCTTTCACTAGCACACCATTCGTTTACCTCGCAAATAAATTGCTGTTATAGTGTTTTGATCCATGGGGTGGACATCGTTTGCAATTTCTATCGAAATCGACACTTTTTCGTAAATAATCGGGTGTTTTGAGGTGTATTCTCAACTATATAACAACTATATTTTGCAGTGTCAGGGAGGTAATTTTGTTTTTTATAGCGTCACCATGTTTTTTAATCATATTTTGTTCTGAAAAACGACCCTTAGTTGATCCATAACTGTGGGGTGACTGTAATAGAGATTGTTCAAAATAAGAATATGTCGCTATCAAAGATAGATGAGTATGAGAGTTTGAAGGGAAAACGTCGTTACGGAGAGATTTGTCGCAATAAAAGTTGTCGCTACCTAACTGGTCTACTCTTTGAGAAAAGAATCAGAGAATGTGTAGCATGAAGGTTGGATTGTAAAATTGATTGTTTATTTTTGGAACAATTCGAAATTATTTGTTAAATTTTACATTTTACAGGATGATTACTATATCCTGTCAGTAAAATAAGTAATCATAGAAAAAAATGGTTAAATAAATTTTAATTACCAGTGCATATCCAGTTTAGGACATCTATAACATTTCAATACAGAGTCAGAATTAGGGCGAATGTGAACACTAATACATTATCAGTAAAATCGGATTGAAGTTCAGGGGATATAATTTCAATTCTATATTATGTTTCCGATCGATTTAATCGCATGATGCATTTTTGTATGATCCATTACAATATTACTTTTGTAACAAACCATTTGATTTATTTTCATATTATGAACAACATGTTAAAATGAATAAAAAAGCATCATGCGCCATTCATCAAAATTGAGGATTGTTGCGCCCCTCGGTTTTTCGTCTCCTTCAGTTTGACAGCAGCGATTGCGCCTTTCTACCTCATCCTTCTGGTTTGACTATCATCAGCTTCGCCGTTTTGCTACGCTCTTTCACACGAACCTTCTTCACTATCGACCTTCTGCACACTCAGTTTTAAATGCGCCCTGCTGCCACACTCAATCGCAAATGCGCCCGGTTACCGCAGGGGGGGGAAGGTGGGCGAAATTGACATCAGAGTTCGTATCGAAAGAGAATATCAAATGCGCCTTTATGTTTTTCTCACTTATTTCGTGAAAAACGTTATTTTTAAGAAATAGTTGTGCAGTATATGATTGTAGTTTATCAAATAAACTGTTAGGTGAATAAAACTCAATTTGTTTACATTTGTCAGTTAGGCCGTTGTTCTGGTACTGTATTGATTTGTCTTTGCTATACATAGATAACAAATTAATTTGTTAACCTCAATTTACAGCCACAAGCATTGTTTTAGAAGCATTACAGTTAACACGCACGTTATTCAAAAGCATATATTTTAACCAAAAAATACATATTTTTTTCGCTAAAATTTTCCATAATCAGTCTCATTCTATTCCCTAGTAGGTCTAAAAGATTGTGGTAACATGCTGTTTCAATCAGGCAATTTTTTCAGCGAAGTTTAGTCAAAAATACATATCTGTGGAAAACGTGCGTGCCAGGTGCAATGCCTTTAAAACAACACATATGACTAAAAACTAAGGTAAATGAAAAAAGATTTAATTTTTACTTTGTCAAAACAAACTTTATAGATGTGCAAAACAGAATGTACACCGGAAATTAAAATTCGTACATACCATGCCCACACAGTTACGGATCACCCACAGTGACGGATCACTTTGACGTTCAACATCGAATAACTCGCTCAAAACATAAACGTTGACGTAAAACATATTTTTCCCATGTCATACTATTTGTCTTCTACCATTTGTAATGTTAAGCAAAACATTCAACCGCTAAATAACGGTGTTTTGACAAATATTCAGTTGGTACCACACAGCTATCATTATTTGGTTGTTTGCTGTAAGAAGTGCCGTCAGCATTGATAAGCTCCCACAGGTGGTAAAATTCAAATGTTATAGTATAAAACATGCTCGTCTGCTTCGATATAGTATAAATTCATCTTTGGAAAACAATTTTCTTGATTGTTGATTCTAAATACCGAATATAAGCACTTCTAACTAGTGATCCATAATATGGACCAGGTAATGATTGTTTACCACAGTTATGGATCACTTCCAAAATATGTAGATTTCTGTTATTTTAAGCATTGGATTCGACATTTTTAGACAATAACTCTTAGGATAAAACTAATAAAACATCAAGGTTTGTAAATTTTATTATTAGCAGACAAAAATGGGTGGAAAACTTGGTGTGGAGTCAAAACAGTCCATGTCTCAGTTACTACAACACAGTATCCCAAAAATAATGGCATTTTGCCCTTGTTTCCAGTTCTAACACTGCTATTTTTTGCAGTAATATGTGACACATTGCTAACTTTCGCCAAATCATGCAATACAGATGCATTGAGTTGAAAATCTCTTGATTTTGCGCACTGATCCGTTATATGTCACAATTTGATCCATAATATGAAAATTGATCCATAATATGGTTTTCAGAAACCGATACAATTTTTAATTTTTATGCAATTCTATGTGAATATTACACTCAAAACAGTTTACTAACCGAAGTTCCAACTTGCAACGATTCAATTCGTGTTTTTAAATTATAATTTTACGTTTTCCATGTCGTTTTATTGAATTTTATTGGTTGAACTTCACACTATTTGATCCATAACTGTGGGGTCATGGTACATCTTTTATCTGCGAACATTTACTTTATTGACAGGAATTAGTAATCACCCTGTATGTTAATCATCAGAGCTTCAAATCTGATAGACTTCCTGTAAGCGCTAGTGTTCCATTATATAGCATTCAAAAATTATATCACCCATCCTCTCCTCGGAAGCCGAAGGCTGTGTGTCATATGTAGTAGATTGCAAACAAGTGAATATTGTTATTTCAAACTTGCAATTTGGGGGAAAAATATTTATACAATTTATTCAACTCAAAATTAAACATATAATATCCACTCACAGAACGCGACACGAGACCGGACATAACACATATTGTTCTTACAAACGATTAAAAAAGGGTTTAAATTTACCTTTTTAGTCGACCGGTTTCGGGCTCGATCTAGTCCTCGGACATCGTCCCGTAGATGGGCTAGATCGAGCCCAAAATCGGTCGACTAAAAAGGTAAATTTAAACCCTTTTTTAATCGTTTGTAAGAACAATATGTGTTGTGTTATGTCCGGTCTTGTATCACGTTCTGTAAGTGTACATGAAGTTCTTACGTTATCACAAACCCCCGAAAAAAAGTGATATAATATCCACACAAAAAAAAAACAAAAGCTTACTATTTGAAGCATTGAAGTAGACACTTCGTCACGATGAGATGCAATAAATTTGTCAGATATGTTAAGTATCTGAGAGTTTTGCTAGATAACAATTCATCTTTCATAAAATCAGATTGTGGTTATTAAAGCCAGATGTCACAAATATATAAAATGTCTCTACCCAAGTAACAATTTTGATTCTAACTGGTATTATATATTTTTTATTATAGTTTTATTGTAACTTTGCTATTCCTACAGGTTTCATAATGACCCTTAACTAGTGTAAATGGTCTTGAACCACCTTTGGTTTTAAACAGTTCTACGAGAATACATCATATGTATCACATAAAACTTCATTTTCAACAAGAATAAGTATTCTTGACAATAGTTTTTGGAAACTCTTGTACCTATCTCCAAAGAACACCAATTATGCGGTGGCCATGCGTGGCTTGGCGAACTTTCCCTGATCGAATTTGGGAGCGGATCTTGGCCGCTGGATATCCACACCGCACTGTGTATTATTTTCTCGATTTCATGCGCTTTTTGAATAACGCCCAAACCGTTGATTTTAGCGATATAGTTTATTCGGAGAAGTTTCTTGGTATATTCAAGCACAACTTTTGACGAAAAAAGTTTTGTGATCAATCCACCTAGCAGTGAGATAGAAAAACTATTTTTTCAAAACATTTAGATAGACATATGGTGTCTTCGGCAAAGTTGTAGAATTGGCAATTTGAAACAACTTTGTCGAAGACATGATTTTTCTATCTCTTATACTTTTTGAGATAAATGCCGTTGTATGTGAATGGCTCCTAAAAATCATACTTTTTATCATAACATTTTTCCAAGATTTTTAACATTTTTTGTGTTTTCTACAAAGTTGTTTGTCATGAAACACCTCGTGTTTTTGCTGAACATGTCATCACTCTATCTTTTGAAGTAAAAATGTTATTCATGAATTACTCTTTTTTCAAGGGGTAGTTTAGGCCTCTATGACTGGCTTCGGCGCAAAATGGCGCAGACAACTCTTACAAATCATGAAAGTACGATATCTTCCCTTTCGGCTTTTGATAAAAATTTTTGTCTATAAGCGTCTTTGCATGGGTTTTTACTATCAAACAAATAAGCCTTATTAAAACGAATTCGACTGATAATTCTTTTACTTTAAGAGATAGAGAGGTGCGATGTTCAGCAAAAACACGCGTTTTAACATGTTTAACAACTTTGTAGAACACATGAAAAATGTAAGAAATCTTGTAAAAGAGTTACGAATTATTTAACACAAGGTAAAAAAAGTTGTATGAAAAAACTCGTTTAAAATTATTTTTTTTATAACTTTTTACTTAAATTTTCAACATTTTTCATGTCTGAAGATTGTAATAAGTGGATGATCCAGGTTTTAAGATATACTTGAAACTTGCTCTACAACACTGTCTCAAGTTTGGGCCACTTTGGTCTTATAGGGGGTTTATGATTGGGTTAGAGTAGTTTTGACGTATTATTGGTTTTATGCATGGTTTTATTGAATTAATGTTAGAGAACACTTCAAAAACAGCATAAAATAAGTTTTGCTACTTGGGTATTCACTCATTAATAGGAAACAAAAATGTTCAGATTTTCATACAACGTAGGCCGTATTATGGGTCGAAAACTAGTAATAATTGAAAATTATCAAAATGTTTTTTGTAATAACCTCAGCTCATCTCGAAAAAGTCACGCACATGCAACAACCTAAACCAACCCGCGATTGACCGCGCCTCAACACTGAGAAAAATCTACACGTCAAGGTCGTGTGTTTTACTTATAGATTTGCGCAAAGAGGAAAACCACATGACTTGAGGGTGGTAGCTATATGGATTTCGTAATTGACTTCACGGTATAATAACATATGTATCAACATTAGGTTGTCATGTGAAACAAACATGAATGTCTAAATATTAAATCATGAAAACCAACTGATTTGTTTATTGAATTCGAAATGTAGTGGCTTTAGATAATTATGTGTGATAGAACATGAATGTCATGAGACTGAAAGACAGGTAGAAGAACTCTTGCTCTCCAAAATATGGATTCGAGGCTCCTTTGCTTGTCGCAAGCTCACTTGAATGTTTTTTTTTTTTTTTTCAAGCAAGTGAGTCAGCAACAAGCGTGGCGTCGCAAATCCATGTTTTGGGAAGCCCGCGATTAGCATATTTCATTTTATTCGAAGCTGAAAGCAAGGAAAATCTGTTAGTGGAATCCGATTCTCTAACACCATATATTATATCCAAAGCTGGAAGTAACGCATTTCATTTATAGAAAATTAGAATGAACTCATCATCTTCACTCGGATATCTTCACTAATTGAAAAACAAAACGAATCCGCAAATTTTCCTTTAACACTTTCAGCTTCAGAATTTGCTTCTTCTCTTTGGAACATGATGATGACTGTCGTTCGACACGAGTTCAGACCGCAATTTAGTTCACTATGGGTTGACCACTAACAATTTAGAAATTTGGAACACGGAAATCGACAGCAAGCTCATCGATTTCAAATCGACCAACTTGAACATGATAAGCATGACACAAGATAACCATAAGTTAAACACACTGAATCCGTGTTGGGTTATGATCTATGCACCCATAGGTTGACACACACGAATTTGAAATGGAAAGCTTCAGGAACTTATGTAGAAAATTATGGAATTCATGTTGTCGGTTGATGAATCGGTCCATGAAGCAAAACTAATGAATTAAATGTGTAACACACACGAGGTTTGTAAGAAAATCACTACAAATCGATATAGACGTTCATGAATCGATCCATAATTTTAAGCACACGGATCAAACGTGTGGATTTTTCTCAGTGAACGCAACGCAGCGAACGAACAAAACGAACAGCACAATTATTACTGGGGGCGCTCCTTCGTTCTTCGCTCACACGCGAAACGCCGCGATTCGTTGTTATTCCCGTTGCGCTCGAGAAGCGCCTCATCTCGCGTTTGCTGCGTTCCTGTTCTATATCTTGGATTTTGTACGACAGATTCAGGAAAATCGGAATAAATTGCCGAATATTACGCGAGTCCGGAGAGTCCGAGATAATTATTGCGGTTTCTGCGGTCAGTCACTTATCGTCGTCCCACGAATTAATTATCTCGATGTTTCTTTTGATTGTGTTCACGATATGGTCCCATCCCATTCATATAATAAACAATCCATTCACACTGCTTTTGTCTGTTCATTCATACGTATTAGAGTTGTTATGGTAGTAATTCATTCCAAATTAGCTGAGATATCAAAGAGGGCAAGCAATCTCACTTGTTGTTACGGTAAGTGGGAAATTGAATCCGCGGGACTTGTTCGCAATTGTCGTATGACATGGAAGAAGTGAGTGCAAGAAAAAAAAATGTTTTCAGGTACAAATATACAAATACAAATACAAAGTATAGTATCGTATCAGGATACCAGGAAAAAGTTCAATTACGCGGTATTTTTCCTCCCCAATTGCACTTTGCCGTTGTAAGTACACAGTGGAAAAAAAGATTGCCGCGACTCGACGACGCGTACGATGCCTACTCATACCCTCCTTGAACCTTTGGGTACGCGCACGTAAAATACGCTGCGAGCTTGCCCATCGTCTCGTGTCTTCGTGTCATGGCTTGGCTTTTGTCCCCTCATCTTACATCTTACAGCGACTGCAAGTGCTTCCCTCGGATTCATTTTTTCCCCTAGAAACGCGAGAGCACAGACGGTTGCAGGCTAAAGAGGGTTCAGTGAAGCTTGAAGATAACAGCAGCCATCCCCTTCCAAGAGCGCGTAGACGTTTCTGTTTTGCGGTTGCCGGTCGATACTCCAAGGCCTCCAACCAAACAGTCGAGCAGCTGACAAAAACACAAAATCCCGCACCGTATGTACAGCAGGATAGCTACGTATTACCATCACGCGTGCTTCGCGTCTCGCGAGTGGGTTGGAGTGACGTGTTTGATTGTCCCTCGTAGTTGAATCCTGTTAAGAAGTCGATCATAATTATAGGATCACGTGGTTTTTGCTCAATAAGGCATAAGGATTATCAAAATTAGATTTTATTTTTCAAAATAATCGATTGCATCGGAGTTTGGGGCAAGTGTGCCATAGTAGCCAGTAGGCAACTTCAACTTTTTACAACAAGAAGAAGTGGTGGTAAAATGAACACTAGTGTGGGACAAAATTTAGATTCTCGCTCCAGTCCACTTTTTGGATTGCATTTAGGTCCCATAACAAATGTACAAAATTTCAGCTCGATCGGTATTTGGATAAATCATTTATTCCATTTTTGATCTTTTCCGGGGACTTATAGTCACTTGAAAGACCTTTCAAGACGACTTTGAACAAACCTTCAGTTTTGTCGTCATAAGTATAAAAATTGTGTTTCTTGTTTCAAGATGTTTGAGAAGAACTTCGCGGCCTTTAAGAGTTTCCGACTCTACGCGACAGTCTACTTTCTTTGCAATTTGGAAGGAAATTTTGATTCCCCTAATGGAGTTAAAGATTCCCTGCCTAAATCCCCCAAATTCGGAATAACTAACCACGAAAGGCAGCACTCTTTGCTTCCTCATTTGAATCAAAGAGCCTGGGCTAGACGCTGCTTCGATTTGGAGTTCATAAAATTTGCCTAGAGCATCGAATTGATACAATTATCAACATTATTCATTTCACCCTTGGAAAAAAGTTCGCATTCCGGAGAAACGTCCCTTCTTCCATTCTTGCCACGTTTAGTGACAGTTTTAAATCCCACTTTTTCGAAGGAAGTTGTGAATTCAGAGATTCACCCTTCCTTTTGTTTGTAGTTGCAACCATGTTTAGTGAATAAACGAAAGAAGACGTGACCTCCCAAGAGGTTTTTTCCCAAGACGGTGTCCAAGAAGGATTACCACCGCTAGCTTTCGCCAACGGGTCCAACGAAAAATCGAAGGCACGGGTCCAAACAAGGATCGTAAATGGATCAATGGTAGAAAAAAAAAAGTACTGAAAAGTACTGTTTTAGTAGCACTGAAAAGTACCGTTTTTAATTTTAGCACTGAAAAGTACTGTTTTTGTAGCACTGAAAAGTACTGTTTTATTGCTTTAGGTAGTTTTTAAGAAAACTTCCGAGAGAAGAGAGAATTCGTGTACGCACAGCACGAAGGTACGATACGCACTGGTGCTAACTATCATGCTTTTTTTCAACTTTAATTCTGCTTTAATGCACTCTATAAGATTTTATTACTTTAAATGGTCAGCGTTTAGTCAGAGTGGACCAAGTACAAAACTTAGGAAAGCATGATTATTCTTTCATTAGATCCGAAATTATCTTACCTCCATATCACTTTGATCAGATTTGATGAATGTTGTAAACTGCGAGAGATATGTAAAAAATTAACTTTGGATGATCAATAGTAATCAATAAAAGTATGAAGTCATAGTGGACTAGGGTAGATGTACCAGTTATGGACATAATGGTTCCCTATTTCGCCATATGTGATAATTTTATTATTTTCAAATTTGTAATTTTTCTGTGTGTTTAAGTAATTTGATATCAAATATATCTGGATGTTAAAACATTCAAACATATTCAAAATTTGAACGTTTTTGAGAAAACATATATGGCCAAATAGGAAACTACTATAGCCTGGTACACTTTCCATAAATGCTTTTTACCATAACCACCAAATAATCAGCACGCTGATGAATGCGAGGAAATTAAAAACATTTCAAGTGGTTTGTCAGGTTTTTCACATCGAATGATTCATCTTCTCATCCATTAATAGAAATTCATATACATTACTTTATTTGATGCATTTGATTTTGATTTTTGACCATTTACTATATTTGGATGGGTAGTCAGAAATTGGAACAATTTCTGTGTAGACAGAGCGAACCAAGAGTCAAAAATCAATGAACTGATTCATTATTGCATTTGGATTGTTTTCAGATGCAAATAAATGTTTTTGGTAGTCCTATGGTGTCTGCATGGAATGTCCTAGAACCCGCTTATTGGACCAGTATATTTTGGCCGGCACTCAAGATTTTCACTGAAATGAACGCATAGGGTAGGTGTACCAGTTATGGCCATAGTGGTTCCCTATTTCGCCATACGTGATATCTTGAATGCCTTCACATTTTGAAAAATCTTTTGTGTTTTAGCAGTAAGATAAAGGATAAATCTTGATGTTAAAACATTCAGAAAGATTAAAAATGTAAAAGTTATCCATATTTTGCATATGGCCAAATAGGGAACCACTATGGCCATAACTGGTACACTTTCCCTATTTGAACATTTCTGGTCTTCAATGCCCTGCAAAACTTCAATTTTCAAGCTATCGTAATGCCACTGATTTTGGGATTAACAATATGGATTATTGAAGAATTTACGATACTGATGTTGATAATCTGTTTATCTTAGTGATATGCACCCAGTTTGACCATGCAAGCAATGAATGATTGTTATTTTCCTAGAAATTGTTCAGTCAGAGTGAACCAAATCACTGAACGGTGGTTTTCAATTCAGTCAGAGTGGACCAAGTGCACATAGTCCATCAAAAAATCGTTCAATTAGAGCAGCGATTCTCATATCGTTGGCTGGTGCTCCGTGACGATTTTGAAAGTGTATACCAATGTGTTGAAATATTCAACTTATTACTTTTAAATACGCGCTTAATTATGCCACAAATCAAGCCGTATCTGGAATTTTCAAGAATATAAATTTAAAGAACAAACAACAAATCGCACTGAAAATTTGGTCGATTATTACTCGTTGGTTGCGTCCAATCGATCGAAATTCCCTTTAGAACATTGTTTTGTTCTCCGTGCTCTTGAAAATTCAGAGGTGATTTCATTTATCTTAACAATATGATGTTTTTAACGTTATGATAGATGACGAAGCACAGTTTTTGCGTGTCTTATACATACGGTGTCAAAATTTCAATAATTTTTGAACTTTCATGCAGGCTTGGTAATTCTCCTCAACATCATAAGAGTTCGGTGACATACTGTATAGCAGCGTTCTGCATTTTCCATCGAGTAAAATTCCATCACAACTCCCCGAGGGCTGTCTTTTTCGGACGGCAAGCTCAAAAGTTGACGAAGTTTGAAGTGTTAGTAAAGGCGAGCATCGCAACGAGAAAGAAAGAGAGAGAGTACCAGAACAAAAATCCTCGCGTTTTTTTTTTTGCACTGTCATCTTTGTTGAAAATTTAGAGATCAATTTTTTCTCCTCAGAAAAACGGCAAAATCGCCTTTTCTTTGCATCGCAGAAGAGTTTCTATCAAGCCTGTTTCATGTTCCTCGGATATTTAAACGAAAACGTTTAGCAATTAGAGTTAGATTTTGTAAATGGTAGCATAAAAATATTCTGGCGGTGAAAATTTCCCCATATATTTTGGTTTTTATTTTCAGCTGCAAAAATGAGGTTTCTTGAATTAATCATAAAAGAGAAACTTAAAGTATAAGGAATCTAATATTCGCTGACAGAATATTTTCAAACTTTCAGAGTGTAAAAGTTATTTTGGAATACTTATCATCGTCGAATAATAATCGAAATTTCGACTGCGTATTACAACATTACGAATACGGCACAAGTTTCATGAAAATTATGAATATTTCCAGGAGTGCTGTACTTGTGTTCAACCAAATCAAACACTAGAGACACTTAGGCTTAGGAAAGAAATATTTTACAACAAAAATTTGCTAAGTTGTTCCAACTTATAACCTATTTCAAATGAATCAAACTCTCAACGCGTACTCCGCTAAAAGTATTCTTGAGGAGTACGGCAGTCCTCCATCATGCATCATCGCTGACAAAAACAGAATGCGTATACCTCTTTGAGCAGTATAGTCTACATTCACCTTGCTTCCAGCAACCGCATGTTACTCTCAAAGAATCAATACCGATAATTCACGTTTCATCTTACGGAAATTAACAAGCCTTCTGATAGCAGCACGACGATGCAATGATTCTCTACTCTGCTAACTAAAGCGTAAAAACATTCCCTTTTACAAAGCTCAAGTTCCGGACTATCATAGAGACGTCCTATGAACTGCCTAGTTGAGATCTGGAAAAGGGTCATAAAACATCCTGAAAACATCGTTAGCGAAGTCATATCGAATACCAATTTCTGCAACGTAACATCGATCTCCCTTTGGTAAAACTCCGGATCGGCAGTCAGAGCTTCGCTGAAGAAGTGCCCATGAACACACTACAAAATTGACAACTCCAGTAGAAAAAAAATCGCTGTAAATCTCTTCAAAAGCGGTCCTCTCAACTCGCTTTACAATATAAGTGAAAGCTGGCGATCCTAACAATGCGCACTCACCTTATTTTCTGATGTCAGAAGTTCTCCCAACTCGCTATTATTCAAAAGTGGCGGTCAACTCTCTACAAATCTCATCATAAGCGGTCCTTCCAACTCGCTCTACAATATAAGTGAAAGGTGGCGGTCCTCACAACGCGCACTTACCCTCTTTTCCGATCTAAGCAGTCTTCTCGACTCGCTATTAATCAAGTTACAAACGGTCCTCTCAACTCGCTATTATTTCAAAGTGGCGGTCCTCACAACGCGCTCTTACCCTATTTACTGATTTTTGCGGTCCTCTTATTGGGGATTTTGCCCTCCAATAGACACACATCTAAGAAAATATTGTCCCACCAAAATATTCTCACACCATGTTTGCCACACTGTTGGATTGTGCATTGAATGCAAGATGCGTGCTTCTGCTAAATTGCTATAGAGGTCCACAAGCAAAATGCCACGAACACAAAATGCACGATCAATCTTACACAAATCGATTTCCTTAGAATGAAAACGTATCGATGTATGTTCTACGTCATTCGAGCTTTCGGTCAACGTCAATTCAACAGAGAAATGAGTGCTCAACAGTCATTCTGTTTATATTTACTTTATCACTGCAAACAAAACAATGTTGTGACAGTTCTCACAGCAAACAAAGAAAATTTCGTCAACGTTGAATTACTACGCAGGCAATTGGATTGGAATATTCAAACTGACGTGTGAATATATATTTCCCCACGTTGAAAATGTGCACGACAATCATTTGTCAACAAAACGAACTTGCTACACATCTCTTCGCAAGCAGCCCTTTAAAATCGCATTACAATATAAGTGAGAGGTGGTGGTCCTAACAACGCGCACTTACCTATTTTCCTATATCATCTCACTTTTTGTTTGTTTGCAAGCTGCAGCGGCTTTCTCAACTCGCTCCAACATGATTGAATAGGGAAAGTGTACCAGTTATGGCCATAGTGGTTCTCTATTTGGCCATACGCGAAATATCGATAACTTTTACGTTTGAAATATTTTTGATCGTTTGAACATCAAGATACATCTTAAATCTAACTATCATTCCTCGTCGTGCGCTCTATCGAGACGGTCGCCTTTATTCCGTGCTCTGAACCATTCGTTTTTTCGGTAGAGTTTTTCTCCAAGTGGAGTTTTTTTATCATTCGCTAATCCTACCAGTGAACGAAACGGTAATCGCGCAACACGTGGAAGCAGCTAGTCCTGGCTTAGTCCTACGGCTAGACTGTGCGTCGAAGCATCACCAAAGGGCAAACCGGGGGTCCCTCCTCCCCGTCATCTACCATCGTGCCCATCGCAAACATCAACGCGCTTTCATCGTTGTACCCAGCTCCAGCAGATCGAACGAGCCAAGGTCAGAAAACGCCGCCTGTTTGACTACCTACAGTAAGCAGATAACAAGCTGTAGCACGCTGTGGTTAGGTAAATTGTTCATATTTTCTTGGTTGCATTGTTTGCCGTCGGTCGGACAATTTCATCTACGTTGACTTACACAGTGGTCTCGAAGTGTTTTTTCCCTTGACTAAAATAGAATTTTTTTTTTGCTGAATTATTTTTTTTTTGTATTATTAATTTGATTTTTTTTTTGTGTTGCATTAATATTGATTAACTCACACAGCAGTGCAAAATCAATCAAATCATTTTTTTTTTTTTTTTGGTTATTATTGCTATTGTTATTTTTCTCGAAGCGTGAACCAACGCTACTTTCTGTGAGCTAAATTAAAAAAAGCCCACTTGTAAATATTAGTTAGGTTTTTGATTTTTCCCTTGTGTTAATATTACAACACAATGGATCCAAATGATGAAGGCGGGGGCAATTCGCAATTTCTAATATCCTCCGAAGACGAGTCAAACAATAATTTTGTTGAAAATGTCTCCCCTATGGAGACCGGCGTATTAGAAACAGGGTCTTCTCCCCTACAAGGAGCGCCTGAATTACAAACTCCAGTGAGGTTGCCTGAAATCGAACAGTCCATTACCCATCTTTCTGAGGATGAATCTATTGAATCACCATCGTACGAAACATTGGTCAGTCCACAAGTACCAATGGAAACATCCTCTTCGAATTCTTCCTCTGCACATCAACGGCAAGCGCTCCCCTCCACCTTTGGTAAAGCGAACCCCCGCCAGAAAGCTTACCCGCCCGGATCTAAGGGTCCCTTTCTGGTTTTTTTCCGGCCCAAAGGTAAACCGTTAAACAAATTGCAAATCGAAAAAGATTTGGCAAAGTCGTTTCGGGGCATCGAGTCTGTAGATGCACCCAGCCGTGACAAGCTCCGAATCACTGTCAGTGATCGTGAACAGGCAAATAGAATTGCTTCCTACGAGCTCTTCTCGATGGAGTACAGAGTATACATACCAAGTCGAGACATTGAGATCGCAGGGGTTGTCACCGAACCGTATTTGAGTTGCGCTGACATCAAAGCTGGTGCTGGAGGGTTTAAAAACCGTGATGTTCCCCCAGTCACTATCCTTGATGTCAGACAAATGAAGAAGG
Source organism: Aedes aegypti (assembly GCF_002204515.2). NCBI lineage: Eukaryota > Metazoa > Arthropoda > Insecta > Diptera > Culicidae > Aedes > Aedes aegypti. The sequence continues at coordinate 253,338,974 of NC_035108.1, forward strand.
TGGCTCCTGATGGCACAAAACAGCCCTCAAATTCGTTTTGCGTCACATTCTCTGGATCGGCGCTTCCGGACTACTTGGTGATCGGGAAACTTCGGTTACCCGTTCGCCTCTATAAACCTACGGTCATGCACTGTGATAAGTGCCAACAGATTGGTCATACCACACCTTTCTGTTGTAACAAACCACGATGCGCTAAATGCGGTGAGCAACATGTTGAGGGTGCCTGCAGTACAGAACCTAAGTGTACATGCTGTGGTCAAGCTCCACATGAGCTCACCACATGTCCTAGGTATATAGAGAGGGAGAAACATCAAATTCGATCTCTACAGCAACGATCGAAGCGTTCTTACGCAGAAATGCTGAAGAAGATCGCCCCAGCTGTTGCTCCGCCAGCCCAACCAATAGCTAGCAACAATATCTTCACCTCCCTAGCTGACGATGAGCAAGGTTCTGACTCTGAGGAGGGTGAAGAGTATACTATTGTGCAAACAGGATCAAAGAGAAAGCGAGCTGTTGCTAGACAGCTGCGACATCGTCAGCAAAATTCTCAAAACGCACAGCAGGAACTCCGACCCTCCCTGAAAAAGTCAAGAAGTTTCGAAAAAGCTATCAAAGCAAATCCACCAGGTTTCAGACTTGTCCCTGGAGATTTTCCGTCACTTCCGGGATCATCTAAAACCCCAGATATCCCAGTTTTTCGCCCAGAAAGCCAACACGCAAATATTCCTTCGGCTCGACAGGAAAGTGTCGAAACTTCCGACAAACTAACACTTTCTGGGATTGTGGAAATCATCTTCAAAATATTGGAAGTTTCTCCCGCAACAAGAAACCTCATTAACATGGCTCTTCCTTTCGTGAAACCTCTTCTGAAACGTCTGTTTTCACAATGGCCGATTCTTGATTCGTTCATATCTCTCGATGGATAATTCAACCAACGAGGTCGGGGATATGATCGTAATCCTACAGTGGAATTGTAGAAGCATTCTTAAAAATATTGATGCGTTTAAATTTTTAGTCCACAGCACGCGCTGTGACATATTTGCCCTTAGTGAAACATGGCTCACTTCTGATAAAGATATTTCTTTCCACGATTTTAACATTATCCGTCAGGATCGAGGGGACGGTTATGGAGGGGTGTTATTGGGGATCAGAAAACTCCACTCCTTTTATAGAGTTGACTTCCCCCCGATGACTGGCACCGAAGTAGTCGCATTGCAGGTCACGATACGAGGCAAAAGCTTTAGCATAGCAAGTGTGTACCTGCCGCCGAGCGCCAGGGTATCTCGCAGGGACCTTGCAGCCATCTGCTGCGCTATGCCGGCTCCACGGATAGTCGTTGGCGATTTTAATTCGCACGGTACAGCCTGGGGGTCAATGTATGACGATAACCGTTCGTCCTTGATATACGACTTGTGCGACGACTTCAACTTGACAATTTTAAACACTGGGGAAGCAACACGAGTAAGACCTCCAGCTCCACCTAGCATGTTAGACCTCTCAATCTGTTCGAATTCGCTATCATTGGATTGCACGTGGAAAGTGATTCAAGATCCCCATGGTAGTGATCACCTGCCTATCAAAATTTCTATCACCAATGATTCGTGTCAGGCCCGCCAGATCGACTTAGCGTATGACCTCACGAAACATATTGACTGGGGAAAGTACGCTGAGTTAATCATCGATGGCGTGCATTCGGTCGAGTTACTTCCTCCGTTGGAAGAGTATCAGTTCCTATCCGAATTAATCGTCAACAGTGCTCTTCAAGCACAGCGTCGACCAATACCGGGATCGAAAGTTCGACGTCGGCCACCCACCCCGTGGTGGGATGAGGAGTGCACCGCAGTATATCGGGAAAAATCCGCCGCGTTTAAAGAATACCGGAAACGCGGTTCTCGGGAAAACTACGAGCGCTATACCTCTCTTGAACGCAAGTTTGGTAGCCTTGTCAAAGCGAAGAAACGAGGATATTGGCGAAATTTCGTAAACGGACTTTCGAGGGAAACGTCGATGACAGCATTATGGTCCGCCGGGAGAAGAATGCGCAACGCGTCGTCGGTAAATGAGGATAAAGAACACTCTTCTCGGTGGATCTTCCAGTTCGCTAAGAAAGTGTGTCCTGACTCCGTTCCCGTGTACAGGACGGTTCGCGCTTGTTTGCCAGAGAGAAACGAAGTTGATAGACCCTTTTCGATGCTTGAGTTCTCACTTGCTCTCCTTTCATGTAACAACTCCGCCCCAGGAATGGATAGGATTAAGTTCAACTTGCTCAAAAACCTCCCAGACGTCGCGAAGAGGCGCTTGTTGGACTTATACAATCAGTTTCTTGAAGGCAACATTGTTCCGGATGATTGGAGACAAGTGAGAGTAATTGCCATCCAAAAGCCCGGAAAACCCGCGTCGGATTACAACTCGTACCGCCCTATCGCGATGCTGCAGTGCTTACGCAAGCTGTTAGAGAAGATGATTCTTTATCGGCTTGACAAATGGGTTGAAGTGAACGGCTTTCTCTCAGATACGCAATTTGGTTTCCGCAGAGGCAAAGGAACGAACGACTGTCTTGCGTTACTTTCAACAGAAATCCAACTAGCCTATGCTCAAAAGGAGCAAATGGGCTCAGTATTTTTGGACATTAAGGGGGCTTTTGATTCAGTATGCATAGATGTCCTTTCAGACAAACTTCAAGATTGTGGACTTTCATTATTGTTAAACAACTACTTGTATAATTTGTTGTCTGAGAAACGTATGAGCTTTTCTCACGGTACCTCAACAACTTCACGAATAAGTTACATGGGTCTCCCCCAGGGCTCATGTTTAAGTCCCCTTCTTTACAATTTCTATGTCAGAGACATTGATGATTGTCTCGTGGAAAATTGCTCGCTAAGACAGCTTGCGGATGATGCCGTTGTTTCTGTAACAGGACCAGGGGCGGATGATTTGCAAAGACCACTGCAAGATACTCTAGACAATTTGTCTACTTGGGCCTTGAAGCTGGGTATCGAATTCTCTCCGGAGAAAACTGAGTTGGTTGTCTTTTCTAAGAAGCGTGATCCTGCAAAGGTAGAGCTTCAACTCATGGGTAAGGAGCTTGCTCAGGGTATTTCACACATGTATCTAGGGGTCTGGTTCGACTCTAAATGCACCTGGGGAAAGCACATCAAATATTTGTATCAGAAATGCCAGCAACGAATCAACTTCATGCGTACCCTCACTGGAACATGGTGGGGAGCCCACCCGGAAGATCTGATAAAACTATATCGAACAACGATTCTGTCGGTTCTCGAATACGGTAGCTTTTGTTTTCAATCCGCCGCGAAAACACACATCCTGAAGCTGGAGCGTATCCAGTATCGTTGTCTTCGGATCGCGCTAGGATGCATGTCATCAACTCATACGATGAGTTTAGAAGTTTTAGCAGGAGTACTGCCTTTATCAGATCGTTTCGCGGAATTATCGCTACGCTACCTCATCCGATGTGAGGTGTTAAATCCATTGGTGATTGGAAATTTTGAAAAGCTAATCGAACGAAATCCTCAAACAAAATTTATGACACTGTACTACTGGTACATGAGTCTGGAGGTTAACCCTTCATTGAATGCTCCAAATCGTAGTTGCTTCCCAGACTTCTCCAGTTCTACTGTAGGTTTTGATCTGTCCATGAAGCAAGAAATCCATGGAATTCCAGATCATCTCCGAAAGGAGTATATTCCACTAATTTTTGCAAACAAGTTCGGTCATGTCAGCAGCGACAGAACGTTTTACACTGATGGGTCAAAAACAAATGATTCCACTGGATTTGGTGTTTATAACGAATTTCATAGTGCCGCCCATAAACTTCAAAACCCATGCTCAGTATACGTCGCTGAATTAGCGGCTATACATTATGCATTAGAGCGAATTGCCTCTCTTCCCTCTGATCGATTTTTCATTTTTACGGATAGCCTCAGCTCCATTGAGGCTATACGTTCAATGAGGCCGTTAAAGCACTCCTCGTATTTCCTTCGCGAAATACGATCTTCATTGAGTGCTTTATCGAATCACACCATCACCTTGGTATGGGTCCCTTCACATTGTTCGATACCGGGCAATGAGAAAGCAGACTCACTCGCCAAGGTGGGCGCTATGGAAGGCGATATTTATGATCGTCAAATCGCCTTCAATGAATTTTTTGCAATTGCTCGTCAGCAAACCCTGCTCAGTTGGCAACAGAAATGGGACAATGGTGACTTGGGTAGGTGGTTGCATTCCATTCTCCCTCGGGTGTCCAGGAAGCCGTGGTATAAAGGGTTGGACATGAGTCGAGACTTTATCAAGGTAATGTGTCGGCTGATGTCCAACCACTACTCTTTGGGATCGCATCTCTATCGAATAGGGCTCTCAGACAGTAACCGTTGCGGTTGTGGTGCAGGATACAGAGACATCAACCACGTGGTGTGGTACTGTTCCGAATACGGCATTGCCAGATCCGATTTATGTGAATCCCTCAGGGCCCGAGGGAAACCAGATAAGGAAGACATTAGAGATGTTCTGGGTAGGCTGGATTTCGATTACATGATGCTTATTTACAAATTTTTGAAGCAAAATGATGTCATTGTTTGATTTCCCATTCTCGCTGTCCACATAGTTCCCTTTCTGGTTTCGTTTGTCCACCTTGTCCCCTCGAAATACGTTTGTTTGTACCGTTACAGGTTGTCGTCATGTCCACTCTACGGTTGACCTGCAGCAACAACGATACTCACTACCACGCTGAACGTCAACATGTAAACCTTAACCCTATCCTCTCCTTCATTTTTTTGTTATCCTTAACCTCGGCCAAACCGCGAGTTTTACGGTTCCCCAAAACTAATATAGATTATTAAGAAGCAATTATGAATTTGTAAAAAAAAAATCAATTGAATTCGGCTCCGTTATGCCTAGTGGCGCTTGAGCCTGTTAAATAAACGTTAAAGTAAAAAAAAAAAAAAAAAAAAAAAATCTAACTAATACAACACAAAAAACTTTTCAAAATGTAAAGACATTCCACCAATCCCGTATGGCGAAATAGGGAACCACTATGTCCATAACTGGTACACTTACCCTGTTATGGATCCGACAGAAATAAGGACAATTTATTTTTTTTTTAAATATGTTTTTTCTCAATCTCCTAGCGTTGCGACTAATATTTGAATAGTGCACTGTGTTCACAAACATCGTAGGAATGCAGCGCCACACATGTCATTATGACAGTTATGTCGGGAACGAGTCACAAGTCGCGTGTCCCACACGCGCGTTCCGATTTGGTGGGCGCGCGACAATATAGGAAAATATAATACGCCACCGTCATAGAGTTCGCTACACTGAGAAAAATCTACACGTCAAGGTCGTGTGTTTTACTTATAGATTTGCGCAATGAGAAAAACCACATGATTTGAGTGTGGTAGCCATATGGATTTCATCATTGATTTCACGGTATAATAACATGTGTATCAATATTAGGTTGTCATGTGAAACAAACATGAATTTCCAAATATTAAATCATGAAAACCAACTGATTTGCTTATTGAATTCGAAATGTAGTAGCTTTAGATAGTCATGTGTGATAGAACATAAATGTCAAGGGACTGAAAGAAGAAATTTGGTAGAAAAACTTTTGCTCCCCAAAATATGGATCCGAGGCTCCTCTGCTTGTCGCAAGCTCTCTTGATTTTTTTTCAAACCCGTGAGCCAGCAACAAGCGGGGCGCCGCAAATCCATGATTTGGGAAGCCAGGGATAAGCATATTCCATTTTTTTCGAAACTGAAAGCCAGGAAAATCTGTTAGTGGAATCCGATTTTTCTACTAAACTATACATTATAATCAATGTTTTCTTATAGAAAGGTAGAACTCTCGTATATCGGTCAACTTCACTAATAAAAGAAAAATCGAATTCACAAATTTTCATCTAACACTTTCAGCTTCAAAATTTGCTTCTTCTCTTTGGAAGCATGATGATGACTGTCGTTCGACACGAGGTCCAACCGCAATTCAGTTCACTATGCATCCCATGGGTTGATCACAAATAATTTAGAAGCTTTGAACATGGAAATCGATAGCATAGCTCATGGATTTCATCATAACAATCTCATTGCGCAAATCAATGAATCGACCAACTTGAACATGATGATTATGACACAAGATAACCATAAGCAAAACACACTGAATCCGTGTTGGAGTGATGATCTATGCGTCCATAGGTTGACACATACGAATCTGAAGAGAAAGCTCCGGGAACTTATGTGGAAAAAATATGGAATCCCTGTTGTCAGTTGATGAATCAATCCATGAAGCAAAACACAGGAATTTAATGTGTAACACACACGAAGTTTGCAAGAAAATCATAGCAAATCCTTATGGACGTTCATGAATCGATCCATAATTTTAAACACACAGATCGAGCGTGTGGATTTTTATCAGTGTAAGGGAGAACGAGAGAAATATAACTGAAAATGTTTATATACGTCCAAAATTAAATTTTTCAGCCCGAAAGTTAGATCAAAATCAATCGATTATTGCTCTGTTTTTCATTGGCATAATGAATTAAAACCATTATTCTTGCGACACTTGTGATTTCGCAACAAATTTTATCACTTTACAAGAATCCGGATGTTTATTCGCTCCCAATACGACAATTTGTCCGGTGGGGTGTGCTGCTGTCGTCATGATGATGGTTCACGAGAGCAATGTCAAACTCATTCATGGTTTCAAAACATTCGGAACAAAATATTTATTTTCACCGCTTACTTCACTTATGTATGAAATTGAATGAGATCCAATGGTAGAGAATTCATTTATCTACCCAATGGTATTTTAGGGGCAGCGGAGAATGTCCCGAAGCGTGTTTTATTCAACCGCAAAAATCGCTCAGGCGAAAGTTCCAATGAAACTAACTAACCTGCTGCCATATGGGAAAAGTTTGCTCGATGCGTGAAGCGTCGAAAATTTTACCCGGCAAGGTATAGGAAGCGACATTTCAAATGCTCGTATAAAATTAGTTACAATAGTTATTTGAAATCTTTTCAGTACATATTGGTATACTTTTGATGGGCTACATTATAGGCATATAATTTTAAGTTTTATATTTTTTTTCTCAATATGCTGCTGATTCTATAGTTGATCAATAGTCTAACTCCGTACACTTAACAGAATTTAATTTAAAAATGTTTTGAATTTTTTAGAAGCATTTGAAAATTGACTTCCTATGCTTTGTCATGTAAAATAATCGGAGCTTCACGCATAGGGTCAACTGTGGTAATTACCTTCGTAGACGCGAATCGGGCCGAGACGACACAAACACACTGTTGTCATCTCGCCCCACACAAAAGTAATTCGGCCGTTTTCAAGCAACGAATTTGGAAATATTTGAGGAAACACCAAATATAGTTTTATCGAAATGCCTTATTATCACAGTTTAACCTTAAAAAAAGGTTGCCCAATCCAATAAAGGGCTGTCAATTGATTATGTAAAACAATTTTTGCCGATTTTCAATCGCCTTTCTCCCCATGGTAAGTTTTATTGTATGGAAAATAAAACTAATTTGTATGGCGCAAAATAAATGAATACCGTCCCATCCCCCATAAATACTGGCGTAATCAATGTGCACCCTTAAACAAATCTCTTTAGATTGGAATAATATTTAAAAATTAAATAATATTAATGAAAGGCTGTCTCAAATAATGCTCTTAAAGGAAGCAAAAACCAACATAAATCTTCTTTCACGATTTTCGTCAAATTAAGAATTTTAGTGTCTTATTTCAATAAAAAGTCTGTACAGTATTAATTCTGAAAATGAAATTATTAAAAATAACAAAAGCAGCAACCAACGGAGTAATTATGAAAGACAGGTGCTCCGCGAAACAATTTTATTTCAAAAAATGCTCCGAGAGCCAAAAGGGCTGAAAACCCCTGTATTAGAGGTTTGGGTTATGTTTTTTCATGATTATCACTTCACATTATATTGTTTGAAAGTAACTCCCATATGTGTAAGAAAATTCAACCAGTATTTAAACGAGTTGAAAAATTACAAAGTGTTAGACTTTAAGTCCATTTTTCTCAAAATATTCAAAATGCCACTTGGTCCACTCTGACTTAACGCCAACTAGGGCTGTGCAAATATCGATATTATCGATAATAGCGATATTATCGGCTTGATTTTATCGATACGATATCCGATATCTCTTGACCCGATATTTTCCGATATCGATAAAACTATTGTCTGTCCGATAATCAGGACAACATTCAACGATTATGTTAAAACTGGTCAGACGGAATTTTAGATATCCGCTAAACATAACATACCATAACTGCAAAACTTAGACAATTGATTCCACAATGCAACAGTTGGTGTCAAATGAACCCGAAATAGTCGATATTGTTTGAAAATCGCATCATTGAAAATTATCGGATATCGGTTCGATACCGATAATGTCAAATCCGATATATCGCCGATACCGATATTGAAACATTGGAATATCGCCGATACCGATAAATCGTCATTGTGCACAGCCCCAACGCCAACCAAATCAGATTCTGAAAGTGCACTATAAAGCATAAAAAAAGCAAACAAATATAGCTTTGTGGGTGGTTACTTAGGTACAGCACCGGTTTTGGCCATACGTTTACATGAAACCTTTGTGTTCAGTAGATCACATTCACATGTTCATTTACTCGTCAGAATTTATTCCAAACATAAGAAAAATAATTAATTTTCCTCATAATTTCAACTCGCACACACCTAATTTGGTCAGGGTACTCCTAATTTGGCCACTCTCATATGAAATAAATGTGACTGGCCAATTTAGGAACCGAAATTAAGTCTCTGGCCGAAACTGGTTCTGGTGGTCTATGTTGACCAACGATATTTACGAAGCAAAACGATGGTTTTAGCTCAGTTTCGATATTTTACGCACATAATATGAATTGAAAGCTTGCACTTGACAAATTTGTAGTGTGAATACGGCTTCCCATATAAGTTTTATTTTCTCTTAGGCTGGTCAAAACCGGTGCTTTTACCACTACAGGTTTTTTTCATCTCATATTTAGATAAGCGGAGCAAAGGAATACATCAAATGAACGTCGCTCACGACGTCTTTTTTTTTAAATCGAAATTCTTTCAAAATCCAGTCCAAATCCAACACAATCTAATCCAAATTCAAAATTAAGCAAGTAATAAAAACACATATAGGGAAAGTGTACCAGTTATGGCTATAGTGGTTCCCTATTTGGCCATATGTGTTTTTTCGAAAACTTTTACATTTTGAATATTTTTGAATGTTTTAACATCAAGATTTATTTGATATCAAGCTACTAAAACACACAGAATGATTAAAAATTTGAAAATAATCAAATTATCACGTATGGCGAAATAGGGAACCATTATGTCTATAACTGGTACACTTACCCTATGTGACTATGGCATCAATCGTTTTGGAATATAAAAAAGTATATTCCGAACAAAATCGAATAAATTCCGTTAAGTATATAGGGCGTTGCATTAGCGAGATGGAAATTTTGAAATTTAAGCTCCCCTTCGCTTAAACAATGTTAATTATGGTTAATAGCATCCTTCAAAGGTTTGAAATGATTTGGATGAAATTTGTCTGTGTATTGTTGGAGGGTGATTGCAATCATCGTCGTTGATCTTTTTAGATCGGATTCGTTCTTGATCTTCCAACAATTACTGCTTTTTATACAAAAAAATCGCGATTTTTCGTCGCTGTTGCTGAAAATAATTGCGTTGATTTGTGGGAGCCCTAATACCCATAACTACATAACATTCAATTGAGGGATATATTTTTATTGCTGTACTAGTGGTCCCGGCAAACTTCGTCTTGCCATCAAGTAGGCTGTTGAAAAACGCTTTTGATCGTCCCATACAAAATGACAGTTTCGTTCGTGCTCGTTTTTTCAACTTTCCCGGTGAATATCCTGGGATTTTTATACACACAAACACGTCGGAACCTCTGATGAACAAAACTGAGAAAGAATAATTAAAATCCGTTTACCCGTTCGTAAGCCATTTCGTGACATACAAACACCATTCCATTTTTATTTATATAGAAGATAGATAATTTCGGCTTAGATTTAAGTAAACAATATCATTTTTGTCAGTGAGCTTTAATTTTCATATCCATAATTTACCTAACATAACGACACATGCTGAATAAAAGCATCTTTGTAAATATACTCATTCCATTCTTATTCTAAGAACTATACGTTAAAATGATATGTTTCTGTTCGAACATGGACTCGCTTTTCTACATACACGGAATATTAAACCAACTAAATATAACGTTGTACTTACGTGTAATACTAATCAATTTTTTTTTATCACAGATCAAAATAAAGCCATTCAAACTTAAAAGTAATTGTCCTTTTGAGCCAAGCAAGCATCTTTGAAGTTGGTCGCATTCAGCGGAAGAAAATAGTCATCGTGAAGGAAACGAATGATATTTTCGATAGGACACAGATTCGCCCGGTCACCTCGTATACCACGTGGTACACTTAAACTTTTACCACCCTCGCAAACTCCGATCATATTGGTCACATCACGACCATTGAACAACAGCCGGAAGTAATACTGTGTATCCTTGTCGCTTTTGTACACCTCGAACGCCATCCGTGAGGCGTAGGGGATGAAAGGAGACTCCGTGGTTAAGCCAAGGGCGGTCATTAAATATTCCATGGTTTTATCATGGCCGGAGTAGAGGACGAACTTCACCTTATTTCCCGAGATCATTTTCAGCATGTACCCGACGATGTTCCTCAGAAATCCATAGGCACGTAGTAGGCCTTGCTGGCGCATCCGAATGCTCTTCCATTCCTTAAGCCCCGCCCATTGGGTGTACGACATGAGTGCAGCAACATGACTTTTCTCAACGCAACCTTCGATCTCGGGTTCTTGTTCCCCTGTCTGATCCGTATCATCCGGATCTTCTGTAATGGGCTGACTTTGACTGAATACAATTCCACTGTCATCCTGATCGATATTGATTACATCCTGAGGATCTTGTGTGCTGGAGCTGCTTGTACGGTGAGGTTCATGGGATGTTAAGAGGGAGATTTTCCGGCAAGGAAGTGCGGCATCGTGACAGATGTGAGACAAGATCGCATCCCGTATTTCAAGAGGACTAGTTTGACCTGCAGTGGGTTGATTTTGAAGCAGGGTAGCGCTCATCCATTGCACAATAGCTCCGATTGCTGGATGAGTTGCCAGTGATTGCTTGCTTTCTTTATCTAGCAGCTTTTTGATATTGTCAGCCTGTGGGCAAGCACAATCCGTGAAACAAAAAGACAAACTGTGACTCTCTTGGATTTGGAGATACTGCCATTTTTCAGGGTGAACAATGCTGAACATAAGTGCCATGGCTGACTGGAACGTTCGACGGTATCGAGTGGAATATATAACGATGTCGTCAGTATTGTAGACCATTGGATTATTTGTGGTATCGGAAGCATTGAACGGTGTAGTTTTTGTAACAACTGGTTTAGCGTACAGCGATAACGTATGCGCATAAGCCTGACGAATCACGTCCCCAACTCTTAGCAATTGTGCAACGCCTTTTTGTGTTAGTTGGCCTAGAAGGCAAGCCTTGGGGCTGGATGGAAGCAATGGAAAGCCATGAAATGGACCCGTTTTCATCCAATGGCCAGCAGACGTACTGGAACTGCTGTTGGTGAGATAGTGACTATACTTCACCATCACTGTGTCACCTTCGTAGCTGCAATCAACGGATTCAATGCCACGCACATGTGTCATTGGACCACGATCGCCATGACGTATTAGAAGCAACACGCCCTGCAAAGACCATCCCTCAAAGGTGCCTCCTTCTTCTCCCAGCCCTATTGTTGGAGGGTGATTGCAATCATCGTCGTTGATCTTTTTCGATCGAGCTCGTTCGTGATCTTCCAACAGTTGCTGTTTTTTGTATAGAAAATTCTTCGAGCTCAATACGCTATTGCTGTTTTCTATTGATCCAATGTATTTGTACATTCCTAAAAGTGACAGAAAATCAATGCTGCAAATGTTCATCAAATTCTCCCATCAACTAAAACCAACTTACCAGCAATCAGTAGGAAAATCCATATGCTTAAGATAAGATAACAGTAAAGTGTTCGATGTTGCAGCGAGAAACGTGCGATTTCCCTAAGCAACATTTCCAAAATTTTCCCAGCAAATTTGGTTTCTTCTGGTCACTGCCAAGGAAAACAAGATATCAGCTAGTATCAACTATGGTTCTGACGTTTGTCCTCGACCCTGAGGGAGGAATTTCGTCAGCAGGTGGGAGTCGGTCCCGTTCGCCTGCGCGGGAAATCAACGTCCAATGCTCGCCACCAGGTGGCCACGCGAGGGGCTCATCCTCAGAATCCGAAACGAAATCTGTCCAATTCATGGCAGTTGCTTAGTCTAAAAAGCTTGAACTAAAATGCCGATATTTACTACATTTTTAAAATGTGATCGGTTAATTGATTCATGGATTCCCCATACCGCACCGCAGTCAATAGGTCTGTTCGCTATTATTATTTGAATCACGCTTTCGCTTTCGGTGTCAGCGCATGTGAACTCATACCATCCATGCTGGGTCGTAAACAAAACAAACACGCTGCACTTCACCATGTCGGTTGGGGGATAATTGGTCAGCCATAGGTGAAATGTAAACTAGACATGAAACTGTTTTATGTTGAAGTAAAATATGTTTTACATTATTTTTTGGTGATGCGGGTCTTACAACTTAAGAGCAACCCCCTTTCCAAGAAGTTATATTGGTGTTATCCGATAAGGCTGAAATTTTCAGCGATTGTTCTTCTATATAAAAGAAGATGTTTTGCAAAATTTTAAATTTCTATATTTAGAAGTGGTACAAAATGACACCCAATAATTTCATGTCACTAAACATGCAAATTACAAAAACTGATATAACTATAGTAAAATTGCACGGATAAGGATAAAATTTGGTATGATTACTCTACGTCTATAAACTTAAAGATAAGCATGGTATATGAATTTTGAAAGTACTTGAAATCGAGAAAAACAAGTTTTTCATAAACAATTTAGTGATTTTCAAATCGATTTTTGTCTTGCCAACCAAACTAGGTCAAAAAACTAAATTTGACGTTTTGTAGGGCAACTCATGGGCTTTCATTTGAGAAGTAATTCAAAAATGCCGTTACAAAACTTTTCGAATTTTTTTTTCGGGTTGTTGTTTGAACTTGAGCCAGTCTGCGAGTACCGCAACCCCCTTCTCTAGATAGGATGTATTGATGTTCTCTGATCGAGCTGAAATTTACAGAAGTTGTTTTGTTATATAAAAGAAGATATTTCGCAAAATTTCAGATTTTTATATTATGGGGAAGTGGTACAAAATAACCACTAATGATTTAATGTAGAAAAATAATACAAAAACGATTAAACTGCTATATCTATAGTAAAAATGCACGGATTTGTATGAAATTTGGCATGCTTACTTAACGTTACAAAAACTTCAAAATGAACATGGTATTTGAATTAAAAACTTTCAAATCGAGAAAAATCTGTTTTTTTATTAGATTTTTTTTTCAAAACGACTTTTTTTTAATTTATTTATTAGTATCATTCCAAATACTACATTCATTAATTATAATTTTTATATCTAGGTATTCTGTGTTATTAGACAACACTATCATCCTATTTTGGTAAAACAAATTTGAATTGTATTAACACTTTGTTAACAAAACATTACATTTCATTTGACGTAGAATTTCAGATTTTTTTACAGGTCAGTTGATTTCACCTGCTTATAAGAGAAAAAAAAGCTTTGAATATATTGACTATTCGAGTGACAATTAGAAGTTCGGTAGTCAAAACTTCGGCGAAGTTCGGCGTCGGCATTCTAATTTGGTGCTTCGACGACGCATAAGGATTGCCTTTGTCGGTGTAGTACTTCGGTAGAATGCCAACGCCGAACTTTCGGTGATATTTTATTTCTCTTATGAACTTCGGTCTAAAGTTATTCTGAATGCACAATACTTAACCTAACTAAACCTAAACATATAGCGCATTAATTATTTCAATTAATTATTTCATTGGACATTTGTTCCAATGTTTCAACATTGGATATTCTATGTAATTCATTGGTACAATACCAGGGAGGAAGCTTCAGAATCATTTTCAAAATTTTATTTTAAATTCACTGCAGAGCTTTTTTCCTGGTATTACAACAGCTTGTCCATACAGCATACAATATGGCTGGCCTGAAAATTTGTTTGAATATCAAAAGCTTGTTCTTAAGACAAAGTTTTGATTTTCTATTAATAAGGGGATAGAGACATTTTGGGGCTGTTTGGGCACATTAGGAGTCAATCATCAATGTTAACTTCCTTTTCTCGATCAGCCTAGATAGCCGCGTAGTGTCGGTAGCGGTTGTTTCAACTGGCTAAGAATTAACACTACGGATGCCTGTTCCGGTGGTAAAAGTCCACCTCACAGGTGACCTCTTATTCATGCGGCTTTAAGCTTACCTGCCTAAGAATGAATGGTTAGGGGGGTCTAAATAAAACCTAACCGCAAACGGAGTCTGTGGAGTACCAGGGCGCCCTCAACAGTATTATGCCCTTCCTGTGCTACCCGGAGCAATGGTGCAGGTGACCTTGTGTTTCTCCGAGATAATCGGCTGCCCTTCTTCAGTCTCTATCCTGAGGCTTAATAAGGGTGGGATTATTATTACGTTGTACTTTAGTTTAAATTTTTACCTTTATGGATCTGCATCATGCGTTTTACACAGTATATTCTGTGCTTCTCGCCTTTGCGACTTATAAGAGATACCGATCTGTTTTTTTTTTTCGCTGCTGCTGGTGCTGAGATTGCGAGATGCTTATTCCTACCTAGTTTGGGTAGTGGCTACGGTTAGGATAGCTTAGTTAGACCAATCTTCAGCATAAAATATCAATTACAATCAGTCTTGTAGAGTGGCACTAGTTCAAAAACCTTACTTTTGTGAACTTTTATCTAGGTAACCTTGTGGACCCAGTTTTTGCTACTTTCAGAAACATGAAATGGCAAACTCGTGTGCCGTGCCATGCCTAGTGCAGATCGCAGTAGGCAGCGCGCGCGGACGGATGTGTTAAAAATTTATCTGTCACGTTTTTATCGTCTCCGCAAATGACTAGATTCGGCTGGTGAAACCAGTGAAACGGCTGGTGCAGTTTGCGAAAAAAAAAGTGTCTATATCTATTCTGCTTGGCAGTGTTTCGTTAAAGCCCAAGCAGAAGATGAATTAAAGCTTGAGGTCGTAGCCGAACCTCAATTTTGCGGGTACACGGGTCTGGAGAGCCGGACAGCTGAACGCATGATCAAATGCTCGTTCGCTGATGCTGTCTGGATCTCTAAATTCGTGTCTTGAGGGTTTGGGTTTGGCTTCGTTTCCTCTTCACTAGAAAAATCGTTTTTTTTTTGCATCATCGCATTGCCGAAGATTTATTTTTCTCGTTTTAGTTCGCACGCGTTCTGAGTGCAATCGAGTTTAAGTTCTCGCTTCGCCGGAGTGATATTTTCGTATCGTGATAGGAGCATGCTGATTAAAGTAGCTACAGCTCCTCAAACAAGAACGGATGATGATCAATTTGGTGAGCTCGTTTCATGCTTTTATTTTAAACTAGTGGTCTCGGCAAACTTCGCCTTGCCATCAAGTAGGCTGTTGAATTATGACATACAATCTCCCATATAACATGACACCATAGTTTTTTTCCGTGTTTGTCACTATTCCGAAGACATTCCTAAACTTGTTTTACGCACGAACACGTCGGAACTGTTGACGAATTCAATAGTGAAAAAAATGTGAAAATCCGTTTAACCGTTTCTAAGCCATTTCGTGACATACAAACAGCATTCCATTTTTATTTATATAGATGAAAAATATATTATGGAACATCTTTTTATTATGACAACGGTGGGAATGAATTAACTTAACAAAATATGAACAGTTCGTCACTGTAAGTGTCGACATAGACTCTTGTACATTAACATTAAAAAGCCCATACCTCTCCTTTTACCTAATTTTTGTCATTTCAAAAAATAACCTTTGAATGGTTCGACGCTAAAAGAGTCGACTTTTCGTATGTTCACGTTGTCTTTAGAGTACTGATAGGTGATTTTTTGAACTGAGGTTGCATGCATCGCATCACTTACCATAGTGAATCCTGATCATGCAGCTATGATCCCTCCCCACTAACAAAACTCCTTCCCATGGCAACCATGGAGATGCAGAGGTGATCTCGGTCTCTAGTAACAATGGATGTCACCCTAACATTCCTTTTCTTCCCCCGATGACCGTAAGGACGTGGCCGGCGCCGTTATTGACTTTTTAATGTCTGGAGTTCTCGAAAGTGTACATTGAAGATGGACAGCTACTCCCAAGCTACATCTCTGGGTTCCTTGTGCAGTTTCGATTATTCTGGTCAATCACGGAGTAGCAACTACGAATTGTACGGTAATCAATGCTTATGCTTATGCTTAATAAGGGGATAGAGTCATTTTACATATTTATTACATTTAGATTTTTAATATCCCTGAGGTAACTCAGGTAAGTCAGATGTGAAAATATTGTATAATATGGGGGGGGCTTCGTGGCCTTGCGGTTAGCGGCGTCAGTCGTCTAGGCGTATTGTGCCACGGGGTGTGGGTTCGATTCCCGCTCCGGTCGGTGAAAACTTTTCGTCAAACGAAAAATTCATCGCTGGGCTACTGGGTGTTTCGTGTTGTCCGTTGCCTAATGTTAGTGATCGTTCAGTCTGTGCAGCCTATGTGCTGAAGACGGTGTAAATTGTCTTTTAAATATTGATCCCAAAATGCTACCTTGGGAAACACCAGCTCTTACAGGAAGTCTTTCAGATCTGGAGTTCTGATAATTAATCTGAAGTGTACGATTGGACAGATAACTTTGAATTATTTTAACAATATATGTTGGAAAATTAAAGTTTTTTAATTTTATGATCAAACCTTCATGCCAAACACTGTCTAATGCTTTTTCTATGTCTAGAAGAACAAGACCAGTGGATAGCGTTCAGATTTGTTGGAACGGATCAAATTTGTTACACGTAAAAGTTGATGAGTGGTCGAATGTCCATGGCGGAATCCGAACTGTTCATTGGCAAAAATTGAATTTTCGTTGATGTGGACCATCATTCTGTTCAAAATGACTTTTTCAAAAAGTTTACTGATGGAGGAAAGCAAACTGATTGGACGACTGCTAGAAGTTTCTGCAGGATTTTTGTCTGGTTTCAAAATTGGAACAACCTTAGCATTTTTCCATTTGTCAGGAAAATATGCTAATTGAAAACATTTGTTAAATATATCAACTAAGAATAATAAGCTACTTTCAGGAAGTTTCTTGATGAGGATGTAGAAAATTCCATCATCGCCTGGAGCTTTCACATTTTTGGATTTTTTAATAATAGTTCTCACTTCTTCCAAATAGTCTCCCAGGAATTTTCGAAAACGTACTCTTGATTGAGAATATTTTCGAAGTCTTGAGTAACTTGATTTTCAATTGGACTTCAATGCCGGTACAGACGAATTTCGTTCGTTGCACTATCTTTAGATGGGCTTCGTTTTAATCGGGCTCCCGTTAAGTGGGCTATAGTCCACCTAAAACGAAGTCAAACGTCATTTTCTGACAGAACATGCAATTTATCAATGTTGGTAGTTCTGAGTTTCTATTGTTCTTGGTTATTTGACAGCTCAAAACTCAGCCCGATTAGTGAAAATCTTTCACTAAATGGGCTACAGGATTAGTGCAACGAACGAAAGTTGACTGTATTAGCTTCTGAGGTTTTTTTTCAAAATTTGAGATAATTTCCAAAAGGGCTTAGAGCCAGGGTCCAATTGAGAAATCTTATTTTCGAAATTTTTGTTCTTAGTTGTGCAAAACGTTTATTGATTTCTTTCTGCAAATCCTGCCCTATAATTTTTATAGCAGGATCGCGAGTGCGTTGAAATTGCCTTCTCCTCACGTTTTTAAGACGGATCAAAAGTTTAAGATCATCGTCTATAATCACGGATTCAAATGTCAAAGTTTCAAGAGCATTGTCAACATCAAGTTTAATTTGTAGAGAAATGTTAACATCAAGATTAGAGTCAATATACGTTTCATATATATTCCAGTCGGCTCGAAAATAATTGAAAGTGGAGCTAATAGGATTGAGAATCGCTTCATGTGATATTTGAAATGTAACAGGGACATGATCAGCATCAAAATCAACATGAGTAACTAATTGGCTACAAAGATGACTAGAGTCGGTTAAGACCAAATCAATCGTAGATGGATTTGTAGAAGAGGAAAAACACGTAGGGCTATCAGGGTATTGAATTGAGAAATATCCTGAAGAGCACTCATCAAATAAAATTCTGCCGTTGAAAATACTTTGAGAATTATTCTATGCCCGATGTTTGGCATTAAAGTCACCAATTACAAAAAAATTGACTTATTGCGAGTCAATTTTCGCATGTCAGTTTGGAGCAAATTAACTTGCTGTCCAGAGCATTGAAAAGCCAAATAGGCAGCTATGAAAGTATATTCCAACGCACGTCACTCGTACGTTCATCTGCTTCAGCTCAGCCAGACGAAGTCTTCAGTCGGTGGCCCTGCAGATCTCACCCAACCGCTGCTACGTTAGAAGCGAGCGTCGTCGTTTGCTCGCATTCAAACTCTCATCCTATCGGAGGCGACGACGCCTCTCCGCGCAGGGCGCGTAGACCCATTTTGCAACATCTCCTTGTTGCGTACCAGTTGCCTGAGACACCGTCGCCTATCATCTTGTCGCCGGCATTGCAACGCATCCGTCGCACGTCACCGATTGAAATCATCAGAACAAAATTTGCACCGAAATTGTAAGTCTAGACATTAAGAACAGAGCTTGGAGCTCAAAGTAGGGACCTATTTCAAATACGTATGATCCAAACAACGCTGCAATTTCCTGCCATACGTTTAATGGTCCAAATATAACGCTTACTTCGCTAGATTATTTGAAACTTTTAAAGTTGAATTACTCTATTTAAATTCAATAATCTTTTTATTTTGATTTTCTATTCAGTTGAGCTTCCGTTTGGGTTTGTTGAAGAACACAAAGTGTTTGAGCCACTTGATTAACTCGTCCTTAGACAGAGTCTTATGCCGGACCTGAGAAAGTGTCAGCAGTCTCTCTAACCCGAGAGTGGCGCCTAAGCTGCTGTACGTTGTGTGCGCGACACACGTTACAAGTTACCCATAATGATCATTGGCGGCGTGCAGGAGAATATTGTTCGGCGACAAAGGATGAGCTCGTTGAATGATTTCCAAACCTAGCTCGTTGAAGGTGTCAGAAGCTGAAAGGATAGGGCATGACGCTTCTCATTCGTTATGTATAAAAAGGTGTAGAGCGCAGCGGGCACAATGGGTTAATTATAGATGTAAAAATAATAGAATACTGTAGTAAAATTATCAAACGATTGTACAGAACATGAAGCAAATACGCCTCTAATACTTTTTCAAATTTCTTTAACTTTCTATGGAATGTTCGGCGACTTGGAAACGCTTCACACTCACAGCTGTACTATCCACGTTGTTCAACGGCAGAGTTTGTCTCAAAACGGAATACAACACACGGCGTATTCTCGCGCATGTATTGGCAAAAGATTCAGATGGTAAATATATTTTCAAAGTTCATTCATCGGTATTCGTAAATGGCAGATATTAGCATGTACGGATAGACGGGAGCAGCTGACAGTCAGTGAACGACGTCTTCTAGGCAGCAACGATGTGTTCGGCTAGGAAGTGCAAAAATCCGTGAAAACCCGTGCTTGAGCAGCGTTGAAAACCGAGCGATTATCGATTCTAATTAGGTAATTAGTAACACCTTATGGTGCAATTTCTTAAGGACCATATACGAGTGTTAACCGAAGACAATTAGTGTCGATAAGCGGGATATTGGGGATGGCTATTGGCCATGCAGGTATAGATCGATTCAAAGCTAGAAGAATGTGGCCTATCGAGGAAAAGTCAGGGTCAAGCAGGTTGTCGTCATCATGTCGAGATGTTGAACGTTAGCAGAAATTATCAAGTGTATATTCGGCTGTCGGTGACAAGATTTGGCCATTTCTGATGTGTGCTGATAAGAACCGCGTTTGTTGTATTTTATCATGCGAAATTGCCCGGTTTAGTATAACAATAAACCGAAAACTCTTGTTGTTTTTTTGGGTTTGATGAACTACATATAAATAAACGCTGACGGGTGTTGGGGAGAGCTAAAAGAGGAAATCGATAGAAACGGAAACAGATTTTTCTCTACATTTCTTTGTATGGCCGGTCGTGGAGTGGAAGAAGATGCGCATCGAAGTAAAAATATAAACAAACCATTCGATGTGCTGCTGCATCAGCATTAGCTTCTCAGCGAAGGTTAAGGTTGATTTTATACGTCAACAAGTGGAAAGGCGTCTTCGTCGGTTGAACCGCAACAACGCATTGCTGCATCAACGTGATCCAGACGGGTTGCATAATGTCTGTGTTGATTTTTGCTCCCATTTGCGCTTGATCGCTCATTGGATCGGGCACCCGTAACTAGCGGAGAGTTACCGACAGAGTCGTGCTTTTCTTAGGTCATAGAGCTAATATTAGAAAACGTGTATTTGCATGATATTCGAAGCAAAGATAAATTCAGAATCAGAGGCAATGATGTGTGGAGTCGAATGTGTGTGTTGGACGCGCCAACCCGATCACCGATCATGAAATAGGGATGAGAGCGTCGGCAAGGTAATGACAGTTTCTCCAATATTGGTGATCGATTTATAATGACTTGTGAAGTGTGACATGCAAACATAATCAGCGATGATTGATGTAATTTGAGCGAACGTGTCATCCCAGAGTTTGTGACGCTTTCAATATGAAGAGGGAATTCGAAACATTTACTTATCTCTGCTTTTTCTTTCTCGCATTACGTACCCAATGGGACAGATCCTGCTTATCAGCATAGGGTTCTAATGAGCACTTTCACAGTTATTAACTGAGAGCTTTCTGTGCCAATAACCAGTTTTACATTCAACATTCTTAAGGCCATCATGCGGTTGCTTAGGCCACAGATCCTGGCTATATATTTGAGAACATTATATTTGTCTTGAGATTAAGTTTCGCACTGCATTTTTCCTTACACAGAAAAATGTTTTTAAATTTCAATGACGTTTACAATGAAGGTTGCTGTATAAATAAACCAATTCAATGTAATTTTACAAGGTACTAGAGATGAGCGACTCACTCACGAATCATTCAAAAGTGTCGACTCTCAAAAATGAGTGAACGAATCACGGTTCTTTTCAAAAGAGTCATGATTCACTAGCATTGCAGTTAATGGAAGTTCAGCTCAAAGACCATGGGAAGTTTTTTTCAATAACATAGTCAAGTACAACAAACATGTGTAAGTAATTGAAGTATTTAGTTATATGAAGTGTGTTCTAATTTAAAATTTGTCGTATTCTAGGTTCATAATTCGGAATGCATGATTAATTTTTTCAATGAGTCACTGAATCAATCAAAAGAGTCGATTCACTTTTGTGAGCGAGTCACCTACCATTCACTCCTTAATTTCGATCATTTTGCACATCTCTACACGATACTGTAAAGTTAAATAAATTTTCTGTTAAATTTCAATTGTAAATAATTAAATTTTAAAAGATCTTGAAAATATTCAGAAAATTTTATTAGAAAATACAGGATTGGCTGTTGAAATTTGCGTTTATTTTGTTCCTCCAAACATGTGCATGAAAATAAACTTAAAATTACATATTTTTTGGCATTGCAGTTTGAAATTCTACAAATAGGAGCCGCTAGTGGGCTACTAATATTTGAAATTCATTTAACCTACGATGTAGCTAGAAGGCCGATGTTTTCGGCAAAGTTGCTCGTTAGGATAAGGCCGAGTGGATACTCGGTTCGCCGTAGATTTGGGCAAGCTCGTGGTTCATCCTTCGCCGCCACTAACCGTTTTCCTGCACGCCGCCTAAGATCGTCCTCAGCACCCGACGTTCGAAGACCCCAAGTTCTTGCAGGTCCTCCTCGAATATCGTCCACGTTCCATGCCCGTAGAGGACTACCGGCCTTACGAGCGTTTGGTACATTGTACATTTGGTGCGGTTGTGAATCTTTTCTGACTGTGGTGTAACCTAGGCGAGCACAGTCGCACTCAGCCCCACCAACTAGCATGTACTTTGTCTTGGTCGCATTCACCACCAGTCCCACATTCGTTGCGTCGCTTTTCAGGCAGGTGTACAGGTCTGCCACCTCTTCAAATGTTCATGATATATTGGCTTTTCAGTCTTGAAAAATTAAAACCTGTTATTTTATTTTGTCCAAAATTTGTTGTTGTTGAGATGTCAGACATTATTCTCGAAAGCGCCGCTATAACCGTAGATGCCCTTTTACAGGCACATTCAACGTGGCTAGCGAAGCTGAACTTGTCATCGATCATTACCCCAAGATGCCTAAGGAATCGCTTGGACTCTATGGTGCAATCACCTACCTTATCTCGCCCGTTGCTCGGACTTGCGGTTATTGACCCCAACCCACCTCAGTCTTGAGACGGGCCAGTCCTAGTTTCCTAGACTTCATCCATTCCTCAACTATGGAGATAGAGTGCACTGCTGCAACTTTACTTCCTCCGTCGATTCGCCATAGACCACTAGGATGTTGTCGTCTGCGAAGCCAACAATTTAAATACCCGTCGGAAGGGGCAGCCTCAGTACGTCATCGTACATCGCATTCTATAACATCGGGCTCAGGATTGAACCTTGAGGTACTCCCGCGGTAATTCGAACGCGTTTCTGCTCTGCATCATACAGTAGAACCCTACCATCGAAATAGCTTTCTAGAAGCTTACACAACTGCACCCCGGTAGCTTGAGGGGGTAAAGTGCGCGGGTTAACGCTTCGCAGCTTGCGCTGTTGAACGCATTATTCACATGCAGAGTAATGGACGCCGCTCCTTTTATGTTCGATTGCCACCTCACCTTGCTGTTTGAACGACTGACTGGATAGCGTCCAGAGCAGATTTACCTTTCCTGAATCCAAACTGGTTGTTGGACCTCGTCTGCACCTTCCGTATACGGTACTAGCATGTTGAGGATCAACCTCTCCAACAACTTGCTAGACATATCTAGTAGGCCGATAGGTCTATACACCGACGGATAAAGCCAAAAAAAATGCCGACGGATTCCCGCTTTTGGTAGTAGCACCAATTTCTGTCGCTTCCATGCATCCGGGAAGATTCCTCGATCTATGCAACGTTGCATCGCGGTTCTGAACGTGTCCGGATCCGCATTGACTGCTACTTTTAAGATGAAGATGAATCGAAGCCAAACCTCAAATTTTCCAGAGCACGAATCTGGAGAACCAAACTTCCGTTCAGGCTGAAAACCTAATCGATTGGTCACTAGCTGGTAGGGATAAATCAATTAAGTTTTCAGCTTAAACGGGTGTTCGGTTCACAAGATCCGTGCTCTTGAAAATTTGAGGTTTGGCTTCGTTTCATCTTCACCTTAAGGCAACATTCGGGATACCATCGTCCATCGGGTCCCGGTGCCTAATTTGAAGCGAATGATTTCACGACTTCTGTCAGCTCTTCGTTCGTCACCCTCGCCACTTCTTCTCCTTCATCTGCCGCATACGGCGCTGGAAGCCATGGGCGACCATGGGTCTTAGCCATTAGTACTCTGTAGGCGTCACCCCACGGACTACAGTTGGTACTCTGACGTAGACTATCAAAAAGTGCCCGTTTTCGACCCTTGACTCCTTTTTGAGAGCTAAATTTGCCTCTCTGAATGCTGCACCGCTTTCTTCTCGTTGTGCTTCTGTGCGTACGCGTTGCAGTCTTCGTCTAGTCCGGAGGCAGAGTGCTCGAAGATTTGCAATTGATTCGCATCACCAGTATACCGGCGGCCTGTTCTCTCTGGGAAGGTCTTTCCTCGGCATTGAAGCATCACACGTTCGTGACATCACAGCAACTAGCTTTTCGCCGTTTAGGTTCAGAGTATTCCGAAACGCGCGGTTTTCTAACCTCGGTCTTGGTTCGAATTACATCGCACTATCCTCCACCCGCCTGCTATTATACTATAGCGAATCGAATAATGATCACTATGAGTATAACCGTCATCAACGCGCCAGTTCATGGTACTTAAAAGGTTAGGACTACAGAACTTCAGATCGATAATCGATTCTGCACCATTTCTGCGGAAGGTATTCACTGTACTCACAAAAGCCCATGCATTCAAGTCACCAGCTATCACTACTGGCTGCCGATTAGCTAGTTCGGCTATCATCCTGTCGATCATGTGGGTAAATTTCTCATTTGACCACCTAGGGGGCGCGTAACAGCTGCAATAGTACACGCCGTTGATTTACACTCATGAAATGCTAATTTGTTTTTGCCGTAAACAGAGATGGGAATGTTCGCATCAAGAACATACCGTTATAATGATAAAAAATTGACCATCAAATCTGAGTACAGGGCTCGGTTCCTGAGGTCATTTTGCACCTCTAGGCCAATTTAAAAAAAATACCTAGGGGGAACCTCGAGAAATCTTGTTTTGTAGTTTTTGATTTGAAAATTCAATACAATCCATATTACAATTACGTAAAAGCATTGAAATAACATACATAAGAGCTCATTCTGATCCTCCCAAATATCCTTGACTAATAGGGTCCTAAAGGCCTGTCCCAATTTTAGTGCCAAACGCTTAAGTTTAGGCTAAAAACACATATTTACTCAATTTTTTTAATGTTTACTTTTGTTTAAGTCCAAAAAACATTTTTTTTTTATATTTTGTCACACTCCTTGGCTTAAACTCAAATTTTGGGTGTATTTTGCTTTCCGTGTCCCTTCCAAAATGTCAGATAGAAACAACCCCAGTGTTAAAACTAAAAGTCCTGTGGTGTTTTTGTCGATTAAGCGAACGTCAAACATGAAACTGTCAAGGTTCATTTATGGACCCAATTTTTAAATTAAAGTTTTAATATGATGTAGCCGCTATTTGAGCGGGAAAAATTGCTAAAATAGTTGCAGTAACATGCTCTTTCGTGTCATTAAATAAAAACAAGATTTCATTAAACATTTTAGGACCCAATTGTTAGAAATAAAAAGAAATGATTATTGAAAATTTAAAAGGATTCGCAACCTTATGGAAATCTCAGTCTTGTTATACGGAAAACTTTAGTATAACTATTTTTATGAAGTGATTTTTTTGTACTAACTTTTCAGGTTTGCGACATACTCATACGAATAAATATTCTTAGATCAAATTAACAATGATGAAATCCCCGGCCACCATCCCCATCATCATCGGGGTTTCACTGCTCAGTCTAGGCGGTGCATACATTTACACCGTTTTGAAAAAGAAAAAAGAAGAACTCGATGAGTCAGCATCCCAGCCGGATGGAGGAGGATTCTCCAAGATTGCCAAAATAGTACGGATGATGAGCAAAGAGGAAGTTAAGATTATAGAGATAACACTATCCAATAAAGTAATTCCGCTGGTAATCGGACGAAAAGGGTACACCTTGCGCCACATACAGGAGACTACCCACACTAACATACAATTTCGAGATCTAGATGACTCTCATCAGATTTGTGAGATTCAAGGATCAGAAGCGGGCATCCGCGCTGCCGAAGACCTGATCATGAAGGAAGCTTCACGACAGATTACCGAAACTGAAGAGATGCTCGTTCCACAGAGTGCATGTGGAAAAATCATAGGTTAGATGCTTGATTTCTGTCATTCAATGAATTCTTCTTTTAATACGTATTTCAATTGTAGGTCGTTGCGGTGATGAGTTGCAAGAAATTTGTCGCAAGTCCATGGCCAAGGTATGGATTGAAGGATCTCGTACGTTGGGCGATAGTCGTCGCATCATGATCACTGGAACGCCTAAGCAGATAAGCGTTGCTAAATCGCTTATTGAAAAGAAAGTTAAGGAAGACGCCGACTTCAAAAGAAGCCAAGAGCACCTGGACATCCGTCGTGAACCACGTATTCGAACTCCGCCGAGCAGCATCACGGCAACACCGATCCCGAGAGAAGTGCTTCCTCCGGCTATCGAAAAACTCAAGTCTACAGGTTCAGTCAGTCAGTTGGAAGTTTTTGTATCCGCAGTTATTTCACCGAGTCGTTTCTACTTGCAACTAGTCGGTCCCCAGTCATCAGAACTAGATGTTCTTGTAGACACTATGACCCAGTATTACAATCAGCAAGACAATCGGAACATACACCGGATACGTAAACCATACCTTGGTCAAATAGTGGCAGCCGAGTTCAACGCCGATGGAAAGTGGTATCGGGCTGAAGTGATCGCCATCTTACCGAATGAGTTCCAACCCGGTGAAATAGTGTTGGATTTGTTCTTCGTTGACTACGGCGATAATCAATACATCAAACCTTCCGATGTGTATGAGTTGAGGCCGGACTTCCTAGCCCTTCGCTTCCAAGCAATCGAGTGTTTTCTGGCACACGTAGAGCCTAACAACGTGATCAGTTCAACAACGGGTGAAGAGGAGTGGGATCCTTTGGCGATCACCAGATTCGAAGAGCTTACGCATGGTAAGTTCAGTAATCCTGTACAAGCTTTTCAATCTAAATAATGTTTCGTTGCATTACAGCGGCTCAGTGGAAGAAGCTACTCTCCCGCATAGCTACATACAAGAAGAAAGGACATCGTAATAATCAAGAATCTCGAGAAGGTTCACCTATTCCTGGCGTTGAGCTGTTCGATGTCTTAGCGGATGGTGACAACGTCAACATTGCTCTGGAATTGGTAACCGAGGGTCATGCCAAGGTTACGCCCAACTTTGGTGATCTCTGCCGGAGTCATGTACTGCGGCTGGACGGAGGCTCACAGGCGTCTAGCTCCGAAAGACTCAATGAACTTTCATCAGCTTCCAACACTACCGACACAGTATCGTCTGTAGTTACGACGATTCATCCCATACGGATGCCGCCGCAGGAGACGGCTGAGGCGGAGAAACCTAGTTCAACGACATCACCTAGAAGGGAACCAGCACACACCAGTAGTAATGAACCTGTCGTATCATCAATTGAGACAATCCCACAAGAGCCTAACAAAAGTCTCACTGATCATGATGCAACTTCCAACGGAAGTCCCAAAGCAGATTTTGTTTCAACTAACGATTTCCTACAAGCTGAAAAGACGAATTCATCAACACTTCGAAACGAAAGTTTTAACGACGTAACAAGTAATAGCTATACGAATGGTAAGCCGAAAAGCAACGGTTCAATGATGCGAGATTGGAACGAACTTGTGGAAGAAGAGCAGCAAAACAATGGTCTGATAAATTAGGATTAACCAATTTGTCCTTTTTCGTAAATTCAATTTTAACTATATTGATACTCGCCTTTAACTGATAGATTTATTAGTGTAAATAGCTTGATTTGGTTTCTTACTGTATATTGTGTTTGAATATATTGATTTCCAGTTCATCAAAATTGTTCTTATTATTATTAAGTAGATTTTAGTCTTGATGAAGATAAAAACTATTGTACTTATGAAAAAAGATATGATGAAACAACATATAGCTCATGGAATGAAAAAAGTGAATTATATTTTTAGAAGAAAAGTGTTTAAAGCATTGTTTGAGATGTATTATAGGTATGTTAAAGACAAATAGATCCAACAAAGATTCAATGAATTCTGACAGTAGCTTTTGAAGCCTAGTTGAAATTAAACATGTCTGAATAGACTTTTTAGATATAGAGGTCGCTGATTATCTAAACAATTTGTTTAATTATACAAAATTCTAAAATAAACAAACCTTTGATGTTTAGCAATGAAAAATGTTGGTCTTATATTCATTTCAATCTCTTTCTTCAGTAACCGGCATACTTCCAAATTTTCCTTCACTGAGCCTTCAAAGCTCTTCTGAGTCCTGGCCCATCTTGATGAGTTTGGTTCCGCTAACTTCCTTACCAGCGGCCTTGTTCTTGAGCTATTAAATGGCATCCCTAACATCTCTCATCATTCAAGCTCATCATTTCACTGTCCGTTATGCTAACGTAGCCATCAGCATCATTTTCCCTTTTTGCCTGTGTGTTCTGTCCTTTTGGGTGCTCATCGTAGTGCTGCTTCCACCTTGCGATCACTTCGCGTCCACCCGTCAAGATGCTCCCGCCCTTATCCCTCCATATTTCGCCCCACGGCTAAATACCTTCGCCGTGCTTCTGGTCAGGGATGAGAAAAGTACTGGAGCAAACATTTACCGCCTCTACATTTACATCTTTCTACACGACCATCAACATCCAAAGCAAACCATGACGGTTCAAAACAAAAAAATGTCACGGCTCTTCAAAAATGTAATCTTCTTCTTCCTAACGTTTTTCAACCCCGAATGCGAAATGACTCGAGCACAGTGGTGACACGATTTTTGCGGTTTTCGGGGTTTTGCATTTTTGCTCGATAAAGGCAGTATGAAATTGAACTTGTTTATATGTATCGTAACGGAATGATTATTGTCTTTCTGTTAGAGCTAATAGATTTCAATTAGTTGAAAACACAAGCGAAATATTAGCGATTGAATGATTTTACACTTTTTTCAATCATTCAGCTTGGAATGGCTGCCCGAAAATGGTCATAGTGGAGAGACAAAAACAGTCAAGCAGTGTGTGAACCGTTTGCAGCGCAACGCCTGATGGTATTGATGCTGCTGCTGCTTGGTGTTTTGGTGGAATGGCAGAATCGATGAACTGTGATGAATTGTGGTCACAGTTCCCAAGACTGCTTCTGGTAGAACATCCACGTTTCTGAAGAACGATGGGAATTTTTCGGGAAATTTTTCATGCTAGAAGCGTTACGGGACGGTCAAAAATTCCCAGTTTTAGCGTTACGTAACAAATGGACTCTACTTTAGTAAACCACTTCCTCCAGGTAACACTTTTCTGTCGGAATATGCGGTTTTTATGTTTCCGCTTCAATCTTAGACTTCAAACTGGAGTCCGTGCTCTAATACCCAGTTTGGTTCTGATCGTCGAGCCGTGCAGATCTCTTTTTGAATAGCGGAGGGAAGAAAAGTTGTGTGATCGCGAGTGAGACTGCTGACCACATTAGTGGTGAAGTCCAAGGCCAACGATGTCGGTGTTTAGACGGAATGCGTTCCTGATCGATTTCAGCAACCTTCCGAAGTTACCGAAACAAGAGGAAGCTCATCTTTTCGTGCACCAGAAGTTAAATCTGGGGTATGATGATGTGGACGCGATTCAATTAAGCAATGCGAAGTTTGCGCTCATTGTTGAGTGCGCCACTATGGAGTTGGCGATAAGCACAGTCAACAAATACGATCGAAAACATTTCATCGAAGTCAACAAGATACTTAGTATCAGATTTCCCTGAGCCTGGATGATGGCGGCACAGATGTGAAGATTCACATGCCACCGAGGATGGACAATGGACTGATCGAAGAGTGGATGAAACAGTACGGTGAAGTTATTTCTGTCCGCGAGTTCAAATGGACTGACAAGGTGTTCTTCAAGAACAAGAATAATGGTGTACGCATTGTAAGGATTCGCTTGCAAAGGCCGATCCCGTCGTACATCACGGTTCACGGTGAGGAAACATACGTCACTTACAAAAACCAGACTCCCACGTGCCGCCATTGCGGCTATAAGGTTTATCATGTATGGAGAACAAGATGGTTCTTGGAGAGCTAGAAGGAAGATCTGTTAACGACAGGATGGAGCGAGCAAGATCATCATATGCCGATGTGGTGATGAAGTCCGGCAATCTGAACAAATACCACGAGAAGATGGAAGATGAGCCACGTGACATCAACAAGACTACTGCAGCTAATGGTGAGAGTAGCCAAGCGACTGGTAGTTACGGTAGTACGATGATAATAGGTGAGGAGAAACAAAACGAACAACAAACACAGCATCCATCATTGTCTACAAGTAAAGATAGCACACATTCACTGTTGTTGAACCAACACCAACTCTTAACAATGATGATTCTATGGAGATGGATTCTGAAGTGGAATCTGATGATTTGAACATTGAAACTAACAATACTAACCAAATAAATGATGAAAAATCAAATACTAATTTCACTAGCAAACGTGCAAAGCACAAAAGACCAGAGATCGAAACTACTACTGATGACGAAAGGTTGAAACCAAGACATCAACGCAAAATCCAATAGAACGTGACTGATATTAAAATTTTCTCTTAGCTATTCTGAACAATCATTAGTATCTTTTATATTGAAATGGATAATTTGACTTACAGTATTGGTAGCATAAACTTAAATGCCTTTTCAAATCAGACAAAAATCGATGCGTTCAGATCGTTTTCTAGACTAATGGAACTTGACATAGTACCGTAATCCGGGGTATCATTGATCAGCGGGGTAACATTGATCGGAATGACTCATCTCGTAAAAAGTTGGTATCATCATTTATTGATGAAACATTTCCAAAGCATGAATGTTGCTTTTCTTTCTTAAATTAATGAGCTATTAAAAATTGAGATTTTTGCAAAAAATTGCGTTAACTTTATGCGTAAGTTTGCGATACAATGATTTCAATGGTTAAGGATGACACTACCGAAGATTCATGTCTCACATAGGTTCTGCAAGCGATATGAGCAAGGAAAATGCGGTTCTCACTAAAAATGGCATCGCACAAAACGATTCCGCTGTCAAAACTTTTATAAGTATGTTCAATTAGGCAACATTAACGAATTACTGTTAAGAATGTAAAATTCCCTTAGGAAATTGCCTACCTTTAGGCGTATTTCGCAGTTTGAGGTGTTTTTAATTTTAAATTAACTCAAAAAGTAAATGAGATATAAGCGTTTGGACATCATATTCGGCTTCAGGGGCCATGATTTAAGTAAGTAACGACATTTAAATATTTAAGAAATATCCTAAAAACTGATCAATGTTACCCCGGATTACGGTACTATTGTAAGAAGTACACGGACAGTATTTCAATTTCTCTGGTTATAAAGTGATATACAACATTGACAACATGCGACGTGGTACTGCCATAATGATTAAAGAACATATTCGTATCAAACCTATTGACAAAAGTCTTGACACACGAGTAACAACTGTATTACTCGAGAACAACGTTCTAGTGTGCTCAGTTTATGCGCCATCTGGTAGTCAGAATCGTAAAGAGAGAGATTTTTTTCGATTGATACTTCCATTTTACATTAACAGACCGTGTGACTCTTTGATTAGGGGCCGTCCATAAATGACGTAGCATTTTTTCACTGATTTTTTACACCCCCTCCCCCCTCGTAGCATTTCGTCACAAATGCTGGTACTCCCCCCTGGAAAATACGTAGCATATCAAGCACCCCCCCCCCCTTTATTTTTTTATTTGTTTTCCTCAGTGACTGGGTTGAAACAAAAAATTTTAATTGAGAAGTTCAATACAAAGTTTGATATTAATTACTGACTGAAATGTAAGAATAATCTAATCTAACAGTTTGATATACAGTAGCGCTCAAAAGTAATTTTGAAAAATTTTAAATAAACATTTTCATTGGTTTCCAGGTTCATAAAGGCTAAATTATATTTCTTTTGCTGTTCTTGCCATGAAAAACAAGTTTACTATAAAAAAAATGTGAAAAAAAAATTGATTGGATTGATGAAGCTCGTTACTGTCGAGTTAGGGTTCAATATATTTTATAATATATTTAACAAACATTTAGTTATATTTGAGGAATGTTTTTTTTAATTATTCGTTGTTAGGAAATAGATTTCAATGAAGATAATAAAGAAAATATATTATTTCGAAATGAATCATCGTTAATATTATTCAATTTCAAATCATTTTAGCAAACAGTGGCCAGATATATAAAAGATTACACTTGAAATATTTTGAATGTTTAGAACATTTTAGCGATTATTATACAAATACAATGATCTCTATTAATATTTCAGTTGAATTTCATTATTGTTTCCATACTGAAATAATCTTACACAACGTATAATGAAAAAGTTAAATAATAAAAATTCTTGAAATTACCGAGTTGTTAAGAAAATAGGGCAATTTTGATAACACTCGAATCTATTATCCTCATTAATATTCAGGCTATTCTATCAAGAGCATTGATATATCAAAACAAATGATGAGTTGATTGGGTGGAGATCTCATGCAACATTGAAGGCATAATTCACGGAATAAATATTTTGTTTTAAATGTAATATTTGCCAAGAAGAGCATATTTTATTTTGTTGAAGAAATAAAGCCCCAACAGGAAATATGGATAAAACTAAAACGCCTGACTTTATGTCATGTTAACAAATGGCAAAAAATGTACTCCAAGTAGTTAGAGTATTAATTTTAAATTAATTAATTAAACTTTTTTGTTTATTTGTAAATTTATTAATTTAGACACGAATATAATATAATATTCACATAATTATTCAAAGCTTCAAAACATCTGTTTGATTGCATTTATCAAGAAAATCTAAAGTGTCATAGATATTTTTTCAATCTTGTCATATGAATGTTTTGAAGCTTAATCATAATTTTATAACCTAAGTTTATAAGTAGAAAATTAAAAAAGTTTGATAAAAAATAATTCTATCCAATTTTTTTCAGCGCCTTTCTTTTAACGGACTTGATTCAAAATGCTACGTCCACTAGCTAGGACCCCTCCCTCCCCTCGTCACACTTCGTCACAAATACGTGAAGACCCCCCTCCCCCCTAAAAAGCTACGTCATTTATGGGCGACCCCTTATGGGGGGTGATTTCAATTCAATCATACATGCAAAAGATCCTTAAAGTGGGAATGGCATAAGCCCTCAATTGAAGAATTTCGTACTTATCTCTCCACACCGAGGGGTGGTTCAACGCTCATCCTATTCCCACACAAAGCGCTAAGCTCATCGACACGTGGGAGAAGATTCACAAAAATCACATTGAATACTCATTCATTAGATCCAATTCTGGATCAAGAATTGACCGAATATATGTTGATCAGAGTTTGAAGGACAAAATTGTTGACGCGAAAATGCAAATAAATTGCTTTACTGACCATAAAACAAGCATTGTGCGATTGACGCTGCGGAATTGCAGCAAAATAGATGATTTTATTATTTTTGTCTCAAAAAATGTTATGAGGAAAATAATGTTAACAGCAATCAAACAAAATATATCAGCAAAATTAAAGCAAAAATGCTATCACATCAGAGAAAATTCTCATAATTTTACAATAAAAGTAATGAAACCTACATTCAAGGCGAAGCTACAAGTACCTTTCGTGTTAGTCAAAAACTTCAAAAAAGGCAGAAGTCTAGATTCGATAAGTTGGTTATAGGAGATTTATCCGTTGAAGATTCTTCCGAAATTGAACAAAAAATAACAGATTATTTTCGAAATCTGTTTGAAGAAAATAACTCTGAAATACCGCCGTGCGGGGTGACATTGGGCCTAGGGGGTGACTTTGACCGCCTCTTTCGATGCATCTCATTGCTAGTAGGAACGCCAAAAAAGTAATCTATGACCATTTACTGGCTGTTTATAACGCATTCTTGAAGCTTGATACATTGTTTTCATTATTCTGGCTTTAGATTGCTGTAAAAATATTGGCCCAAAGTCACCCTTATGGACCAATGTCACCCCGCACTACGGTATGATTCAAGTTTTTCACCCCAAATATCAATTCCCGATGACTGTGCGACCAATAACTCCCTAATGAATAGACTAACTGTAGATGAAGTTTTTCAATCGATTGTCTCTAGTGCTTCAAAAAAGTCTCCTGGACTTGATGGACTGAACAAAGATTTTTTGTGAAATGTTGGCCAATAGTAGGAATAGAAATTACTCACATCATGAATGACGCCATTCGTGGAGAAATTGATCGAGAGTTTGTGAAAAGCTATGTTGTTTTGATTAGGAAAAAACATTCGGACGACATTGAATCAATCCGACCAATAACATTAACTAATTTTGATTATATTATCGAGAATCTTAAAAAATAGACTGAACGAATTAATGCCACTGCTATTAACAGCATCTCAAAAATGCTCAAACCCTAAACACAACATCTTTCAAGCAGTTTTAGCAATACGAGATAGAATTCCAATGTCTAAATATAAAAGAAAAGAGAAGAATACTCATATCATTCGATCTTAAACATGCATTCGATCATGTCAACCATGGTTTTCTTTTCAAAACACTTGAAAAAATGAACATCAACCAACAATTAATGGAATCGGTGAAACCCATTTTTTCGCACTCTTATTCAAAGAGCTTGATCAATGGTCATTTGACAGAAGATATCAAATTAGGATGCTCCGTTAAGTAAGAAGATCCTTTGAGCATGCATTTGTCTGTGCTATATTAAAAACCGCTCATTCAAAAGTTGAATCAAGTGTGTGTTGGAGACCTTGATCTAATATGTGCTTATGCAGATAACATATCTATCATCATTGAGGATTCCTCTAAAATTGATACTATAAAACAAATATTTGACCGTTTCTCATTTACTCGATACTGTTTCTAGCATTACCTGACCCAGTAGACAGTTCCTCGGGAAGTAACACGGTCGAACGTAAAAAGTTACAGATCTTATTTTTTTATTTCTTGAATTTCGTGTATCACCGTACGAAGCTACGGCGAGACATATACTGTTCTTCGCATTACCTGATCGATGAGTTTGGAAGTGTGCGCTGTTCTAAGGGACAAAATCCTATGGACCGCTTCCGGAAGGATTAAAATCTGATGCAATTCGGATGACTGATCTCTGTTTTTTTTAATAATTAACAAATTCACGAAAGTAAATCTCCTCCCGCCATGTCTCTTTTAAGAGAGGGACTCCTCATTATGCTTTTCCAGAATTTTTCCTTCGAATTCCTCCATTATTTTCTCTACGAATTGCTTCTGCAGTTCTTCCAAACATTTCTCGAGTTAATTTTCAAGTATAATCTCCATAGATTCTTCAAACATTTCATTTAAGGTTTAACATCAGCAAATCCTACAGCATTTATTTCGATCATATACACTTTTTTTTCGGGTTTGCGTTCATTTTTTCCTAGAAATTGATTCAGAAATTCCTACAGAATGCTAACCAGGAACTCAAATTGTTTAATTTTTGAATACATATCTTAGCAATTTATATAGAAAATCAACCATGACTTCCTTGAGTTTTAGGGTGTTCTTTGGAAGATCCTTTTAAGAGTTCATCTTAGATTTCTACAGAAGTTTCAGCAGAGTAAAATATTTGTTTTAGAAATGCCTCCCTGGTGTTTGCAAGGAATTCCTCCAAGCATTTCTAAAAAAAATCCTGAAGACATTTTTTGAAACATTTATGGATAAATTCCATGAAAACTTTTTTAGGAATTTTCTCAAAGAGTTGCCGGAGAACTTCTTGGAAGTACCTTGAGAGGAATCTCTGGAATAATTTCTGAAGAGATTACGTGGAAAAACAAATTTGTGATAGAAACTTTCCTTAACCCTTCAGTCGTCGCGCGGTTCGCCACCGTCAGAACCACTACGCTGATGCTGTGTACGATAAGCGAGGTTTTTTCATCACTTTTGTACAAAATACAACAGCGCGACGACTGAACTGTTAAAAAATAGTAGAAGAATCTTTAAAGTAATTTTTGGAGTTGAAAAAGTCAAAATCGAGGTTGAATTCTTTAAAAGACACTTTTCAAAATTTTTGAAAAAATCCACATAACAGTCGTTAAACAATCAATAATTCCTGATAAAATCTTTGGTGTAATAATTAAAGTATATTAAATTAATTAACTCATTACACGTGGTAAAGAGGGACAAATTATGAGTGAAATTATGAAAAAAAATCCACGTGCTCGGTTGGGATTTGAACCCAGGACTCTTGTATGCTAGACGAGCACTTTACCAACTAAGCTACCGAGTCACTTGGTAACCCAATAACTGAGTTGGTTACAATTCAAATCCCTAGGTGCACCGTATAGACTAGCAAGCTCATGATTCATTCTCCGCCGCCACATAGTGTTCGCCTGAACTCCGCGAAAGATGGTCTTAAACACTTCTTCGTGGTTTAAACACATCAAGTGATTGGTTCATATAGAGAAGTATCATAAGGTTAGTTCGGAGATTTGTACCATAGAACAGTACTGCCCATAACTGCATAACAGTCACATTCGACATTTTTGACAAATTGGATTTAATACCATGGAGAGTCATCAAATGATAAATACTTTCGATCAACTTACTGAAATCTGTGAGATTGTTCTAGAAAATTGGAAAAAAAATACCAAGTTGTTTTGTCACATTGGTAATTATAACCGCATAACAGTCACATTGAGATTATAAATAAGCCTCGTAATGTAATAGCAATGAAATTTATATAAACATTATTTTCTGACTATTCACCTAGTATGCGACATGAGTTGTACAAAATATCAGCCTCAAATAAGCACTTATGAGTTCCTGGTAATTTTTAGAAATTCTAGTATTCTCCCATACTGCCATAAAATGCACACTTGGTGTTCCATTTACTCAATGCCTAGTTTTGTCGAATGTTACAAATATGCAGTTATGGGCAGAGTAGTCCTCAACCTAAATGATTTTGAGGGCCACCTCAACGTTTTCAGAACCTGAAGCAAGATATTTCGGATTCTTCTTGAAGACTAGGATATCCCTTTCAATTTCAAGGCACATACAACATAGGAAAGAAGTTGTTCCCTGTAGTGATTGTTTTCGATTGTGTCTAATGTGTGACACTTAGCTGTGATAATCATTTGTCGTTCTTTGATTGGTTACTTAACTGAATAGTTACACTGTGCTTTTAAAGTTTTCATATCAATCTCAAAAGTGTCAAATATGCGAAATTTTGTGTTATGAAGTGAATTAAAACCATCAGAGGCGCGGCCACGTTCAAAACCGTGGGTAGGACAAAGATTGGCAAATATTTTGTGCACAATGGAGCAAAGAACAATTTTGGACTTGAAATTGAAAGTTACTATATTTAGGGGCTCTCTAGGAATTTCACCAGAAATTTATTCAAGTATTTGCCCAAATAATCTAAAGGAGTTCTTTTAGTGATTATTTCCAAAGGAATTTCTTCAAGATTTATTTTTTTCAACCTGGATTTTCTAGGGAAAACTACAGAAATGGAATTTCTTCGAAGATTGTTTCAGAAACTATCTGAATTCCTTCTAAAAATCTTTAATTTTTTTCCTGGGACATCTTTTAAAGCACCCGGTCAAAACGTCGTCTAAAATTTAATCTCCAGAAAATTCTAGGTAAGGTACCGTGGGGTAAGTGGATACAGAAAAATCAATAGTCAACTTTAACTGTAATTCAAACTTTTTTCTGTGCATGACAAATGAGGGGCTATTATACTTTAAATCGTCAATTATTTTGATTTTTTTGATTGTTATCTATTGAGCATGGAGGACTTGAAATTTTGCGCCAAATGATCCACTTGCCCCACCATGGTGGGGTAAGTGGATCACCTATAGAAAAAACTCTATTCTCAAAAAAAAATGTGATGTAATCATGTATAGTAGGAATGATATTACTGTCATTATTGTTATACGTGCTATGTTATATATTTTGATAGCTTTAAAATAAAAAAAATCTTTATTTTATCAAAATAATATGAAAAATATTTGTAAATTAGTTTACACTTATTCGAACAAAAACAAACACTGTAACTAGAATATTTGGAGAAAATTCATCCATTGTATACACCTGAGTTATACAAAAGAATTGAGGTTTATTCCTAACGATGTTTTCGAAAGACACTCTTAGTTTAAAAATATTAATTACATTTACTTTTGTTTAACATACTGAAATCTTTTTATTCTATTTATGGAAATATTTGTCTAGAACAATCGAAAGGTAAAAAACGTACGATAATATGCTTGCAGGTGGAGAATTTGTATATTTTGCGCAAAAGAGCAGTTTAGAAAAACCAAGAAAAATTTTGTTCGAATTTTTCAATTTTCATTTTTTGTACTAGAAAGACTGTACAACACTTTTAGGTGGATCAATTGAAATTTTCTCAGGTCAATTTGGCAAATTCAAGCTAGGAATGAAAAATGTAAAAGGAAAACAACACTTGATGACAGTAAAGCTTATTCAAATCCGCGTAAGTAGTCTGCCAATATTTGATAACAATAGTTGATCCACTTACCCAATCCCATTAAAAAGTGCGGGTAAGTGTACCATGACCAATATATCTGTATTTATTTACAAAAATTACATTTTTTTCATTGTGATTCATACAATTAGAACTGAAATGTTCACCATGTGTTGAAAAAACTAATAGTACTCGATTTCAGGCAGAGTTACAATGGATTTTTTATCGACAGAAAACAACTTTAAAATGAATTGATTTTTGCAGTCAACAAGTTTGTTTGTGTTAGTGCACGTGTAGTACCAGTTTTGCAGTAGTATCAGTGTGTACGTAAGAATATAACCTAAAATGAAGCAAAGGTGTGAAAACATTCGGAATATAAAAGTATTTATTCTTATTACGGACGAATGATCCACTGCTACACTTCCCCCACGGTACCTTATTTTCTTTAAAATTGTCTATCAGGATTTATATAAGATTTCAACTAGGGATTTCTCTAAAGATACCTTCAGCAGTTGATCCAGAGATTCCTTCTAAGGTTTCTACAAAGATTCCTCCAGTAATTCTTCGATATTTTCTCAAATAAGTCTTAAGTAAAAAGAAAATCCGAAATTCTTCGAAAAAAAATTCGGAATTTCTCGAAAAACATTAGGAAAAATCTCTTTAGAAATGTGTGTAGGAATGATTGGAGGTTTTACTGGAAAAAAAATCTGTAGTATAAACTGGTGTAAAACCTTGAATAAACTTTTGATACTTTTTAAGAAATGTTTGGTAAAACTGCAGGAGTCACACTTGGATGAAATGCTGAAAAAATCCCTTAAAAAATTGATTTGTCCGAAGAACCCCTCAAGAAATTTTGGATTTCTGGAAGGAAACGTGGATGGATTCTTGATGGAATCCACATGAACATTTGAAGAAGTTCTTGCAGGGTTTCTTGTAAAAAAACTCTTAAGCTTTTTTTTAAAGCTAGGTATGCTGTTCCGCTCAAGAAAAGTAAAAATTTCTGCTCAAGAAATGGTCAAGAAATTTTCTACAGTGAGCTCCATTTGAAATGACATTCATTTTCAACTGCGTACTGCAATCAAAGAAACATGTTTTTCTTGAGCATTTCTTGCAAGAAATTTTCCACGCATCGAGATAGGTGATTACTTTTCTGTTGAAGTGCATACTTCGCTTCCAATGGGTTGGAATGAACCTTTGTGAATTTCCTCGGAAGAAATTTTGTAGAAGTTTTTCGAAGATCTCCATGATGGATTAGTGAAAAATATCTGGAGGAAATTCTAAAATGGTTTGGAAAACAAACTTTGAATGTGGAAATTACTGAGAGTAGTAGCTTTGGAGTTGTCAAAGATTTTTGGATCGAATTTTGGAGAAATTCTTCTAAGTATCCTTTGAAAAATCGCTGGAAGAGTTTATGGGAGAATTGGTAGAGAAATCTTTGCAAGAATTTCTGAAGAGAACCCTGTAGGAGAAAGTATTTCAAATAAAATCACTATGATAATTTCTGAAGCTTTTCCTCGGGTAATCTGAGACGAATTTCTTGAAGAGGCTCTTGAACCCATTATATTCTCTGAAGGTTTATTAGGAGCCAGTACAATTTTGCATCAGGATCCAATGCACGCAGAATAAGGAAAAAATAATTTTAGAGACCATTTTGACTAGAAAAATTAAAAATATAAACTTTTTAGAAACTTGCATTGAAATAGAGACCAAGTCTCTGTAAATAAACCTACTGCCAATCCTGTCGTTTGTATCATTCATTGAATCAAGTTTTACTATCATTCATATTGAAAAATATGAATACCTTTTATATTAATATCATTTTTTATGAAAAATTATATTGAACAAATTTGACAAAATTAGATAAAAAAGTGAGGTTGTTCTAATTTCCCCATGTATTTTTAGGTAGCAAATGGATGAACAGCAAACATTCTGTGAATTTCGTGTTTTATTTTTTCTTTGCACTGAAGTTTTTTTTTGTTGAATCATGGGTAGGACAATCCTTTGACTGTCCTACCCAGGTGTTTTTGTGCGTAGTACATGTCCTACCTGTCCTACCCACTTCCCGCGCCACTGAAAACCATTGTTTTTCTTCAACCCCACGCACATTTTTTTCGTGAAGCGATATCATTTGACAAAAAAAAGAAACTGTTATGTGCAAGTTTTCTACTCTCCATACGTTGCATAAGCGTAGGCGCTTTCCCGGTCTCAACTGTGAATTTTTGACAATCCAGCCTGCTCAAAAATTTTTAATGACTCGGGCCGAATATACTGCGGAAATTCATTCCACATGTTCTGCGTTAGAATGGAATACAATATCTGAGATGTATGGAGCTAACCCGCGCAATATGTTTTGGAGTTCCGATGACTGTGCTTATATGTTTTCCAACGATTACTTTCGAAAGATGTCAAAAATGCTCCTGATGAATCATCGCTAAAATCGCTGAAAGATGACATCGCTGGTTTGAAAGATATCGTTAAAAATCTTTTTGCTAAAGTAGACTCCAATTCAATCACTCCAACTCGACTGGTAAATAATTTCCTGGTTTCAATACAGTTCCCAAGAAGTATTTGGGCTGAAGGTCCAGTTAACCCGAAGTTGTCTAACTCTCTCTAACTCTCGTGTTTTGAAAGCCGCATCAGAGTTTTTTTAAACTATTCCACCACCCGAAGCATTGGTTTAGGTTTACTTATCAGCATTCCATCCTAAAACAACTGATGGAAAGACTTCCACCCTCGTGAAGAATTGCTTGGACCTCGGAATAGATGACCAACCAAAGATCCGTATCGTTCGATGACAATCTCACATCGCTGATTTTCATTAAGTAATTTCAGAGTCGGTGCCAGCAAGACACTTAGAGATGCTCTTTTAAAATGCATTGAAGCCATATCTCAAATTTTCAAGACCACAAATCTGGAGAACCAAACATTCGTTTGAAATAATAACATGATCGATTGGTCATCACCAGTTACTCAAAATTGGGCTCCTCTGGGCCAACACACCATATGTGTTATTTCTACATACCGTAATCCGGGGTATCATTGATCAGCGGGGTAACATTGATCGGAATGACTCAACTTGAAAAAGTTGTGTATCATCATTTATTGATGAAACATTTCCAAATCACGAATAGTGCTTCTCTTTCTTATATTCATAAGCTAATGTAAGTGAGGATTTTTGCAAAAATTGCGTTTACATTATGCGTAAATTTGTCACCTTTTCGAAACAATGATTTCAATGGGTATGGATGACACTACCGAAGATTCATGTCTCACATAAGTTCTGTAAACGATATGAGCAAGGAAAATGCGCGGTTCTTACTAAAAATGGCCTCTCCGAAAACGATTCCGTTGTCAAACTTTCATAAGTATGCTCAATTTGGCCACATTAACGAATTACTGTAAAGAATATAGAAATCCCTTAGGAAATTTCCTATCTTTAGGCGTATTCCGTGATTCGAGGTGTTTTTGATTTTAAAATAACTCGAAAAGTGAATTACTTGTAAGCGTTTGGCCTTCATATTCGGCTTCAGGGGCTATGATTTATGTAAGTAACGATATTTTCAATATAACCGAACGCTGTTTCCATAGGTTACCCCATATTAGCTAAATCAAAAAATCACTTAACACATTTTTTAAACATGCTTAAATCTTTCAAAAAACAAAATGCAGTATATAGTCAGGAGCCATGGGTGGCAGTACTTGTTTTAAAAATATAAAATTTGCAACATTTGCATTTTCAAACGAAATATTTAACATTAAAAAAAAAAATGATCAATGTTACCCCGGATTACGGTATCCTAAAAAAGTTAAATGTGTTGATTTCTACTAAATTTTCTCTAAC
Organism: Aedes aegypti; assembly: GCF_002204515.2. Lineage (NCBI taxonomy): Eukaryota > Metazoa > Arthropoda > Insecta > Diptera > Culicidae > Aedes > Aedes aegypti. The sequence goes on from NC_035108.1 coordinate 253,380,912, forward strand.
TTCGCAAAGCACAGAAATGTTTGATATTGTGGAGCCTTTTTATGTGTTATATACTTTGCAAAAAAGAAGAATAAATCGTCCCAGGAGCAGGTTATTCAGCATGTGTTAAAATTACACACTTGATATGTTGATCCAGAAGAGCTCAATTTCATGCGAATTGTATTCAGTTTTCTGTAACTTCATTTAAACGTGCAGATCGACTTTATTGAGAAACTCCTGGATATGCTCTTAATAGATTTACTCTCTGAATATCCCCTGGTGAAATTCCTGATACAAGCCGTTGATGCATTTTTGAAGGAATCCTTATGAAAAATCCTTGAGCTATTCTTACAGAGTTTCTTGGAAAAATCCTAATGAATCTCATCAAAATCTCTAGAATGAACCCTTCAAGATTTTTTTCGTAAGAACTGTAGAAATCTTTAGAAGATCTGCAGGAAAATTTTCTGGATGAAAACATAGAGCATTAGAGAAAATTTTCAGAGTAATTCATGTTGCAATTACTGGAGGCATATGCTTTTAATTTTTTGAGCTAATTCTGAAAATTCTGTAAAAACCTCTAGAGAAATTTCGGGACGAATTCCTAAAATATAAATTGACGCTTATATTGAGCTGTTCGGTAATCCAATCCGCATAGTTATTAAATTAATTAACTCATTACGCGTGGTAAAGATGGACACATTATGGGTGAAATTATGAAAAAAAAAACACATTTTTGGATTATTTTTTTATAATTTCACCCATAATTTGTCCATCTTTACCACGCGTGATGAGTTAATTAATTTCCTGAAATATGTTGTGGTAAATCTATGGAAAAATTTCCGGCAAGATGCCTGGAGGACGCTTTCTTAAATTCTTAAATTATTCTTGGAGATATTTATGGACAAATCATTAGAAGAATTTCTGAATTTCTATTCTTCAACGAATATTAAAAGAAAATCTTATTAATCTGCTAGGAGTCTAGAGCCTTTCAAATTATGTACCGTAAAACGGGGTATCTTTGTTACTGTGGGACACACAACATATTAAAAGAAATGGCATAATCTCTGCTAATCAGTTAAGCAAAACGTATGAAAAATAGAGAGTTTTAGTGTGACATTTTATGTCAGAGCTGTTTTCCCTGCAATCGAGAACGTTTGAGGCTTAATATACAAATATTCAGAATTGATGAGATTCTAGCGTTTTTGAACGCTTACCAACAATCGGTTCTACGATATCTATCTGATGAAGTTTTCAAAAGTTCGTCACTTACCCATCACAGCCTAGTTAAACTTAGAACGATCTCAAATCTCTTAGCGAAAAGCATTTTTAACAATAGGAGACAATTTTGTATTCAAAGTCAGGAATTTCCATATAGTGAAGCCACATCTCGAATGTTCAAGAGCACAAGTCTTGAGAATCAAACAGCAATTTGCGTTTAAAATTTATCCGATTGGTCACCACCAGCAAGAATGCAATTTGATCGATTTTCAACGCTAACGGTTGTCAGATTCTCCAGACTTGTTTAGTTTTAGTTTAGTTTAAGATTATAAAACGAAGCCAAACTTTGAACTTTTAAATGCACAAGTCTGGAGAAAAATCTATCAAGAAATACAGTTTCACGGACACGGACACCGTCTTCAGCCATTTAGCTGCACAGACTGTTACTAAACACTAGACAAAGAACAAGCATGCTCCAATGGTACAGCCGAGAAACATTCCTTACGAAAAGTTTCAATGGCTGCAGCGGGAATCGAACCCACACCCCATGACACGATGCACTCATTGCCTGACGACACTAACCGCACGGCCACGAAGCCCACGTTTCATACACATTCTTACAGACATATAATGACGTTTATCATGTGTGTTTTAACTTAAACACTTTTGTTGGTTATTTTTTACATAATTTCTGTACTCTAATGCATAAAATCTAGTCCACGTTCAAGGTTGGTTTGCTACTGACAAGAAAAGGAATCGCCTATCTCGATGCGTGGGAAATTTCTTCCAAGGAATGGTCCAGAAAATCACATTTTTCTGATCGCAGTATGCAGTTGAGAAGAAATGTCATTTCAAATGGGGCTCTCTGTAGGAAATTTCTTGACCCATTCAATCAAGAAATTTCTTTACTTTTCTTGAGCGAAACAGCATACTTAGCTTCACTATCAACATTCTCCTATCCAGTTCCAATTACCGCGATGTTACTATATTTCGCACACGCTCCTAATTTCCCTCACTGCCATTTTATTCATATTTGTTGATACATATTGGACTATATAATTGCATACCTAGTATGTAACCATGGGTAAAGTAGCATTATTCCAAATAGGTACTAGCCGACAAAAATTTCTTTCGCAAAACATGTTTAAAACGTCAGTGAGCAAAATTAGGAGCGCGCGCGAAATATGGCTACTTTACCATACAATGATGCCAAAAGTAGTTTAGTTATAGATTTTCATGCGTTTACATACCGCATTGACTGCAACTCAATTTTTGCAATGACCATTTTAAGAAGAAACGTTTTTTATAGGTATTTACCATATCGAAACATCAGTAACCCAGTTTTTCTTCAATTATGCGACTGGTAAAAAATTATGTAAAATATGTTCCGCTTCAATGCTCACAACACTATCGATACTTAACGACAGCGCGACATAAAAAGCAATCGGCCAGAGATTTATTCTCTTAGTTTCCATCTTCAACTAGCCCAAAGCGCACTGCCTAATCCAATGGAGCATTGTATTAAAACCGCATTATTTGCATTTATGTCATTTATTCATGTATCACAATATGCCGCAGATGGAATCATTGTCGAGTATAGTACGATTTATCATCTTTTTTATATTAGTAAAAAAAATTTAACTTTTTCGATTTTTCACAGACTTTCCGCCCCATGGTGAGCAACAGAGAATGAACGACAAACTGACCGACAGTCCAAATTTCCACGAAGTTGACGCCTATGGAGACGATTATGTGGATTTCGGAGCTCGTACTGGCGAAAATGGAGCATTTTATTGGCACGCCAATTATCCAGTGGAAGACCACGGCAGTCGTCAGGCACAACCGGACGACGATTTTGAATTTGACTATGAAGAGGGGGAGTAGGGGAAATGAAGCCGATTTGTTTAAATCTTAAGAGACAGGTACAGTACTGGACAGAATAAAGTACGCATTGGCCGTTTTTCCATACAAAATAGTCAAGTTTGGAGATCTGAATCTCAGCTTTTAGTGGTCCGATTGATCTGAAATTTTCACCACAGCCTAGATATAACATAGATTTTACTCAATTAAAATATCACTGCATTTGAAAGACAATCTCTTGAATTATTAAAAATCTCTCAATTTGCAAAAAATCGCAAAATTTAATTTTGAAAATATTTTGAAAACAATCAGTTTTACCGAAAAATGATGTTCTGCAAACTTGTGTGTCTTATCAAATTGGACATTTTTGCAGAAGGACATATTGCTCTAAATAATTTCATTTAAAAATTATTTTTACTTTAAAATTTTGTCATTTTTATCAAAATTTGAGATTTGCGATAACTTAAAAGTTTGTTAATGAAAAACTATGAATTTCTAGCCTAGCAAATTTGAGGTTACTTTCAAGCTGCGGTGAAAATTTCAGGTCAATCGGACAACTAGAAACCGAGATATAAGAGATGGAAAAACGGCCAATGCGTACTTTATTCTGTCCAGTACTGTATATGCAAGTCAGCAACGTGCAATATTTTTCGGACTGCTCTCACAAACCAAAACCCAAGATGATGTGATGTGATGTTACATTTTTGTGCCTTGTGTTTTCAAGATACTTTGGTCAAGAGCAAGGTATCTAAGTACCATTAATTCACAGCTAGATTTAGTTCAAAATATTATCGCAATAGTTTCGATTAAGCTTGGACCTATAGCAGAGCAGACATATTGTACCTATAGTAGAACTATTAAAGAAAATTATGTTTTCAAACAAAATAAAGGAAGAATCAATAACTTTTTCACTTCAATCGAGCGCTTTTGATCCATTCTTCGGAAGAAAAAAATAAAGTCGTACGCGATTTTTAATTGTTTTGCCTACGCTGTTAAGAAATTAGAAATATGGCTACTATAGGCACCTATTCATTAGGGTTGGGAGGCTGATCAGATGTTTGACATATAAATCGCGTATACAAAACATTGTTTCTGACTGATTTATGTAAGTGATATACATGTCGTTTTCGTTTTTAGGAACTGGGTCGGTGATCAACGCATAAACAAAACAGCAAATTGTAGTTCGGTCGAACCTGAATCGGGTGGGGTTGAAACTGTGATTTAGAACGGGTTGCGCCAGTTCCAACCTAGGTTTAAAAACGAATTCCACAACAGTTGTTATCTAAAGATCAATGCTTTTTATCACATCTGCTTACAATAAGTTTATAAGGTTAATACAGTTTTAATTAAATTGTAATTGTAATTGCTCAATCCACACCCTGGCAGACAATTGTCCGCCAATCTAGACACGGGCTGGGTGAGGACCTACCAAGCCTCCCCCGTTAACATGTCCTATACCGTTTAGCACACCGGGTTCTTCCACAAGCAGGCGCCGGAATTAAAGCGGTCCCACGAGTTTCAGATACACTAAATAGATATAGTCCCTCTGGCACTAAACCGAATAGCACCCTCCCCCTCATCACCAGCACTGCCCATCCCGCACGCCACACAAAATGCCGGAAGTGGCGTGCCATGTAGCACATCAGATGTTCTACAAAGCACACCACCCCCGACACCATGCTCAACGTACAGCAAAGACAGCGCTAATAAAAGCGGAATGCGCCATTCGATTCAGTACCAGAGGGACTATAAATGTAACGAAGAGGAAATGAAAAGATAGTAGCAATGGTTTGGTTGTTGGATTGCTGAAACGAGAAGAAAGAAATAAAGTTTACGTTAAAACGTGGTTTTTATAGTTGAATAAATGTATCGATAGATTCTCATCTGTTTCTTTTCCGTATCGTAGTTCCGTCGATTCTATCCACCTCGAGTTTTGTCAAATCCGCTCGGGCAATGAGGACCGGTTAATAAAGTTTTAATTAAAGCAGATAAAAATATTTTCCTTTTATTATCTTTTCCTTGCATCCGTTGATCCTTGCCGTCTTGAAAATATATACCAGTTCCTTTGTCTTTCCGTCTTCGCTGAGGGATTGGTAGAGTCTGCATCATGTGGACCATGTGGTCGAAATACGCGTATCTACAAACTCTAGTGGAATTAACTGGTACTAAATTCGGTTTTCATATAAAATGTTTGGAACAACTGCAAGAGTATCTAATCCTTGGATTAAATGATGGATAAATCCCTAAAAATAAACTTCATGAGGAAACCCTGAAAGATTTTAGCAGTATCTGGAAGAGTTCTTAGAGACCATCCATAAACTACAGGATCATTTTTTTGGCTTAAGGTTAAGATGAATCGAAGCCAAAGTTCAAATTTTCAAGAGCACGGATCTGGAGAATCAAACATTCGTTTGACATGAAAACCTAATCGATTGGTCACCACCAGCATGTGAAAAATCGATTAGGTTTTCAGCTTAAACGGATGTTTGGTTCTCCAGATCCGTGCTCTTAATTTGAACTTTGGCTTCGATTCATCTTCACCTTAAAAAGACCCCCCTTCCTCCTCGCAATCCATAGCTTTGAAAGTTTGTATAAACCGTGGTCATTAGCCAGACACCACTCCAAGCAAACCCCGCAATTGATTTCCTAGAATGAACTCTAGATGATTTTTGAAGCGATGTCTGAGATCATCCGTCCAACAAAACCGGCGCGGCGTAGGGACTCATGGAGAAATTTTGGTATCTATAATTTTCTTTGATAAACTCTGGAATAACCCTTGAGAATTTTCTTGGAAGAACTTTTGTAGGATGCTTTGGAAGATCTCATAGATTAACAGCTGCAGAAATCTATGAAGAAGTGCAGAAATATCTGGAGCAATTAGTGCGATATTTTCATGGTAATCCCTGTGGAAATTACTGGGATAGTAGCGTAAGATTGCTGAAGCTATACTGTCGTGAATCGCAAGTCAGTCCCATCTGCATTTTTGTCAAAATTGAGCTGAGTTCAGTTTTAAACATATCTTCCAATGCTATTTCAGCTGCACTAATGAGATAATATTATTTGTTCGGAAAAGTTAGGAAAAAACAGCAAGTCAAATTGTCCTATAATGAAAAGTAAACGCATATCAGTCCCACTACACATTTTCGCACCGTGTAACAATAGGGTGCCGGTGCCATTAGTGGACTACCAAAGCTATGAAAAATCATAACAAAATAACGAAAAGCCTTAACAGAGATCTTTTGGCGTCAACAGGAAGATTTCACCCTCTACTATATTGGAAAAATATAAAAAGAGTGATAAAACTAATTTTTTAACATAAAATCGCTTGAGCCACTATTGGTACACGTGTTCCAGTTGTTTGCGCTAGTGCTCCAGTAGTAGACGTTCGGGAATGATACGAGGAATTTTGAACAAAATGGTAATTTTTTACATAGGTTTTAGATTTTTCCCTCGGACCAGCAACTAATATCTTTCGAATGAAGCATAAAGATCATCTCTAGGACTTTTCTTCATTTTTATACATCCATTTTAAAAACTCCCGCTTCCCTCCGTTGATCCACTACTGGAACACGACCAAAGACAAATTAAAGACCTCCATGTCCCTAGCAGTTGCCCAAAATAGTATGGCTCAAAAGGTAATCTAGAATGCCGTGAAAAGTGTACTGCGATCTGTCAAACTTGGGTACCTTTTGCACTACCGAGGGACCGAATGCAATACTAGAAGTGGTAAGGTACCGTGGGGAAAGTGGGTAATGGAATTCGCATAGTTGAGATTCTTCAAATTCTAGAGACTTTAAATTGAAACAAATGAGGTCGTGTATATTTTTTAGCTTGACTCCCACCAAATATAAGCAGCATGCTGAAATTGATTTTTATGAAAAATTGAAGAAAAAAATATAGAAAAAGTTTTTGAAAAATGTCTCCTTACTTTTCACTTGCTCCAAAAGTGGGGCAAGTGAAAAGTTTACCGTTTTGAACAATAAATTCAAAAACAAACAGTTATATCCACGATTTCTATAAGCTTTAACATTTGTTAAGGCTTCCCAATGAACAATAACATAAGTAATATGTAAACAAAAAAATATTATTCTTTTCATTTGAATTTTCTTCGGTTCAGTTATGTTAGTTGAAATGATTTGACAACATTATAACTGCAACATTTCCAATGTTAGTTCTTACATTATAGGACAGCAATTGCATATCTGCTCTGTATAATTCCCACCGCTCGTTATTTGTTTTTGAGAAAGTCGGATATGACGTCGGATAACTCTTCGGGAGAAATCAAACGGAATCCTTCAATAACGTATTTAGAATCTTTTTTATGTGGATAGACCTATATCCCATTTTTATGTTTTGAACGAGATTTTCGTGTGTTCTCTTATATTGCAACTTTTCAGTCAACGTCTTCCTTTTAATTGGCTGCCCGAAGTAGACATATTAATATTGTAATGTTTGGCAACATCTTTTAGAGAAGTTCCACGATTTCTAATAGCTTTTAACGCTTGAGTATAGTGTTTCTTGAGTTATCAGCACGTTATGTTTTTCTATGATAATGGCAAACCATGTTTACTTATGGCTACTTAAAGAGAAAACACAAATTCAATCTCTAATGATAAACTTTTCACTTGCCCCACCTGATAAGAAAATTGACGGTGTTTAAATTTAGTTATTTTTAGGTCTACGTCGAATAAAATTTTAAAACTTTTTTATTGCAGTTTGAAACTGTCACAAGGGACAACTTTTTTCCACTGAAAATATTAAAATAAGATTGTACGCCGCCAACTTGTTACGGAGTAACAGTTGACAGGTTAACAATTTTTCGCTCTATTATGCAATAATGGCTGAAAAATCTCAGAAATATCTTACCTATCGCAATGTTCTCAATGGCCTCAAAGGTTTACGCATGAGTTCAAAACGTTATTTCACATATTCAGTGAAATATATCAATTGTTTTTATTTACCCCATTTACCCACTTGCCCCGCGGTACCATACCCAATCTGAGCCCGAGTGCGACGGACCTGACACGACGGCAACTACTGGTGCAAGGGAGCAAATTTTTAGCGTAAATTCAATTATTTATATGACATTTTGATAAAATAAAAAGCTGAAATTCGGCAAATCGACTAAACTAGAGACGATCTATCCACCAAAAATAGCACATGTCGTTTTTATCGAAAAATGTTTGTTTTATTCCATAGTCTAATCTACTGGTACATTACAACCATTGGTACCGGCACCCTAATATACCTAATAGTCGCGTAAAGAGTTTCTTTCTCCAGAGGTTTCTCAGGAGTGTCTAGAATTTTACACCGAGATTGTGACTGGAGACTTTTGAAACCTTAATTGAAAATTTAGACTTTTTAGAGACTTAGGGGTCTATTTTGTAAATCGAGCGGATTCATGTGACTCGTTTGTAGTCATTGTCGATCAAAGTAAGCAGGTATATTTCAGATGTCACCCGTCGACTCCCATAGTAATCCAGTCACTTAGAGTGACAACTGTCGATAAACTCGAGTGACAGAGCCGAGTCGAGTGAAATTTTTGGTCGACAGTGACTACTATGGGAGTCGACGGGTCACATCTGAAATATGCATGCTTGCTTTGATCGACAATGAATACAGACTAGTCACATGAATCTGCTCGATTTATAAAATAGGCCCCTTACTTTAAAATGGAGACCAAATCTCAAAGAAAACTTGGATTTAGGCTTTTAGCTTGGAATCAATCACCCAGATACCCAAGAATTAGATTAACCAAAAAGCTTCGCTGAAATAAAACGATCGGTTGTTCCAAATTTTATACACTTTATTATCTCGCATCTGCATTGAACAATAATTGTGACATAAAGCGTTTGTTCCGAATGAAAAAAGATGCCTATATCCTCGTCGTCCTGTATCTCTCTCTTCTCCGTTGTGGAGTTCCATGCTTTACGCTTCACAGTGTTCAAACGGATTAACAGTTTTTCTTTCAGCATTTTTGTGGTGTTTGTAGGTGTAGGTACAAAAGAAAAAGAACAGGAAAAATGATTTCACGCAATTGATGAACCTATATGAACGCGAATTTCTAGCTATATATCATTATTATGGCAAAAGACAGAATGAGCTTCTAAGTGTGGGGAGTGGGGAACAGGGAAGGGATGACTGTACCTAAGCTTCTTTTACTATTTGTTTTATGTAATGCGTGGATTGACGTTCTGTGAATGAGTATATGCACTTATTTTTCCTCTTCTTCGCACTTTTTCCTTATGAATCTTTAATCTATGTTTTCTTCGCGAGAATGAATGTTTCTGTGTGTTGGTTTTCTCTCTGAATCCTAGCTTGTGAGTAGCAAATGTGAGGTGAAATTACTTTCAGGCTTAGTTTTTGTCTGTTGCTCAATTTTTTAAACTTGCAGTGTTTTCTCTCCGTTTCTTTTTCCTCTCTCTTTCTCTTTTTATCTAAGTAAGTTCATTCGTGTAATACGGGTTTACGCGTCTCATTTACCTTTTTTTTCCTTGCATGTCTCTAACAAACTTTTTACGATTTTTATCCTTTTTTTGTATTAAATAATAATATATGCTTATAATTATTATTTATATTTTTTATTATTAGGTATATTATTTTTTTGTTTAATTTGTAGTGTGTATTACAATATTCGTTATAATGATATTCTTAAAGGAAATAGTCCGGTGTTCTTCTGGTCACGTGAGGCTCACCGCGACGTGGAGCTGGATCAAACTGTAGGCTGTAAATGAGAAAAAAAATTAACTATTATTGCCTCGCTCAACAGATGTTCTTGCTTATGTTTAATATCACATACAAAAATTGAAAAAATAAAACGAGTAGGGGATGCTTTTCAAGCGATGAATTCTAGATAAACATTAGAAAAGGGCACATCGACATTTGTAAATAACGACTTTGCAAGGGGTTGTTGAGGCCAAATAAACTCGATCACGCTCATTTATCTCTAGCACAGCCTCCCGTATAGGTACACCTGGAGATCACCTCCGCAGACAATCGCAAATCGACCACGTTTTGATCGATGGATGGCACTTCTCCGACATAACCGACGTCAGAACCTGTCGTGGCACTAACATTGACTCCGACCACTACCTGATGATGTTGAAACTGCGCCCAAAACTATCCGTCATCAACAAAATACGGTACTGACGCCCGCCTCGGTACAATGTAGCGAGACTGAAACGATCGGATGTCGCCAATGCATACGCGCAGCGTCTTAAGGCAATACTGCAGCATGGTACGCGGGCTGCAATACTGCAGCATGGTACGCGGCAAAACGTGGAACGACGCAGACAGAAGCGGAAACATCAAACCCGCCTATTCCGGGTCAAAAATCACCGCCTTCTAGATGTGAAATGCCAAGAGATGGAGTTGCTGTACCAGAAACGCCAAAGTTCAATCAAAAGCTCAACACATCCCGCAAAGGCTTCTTGCCGCGAGTTAAAATGTGCCGGGATAAGGATGGGAGCATCTTCACGGAAGGACGCGAGCTGATCGAAAGGTGGAAACAGTACTACGATGAACACCTGAATGGCGCAGAGAACACAGGCACAGAAGGTCAGGACAACGAAGGCGATGACTACGTCAGCACAGCGGACAGTGGAAACCAACCAGCTCTTACGATTGGAGAAGTTAAGGGTGCCATTCAACAGCTCAAGAACAACAAGGCCACTGGCAAGGATGGTATCTTGCCCATAAAGGCAAACACTCCAGTTCGTTCGAGTCTCGGCAGGCTTTATTTAGCTCATCTTGATCTTATAGATGAAGCGACCTCGTACGCTCACAACAATTAAGAGTCAGCATTGGATGTTGGTTGAATAATCCGTAGCTGAGAGAGTGGAGAGAAATGTTGGCTCTAGCCAAACGCACATCTTCCATTGACAGCTCTAGCTTACTGCGAAGCTCTGCAAATACATCATCATTGCTTTGAACTGAGGTTGGTTTCTCAGTCAACGCAATAGCATGATTTCCCTCTCCTCTTTGCCCTTTTGGGTCTTTAGCTACAAAGAGACAACAAAGAGCTGTCTGGAAATGCTTTTCCCGGACTGAGAAATGGGAAAAAATGCTCTCCCCCTAACTGAGAAAGGGAGAAAGTAATCTCTTTCTCTTTTAAGCACTGCGGTTGTCAAAACAAACTCTTTACTACTGTGGGAATGAAAATAAGCAAAGGCAAACGTGTAAACTCTTAATCCCACAGATCAAGTACGCTCAGTTTGTGTGCGACTTTCACGGTAGTCTTCTACGGGCATGAGACGTGGACTATGCTCGAGGAGAAAAGGAAGCTCTTGGGGTTTTGAACGTCGAGTGCTAAGGACGATCTTCGGCGGCGTGCAGGAGAACGGTGTGTGAAGGCAAAGAATGAACCACGAGCTCGCTCAACTCTACGGCGAACCCAGTATCCTGAAGGTGGCTGAAGCTGGAAGAATACGCTGGGCAGGGCATGCTGTAAGAATGCCGGGCAACAGCCCTGTAAAGATGGTGCTCGCTTCGAATCCGTTCGGAACAAAAGGGGGTGGGGCGCACCGAGCTAGGTGGATTGACCAGGTGCACCAGGACCTGGAAAGCGTGGGACGCAGTCGAGAATGAAGAGAAGCAGCCATGAACCGAGTGAATTGGCGAAATATTGATTGTTGTTAATTGATGTTGGACTAAATAAATAAATAAATAATAACGCCTTCCAATACCACTATCAGGAAGAGCTAATCTTTCTGATAGTGGTGTTAGTTAGCCAACCCACGCAAACTAACATCACTATCAGGAAGAAAAAGAGCCTCAACAGCAACGATTCTGAACAAAGGATCAATATTTCTTGGGCTCTTCTCTAATGTTTATCCAGAATTGCTTAGAGTGACTGTTAAGGTATTTCAAGTTTAATAAAGAAGTACAATCTTCTATTGTATAAATTAGGATTTTTTTCTGTTGAGGTGGTGCAAAACTTCGAGTGGGGAAAAGAGTTTCTTCTTAAAAATGTTAGCTTGATTCAAAACATATGTTATGAGGATGGTGTACAATATCCAATGAATCCAAGAATTGATGACCATTATATTGCGATGTCTACAAAGGTTGATTGACTATGTTGGAAGCATTTTTTTTTTCTTTTATTACAACGTTGAGTCTGTAGATTTATTTTCCAGCCAGTTTTGAAACCGTTTGAACAATTTAGATTTGGCAAACTAAATGTCGGTGCCAAACTTCGATAATTGTGCATGTCACGAAAGTCGAAAAGATATTGAAGAATAGGAAACAACATCTAAAAAACTGCTTGGTCAAGCGCTTTATCTTCCTTTGAGTAATTGCGGGTAATCATTCAAAATTCGTTAGTTAAGTATCCATTTCTAGAACATGGGTTGTTGGGATTATTACCGAATATATAATATGGAAAGAATCTTCAGCGCCTCAAGGCAACATTGAGGTGCAATAAAGGGGTTTCGATCTACTTCGTAGCGAGCGCTGTTATTCACTGCAATATTGAGAAAATTGCAGGATCTCACTGATCAAAGCTTATTACGATGGATATTAGTACATCACCCTAACAGAACATTTTTGTTGGTTTCTGCTAGTCTGCTAAAAAGTTATTTTCTGGCTTTCACTGAAATTCAAAATGTTTCTTGACACAAATTTCAAAAGCCATGTACACCAGGCCTGCCTAACTTTTTAAAACCGCTGGACAAATGTCTGAAACGGTATTTTTGTAGTGCACATACAAGTTCATTTTCGTTAAATCGAGCAAAATTTATTAAATGGGAAAATCTTCATTTGGAAATATTGGAAAAAAAAACTTGCAGCTGAACCATCGAGAATTTTAAGAGAATCTTTCTTCCAGTGACGATTCCCTAACAGTATTTTGAAAATTTTAAAATTTGAGTTTAAGTTTAGCTTGAAATGAAGTATGCTTTAACTTCAAGTTGATACAACAAAAGAGATTTGAGACAAGTCTTCAAACTCTTCATGGACCGCTCAAAATGCAGCTGCGGGCCAAACGCCAGCCCTGTATACAATGAATGATAGAAGTTATGAAGGCAAAATTGATTGTCGAAAGCGATACTTACAATGAAAACTTCAAAGAATCGTCTAATTCCATTAATGCTGCCTGGTTACCGCATCGATAACAGTAGTTTGGTGCAGAGAATATTGTAACAACATTACGATCGTGGCACCAGTTATAACCTTCCATGACAAGCTGATGCGCCCGAGATACTAACGTCAGACCGTTTGAGTGATTGAAAAGTTCCGAAATATCCTGCAAAAGAAGAAACAAGGAAGCTATAGGAACGAAACAAAAGATAATGACCGTGCCGCATACCTGGCCGAAGGTGTAACCAGCACCTCGTGGAGATATTCCCCAGCCGCCCCGGTCATCGGGATCGGACCAGAGGAGATCACACATGGGTCCCTCGTGTGGAACTTCCTGCAATCTGTCGAGCGCTCGGATGTGGTCCAACGTATCGATCGAGGGACTGAGACCGCCATGCAAACAGAAGATTTGACCGTCGACCAGTGCCGTCAGCGGGAGATAGTCAAACAAGTCGGTAAAATACTTCCAGACGTTCGGATTGCCGTACTTTCGTAAGCACTCATCGTAAAAGCCGTACACCTGTGTGATCTGGCGGGACTCGTGATTGCCGCGCAGGATTGTGATTCTTTCACGATATCGAACCTGCAAAATAGTGGGACAGTTGTTTTAGAATAAAGTCACTTCTTCTACGAGGAATTGTGTTACCTTTAGCGCCACTAGTAGCGTTACTGTTTCGACTGAGTAATAGCCACGATCAACGTAATCACCCATGAACAGATAATTAGTGTCCGGCGATCGTCCGCCTATCCGGAAGAGCTCCATCAGGTCGTGGAACTGACCGTGCACATCGCCACACACTGTCACCGGACATTTTACCTCTTGCACATTTGACTCTTTTGCCAAAATTTCCTTCGCCTGTTGGAATATAGAAAAGACGGAATTAGTTTATGTTCGACAATCTCTAGACGAACTGAGATTACATTAAATATGAGCAATAGACAGCAGTTATTCGTGAGACTGACGGGGAACAAACTTGACGAGGACATAAATTTTTCGCTTGAAATATGGCGAATTGAAACGCGACCAAAAAATCATCGCTGGCTAAATCTACATTGCAACAGAAAAGCAGGGTGCATGTTAAAGCTGGGTGACAAGGAAACACTTCCATTGATTGATTTTTGTTGATTCCTAACTTTGTCTGTCGTTAGTATAGATTTCAGAATGAGCTCTTTGGAAAAATAAATTGTAATTGTAATTGCTCAATCCACACCCTGGCAGACAATTATCCGCCCATCTAGACACGGGCTGGGTGAGGACCTACCAAGCCTCCCCCGTTAACATGTCCTATACCGTTTAGCACACCGGGATCTTCCACAAGCAGGCGCCGGAATTAAAGCGGTCCCACAAGCTTCAGATACATTAAATAGGTATAGTCCCTCTGGCACTAAACCGAATGGCGCCCTCCGCTTCACCACTAGTACTGCTTCCCCACACGCCAAGCACAATATCGAAAGTAGCGCGTTGTATAGCAAATACAGTACACCACCTCCGACACTATGCCAAATGTACAGGAAAAACAGCACCAGTAAGAAAGCGGAAGGCGCACCAATCTGTTCAGTGCCAGAAGGACTATAAGTATAACGAAGAAGAAATGAAAAGATAGTAGAGTTGGTTCGGTTATTTGATTGCTGAAACGAAAAAAACAGAAAAAACAGAAACAAAGTGTTAACATTAAAACGGGGTTTTATAATTGATAAATGTATCGATAGTTTCTCATCTGTTACGTTTCCTTATCGTAGCGCTGTCGATTTTTTCCATCTCCAGGGTGTTCGTCTCCGCTCGAGCAATGAGGACCATGATGAAATGAGAATATAAAAATGTGAGCATTAGTGTTGATCTAGTAATAGATTAATTTAAACTGCTTTTCATGTGCTAAGTAACTTGTAAACTCCTACTCAATTATGTTTTGTTGGCCTACACGTTTTATTTAGACACAATTTTTATTTAGAAAACTATTTGGATCCGAGATTTTAGGTGCAGATTGAGCATGTTTGATAAAACAAGCATCCTGTTTTCAGTTAAAGAATGTTCAAGAAGTTGATGATTCTGTTATTTATACTGGCTACATACAAGAATTCACTATTGATGTAATATATGGATATTGAAAGTTCCAACGCGCGATTATAATACTTCAGTTTTCGTGCTGTTGTATTGGTGTAAGTAGTGGGAAACCAATCAGTTTGGTGATTCTAACGGTAACAAATAGCAAGACGAAAGGAAAGTTGATAATCTATCATCATTATGATTTCAGTCCTAATTTCATGATCCGTTTAATAAATTCCGCGTATGATTCGGCAATTTTAACAATTTATACATGTGTATTCGAAGAAAACAGACTACGAGCATTTATTACCTGTTGCAAAGTTCCTAAGTGATCAGATATTTATCATTTTCTACAGCCTAATTTAATAATACCTACATTGGGTTGTAACAAAAATTTGATCTTGGGATGTTGATTTGCCTCCTAATCATAGTTTCGACAATAGTCACATGCTTACTATCCCTTATGGCAGTGTTGTTGATTCTATTGTCTATCGCTCATCAGTTTCGCGCCACCCGGCAGGGACTTGGTCCTATATACCCAATACTCTGCTGTGTCTTAACTTCACGCAATACATTCTGTAGATGTGTGATACAGTTTGCGGAATATTATGATTTATCACTTCGTTCAGATGGAAAATTCTGTTATGGTACCTTATTCACATATCAGATAACTCCCACCTGGAACGATGTAATACATCGGAGACATGTAGATTCAGATGTATGTATACGATCTATGCCTAGTTCGGCTCTGATCGACAGGCAATCAGTGTATTCAGTTTTTCAACTAGCTTGAAGCGATGAACGTTTCAAGACAAGCTCTCCACTATATCTGCTAGCAATCACCGGTCGTCGATAGACATTTCGGTTCTTTTCTGCTAAAGATAGATCCGATTGTATGCCAAAGACTATGGCTCATGCTTTTCAATACAGCTGGAAAAACAAGAACTACACCCAGCACCAAATAGTACGTAACTATGAGGCGGACCGGAAGGTTTGATGAGCAATCCCCACCGAATGAGCTCTTTGGAAAAATAAAGACAAATTTTCCAATTACATATGAATACAATAAAAACGTAACTATAACAAGTTTAAATTTTCAGTTCAAACGAGTGTACGGTTCTGCAGATTTGTGCTCTTGAAAATTTGAAGTTTGGCTTCGATTCATCTTCACCTTAAACACTCAACTATAGTTTGTAAGGTACTAAATTTTAGGGCTGGTAACGACTGAGTGTCTCCAAAATAAGAACTTTTGAGACTTTATGCCTGAAAAAGGAGACAGAAAAAAATACACGAACAAGAAGAGGCCATAATGAAACCAAGAAAAACAAACAACAACGTGGAGATAATTTTTTTCATAAGTTTTTTTTTTTTCATAAGGATTTCTAAGAGAATTCGGCAAAACGTTTATTTAAGGATATTATTTACACAAGAAAGTGAAAGAACACAATTATTACACGTGGCATTACGACAATTATTACGGCACTTTTTTTTTCTTGACTTTCTCTACTATTTTTGTCAGAAATGAATGCGGTAGCGTTGGGCGATTTTGAATCGATGTTCCGAAAATCGATGTTTGCATTCCGATTAATCGATTTTTTGAATCGATGTTTGGAGCACCTAAAATCGGGTGAATCGATTCTCTTCATTCGATTTTTTGATTCGATTCATTTTGTTGAAATCGTTAAATATTTTTTAATAAGTTTGTGGAGAAGAAACCATATGTTGAACTAGTCTTGAAATAGTTAATCGCTTCGATTGATTTTAAAAACTGATTTGATTGAAAGATGTTGAAATCGAATACAAATGCATTTGGTCCCATTTCAAACTTCAAAAATTTCAATTTTCATCCGATTCGAATCGATTCAAAAACATCGATGTAAAGGATTCGATTAAATCGGTGAATCGATTCGACAGTTCAAATGAGAATCGATTCAGTAACATCGATGTTCTGGACGAATTTGCCCAACGCTAATGCGGGTAATAGCCCTACGTTTGCTTTAGATATTACACCAAAGATTTCTTGAAGAGTTCATTTAGTGATTCTTTTACGGACTTCTTAAGGAATTTCATTCAAAATTCCTTCAAGAATTCAATCTGGAAATTTTCGAAAAACCACACCAGAAATAACTTCAAAGATTGCACTAGAAATCTCTGTGTGAGTTCATATATTTCTCAAGAAGGCCGTTAATCCTTCAGGAATTCATTGATTTCATTGATTTCTCTAGGATTTCATTCAAGATTCCCGTTTAAGACATTTTCATGAATTAAAGCAAAGCGGTAATTTCTCCAGAGATGCGTTCGGGAGTTCTGTAAGATTACGCCCAGGAAATTCTCTAAGAAAATAACGTCAAAGATTCCTCTTCAGACTTCTTTGGGAAGTCCACCGGGAATTTTTCAAGAAAATTCCCAGATAAGTCTATGCAAATAATTTATCCAGGCATTTTTCCTAAGATATATTCAGAGAATTGTCAAGAGTATTTTTGAAGAAGTTTTTGGAGAAATCTCCAGCCAAAATCTGGGAGGAGAAAAAGAAGAAGAAATCCTAAAGTAGTATTTGATAAAAGTTATGTTGAGTTTCCTGATGAACTCCTGCCAGAATCGCTTAAAAAACTTCTTTGTGTTTGAGGTAGTTTCAAGGGCGGTTTTTAGATCATTTGGTTAGATAATCATTGAAAAACGAACCGATTGAATCCCTGCATAATTTACTGCAGGGTTTCTGGAGGAACTCCCTAAAAACATCGGACAGATACCCTGAGAAAAAAAGGTTTATGAAGTATTTCTTCCAATAGAATAAATGTAGTAGTGTTTGCTACTATGAAACCGTAAATGAAATTTTGAAAAAAAAAAAAAAACATGAAAATTGAGAGACGTTTCAAAGAATTGCAGTAGAATTAATCCCTGGATAAAATTCTGTTGAAATTCCTAGCAAAATTACTGGAGAAACTACATTACGAATTCCTGGTATATTGGAGTATATTGAAGAATTTCTAGGAGTGTTCCTAATAGATTTCCTGGAGTAATCCCTAGAAAAAGTTATGAAATTTAATACAATTCCTGGGATAAACCGTGGAGGTTTTTTAGGGTAACCAAAAAAAAACAAGGCTGGCTGAATAACTGAAAACCTCGACGGAAGAATCCCTAAAGGAATCCAAAGAAGGTTTGCAACCGGAATATGAAGAATTCGGCGGAAATATTAGTAGAAATCTCTGGAGTAATTTTCAGTCTAATCTCTAATTTTCAGTAAAATCACTAGAGCCAGTAACGTTGCATTTCAAGGATAAAATTCCACTAAACATGCCTGGAGGAGACTCTGGACGAATTCTTCGGAGAATAGGTGGGGAATCTCAAGATATATTTCTGGTAGGACACATGGAGCCCTAAAAATATTCCACAATAAATCTCCCAAGAAAACACAGCTAGAATTTCAGAAGCTTATCTTCGGGGAATCTGAGAATAAATATGAAAAACCTGAGGAATCTTAGAACAGTCTCTAAGTTTGCATCACAAAACAAGAACAGATTTTTCTTGTAAAAGAAATGACGTTAGAGAACAATTCTTGGCTGGTAATGGTCAGACAGTAAAATAATAGTGACCTTAGTGACCAAAAAGTTCAAAATAGTGATCTAAAAGTGATTTCAAAATACAAACTTGAAAAAAATCAGCCAAGAATCGAAATACATTGGCTATGAACATGAATTAAACCAATCTACATGCCATGTGCAATTTGAAATGCTGTAAAATGAAATATCAGTTATCTGTACAAGATGAGACCTAAATGTTTTGAATGTCTCTTTCTTAGAAATCAGGTCACCAAATCACAATACACGCAGAAAAATATTTAAATTTCAATGTGGTGTGTGTGGTGGCTACTGTAAAAATGAACCAAATACATGTATTGTTACAGCATCATGTAAATTCAAACGAATATTCATTCAATTTTCAATCAAATATACTTGAATGTTACATTATCGTGTAAATTTGAAGTCAATTCGATTGAAAAGTAAGAGGTCGGTCCAAATATGTGCATGAAAATAAACTTAAATTTACAACATGTTTTAAGCGGCGCATATGAATGGGAAAAAGTATGCCTAAAAGATACTGCACTGGATATTTCCTTTCATACTCTTGTACGGGCCGAATATAAGCTATGAATGGGGTATAATTTTTAGAGAAGACTAAGTAGATCTTATGCGGTAGAAGACTTTTGGAAATACTAAGTTCATGAATCCCAGAAAAAAGATCGTCTGGTAACATTTTTTTTTTCAAGTATTTATAACAAACTTTCTTGCAAGAATTCATTAAAGATTTCTCAGATGTAGTAGAGATGAGCGAAACATATTTTTGGGAAAAAGGCGTTAGACGTTTCTAGACAAATTCCTGGAACAGATTACGTGGAATCAGTTTTGGTAGAATACCTTAAAATTCGTTGATGAATTGAAAAACTAAACAAGGGATCCTACGAGGTGTTCCTGATTAAGTTCCTGTCTGGCACATTTCTAAATTTTTGAAGTAATTTTTAACGAAATTACTAAACAAATGCTTAAGGACAAAATGGTTGCAATTGGAAAGAAGCTTCACACTTATCCTATAAAAGAGTTTTGTTAATATTTCTCAAAATGGATCTTAGAATTCTTCTGACTTTTTGCCGAAGAGTTAGCATCAGTCAAAACACTTAAATAAAGACAAAGAAGATTGTTCTAGAATATCTTCTAGCAATTCGCTCAGCATATCTCGTACAAAAACGTCCCGGGTTTCAAGCTAAATTTAGTTCAAATATCTCGGCAAAATATACAGTATCAAAATGGTTTCTGAATTTCTTTTCTCAAGAAATTTACTTTAAATTCCCACATTTTGTCAAATTATTCAGATAGTTCGTCTCCATGTTCAATTCTTTGATTTTGAGATCAGAAAAAAGTTTCTTATATGAATAATTAAATACTACTACACATTACTGTTTTGCTGTTTAAATTTGGAAAGCTAAACCAAAGTATTGTTTTTTTTTTTCATCCTCAGATCTCGAAAATAAAGGCTTTAGTGACCACTGATTTATTCCGAATAGTGAGTTTTCAGTGACCAGGTCAAAAATAGCGACCAAGTCACTGAAAATTGATTCGCTACCAGTCCTGACATTTTGGTTGACACCTTAATTAAACATATACTTTTAAGAGGTGAATCAAAATAGTAACCAAGTCTCTAAAAAGAGGCCTTCTACTAGCCCTGGAAGAACTCCAGAACATCGCGCAGAAAAAAATACTCATACCAAAGAAAGTAATTCATGGAGGTGCCCAAGTAGTATTTCACCTATTGATAAGAAAAATGCTACCTTCATTCATTGATAAACATCAGCAGCGAATCGTCAGTATAGAATGAAGTTTGAATGTATTGCGATTCGATTGGCTTGTAATCAAACCGTGATGGTGCATTCAGATCAGCCATTCTCTGTGAATGTATGCCTTTCCTATACAATCAATCAGGAGAAAAAGAGTTCATCGTGGGGAAGCACGTTTCAACTGCAAACATGCTTTTGCAAAAGGCACACACCGTGCTCCGACCACGTGACTGAACTTAGATGATAATACTTGCATCCCAATCGAAAAACTGACATTTTGTATTAAAATCCACAAACTATAAGCCAATTATGCGTACATCAGCTGCCTGCAGTCGAACAGATAGTTATCCACTGTAATTTAATCGCGTGTGAAGCTCTTAGCTTACATCGACCCTTCTACAACCTATCATTTGTTTGGTTCTCATTTACAGATAGACGTGATCTCGCGACGCGTGAACTCATTAAACCGTAACTGCAACAGTCACACAATTGCTATTAAACAACCCGGATAATGCAACAAGCCTATTTGCATATTTTTCGCTCCATTTTTAAATCAGGCAATTCAGTTCAAGATCACTCTTTTCATTGATCAAATTTCGCCTTCTCTTCTGAGCTACCGCCTAATAGTACGAGGGTACGGTGTCGAACGCTCTATTTTAAGAACTTGGCGTATCCAAACGATTTTCCGATCGTTTCGCGCGTCAGCTGAGTCAATGCGATCGTTTGCCATTTTTTTGCCATTTTTTTGGTTCTTTTTAATAAATTCCGCGTATGATTCGGCAATTTTAACAATTTATACATGTGTATTCGAAGAAAACAGACTACGAGCATTTATTACCTGTTGCAAAGTTCCTAAGTGATCAGATATTTATCATTTTCTACAGCCTAATTTAATAATACCTACATTGGGTTGTAACAAAAATTTGATCTTGGGATGTTGATTTGCCTCCTAATCATAGTTTCGACAATAGTCACATGCTTACTATCCCTTATGGCAGTGTTGTTGATTCTATTGTCTATCGCTCATCAGTTTCGCGCCACCCGGCAGGGACTTGGTCCTATATACCCAATACTCTGCTGTGTCTTAACTTCACGCAATACATTCTGTAGATGTGTGATACAGTTTGCGGAATATTATGATTTATCACTTCGTTCAGATGGAAAATTCTGTTATGGTACCTTATTCACATATCAGATAACTCCCACCTGGAACGATGTAATACATCGGAGACATGTAGATTCAGATGTATGTATACGATCTATGCCTAGTTCGGCTCTGATCGACAGGCAATCAGTGTATTCAGTTTTTCAACTAGCTTGAAGCGATGAACGTTTCAAGACAAGCTCTCCACTATATCTGCTAGCAATCACCGGTCGTCGATAGACATTTCGGTTCTTTTCTGCTAAAGATAGATCCGATTGTATGCCAAAGACTATGGCTCATGCTTTTCAATACAGCTGGAAAAACAAGAACTACACCCAGCACCAAATAGTACGTAACTATGAGGCGGACCGGAAGGTTTGATGAGCAATCCCCACCGAATGAGCTCTTTGGAAAAATAAAGACAAATTTTCCAATTACATATGAATACAATAAAAACGTAACTATAACAAGTTTAAATTTTCAGTTCAAACGAGTGTACGGTTCTGCAGATTTGTGCTCTTGAAAATTTGAAGTTTGGCTTCGATTCATCTTCACCTTAAACACTCAACTATAGTTTGTAAGGTACTAAATTTTAGGGCTGGTAACGACTGAGTGTCTCCAAAATAAGAACTTTTGAGACTTTATGCCTGAAAAAGGAGACAGAAAAAAATACACGAACAAGAAGAGGCCATAATGAAACCAAGAAAAACAAACAACAACGTGGAGATAATTTTTTTCATAAGTTTTTTTTTTTTCATAAGGATTTCTAAGAGAATTCGGCAAAACGTTTATTTAAGGATATTATTTACACAAGAAAGTGAAAGAACACAATTATTACACGTGGCATTACGACAATTATTACGGCACTTTTTTTTTTCTTGACTTTCTCTACTATTTTTGTCAGAAATGAATGCGGTAGCGTTGGGCGATTTTGAATCGATGTTCCGAAAATCGATGTTTGCATTCCGATTAATCGATTTTTTGAATCGATGTTTGGAGCACCTAAAATCGGGTGAATCGATTCTCTTCATTCGATTTTTTGATTCGATTCATTTTGTTGAAATCGTTAAATATTTTTTAATAAGTTTGTGGAGAAGAAACCATATGTTGAACTAGTCTTGAAATAGTTAATCGCTTCGATTGATTTTAAAAACTGATTTGATTGAAAGATGTTGAAATCGAATACAAATGCATTTGGTCCCATTTCAAACTTCAAAAATTTCAATTTTCATCCGATTCGAATCGATTCAAAAACATCGATGTAAAGGATTCGATTAAATCGGTGAATCGATTCGACAGTTCAAATGAGAATCGATTCAGTAACATCGATGTTCTGGACGAATTTGCCCAACGCTAATGCGGGTAATAGCCCTACGTTTGCTTTAGATATTACACCAAAGATTTCTTGAAGAGTTCATTTAGTGATTCTTTTACGGACTTCTTAAGGAATTTCATTCAAAATTCCTTCAAGAATTCAATCTGGAAATTTTCGAAAAACCACACCAGAAATAACTTCAAAGATTGCACTAGAAATCTCTGTGTGAGTTCATATATTTCTCAAGAAGGCCGTTAATCCTTCAGGAATTCATTGATTTCATTGATTTCTCTAGGATTTCATTCAAGATTCCCGTTTAAGACATTTTCATGAATTAAAGCAAAGCGGTAATTTCTCCAGAGATGCGTTCGGGAGTTCTGTAAGATTACGCCCAGGAAATTCTCTAAGAAAATAACGTCAAAGATTCCTCTTCAGACTTCTTTGGGAAGTCCACCGGGAATTTTTCAAGAAAATTCCCAGATAAGTCTATGCAAATAATTTATCCAGGCATTTTTCCTAAGATATATTCAGAGAATTGTCAAGAGTATTTTTGAAGAAGTTTTTGGAGAAATCTCCAGCCAAAATCTGGGAGGAGAAAAAGAAGAAGAAATCCTAAAGTAGTATTTGATAAAAGTTATGTTGAGTTTCCTGATGAACTCCTGCCAGAATCGCTTAAAAAACTTCTTTGTGTTTGAGGTAGTTTCAAGGGCGGTTTTTAGATCATTTGGTTAGATAATCATTGAAAAACGAACCGATTGAATCCCTGCATAATTTACTGCAGGGTTTCTGGAGGAACTCCCTAAAAACATCGGACAGATACCCTGAGAAAAAAAGGTTTATGAAGTATTTCTTCCAATAGAATAAATGTAGTAGTGTTTGCTACTATGAAACCGTAAATGAAATTTTGAAAAAAAAAAAAAAACATGAAAATTGAGAGACGTTTCAAAGAATTGCAGTAGAATTAATCCCTGGATAAAATTCTGTTGAAATTCCTAGCAAAATTACTGGAGAAACTACATTACGAATTCCTGGTATATTGGAGTATATTGAAGAATTTCTAGGAGTGTTCCTAATAGATTTCCTGGAGTAATCCCTAGAAAAAGTTATGAAATTTAATACAATTCCTGGGATAAACCGTGGAGGTTTTTTAGGGTAACCAAAAAAAAACAAGGCTGGCTGAATAACTGAAAACCTCGACGGAAGAATCCCTAAAGGAATCCAAAGAAGGTTTGCAACCGGAATATGAAGAATTCGGCGGAAATATTAGTAGAAATCTCTGGAGTAATTTTCAGTCTAATCTCTAATTTTCAGTAAAATCACTAGAGCCAGTAACGTTGCATTTCAAGGATAAAATTCCACTAAACATGCCTGGAGGAGACTCTGGACGAATTCTTCGGAGAATAGGTGGGGAATCTCAAGATATATTTCTGGTAGGACACATGGAGCCCTAAAAATATTCCACAATAAATCTCCCAAGAAAACACAGCTAGAATTTCAGAAGCTTATCTTCGGGGAATCTGAGAATAAATATGAAAAACCTGAGGAATCTTAGAACAGTCTCTAAGTTTGCATCACAAAACAAGAACAGATTTTTCTTGTAAAAGAAATGACGTTAGAGAACAATTCTTGGCTGGTAATGGTCAGACAGTAAAATAATAGTGACCTTAGTGACCAAAAAGTTCAAAATAGTGATCTAAAAGTGATTTCAAAATACAAACTTGAAAAAAATCAGCCAAGAATCGAAATACATTGGCTATGAACATGAATTAAACCAATCTACATGCCATGTGCAATTTGAAATGCTGTAAAATGAAATATCAGTTATCTGTACAAGATGAGACCTAAATGTTTTGAATGTCTCTTTCTTAGAAATCAGGTCACCAAATCACAATACACGCAGAAAAATATTTAAATTTCAATGTGGTGTGTGTGGTGGCTACTGTAAAAATGAACCAAATACATGTATTGTTACAGCATCATGTAAATTCAAACGAATATTCATTCAATTTTCAATCAAATATACTTGAATGTTACATTATCGTGTAAATTTGAAGTCAATTCGATTGAAAAGTAAGAGGTCGGTCCAAATATGTGCATGAAAATAAACTTAAATTTACAACATGTTTTAAGCGGCGCATATGAATGGGAAAAAGTATGCCTAAAAGATACTGCACTGGATATTTCCTTTCATACTCTTGTACGGGCCGAATATAAGCTATGAATGGGGTATAATTTTTAGAGAAGACTAAGTAGATCTTATGCGGTAGAAGACTTTTGGAAATACTAAGTTCATGAATCCCAGAAAAAAGATCGTCTGGTAACATTTTTTTTTTCAAGTATTTATAACAAACTTTCTTGCAAGAATTCATTAAAGATTTCTCAGATGTAGTAGAGATGAGCGAAACATATTTTTGGGAAAAAGGCGTTAGACGTTTCTAGACAAATTCCTGGAACAGATTACGTGGAATCAGTTTTGGTAGAATACCTTAAAATTCGTTGATGAATTGAAAAACTAAACAAGGGATCCTACGAGGTGTTCCTGATTAAGTTCCTGTCTGGCACATTTCTAAATTTTTGAAGTAATTTTTAACGAAATTACTAAACAAATGCTTAAGGACAAAATGGTTGCAATTGGAAAGAAGCTTCACACTTATCCTATAAAAGAGTTTTGTTAATATTTCTCAAAATGGATCTTAGAATTCTTCTGACTTTTTGCCGAAGAGTTAGCATCAGTCAAAACACTTAAATAAAGACAAAGAAGATTGTTCTAGAATATCTTCTAGCAATTCGCTCAGCATATCTCGTACAAAAACGTCCCGGGTTTCAAGCTAAATTTAGTTCAAATATCTCGGCAAAATATACAGTATCAAAATGGTTTCTGAATTTCTTTTCTCAAGAAATTTACTTTAAATTCCCACATTTTGTCAAATTATTCAGATAGTTCGTCTCCATGTTCAATTCTTTGATTTTGAGATCAGAAAAAAGTTTCTTATATGAATAATTAAATACTACTACACATTACTGTTTTGCTGTTTAAATTTGGAAAGCTAAACCAAAGTATTGTTTTTTTTTTTCATCCTCAGATCTCGAAAATAAAGGCTTTAGTGACCACTGATTTATTCCGAATAGTGAGTTTTCAGTGACCAGGTCAAAAATAGCGACCAAGTCACTGAAAATTGATTCGCTACCAGTCCTGACATTTTGGTTGACACCTTAATTAAACATATACTTTTAAGAGGTGAATCAAAATAGTAACCAAGTCTCTAAAAAGAGGCCTTCTACTAGCCCTGGAAGAACTCCAGAACATCGCGCAGAAAAAAATACTCATACCAAAGAAAGTAATTCATGGAGGTGCCCAAGTAGTATTTCACCTATTGATAAGAAAAATGCTACCTTCATTCATTGATAAACATCAGCAGCGAATCGTCAGTATAGAATGAAGTTTGAATGTATTGCGATTCGATTGGCTTGTAATCAAACCGTGATGGTGCATTCAGATCAGCCATTCTCTGTGAATGTATGCCTTTCCTATACAATCAATCAGGAGAAAAAGAGTTCATCGTGGGGAAGCACGTTTCAACTGCAAACATGCTTTTGCAAAAGGCACACACCGTGCTCCGACCACGTGACTGAACTTAGATGATAATACTTGCATCCCAATCGAAAAACTGACATTTTGTATTAAAATCCACAAACTATAAGCCAATTATGCGTACATCAGCTGCCTGCAGTCGAACAGATAGTTATCCACTGTAATTTAATCGCGTGTGAAGCTCTTAGCTTACATCGACCCTTCTACAACCTATCATTTGTTTGGTTCTCATTTACAGATAGACGTGATCTCGCGACGCGTGAACTCATTAAACCGTAACTGCAACAGTCACACAATTGCTATTAAACAACCCGGATAATGCAACAAGCCTATTTGCATATTTTTCGCTCCATTTTTAAATCAGGCAATTCAGTTCAAGATCACTCTTTTCATTGATCAAATTTCGCCTTCTCTTCTGAGCTACCGCCTAATAGTACGAGGGTACGGTGTCGAACGCTCTATTTTAAGAACTTGGCGTATCCAAACGATTTTCCGATCGTTTCGCGCGTCAGCTGAGTCAATGCGATCGTTTGCCATTTTTTTGGTTCTTTTTTTTTGCGTTGAGAAAGCACAAAACGTTGTTTACTAAATAGAGATGCGACGCAAAATTCTTTTTAGTTGGTAAATGAGCAGACGCATTTTTTTATTAAATTTGACGTAATACTTTTGTAGGAAAGCAACGAAAATTAAATCTATACTATTCGGTATCAAGAGTGTTTGTAGGCTAGTTATGTAACTTAGCTTAGCTTAGATTGACTACCCACTTTTATAGTTGTTAGTCCGTGATTGATCGGAGTCAGTGAGGATGCACATATTATCAAACAGAAGTTTGGTTGGAATTGGTCATACCATGATTTCGTGTGTTACCTAATACCGTGTGTTTGAGAATTATGTCTATTTTTAAGTATAATATTATTTCTTTTTCTAGATGATTGTCACAACCGTTAGTAGTTAGAAAACTATGTAAAATGTTAACTATAATTGCACATAAACAAATAAAAATAATTTTCGAATTCAATTGCATAAATGTGGCAAAATATGCGTTGTTTTAAGCATCGTACATAATATCTTCGTTACTATTGCATTCATCTACGGGTCCACGTAACTAGCATAGCATGATGTATGAAACCGCATAAAAAGACCTGGATGACCACAGCATTCGTTTCAAGCGGTGATATTTTGGGTAAACACGAGAATGGTGGCAAAAACAGACAACAGGAAAAGCATAGCTAGGCGTGTTTTGCAATCTTATTTATAGAAGAAATACTGCGAAAACAGATTCAATTTGCTACGAATTTCTGCGTGTGCGGCGTCGCGTCAGCAACCGTCTGTTAGGTACCCCTAGCGGGTTATTTACTAGCCGCAGAAACAATTTTGATTTTAAGCTAAAAGGTGCTTTGCGTTTTGGCTGCCACTCCGAAACGACTAATTGACCGCTGGGCGAAAGCGGTGTAAGTTCGGTGAGCGAACAAATTAACTTATCACGTTATCGTTTGGTTTTCATTTTTTGCAATTAGCCTTTCCGCGTAATGTCGATTGTTTGATAGAAATTAGTAGTGAAGGCAGTGAGTAAATGTAGCAAACAGCGTTAATCTGGGACTAAAAGGTTGATGCCTGGTGAAAATTGCCAACATAGTTTTACACGTTTACAGCTCACAAATTTGTTTTGGAATGTCCATTTTGTATTTCTTATGATTACCTAACTAGTTATGATCAAATTGATTCTAGCATCTAGGATTCGCAGTATACTAATATTCATACAGCGACATAGCACAGTAATCAAATCTAGACTAACATGTGAAAATGGCGGATAAGTCTTTCAAAACATGAGCTTCTTCCGTCCTCCACAGGCGTATTGCGAGTGATCCTTAAGAACTTTCACCTTTATTAGATTAAACTGACTCCAATCTACATGTTAACGGTGTAATTTGAAAAATAACTGACCGAAATACACCTGCACAGGGCGATAGAAGCTTCATTTGCAAGTGACAATACAGTTCCGCTCTTTTCACTTGTTATTGTAGAAATGATACTTATTACTTGCTTCTTTGTAAGCTGTTTTATATAAGCAAAGATGGTTGCATTAACAATATAAGTTGCGTTAACTATCGTAAAATACTTAACATTAACAACGTTAAATATTTGTTTATTCTGTTAAGATCAATATAAAACAAAATGTATAATTTTAAACAGCTCATTTAAATTTAAACTATTGGTAGACCTTTATGAATCCACTAGCTAAACAAACTAGCTTAACAATTATACTTAAAGCATCAACAACTACACACAAATTTATCCTTATGCAATTGGGAAGTAATCGACTCTCAAATCTAAGCATATATGCAGTAGATTTTACTATTCAGTTACTGTTTTTATTGCCCTTCTCGTGTATACATACATATTTTACTGTTAATTTGTATGATCCGTTCGGTGCCTGGCGAGTGTAACGTTTTCGGAAAACTGTAACGCAATAAATGCACTTTACAGCGTCAAAGCATGCTCCACGCATTCGATTGACGGAAACTAAATACCTAACTAAGCAGCGAACGTTTTTCGGTCATAAAACGCTGAACCACTTCGAGCTCGTTTCTGGTCTAAGCCCGGCGATAATGCTGGCGGCGGATGACGACGGGTTTTCCGTCGACTCTACTCTACTCGGTTGCGTGCCAAAGGTGTTTTACTGTGGCTGCTGATGCGAGAAGAATAAATGGAATTGAATTTCTTTCACTGACTTAGTGGTGGCCACGCGTGCGACCTGTTAGGTTTTGTGTTTCTGTCATACGAATGGGTGCAATTCATGCAACCAGATTCAATCCACCTTGGGAGAGATTTGGAGACTGGTTGAACGTCTTTTTATCGCCAGTCATCAAATTATTAGTATCATAATGTTTTAAGTTTCTAACTTTATTAAGGTTACAAATGACATATTTCAGTATTCTAATCTTTTGTCCAAACTGCAGAGATGTATATATCCTTTTCTCCAAGACTGTTAATAAACTGCTCGCCATCATACATTTCGTTGTCAGTTATTATTCGGATATTCTAATCTTAATTTTTCAAGGAACCCAATATCCAATAAAGCTCTTTTGGAATTGCATTATACATGACTTCCGGGGCCATCATGTCCGAGATATGATAGTGCATTTTAACCAAAAATGTGTCGACCGCCTAAGACTCACCATGTTATTTGAAAAAAAAAACGAACTTGATATTTTATGACGTATCTTATGATCCAGGATATTACGACACTACTGTAGTATCTTTTTTAATTTTGCCAAACAACTGTTGCCTCGGGCTGAATTTCCCCTTAATAAAGAGTCAATAAAAAAAAACAACTGTTAAGCCAAACGACTTTTATGCTATTCGATTTTATGCCAAACGGGGTAGACCCATGTAAAAAGGTTGTTTTCGACACGATTTATCATATATGTGCATGAAAATGATTAATGTATCAGCTCTTAACTATCGCATAATTTATGATAATGTTCTCAATGCCAAATGTGTAAATTGTTGTTCCGGAACAAATGATTAACAAAACATCCAAACTATCACCACTGATACAGTACTGGACAGAATAAAGTACGCATTGGCCGTTTTTCCATACAAAATGGTCAAGTTTGGAGATCTGAATGTCAGCTTTTAGTGGTCCGATTGATCTGAAATTTTCACCACAGCCTAGATATAACATAGATTTTACTCAAATAAAATATCACTGCATTTGAAACACAATCTTTTAAATTATTAAAAATCTCTCAATTTGCAAAAATTTGCAAAATTTAATTTTGAAAATATTTTGAAAACAATCAGTTTTACCGAAAAATGATGTTCTGCAAACTTGTGTGTCTTATCAAATTGTACATTTTTGCAGAAGGACATATTGCTCTAAATATTTTCATTTAAAAATCATTTTTACTTTAAAATTTTGTCATTTTTATCAAAATTTGAGATTTGCGATAACTTAAAAGTTCGTTAATGAAAAACTATGAATTTCTAGCCTAGCAAGTTTGAGGTTACTTTCAAACTGCGGTGAAAATTTCAGGTCAATCGGACAACTAGAAACCGAGATATAAGACTCCAAACTTGATCATTTTGTATGGAAAAACGGCCAATGCGTACTTTATTCTGTCCAATACTGTATATGCTTATTTTCACCATCGCGTTGATAAGTACAGTCGCTTCTCCACATCTCGATATCGAAGGGGCTATCGAGATAAGGAGACTGTAACATGTTAATCCTTTCATATGCTCAGAAACAATGTTCTACAAACTTGATTGATTAAGTTTGTTCTACAAACTTGATTGAGCGTAACAAAAACAACGTTTTTGCAATTCCGTTGCAAATCAAATAACGTTTCATTGACGGCCTACTTTTTGTACCGAAAGAAACAGTGCTGAAAAGTGCTACTTTTCAGCACTCTTTTCGATGTTGAAATGTAGCAATTTTCAGTACTGTTTTGGTAGGCGTCATCCGAATAATCTAATCTCTTCATGCCATCTGCGCGGCGTGTGAGTCGAGACGAGTCGTTCTCACCTCGGGTGACGTGAGGCGACTAATCAAATTGAAGCGAGTCGACACCTCACCGCCTCGTCTCGCCTTACATGCCGCACAGAATAAGCATTTGATTCTTGGATTTATTCTACGCCTTGCGTGAGGCTAGTATTGTCGGTGTCGTATAGCTAGGTGACAATTCTCGACTCGAGTGAAGTGATTTTCCATTCAATTTACATGGCGAGTCACTTCACTCGAGTCTATATCCGTTATGCGATCTGGTTCCGACACCGGCTGGCGAGTCTGATTTTGCATCAATCCGTTGTTTAAACGGATATACGTACATATTTGCCTGTATGTTTGAAAAACTTCTCATCCAAAACCATACCACTGATGGTCTAAAGCAAAGCTGAAATGCGTGGATGGCGCTCTTCTAGAATAGGTATTAGTACATCTTAATCAAAATTTCTACTGAAAAATCACCACAATCATTTAACTGACAAGAGTTTTGAAATTTGAGGCGCAAGAAACCGTAAATATTCATTTCAATTTGAAAAACTTTCGCAAACTAACCTTGACTCTCTAAACCCCTCTTGGTTGCGCCACTGCCAGCAACTTTTAAGGCACCATCATAAATTATGCTAATAGGGTCCTAAAGCCCTGTCCCAATTTTAGTATCAAACGCTTAAGTTTAGAGCAAAAACACATGTTTACTCAATTTTTAAATGATTTTCATTTGTTTAAGTCCAAAAAACATTTTTTTTTTATGATTTTTGAGATTTTTTCTCACCCCTTGGTTTAAACTCAAATATTGGGTATATTTTGTTTTCCATGTCCCTTCCGAAATGTCAGATAGGAACAACCCCGGTGTTAAAACTATAAGCCCTGTGGCATTTTTGTCGAAACAGTGAATGTCAAACATGATCACAAGTGTCAAGGTTCATATTTGGAACCATTTTTAAAATTGAGGTTTAAAAGTGTTATGACCGTTATTTGAATTAGAAAAATGGCTAAAGTAGTTGTAAGAACATGCTCGTATTATTAAATAAAAACAAGAATTCATTAAACATTTAGGACCCAATTGCCAAATTGGTAGGGTTGAAGATCCCGACCTCACTTCAGCAAATATTAACAAAAAGGAAACCAAGCTTCTTGTTCAAAGTGATTTATTGTGGTGCCCTAATTGTCCCTGTGGCATTTTTGTCGAAACAGTGAATGTCAAACATGATCACAAGTGTCAAGGTTCATATTTGGAACCATTTTTAAAATTGAAGTTTAAAAGTGTTATGACCGTTATTTGAATTAGAAAAATGGCTAAAGTAGTTGTAAGAACATGCTCGTATTATTAAATAAAAACAAGAATTCATTAAACATTTAGGACCCAATTGCCAAATTGGTAGGGTTGAAGATCCCGACCTCACTTCAGCAAATATTAACAAAAAGGAAACCAAGCTTCTTGTTCAAAGTGATTTATTGTGGTGCCCTAATTGTCCTTGTATTGCTCTGAAGTTGAAGCTACGGCAGATCTTTTGCTCAATTGTCTGCTATGTTTCAAAGCTTTTCGCACTTCACGATTACAGGTTATAGGTTATTCAGGTTTCAAATTATGAAAAAAACAACACATTCTTATAGCATAGCATATGCGACTGTAAAAATCGTGGTGGATGTACAATACTCAGCTATTAAGAAATCTACAGGTAGCGTCACAAAAAAAAATGTTTTGGATGAACGTATTTATTACAAATAAAAATAAACAAAACAGGAAATACTTTGGCCACGTCCTTACAATCGCTAAGAACGGGAAGATCAAAGCCTACTTAGGAAGATATGAGAATTCCAACTTTTCTCATATATATATATATATATACGCCACAGGTTCACTCAAAATTTCTTCCAGAAAGCTAACAGAAATGTTCATGCTGGCTGTTTTGAAAAGATGCTGCCCACGATACTTCTCGATCCATCCAATGACCCAACGCTAAATGAAGCAAGCTTAAGGTGATTATAGAACGAAGCCAAGCTTTTAATTTTCAAGTGCACAAGACTGGATAATCTGACAATAGTTCGCGTTGAAAATCAATCAAATTAATTGCTTGCTGGTGGTGACCAATGGGATAAATTTTCAACGCGGAACGTTGTTTGGTTCTCAAGTCTTGTGCTCTTGAAAATTCGAGGTGTGGCTTCGTTCTATAATCACCTTAAGGAGGATAGGTAGATTTACTGTTGAATGAAATACAGAAAGTGAATTGTGCATTTCGCTATCACGGGGTATTTGTTATTCACTCAGGCAAATGGACTATCGAAATACATAGGAACCACTTATGAAGATTCGCCACAATTAATCGGGTTGAAATTCATAGCTTTGCCTTATGAAACCAAACTTTGAAAACAAAAAATGTTTTCGCGGTAACCTGAAATCAAACCAAGGACCTTGCGATCGTTAGGCCCGTGCGTACACCACGCACCTATGGACGCCTTGATCTTGATGCTACAACCAGCGTTGTTCAGACTCATTTCCCCGAAAATAACATTTTCCGAACTACGAAGCCACGAACTACTACAACCATGCTCTATCCTCCTAAGATAGAAAAGCAGATGGTTAACCTTGAGTACTGCACACAAAATCGATCAATTTTGATCCCATAGAGCCACAATTCAAGTTTCGGTGAAATGAGATGAGTGAGTGAGTGAGTGCGAATCATTTCACCGAAACTTGAATTGCGGCCCACCGAGATCGAAACTGTCGGATCCCATGTGCAACACTCAAGCCCAACTACCTCCCCCTCCATCTCAGGAATACAATGCACAGTTATAACTGTTCATGGCTTCACAATTCGAATTTCGGGGAAATGAGTCTGGTCAACACTGGCTACAACGATACATAAAGCGTTCGTATTGCAATAACCGTTCCACCTTTCATAAGGCAAAATGTACGCATTTCGATAGTCTAGTTCACATCGTGTTATAAAAGTTGAATTCAGTTAAAATCTAATGTTTCGTTTTATACACATACTTTAGATATAGAAATTCTGCAATTTAAGTTGGACAGATATTCTGTGGTTATTGAACACTATAGAAGACAAATGGTAAGCCAAATTATTTCCCTAATTGAAATGGTTTTCTAAGAAATATATTTATTGCAGCTTCGAGTTTACTCTACCCAAAAACGAGTATTCCTACACGGAATGTCCAAAAAATAATTTGACCACACTTGCCGTCTGAAATGTCTACAAAATATTCACATAAAAGATATCCAGGAATCAATACCTCCCATGAAGCAAATTAAACATACTGATTGCCATTCGAACAAATAAAAACTGTTCAACGTTATTGTCTTGACGTTTTGGATTGAGGAAATAACCTATTCTATCGTTTATTTATCATAAGAATAGAAAAGTGACTTGAGTGAACATTTTTCTGAAAAATTCGGCTTCGGTGACCTACTACCAATCTGGTTAAAAATAATGACTAAGTTCCTAAAAAGTGTCCTCCATAAATCATACTTAAATTACAATAACATATCAATCGCAATACTTTCTCACACGAAGAACAATAAAAGGCAAATATGTTATGGCCCAACGGTAGCGGCAGTTCGAAACTTGGTGTGCTAACGGCATTCCGGAGGTCATCCGTTGTAAGATAAAGGCCCGTTGTTGTATGGAATCATCATCCATTGACCGTTCACGCAGCGATAGTAGGAGTAAGCACCAGGTGGACGTGGAATGAGAGAAAATAAGATCGCGAGCTTTTCGATGACCAACACACGATGAAAACAAAAGAAAGCGAGATGGGGCTCGCGGTTGTACAGTCGCCCCAAAGTTATAACACACGGATATGGATCAGAGTTAGATTAAGTGTTCCGTCATTGAAATCCGAATTTTTAAAAGCAGTTTTTTCCTTCAAAATCAAGCAAAATTATACGACAATGTGTTCACTTTATTCTACTCTTCAAACAAAAGACAGTGAACACATTATCATCGAATAGTTTTCAGTTTTGAACAGAAAAAACTGCTTTTGAAGTTTTGAAGATGACGATGATTACGATGACGGATTCTTGAACGTTAAACGGAGAATATCTATTCAAATAGATTTGCAACTACGTATAATATATTCTATTTACGTGAAACTTAATCTACACAGCATCGCAATCAATTATAATATGCTTAAGCATATTTTTCCATCCATAGGAAATAAAATGTCAGCCGTTTATAGAAGCATTGGGTTATAACTGTGGAATATTGAAAACCATACCACAGTTATGAATCAAAGATAAGACGATTTCGAGAGAAACGCCATACGTATGCTTTCACTAACACACCATTCGTTTTCCTCGCAGATAAATTGCTGTTATAGTATTTTGAATCATACTATGATCCTCCTCTCATACTGATCAACGTCTATGGGATGGACATCGTTTGGAATTCTTCTTCTTCTTCTTTCTGGCGTTACGTCCCAACTGGAACAAAGCTTGCTTCTCAGCTTAGTGTTCTTATGAGCACTTCCACAGTTATTTACTGAGAGCTTTCTATGCCAATTGACCATTTTTGCATATGTATATCGTGTGGCAGCCAGGTACGAAGATACTCTATGCCCTGGGAAGTCGAGAAAATTTTCAACCCGAAAAGATCCTCGACCGGTGGGATTCGAACCCACGACCCTCAGCTTGGTCTTGCTGAATAGCTGCGCGTTTACCGCTACGGCTATCTGGGCCCCTTTTGGAATTCTTATAGAAATCTTTTCGTAAAAAAACATGAATTTTAAGGTGTACCCCCGGAAACACCTAAGGGAATTTACGTGTTGTCGGCTTATGTCGGCCGATGCCGCGGTTCTTTTGCAATTTTCTCGGCAGACAAATTACGTGTTTGTCTGTTTACATTTATACTCATTTAAGGTACAAATCTCTCTGATCTCTATTATTGCGAATGCGGCAACCATTTATGTCAAAAAAGAGCCAAAGTGTGGCTTAGAGCGACTAACCCAAAACCTCGCCGCATTTGCCTTCGGACGGTGACGACGAAATTTTCACTGCCATATACCAATCGACGTTTATTGACTTGAACTTGAAACGCTGCGGCAAGGTGAAACCTGTCATCATTTGTTCCTTCCATGCCCTAGTGCAGTTTTGCAGTCATTCGGTTGCGAGAAAATTAAGGGTTTGAGACGGGACGCTGGAACAAGTGTTACGTTACTTTTGTGTATATATTATCTCGTAAAATAGCAGATGGAGGTAGGTATACGAAAGGATTAAATTTAATTTCGTACACTTGACTGTGAACGAGTTTCGGTAGAGAAATAGAGATTTTTTGTTATATCTAAGCGTACGAGAACATCTAATATCGAGTAACACTAAAAAATAGGTAAATTCTCACAGAAACAGTCATAAAACTTTGAACCATACTAAGGTCTAAAACTCAAAAAGTTTTAATATTGAGTGTAATTGTAAAAATAATAGTCAAAGATTAAGCTTTCAAAGCATTTGTGGAATTATAGTTTCACGAGATGCAAGGATCCAGTTAGCATGATAGTTCTGTATTCCTTTTTCTGACATAACATCCCAACTGGAACAGAGCCTAAACTAAATTATTTCTTCATCAATAGCAATGATAAGTACGAAGAAGCTTCATTCTTTGATAAATTATGAAAATTCGCAATTGGAGAAGATACTCAAATCAATCGAGTTTTGAAACAACTGCATTCAGGTTTGAAGCTGCAATACTATTGCACTTCATATGAAATGGCATGCAACGATCATGTAGCAACTCAACTATTGATCATCTGATCAAGAAATCCAAGTAGGCGTAGGGGTAGTCGGGGCGGTTTGGCCAATGGGGTGGAATGAGCACCTCTTGAAAACTGCATAAATATTCGAAATTTCATCTGAAATAACATGTAACCCCAAAGCTGATAAGGAAATGAAGCAATAGCCATGCTAAAGTTAGTGTTCAAAACTCAAAGAAAAAGAATTAAGTCTAGCAATAAATCATGGCTTTGTGCAAGAAAACTCTAAAATTACGAGGCAATGAATCAAATAGGTAGATAAGCAAACTCATCCACGACTTTTTTGACTTCTGAGTTGCGTGGTTGGCAACTCACGCATGAAAAATCTCAAGCATGAGTTATGGGAATTTGAGTTTTTTACAATACTAGTTTTAAGAAAAGCAATTTTGAAGTTTTTCCACCAATTTTTCATTCCATACAAATTGTACAAATTGGGACCCACAATTGAAAATGGATTATAAAATCCTTCTTACTTTCTAAAAGTTAACATTTAACTTGATTCTCTCCCTCATTTTGATGATGTAACTGATATTAAATCATCGATCATCGAAAAGACTGAAAATGTCCAACAAGATCCGGAGTACGACACCATCTTCAACAAGATTGTCTCAGAGAGCAGCAGCACCGGTAATATATGTTTAAGGGCAATTGCACTTGTAAATGTTTTCATGTTTTGCTCGTACCCACAAAATGCAATGGACTTTCCCGACTCATTGAATCATCCTACCAAAAACAATTTCATCAACGTCTACAACACAAATCAGTTACATAATAAATCCCTGGTTTGAATGCAACAACGAAAACAAAAACACAAATGTCAAATCAAAGATGCGCGAGAGCGTTTTTCCACCTCTGCTCTAAGGGGAATAAATCCGAAAACAACGCAGCAAACACACAAACATTGCCTCAAACTACCGGACAATCGGACACCGGTTCGCCAGTCGTGTATCAGATAAAAATAACACACACTGGCTGAAATCCTCCGAAGGCACTGACAGAAACGGAAGAAGACGGAAATTTGCGGTCGCATAATTTTCAAAACGCATCAAGTACAGAAGAGGGTTTGTTATTATTCTCTTTTGTGAATAATCAGGCTTTTTGGCATACTCTCTGGATGGCTTCGCTAACGCTTGTGCTTTATATAGTATTCTAACTATCATTGGTTTTGGTTACGTACTTGTCCTTTTAGTTTTAACGTTTTTTAGTTCTTATCATGTTATTAAAACTGATGTGAGAATTTCCAAAAGTCTCACACGTTATCGTTAAATTGTATTTCTGATTAGAGAGTATTTTAATGACCAGCATCCCTTGACTCGCAGATCTCCACCATGATTCTTTTCGCCATACGCAACGCCACACCAACCAATGGTTCCCCTTCACTTCCTATTTCAAAACTAGTTTTATGACGAACTACAAGCACCGGGTACCGGTGGTCGCGCTATACTGTCTTGAACCTTGTCCTCGGACAGGGTCGTTCACTAAACTCTGTGCATCGCTTTTCTGTTAGGGAGGTAGGTACCTAGTATGCCGTGTTTATTTTTACCTCGATGCTCTATTTCGAATTGAGCAGCATACAGACGCAGACAGTCAACGAAAGCAAGATCATCCGTAGATCGCATTCTCCCGACGCTGCAGGCATACGAAATGATTAACATCATGCGAAATAGATGTTTTGTTATTCTTATAGAGTAATTAGTGTTTGGTCTATTGATTTTGATGCTTGCTTATTCCTGCGATACGATCGGGATCGCAATGCGTTTATCGAGTAGTATCGCGAATTTGACAAAGTGTGCATATATCATGGATCGTATCAACTGTGATTCAGAGGTATATTTGATTATAATGGTTAACTAACTAACATCCTTCCCTTCCCGATTATGATATGGACGTGGCCGGTGCTGTTACATACATTTAAATTTTGAGCTCTCGATGTGTACACAATGAAAATGGTTAGCTAAATGAAGTGAAACCACATTCATCGAATTTCGGTGGGACTTCGATTGGTATGGCTCATCCCGTAAGATCAGATTATTCCCATACTGTTACACGTTTTTACCCCCAACTTTTTTTTACCGCTAAAAATATTCAAATCGCGATAACTTTTTTGTGTCTCGATATTTTTGCATAATTTTTTTCTCATGATCTCAAAAACTAGTTCAAGAATTCGTGTCGATATTAATCATTAGTGATCTAGTTTTGAAAATTTCCCGATGTTTCTTAGTGTTGTGATGTACGCGAGGTGGCCCATTTGGGGCAAGAAAATAGTGGGTTTGTTATCTAGTAACTAATTTGTATTTTAGTGATAAAAACGTGACTTTACAAATTGTCTACATCACACATAATAATCATAATCTTCTACATGACAAACTAGAACGACAGACGTCAACCGATGACAGTCAGTGCTGCCAGCGGAGAGCCCAGTGGTGTTCCCGTTAGGGTGATCAATTGACCCCAACATCTCCCTCCTTAAGTTCGCTGGTAGTCGCTGAACCACTGCGGCGGTCTTCTGTTGCG
The DNA here is from genome assembly GCF_002204515.2 of Aedes aegypti. Lineage (NCBI taxonomy): Eukaryota > Metazoa > Arthropoda > Insecta > Diptera > Culicidae > Aedes > Aedes aegypti. The sequence continues at coordinate 253,420,248 of NC_035108.1, forward strand.
TGAAGAACGACGAGGGACTTGGATCACTGGTGAAGCTTCGACTGCTGATTGGAAACCAACTGATGACGTCGTTGTTGAGGAGGACGAACTAGTTTCACTTGATGACGATTCTGAAGACGATGACGATTCTGATGACGACACCCAAGGTGGTGGTTCTAATTGGGGTCCCAGCGAGGGTGTTGTCTGAACTGGATTGCTAATCGTTGAAGGCTTAGCTACGTTGCATTCATCTAGTAAAATATCTAACGACAAAGTGTGCTTCTTGCGTGCTCGATGGGTAGTTGAACCTCGGCTTCTGAGCTGGTTGATATGAGAACGGATCAATTTCCTGTTATCGATCCAGATGTTGTACATTACACGGCCGATCCTTTCAACCACCGTTCCTGGAGCCCAAGTCCACTTGTTGTTGGCGTAAACCTTGGCGTAGACGGCATCCTTAGGAACGAACGACCTGGTTTGTTGACTGGTGTCCGTGTCCGTCGATGATACTTGCTTGCGTGGTGCACGTAGAAGTTCTAGCGAAGTTCTGAGCCGACGATTGTACATCAGCTCCGCAGGTGATCTTCCATCGGGTGTATTGGGATTCGGAGTGGTTCTGTAGGTAAGTAGGAATATATCCAAGGTGGTTTTTATGGAACCTTCTCCCTCCTGGACCTTTTTGACCGCCCGCTTGAAGGTGTCGACAAACCTTTCGGCCTGGCCGTTTGACTGCGGATGGAAAGGTGCTGTTGTAATATGTTCCACGCCGTTCTCGATGCAGAACTCCTTGAACTCGACGCTTGTAAATTGCGTGCCATTATCTGACACTAGGACTTCGGGCATTCCCTTGTTGGCAAACAGGCTTCGTATGAGGTTGATTGTTGCCTTCGAAGTGATGGATTTTGTCGGAAAAATCTCCGGCCATTTGCTGTAGGAATCCACGACAACCAAGTACTACTCGTCCTCCAATGGGCCAGCGTAATCGACGTGCACTCTCTGCCAAGGAACCGTGGGTTTTGGCCATGGCTCTGGTGTTGCTTTTGGCGGAGATTTTGCTGCAGAGGCACAACCGTTACAATCTCGAACATAGTTGGCTATTTCTTCGTCGAGACAAGGCCAGTAGACAAAACTTCGCGCGATGGCCTTCATTCGTTGAATTCCTGGGTGCCCTTTGTGTAGTTGGTTGAGGCACCGCTGCCTGTAGATTACTGGAATGACCAACCTGTCGCTGAACATGATGCAACCTTCGACGATGGATAGTGCTTCTTGACGGTCATAGTAGCGCAGTAGCTCCGGATCCTTGATTTCCGAACGATTCTTCGGCCATCCGTGTTTGACGAAACGGTACACTTTCCGAAGAACTGGGTCGGAACTTGTGGCTTGCTCCACCATCTGGAAACTAAGTGGTAGCTGGCTGACTGTGCTGTTGGCTACGGACTTCATGTCTTCTTCGAGGGTTGTACAGGCTACCACAAAATCTTCATCGGGCTTAATATGCTGGTCAATTAGACGTGATAGCACATCCGCATTCCCAAACTTATCCGTAGCGACGTATTCCATGGAAAAGTCATACGACAGCAAGGTTAGGGCCCAGCGTTGAAGGCGGTTAGCTGTATACACTGGTATACCCTTTTTAGACCCGAAGATCCTCAAGAGTGGAGTTGGTCACTGCAAATACAATCGCCAATCCTTCAAGATCCGGCTGCGAGTACTTCTGTTCGGTGGGCGTTAGTGACCGTGAAGCGTGCTGGATAACCTTCATTTTGCCATCAGGGTATTTGTGGCTGATAGTAGCCCCGATGCCGATCGACGATGCGTCTGCTGACACAACTATCTCTTGACGTGGATCATAGTGTGCCAACAGAAGATTGGATGACAGGATCGCTTTGAAGTCGTCGAACGCTTTCTGGCATTCTTTCGTCCACTGGAAGGTTGAGGACGACTTGAGGAGTTCGTCCAGTGGGTTGGGGTTTGGGGTAGGCCCTCTGCAATTCGCCTGCGTCGATTGGCTCATCACCGCTGACTAGATTGCAAAATGTGTTCATCGGCAATGACCAGAGGTTCAACTTGTCGATGAAGTCGAGCCCCAGGAGGTTCAGCGAGTTGGTAGAGACGTAAACGTGTCCTGTACTCACCGATTCGTTGAGAGCAACTGTGCAGGGGAACTCAAACTCGAGACAAAGATCATCGCCAGACGCAGTCTGGGCGCTTTGCGTTGTTCAGGGTGGCCACCCAATTTCGATTTTGAAATTCCCGCTTTTTTCCCGGTATTCCCGTTTTTTTTACAAAATTTTCCCGGTTTTTGATCCATTCTTTCCAACGACTTTAATTAACTTTTCCTAAATCGTTTCTATGAAAAACACTTCAATTTTTCTTAATCCTTTTAAATTTGTTTAGTTGTGGTTCCATAGTAATTTGAATGTTTATCAATACTTTCACTATTGGAACAATAAGTTGACTATTACATTGTTCTAATCTATATAACATGTTGTTCTGAAAACTATGGCATAGTATAGTATTCATCAGAATCAATTTGTCTCGCGTTCGTCGAAGATCAATGGAGCTCTGGAGCTATATATCATACACAGCAAAAAATTCTCAAATTTACATGGCACGTAATTCTTTATGATAATCATGTAAAACGAGTTGCAACTGAACCTTCAACGATAATTAATGTAAACTGTCTCATTGCATTCGATAATGCTTGCAAACTTGAGTGAAACTGAAACATTTCATGATCTTCTATCCAACATTCGCCAATGTTGCATGCTTTCTTGCATCTTGAAAGTGAAATTGCAAACAAGAATTCTCGGTTTACATGATTCTACGATGAATATTCTGTCAAAAATAATGCACATGGATGGATCGACGGCTTGTCATTCCATGTGCATTATTTATGATTGAATTTTCAGCGTGAAAATCATGTAAACCGTGCCGTTTTGCATGCAACATTCTTCGAGAGAAGGCGTTTCGCGTTCAATATTAAGGATTTTGGTAACAATGTTGTATATAATAGATGTGTTTATACAGGGTGTCTACTCATTTACAGAAATTCAATTCCCTGATATTTCCAGGTTTTTCCAGATTTCAAAATATAATTCCAGGTTTGAGAAAATCTCCAAAATACAAAAATGATCGACAATGGTCAAATTTAGGGGATTAAAAATTTATTTTCAAGAATAGGTAGTTTGGCTTCGAAACATTTAAACAAAAAAATATAAGGATAAATTTCAAAGTTGTACTAACTTCAATAAAAAATATTTGTTTTTCTGTTCGTTCTAAATGCGTAAACAACATACGGAAAATTTAGAGAAATCTGGTGTTTATAATTCAATTTCTACGAAAAACAAAAATGTTTATATAATGCTCTGAAAGTGTCTTTAGTCATCAAAACCAGATATGAAAAAATGTTCTATTTGATCTTAAAGAAAAAATAAACTTTCCCTTAAAATGAAATTCAGATTTATGGACATTCCGTGAAACTCAAAATTTTCTCTGGAGGCCGTTTTATATTTTTTCCTAGATGATATCATGGGGAAACAGTACTAGTAGTACTAGACGGATAGCCGAAGAAATAAGAACTTTTGAGAACTCTAACCTGAAAACAAAACATGAACTTAAAAAAGAATGAAAAATGAATATAAAAATAAACCTAACAAGAACCACGACATGAAAATTTGATTCCTCATTTGAACAAATATTAAGCATATTTCTAAGCCTTCCTCGTGAAATTCTTCTTCTTCTTTCTGGCGTTACGTCCCCACTGGGACAGAGCCTGCTTCTCAGCTTAGTGTTCTTATGAGCACTTCCACAGTTATTAACTGAGAGCTTACTATGCCAATGACCATTTTTGCATGCGTATATCGTGTGGCAGGTACGATGATACTTTATGCCCTGGGAAGTCGAGAAAATTTCCAACCCGAAAAGATCCTCGACCGGTGGGATTCGAACCCACGACCCTCAGCTTGGTCTTGCTGAATAGCTGCGCGTTTACCGCTACGGCTATCTGGGCCCCAACAACCTCGTGAAATTATGACAAGTATTAAGTACTGATCGTTTCACTGTGAATTTATTTCATATATTACTCCGAAGACCGCTTCAAGAGTTTGTTTTGTGACTTTTATGAACTTGTTATGTAATTCTTCGAAGAATCGTTTAGATACCTTCAAAAAATTAATATGATTTGTTCCTACGAAGAACCAGGCTATTTCATTAAAACTACACTCCTACATCTACCACGGATGGTTTTCTACAGTTTTTTTTTATACGAGCCATGGTTTTAGTTCCAAAGATCATCATAAATATTTGTTGGTTCTTCATCATGGCGAAGAAATTATTATTGCTCCAAAAATCGTTTCAGACATTTTTCAAGGAAGTCCCAAGTTCTCCGGAAATTTATCCATTGATTCCTTTATTTATTTTCCTAGGACTCATCCCAATTTTTTTTTAAACCTTCCTTGGGATTTTCGAAGCTTTGAAGATTTTTTTCAGTCATTCATCCTGGGTTGTCTTCAGGAAAATGTCAATAAACATTTTCAGATTGTTTAGGGTAAAAGCAGCGGTTTTGGCCAGCATAAGAGAAAATGTCAATAAAAATTAAATGCGAAGCCGTATCTATACTTTAAATATGTCAAATGCAAGCTTTCAATCCGTATTATGCGTGTAAAATATCAAAACTGAGTTATAACCATTTTTTCCCTTTGAAAATTCCGTTGGTCAATATAGGCCAACGGTACCAGTTTCGGCCAGAGATTTAATTTCGGTTCCTAAATTGGCCAATAGCATTGATTTCTCTTGAGAGTGGCGAAATTAGGAGTGCCCTGGCCAAATTAGGTGTATGGGAGTTAAAATTATAAGGAAAACTGATTGTTTTTCTTATGTTTTGAATCAATTTGGACGAGTAAATGAATGTAGCTCTATCATATGAATGTGATCCACTGAACACAAAAGGCTTCATACCGATTGGCTATGTAAAACGGTGTATAACCTACTATGGCTACAACTGGCGTATGGCCAAAACCGGAGCTTCTACCCTATGGAAAATTTTTAAAAATCCGCGAGGAGTTTTCAAAGAATATCCTAGTGTAATTTCTGATGGCACTGATGAATGATGAATTCCTATGAGGATATTTTTAACTCCATGATTAATTGATGAATTTATTTCAAAGATTTTCTTGATAAATTGCTAAGATAACAAAAAATCGAAGCTTTGAATAATGTTCTTAGCTTTTTGAAGAAATTCCGACAGAATCCATGAAAAAATATCTATAAATGATCGTAGAAATAACTTGAATGAACTTTGAGATTTGGATATTGAATTTGAAAAATGTTAGTGAAATGGTTCAAAGCAATAGTATTTTGATGAAATAAGAGGAGCTTCAGGAGGAATCCCAGATGCAATTTATCGAGAAATTCTTGGAAAAGTTTATAACAGATTTCATCGTATAATGCCTTAAGGAAGTTTTGAACGATTCCGGAGAGTTATTACGGGTGATTTTTTAAAAGAATCCTTTTAAAAATACCTGGATCAAATGAAAAAAGGCGTAGGCATTATCCTTTTTTACGAAAATTGAAGAGTTCAAGGTTTATTTGGAGAAGACTTCTGTTGAACCTGTGGGAAGAATCCTACAAGTAACACTTAGAGAAATCGGTGAAAGAATCAGTGGAAAAACACCTGGAGGAAATACTGAGAGTTTTTTCTTCAGAGTAATCTCTGTGAAAATTACTGGAGGTTGCAGCGTAGGAGTGCTCTAGAAGTTTCTGGACCAAATTCTGTGGAAATTCCTGTAAGCATCCATTGAAATTTTCTGGTGGCATCACTGGTGGAGTATTTGATAGTATACCAGAAGGAATCTCTGGAGAAATAGTTACGTAATAGTCTCAGAAGGTTTTTCTAATTCCTCTAGAATGTTGCACCAGAATTCACTGCAACCACAACTTTGATTCATGAAAAAACATGTAAAAAAAAAAGTAATTGAACAATGTTTCAAATAGTTTTTTTTTTTCAAAACCAGTTTAACATTTTTTGGTTGTTTTACAATAGTTAATTGATTGTTTATCAATAGTTTTACTATTTAAACAGTTGACTTTTGGATTAATCTGATGTGTCAAGAACAGGGATTGAATCCTGAGAAAATTGAGAGAATCTCTCACGTATCGCTCTCTGTAACTATCATAACATGCTGCACATTATGAGAGACTGTTTATCGTATACTGCTACAACTTTGATCAGATTGGGGGGATAGTAGTGCATGATAAAACCCCTCTAAACATGCTCCAAGCCTGGGGGACACTGTTGTTATTGGAAGTTCGTGGATTGTTTATCGTGCCAGTAAAGAAAAACACCTATCCCCAATGGTAAACAAGCGAGAAAAATGGATTTTATCATCGCTCTCTCGTTGGGGCTCTCGCTCGCTGCTTCCATTTATCAGACTTGTTACACCTTGCGTTACAATGACGATCGTGGACCGCAACAGATGGGATGTTTTTCTTTGCTTGCTTTGATTGTGCTTCATTCTCAAATGAGAGCGAATTCTGCAACGCCTGGTAAAGAATCATATTCTAGTATTCATCTGGTTCGGTATGTCCCAAGTTCATTGAAAATTAATGAAGCTCTGAAGCTAACATGGGAGTGTTATGGCTTTGACTTTAGTGACTTTAGAGACCATATTGATTAAAATTTCGTTAGAGACCAAAAATAATCAAGCCTTTCAAAAGAGACCTGCTAACTTTAAAATATACTATTTTTCGTACCTGTTGTGATCTTCAAACTTTTCCTACAAAATTATTTATTTCATATACTCTTGAAAGAAATCCAACTGGAACTGGGAGTCGTACTTGCCTTTACCATTTTGGCAATCCTAAGTCCTAAGTAAATAGAAATGATTATAAATTAAATTACTAAACATCAAAAATAGCGGCGCAGCCGAAAATTTTGTTGATTGAAGAGATTTTGTGTTACAAAAAGGCCATATTCTACCATGAATTACTGATTTGAAATATTTTCCCTGAGTATAGTCGAAATTCCCTGAGAATTCCAGGTTTTTTCCAGGTTGAATAAAATTCCCTGATAATTCCAGGTTTTCCAGGTTTTTCCAGGTAGTAGACACCCTGTTATAGGTTTTATCATTGAATAATACATGAGAAATGGCTTTGCATGATTGAGGCTAATATTATGTTACGTGTAGATCTAAGATTTTTTTGGTGTGTAGGGAAGAGATTGCTAATTGTACCTGTGGTACTTATAGACTTGACAGCTCAACAATAATAATTAATTATCAAAAGTCACGGTCTACTAAGACATTTGTCGAGCTACCACATCTCTTTTTCTTCGACGAGTAACGCAATCTATGTCATTACCATATTTTATTCGAAATTTCCTTGTTTTTAAAGCTGTCTTTTTAACACTTTTTCCAACTTCTGTTTCTGTTTTCCAACTTTGTTTTTCCAGTTCCACCTGCCTTCTTCGGTTGTTTTTTCCCGTTGTAAGAACGCTTCCCTCGTGTACCCTATCGCACATTTTCGGCTTATCCTGTAGGATTTTCCTCAGCCGGCAAGGCGTCTCCCTCCAATGTATCAAGACATTTCTGCTTCCTTCGATCAGAATTCTATCTGCCTTTTTAAGGAACTCCCTCCTCTGAGGCGAGAATTGTTTTGCTTTCTACGGTCAGATTTCCACCGGCCATGTGGGTATCTCTATCTTAACAGGCGAGATATTCTTGCTTTCTGCGGTTGGATTTTCATCCGTCCCGTCGTTAAAGCGACTCCCTCATATACGAGGCGAGACATTTTTGCCTTCTCCGGTCAGATTTTCATCTGCCGTTTGGGCATCTCCCTCTTATAAGGCGAGATATTTTTGCCTTCTTACGGCTGGACTTTCATCCATCCCGTATTTAAGGCGACTCCCTCTTATGAGGCGAGCCATTCTTGCCTTCTCCGGACGGATTTTCACCCACCGTTAAGGCGCCTCCCTCCTAGGAGGCGAGACTTTTTCGTTTTTCCTCCTGTCTGATCCGATCAGATGCTATCCGTCGGGAATGCAGACAATTTATATTTACCTCTAGTTGCAGGTGCCGACTAGAATTTTCAACTTATCCGCAGAAGGTTCTTGCTCGTCGCCAATGTGGTACTTACAGACTTGACAGCTCAACAATAATAATTAATTTTCAAAAGACACGGTCTACAAAGACATTTGTCGAGCTACCACAGTACCAATAAAACAGATCCTACTCTTGACACGACAGGGGTTTAGTTTGAATGCTATTTGAACCATATTTACCAACAATATAACCTTTAAGCCATACATCGAATTTTCATGTTCAAGTGTCAAGATCTAGAGAACGTGACAACCGTACGCTTTGAAAATTTGATGGATTTGTTGTATTCTGGTGATCATAAAACGAACAAAATTTCAGCACTACACATTTTATATGAGCTGTAACAGCTTGATCGTTATTAAAATCTTAAATGAGCCCTTATTCAAAATTTTGTCGATTAGATTACTAGTGACATATTGAAAGATTTTATAAATAAAGACTTGTTTTAAAGTTGTGGTATTCAGCAATTACAGAAGAGTACAAAACCAATCTGCAATAAGTAATTAAACTTTGATTCAAAAAGCCAAGTACAAAAAGTTAGAGAAAAGTTGAAAAAACATTGGCCCTGACAGTGCGAGCACAAAAAATCAAAAAAATAGTTCGAAACATTGCTAAGAGTGAAACATTTTGTAAGAAATATGGTGTAGGATAGTAGAAATTAAATCATTAATGTTTGAAAGATATTTGTTCAAAATTTAGGATGTCTCATGGCAATATCATTAAACATAACTACTTTCTATAACTTATTTTGGGAGTTGGTGTGTAGATTACAGCTTGAAGATGTTCGTTCAAAACGATTTTCCCGGTGATCTTCTCAAATTCCCGGTTTTTCCCGTCTTTTTCCCGGTGGATTCAAATTCCCGTCTTTTTCCAGCTTTTCCCGTTTTTCCCGGTTCGGTGGCCACCCTGGTTGTTGGAACTGCTGTTGGCTTACCGATCCTCTCCCACACCTCCTGCGACACGATGGTGATGTCGGACGCTGTGTCCAACTGGAGACGCACCGGAATATCGTTGAGCTTGACCCAAACGAAACGACGTTTGCTTTGGACACTGTTGACGGACACGACTGTATTGGTGGAAAACTGTTTGCTGGATTTCCGTCCCTTCGCTGATCTCTTGGCACTGGAGCAATAGCCTTCTTTATGCCCCAGTTGATGACAGGATGCGCACTTGTGGTTGACAAAACTGCAGTCCTTTGCATAATGCATGGCACCACAATTCCAGCATGGTGATGCCGGGCCATTCTTCCGTGGCTGCTGCTGCGGCTTCTGTTGATACTGGAACTTACGATGCTCCCCGAACTGCTTCTGGAAAGGCTTCCGTTGTGTTTGACTTCCTCTGATGGCTTGAACTGCTGGAGCTGCCGGATTTTCAATCATGGCCGTATCACTCTTTAGGTTTATCAACCGTTGGCATTCCTCGATGAGCGCATCCAGAGTGACATTCCCGTTGTCCTCGATCTTGCTGAGCAGCCTTGTCCGCACCTCAGCATCGCGTTCAGATTTCAGCCCGCAAACAAACATTAAACATTTGAATTGGGCCTCCGTCATTTTGGGAAGCTCAAATTCCACACACATCTTGTTAACACGGCAGGCGTAGGACACGTAATCTTCCGTGGTCGATTTTGTGATGGTGAGTGTGGAATAGCGCTTCTTCACTGCCGACTCCTTGGTGCCAAAAAGTCCTCGAAGCTTCTCCACGGTCTCCAAGAACGAGAAATCCTTCGGTGTGTTCGGCAGGATGTAGCTGACATAGCGATAATGTTCCTTGGTTCCTAGCCGACGAAGAAGCAATCGAACCTTGGCAGCGTCGTCGATGCGTTCAGCGTCCTTCGCGAAGAGGTCTTCGTACCTGGCAAACCACGACCCGAATGTGGAGTGAGTATCTGGGTCGTACATAAACTCCTTGATATTTGCAGCCAACGAGTCCAGAATTACTTCTGGATTGGGTGGAACGTGCACTTGAATGGTCTGCATGGCGTTCCGGAAGATCTCTTGCTGCTGTAGAACCCCTTGCTGTTGATGGTGTTGGGATTCTCGCTGCTGCTGAAGGATCTGGTTCATTATGGCTTGCTGATGCTGCATTTGTTGCAAGAGTTGCACAATGAGGGCATCGTGTGGGGAGCTATGCTGCGGCTGAGTGAGGTTAGGCTGAGGATGCTGTTGCGGATGCAGCGAAGGATGCTGTTGATGCTGCGGAGGAGGCAGCTGTTGCTGCTGTGGTGGAGCGTTTTGCGGCTGCTGCTGGAGCGGTTGTCCGTTCTGCGGAGGTAGTCCGTTCTGGATTTGCCCGGGTGGAATGACTCCCGGTGCTTGATGCTGCTCCGACATTGTATGTGCGCTTTCGCCTTTTCCGTGGGGGCGTCGTGATGAAACTGCAACTGCTTTTTCAATACGCGAAACCGGCGAAACCGACACAAACTTCGAAAAATCTCGTCGCCACTGTTGTGATGTACGCGAGGTGGCCCATTTTGGGCAAGAAAATAGTGGGTTTGTTATCTAATAACTAATTTGTATTTTAGTGATAAAAACGTGACTTTACAAATTGTCTACATCACACATAATAATCATAATCTTCTACATGACAAACTAGAACGACAGACGTCAACCGATGACAGTCAGTGCTGCCAGCGGAGAGCCCAGTGGTGTTCCCGTTAGGGTGATCAATTGACCCCAACACTTAGGGGTCGACATTCTTATATAAAATGTCTTTGGTGGCATTTTTTTTTTGGTCAATTTATCAAAAAAAATAAATTTGTACTATACAATGACAGGTAACAAGGACCTAGTCTGATAAAATCAAATAAATCGGTTCAGTATTCTTGGAGAAATATGAAAATTACGATATGAGGTTTTCAAAAGTTTTCAGGATCTTTATTTGTCCAGCGTGGTACAGTCGAATTTCGTTCGTTGCACTACGTTTAATTGCACTTCGTTTTAATTGGGCTCCCTTTAAGTGGGCTATATCCCATCTAAAACGAAGGCAAACGTCACTTTCTGGCATAAACCGCAATTTGTCAATGTCGGTAGCCCTGAACTTCTATTGTGATCGGTTATTTGACAGCTCAAAACTTAGCCCGATTAGTGAAAATCTTTCAATGAGTCGGCCACGGGCTTAGTGCAACGAACGAAAGTTGACTGTACCAGAAAAATAAATGCTCATACTCAAAGATGACTGAACCAAAAAGCTTCATTTTTTCACAACATACTCGCATTAATGTAGCATTCCGTGGAGTGAAAATCCGAATACGATAAAACATCTGTAGCCTGAGATATTTACGTGGGTTATGGCAACGCGTCTGTCCTCCAAGGAGTTTTGGAATATCTTCGGATCCAGATGACAATTTATCAATATCGACAAATATTCTTAAACTAGAAGAGTTTTTTAGAGGGCTTAGGCAAAATAAATAAATTGATAAATTGATTAGATTTAGGAAACTGAGGCTGTTTGGGGCACGTCAGGAGTTAATCATCAATGTTAACTTTCCCGATCAGCCTAGATAGCCGCGTAGTGTCGGTAGCGGTTGTTTCAATTGGCTAAGAATTCACACTACGGACTGCCTGTTCCGGTGGTAAAAATCCACCTAACAGATGACCCCTAATTCATGCGGCTTTAAGCTTACTGTGCCGAAGAATGAATGGTTAGGGGGGTCATAAAACCTAACCGCAAACGGAGCCTGTGGAGTATCAGGGCGCCCTATACAGTATTATGCCCTTCCTGTTCTACCCGGAGCAATGGTGCAGGTGACCTTGTGTTTCTCCGAGATAATCGGCTACCCTTCTTCAGTCTCAAGCCTGAGGCTAAATAAGGATGGGATTATTAATACGTTGTAATTTAGTTTAAATTTCCACCTCTATGGTTTCGCATTATGCGTTTTACACAGTGTATTCTGTGCTTTTCGCCTTTGGCGACTTTTAAAAGACACCGATCTGGTTTTTTCGCTGCTGTTCTTTTTTGTGCTGAGATTGCGAAAAGCTTAATCCTGCCTAGTTTGGGTAGTGGCTACGGTTAGGATAGCTTAGTTTGACCAATCTTCAGCGTAAAATATCAGCAACAACCAATCTTTGTAGAATCATGCAAATGTACAGCTCAAGTAGCGCTAGTTAAAAAACCTTACACTCATTTCTGAATTAACAACCAGAGATGTATGTGCTGTCACAATTGATATTTCTGTTGGTGACCTAAATGTCTTTCATTTTGTTGTGTTTTTACCACATGATGGACCTTCCCAATGGATGATTTCAAACGAGTTGTCGTTCACTGCCTATGAAAAGGCCTTCTGCTGATTGTGGTCAGTGATGCTGATACTCATCACATCATCTGGAGCAGCTCAGGTATCAATTTGAGAAGCTCCAGTCTGATGGAATGCTTAAGTAGTTCAAATCTTGGATTACTTATTGTAGGAATCTTCATGGCATCTGCTAGAGAAGAAGTGTTAGACATAACGCTCTGCTCGAATAGAGTCAGTCACGAGTTGACGAAATGCAGGGCTGTTACAAAAACTTCAAAATTTCATCCGCGAAAATCGCGACTATCAAAAGTCGATCCGCGTCTAGAGGCAGCAATCCGCGTCAAAGAATAACATTTTCTAAAATATTAAATTAGGACACCTGGACCAATGGTTGTATCAGTACCAAGTATCAGTACTTCCAATCCCAAACAGTAGGTCATAACGAATATTTTCGATAAAAACGCCATATACTATTTTCCATCCAAAAGAATTCTTCCAGTAGATTTACAAAATTTCAGCTTATCATCTGACAAAATGTTATAGTAAAAATTAGGTTTTCTCAAAGATTTAAATGCTTTTCCACAGTAGTTACCGTCAAGTTCAATTAATGAAAGCAATGTTTCAAATGAATGTGTTGAAAAAAAAAACTTAGAGATGTTCTGCATGCACCATTTGAAAGAATTCAATTGCTGCTACGAGGGAAAAAATTAAATCTATATTTAAATCAAATATTTTGTTTAAAACACAATTTGTACAAAAATAATTATATTTGTTGAATTTTTTGGTTTAACATGAAAAGATCAACAAGTCCTATATTTGAGACCTATCATTATTTTTTTTATATATAGTTTTTTATTTTCAGGTTATTCATAATTGGTAGCGAAAACATAATTGAAATTTTTCATATTAGATCGCCAAAAGCTTGCAAGGTCAAACATTTGACTGGTATTGACCAAAACGTCAAACATTCATTCGATACCTCTGAAATAATGTAATTTTTTAACAGTCTGTCAAAATATGCTAAAACACAATAAAAAATCCCATTTTTTTTTGTTTATTTGTTCTAATTTTTTTGAGTTTAAAAATACTGAACCGAAAACATTCTTTAATTACAGTAGAATTTCCAAAACAACCGTAACAATTTTGCCTTCACAAACTAGGAATCAGTAGGAAATTAAAAGAACTAGGATTCAATAATCAATAATAACTTCAAACGTGTTTTAAAAATAGTTCCAGGAAACGGAAAATTATGAAACTTTGCTTTCTGGCTCAATTTTTAACGTAGATATAATATATAAAAAAGTGGATATTCCTAAACAAGCCATCCTACGTCTTTGAAATCTTAATAATAAGACATATATACAGGGGATAGGCAAAATGATTGAGATAGGCAAAATTTTGCCCAAATTCAAATGCTTATAACTTTATGAAAAATGGATGAAATTGGATGCATCTGAAAGCAGTCGACGGCAAATTTGGTCCAGTTTTAGGAACTTCCTTGGCCATGCATATTGGCCACTGGACACCGGAGATGTTCCGGATTTTCTGAGGTCATGTCCAAATGTCATTTTTTCTGTCGCTTGTATTTTTGTGTGGTGTAAAGTTAGATAGATGTTTGCAATTTTCCTAGAAACTAGAACTAATAGGAAGTTGAATGCCACCGGACGCATTAAGATTGGTTGGAAATCTTCAGAAATATGACCATTTCCGTAAAACTGGTTCCGGAAAGCATGGTCAGTCATGTTTGTATTTCCAATCATGTAAATATTATCCGGAGCTATATCCAAGCGGACACCAACCTTAAAAATGATGTTTCCTACAGCGTATTCAGAACCATTAGATGCACAGACCACTCTATAGAACGTTCCAGGTGCCCTGGGGGAAGTGGTCAATTAGGAACATATCCGGAACCATATCAATATGGGCATCAAACTTCATGATTTTCAAAGGTTATGCTTTCCGAAGCATTTCCAGCATCACCAGCTGCCATAACCACTTTATAGTAGGTTCCAGGTGCCCGGAGGATGTGGCCAATTCGGAACATGTCCGTTCATCTGTTTAGAATCACATTCTACCATAAACAGTAAGATCCATGTGACTTGGAAAATGGCGAGCATTTTCAGAACCACAAGATATAATAATCACTCTATAGTATATTCCAGGGGCTCCTAGAGATGTGGCCAACTCGAAACATGACCTCATCCCCCAGGGCCCATGGAACCTACTATACAGTGGTCATATAAATAAGTTGCGCTGTAAATACTTCTATTAGCATCACCTTCAAAAATCTTGATGTTTTTACCCATATTGATGTGTTTTCGGACATGTTTTGAATTGGCCACATCCCCGGGGCACCTGGAACCTACTATGAAGTGGTCATGGCAGCCGGTGGTGCTGGAAATGCTTCGGAAAGCATAACCTTTGAAAATCATGAAGTTTGATGCCCATATTGATATGGTTCCAGATATGTTCCTAATTGACCACTTCCCCCAGCGCACCTGGAACCTTCTATAGAGAGGTCCGTGCATCTAATGGTTCTGAATACGCTGCAGGAAACATCATTTTTAAGGTTGATGTCCACTTGGATATAGCTCCGGATAATATTTACATGATTGGAAATACAAACATGACTGACCATGCTTTCCGGAACCAGTTTTACGGAAATGGTCATATTTCTGAAGATTTCCAACCAATCTTAATGCGTCCGGTGGCATTCAACTTCCTATTAGTTCTAGTTTCTAGGAAAATTGCAAACATCTATCTAACTTTACACCGCACAAAAATACAAGCGACAGAAAAAATGACATTTGGACATGACCTCAGAAAATCCGGAACATCTCCGGTGTCCAGCGGCCAATATGCATGGCCAAGGATGTTCCTAAAACTGGACCAAATTTGCCGTCGACTGCTTCCAGATGCATCCAATTTCATTCATTTTTCATAAAGTTATAAGCATTTGAATTTGGGCAAAATTTTGCCTATCTCAATCATTTTGCCTATCCCCTGTAGCTCTACAGTTTCAAGCCTCCTAATAACTGTATGAAATTATATATAATTATATATATGAAATTTGATGACAACACTAGAATATGACCTAACTCTCTGCATTTCCAATATATTGGGGTCACAAAACTTCACGCGGGCTTCCCCTGAGGGAACGACGTGCTGCACTTTTTCCACACTGTTCATATCTTGCAAAGATACTGAAAAATAGAAACTTAGTAATTTATGAAAAATTAAAAATGCGCAATTCAAAACATGAAAAAAATGTGTCTGGCAAATCTATTGTATGTGATTTTCGTGGCATGATGTAGCAAATCCGCGATTTTCGCGACTGTTTTTCATGCACCCGCGATTTTCGCGTCTGGCGGCATAAATCCGCTACAAATCCGCGAGAATCGCGAAATTCGCGACTGTTGTAACAGCCCTGGAAATGGCATGTAGCAGATGATGAATTTATCTGATCATCGCTACATCTCAATATGAACATATGAATGTAAATTCGCAGACTTTGCTTTTGTTATACTCCACAAACTGGGAATTGGTTGTGACCAAATACCATGGATACTCTCCTTCCATTGGAAATCCTAGTGATTTGAATGTTTCCACTACCGATAAATTGGGACACAATTGTCCTTGCTTCGAGTGATCTTACAATTGCTTGACACTTTGCTTGTAGGATATGTTCCTCACAACTCCCTTCGCAGGACGTGTGGACGTCTGGCTATTTGTAAAGGAATATGCCAGATAGTCAGCCTGCTTTTAAAGCTCTTGCTTCGGCAACTCAGGGTCTAAGCTTGTTATTGCACGTCGAACTCAATTTGAGGAACTGAATTCAGTGAATTCTGTAAACCTTGTATGGGTCCTTGCTATTCTTCCATTTCTGGGAATGAATTGGCTTATGAATTAGCTCGCAATGGAGCATCGCATGACTTCATTGGCCCTCAGGCAGCTATTCCAATTTCGAAGTGCTGGGTGAAGCTTCAGAAATTCTTGGGCGGCAACTCAGCACAAGCAATATTGGAATAATTTGGAGTCTTGTCATCAAACAGAATTGTACATTACTGAGCCATCCCAAAGGTGGCTAAGTATTTTACATCTGTCAAAGCAGAATTGCAGTCTCTTAGTTACAACCTTGACTGGCTACTGCCGACTCAACTATCACATGGCAAATATTCAGTGTGTTGATACATTTGTGTGTGATAGTTGTGATTCCGATTATGGAACTTCTTATCACCTGATATGTAACTGTCCAA
The DNA here is from genome assembly GCF_002204515.2 of Aedes aegypti. NCBI lineage: Eukaryota > Metazoa > Arthropoda > Insecta > Diptera > Culicidae > Aedes > Aedes aegypti. Next base: position 253,436,810 of record NC_035108.1, read on the forward strand.
TTTTCGCGTATTTGCGATTCCAATTACTTGGTAAACAATTATTAAGTTTAATTATTAGAAGCCTGAATCTTTAGGACATTCTGATTTTCTTAACCCGCTGTGGTAATGAGCTATAGACTGTCTTTACGCTCATGCGTTTTGCAGTGCCCTTTTTAGGGCGCTGTTCGAACCCATTGTGGTATGGAGCTATATGCTCTAATTTCGCTTATGCGATCTTCCCTCTTCAAGGGATCCCACTCCTATTTCCTCCCATCTTTCCCTTCCCTTTCCTCTTCCATCGGGTAGATGATGAAATAGGCTCAAATATGGCGATGGCACAAATCTCCCAAATGGCGGGGAACGTGCCTCTGGAGCCGGCCTTCTGATACTTGGAGGAAGAAAAATTATTTCAATAGTCGATAAATTGATTAGATCTAGGAAACTGAGGCTAGCCTACCATAAGAATAATGTAGTCTTGATCAATAATTGCAAATTAGATCGAAGGGTATTATCGCTTATTCCGGTAGACCGAGTACATAACATGCCTGTAAAAAACAGTTGATAGCCACCGCTCGCAAACGTCGGACGTGTTCCCTCACATCGCCTTGCTTATTTTTCGATTTTTTTTTTCTTGCAATGAACATCTCGCGAGAAAATACTTTGATAGTTGATTTCAACGTCGTACCAGTGCGTCCGGATACAGCAAAAGTCCACCAGTTCCTGGAGAAGGAGGTCAAACTCCAACTGGCGGACGTTAAAAGCATTCAGCTGCATAACATTCGGAACTACGTGTATATCGAAGTTAACGATAGTGAGACAGCTGCCCGCTATCAGGAGCTCCATAATAACAAACATTTGATTTATTATGGAGACATAGGCTTCAAAATTCCCGTGTTTGTGGACAATGGAGCGGTCCCGGTTCGTGTGCAAGATCTACCACCGGCGATGAAACACGCTACTGTGATTAAATATTTATTGCAGTACGGCGATGTGATTTCAGTGACAAGAGAACGCTGGAAGAACTTTTTTCCTGGCGTCTACAATGGCGTTCGAATCCTCTACATGAAAATCAAACGACCAATTCCTTCATTCGCTACCATCGGCGGATTCCAGACATCAATTTCTTATCCGGGACAGATCAAATCTTGCCGGCTGTGCCTTGAGACTGCTCACCCAGGTCAGAAATGCTTGGAGACAGCGAAGGCAACAAGCGGTGTTGTCACCCCAAACCAAAACCCAGCACCGAAACCAACTTCTTCGGAAAGCAATAATCAATCGCTCTTCTCCAACAAAGACTTTCCTCCTATCCCAAGCCAACAAAAACAACAAACAGCAGAGCTTACGCCGCAGAAGGAAAAAAATCCAACAATCGTACCTATCACGATCGATAACCAGATCACAACCTGCAATGACAAGAACGACGACGACGACGATAGCAGCGGTGACGACGACGGGAACGATAGCTCATCATCGATCAGTTTCGAAGTCAACAACAAGCGGCGACTATCAACAAAGAAACAGAACGAAAAAAAGAAAATATGTTCTAATGCATCCACCCTTAATGGCAGTGGGATCAGTGGGGATAATCGATCACAGGGACCCATTCTCAGGTTGAGAAAAACACAATCTTAATTATTTTTACTATTTATTGTAAAATATTAGTAAACGTGCTTTCGGCTCCGTAATGCTCTCGGGCGCTTGAGCCTTTCAAATAAACAAATAAATAAAAAAAAATGTCTGTAAAATGCATCTAAAATTATTACAACGCAATCGAACACTCAGGCAAATGGACTATCGATAAACATAGGAACCCCTTATGAAAATTCGCCACAAGAAATCGGGTTGAAATTCATAAATTTGCCTTATGAAACCAGAATTTGCAAACAAAAAAACACTTACGCGGCAACCTGGAATCGAGCCAAGAACCTTGTGATCGATAGGCCCGAGCACACACCACGCGCCTATTGACGCCTTGATGTGGAGTGATGCTAAAACGATACATAAAGCGTTCGTATTGCAATAATCGTTCCACCTTTCATAAGGCAAAATGTATGAAATTCGATAGTCCAGTTCGCTGCGTGAAGGGATGATGTCAAATAGTTCTGCTTCAATTGCTATACAGTAATTTCTCGATTATATCACGGATCCAAAATTTTTTGGAGTGATATACCCAAGCGTGATATAATGAAAATGTTTTTTCTTCCATACATTTTTCATCAAAATTTGAGCTTTATTTTGTGGAAATCGAGCGAATTAAATGAAAAACACGAGAGAGATGGGTCAAATAGATATATGTTGATTGATTTGGGTTATTTTTCGTTGTAAAATGTATGGAATTAAAACAATTATTATTGCGTGATAAAATCGAACATAAAACCGTGCTAAAATCGAGAGTGATATAATAAAGCGATATTAAAACGAGCAGTGATATAATCGAGAAAGTACTGTACTATACTTAGCGGACTAATTTGGTCGGAAGAGTATAAAACGAACATAAGCTTAGAGCGGTTGAAAAGGCTCGTATAGGCTTAAGTGCTTGAGGAAGATTTGGGAGTGAGCAATTTCGCATAAAGACGTTTCGCCTAATGACGTTTTGCATACGGACGTTTGGCTTAATGGACATTTGGTATGATTAGAAATAAGAATATGTTTTTTTTAAGTGCTACCTGTTCTTGTATTAAACTGCTTTGTGTCAAACGTTCGTATGCAGAACGGCCTTATACGAAAAACGTCTTTATGCGAAATGGGTCACCCACGAAAGATTTGGACTGCTTCAACCAAAAAATCATCTTCATACTACCAGTCTATCTCTCCAAGAATCAGTTCAGGGTGTCTCGGAAATACTGCATGCACACTCCCAAAAAATCATTCGATTAACGTCTTTGTTATAATTTTTGTATTGTTCCATCACTTACATCATGTGTCGTCTACAGTAATTTTCATTGTTATATTATATTCTTGGCGGAAAAACTTTGATATTAAAAAAAAATAAAAGGGTCAAACTATACTAAATCAATATCACAAAAACGGGTCTACTGTATAAATTTGGAAACAACTTGACAAAACAATACTGAAAATTGAATAATATTGTAGTGTTGTCGACACTTCGTTGAAGGTGAAAAAGTTTGGAATCAAACTTCTAAGATTGCACTAAACCTTCAAAAGGTACTAATCTCGCAAAGGAAACATCTAACCACAGTGCATTTTTTATGACTTAGTACACTTAAAATAAAATCAGGAACGTTTGCCTACTATTCTCCAGTTTATCACCAAAATTTGGGACTTTGAATTTGAAGAAAATCAAATCTGATACATGTTTAGGTTACAAATTTTGGCACAGTTATCACAGCGGATTATAAATACTGAAAAGTGAACACTTCTAAATGAACCAAATAAGAAAATATTGCAAGCTTACAATTGATAAATATGTACATTCTATTGTTAGTCTGAAATTAACGAATCAGCTTAGCTTAGCTTAGCTTAGACTGACTACACATATCAATGGTTGCTATTCCGTGATTGACCGAAGTCAGTGAAAATGCACAAAGAATCAACTAGAAGTTTGACTGGGATTGGCCATAATCTTCTTCAGTGTGCATAATTCAGTGCCTCTATTTATACAGGGTCAATAACGGCGCCGGCCACGTCCTTGCAGTCAGGTGGGATTGAGGGAAGGAATGTTAGTGTGTAACCTTTGCTATTTGGAGACCGTGTTTGCCTCTGCATCTCCACAAAGGTTACTGGGAGGGATGTTTGTTAATGGGGAGGATCGTTGGGTCACAGGATTCACTTTGATAAGCAATTAGACCATGATAAATAATTATTTGTGAGATATAAACATGATTATGCCGACACTTGGGGTGACGAACCATTCAAAGTTTGTTGAACAAATACCTAAATGAAACATTCCTAACACTCCTATTCTTATGCCGACACTTACAGTGACGAACCATCCAAAGTTTGTTGAATAAAGTGAACCTTTCGGAAGTCTACACTTGTAGTGTCCAACCATTCAAAGTTTTTTTTATTACAAAAATAAAGGTAAAAAGAAAGGGGTGTTTTGCATAGCATAGCATAGCATAGCATAAACTGACTGTACATGTCAATGGTTGCTACTCCGTGATTGATCGGAACTGGTAAGAATTGCACTACGATCCAAATGAATAAGGGATGGGAGTTTCCGCTTACTCTCGAAGTGCAATTTTAGCAGATCTAATATTATTGATCAATAACGGCGCCGGCCAAGTCCTTACAGTCAGTTGGGATGGGGAAGGAATGTTAGGGTGTAATGATTGTTGCTTCTAGAGACCGAGAATACCTCTGCATCTCCACAATCACCACGGGAAGGGTGTTTATTAGTGAGGAAGGAAAAGATCTGGGAGTCACCTCTGGTCGGTGATGCGATCCATGGACAAGGGGGAAATATACGACTTGTATTTAAAGCTAGTTTTGTATTTTTGTCTCGAGAAGTTTTTGGAAAAATTACGTCAACATCTATAATGTCGAACAATTCAAAAGACGTTTTTATTAATGACGAAAACTGAAAATTACATGTATATATTTTAACTTATATGAAACAGGAATAATGCCGACACTTGTAGTGACGAACCATACATAGTTTGTTTGAAAATTACATATGAGTATTACTGTGCATTTTGTCTCGATATGGTAGAAGTTTTAGAAAATACGTCAACATTCACAATGTCGAACAATTCAAAGGATAATTTTTAATAATGTCAAAAAGAGAAAAATATATGTATATTCAAATTGTATAAGAAAAAAGCATAATGCCGACACCTATAGTGACAAACCATACAAAGTTTGTTTTAATATTACATAAAAGTTACGCTTTCAAGAAAATATGTGTTATCATAAGCATGAAACGAACTCACCAGTTGGCCATCCATTCTCGACTGAACACAAAACTGACACTGACAGCAAAACTTCTTGGCGTCCCGAAAATAAACCGTCTTGCTTGGGCCTTCCCAAATACGTACCCAGCAAGACGCTCCAAAACAAAGGGGAAAAAAAAAATCTCCGGCGACGAAAACACGCGCGAAACCGTCAACAAACTCTATCGGACGACGCAAAACCGAACCGTCCTGCTTGGGCTTCTCGAAGCACTACCCAGCAAGACGCTCCAAAACAGGGGGAAAAAATTCTCCGGCAACGAAAACGCGCGAATCCGTCAGCTAAATCAATCGGACGACGCAAAACCGAACTGTCCTGCTTGGGCTTCACAAAGCACTCTGTTAGTCTGAAATTAACGAATCAAACGATAAATGATTATTTTCAAATCCAAGGATAACACAAATCGTCATCAGTCACAATACAGTCAAATCTCGAACACTTTTTCAAATGGACGTATGTCGTTTGTACTCTTTCTCAGATAATGGAGTGTGAATATATTTCACCCAATTTCAATTCCTATTTAAAATTTTACCGTTTTAATACGATGCCAATACATCCATAAGACGTAATTCATGAATCTTTTCAATCACTAAAATAAAGTATTACAATATTTGCAAAATATATTAAGTTTTTTAAGAAAAAAAATTTTACCACGTTTTGGCACCACAAATAGAGATGCGCCATTTTCATAAGTCATGCTGTGAACCAGTGCGTGACTTTCGTCGAAGCGTTACGCTGTGTTACCACTTTGTTGTTTACATTCGTCAAAGTGTTACGTCTCCAGCAAAATATTAACATGACTTACGACAAATCTGACATCAAACAAAAGTGCAGTTTTTGTCTCGTTGTTTATATACAAAGTCCCAGAAAGGATGCAAATTTGTTTCGCGCTGTTGTGTTTTGTGAAAAACATCGTTTTCCTGGCATTGGTCAACTGCGTGACGACCGGAAGGTTGACGTTTTTTTCTACGTTGCGGTGAGGTAAGTCGCTTCAAGTTTTGTGTCATGTGTCAGGTGTTCAATATAAGATTTATGTATGCCTCAACAGTGACAGACATCGCAAGTGATGAACGCTTCCAACTTCCTACTGCTTTCGGATGGCAATGGCGATGGTCTCCAGCATAGTTTAGCACCAATTCTCATGAACCTGCGCCCATATCGAAGGATGGCAGAACATTAGGAGTAATAAGAAAAAGTGCCCTGAAATACTCAACAATATTGCTACATCGTCTTCTTCTTCTTCTCCTTGGCATAACGTTCTAACTGGGACAGGGCCTGCTTCTCAGCTTAGTGTTCCGTGAGCATTTTCTTGCCAATGAGCTTCCTATGCCAAAGTTGCCATTTTCGCATTCGCATATCGTGTGGCAGGCACGATGATATTCTATAACTGGGTAAGTCAAGAAAATTTCCATTACGCAAAGATCCTGGACCGACCGGGAATCGCACCCAGGCACCTTTAGCATGGCTTTGCTTTGTAGCCGTGAGTTCTAATATTGTTGTAAATATAATACAGTCGACTCTCCACATCTCTATATCTCTCCCTGTGTCGATGATTGCTTCGGCCCCTTCATTCTGCATACGATTTCGCTCTCCATATCTCGATATGCTCCTTATCTCCATTTCTCCATATTTCGATGTATTCCTGGTGATTTTTTTGTTCCCTATTTTCTCTCTATACGTCGATATGAACATTATCAAAGGTTACTAGACTAGATTTAAGCGATTCAGAACAATTTGGAAACTCGAAATGAAGTTTGTTTGTTTATTATTTTCCTAGTAACGGAGTGATTTTCAATCTAGTGTTCATTTAATTAATGTTCTTTGTCTCGATCTCTTCCTATCTCCATGGTCCCTTCTATATCGAGATGTGGAGAGGCGACTGTACAATGTTATATTGTGATGAACGCTTAAGGGATTGTTTTGTTTGAACTCATCATGACAAAAAAGACACCTCTATTATTTTCGTTTGAACCTTTGCTGTTTGCTACTAAATTTAAAAATATAAAAGAAATGAAACCAAAATTTAAAAATCTAGGTCAAAACAAAATGACTGAAGTTGAATCAGTGAAATTTTCTTTTTTAATGCCAGTTTCGTCGTTTCCATTTGAGCGTATGTATGATGTTGGTAAACTTGATTGATTCGTCGATTTTCTATCAAAAGGACGAATCGAAAAAAAAATTTCTCAAACACAATTAGCGATGTTTCGTCGTTTTGAAACAACAATATTTAAACTATTAGGAATTGATTATGAATAAATTTATCAAAATAGAAGTATTGTTTCATGTCTTGCTATTGTCCGTAGTACAGAATCCCGTTATGTGATTTTTTGACTTACGTCCTTTTGAAAAAGTATTCGAGAAATACAGATTAAAATCGCAGACAGCTAGTTATAACTGCTAATTCTGATTAACGCTATCACGTTCCAATTATATAGCACAATCACAATAATACCTTGATAGGCTATTGAGGCGACATAGGATCAGTTAAATGCACAGTAAATTTCATTACGTCACTTTGTCAACAACAATGAAACTTTTGATAACCTTGGAGACAAGGTCGTTTGAACATTACTGCAAAAATGCATATCATCCATACCAGTCAGGGCGGTCTGAACAATGTTATGAAGTGCTTACGCTGTTGGTAAAGATTGTGATTCCTCTTCACTACTGTTGCGATCATCTTCCATTCACAGTCCTAGGAATGTATGCGTGGGTTGTACCGTGGATTGCTATCATTCCTTTCATATCTACTAATACACACCTCAATTCAAAGTATTTGTACCGGGCTCAACCGTATTTCATATCAATTATTCAGCAATCAGTCAGCTTTCGTCGACTACGGGATGAAGTATACGTTGACAACAAAAACCACACACACGACTAAGTGCGAGAGACAAGAAGTGAGGATGATATCATCATTTCCTTCGCTCCGACTGGCAGTACTCGATGAGTAAATAGTCGTTCGCGTCATTGGTAGCGCGACACGGTTATCGCGTGCTATCGATGACGACGATACGGAATGTAGTAAGAAGTGTTGGAAGATATAAGAAGGTGGTGCTTTGTATGACGATATCGAATTTAAATGTCTGGTGGACTAGTGCTAGACTGTCGTATGGGGGTTACCTCCTTCCCGTGCGTTACCAAAGTCAAAGATTTGCTGCTGTGCTGTCGATCTTCGTGGATGAACTATTGAACATTGTAAGATCCCCCTAGAGTAGCAACTGGAGAAATGGATGGAAGAGTTTGTGAAAAATCTCTGAGGAAATCCTTGACCCGTAAAAATTACTGGAGGTAATAGCTTTGGAACGCTTAAGCATTTACTGGAACAAATTCTGGAGAAATTTATCTTAGAATCTTTTGAAAAGACACTGAAAAATCTCTTGACGAATAACTGAGTGAATCTCAACAGGAATTCTGTATTCCTGTATCTATGGAGGAATCACTCGAAGAATTTCTGACGCCTGTTCTCGAGGAGACTGAAAAGGAGCCTGTGGAATCGATACATCGGTAGTCTCTGATGGTTTTTTCACAAGGATTCACTGCAATCAGGGAAGAAAATAAGCGACTTTCGTTTAAAAAAGAAACTATAGAGGCCTTCCATGAGAAATACAGACTTTTTAGAAACGTGCTTTGAAATAGTGAGCAAGGCCTTAAAAATAGACCTTATACCAGCCCTATGTCATTTTCTCCATTCATAACTAATAATTATGGATGTGCGTGCAGTGTTCATAAGGACTTAAGGTGAAGATGAATCGAAGCCAAACTTCAAATTTTCAAGAGCACGGATCTGGAGAACCAAACACCCGTTTAAGCTGAAAACTTAATCGATTGGTCACTAGCTGGTGGTGACCAATCGATTAAGTTTTCAGCTCAAACGGATGTTTGGTTCTCCAGATCCGTGCTCTTGAAGATTTGAAGTTTGGCTTCGATTAATCTTCACCTTAAAGTTACACAATGTTTAGTTGCATTTGTAATCGCAAAATTGTGGGTGCACTGGAATGGTTTTTGAAGATTGGTAATCGAACTATATTGAACATTACAATAATAATACAAGTCGGACTCGATTATCCGGAATTTGGTTTTTGATATTCATGTTTTTAAGTTTTTATGCATAAATTTGAGATAATTTGGTATTGCAATATAAAATATGAATGGTTATGCAGTTTTGGACGTAGGTAAGAAGAAGGGGGCTTAAAAAGGGTTTTTTTGTGTATGCCGGTCAAAACATTTTTTTTTCTTTTCAAACCCCCTAACGGTCCTAGAAATAATTTCTGGCTACGCCACTGCATCATATAAATAAAACAATGATAAAAAATAATATTTAAGTTCTTTTACCGTTGATTTTAATTTTTCTTTTAATGATTCGATTACCCGGAGGATTCGATTATCCGGAGTGAAAAAAAATCGATACTCCGGATAATCGAGTCCGACCTGTAATAACCTTTCCATTTCAAGTGAGCCCTATATCGATTTCCTCTTAAAATCAATTCTACATTACCCCGTTTGATCCATGTTCCAAGAAACAGAGAAGATCGAAAAAAAAAAACTGTAAAACCTGCCAACACCGCACCACAGCAGCAGCAGCATCTGCGATACATCAAAATTCGCGAGTCTACGTGATACCCGTTGTTCACATTCACTCGTCCGCATCGTCCCAGTTGCTTCGTGGCGGCGCTAAGCGCAACCTTCAGCTATTGAGTCCATTATCGCGCTATCAGTTGGAATATTTCTACAGCGATTGTTCCACTTACAGATGGTACCTTCTCATATGTACGAGTACGCACTAAAGACGCCAAAGACAACGATTGATCGCTTTACAAAAAATCAGGACGAACACAGATAACGAAAACACTCTCGCCATCGGTACGAAAAATGGTATAAATACTGTCAAGTGTCTATTTTGTTGCATCAAACGGTGCCAAACGCGAATTCCTTCACCTTGCCACAGTCGTCGCCCTTCCCTTCGCAAGATGAATATTTGCAATTTCCGGGAGTCACGAACGCATCGCGCATCGTTTCGCCATCGGATTCGAATCGTGTATCGCCAGCGCCTCGAAATGACGTCGGGTCGGGGTATGGGGAGGTACGTATAGGTACGCGCAAAAATAGAAAAGAGGAAAAGAGCTTTCTCGGCCGTAAGCGCGGATACCCGGACAATAGCGTGCGCAAGAAGCGACGGTGGGCGGCGATGGGCATGGGATGTCACAAACAGTATGTTTCGCCTTCTCCGGGAAGTTCGCGCGGAAGTAAGCAGAACATTTACATTTTGCTTCTCTTATACCTTGTATTAGTGTGCGGTGAATAATTCCAAAACATCAAAGCAGCCATACGGACGTTGAAAGATAAGCTATCACTACACAATGGCAGATATTTGGCTCTGTGGAATCGGCCATCTCATACTATATTTCGACGGTTTTATAAGATTTTCCAGAGTTCCGATCCACAAAAATGTATTCCCCAGAATACACTGTTATCCCGAAAATTGTATACAAAAGTTCAACAACAGCTATTGGAAGTTCCGAAATGTACGGCTGTACGGTTGAAAGTCTTTGATAATAAATAAAAAACTGGGATAGGGTGCCGGTACCAATGGTTGTAATATACCCGTAGATTGGACTATGGAATGGACTATGTTATTTTTGGTGGATAGATCGCCTCTAGTTTAGTCGATTTGCCAAATTTCAGCTTTTGATTCTATCATTCTTCTTTCTGGCATTACGTCCCCACTGGGACAGAGCCTGCTTCTCAGCTTAGTGTTATTATGAGCACTTCCACAGTTATTAACTGAGAGCTTACTGTGCCAATGACCATTTTTGCATTCGTATATCGTGTGGCAGGTACGAAGATACTCTATGCCCTGGGAAGTCGAGAAAATTTCCAACCCGAAAAGATCCTCGACCGGTGGGATTCGAACCCACGACCCTCAGCTTGGTCTTGCTGAATAGCTGCGCGTTTACCGCTACGGCTATCTGGGCCCCAAAAAAGTCATATAAATAATTAAGTTAACGCAAAAAATTTGCTCCCTTGCACCAATAGTCGCCGTCGTGTTCCAGTAGTGGATCAACAGATGGAAGCAGTTTTTAAAATGGATGTATAAAAATGAAGAAAAGTCCCAGAGATGATCTTTATGCTTCATTCGAAAGATATTAATTGCTGTTTCGAGGGAAAAATGTAATACCCGTGTAAAAATTTACCATTTTGTTCAAAATTCATTGTATCTTTCCCGAACGTCTACTACTGGAGCACTAGCGCAACTACTGGAACACGTGTACCAATAGTGGCTCAAGCGATTTTATGTTAAAAAATTAGTTTTATCACTCTTTTTATATTTTTCCCATATAGTAGAGGTTGAAATCTTTCTGTTGACGCCAAAAGATCTCTGTTAAGGCTTTTTGTTATTTTTTATGATTCTTTTAAGCTTAGGTAGTCCACTAATGGCACCGGCACCCTAATATGGGTAGTTTTACAACTTTAAAAAAAGATGTAGAATTTTTTTTTTTGTTTTTTTTTTTGTATGGTATTCAGTTGGAGCTGCCTGACAGCTTAACTTGTCAAGGCTGAACCCTCGGTCTGGCTTTTGCCAAGTTTCCCCTCTACCAGGACCAATACTCAGACGGACTAGGCAATGGCGCCCACATGAACACTGTTTTTTATTAGTATTGTGACGTGGTAGTTTTTGAAAAGTACCCATATTCCCTTGCTTCTGAGAAAAAGAAGCATTATGAAAATCAGCAGCTCCATTAGAATTTGTTTGAAATAGTAGTGCATTACTAATACTGTCTAGTCGAAATGGTTTTGAATAATTTGTCATTCAAGTGCTATTCTGATTACTATTGTCTTTTACGTAAGATTAGAGTCTTAAATGTCAAGTGTCGTCAAGTCTTAACAAAATTAGGCTGTTTAGTAGTAGTTCTAGTTAATTTCATTTTTTGTTGTTAAAAGTATTTATTGGTCATTACGTTCATATATCCTTAAAGAAAAAAGTCGCTTTCCTTGTCTGTTCAACAATTTTTTGAAACTAACAAGTGTACCCTAATGATCGATCTCAGCGTCTTACTTTCCATAGTCATTTTTATAGTGAATATTGAAGAGTAAAGTTACCTTAGGCTTCTATTACAGTCTCCTACAAGATTCACTTTTCGGTGGCAAATGCAATGCTTCACAACGCCTACTTTCTACTTGTAAATTTTGCGAAAATGAAGCTGGAATTAGATTATTTATACCGCTGTTACAAAAGAGGTATTTCTTATTATGGTAATGTAAAAACCATATTAAAATAAGATTGTCGCCACTTATTTCTACTCAGTGAATCTACTAGTCATTTTCCTAAGAGTTCCTAAGTATTCCTTACGTCGTATATGATAACGATGTATCTAGCTAGCTAATAGTAAGAGTGGCTACGGATCATTCTTGTTAGCAAAAGGCAAACTGAACGTCACCAATAGTATTAATGTCCACTTCGAATAGATTAATTATTTGAAATGGGCATCAATTCTATCAATGACGCAGAATGTCCGTTGGATCACATCCGAGATATTATTGCGTCTATGCCATATGAATTATGACGCGGCTTTAAGCAAAAATGCCAAAATGTGATACCACCACTACAGGTTACGCCTTTGGTTTCCATCATATGGGCTAATGGATTATGCCCTCCCATCGCGGCAAGGTCGCATAACAAGGGGAGGGAACTTTAAAAAAAGATGTAGAATTATGCTGAAAATATCAGACTTGGATTGTTGCATGGCTGTCACAATTCTCAGCAACAACAAGATTCTAGTTAACTAATAATGTTCATAAATGAATGATTGTTGGAAAAACGATTCGATTTTATATCGATCCTATTGGGTGTCATCTAATCTAATCTAATCCAATATCCAGATCATGCAACTCCTTTACATCTAAGAGTGTTGCTGGCCTCTTGTTAACGTGAAGATGCATCGAAGCCAAACTTCGAATTCTCAAGAGCACAAATCTAGAGAACCAGACAACCAGAACAACTACTCACTGGTGGTGACCAATCGATTAGATTTTCAGCACGAACCGTTGTCAGGTTCTCTAGATTTGTACTCTGAAAATCCGAGGTTTGGCTTCGATGCATCTTCACCTTAAGTTGGTGTAATATATCCCTTCCTTGCAATGGAGAAGGTGAATGTGGTCGGCAATGGATATAGTCATGCCTTATCATCTCAGAAAGCCGCGATCTTCAGAACCGTGATGCAACGTTGCTTAGATCTTCGGAATCTCTCCGAACGTATGAAAACGACAAAAGTTTATACTAGTAACAAAGCCGGAGAAACCACCAAATGACTCGTCTTCGTACAGACCTATCCTGCCCATAAAGGCATAGGCAGGGTGGCCAGTGAAAAGTCAATTTCAAATTCCCGGTTTTTTCCCGATATTTCAAAAATATTCCCGGTTTAATGATATGCTAAGAAACATTATTGCGATTTTTTTTACTATTTCGAACGACTTTTAAGTACAAGTTTTTTGTTTAAACCAAAGCATTTCTATTAGGGGTAGACGGAAATCAGATATTTTGCTGCGCATTCAAATTTTCTGGGCTTATACTGATTCTGCTAAATTTCAGTTTGATCTATGAAACGATATTTTACGACGGCCATTTTAGGTAATCGTAAAATTTGTAATGAAAAAGTTCAGTGCTAAAAAAAAGATTGACCCTTGTTTATATTATGGGATCGAGTCAATCTTTGAATGAACCATAGTTTAAATTTTAAACGGTCACAGGTTTGGAAAACATAAAAATGAATATATCAATTGTTCAACATTTCGTTCCATGGTCATCACCATATATATTTTTGTTATGTTTTATCCCCACAAATCTAGAACATTTTCTCAGGGCAACTATTTCTGATAAAAAATAAAGATTTTTTTCTTGGCTTTATTGACTAACTTGGGATTCGAATTCAAAAACTTTAGTAAAAATCCACTAAAGTATAGATCAGTGATTCCCAAAGTGGGCGAATTCACCCCCCTGGGGCGATGTTCAGGCTCAAGTGGGCGAAAATTTGTAAAACAGAATTTGGGGGGCGAAAAATCTAGAAAGGGGGCTAAAAAGCTAACACGGGAGCATTTGAAAATAATTACTCATAACCTTTGGAGGACACATATCTGATGGTTAATCAATTCCAAACTTAACTATTTCCAGGACTATTTTACCTAAAAACGTTATATCTCTAATCATGATCATTTTCAAATTATGATAGACAACACTTGATGATTGTGTGATGCATTCAGGTTTTTTAATATCATGAGTTTTTAGAACGGACAAAAATATTTAATGTGCCCATTTTGATGTTCCGGTTGCACTCTTTTTCATTAGTTATTATGGTAGAAATCATTTTAGAAACAAATTTTGAAAAATTTAGCAAACAAAAATCGGGTTCCAACGATTTTAAAGACGTAATTTCTTCAAATGTATTTTTAAAGTGTTTTAAAAATACATTTGAAGAATTTTCAGAGATGCGTCAGATTTGAACTTTCAGAACTTTCGAAAAAAATCGAGTTTTCTTGGTGTTAGAAAAATTGCATTGAACAATGAGTTGAAAAACATTCTGGATTTTCATATATGTTTCAGGGTATTTGGATTGGATAAAAATGCGTTCCCAGAAACATCAAACATTTATTATTCACAATTTCTGAAAATTATTGCAGTAATTTTAGAAACGGCAGATGATGGAATGACTGATTCAGTAGTCTGTAATGCACGCAAGATATTGTTAAAATCGATATTATAAATTACAGTCCAATAAATCATTCATAGTAACTGTGGGTTATCGATATTTAAGAAAATATTTTTAAATGTACCTCAAAGTTATTGTATTATGATTCTATGGATATGCGAGTCAAGGAAATTTTCTGGTGTACAGCGCTTAATTAAAATATGTGAATCACATATTGGGGGCCTCAAGGGGGCGAAAGTTGAAAAAGTTTGGGAAGCACTGGTATAGATCGTGCTGGTTAAAACATTACTTGGTATGCAAAATTTTCCCGGTACTAATTGAAATTCCCGTATATTTCCCGGTTTTCTCCCGGTGATTCGAAATTCCCGGCTTTTTCCCGGTTTTCCCGATTTCCCGGTGCGCTGGTCACCCTGCATAGGGTAAGTGTACCAGTTATGGACATAGTGGTTCCCTATTTCGCCATACGTAATTACTTTAATGTCTTCAAATTTTGAAAATGTGTGTGTGTTGTAGTAGTTAGATTTAAGTTATATCTTGATGTTGAAGCATTCAAAAAGATTTAAAATGTGAAGGTTACCAAAATGTCACATATGGCCAAATAGGGAACCACTATGGCCATAACTGGTGCACTTTCCCTAACCGTCATATATAAAAAATAGGCATTGAGAAAATAACGCTCAAAATTTAAAGTTTATCTTCTCATACAAATGTTCATATTTTTCTAGTACAATTTCGCATGCCATATTCATTTAGCATTACCGTACAGATTACTTAGGGTTCATTCACATATTTCAAAATCCAAAAAATTACCATTTTGACACTCGCCCACCTTTTTGTATGAACATTCTACAAATTTTGTGTGAACTGTAACATTTAAAGGATTGGGTGGGTATTCAGCGTTATGAAATTTGTAAATGGGCCCTTTTTTGCTTCTATTGATCAGCAAAAATATCAAGTTGAACATTATTCAAGTTTTGCAACTGCTATTGGGATTCAAAGTTCATATATAGACTGTTATGGCTTTATTTTTCACTACACTAACTTCGTATTTTTCCAGTTATTTAATAACCTGTTTCTATAACTGATTAAGCAGAGTAGCAAAATCAGTTCCAGTAGGGATGTAACGCCAAGAAAAAGAATAATATTAAGAAGAAAAAGAAGAGTTTGCGTAACATGTATTAGGGCTACCCTCGAAATTCAACATGTTGAATACTAACAAGGTTGAAAACTCATTCTACTACTTAAAACAAAGATGGCGGCAAAATCCGAGATGACCGCCAGATTTTTTCACTCAATATAACATTCCTATTCTAGTTCCTAAATATGAGACATGTAGCGTGAAGAAATACCCTAGATTTATCAAAGAATGGACTATTTCGTAAAATGTTTAGCTACCTGGCGTACGAGGGGTCCACCAATTTGAGAGGACATAGGAAGGAGGACATATTTTATATTGATTTATCACTTCAAAATACGAATACGTGGATGAAATTCCTTCAATGAAAGACCAAAGCATGGAATTCACTTAAAGTTGACTACGCGAGGGAAAGTTGACTAAACATTAGATTTCGTCGGTCACCCGATTTATTCTGGCAATTAGTCTGTTGATCGCTTTGTTGAACTTCCATAAGCGTCGGTGCAACAATCGACCGATTTTTTCATCAATTTAGTCGGCTGTTGAACTGTCAGGTTGGGTTTTCTTCATTTTTGGACAATCATTTCGAATACTGGTTCCATCAGTTGATACCACTTATGGAACCAAATGATGGCATTCGAACAGTCTTATTCGAAGCAGATTTTCGTAAAATACGACTATGCTATAAATCTATAGACCCGTCATATTTATTGAAACGGACATTCCACACACTTTTCCTTGCTGAAATATCTGCAATGGATGTTTTATAAAATTTAAAGAGAAAAAAAAAAATTTATGTATGTGCATATTAGGACTGTTCAAAACATAAAAAAGTTTGAAAATCCAACCTCCCATATTTTTATTACCATCCTTATCATAAAATAGTGTTCTATGAAATTTGCAGCTGTCTAGGTGGTGATTTTAAGGTGGCCCAAAGAGGATGCAGGTTTATATGGAAATTACTATAGAGAAATTTTGAAAAATGTTCCGAACATGTTAGTACTGGAATGTAAGTACAAACTGATCATCCTATAGTATAAACTCATTCTTGAAACCATAATAAAGAAATTTGCTGAAAAGAATAATTCAATCCGGCGAAAAGGAGAAGAGATAATCGTGAGTTTTTTTTATTATTATTTATTACCGACACTTTACGTCAGGGCATTCGTGTCGGGTTCGTGAGTTTGTTTGTTATTATTTAGCTTCATAAGGGATTATCACCCAACAAACATGTACAGAAAACAAAATTAGCTCAAAAGAGATTTGTTTCTTCAGCAACATGCTTCATTAATGTTTGTAGAAAGAATTTTCACTATGGGATAAAACGTTTTTACTCACATTACAGTACTAATGAGATTGGAACATTTCTCAAAATTTCTCCATAGTAATTTCCATATAAACCTACATTGTCTTTGGGCCACCTTTAAATCACCACCTAGAAAACTGAGAAATTCGCAGAGCACTATTTTTATGGTAAGAATGGTAAGGCCGATATGGGAGATTGGATGTTCAAACATTTTTAAATTTGAATCGCCCTAGTTCATATACATATACATGCATGTAGCATACATAGGCCATGTAAAAACAACAATTGCAAAAGTGACCTGGGCTTCATATTTCTAGGCTGTGAAATTGGAGCATGCTTGTCCGTTGTCTAGTGTCTGTGCAGCTAAAAGGCTGAAGACGGTGTATGTGTCTTTCTTTATTTAAAATGTGTGCACTGCCTTAGTTTCGCCCCCTTCATACAAATTTAGACTTTTTTGTATGAAGAGGCGAAGATTAGTGCAAATTTCTGGGGGGTGAAGACTAGATTTTTACCCTATAAGATTACAAAACCATTTCATTAGAAGCGTATTTACAATAATAAGAATAGGTGTTACAAAACTGAATGATTTTTCTAATATAATAAACATAAAAAATCACTTTATCTTTCAAGCCCAAGCGTTAAATTTGACAATGACAATATTTGGTAATTTGACAATGGCATTTCAAAATTGTGTTTTTTGCCTAGTAAAGCATCTCATATCAAACGATTGACTACAGATCACTTATTGCAGAATTCGCTCTCATTTGATTTTGAAACACGTTCAAAGCAAGCGAAGAAAAACATCACATCTGTAGCTGTCCACGATCGGCAATGTATCGCAAACTGTAACAAGTTCGATAAATAAGAGCATCGAAAGAGAGCGATGATTAAATCCATTCTTCTCGCTTGTTTACCATTGCATTGCATTGGTGGTAGGTATTTTATTTTACTGGCACGATAACCAATCTTCGAACATCCGATAGCACTAGTTTCCCCCAGATTTGGAGCTTGTTTAGAGGGGTTTTATCACGCACTGCTATCACCGATCAGAGTTTTAGCAGTATACGATAAACACTCTCTCATAATACGCTGCATATCATGATTGTTAAAGAGAGCGATAAGTGAGAGATTGTTTCATTTCAGGATTAAATCCCTGCTGCAGACAAAAATGCACACAGAAACAACTGAAATCAATTGCTGTACACAAAAATTATCACTTTTTTAAACAGAATATTGATTAAGCTTTCAATTGGATTTACATAGAAATATGAATGTGTAATTCCTCGGTGGCTTGCGCACGCATGAGCACTACAAGATCCAGACCTGTGCCCCATAATTTCGTTCAATACACAAATAAGGTTCTTATAATTTCAGTTTAAAATTTGTTTTAATTATATTTTAGAAATTTAGCTTGTATGTTATAAATCAATCATGTGAATTCAACGGAAATTCACAGAATCCCGCTATGAAAACCCCAAGAGCCTGATATGAATCTTCAGGTACCTGTCAAGAAACCAGAGAAACCCGCTACAATTCTGAAGTAGCGCGCTAGGAATCCACATGATCTTGCTGAGAACTCTAAGGTTCTTGCTTAAGAGTCAGACAGGAATTGATATCTACCCAAGAGCTTGCTAGGAATTTTGAGGATATCACTTAGATTTTTCCCCAGCGATATTGCTGAAAATACTTAAGTCTCCTATCGAAATTATCAAAATGTTATATAGACTTACCAGACTACCACTATCAATCTCCTAATTCCGCTGAAAACCTATTTCAGAATACTCAAGATTTTGCCAGAATAAATACAATTAGAGATTGACTCTTTATTATGGGGAAATTCAGCCCGAGGATAGCTCATCCCCGAAATTACAATTAGAAATCCACAGTATTTCTTAAGAAATTCACATCATACCTTAGAAATTGCAGGAGTTTACTAGAAATCGCCAGATTTCGAACAGCATCCCCAATACCTTATGATACATTCTCAGGATCCCCTAAGAAACCCGTAATGTCCAATATTAATACTCAGATATCGCTCAGTATCCTCATACATCCTCTGAAAATGCTTAGCAGCACAATATAAGAACATAGGATACCGTAAAAAAAATCCATTTAGAAAACTCCTAGACCCAGCTAGGGACCACGAAGATCTCATAAGACGCACTTTGATTATTTCATGCAGCCGCATCCTTGCTTAAAATCTTGATATGGCACGCAGTATACACCAGCCTGGGCGTCACTGGTATAGAATGTTGGATCGTTCTTAAAAAAAAAAAACGAACGTCATACAGAGTCTTATCGTATTCCTAGCACGCTTAAGAATAAAGTGTAGTTTATGTCGAATCAGGTTTTTGGACCTAGGTTGAAACTGGCGAAAACCGTTTTGAATCACAGTTTCAACCCCAATTAGATTCAGGTTCGACCGAACTACTATTTACTTAATTTTGGTTTGTTTATGTGTTAATCACCGAGCCAAAAACCTAAAAACGAAAACGACCTTAGACTTTGTTCGCATTTATCATATTGGCGCTAAAAACGGCGTTTAGAAGAAATGGTTGGGTTATTCATTTCTCTGAGTATTGTCAAAGTTATGGATTATACTCTAACACTTAAAAAATTACTTGAATACGAATTTAAATGCGTATTTTTTATGAAGCATCATAAAAACATAGAGACACGAAAATGTGCTTGGTTTGCTTCTATTGGTATGCTTTTTCATACGAAATGCATGTTATTCCACAATAAAAAGAACAGTAAGCTGAAGAGGCGGGACAATATTTATGGTAGAAACTATGTGAGTTGATTTTTTGTTGTTCTTGCGTTAATGCTTGTGCTTTGTTCAAACTGTGGTAATGATAACCACTAAGCTGATAAGCAGGCTCTTTCTCTGTATAGACGTAACGCCAAAAATGGAGAACGATTCACCTATATTCTACACGATTAAAATTTCACAAATTGAACATCAATGATGGTTGTTTGATGATCGAAATATTAGGATTTTAAATATGACGGACAAAATCATTTTGAATTTGACCATTTGAATTTTTTATTGCCTTCCAATGTTTTTCAATTGAATATCCACTTAGCCACGTAGGGTTACAATGCTAGTCATGGATCCCTTAGTAGCTGATATTCATTCTCGACGCTTTTCCGCAATGATATGTCAGACCAATATACGTTTTATGGAATCTAACAACAAGTTCAATGTTTTTACTTTTTTTACATGAAACATACTAAATCATTCGATTTTTCCAGAGAAATATACATTTGAAAAACTGTTGTCCGAATGCCTTTTATGGACCCTCCCGGGGTCCATAATAGGAATGTTTACAAATTTGACGTTTCCTATTATGGACCCTCCATTTGATTCCCATGTAATCCGGCTCACTCTCGACGTGCCTATTATGGACCCACCTGAAAATGCAAATTATGGACCCTCTTGAGTGGTTTCATTTACAAATCTGTTCAAATATCCTGTTTTTGTGTACCTCAGTATTTTGCCTGAAACTGCTGACTAACAATGCAATCGAAGTTCCCCCGGTGGATTTTCATAGAAATAAGGTTGCTTTGAGTGTTAATTTTATGCTTTCCGTAGGGAGTCCATAATACGCAAAGGGTCCATAACCGGCATCGACTCCCTACGTTTCTTTGACCCGATGTTAAACTAACAGGTTATCGTTTATAATAAAGTTCAAATTACAAATTACAGGTTTTAAATATGACAGACAAAATCATTTACCGATTGATTTGGAAATTTTATTTGACCGGCCTTCATTGGTTGATTAGATTGTTACCTCGTCTTCCCTCACACAGAACCAGATTCGCTATAAACCAGAATCAACTCTGGAATGAATGTAATTAGTACAATCTTGTCTCCTTGACTAGTTAAAAAGTGTAAACTAACAAGAATAAATAAACAAATTACAGAATAAAAACGTAAAGTGGTTTGATGTCACTGAATATGCTGATTAGCAATAAAACAAACATGTCCCAAATGACGCAATATTTCCAAGAAGATTGCATACTTATCTTCGAAGGATTTAAGATATTCCACACATCAGAGAAATTAGTTTTGAAAAAGTTGATAATTGACTAAATAAATTATACTATGGTAATTATTGTGCAAAAGATGCACTCCCCGCTTCGCCTTTGGGGTCATTCAAGATGCGAATCTCAAGATGATTTTATTTTATTTTTCACACGCACTACAATCTTCGGTCTGCTACTCATTCAGCTTCGGATTCAGTTCCTCTTCTACTAAATACAAACTAATGCATGAACGTCCGCCCCTGTCACCATTGCAGTGTTTCTTTGAAGGACGAATTACATGAGAATCGTTTGCCAGACGAAGAAAAAAAAACAAAAAGCAAAGAGGAATGCCCTCTGGGAAGAGTGCACTTCCAGATCACGAACGGAATGAAAAATCTATTTTCCCCACAGATCAAAAACCGATCCAAACGATTGGATAGCAGCGATAGGCGGAGTACGCGTAGGAATACTTTACACGCTCATGTGAATGTGTGTATGTTCCGGAATTTCTGCCGATTTCCAAATTTAGAATCCCAACCCACAAAAAAAACTGCTGTCTACTTGCAAGGAAAACAAATCCCCCGAATCCCAAAATTTCAAACTAAATAATCCTACCTTATCACACAGGGTTTTCACTTGGGTTTCGGTCAATTGTTTGCACTCGTTCAATTGTTCGATCCACTGGTCCAAATCTTTGAGTGTCGCCTTGTCCTCCATCCTTTTTTTCTTCTCTTCTGCTCGGAATCGGTTTGCTGCTTCTGATTAGCCGACGATTTTTTTTCGGTGCTGCGGCCTTTTGCCAACCAATATCTCACACTCGCGGACGGTAAACGGGCATTCACTTGAACCTGGGTACACTTGACGCGCACGGAGAGGACCGTTCCGGTACGGTTACGAACCGGATGATTCCACACAGCGGAAAATCGAACAAAATCACCGTCGACGAGTCAAACTTCCGAATCCGAACTTCCAATCGCAAGCACACTTCTAACAAAATGGCCGCGGCGTTTGTGGAAAATCGATGACGGATGGACGTTTCGGCGGACCGAAGAAGACGACTGCGGGTCGACTAATGTCGACTCACTCCCTTGTTGTCGTTTTGCGTGAGGAAACTGTCACTTTTGATGGCTTTTATCTAACGTAATATTTGAAAAGGGCCCGCCTGCAAAACGAAAAATGAGAAAATCTAGATTCAAATAAATGGTATTTAATTTATGATTATTTGTGATGATTGAATGATGGATTCTTGAGCCTTAATCCTATGTCAAGCCTAATCCCTTTTTTTACTAGCTTCATACTTGTGTTTAAAATAATTTTAGTCTATTACGTGACCCATAACATTTTAAATCTCAAATAGCACAACTCGTCAAAATGTAAATTTATTGATTATTGAAATTATTTGCATAATTTGTAAACAATGCAAAACAATTATGTAGAAAAAAAAAACATAATATGGTGGCAAAGTATCCAGCTATTTATTAAAGTTGGTTGGGTTTGGGCTCATTCGCAAATTTCATAACGCTTGAGGGGGTGGGTGGGTATCAGTAAATTGTTAGAGGTCATACAAAAATTGTATAATGTTCATAAAAAACCGTTACGAGGGGATGGGTGGGTGTCCAAAATGGCTATTTTCAGCGTTATGAAATTTATGAACATATTTTATAAACCTGAACCCGAAAAATATAATCTTTCTTCGAAAATATACAGATCCGGTCGGTGATTATGCACGATTAGTGTGGAAAAATTGTAAAATTGGTCCTAAAATGTTTAATGAAATCTTGTTTTTATTTATTGACACGAAAGAGCATGTTACTGCAACTTTTCCCGCTCAAATAACGACTACATCATATTTAAACTTTAATTTTAAAAATTGGGTCCATAAATGAACCTTGACACTTTTGATCATGTTTGACGTTCGCTTTATCGACAAAAACACCACAGGGCTTTTAGTTTTAACACTGGGGTTGTTCCTATCTGACATTTCGGAAGGGACACGGAAAGCAAAATACACCCAAAATTTGTGTTTAAGCCAAGGAATGTGACAAAAACTAAAAAAAATGTTTTTTGGTCTTAAACAAAAGAAAAATATTAAAAAATTGAGTAAACATGTGTTTTTGGCCTAAACTTAAGCGTTTGGCATTAAAATTGGGACAGGCCTTTAGGACCCTATTTGTGTTTGGCAATATATAGGTTATAACCTACCGGTTTGTTGGTAATGGTTAAATTTGTTGTGAAATCACTCGTGTTGCAAGGATAATGGTGCTAAAAGATTAATCTATAGGAAAATAGTTCAATAATCTATTGATCAAATTTCTAGGTTGAATTGAATTTTGGACGTAAGCAAACAGTAACATTTCTCTCGTTCTCCCCTAGTGCACTCTATGATGATGGCGCATTAAATGGGAAAGCCCTCATGAATAACCTCATTGAAATAATCAGTTCAATTTGCAATTTTTGAGATAACTTTCCGTTCTACGGTTGAACAGAAAGCTACCGCAGCAGGCACATTACTGATTTTCACAAAGCATCATCGATCGGCTGCGATGATACCTTGGAAACCAGACTGATGATTGTTGTTTTTGACTGTTTTTCAATGCTTTGGACTCTACTAGCATACTTTGATTAGATGGTTTGGTTCAATGATAAAATGATTTTCATGGCTGCGGTAGAACTTTGACAGCTGCGATAGAACTTGGCGGCTACCACAGAACGGAAAATTTTCAAAAGAACCGTAATAGTCATAAATTTTGAAAGTTACAAGTCTACGTTTTATAATTGTTAGTTTAGGTCAAAATGTGTAAAACTATTCAGTTTATGAGCGCACAATAGAAAACCAATTGAATTTACTGTTTTGTGCGTAAAACACCTTGAATATCATCCAAAAATATCGATCCAGCTTTTAAGGTGAAGATGAGCCGAAGCCACACCTTAAATTTTCAAGAGCACTAATCTGGGGAACCTGATATCCGTTCAAGCTGGAAACTTGATTAATAGGTCACTCGATGGTGGTGGCCAATTGATCAAATTTTCAGTATGAACGGTTGTCTGATTCTTCAGATTTGTGCTCTTGAAAATTTGCTTGAAAATAGGCTCAAATTCTGGTAGGGAGCAAACGATATTACGTTCGGCGATCCCTATCAGAAAGCGATCCTGCTTTCTGCAGCCATGATCAGTTTTAAAAAGCTGGATAGTAAAGATTCATAGCGACTCCCATTTTATAGTAATAATGCCATTTACAATTCATTCAATGGTACAATATAATAGAATAGATAGTAAAGTTAACTGAAAAAAATCTATGGTAAATTTGTAGGAAATATGGCACTGCTACAATAAAACCTTCCGTATTTTAATATTATTTTTATCAGGACGTTGTGGTAGTTTACGTATTAGTCACTGCACAAAAATCTCCTCTGTTTAACTCTTACATGAAATTTGAAAAGAACAAGGCCAGTGAACGTCAAAATCCCATACAAAATCAAAACAAGGCAGAGCCCTATAGTTTACATTTTGTAGTTAGGCCTCTTTCAAATGTTTCGCTATTTATGTCGACTCACCGTGAAGATACTTCGTGTTTTTGTTCTTCCTTTATCTTCCTTTTTCAAAATCTGACAGTTTGCTTTTCTTACTCTTCTTCTAGACTTGTGTTGTTCCTCAAAATATGTATTTTTTTTCGCAATTTTCAATCTAAATTGCACTACAATTATTTCGACAATATCCCACACAAAATGCACAATATTTTCGTTCCCAGCACTCGAAACAACACTCGCGTAGTAAATGAGTCACTTCAAGCAGGTAGCACACACTTTTATTTTTATTCCATCAGCCAAATGACTTTGTGCAACACCTTCTCACTGAACTCAAACACCTGTAATAAGATAAGACGGTTCTTCAGTATATGGGAATGAGATAACAGAAAAATCCACTAGTATTATTGACGCATTTTCCATTACAGAGATAAGTTTTCAAAATGTGAATAATCAAACGTTTAAATTACACTTTCACTACTCACCGCGATTGAACCGGATTTGCGCTAGATGTTACCGGTTTGAAGACTCAGCATTGAATGACAATATCCTGTGCCTACTGAGCAGCGGCCAAAACGTTTTAAATCAGCTCAATAATGTTGAACGGAAGACTTTTGCTTACTACATTGGCACATCTAATAAAGGTTAGTTTTTATATAATTTTACAATAAGTATACTTAAGCAAAACTCATTGTTTTGCTAGAATTGGTAATATTCAAAATCGCAGTTTCAGTTCAAAAATTATTTTTTGTGGCCTTGTGTAGGTTCTTGTTGACATCCAGGACGTCGACATTAGGCCTGTGCGATATGGAAATATGACATTATTAATAAAGCCCGCCCATGTGAGCATTATTTATACACTGATATAAAAAATGCTATCCTGGTCTACACGGAGAAAAACGAATATACTAGTTAGTGTACGTTATATTGTGCATTTAGACAAAACTTGTCGGGAGGTCGCTGGCAAACTGGCAACTTTGCTTACTTCCGATAACTATTTTCTGTTCAAATCATATCATCCCGCAACACTGCACCTAGCAAATCAAAACAAAAACATCGTGCAGGATGACACACTATAATGGGTGTGAAAAATCTCCTGTGGAACTTTTGCCTTGCCACATCATGGAATAGGACTGATTCACGGCGGTAAATGTCCACCAGCCATTCCCGTATTCCGCCACTGAGTTTCTCAAATACCTGTTTTCGCTGTTTTTTCTTACGGATTCCATTTTATTTGTAGGCATGTTGTCGGCGCACTGTATCGGACTTTACTTCCCTTTTCTGCTAACCAAAACAAGTTCATTCTCATCATAAGGTAGCTGCCAAATTCAAATGTCAAAAAACTTCGGAAGTAAGTTCGGAAGTCGGAAGTCTGGACTTCCGAACTTCAATTTAGTGCTGGCGACAGCTTTTTACGAGCGCTAATGCAGGGTGACCAGCGCACCGGGAAATCGGGAAAACCGGGAAAAAGCCGGGAATTTCGAATCACCGGGAGAAAACCGGGAAATATACTTTCTTTCATCTCGAACCCCCATTTCATGATCCAAGGATATATGTGTTCAATCAGAATTGTTGTATTTTATCTATCTTTTACTCATAAGGAGCGAGAAGAAATGTCGATCAATTTCTCTCCCCTAAAATCTTTTTGTTGGGCTTTGTTTTGTGGGTTATGTTCTGTTATTTCCTCTACGAGAAAGAATGATGATCAAATTCATTCTATTGATGTTTCATTTGGTGAGGAAAGGAAATCAATCGCCGAAGAGAATTCTTTCTATTCGCAATAATTGGGCCAATAGTAATGTTAATACACACAGTGGCTTCATTTATAAGGAACTTTTATCCTACCTTATTACATCAGCAGCTTTAGCACAGGACACCAACGCGCCAGGCATCCAGCACACCATCATCCTAGTTGTGGGTTCGAATCCTGATTCCAACAAAAAAAAATCATTGAGCTGGTAAAGAAAACCATTGAAAGGTAGTCAATGGATTCATTGTTTGTTTATTTTTAACGCAAGCCCTAAACATACATTATTTTAAGCTAATATACATCATGAACCCTAAATATACAAACATAAATGCTTTAGTAGGGCTTGTGCATTAAAACTGCTTTACCAAGTATTGCATTAATTTGGTTGTTGTGGGGCCCTTTCCCACTTTAATTGGGTCCTAAAATTTTTAATAAAATCTTGTTTTTATTTAACAACACGAAAGAACATGCTACTTCAACTACTTCAGCAATTATTCCCACTCAAATAACGGCTAAATCATGTTCAAACTTTAATTTAAAATTTTTGTCCATAAATGAACCTTGACACTTGTGATCATGTTTGACGTTCGCTTAGTCGACAAAAACACCACAGGGGTTTCAGTTTTAACACTGGGGTTGTTCCTTTTTGACATTTTGGAAGGGACACGGAAAACAAAATACACCCAAAATTTGAGTTTAAGCCAAGGGGTGTGACAAAATCTAAAAAAACATAAAAAAAATGTTTTTTGGACTTAAACCAACGGAAAACATTAGAAAATTGAGTAAACATGTGTTTTTGGTCTAAACTTAAGCGTTTGGCACTAAAATTGGGACAGGGCTTTAGGACCCTATTATGCTTTATAAAGCTCTTAAAGGTTATGTCACTTTAAAACAAAATCTGATAGCGCACTATAGAGCAAACATAAAGTATGCATATATAGCTTCGTGGTTACTTGGGTATCTTGCGTACAGGCTACTGAATCAGTCATTCCATCATCTGCCGTTTCTAAAATTACTGCAATAATTTTCAGAAATTGTGAATAATAAATGTTTGATGTTTCTGGGAACGCATTTTTATCCAATCCAAATACCCTGAAACATATATGAAAATCCAGAACGTTTTTCAACTCATTGTTCAATGCTATTTTTCTAACACCAAGAAAACTCGATTTTTTTCGGAAGTTCTGAAAGTTCAAATCTGACGCATCTCTAAAAATTCTTCAAATGTATTTTTAAAACACTTTTTAAAAATACATTTGAAGAAATTACGTATTTAGAATCGTTGGAACCCCATTTTTGTTTGCTAAATTTTTCAAAGTTTGTTTCTAAAATGATTTGTACCATAATAACTAATGAAAAAGAGTGCAACCGGAACATGGGCACATTAGATTTTTTTGTCCGTTCTAAAAACTCATGATATTAAAAAACCTAAATGCATCACACAATCATCAAGTGTTGTATATCATCATTTGAAAATGATCTTGATTAGAGATATAACGGTTTAAGGTAAAATAGTCCTGGAAATAGTTAAGTTTGGAATTGATTAACCATCAGATATGTGTTCTCCAAAGGTTATGAGTAATTATTTTCAAATGCTCCCGTGTTAGCTTTTTAGCCCCCTTTCTAGATTTTTCGCCCCCCAAGTTCTGTTTTACAAATTTTCGCCCACTTGAGCCTGAAAATCGCCCCAGTGGGGTGAATTCGCCCACTTTGGGATTCACTGATCTATACTTTAGTGGATTTTTACTAAAGTTTTTGAATTCGAATCCCAAGTTAGTCAATAAAGCCAAGAACATATTCTTTATTTTTTATCAGAAATAATTGCCCTGAGAAAATGTTCAAGATTTGTGGGGATAAAACATAACAAAAATTATATGCCGATAACCATGGAACGAAATGTTGAACAATTGATATATTCATTTTTATGTCTACCAAACCTGTGACCGTTTAAAATTTAAACTATGATTCATTCAAAGATTGACTCGATCCCATAATATAAACAAGGGTCAATCTTTTTTTTAGCACTGAACTTGTTCATAACAAATTTTACGATTACCTAAAATTACCGTCGTAAAATATCGTTTCATAGATCAAACTGATATTTAGCAGAATCAGTATAAGCCCAGAAAATTTGAATGCGCAGCAAAATATCTGATTTCCGTCTACCCCTAATAGAAATGCTTTGGTTTAAACAAAAAACTCGTACTTAAAAGTCCTTTGAAATAGTAAAAAAAAATCGCAATCGCAGTTTCTTAGCATATCATTAGGGTAAAAGCACCGGTTTTGGCCAGCCTAAGAGAAAATGTCAATAACAAATAAATGGGAAACTGTATTTATACTACAAATATGTCAAATGCAAGCTTTCAATGCATATTATGTGTGTAAAATATCAAAACTGAACTATGACCATTTTTTCGCTTTGAAAATCCCGTTGGTCAATATAGGCCAACGGAACCAGTTTCGGCCAGAGATTTATCTTCGGTTCCTGAATTGGCCAATCGCATTGATTTCTCATGAGAGTGGCCAAATTAGGAGTGCCCTGGCCAAATTAGGTGTATGTGAGTTAAAATTATAAGGAAAATGAGTTGTTTTTCTTATGTTTTGAGTCAATTTGGACGAGTAAATGAATGTAGCTCTATCATGTGAATGTGATCTACTGAACACAAAAGGTTTCATGCTGATTGGCTGTGTAAAACGGTGTATAATCTCCTATGGCTACAACTGGCGTATGGCCAAAACCGGAGCTTCTACCCTAAACCGGGAATATTTTTGAAATATCGGGAAAAAACCGGGAGAAAACCGGGAACTTGAAATTGACTTTTCACTGGCCACCCTGCTAGTGGGCTTCGTGGCCTTGCGGTTAGCGGCGTCAGTCATCTAGGCGTATTGTGCCACGGGGTGTGGGTTCGATTCCCGCTCCAGTCGGTGAAAACTTTTCGTCAAACGAAAAATTCATCGCTGGGCTACTGGGTGTTTCGTGTTGTCCGTTGCCTAATGTTAGTGATCGTTCAGTCTGTGCAGCCTATGTGCTGAAGACGGTGTAAATTGTCTTTTAAATTGTCTTTTAATGGCTGCCGCAAACAGGCTCGCTTTCTGGTAGGGATCAATCGATAAGACGTTTGGCTTGGGTCCGTTCAATATAAAATGACCCAAGCCAAACGTCAAATCGACATATCCCTACCAGAAAGCGAAGCCGTTTGCGGCAGCCATTAGCGCTTTTAAAAAGCTGGATTATTTTCTCAATATTATACTGTTTTAATCTCTGAGGGGTTCATTCATTTATTTCATAACGACGAAAATGGCCATTTTTGACACCCACCCACCCCCTCGTAACGCTTTTTGTATGAATATTCAAAAAATTTTGTATGAGCCGTAACATCATGAAGACACCCACCCACCCCTTCAGCGTTATGAAATTTGTGAATGAGCCCTGAGAAGCTTTTTATTTTATACCTTATCAAGCTCATCCGTGATTTATTTTTTGTCGTGCTTATATAGTGATATACAGTACTCTTGGGACTTGTTCAAAATATAATTTCATTCTGTTACGGTTCGGTATCGAAAACACATCGTGTTGTGAAGCATTTACTCGAATAATACGCGTGCATCCCCGCTAATTTGAAAGGTACCTCATGCAAACCAACGGGGTTCATTTTTAATTTGAACATCCTGTCACCCTAGAAACGTGTTTCTGGTTACCTCTTTCACTGTTTTGTTTTGATTCTGTGTTCCGTTCCACAGCGTTCCATTTCTCTTTACTCCGTTCCATGAGCTAGATGACGTTTGAACCATTTTTAATCTGAACGATGTGCAAATTAGCGGGGTACAAATTAAAAAGTGTTCAGATTAAATGTGGTCAAACCAACGGGGGTACCCGGTATTGCAATTTATTTTACAATCCAATTGTTATTTAAATACAGTTTTATGTGTCTTGAAGTGAAAGAAAACAAATATATGGAGAAGAAAATGCTCGAAGCCATAATAACAATTTTCCGCAGTTGTATGGCGTGCTCAGCCCTCATCAGAGGACGCCATCATCAAGGGACATTTGGCTCCGGGAACTTACCACAGGAAGAGATTAGCAGTTACGAATTGATGAAATTGGATTCAATAATTACGAAAAGGTTAGTTCATTCCATTATAATCATCCAGCTCTTTAAAACCGCTAATGGCTGCCGAAAACAGGCTTGCTTTCTGGTAGGGATCGGTCAATTTGACGTTTGGCTTGGGTCGTTTATATGGAACGGACCCAAGCCAAACGTCAAATTGACCGATCCCTACCAGAAAGCGAGCACATTTGCGGCAGCCATTACCGCTCTTAAAAAGCTGGATATCGGTATTTCATCATCATTCAAACTTTTCCAGGTTATTTTGTGGGAAAGCTTCAATCTGGTCATCGTGAGCGATTCGTAAACAGCTGGTACAAGTATGTGGGAAGATTATTGTGATCAACGCGAGACAGATTGAAAGAAACCTAAACCATGAGTATCAGACACATACACCACATATAAATCATATGAAAATAAATGCGTTGCTTTAAGGTGAAGATAAATCGAAGCCATACCTCAAATTTTTAAGAGCATGGATCTGGAAAACCAAACATCCGTTTGAGCTGAAAACTTAATCGATTGGTCACCACCAGCGAGTGACCAATCGATTAAGTTTTTAGCTCAAACGGGTGTTCGGTTCTCCAGATCCGTGCTCTTGAAAATTTGAGGTTTGGCTTCGATTTATCTTCACCTTGATAAATCCTCTTACGTTTTCATTGCCTTTGTTTACAAAAATTCAAGAAAAATGGCTTATTTTATTCATTGTAAATGATTTTAAAACCTTAAGCATTATATGCATAATTCTCGTAAAATCATTTACCGATATCTGGGTGCTGCGGTCTGACTCAATTTGCTTGTCAAGCGGGAGCCTGAATATCGGAGCCAAACATTCCAGATTGTGGTTATGTTACTTGTGAGAGAGTAATGTGATCTCGTGAGAAAGTATTGTTATCTCAGAGATAAAAAATATATTTATTTTTGTTATTTTTTTTATATTGCAACAAATTGTTTAATAGTCTAAAGACTTATTTCAACAACAGTGTACCTAACCCAAGTAACCATGGAGCATTATATAATTGCATATATAATGCAGCAGCATTGACGTAAGCCTACCATTAAAGTAGTTTAAAAGTGGAAAAGGGCACTTTTACAGTTAAATTAATGCAAAAAGGACGATAAAGCAATGAAGCAACTTATAAAGTAATATTAATGCAGCAGTACAATTTGTAAAGTGATGTTAGTGCATTGATACATTTGTAATGTAGAGTTAATGCTTTATTGCTTGACAGCTCTTGAAATTTGTTGAATAAAAGCAATGTTGCATCAATGGTGTTGATATGCAGTAGAATATGTGCAATGTTATAATGCTTGTGGTTACTTGGGAATATACACACAAGGAAAAATACTTGACACTCCATGCACAACATTTTGTCGGTTGAGTATTTCTTCTCCTTTTGGCTTTTGACCACCCATCTTTAAAATCAAAGCGTTCGAGATGCTGACGCCATCGGTGTTTCCGAAATTGATTAATCAGAATCGTCCTTTTCGATGTTATTTGGCTTGAAGCTAGTAATCGAGTTTATACATCTTATAAGCCCACCTTCTTGATTGAGGGGGTATGCTACGGCCGGAATAATAAAACCATCGACATGATCCTTTCAATTGCTGCTCCGGCAACTTTTGAACGAACTCAGCGTTGTAGTCCAAAGGCACAGTCACATAAAAATGGAATAGATCCACGGACTTCTAGCAGACCCACTATTAGCCGATTCCACAATGAGAAAAGTCATTCGAGCTAGGACGCATTCAAGCTCTCCAGAGAGAGATCAGAGAGCGAAATTTGATAAACAGAGGACTCAAAGTGACGTTTGAGGGACTAATACGACAAACTCAATTCTTCACAAGAAGTATGTTTCAAGATTTGCTTGAAAATAAAAAAGGATTCAATAATTGTTATTCGCAGCACCCAGACCGATATACAATTCGTTTATGCTAAGCAATGCTTAAATCATTAAAATGCATTTGAATGAGTGAATAGACCGAATACGGTTTTAGAATGGTATTTAATCAATCTATTATATATATTTTTAAGCGTGTAGGGTGCATGCTCATAACAGAGATTAAGAAAGAATAATTGGCTTGTTTAGGGGTATGTAGTTTTTTACATATTCTGAATCTACGTTAAAAATAGAACAAGAATCCAAAGTTTCACAATTTTCCGATACCTGGAAGTATTTTTAAAACACGTGGGAAATTAGTATGGATCTCACTTTTGAATCACCCCTCACCAAATTTTACTTCGGGGCGAGCTGTCATTATGTAAATGTCATTGAGTCGACGGATTGCAATCTTTTTTAATCATTTGTAATCAATGTTGCTGAACAACGATCGGAAACGCGAGGCACGATGAATTTTCGTAGGCATCAAAACAGAATCTGCGAATAAACACAAACAACCGTTCGGGCGCTTCATTCGTTCGTGTTTCATTTTCGGATCGCTGTTTCTCCCGACGCTATCATCGGGTGATTTTCCATCGGTTGGTAATGTGAACGGTACGATCCACGCCGCCTGCTCTTCGCGAAGAACAGAAAAATATTCATTTCGATCATCTTCATGTGGGCTTGTAACAATCACGCTAAACTTGCTCCGCTCAAAAATGAGTGCCGAGCGCACAAAATTGGCCTCTTTTCGTGCAGCACAGATTCTGTGCAAAGGGGCTGTACACAGTTTTGTGCAAACGGTGGTGAACAAAACTGAATGAGTGAATTGCGCACAGAGGAGGAACGCTTGGAATGCGGAATTCGTTTCCATTTTTGTTTTGCTTCTGAAAACATAAAAAAAAAAACATTCCAATTTTAAAGATTTTCAGAGATTTTTTCATTTTCAATAGCCGAAGCGGAAGCAAATGGGGAAAAAACTTTCGCATTTGCGACCACCTTCCGGCTTTTCGCTTGAAAACATCTCAGAAAACTCCCCATCTTACCAACGGCCAACTGTTTGCTGCCACGCGGGATATCATTGACAGTTCCCTTTCCATCGATCTCGGACAGCCGAAGGCGAAAACGTCGGCAACTCACAGAATTAGTGCGACCTACTCAGAATTTTCACTCAGTCAGCCAGTTCTGCATTGGTTGCCTCATTCTGTGTAGTTTTAACACATGCGCTGCGTGGAGCTGGCTTAGCGTGGAGTGTTTGCTTGACTTTACGAGAAGAAGCAACCTTGCAATGAATCACGAGAATGAACAGCACGTGGATAAATGAATCCTACGAGGGGAGAGGCTTCGCGAACCACTTATCGGTGTGTTCATTTTGCTTCTTCGACGTTGCATCCGTTCGCTTTTTGCGATGCTCTTCGTGACGCAAAAATGAAAAATGAATTTTGGCGAATGTTGGATCGCGAAGATGCGTCGATCATTGTTCACGAAGAAGATCCATCGCAACCCTGTTTGTAATATCAAAATTAAGATATTGAAGCGCAATAAAATCGTGTTATACTTAGAAAATACGCTCTTTCCAACAAGTTGCTGTGAATTTTTCATCACTAAACAACCCAATTTACAAATTTCATAAAGTCAAAAATGGGAATGGTAACTCATCCCCTCATAACGCTTTCTGTGTGAATATTCAGCAAATTTTGTATGGGGTGTAACATTGTAAGCTAAGTATGCTGTTCCGCTGAATAAAAGTAAAAAAAAAAATCTGCGGAAGAAATAGTCAAACAATTTTTTACTGTGAGCTCCATTTGAAATGAAATTTCTTTTCAATTGCGTACTGCGATCAACAAAAAATGCTTTTCATGGCCGTTTCTTACAAGAAATTTCCCATATACATCGAGAAAGGCTGTTTTATGAAGCAAGACACCCCATTGGCATGATTCAGATCAATTCATAAGGCGAATCAATGAAATACTAACCGATTTCTTGTGGCAAATAAACATAAGGGAAAATAATGGATATTCATAGTATTTTTGCCTGAGTGTATGTTCAAGTTGGTCGATTTGAAATCGATAAGCTTGCCCCGCATAGAAAAACACAATTTGCGTTATGTTCAAAACAGTATTTTAATCCTAACTGATACGGTTAAAATATCCCAACATGCTGTTCAGCTCAAGAAAAGTAAAATTTCTGCGGTAAGAAATGGTCAAGAAATTTTTTACAGTGAGCCCCATTTGAGTTGACATTCCTTTTCAACTGCGTATTGCGATCAAAGAAAAATGCTTTTCTTGAACATTTCTTGCAAGAAATTTCCCACGCATCGAGATAGACGATTACTTTTCTGTTGAAGTGCAAACTTCCCATTAATGGGAAATTTGTATGCGGGACGACCTTGACGTGTGGATTTTTTTTTTCAGTGTATAATATGCTTCAAATGTCAATACATGTTTGGCTCCGTGTATAAACAATAGAAATATTAGTAGTAGAACGCTAATGGCGCTGTTCTTACAAAACTGAATTAGTTTATTATCACCTTTAATTGTATCTTTTCATTGTTTATTCGATGCCATGTTGTAGTGGATGATTTTAAAATTTATTTGACACTTTGAGGTCCGGTACTCAAGCTGTCAGCGCGTGGCAAACTAGATTTTGGTAACACGAACAGTAACGACATTAGCATTCTTAGGTTAATGCTTCTACTGTATAAAGCCTGGTATCCACATCCTAAGTAGAGCGGTCAAGTACAATTTGTTGCTAATTACCAAAGTAATTTTGACAGCTGAAGTAATTTGGACAGCTGAAGTATTTCTTGGCCATTACTTGTCCCGCAGACAGACGTTCAAGTTAGACTCAGCCACTTGTGTAAAAACATGGCCGCCACAAATCGCCAAGTGGCAATAAGCTAACAGATGGCGTTAGTGGCGTATGCGTCCCGCCACCATCCTGATCACATTTCGTTGACAGCATGACACACAACCGCTCCCACAGTCCACGTGCTCAACGCTAAAAACTATGCACCTTTTTTTCGCGCTGGGTGGGTGATGTTCCATTTTGGTTCTAATTTCTCATGTAAAAGTTAATTAAATCCATTGTAATTTTTACCACAAGTTGGCATTTAATTTACTCACAGATTCATGATAGTATAACACTCAACAATGATCGTCACTCATGTAAAATAAATTGGCGTGAAAATATCACAATTGTGTGAATCATTTTTAAAGTGATTGTTTTGATATTTTTGTTCAGTGGGTGGTGGACTGGGTGGTAAGCGAGAAGATGAAGCCACGTGCTTTTACGAACTGTCACTGTACTGCAGCAATTTGCTCCCTAGGTGACACCACGGTAGAATTTACACAGGAATTTTGAATAAATTTGTTCCTGCTTAAACGTCTGTCTGCGCTTGTCCTATCCTTTTGCACAGTACTTACGAAGTGGATACCAACCATAAACGCATTGATTCTGGCGGCTTCCTACCTTCAATACTGACCTTGAAAACTATCCCGCCTCATCAAACCATCGTCTGGCACCACTGGTCAATCAACAAACTGTCAACCAACTCGAGCCGAGCTTCCTTCTTTTCTCCGCAGAACGTGGAATAGTGCGGCACGCATTCGTTGCCCTTGCTTATTAAAGTGCAGTTTTTGTGCTGAAGTGAACAAAAATCATGACTGAAACGCTGCAACTCCGCGGCCAGCTTGTTGGCCACTCCGGATGGGTCACCCAGATTGCCACCAATCCGAAGTACCCGGATATGATCCTGTCTTCGTCGCGTGGTAAGTAAATTAATGTGTTGTGCCTTCATCAAAATGGCGTGTTTTTCCATTAATGTATATTCAATTCTAATTTGAAAATGATAGTATTTATCATCTTTCGCAAACAGTTTGTTAAAACTATTCTTAAATCTTGCTTTAAAAGACAATTTCAATCAAAAAATCCAATGGAATTTAACACGAGCAGAACCACGTTGATACCATTTCCTAACCTCACTTTATCTCTTCCCTCTTTCAGACAAGACTTTGATCGTCTGGAAGTTGACTCGCGACGATGCCAGCTACGGAATCCCCCAGAAGCGTCTGTATGGCCACTCGCACTTCATCAGTGACGTTGTCCTCTCGTCGGACGGTAACTACGCCTTGTCCGGATCGTGGGACAAAACCCTGCGCCTGTGGGATTTGGCTGCCGGAAAGTCCACCCGCCGTTTTGAAGACCATACCAAGGTGTGAAAGTTTGTGTTGCCCTTTCGGGGTGCATTTGTGATGAATTAGGAGAACAAGCGAATGACTTCTCGCTGCCGGCCGGCTTCCGGTCCGGTTCCGAGATTTCAATCCTTGACATGGAACGACGGTACGATAGCTACGGTTATTGGAACCATCGTTGGCAGGGAAATTGCTAGTTTTACGCGCCTATGCGAGGCAGAAGAAACACAAGTAAAAATCTATGAGTTACGGGCCTATGCGAGGCAGAAGATAGTTCTCTTAAGGATGTGTCCTATCGATCGTACGTGAATAGGTATTGTGTTTCAAAAAGAATAGTGAATACAGTGACTCAAATTCGTATTCGTACAGGGGCACTGCTTTAAATCAAGTTGGTGGAAAACTCTACCAAATCCAATTCAAATTGCCTAATCAATCATGAAGATCATAGGTGTCATCTAGTATTCGACAATCATAAATTGTTCATTTATTTACATCTTTTGAATAATGGAGAAGTTATGAATTGGTATCTAACATTGACCCAATTCCATAGTGACTATACACATACAACTTTTGAAACTTAATTTCAATGCTCAAGTTTTAATGAGTGCTTTGCGAAGGCCCAAGCTGTTCAATTCGTTCTACCCGCGCTCGGAAAGTTTTTTTTTCAGTTAGCGCTTCATTTGCAGATGGATTACCAACTGGTGAGCTCGTTTCATGCTTGCGATAACACATTTATATCATGACATGTATTTGTTTAAGGTGAAACATCTCCGAATGCAAAGATGGCTGGCAAAATGGCCGACTTGTGCACCTACTCACGTTTTCAAAAGCACAAAACTGGAGAAATAGTTGGCAAACGTTCCTGATCTTCTTATTTTAAGGTGCAAGAAAAAATGAAGCGAATGTCGAAAATGAAAAAGCAGTTTTCGTCCTTGAAATCAGCAAATCGGAAAAAATAAAAACACAGCCTTTTTATTTTGCAAATGAAACAGCTGTGTTTTTATTTTTTTCAATTTATCGATTTTAACGCCGAAAACTGCTTTTTCACTTTTGACATTTGCTCCATTTTTACTTGGGCCTTAAGCTTGCTGCTAGTGCACAAAGCCAAAATAAAAAGTGCACTGTTGTGGGATGCTTTCTTCGCGAGATTTGTGCCTTTGAAATTGTAGTGCAATCTTAGAAATTGATTCCAAACTGTTTCACCTTAACAAACTATGGATGGTACGTCGCTAAGTGTCTAAATTTGCGCTTATTCTAATAAAATTTTGAGACCAAATTTTTGAATAGTTCGACATTTAAGATGTCGACGCACTGATGGATACCTTCTTGAACAAAGGTTACATAAATCGCTTCACTTATCTAGGTGAATCCTGATCATTTAGCTTTTTAACCTTCCCGCTCGATATTTAGTAATAATGGCTGTTACACTAATATTCCTTCCCTTCCGCAATGACTGTAAAGACGTGGTCGTCGCCGTTATTGACATTACTAAATTTAGAGTCCTCGAAAACCGTGCAATCAATGTCCATGCTCTCATATTGCTCAAGTATTTAATAACATTGTTCGTCTTTTTGCGTTCATTATTTCTGCAGATTAGTACCTTAGGAATTCCTTTTAAGGAGGACATGCCGGCCATTGTGATAGCCATGCTTGGGTGCATTTTAATCTTAATGTTAAAATACTGTTTTTGACGGAAGGTCTCTTAAGGCTCTAAACCAAAATGGTCACTTTTTTTTCTTTATTCAGCTTGCAGTGAATCCGACTGCCAAATTATAGAGGTTTCTGAGCAACATGCAGACTTTGACGCGAATACCTCTTAAATAAGTTCTTCAGAAATTTCTTTTCAAATTTCTCGAGAAAAAACTTTAGGAATACCTATTTTGAATGATGTCTACTAATATTTCTTCTGGCAAACTTTCAGGGACTCATCCAGAGATCCCTCCAAAAATTTCTCTAGTGATCCATCTACCTAGTCTCCGAGAAATCCGTTCAGGGCTCTTTCAAACGATACTTTAATGGAATTCTTCTGAATGTGCTCTAGGAAATACTTGAGCACTCCAACGATTCTACCTTCTGTACTTTCCACAAGGATTACTGTACGCATTTTCCCAGAGACTATCTTAGGATTTCCTTTAGATATGTTTTGATAAATTCTTCCACTGAATTCCTTCAAGAAAATCCTCAAACATCATTCGACACTTTTGTTTGAAAAGAGATTATCCGACTTGATCGATTTCTCCTTATCGATCCTCTCTTTAGCTAAAAACTGCCAAAATAAATAAATCAATACACCTATCTCGATTCTTGCCTATGAAGCAAGATTTGAGTATTCTTTAGTTATCATATAACACTAGAACATTTTTCAAAATGTGATCATTGCAAGTAATAAAATGAAAAATCAATGTCGCATTCCAGAGTTTTTGAATAAATTCGTTTATCTGACTTTCACAAGGATTCAATCACATTTACTTCCAAAAATCGCTCCCAAAATTCGACTTGAGATTTTTTATGAAATTCTTCCATTAATTTCTGAGACTTTTCATCCAAGGATTACTCTTTTAAGTCTTCCGAACAATTGCTCGAGTAATCTATCAAGTAATTGGGTTTATTCTACGAGCGACGTGAGGTGAAAATTGTCAGTCTCATATAGCGAGGTGACAATTCTCGACTCGAGTGAAGTAACTCTTCATTTGATTTAAACGAGACTGACTATACTCACTATACGAGACTGACGTCAATGGATCATTGAATGTCACTCATTTGGCACTCACCGCATCAAAGCAGCGGCCCCACCGTATATGGGATTTAATATTGTGTGTGACAGCATTGCTGTTCTGTCAAACACACACGTCTACGGTGGCGCTATCTATGCATTTCATAGTGGTCGTTTTGGTTATTTTAATGATCCATTCTCACCTCACGCCACTCGTGAGTAAACCCTTATGAACAAAATCTCCAAAAATTTCTTTACAAAATAATTAACATTTTCCTGAAGACATCCCTGGAAAAATTCATTTAGAATTCCTTGGGAAATAATTTCTGGAGCACTTCCTGAAGTTATTCTTGGATACATTTCTGGTTGAAACGATAACCGGGGAAACAACTTGTATTCTTGAAGATGTGCCAAACAAGAATCTTGGTGGAAGTCTTGAGAAAACGAAGATATAGTACCATTGGATTAATTCATGGAAGGCATCCTTAAAAATTGAATTCTTGAAGCTATCTAAAACGAGACTCATTGAGGGATTTCTTAGGTAGTGCATAAAAATCACTAAATGAACAATCTGAAGCTAACTTTTGGCAACTTCTTCTTCTTTCTGGCGTTACGTCCCAACTAGGACAAAGCCTGCTTCTCAAATTAGTGTTCTTATGAGCACTTCCACAGTTATTAAGAGCTTTCTTTGCCGATTGACCATTTTTGCATGTGTATATCGTGTGGCAGGTACGAAGATACTCTATGCCCTGGGAATCGAGAAAATTTCCTTTACGAAAAGATCCTCGACCAGCGGGATTCGAACCCACGACCCTCAGCATGGTCATGCTGAATAGCTGCGCGTTTACCGCTACGGCGGTACTTTTGGCAACTACCTGAATTAATTCCTGGAGAGCAAACTGAAAAAATACATGCGAGCAGTATTACTCGTCGTAATGCCACGAGGAATTACCCAAACAAATATCTTAAAAATATTCTTAGATAAATGATAAATGTTTGGTGCGATTATCTGAGCAATAGAACTTGTTCTTTCTTTTTGTTTTGTTGGTTCCCAAAAATAAAATAAATATGGAACAAACAAATAAAAATGAAACAAAAAAATATAAATGAAAAACAAAGTTATTTTTTTCAAATTTTTATTTTATACGATAGTTGTTAAACTTTTTCCAATCGTCATCCGGATCATAATTTTACCTGTTTTTTACTTTAAAAATTAAAAAAACCTAACTGATGTCAAAAAAAATTATGAATCTTTTTTTTCTCCCTTCTACATTTTTGGATTTTTGAAAAGAAAATTCACATTTGTATCAGCCTAATCAGTAATTTTAAACACAAAATCAAATTTGTTTGATGGTTGTGGGAGCTGTACGAAGGTTCAAGCTCTCATGTTCATGATAAAACGTACCACCGAAAAGATGTTCGTGTTCAAACGAGGATGGATTATCAACTGGTGAGCTCGTTTCATGCTTATTACACATTTTATCGTGGCAGCGTCATGTTTATGTAATTTTCAAAATGTTATTTAAAAAAATGTAAGTTACTGTTCGAATTACTAGATTTTATTACAAATTACACAACGTAACAACGCCCCCCAGGTCTGGAGGTTGTTTAGATAGATTTTATCATGCACTGTTATCCCCCCGATCTAATCAGAGCTGTAGCAAAAGAAGATAAACAGACTCATGATGTGTTGCAGATCATGATTGTTACAGGGAGCGATAAGTAAACAATTTTCTCCGGATACAATCCCTAATTACAACTGATGAACGTTTATAAAAACTTAGGCAATCAACTAGAGCATCGAAACTTGTTTTTTTAATAATGAATTGGATTTTAGACACAATTCCAATACTTCTCCATTATTCCAAAAATGAAAGTAAATTGAAACAGTTCATGATTGTCGAATAATGTTTGAAACCTATGACATTCATAGGTTATAAAGTATTTTGAATTGGATGTATTATTTATTAGTTTTCAAAGAACTTGATGTAAAAACAGTGCCCTGTACGAATATGCATTTGAGTCACCGTAAGTCCCGCAGAACAAACCAGAATCAACAGAGAAACTTGGCACAATCCCAGCTCCAAACCGGCCCAATCAATCAATGGCCGGTATGGTGTTCATTTTAGAGCGTGCTAGAGCAAATTCTAGATCGTCGTCCTTTGCTGGGCAACTCTCCGTCGTTGCTCGGTGTCCGATGGTTCAGATACAAAATTCCTCATCGCTCAAATTGATTCTGTTTCGTTCTACATTCTCCATATACTTTGTGACCCTGCTTCAGCAGTGACTAACGGTTTGTATGTCTCTTTCCCTACTCACGCAGGATGTCCTGTCGGTGGCCTTCTCCGTCGACAACCGTCAAATCGTGTCCGGATCCCGTGACAAGACCATCAAGCTGTGGAACACCCTGGCCGAGTGCAAGTACACCATCCAGGAAGATGGCCACAGCGATTGGGTTTCGTGCGTCCGCTTCTCGCCAAACCACTCGAACCCGATCATCGTGTCGGCCGGTTGGGATCGCACCGTCAAGGTCTGGAATCTGGCCAACTGCAAGCTGAAGATCGACCACTTGGGACACAACGGATACCTGAACTCGGTTTCCGTGTCGCCCGATGGTTCCCTGTGCACGTCCGGAGGTAAGGACTGCAAGGCCTTCCTGTGGGATTTGAACGATGGCAAGCATCTGCACACCCTGGAGCACAACGAGGTCATCAACGCCTTGTGCTTCTCGCCAAACCGGTACTGGCTGTGCGTTGCCTATGGTCCATCCATCAAGATCTGGGATCTGGCATGCAAGACCATGGTTGAAGAGCTGAAGCCCTCGAAGGCCGATCCTCCACAGTGTTTGTCTCTGGCCTGGTCCACCGATGGACAGACGCTGTATGCCGGTTATTCCGATAACATCATCCGTGTCTGGCAGGTGTCGGTCTCGGCTCGTTAAGTGTTACTAGCGGAGCTGAAAGAAGTCTTTTACCATGTAAGAAACAATTCCGTAAATTTGTGCAGTTAGATGAATAAAATCTACAACACGAACTATTCGCAGCGAACAATGTCATCCGAAATTCTTGTTCCACGGAAACTAAAATCAATTTAGGGTAAATTGGTATAATGCGCCCCAACCGGGCAATACGTCCCATTTCATTTCCAAAAGATTGAGGCTTCTTTAACACGTAAATATGATTACATATCTTAAATATCCTCGAAAAAAATATGTTGCGCATTTAAGATCTTTAAGATACCAAAAATATCAAAAATCAGCTTTTTTACGCAAAATTTTGGATCCGATAGGCAAGCCTTCGCTGTAAATGAAGCCCATCCTTTACTATTGTACTTATTACAACAAATTTTACCGGAAGAAGACTGCTAATGGACCCTTTTAAGCTTAGCAAGTGGTGAAATTCTCCTTGGAAACATTTCTACAACGCTGCGGAACTTTTTCTACGGGAGGGGCATATTGCCCGGATTTGGACCGTTTACGGAAAACGTCTTGTGAACCCAAGAGAGAGTTGTATGCAGAGCATACAAGAGAAAGTTGTATGCAGCTGAGCATGGTCAACTAACACTGACAACAAAAGCTATAGAAGTAATGCATTTGTCACTGCGATAGTGAAGTTTTTCCTTAGAAGGGGACGTATTATTCCTGTTCACCCTAACAATTAGAGTTAAACTTGTCTTTTCCACGATTTAGATCGACTAGTAGTT
This sequence comes from Aedes aegypti, assembly GCF_002204515.2. Taxonomy (NCBI): domain Eukaryota; kingdom Metazoa; phylum Arthropoda; class Insecta; order Diptera; family Culicidae; genus Aedes; species Aedes aegypti. Next base: position 253,479,742 of record NC_035108.1, read on the forward strand.
TATACAAAGACGATCTTATAAATACGCTGGGAGTTTGGATATGGTGTGGATTGATACAGAATTCGTTTTGGCAGAGGCGTCGCGTCAGCATGTGCACTAGCCTGGGACACGATTATATGAAAAAATTAGATTCTCGCTCCAGTCCACTTTTTGGATTGCATTTAGGTCCCATAACGATTGTGCAAAATTTCAGCTCGATCGGAGAAACTATATTTTAGCGCCAGCCGTTCAAAATTTGTATGGGATTTACTATGGGAAAACTTCTGCCAAGAAAAATCGCCAGAGGCCGCCCATTGACCTCTATAAAAATTTTAAACACAGATCTCGATAGGTATTTCTACGATGAACAACATTGCTGAAGACCGCAAAGCGATCCGATGCTTGTGAAAAAAGTTATTAAGCATAGGCTATTCAGAAATTTTGCCCGATTTTGTTATTATTGTTATTCCTTTACGTGTTAATCAACGTCGCGTTGCCAATAGGTTGAATAACTTTTTTTCACAAGTGTCAGATTGTTTCGCGGTCTTGGGCAATATTCTTCATCGTAAAAAGACCTATCGAAGTCTGTGTTCAGAATTTTTATAGAGTTGAATGGGCGACCTCTGGCGATTTTTCTTTGCAAGAGTAGGGTAGAAGCACCGGTTTTGGCCATACGCCAGTTGTAGCCATAGTGGATTATACACCATTTTACATAGCCAATCAGCATGAAACCTTTTGTGTTCAGTAGATCACATTCATATGATAGAGCTACATTCATTTACTCGTCCAAATTGATTCAAAACATAAGAAAAACAATTCATTTTCTTTATAATTTTGAGTTCCATACACCTTTTTTGGCCAGGGCACTCCTAATGTGGCCACTCTCATGAGAAATCAATGCGATTGGCCAATTTAGGAACCGAAGTTAAATCTCTGGCCGAAACTGGCTCCTTTGGCCTATATTGACCAACGGGATTTTGAAAGCGAATAAATGGTTTTAGATCAGTTTTGATATTTTACACACATAATATGGATTGAAAGCTTGCATTTGACATATTTGTAATATAAATACGACTTCTCATTTAATTTTTATTGACATTTTCTCTTAGGCTGGCCAAAACCGGTGCTTTTATCCTAAGTTTTCCCATAGTAAATCTCATACAAACTTTGAACGGCTGGCGCTAAAATATAGTTTCTCCGATCGAGCTCAAATTTGCACAGTTGATATGGGACCTAAATGCAATCCTAAAAGTGGACTGGAGTGAGAATCTAAATTTTGTCCCACACTAATGTGCACTGCACAGGTGGCATCTTGTTCATCCTGACCGCCAACAATATGTACTACAACTACTTAGCAATGACAATTTAATAATTAATTCACTTAACAACCATTACAAGTATCGCTGTTATCAATAGTTTGATACGTAATTTACATTCATCAAAATAGTTGTTAAAATTTTGCTTCGCAAACGAAATGAATTAGGCGTTTTGTGGCGACGCGCGATCTGAGAACTTTTTTTTTCCTCGCGCATTGCTGCGTGACACTTTATCCCACGCTACACGTTGCTGGGTGACGATGAAACCCTAAGTGTGCACTTTCATCTGGAAACGGGCTGCCCGGTATCGTACACGCAATGCTGCCAATGTGGTAGGTAGAGAGCTTTTCGAACTACAAATGCCAGTGTGTGAGTAGCCAAAGCGTCAACTCCGGCCAGTGCACATCTTGCTACAGCCAGTGATGCCACATACACAGATTAATCTGTAATTACACAGATTTTTTTCTGTTCTTGTCTACAGATATCTGTGATCACAGATCACAGATTTTTTAATTAAAAAAGATTTTCAAGATTTTAGAATATTTCACGAGTTTAGGACACGGTATTTGAAGATTTAAATCAGAAACGCCATTACTCTGGTTAGTTTCTCTCAAAAACTTAAGTTTTTTAATATTTTAGAAACTTTTATGTACCTTTATATTGGTGGTGGTTGGTCCCTAGTGTTAAATCCTACCTCCGTTCTGGTCACGATCTTCAGATTATCGTGACTCGTCAACATTCATATTGATAAAGTGGGGGGACAGGCTTGAAATGGGGTTTGAAAGAAAAGAATGTCAGAACAGGTATCCACCGGCGACGCCAAACCGACCAACGTAATGTGGTGTAATTTGGGATTTGTGGATTGAATACTGATATTTTTTGCCAAGCATCAATATGGGTGACTTCCGAGGATAGCGAAACGTAAGAGGGGTTATGGCAAGGTTGTGGGTAAATCCATCACATTGGGGTTGTGACTCTGTGTCTTGTCAGGAATAGGGTCTGATTGGTATTGTAGTATGCAGTTCGTAATTGATAGACAGACTTTGAGGAAAGAAGTTTTGAACGTAAGGCAGCAGCACCTTGGATCTTGGAGGGCGCAGGTCTGGAGAGTTGGGTAGCTGTTTATGCTGGGTTACATTACGTAGAAAGTGGAATCTGTTTTGCCTCGCATAAATTATGGGAAGTATTTGAAAATGGTTCTTGTTCAGATTGTGTAACGCAAGAAAGAATCTTTAGCTCTGCGTTATGTTAGGAGGTTATAGTATAGTGCAGGGTCGAAGAGAGGATGAATATTTGATCACTTAAACTTTGCGCTGCAAGATATTCGTAGTCGTTTTTCTTTTTTTTCTGATGTACAGGTATAAACAGGTATATTTAGCCTAAATAATGAACAATCATACGCGTAGAGCCTACGGGTCATGAAGTTAGGATTGAAATCAAAATAATATTGCGCATTTCTTTCACACCACAGAAAGCAGAAGTTTTTACATGTGCGGAGGTGCCGGTAGAGGTGCGCGATTGCGTCGAGTCGGGTCGGTGTTTTCAGCGGACTCATATTTCGCAAATCGAAGAATGAGGGCTCTGTGGGCATCAACATGATTCGATGCGGTCCCACACTTTTATTTGTGCTTTTGCACTTGTCTTATTAAATAGGAATACTTTGTGTTAGGGAAAGTGTAGGAGAATAAATTATGATTTATTATAATTTTCTGATAGAGGCAGAGTTCACATGTTAGGCCGGAACAAATCTTAAAATCTTCTTTTGTCACTTTCCATCAAAATGTGTCGAGGGGGGGGGGACAAAAAATAATAAAATGGAAATTCAGGGAAATTCATCATTTTTTATTCTCGTGTGGTGAAAAACCATGTTTTGCCACATATATCTGTCAAATCAAAATGTTTGAATAATAAACACGACATTTTTCATTGTTCTTAACGCCGATCGCATAACATTTTTCATAAAACCGCTTTCAAATTGTACTCTAGCTATTAACAATGTCAAGAAGACTGCGAAAATGTTGCACTTATATGCAACTTGAAATTATATTTAGATTATTTCAATTTGGTCCAACATGTATGTAACATTCCCGGTCGATTCAGGATCTTTTCGTTATGGAAATTTCCTTGACTTCCCTGGGCATTAAAGGTCATCGTACCTGCCGCATGGATATACGAATGCGAAAATGGCGACTGCAAAAAAAGCTCTAAGTTAATAACTGAGGAAGTGCTCATAAGAACACAAAGCTGAGAAGCAGGCTCTGTCCCAGTGAGGACGTAATGCCAAGGAGAAGAATAATTCATGTAAATAATAAAAACAACTATTTTCATAGGCCACACTGTTACAGTAAAACAAACAGATTGAGGACTTGTAATTCAATAACACCTGTTATCTTATGTAATACAGTAAAGACAAATTACAAAACTAACAAAAAAAAACACGTAAAATAATGAAAATTAACACTGAAAATAAAACATTTTATTTATTTTCCCCTTCTGACTTTTTGAAAATTTTGAAGGGGGGGGAGACAAAAGTAAAATTTCAAATTTGTTCCGGCCTTACTTAGGTACAGTCAACTCTCCCTTACTCGATATTGAAGGGACCATCGAGTTAGGGAGGTATCGAGTTACAGAACACAAAACCTGTGTAACTGCGATCCAAGGAACCATCGAGGTAGCCATGAAAACCAACTTTTACTATGGTTCTCTAACTCGATATCGAGATACGGAATATCGAGTAAGGGAGAGTTAACTGTACAAGATTAGTTAAAAACCAGTGCTGTTGAAATTGTCACTACTTCTTCAGAATTCATCATTTAATGATGTCTGTCAATACGTGTTGATTAAATTGGTTACCAGTTTTTATAAATTATTCGAAGGCAGACATTTTTTAACGATTTCATTATGCTCGATATCTTAACCTTTCGGTCGTCGCACGAATTTTTGTAACGCGAGTAGTCGCGCGTTGTACTTTGTACAACACCCTTGGTTTTGCGAATATCTCAGGAGTCTGACCACTTAGAAGATGACGTCTTCGGCAAAATTGTTCAGTAACTCAAGGGCTATCATTATTTTAGCCAAGAAATTCGGGATTTTGCCTCTAGGCGGCGCTAGTGAGCATGAAACTTTTGTTTCGCAGATCTCAGGATCCTGACCATTTAGAACGATAGCGTCTTCGGCAAAGTTGTTTGATAACTCAAGGACTATAATTGTTTGAGCTAGTAGATTCAAAATGTTGCCACCATGCGGTGATAGTGAGCATGAAACATTTGTTTCGCAAATATCTCAGGAGCCTGATCACTTAGATATATGGCATCTTCGGCAGAGTTATTCAGTAGCTCAAAAGATTTCTTTGTTTAATCCTTAAAGTTCGAGATTTTGTAAAATAATGATAGTCCCTGAGCTTCTGAACAACTTTGCCGAAGGTGCCTGTCTAAAAAGTCAAGATCCTGCAGTATCCGCCAAACAAAAAATTCATGCTCACTAGCACCGCCTGGTAGCAAAATATCAAATTTCTTGGTTTAAATAATGATAGCCCTTGATCTACTAAATTACTATGCCGAAGACACTATCTTTCTAAGTGGTAGGGCTTCTGAGATATCGGCAAAGAAAAATGTCATGCTCACTAGAGCCGCTTTGTGGCAAAATTTTGAATCAACTAGCTCGAACAATGATAGTACTTAACTTACTAAACAACTTTGCCCAAGACCCCTTCTAAATGGTCAGGATCCTGAAATATCTGCAAAACAAAAGTAAAACTTCCATGCCCACTAGTGCCACCTAGCGGTCAAATTCCGTATTTAATGAGGTATTGTACATCCACTTGAATATTGGGTTATCTCGGCTATTTAAGAGACTGTTCGAAACAGTCGTCGGAAATCAAGGGGTATCTCAATGTATTCCATCCATATCGAACAATGTGGTCGATGTTGTTGAAACACATAATTATGATAACTTATGCACAATAAACTATTGCCACTTATTGTATTGTTTCATTAAACGTCCATCTTGAGCGTTAGAAACACTTATCAAAGGTTGAATTATGTTAAGTGAAACATTCTTTCATAAACATTCCATCAAACCACCCCTACACTTCCAAGCAGTGAAGCCGGCAGCTGAGTGTCAACAACAGCTGTTTTGGAAATCTGACTCGACGCCCACTCTGCTGTCCTTGTTGCTCTACTTGAAAGAGTAGGACTGCTCGTTTGCGCGCGAAAATCTTCTCGCTCGTTGTTGCTTCCAAATCTGACAGCGACTGTTCACCGACCGTTTGAAACGACGACTGTTTCAAACGGTCGTGAACAGTTAGGAACTGAACGGTCAATACCATCAGATAGTGCTTCACCTCCAGAACAACTTTACTGAAGACCTCTAGTTTCTATATTATCTGGATTTTGAGATATACCGATTTCAAACTGTGGTTAACTCGAACCGTAGGGAAAGCGGTGGTAAAATGAACATCTTAAGGAAATCATCTTGTTTCTGATAGAAAAACGAGGAATTTGTATAGTTCAACCGCACCACATCATAAATAGGGATGTAATCTATAGCAGCTAGATGGATTCAGACTAAAATAGCTAATTTTCACATATTTTCATCGCTATCAAAAAGCGATGCAAATGTTCATTTTACCTGCACTATGTGGGTAAAATGAACAGCGGTTGGTGGTGAAATAAACACCATGCAAAAAACGTGAGCAAAACAAATATTTTCGAAAATTTTCATTGCCCCACCAAAAATACATTGAATAATGATTATAACCCATTGAAAAAGAATTCTAAAGGTATCAAATTTGACATCATATCATAACGATATTCACTTCACTGAAAAACCCCAAGTTTTCCGCGCTAAAAGTTACGTCAGTTCTAATTTTCAAACGTGGTTTTCTAAAATCTTAGTTTTTGTTGACATTATCACTTCAATAGGGTCCTAAAGCCCTGTCCCAATTTTAGTGCCAAACGCTTAAGTTTAGACCAAAAACACATGTTTACTCAATTTTCTAATGTTTTCCGTTGGTTTAAGTCCAAAAAACATTTTTTTTATGTTTTTTTAGATTTTGTCACACCCCTTGGCTTAAACTCAAATTTTGGGTGTATTTTGTTTTCCGTGTCCCTTCCAAAATGTCAAAAAGGAACAACCCCAGTGTTAAAACTGAAACCCCTGTGGTGTTTTTGTCGACTAAGCGAACGTCAAACATGATCACAAGTGTCAAGGTTCATTTATGGACAAAAATTTTAAATTAAAGTTTGAACATGATTTAGCCGTTATTTGAGTGGGAATAATTGCTGAAGTAGTTGAAGTAGCATGTTCTTTCGTGTTGTTAAATAAAAACAAGATTTTATTAAAAATTTTAGGACCCAATTGACCTCCGTATCAAATCGAACACTCAGATTTATGCTCTAAATTGTCCGTGCGTGATAAAAATTCATCGAAATTTGTTTTTTCTCGGTAAAAGGCACGGTGTTCATTTTACCACCACTTCCCCTAAATAGTGCGTTCATTATTGTACGACTTCCATGTACATTTGTTGATTTTACCATATTATAAAGGGTCATACTGCAAAAAAAATCTGTCGAGTATTGTTCTTAAGATGATTCTTGAGGAATACATTTTGGTTTGGTGTCGATAGATATCTTTGTTGCAAAATGATAGCATATAAATCACAACTGTTGTACAAAGTACAACAGCGCGACATTTTGATATTGTAAATGATTGACCATTCACAGATTTCAATCTCAAATTTGAGGCTTAATGACATCTCATCTCGACAGCTCCTACTGTAGTAAAATTTGCCAAGGAGATGTCCTTTAAGACAAAAATGAGGCTACTTTGGACACTTTTAGAATGCAACATGATTTTGTAATAAAATTATTATTTCGCATACATTTCAAACTAATTCTGTACATTATCGTCTGTTATGATGTTATTGAACGTTATATATATATTATATATATATATATATATATATATATATATATATATATATATATATATATATATATATATATATATATATATATATATATATATATATATATATTTATATTTATATATATATATATATATATATATATATATATATATATATATATATATATTTATTTAAGCTGGACTTCGGGATCGGTGTTTTTAAAATGAGAAAAGCTGAACTGCACTGGTTGACTATTGAGTAAAGAATGATTTATTACACGCGTCCTGGGTTTCTAACTACCTGAGGGCCCTAACGTGTTATTTGCTGTCTCAGCACTCTCTGTTAGACCACGTTGCGCTGCCTCGTGGTGGTGTCCGGTTGTATTGCTGTTGAATTGGAGCCGTTGCACTCTGTTCCCCAACTCAAACTACTGCCGTTGTGAATCCTCACTTGTTGTTGTTGGCTGTTTCCGTCGCTCTGGATACTAAGTCCAGCTGGTGGATGATTTTCTGCTGTAACTTATATATATATGTATATATATATATATATATATATATATATATATATATATATATAACACTTTTTCCCAAAACATGCAATTCATAGTTTTTAATTTCCTGTACGAAATTTCAAGTTTATTTCCATTTAAATGAGACTGTCAGCTACGGATGCTTGATTGGTTAAGTTGATACAAACGAATGATGCAACTACCAAGTATTGCGACGATTAATAAGGTCTGATTAATAATGTCAACATTCTTTCTTATTCTTAATGTTATATGTAAAAGGATCTCATTAATTTCTGTAACTAAGAGTAATTTGTATTTAAAGAATAATGTTTCACAAGATCGTTAACAATTAAATTCTACTTTTGTTATAAGTATTTTCCCAAGTAACCATGGAGCATTATATAATAGCATATATAATGCAGCAGCATTGCCGTAAGCCTACCATTAAAGTAGTTTAAAAGTGGAAAAAAGCACTTTTACAGTTAAATTAATGCAAAAAGGATGATAAAGCAATGAAGCAACTTATAAAGTAATATTAATGCAGCAGTACAATTTGTAAAGTGATGTTAGTGCATTGATACATTTGTAATGTAGAGTTAATGCTTTATTGCTTGACAGCTCTTGAAATTTGTTGAATAAAAGCAATGTTGCATCAATGGTGTTGATATGCAGTAGAATACGTGCAATGTTATATAATGCTTATTATTATAATGCTTGTGGTTACTTGGGTTGGTTCTCAATTTGAGACGGCTTAAGGGTAGTTTATTTTTAGCAGATGAAGGATGCAATTGCTTTGTACTACGGATTGATGTAAAATATGACCGAGAATATTTTTTTTAATGAATTGATTGTGAGATTACTATTTACACGTATTAAAATGCATATTTTTTATATCTATTGACTTTTTTGAATCTTTGGTTAATTTTTCTGTGTTGTAAAATATCCAAAACAAAAAACACTTTAAAATGAAATAAAAGTCGTAAAATTAAGACCTTTGATCAATTATTTTTACAAAACAACAATTTTTAACATAAAATTATCACAAATTTCTATGAAACATGACGATTTGATTGTTTTATGACGCTCCCAACAACTTTCCATGATATGTGAAAAATTCGAACAACGTTCACATAGCAAATGTTTTGTTCCATGCGAATATGTGTTCAGAATTTTTCAATATATTTTCTTGTTTATCCTGCTATTGTTGATGTTGTTCTAAAAAATGTCATGTCTTGTTGTAGAGCATATATTGGTTAATAAAAGTGCTGAAGATACAAAATAGCTCAGATTAATAGTTATGCGGCAAATAAATCAAAACCGTGAGTTTCCAAAGTAGCCCCGTCTGACGGTACGTTCTTCTTACGAAAAACTTAGCATGACATGACAAAAAAAGAGATAAAGTAGAGTAAACGGTGCACCGGTGGATAATTAGGTCACGCGACGCCTCTGGTTTTGGTAAACGAAAATGATAACATTCAAAATGAAAGCATGAGTAGGATACCAGATTTCTTATATCATCTTGTTTCTGATAGGAAAACAAGGAATATGTATAGTTCTACCGCACAAGATCAAAAATAGGGATGTTATCTAAAGCAGCAACACGAATTCAAACTAAAATAGCTAAATTTTCACATATTTTTATCGCTAACAAAATATGATGCAAATGTTCATTTTACCTGCACTATGTGAGTATGTAAAACGTGAGTAAAACTAATATTTTTAAACATTTACATTGCATTCCCGCAAATATATCTATAAATGATTGCAACCCATTCAAAAAGAAATCTATAGGTATTAGATTTGACATCATAGCACAACGATGTTCACCTCAAGACCTCCGAGCTAAAAGTTACGTCAGCTCTAAATTTCAAACGTGGTTTTCTAAACTTTTAGTTTTTGTTGATATTTTAACTTCAATTGACCTCTGTATCAATCCGAATCCTCTGATTTATGCTTTAAATCAGGCCTGCCCGACCTTTTTGACTCTTTTTCGACATAAATGATTTGTGCGTTCACAAGAATAGACCCAAGTAACCACAAGCATTATAACATTGCACATATTCTACTGCATATCAACACCATTGATGCAACATTGCTTTTATTCAACAAATTTCAAGAGCTGTCAAGCAATAAAGCATTAACTCTACATTACAAATGTATCAATGCACTAACATCACTTTACAAATTGTACTGCTGCATTAATATTACTTTATAAGTTGCTTCATTGCTTTATCGTCCTTTTTGCATTAATTTAACTGTAAAAGTGCCCTTTTCCACTTTTAAACTACTTTAATGGTAGGCTTACGTCAATGCTGCTGCATTATATATGCAATTATATAATGCTCCATGGTTACTTGGGAGACCGATAAGAACAAAATTAGTATCAAATGAAAGCTTGGTAGTATATTTGTCTAATCCATGAAATTTATATCAACGTCCAACCATTTCTGTCGAAAAAGAGCCAAAAAGGTTGGGCAGAGGCCTGCTTTAAATCGTCCGTGTGAGATAAAAATTCATTGAAATTTGTTTTTCTCGGTAAAAGGGTGTTTCTTTTTACCACCATTCCCCCTACGCGTATTAAAATGCTTCTTAAGTTTCATCATAATATATCTAGGCATAAACCAACAAACATCGGTATCAACACTGACAACATTTTTGTAGGTTAAGAACTAGCCATACGTCAATGTGCTAAAATTCACCTTTATAAAGAAACAAAAACAAATTTTTTGCGGTGTCTTCTGGCCACGATCACAGGGTTTGACGGTGCAAAAGTAGAAGATGCACCATAATAATATTCGTCTGTGAAACATAGGGGCAATGGGGGCAATATGAACATACGGGGCAATATGAGCCACCCCGGTTTTGACCTCAAAAACAGTGTTTTAATGTCTAGTGTCGTTACGATCTGCTAAAGGCTGCCTCAAATAGCCACCACAATGAAAACCGTAAGAATATTCGTTTAAACACTCAAGATATTTACAAAAATGTACAAATTTGTCCTTAGTCATGAAAAGCTTATAATTTTGGCAGTTTTTAATTAAGCCTATAAGACAATTATATTTATAATTCTGGTAAATTTTACCAATCCATTGAAACTTCTGATCATAATGAACAGTTCGTGAGCGAAATTAGATTTGTTCGTAAACAAAATTATTGAAAAACAATATGTTATTTTCAAGATGAAGGGGCGGGGCAAAATGAGCCACCTAGATTTAAGCAAAACAAACGATGTTTTGAACATAAAAATGTTCGAGAACTAGCAGAGTCAGAACCAGGTTCGGGAGCGAAAATGAAAAACACGTCTTTACTACTGAAAGGCTACACGCCAGGAGAGCGAAATTTTATTCAAATTTAGAAACATAAGAAAATCAGATTGCTGTGATCGTTTCCCATGGCAACGCCTGGCCAACGTCTACGCAGCTATGATGCTCCTCGCGACCCAGTGGAAATGAAACGTTGATGTTGCACATAATTGTGCTTCCTCCAACACTCCTCCTCAACATCAACTGTCTCCGTATTCTCGCAATCATAAAATACGTCTTCCGATGCGTCATCGTACTGACCATCAGAGATCGAATCGAATTCGTCACTACCGCTCGCAGGCTTTTTCTTCACGGTTGTCATAAGTTACACTAGATTTTCTAGACCATTGCGTTATACCTGTTTTGTATTAGACATACCTTGCGACAGCTGTCAAAGACTTCCCGCTCCTTTGTAAAAGCTTTTAGTTGAGACCGAACAAGCAAACAATAAATACACGTTTTCCAACATCAGTGAAATCTACTTTACGGATAATTGAACGGCGTTCCTCTTCCGAGACCCACATTCGGCTACCGTTACAACAGGTATTTTGGCGACGAGTGGTTGTGGACGCTTTGAGAGATGGCGGAAAACGATCCGAATGCTGTTTTCGAGGGTGCCCAGCAAGGTGCACAGGGAGGTGCTCCGCCCGCTGCTCCGAGATTGGTGCTACCGGCTGTTGTTTCAGCTGCAGTGCCGCCTTCGTTTTCAATCGACCCATTCGACCGACACAAGATGAAGTGGTCGCGGTGGGTGCAGCGGCTCGAAGGTGCGTTTGTTTTGTTTGGCATACAGCACGATGTTCGTCTTTACATGTTGCTCCACTACATGGGGGAGAAACCTATGATATATTGAGCGACAAAATTGCCCCCGAGCTACCGCAGCAGAGGACGTACGATCAGATCGTTGCTGTGCTGGAAGCTCACTTCAATCCTGAACCATTGGAGATTCTAGAGAATTTCCGTTTCAAGTGCCGCAAGCAAGCAGACGACCGCCCGGAGGAAACGATCGATGAGTACCTAATTGCACTGCGAAAGCTCGCGATCACCTGCAATTTTGGGCCGTATCTCAACACTGCTCTACGGAATCAGTTCGTGTTTGGGTTGAAGGACAGAGCGATACAATCCCGACTACTGGAAGTGCGAAACCTGACGCTGGATCGAGCTCGGGAAATGGCCGTTTCAATGGAGCTGTCGAACAAAGGCGGACGAGAAATTCAAGCGAAACAAGGAAAATCGGAAGTGAATCTTGTGGAAAATTCCCGAGGTGGTGCTGCCAAAGGCAACTATGCGAAAGCAGGCAAGAAGAAAAGTGAGAAGTTCGAGCGGAAGAAAAAGGGCGAGTGTTTTCGGTGCGGGAGCGATGCGCATTTCGCGGACAAGTGCATTCACATTCGCACACAGTGCAACTACTGCAAACTCCCCGGACATTTGGAAAAAGTGTGCATAAAGAAGAAAAAAAGTGCTCAGGGCAAGGGGAAGAAATCTGAGGCAAATTTGCTGGAAGAGCCCAACGTTAACCAAAATGCTTCGGAAGTGATTTCGCTGGACGAAGTATGTAAGCTAGATGTTGCGGCCAAGCCGCCATCGACGAAGTTTTGGCTGGTGGTTCAAGTGAATAGTGCGAAGATCCGGTTTGAGGTTGACACGGGTGCCCCGGTTACGATTATTAGTGCCGAAGATAAGAAGAAGCATTTCGCTACCGATAGTCTGCTGCCGTCGGATCTGAAGTTGGTGAGTTTTTGCGACACGAAAATCCAAATTCATGGAATGCTTAAAGTGAATGTGCTATACGGTGAAAAATCCCTGGTTCTTCCGTTGTACGTTTCGAACGTGAAGAAACATCCGCTGCTGGGGCGACAGTGGATGCGGGCGATGCGAATTGACTTGAACGAGATCGCCTATGCGGAAGTAAACAAACTGGCTGTTGCTGCTACTCCTGCATTGGAATCGACGCCTGCTGCTGTTAAATCGCTTGTGGAAAAGTACGCCGCTCTGTTCGACGAGTCGATTGGCCAGATCAAAGGAGTGTCTGCAAAATTGTGCCTCAAGCCAAATACGAATCCAGTCTACCTGCGAGCCAGATCCGTTCCGTTTTCGATGCGAGCAGCTGTCGAGGAGGAACTTGATAAGCTGATCAATGAACGAGTCCTAGTCAAGGTCAACCACAGTTCGTGGGCTACGCCCGTAGTTCCTGTTCTCAAGGCCAACAATAAGGTGCGACTATGCGGTGACTACAAGGTTACGGTCAACCCGAACCTGGTGGTCGACGATCACCCATTGCCAATGATCGAAGAACTTTTCGCCAACGTAGCTGGAGGGGAAAAGTTCACTAAGATCGACTTGACTCAAGCCTACCTACAACTGCAAGTCGAGGAGGGTGATCAGGAGGTGCTGACCCTGAATACGCACAAGGGTCTCTACAGGCCTACACGTTTGATGTACGGCATTGCGTCTGCACCCGCTATTTGGCAGAGACTGATGGAGCAAATCCTGAATGGGATACCTGGCGTCACCGTTTTCTTGGACGATATCCGAATTACGGGTCCGAATGACCGGGTTCACATGGAGAGACTGGAGGAAGTTCTGAAGCGTCTCCGTTCATACACTGAGATTAATCTCATAGTCGAATATATGTGCATTGCACATATATTTTTGCAATCAAGCTTCGCACTTGTAATTCACTAGTCTTGCACATAAATTTGGGAACGTTGTTCCTCTTGAAATTTATGTGCAGCGCACGTACAAAATAAATGCCTACGAACTGTATTTTATTAGACTTATTAATGCATTGTACTTGCAGGCATAAATAATTAAAAACGTTGCATTTTTACAAAAATTTTATTTAAAAGAATTTAAAATTATGATCATTTGGAATGAAAACTTGAAGATTGAATTCACTTAAGGTTTCAGGTTTGTCGCCATTTTAAGTTTTTATAGTTCGATCCGGACCTAGAGCAAATGTACCTAATCTCCACCTGTGGATGATGCAGATCATGTGGAACGAGACTTTTTCTTGGAAAGATTATGTTACTCCCTCAGTTACTCCCATGCATGCAGATGTTGAATGAAATGAGCCAGGTCGTCATCTGCCGTGGAACCTCGAATATAGTTTATACGCGGGAGAACCACATTTCCCTAAACAAAAGCAATGAGTTGGATGCACAAATTTGATTGTGATTAGATTAGCTCCGAGAATGTTACTTACAGTTTTTTTCTTGCATAACCAGCAAGGATTGATCTTCAGCGTTGTCGATGTCTTTTCTATGCCGTTCAAGATTACAAGATTGGGAATACAAATCGAAACAATTCTGTTTGTTTACTCAGCCATTTTAATATTTCACTATGTTTGTAACCTCTTGAAAATTATGTGCGGAAGTTGATAATTCTTTACTATGGGTTGGTACATTTAAAATTTATATTCCACTTTGATAAGTTTCAAATATTTATCATTTCAATTGTATTGCAGTGCACATAAAAACAAAATGCACTACAATATAATTTAATGGAAACAAAATACATTTCAAATGGTGCACATAGATTCGGACGATGACCTCCAGAAACAGTTTTATCTGTTTTACGCACATAAAATACAATGGTGATTTGATTTCAGTGTACAACATGCGCATCAATCTGCAAAAGTGCCAATTCTTTGCGAACGAGATCGATTACTGCGGGTACCTAATCAACAAGACAGGTATCCATAAGGCGAAGAAGAAGATAACTGCGATCCAGAATATGCCTGTACCGGAGAATAAGGATCAAGTTCGTTCATTTGTGGGACTAGTGAACTATTACGGTAGGTTTTTCCCAAATCTTAGTTCCACCTTGTACCCTCTCAACAATTTACTGAAAAACGACGTGCGCTTCGAATGGTCGAGGCAATGCGATGAGGCGTTCAACAAGGTCAAGCTCGAGATGCAGTCGAATAAGTTCCTGGTACACTACGATCCCACTCAATCGTTGGTACTTGCCACCGACGCTTCGCCGTATGGAGTCGGCGCAGTTCTGAGTCACGTCTACTCCGATGGCTCAGAGCGACCAATACAGTACGCATCTCAGACGCTGAATAAGACGCAACAGGCCTACAAACAGGTCGACCGGGAAGCATACGCGATCATATTTGGAGTTCGCCGCTTCTACCAGTACCTGTACGGGAGAAGATTTACGCTGTTGACTGACAACAAACCGCTTAAACAGATCTTTTCTGATACGAAAGGCCTTCCTAAGATGAGCGCACTGAGAATGCAACACTACGCCACATTCTTGGCATCCTTCAACTACGAAATCAAGTTCAGACCAACGAGCCAACACTACAATGCGGACGCCTTTTCGCGTTTGCCGCTGAAGGAGAAGCCAGCTGAGAACGTGATTGAGGAGGCAGATTATCTAGAAATCAATATCATTGAAACGCTACCGCTGACTGTGGATGAGCTCGCTAAGGCGACCGCGGCGGACCAGACGGTGAAGGTGCTGCTGCAGGGATTGCGTAATGGAAAGGAGGTGGATGCAAGAGAACGTTTCGGTGTTGATCAACTGGAATTCACGCTGCAAAAAGGGTGTATCATGCGTGGCATTCGTGTCTACGTACCTCCGAGTTTGCGTGCCAAGGTTCTACCCGAGTTACACTCAACACATTTCGGCACCAGTCGATTGAAAGCCCTTGCTCGTGGATACGTTTGGTGGGAAAAGATCGACAACGACATAGAAGATGTAATACGCAACTGTAACAACTGTCAGTCAACAAGGGCTGAACCCGCAAAGGTTCCGACGCATTGCTGGGAGACACCATCTAAGCCGTTTGAACGGGTGCACGTAGATTTTGCAGGGCCGTTCAAGAACACGTACTTCATCGTGTTAGTGGACGCCTATACGAAATGGCCCGATGTACGCATCCTGAACAACATAACCACCGCTACAACGATTCGAGTTTGTCGAGAATACTTTTCAACGTACGGGATTCCCTCCGTGCTGGTGACGGACCATGGCGTACAGTTCACTGCGGAGGAATTCCAGCGCTTCCTGAAGATGAACGGAGTTTACCACAAAATGGGAGCGCCGTACCACCCGGCAACGAATGGGCAGGCCGAGAGATTTGTCCAAACGTTTAAGAGTAAGTTGAAAAGCCTGCAGTGCGACGCGAGTACGATGCATGCCGAGTTGTGCAACATACTACTTGCCTATCGGAAGACCATCCATCCGGCGACGGGCAAGTCACCGTCTATGATGCTGTACAACAGACAGATACGATCGCGACTTGATCTGCTGGTTCCGGATAGTGCTGCTGCGAGAAAGCAAGTTGACGGAAAAGTTCGCAATCTCTCTGGGGGGACGAGAGTAGCGGCGCGCGACTATATGGATAAGACCAAGTGGAAGTACGGTGTGGTTTCCGAAAAGCTCGGAATGCTGCATTACCACGTTCAACTCGACGATGGCAGGACATGGAAGCGCCATATAGATCAGCTTAGGGAAGTTGGTCCGAACCTACCAAAGGGACGAGATCAGACAACACCAGTTTTGGTCGAGGATGTGCCTGTTGAAGTTCCGCAACCGAATGTTCCCGAGCCAGTTGCATCAGCTAGTGTCAGCGTTACCCCGAATGTACCATCGCCTAGTCAAGAAGTTCCTGCTGAATCCCCGCCGGAAATTCCTGGCCCTTCAGAGCAGAGATCCGTCGGAGCTGCTTCTGGTTTACGGACACCTGCTGTCTCCAACCAGAAGGCCAACCATGAATCACCGAGGCGATCGGGCAGAGTCATTAGACCGCCAAATAGACTCAATCTTTGAAATGTTCCTAACACTAAATATTATAAAAATAGTAGTATTGAAGTTGAATTTCATTTGTTAGGGGGGAAGAGCTGTCATAAGTTACACTAGATTTTCTAGACCATTGCGTTATACCTGTTTTGTATTAGACATACCTTGCGACAGCTGTCAAAGACTTCCCGCTCCTTTGTAAAAGCTTTTAGTTGAGACCGAACAAGCAAACAATAAATACACGTTTTCCAACATCAGTGAAATCTACTTTACGGATAATTGAACGGCGTTCCTCTTCCGAGACCCACATTCGGCTACCGTTACAACAACGGTAGTAGTTCCTTCCTTTTGAATCTTGTTTCTTCGATACTTCCGTTTTTGAATCACCTCTGAGCCGACAACACCGACCATCATGGCACTCTCTTTGAAAACGTTCAAAGTATACAATCCTTCAACATTATCAGCAATCGCAATAGTTTCACCTCCGAACACTAGTTGGCATTGCTTCTCGTCGAATTCAGCTTTTACTTTCTTCGCCGCTAGTTTTGAAACGGAAACCAAGTTCTCCTTCAGCGCAGGGGCATACAAAACGTCCGTCAACGTAACCGAAACTTTTTGATTTCGAACAACGCAGTCAATCGTACAGTCTCCTATTCCACCGGTGCGTATCTTTCTCCCACTCGCAGTCGAAATAACCGGGCAAACACTCGTATCTAACTTCGAAAACGCTTTACGGTTGTTAGCCATGTGCGACGTCGCGCCGGAGTCAACCACCCACGTGTTCGCGTCACGCGCACCGCTGCTAACCATAAATGTGAACGAATGGTTTTCAATTCCGCGCACTGTGTTAACATCATCTTTCTTCTTTTCTTCCTTCTCACCTATTTCTTTCAGGAACGCTTTGCAGTTCCGCTTCATGTGACCTTCCTGTCCACAAAAGTAGCAAACTATATCCTTTAGACGCGTGGTTCCGCTGGTCCGCAACACCTGCTCATCCAAACTACTCCTCCGTTTCCCTTGCTTATCCGCTTCATCTATCAGCTTCACCTTGATCAGATCGAGAGTCAGCTCCTCCTCGTTCCGGGCCTCCAGAGCAGTAGTCAGCGGATTGAACGAATCCGGCAAGCCACGCAAAATTAACGCCACTTTGAGACACTCTCTCATTTCGAAGCCAGAATTTTCGAGCCGAACGTACAACTTTTCGATGCCAGCCAGATATGCCTCCATGTCGTCACCGCACTGGTAATTCTGGTTCGTAATTTGCTTCAGCAACGTTACCTTCTGTCCCAACGACGCCTTCTGATGGTGGTCCTTCAATGCCAACCACGTGTCCTTTGCCGTCGCTTTCCCTCGAATAAGCCCGTACTGGCACTCGTCCACCGTCAGCTGAATCGTGGCCAACGCTCTTTCATCTCCTTCGCGCCACGCATCCGTCACCGGGTCGGGTGGAGTACCGGGGTCAACATACTTCCACATTTGCTCGCGTCGTAGCAGTGCTTGCATCGAGAAACACCACGCCTCGTAGTTCGTGTTGGTCAGCTTCACGATTCGTGCCCACTCCATCTTCAGACAGCTTCCGGAAAACAGGGAACTTCTCACCTGAGCTATATTTTCTGGAACGGCTTCTGCTTCTCAATTCCGCGGGTCACGTTTGCTGGGCCGATAACCTGTTCGAGAACTAGCAGAGTCAGAACCAGGTTCGGGAGCGAAAATGAAAAACACGTCTTTACTACTGAAAGGCTACACGCCAAGAGAGCGAAATTTTATTCAAATTTAGAAACATAAGAAAAACAGATTGCTGTGATCGTTTCCCATGGCAACGCCTGGCCAACGTCTACGCAGCTACACTGAAATGAATTTTATTGTAGAAACTACTGAAACCATGGTAAAATTAAGAACTGCACCAACGATTTTCAACCGACTACATTAATCTGTTAACTCTACCAAAACATAGTCAACATCACTACACAAGAAAATTTTTTCTGTTGATTTAACCAGAGTTGTAGTATTTTTGACTAGAAACATTCTTGATTTGAGAAGTTTAGCATCATACTTTTGACCACACTGTGTTGTACGGTGGGTGTCACGGATTGAAATACAATGCTTTGTAGTGGATGCTACTATGGACATAGTCAAATTTACTGCACTGCTCAGTGATTTTCACCAGATTATAGTAAACTTAACAGATTTTTGTAGTCGGTTGAAAATCGTTGGTGCAGTTCTTAATTCTACCATGGATTCGGTAGATTATACAACAAAATTTGTTTGCGTGTATGATGCTCCTCGCGACCCAGTGGAAATGAAACGTTGATGTTGCACATAACCCAAGTAACCATGGAGCATTATATAATTGCATATATAATGCAGCAGCATTGACGTAAGCCTACCATTAAAGTAGTTTAAAAGTGGAAAAGGGCACTTTTACAGTTAAATTAATGCAAAAAGGACGATAAAGCAATGAAGCAACTTATAAAGTAATATTAATGCAGCAGTACAATTTGTAAAGTGATGTTAGTGCATTGATACATTTGTAATGTAGAGTTAATGCTTTATTGCTTGACAGCTCTTGAAATTTGTTGAATAAAAGCAATGTTGCATCAATGGTGTTGATATGCAGTAGAATATGTGCAATGTTATAATGCTTGTGGTTACTTGGGAATTGTGCTTCCTCCAACAAAAAATGCATTGCCTAAATATACCAGATTATTTTTTTACTGCATAGTCATCTTTATGCAACATTACAAGTGGAACACTTTGCTAGAAAATACGTTGAACCAAGTAGCGCAATTTAGTACTAGTACAACATGGTCTGTTTACTATGTATTATGTATCTTTAAAAACAAAGCCACTAGAATCAATAATTTCAAGCAAAGCTAATACATTTTCCTTTCCAATAATGTACTCTTCCCCACTAGACCTGTGCGCCGAAATATTTTTGGTCGGCGGCGGCGTCAGAGCATTTTTGTACCGGCGGCGGCGGCGTCATCGGCGTCACGCCGTTGACTATTTTCGGCGGCGGCGGCGTACATCGGCGTGGACAAAAATTGAACATTAAAAAAAATCTAACATATAACTTATGAAACCGTCATGCGTACCAAATGCAATCGGAGAACCGAACTTGAAATTCCATTCCATTGCGAGGAAATACTTTTCAGTCCATTTGGTAAGAATTCAGAAGTTTGGAAGTTTATATAAAAAATCCTAGTTAAAACACTAGCTAAAAACTATCATATAATATATTATATCCCCGTTGTTGCTACTAAGATATATTATCTGACCTGATTATTCGAACTTTTTATTAAAGAAAATAGTCTAAGGCCTCCATTTTATGAACCTAAGTTTAACCAAAAACAATACTCAATTTCTATTTTTCGTTGTTTAAGTCCAAAACATTTTTTTATGTTTTTTAATTTGTCACACCCTTGCTAAACTCAAATTTGGGTTTTGTTTGTCCTTCAAAATGTCAAAAAGGAACACCCAGTGTTAAAACTGAAACCGTGGTTTTGCGACTAACGAACGTCAACATGTTGTCAGGTCATTTATGGAAAAAAATTAAATTAAGTTGAAATATTTAGCCTTTTTGGTATTGCTGAAGTGTTGAAGTACATGTCTCGTGGTTAATAAAACAAATTTAAAAAATTATGACCATTGAGAAAGAATTATTGGCAATTTGTTTTATTTTTTAGAAGTTTATGACTTTTCGCGTTACTCTTTTGATTACTATCTGATATCCAATTATGAACTAATATTCACAATAATAATCACAGCTTTGGATATTGTTGGTATTTTATTTTCTCGGAACTGATAAAATGTACAAATTTCTATCATAGTTTCTTGCTTGCTGTTTAGATTACTCTAGCAAAGTTCAACACCATGAAGAAGCATGTTAGAAAGATCGCAATGTTGAAACATTGGAACAAATGTCGAATAAAATCATTAATAATTTCAGGCAAAAATCGTTGCAATCTTCTATTGCCACGATTAATGCGTTATATGTTTAGGTTAAGTTAGGCTAAGTATATTGAAAGCGTTTTTTTCTCTTATAAGCAGGTGAAATCAACTCACCTGTAAAAAATCTGTACTGCTACGGCAAATGCAATGTAATATGTTGTTAACAAAATGTTAATAAAATCTTAAATTTGTTTTACCAAATTAGGATGAAAGTGTTGTCTAATAACACATAACACCTAGATTCAAGTATAAGAAATGAATGTAATGTTTGAAATGATACTAATAAAAAAAAGAAAGCATGTTGAAAATATATCTTGTTTTCAGCAGTAAGATGATATATTTGTTTGGTATCAATTTATTATTATCTTAAGCTCGATATCATATTTTGTTCTTCTACCATTTTTTTTTATTATTGTAACAATTTTTCATATCTATAACTCAAAAGTGCTACATACTAATAAAAAGTCTTTATTTTGATGACTTCATTTCAATGCCAGTCAAAAATATGTGTAACCTCAATGAGTTCTCAATGTCCTTAATGCGGAAAAAGATTTCAAATTTTCAAATTGCTTTCACTGAGAGCTGTTAAGGCCTTTTAGTGAGTCATCACAAAATGGCTTCTTCAAAAATCATTATCATATTGTTATGATAGTATTGGTATTTGCAACATCGATGAAATATAACTGCTTTTCACCTAATTCAATGGATAATTCATGCGAAGAAAAATGCTTCAGGTGTTATTTCAATATTTAATCAACACTTTCATATACAGCATTATCAATTTAGCGACAATATATATGAGATTTATATTCTAAAAAAAAACTCCGATTTTATGCCGCATTTCATTGCCTCACACAACTACACTTGTAAATAGAAGGTGCTTACCTTTTCCATTGTAATTCTGCAGCAAACATTTGTGTTTTGCATTTCATATTGCGTTCACTACACTTCCACTAAACAAATCTTTCATTCACTTTCCTTAAAGGAACACATTTCAAACGGGAACCAAATATTTATAAAGTTTTATCAACCGCAACACTCAAAACTATTATGGCGGTGGTTTTCACTTGCTGTGAATCGACGCCGCCACCCCACACTGAGACATGCCTGTGTTTCTAGTCTAAAATATCCAACGTTTTTTTGTTGTAATAATTTTCACTGCGGAAAGGTTGGGCAAAGCATAGAAACTTGAAACTCATACGTTGTTTGTTTTTCGATTATCTCAAATTACAAAAACCATCTCTACGAAGCATAAAATCATACCAAGAGTTTATCAATTTGGACCACACAAAATAATTGAAAAGCTCCACAGTGCGATGCGTCGGGATGCGTCGGGACGCGTCTATCGTGTGTGCACAATCATCGCGATCGTTGAGCGCAGTGATGTCAGAGTTGCTATGTGTAAAATCATAGCATTTAATGTGAATTGATCACAAAAATCATTAAAAATTTTATTAAATCAGTGATCTTGTGATGGAAAACTATTTGCAAAATGATAAGTTTTTATAATGTGCAGCAAATGTTCCGAAAACAAGCATATAACAATTGCTAGAAAAATCTGTCACCAATCACCTGGCAACACCGTCATCCCTTGCAAACATAAACCGTACCGATGCATAACAAAAATATGCGATAAATCCAATTAAAAACAGATAAATTCCGTTGCCCTTCATTAAATTGTAATGTTTTCCTTTGATATGTACGATTGAAGAGTTGATTTTGATTTCCAATACTCGTCAATCTACTAAATTTCCCATGTGTTTACATAAAAATATGCTTAACACAAATGTTATATTTTTTGTTTGTTTGTTTTGAAAATATACATGGGAAGGCGACACTACTACTATTACATCAATGATGATTCTAATGATTCTTTGAGTTACACGCCGCTTCACCTTAAATGTCGAAATTTCGGAAACATTGAAGTGCTTATAGCGTTTTTTTAAGCCAATATATGGCCAACTGCAAGTAGTTCAGATATGATCACCAGAGAAAAACATTTTCCAATGACTTTTTCCGCGGGGATGGAAGATATTCGCATTATTCAATTGTCAGAGTCACGTGATGTTCATGACATTTAACATCACTGTCACTTATGCCAAAAATCGTTTTAAATTTGATTTCTTAGGAACAGGTTTCTGCTTTAAGTTTTGATATTTTAACTGTTAAAATGATCAAAATGATAAGAAGCTGAGTAATCAAAATCTGCGCATCACAGTATCAACATTAGTTTCCAATATAACTAATGTTTATTCTGGTATCATTTCACGTAGTTAAAATGTTGTTTATATTAGATGCCCAGATTTTGTCAGCCTCTTTTTCAAAACTTTGTGAAGCTCTCCTTCAAAATGTAAACAATTGATCAATATTCTATATTTGCCTTGTTATGAATATTAATAGTAGCTTTAACATGACTAAAAAATACTTGGTTGAAATTCATTAATCAAACAGTGAGAACAACAAGATTTCTGAAAAAGGGATTAACAAAATCGGGTCAGTACTGTATTTCGAAATTTTATGATGAATAATTCTGTACTTCATCAAACATTGATCCAAAGCGGCGGGACGACCGTACTCAAACGTCTGAAATCGTTATCCCGTATTTGTTCCTGTCATACTAACGGAAGATACCAAAGACACTTATTCGAAGAAAAATCCATGTCAATTAGGCCGTCCCTTATTTTTCGAAAAAAAGAAATGTTATAAGTTCGTCATTGTAAAGTGCTCGTTTTGGTAAGAAAAAAATCAGGTAAAAATTTGAAGTCCGTACGTGGACGCCAAGTGGTCCCCCAACGGCCCTGAATTCATTAGGTGTAGATGACCCCTTGAGCGTAATCGTGCTCGCTGCTCTAGTGCACGCAGCATGAGTACAAAATACCAGTAACAAATTGTTCTGCACGCGTTGATAATCAGCATAGAAGTTTGTTTTCTTTGGGATGATTTAAATATTACGTAACGCAAAATTTGTCAATTTTAGACCCCCTCCCTCTACCACATAACAACTTTTGTATGAAAAAAATATGTAAGGACCGTAACACTACGGAAGACCCCCCTCCCCCTGTTGCGTTACGTAATATTTGAACGATCCCTTTGTAGTTTTGAATTTTATGTCAGCGTGCAGTGTTATGAAGATATCCACAATATAAAATATTATTTTTACTTAAAAGTCCATGCTGATTATCAATTTGTTACTAGTGGCTTTTCGTACTCATGTTGCGTGCACTAGAGCAGCGAGCTCGATTTGTCACACAGGGTTCATCTCTACCTAATGCCTTAAGGGTCGTTGGGGGACCACTTAGCGTCCACGTACGGACTTCAAATTTTTACCTGATTTTTTTCTTACCAAAACGAGCACTTTACAATGACGAACTTTTAACATTTTGCATTTTCGAAAAATAAGGGACGGCCTAATGTCCAACCATTTTTTCAAGGTTTCCAATGAGAATGACAGAATAAATTACCGTCAAGCTACAATTCACCGTGCATTTTAAAAAATATATGCATTTCAATAAATTATATTTTTTACAAATCATTATAAGCGAACTAGAATACCACTACGAAGCGTACAATTATACCATAATTCAGGGAAAAATAAAAAATCAGTGATGCATAACAAAAAAATACTCAAAAATTATGTTTACAAATATCATGTTATGGTCGCCTCGCACCATTCTATATCACCATTCACCGTGCGTATAGTTTTCGACATGATTTAATTTTGTACCTTGAAGAAACGTTGTTGGTGGAGAAAATATGTTGCTAGTAGTATGCGCACTCACTTTTAAGGGTATTCAAATCTTATATTAAAATAAAAATCATAGAAAGTTGAAAAACTAATTAATCACTAATTTTTCATCAAAATCGTTATAGGAGGTTTGACTGTTTTGTTCAAACCATTTCATATTTACTCAACAACTAAATATAAAGTAGTTAAATCGCGATATAACAATAAATTCAATATTATCCAATAATTTCAAGCCTTTTATACTAAGGCATGGTAAAAGGAACCATAAATATTGAAAAAACCTGATTTGCATAAAACCTTATGGCTCACCTCATATGATGAAAAACATCTTACTAGAAGTATCTGCTGCAAAAACTTGTTGAAATAATGAAAAATGTGATACTCTAACGTTGAAATGAAAAATGTTAATTTTTGGCGTTTCTACTAAGAGTATTGAAAAATCGCATTATTAAACGGAATTCACATGATTTTGACTGCATACACTAGGTTTTTCAAAATGTTTTGTGACTAGAACTACCTCATTTCATCTTTTTTATCTTATTTTGCTGCCAAAAGAATAATTTGCGAATATTGTATAAATATTCTGTAGGAATTTGCATATGTGCACGGTGAATGGAGGCCGCACGGTGACTGGTGACTTAACGGTACTATAGCAAACCCTGAGAAATATTTTTAAGAATTAATAGTAAAATATTTTTTTAGAGGAGTTTTCATGAATATTGATGGCATGACACCTTTTTAAAGAGAAAAAAGCAACTCACTGACTTATGGAAATATTCTTCAAAGATCAAAGAAACACTGAATTTCTAACGAGATCCCCTGGTGGAATATTTACAAATTTTATTAGAGGAATTCTTGCAAACTTTCTTTATAAACCTCTGAACATGCTCAAGAAATAGTTCCTTAAAAGACTCTGGAGAAATAATTTAAGGATTATATAGAAAAATCTTTTCAAGCATTCGTGGAGCATTTAGTGAAAAAAATTGTTAGGATATATTAAAAGAATTTTCAGAATGAAATTTTGGAAAATAAGTGCATGAAGCTCTGCAGGAATTCGTGTAAGAATATTCAACATAATTCTGACTGAACCACTGAAGTAATTCAAGCATAATCTAGAAAAATTCTTGCACGAAACTTGTGAAGAAAACATCTCAAGATTACCGTGTAAGAACGTACGCCCAGATAGCCATAGCGGTAAACGCGCAGCTATTCAGCATGACCAAGCTGAGGGTCGTGGGTTCGAATCCCACCGGTCGAGGATCTTTTCGGGTTGGAAATTTTCTCGACTTCCCAGGGCATAGAGTATCTTCGTACCTGCCACACGATATACACATGCAAAAATGGTCATTGGCATAGTAAGCTCTCAGTGAATAACTGTGGAAGTGCTCATAAGAACACTAAGCTGAGAAGCAGGCTCTGTCCCAGTGGGGACGTAACGCCAGAAAGAAGAAGAAGAACGTACGCAGAATAGGATCCTAAAGCCCTGTCCCAATTCTAGTGTCAAACGCTTAAGTTTAGGCTAAAAACAAATGTTTGCTCAATTTTTAAATGTTTTTCGTTTGTTTAAGTCCAAAAAACATTCGTTTTGTTTTTTTAGATTTTATCACACCTCTTGGCTTAAACTCAAATTTTGGGTGTATTTTGTTTTCCGTGTCCATTCCGAAACGTCAGATAGGAACAACCCCAGTGTTAAAACTACAGCCCCTGTGGTGTTTTTATCGACTAAGCGAACGTCAAACATGATCAAAAATGTCAAGGTTCATTTATGGACCTAATTTTTAAATTAAAATTTAAATATGATATAGCCGTTATTTGAGCTCGAAAAATTGCTAAAGAAGTTGCAGCAGCATGCTATTCCGTGATATTGAATAAAAACAAGATTTCATTAAACATTTAAGTAGGGTCCTTAAATCGGAGAAATCCCAGAAGAAAATCCAGGTATAATAAAAAAATATATTGAGTAATTCCTGAGAAAATGCAATGCGGAATTACTGTTGGAATTCTTGAAGTGACTATTGTACGATTTATTAGAAAAACTCCAAAAAATAATCAATGGTAGGATTCCTTAAAAAACAACTTGGAGGAATAGTTGAACAAATTTTAAAGAAATTTCTAGAGGAAATTTCACAGGACGTTTTGACAGGATAAATGTGCCGTAAGTTATTTATTCTCCTAGTTCATCGTAGTTTTTTAAGGCGATATTTTTCTCACACACTGGTAAGGTGATTGAGATTTTTGAATAAATTTATGCCGCATCGTTAGAACAGTTTTGAAGAAGTGCTAGAAACAACTCCTACAATAATTAGTTTTGCAATTCTTAGAAAAACTCCAGAAGAAATTTTCTTTAAAAATCCTAAAGAAATAACTATGAGAATTTCAAGAACTAGGTGTCTCAGCGACTCTTTTCGAAACAAATAATAGAGAAATCCATTCAAAAATTCTGGACAATCCTTAAACGATTTCACATAAATAAGGGTGAATTCACGATAAAAATTGAGGTGGAAATCTATCGATGTATACATGAGCTCTTGGAAAGTAAGGAATTTTTGGAGAACAATTTTTTGAAGGAAACGCCGAAGAAAATCTTGGTAAAATCATTAGAATAAATTAAATAAAATTTCACGAAAGACTTAATCTTAAAAAATAAAACCCTGGTGGAATCTCAAGAATTATTCACTTCCAGAAGGTATTCTTAAAAGAAACTTTGAAAAACTTCTCCATGGGATCCGTAACTTTGAAACTTCTCCATGGGATCCGTAGAAAAAATTCTGAAGGATCCACTGGTCGATTTTCGGGACAACTTAAAAAAAATCCCTTGAAACATTGATGTACGTTTTTTTTTATCCTTAGACGATACCCAAATAACCTGGGTTATTTTTTTATTACAGTGAAACCTCCATGAGTCGATATTGAAGGGACCATCGACTCATGGAAATATCGAGTCATGGAACAGCAATCCTTTGGAAAGCTGTTTCTAGGGACCATCATAGTAACCATAGAATTGTGTTTTTAGTATGGTTCCATGAGTCGATATCGAATCATGGAACATCGACTCATGGAGATATCACTGTATTATAAATTATTTGAGTTAATGTATTTATCAGCGTGAAAACGCAAAATCGGCGGCGAGACGTTGATCGGCGTATGGCGCGCCGCCGATGTATCAATCGGCGTCGGCGTGACGTGAAATGGGTCGGCGGCGGCGGCGTGGCGCGGCGGCGCACAGGTCTATTCCCCACTAACTCTTCTCTATACTGTTTTAAAAAAAAATCATTCGATTGAATGAGGTGGCTCATAATGCCCCATATGGTTGGTGACCACGTAGAAAAACATGGTTTTCCAAAAAGTTTCTGAAATAATTCGCAAGTTGATGTTAACATTATTTATCGACGTAACATGGAAGATAACATTTTATGGTACAAGTCACTTGCATTTAAACCATATATTATGCTGTTTTTCTATGCATTCCATGACGTTTTCCTTAGGCGGCCCATATTGCCCCGATCACCCCTATCACTTTCCCAAGTTTCAAAGCTAAAGGCCCAAACGCAATGATAGCGGAACGGCAACGGAATGCGGAACCGGTTCGCCAGCATGTATCACAACATCTCGACTGAGCTGACAACGAATGAAATTGGATCAACACTGATTCGACAAGCTGATTATAGTTCATGCTGGCGAACCGGTTCCGCATTCCGTTGCCGTTCCGCTATCATTGCGTTTGGGCCTTAACGTGTGATCAATCGTTTTATAATGCAACATAAGAATAGGTGTTTGGTGGAATTATGCGTTGTCGTTTTAAAGTTAGTGATTGTGAGGGTGCTAATAATGATATTGGAAGAAATGTGTGGTGATGAAAAATGCATTGAAAGTGATTGTGAGAGTTTTGTTAAAAATGCATACATAATTCGTGATCAAACGTCAACATCCCACCGCAAAATCGCTAGTGTTTGGAGGTGATTTTAACCTCCAAATTGCCAAATAACCTCCAAATCATCACCACCAAGTTAGTTCTAATAACCTCCGTTATATGAAATATGGTGGCGCGTCGATCGTCGCAAGTTTATCGTTAAACAGTCAATAATACTAATATGAACCTTCAGTGGTACGTCTGTTTGTCTATGCTACTAGATTATTGATGGTTATAATACATTCTGCAATCATTTCTCTGAATATAAAAACTATTGCCTAATTCTTAACACATTCATGATAAGAGTGTTCATAATGACAGTGAGTGCAGTAAAACTTATCAAAATGATTTTATTTTCTTTATTGATCGTAGTGCTAAATCGTAGTTTGATTATTTTTTAATTACAGTCGACTCTCCACATCTCGATGTTCTATATCTCGATATCTCTCCCTATGTCGATGATTTCTTCGGTCTCTTCATTTTGCATACATTTTCACTCTCCGTATCTCAATATCTCCCTATCTCGATGTGTACTTGGTTGATTTTCGTTCCAGTTTTTCTCTCCGTATGTCGATATTCCTATTATCAAAGGTTACTAGACCCGATTTCACTGATTCAAAACAGTCCTGGAGCACGAAGTGGCGTCTGCTTGTTTATTATTTTCTTGGCAAAGGAGTGGTTTTCAATCTAGTATTCATTAAAAATGTGTTCTTTGTCTCGATCTCTCCCTATCTCGATGGTCCCTTCAATATCGAGATGTGGAGAGGCGACTGTATTTAGTTATGATGGTTAGATGGTAAATGGTAACAAAAATGAATTATTATGAAAGTCCCTGGCCAAGAACACAGGGTTTGACGGTGCCAAAGTAGAAGGTGCACCATGATAATACCCGTCTGTGAAATATATCACCTTTCCAATACTTTGGCACACCTCTAACGGTTTATGATTTATCATGAAACGGCTGCATTCAGGCGGAGGATCTGTTAATATGTTTCGGCATATTATCAGGTCCTCTTCGAACGGAGGGACCGCCAGGGCTCATTAGCGTTAGCGTTAGCGTAGTTACATTCATGTTTCTTTTTAATAATCTCATTCTGACTACTTTCAGGAACAAGGCAGGGGAGTATACCTTGTTCGAATCATAAACAAGAATACTAAAAGCATGAATATCACTATTCCCGGCCACGCCCATCTTTATTGTAACTTGGGATAGGGGAAGGAAATGTTGATGTAGCACTTACTTAATGAGAGGCCACCGACTCTGCGACACCCTCATAAGTGCTACGGAGTTGGAGGTTGGGGTAGGATATTGTCAGGATTCGCCTAGAAAGCTGGCGATAGACCATAAACATTTGTTGTTTAGGTGTTCTCAATTTAATCTTTTGAATGCCGGCAATCAAAAGAG
Source organism: Aedes aegypti (assembly GCF_002204515.2). Lineage (NCBI taxonomy): Eukaryota > Metazoa > Arthropoda > Insecta > Diptera > Culicidae > Aedes > Aedes aegypti. The sequence continues at coordinate 253,509,520 of NC_035108.1, forward strand.
TAAATAATAGTTTATTTATAGTATAAATAGTCTTTCGCGAAATGCTTGTCGATTGTGCAGTAATATTTTTGCTCAATAGCCAGTAAAAAGCAAAACCGATCCTTTCAGAGTCATCGGATTGTATAAAATAACGATACGCGAAAAAAAAGACCGCCAGGGCTCATTAGTTACTTATAAACCAGTGCTGGTTGTTGATAGTTCAGTTCGTTTACACGAGCTGTACAATCCTTTGTACTAATAAGTGATGGTGGTTAAGTTTCGAAGCTAACGTGATGTTTGAAAAAATGTATGGTGATGAAAATTTTGAAAATGGCATTCGAAGTGATTGTGTTAGTGTTGTTCAATATAGGTATAAATTATAATTATATTTATGCACCCTACTAGTTTAACAATGGCCACAATACATTTTGCAATAATTTCTCTGAAGATAAATACTATTGCCTAATTCTTCACACATGCATGATAAAAGTGTTTATAATGACAGCGAGTGCAGAAGAATGTATCGAAGTAACTTTTTCATTGGAAGTTTCTTGATTATAGTGCTAAATCGTAGTTTGAATAGTAATGACTCTACAACAACAAAATAATGAAAAATTTAGTTGAATATCTTTTAATTACTTAGTAATGGTAACAGCTGGTAAATGTTAATAACAGTGAATTTATATGAAAATGGTGTGATGTATATTTGTGATGAAAATTTGTAGCTGTGATAGTGAAAAGTGATATAATGGAAAGTGTATTTGAAGTATATTACGAAAGTTGATGAGTGATAATCGGTGACATACGTGATAGTGTCGATAGTGAGTGATGAAATGAAATGGGGAATGAGGACCTTTTAATAAAATTATTTTGTTCTTTACTTTTACCACTCTAGTAGCATTTCAGGCCTTATCATAGTTTGATAGTTGTTTGAATTACTAGACTGCAAAACTACGGTAAGAGCTGATTGCTGCTAGGGTTCACAGTGACCATTTGAACAACATTGCTTAGGAACGTCTGTGTGATGAACGCAATAGAGGCTTATAAAAGCAAATGTTGGGAAGTAGCTTAGGGCAGATTAAAAGTGTCAGTACTACCCCTATCGCTACTGACAAAAAAAAGATGGTTAGATGGTAAATGGTAACAAAAATGAATTATTATGAAAGTAGTGTGTTGCAATTTCGATATTAATTGGAGCTGTGAAAATGAAGTGATATGATGGAAAGTATACATATATGATGTGATTTACGAAATTTAATGAGTGATAGTGTTAAAAACAAAAGTTACGACAGCAAAAATGTGGTAATTATGTGACAGTGACTGATGAAATGAAATGGGGAATGATGACCTTTCAATACAACTATTTCGTTCTTCACTTCAACCACTTTAGTAGCATTTCAAGTCTTATCATAGTTTTATACTGGTCTGGAATACTAGACTGCAAAACTACGGCAAGGGTTGATTGCTGCTAGGGTACACAGTGACCATTTGAGCACAGTGTTGAAGAACTCACACTCAAATCTCAATCAATACGCTCTCCCGTGAGATCAAACTCGTTAGAGATCTGCTTCGCAAATCTCACGCTTGAGATCATGATGCAAAATCACTCAATCAACTCAAATCGTAAAAAATGATTCAGTCGCAAAACCCGTCAAGAGGTCGTGTTGTTGTTTACGTTCGAAAGGATTACTATAACTTTACGAGACTAACAATAAATTATTGCCGTGTGTGAGTAGACTGTGGTGTACGAGACTGAGTTAAAAAAGGTGAGCCAACTCATCCATGAAATTTTGACTGCTGAGTTGCGTGATTGACAACTCACGCATGCAAAATATCAAGCGTGAGTTATGAGAATTTGAGTTTTTCACAACACTGGCTAAACGGTCTTTTCAGCAAAAACCACTTTAAGATATTCTGTAGATACCTATAAGTGCTTCCGTTGTCGGCCAAATTTGTTGTTAATAAATTGTATTTTGAAGAAGTTGTGTAGTGTCTATCAAAACCTATACTCACAAAATCATATCTTCCGATTTGTTTACCTTTTTGACAGTACTAGCTTTCCTGAGCGCATTAAGTTTAAGCCAAGGGTCCCAAAAAACCTATTTGTCTTAGCGCAGAACAAATAATCTGATTTAGGAATATTTTAGCCAGTGGAGCGTTTTGCGAAAGAATTCATAAGATCAAAAGCACTCATGAATGATTATATTGTACGGAATAATCATCAATTGTTCTTAAACCATCCCAGACAAAACCAGCAAGATTTTAATGGATGGAATCCATTTTTACTGTCGCCGTTTCGGGTTCATACGTGGGAAAATTGCACTTCGAGAGTAAGCGGAAACTCCCATCCCTTATTAATTTGGATCGTAGTGCAATTCTTACCAGTTCCGATCAATCACGGAGTAGCAACCATTGACATGTACAGTCAGTCTATGCTATGCTATGTAAATAAAAGAATTGAGTGTATTTTTGTGATATTGTTCAATAGTCCATTTTACGAGACGTTTTTGAACAGCTGATCGCTCATTTTATGAATGAAAATTTGACAGGAGACGGTGTCGTAACGTGTGAAAGTAACAACAATATCATCAGTGTTGCCGTTTCGTAAAATGGACTATGGTTTCCTGGTAGGCATTTCGTTTTGTGCCTTAATCCGCATATTGTGTACTTTTTAGCTAATTGCTTGAGATAGGAATTGAATTTCGTTTGAGAAACTTCATGGAGAGTTATCTCAGATCAGATAGTTAAAAATATCACATTCGACCTTTTCAAATCGAGCTCCAGTTTATCTCAATATTGTCGCACCGCCACCAAACCGGATCGCGCCAGTGAGACTCGCGACGCGCCTCAACTCGCACGATTTTGAAATCAGTTTTTAAGTGTGGCGCTGCATTCTTACGATTTTTATGAACACAGCGCACTATTCACATATTAGCTGCGACGCATGGGGCCCGAGAAAACAATAATTATAAATAAATGTTGGTCTTGATTTCTACCGGATACATAATAATTGGGTCCTAAAATTTGTAATGAAATCTTGTTTTTATTAAATAACACGAAAAAGCATGTTACTGTAATTAGTTTAGCAATTTTTCCCACTCAAATAATGGCTATATCACAAGGGGTGGATCACTTGTTCAATGCACATCAGATGTGCATTGAATTGCATCAAATGCATTTTTTAGACTTCTACATCAACTTAGCCCTGACCACGGTGTACTAAATTAATTTTTTATGCCGTGGCCCTGACTACAATCGTATCGTGTTATAGCAACGCGTCATTGTTTGTTGTTAGAGTTACGAGTTTGTTCTACAGGTCCATCTCTATATTTTCTAACTAATCAGAAACGTTATTTATGTCAGCTTACCAAGCTTGTAAATTAACGTTCAACGCTCCGTCATCGTAATCATCGTCATCATCCAAACTTCAAAAGCAGTTTTTCTGTTTAAATCTGAGAATTATTCGATGGAAATATGTTCACTTTGTTTGGGTTAGAGAATAGAATACAGTGAACACATTTTCCTGTAAATTTTGTTGATTTTGAACGAAAAAACTGCTTTTGAAAATTCCAAAATCAATGACGGATCCTGCCCCCTTAACCAGCAAATCTAGCAAATATAAAAACTACATTTGTGGTACATGCACTGCGGACGGGGCGTTGATGGCCTGATAGAGGCAAAAAGTTTTTATTCACGTATGGGAGCCACTAATGGAGCTGGTTGTAGACAACAGTATTTACTGGTGGCGGACTGAATAATCCCAACTCTACTGACGACACCTCAACTTGATCGGGTGGATATAACTTAGATTAAAAACAGCTAAACAATTATGTATCAAACTTGTTTTATTTGCTTTAATGTTGGTTGTGGGCTTGTATGGGAAGATGAAAATTGATGTTGATTAACTATTTTACCTTCAATGGGATATTTTCATCGAAGGCTTGCCTTGTACCCCCAACAATTATATCCTTTACTGCTGTTTGTAAACCACGGAACGGAGCTGTTCCAAAACTCCTTTTTGAATAAAGTATCCCAGACTCCAATCGTGTAAAAATTATCTCAAATGTCCATGTTGCCTATGAACTGCTCTTAGAGCATATATTAATTCCACTCCATCCATAGTTGGATGGCATTTAAAGCAGCTTCGAAAAACGAAACAACTGTTCCTGGATGCTTATCTTCCTAGGTAGGTATAATCTGCACATACTTTATTTTTAATAATACCCTTCGGACCAACTTATGCGGATTATGCCAGATAAGGAAACGGGTATTTTGATTTTTTTTTTAACTTAGAAACGACGCCGCCATCGCCTTTAGATACCGGGAATGCTTCTACGTTGAGCTTTTCTACATGCCACCTTTTTGATGAGACAGAATCCATGCTCCAACCCGTGGCACGTCCAGTCTGTCGGTTTCTGAAGCAATAACATATAAAATATTATTATCCGGAAAAACGCTAATTATATTTGTGATATTCTCAGGAACTGAGACTTATGAGATCACAATGATATGGTGAAGCAGTGCATGATACTGCCATTCTTCATCTCCAATAATTTGCCAGCCTTATTATTCACGAAGAAATTTACAACCTTTTGCTCGTTACGTTTTGGAAAAGGAAGATACTTCTGTTAAATTGGTCGAGAAAAAATTCAAACTGACACTTTGAAAACGACAACAGAGAATAGTTCGAGCAAGCCATGAATTATTGCGCATTTTCAGAAATGTGCATTTAAATGCATTTAATTTTGTTGTTGCATCAGATGCATCAGAAGTGATCCACCCCTTGCTATATCATGTTTAAACTTTAATTTAAAAATTTGGTCCATAAATGAACCTTGACACTTTTGATTATGTTTGACGTTCGCTTAGTCGACAAAAACACCACAGGGGTTTTAGTTCGACCACTGGGGTTGTTCCTATCTGACATTTCGTAAGGGACACGGAAAACAAAATACACCCAAAATTTGAGTTTAAGCCAAAGGATGTGACAAAATCTAAAGAAAAAATTTTTGGGCTTACACCAACGGAAAACATTAGAAAATTGAGTAAACATGTGTTTTTGGCCTAAACTTAAGCGTTTGGCACTAAAATTGGGACAGGGCTTTAGGACCCAATTGAAATTAAAATTATTTTCAAGTAAAATATGCCCTTTACGTTTTTACACAAAGCCGACTTTCGGGTGATCGGGCAAATCGACATGATACACGTCATTCCGCAAAGTGCAGCTGTCAAAACCCACAAACTGCATTCTGTGTGCGTGTAACTTCGTTGATGGTCCATTTTTTTTGTACTGAGTGGCAGTGAAATACTTGAAAAATCATAGCGGCTTTTCGGTTTTCCCCTAGGAAATAGTCTGATTTTTGCATCAAAAATCGAAATGAAGCGAAATCTACTGTCGCTGGCAGTGTTTGCCGCGGTCATTTTCTGCGTTCAGTCGGCCATCGACGTGGAAATCGAAAACAAAAATGTTGACCGCACCATCGATCTCACATCGCAGTTGGTGAAAATCAGCTACAAAATTACGCTGGAACACAAGGCAAAGAAACCGATCAGCAGCTATCTTTTTATGGTTCCTGCGGAGGAACGCGAGCGGATGGCATTCATTTCCGCCAAAGATTCCTCGAAGAAAGATCTCAAATTGACGGAAACGGCCTCGCCCAAGGGGGTGACTTTTTCGATGACTTTGCCGGCCGGAACGACCAATCCTCCGGTTGTTTACATTGAGACCGTTTTCACCAAGTCGCTGAAACCGTATCCCACTGCGATCGCTCAGACGGAGCGCCAGCTGGTGCAGTACTTCGGGAACGTTTACTTCTACTCGCCGTTCAAGACCCAGACCCAGAAGACCACGGTTCACCTGAGCTCACGGAACGTCGAAAGCTTCACCCAGTTCAAACCGGTCGTTCACTCCGACACCACAATTACCTACGGACCGTACGATAATGTTGCCGGTAAGTACCGTACGGGGAACATGGGCGTAGTCAGGGGGAGGGATCACGGGATCTCCCAAGGTTTCTTCCAAGGATATGGCCAGCAAAACAATCTTAATCCTAAAACAATTCCTTGACAGGCACCTAATTTCAGATTTTTCTGAGATTCTAAGAATTTCACCAATGTTTTCTCCTAGTATTTCTCTTTAGTAGGGTGCCGGTACCAATGGTTGTAATGTATCAGTAGATTGGACTATGGAATACGTACATTTTTTGATAAAAACGAAATGTGGCATTTTTGTTGGATAGATCGTCTCTAGTTTAGTCGATTTGTCAAATTTCAACTTTTTATTTTATCAAAAAGTCATATAAATAAATAAATTTATGCAAAAAATTTGCTCCCTTGCACCAGTAGTTGCTGTCGTGTTCCAGTAGTGGATCAACGGGTAGAAGCTGTTTTTAAAATGGATGTATAAAAATGAAGAAAAGCCCCAGAGATGTTCTTTATTCTTCATTCGAAAGATATTAGTTGCTGTTCCGAGGGAAAAATGTTAAACATATGTAAAAATTTAGCATTTTGTTTGAAATTCCTTGTATCATTCCTGAACGTCTACTACTGGAGCACTAGCGCAACTACTGGAACACGTGTACCAATAGTGGCTCAAGCGATTTTATGTTAAAAAAAATAGTTTTATCACTCTTTTTATATTTTTCCCATATATTAGAGGTTGAAATCTTTCTGTTGACGCCAAAAGATCTCTGTAAAGGCTTTTCGTTATTTTTTTTATGATATTTTACAGCTTAGGTAGTCCACTAATGGCACCGGCACCCTAATTGAATTTAAAAAAATATCATGGCAATTCCTCTACGAGTTTCATCGAGTTCGCTTTTAAAGAATTACAAGAGTTCCTTTAGGTTTTGTTCAGAACTTATTTGAAATATTGTTTGAAATTTCTCTATAGTTTATTTCAGGAGGGAATTTTTATTTTTGCTGGACAGTGCTTTGCGAACACCCAAGTATAATAATTCATTTTCGCGCATCATCGGAGTGATTTTATATCCCAGCTTTTGCATGTTGATGCCGAGATTGTGATTTCAGACGAGGATGGACTACCAATTGGTGAGCGCGTTTCATTGCTTGTGATAAGCCCTTATTTCTGTTTATTAGAAAAAATAGACAATTTTTAAATTTAGCGTGACATAATTTGTGTACCATCCTTCATACAATACAACAGCGCATCCCATTTTTTCATGCTTGACCTCTAGTACAGTGATCCTCAGCCTAACTGGTTATGCGGGACACAACTTTGCTCTTAAAATACGTCGCGGGCCACAAATGTCTATTTTATAAGTCTGATCAAAACGACTCGATGTATTGGGTATTTTGCCCTCCAATGGAGTCACACCTAAATAATTTTGTCACATCAAAGTATCGTCACACCATGTTTGACATATATTGGATCTAACCAAATATACATGTATCGCACATATAACAATCCAAATCCAAATTCTTAGAAAAAAAGCACTTTTATTCTATGGGGCGATCCATTAATTACGTAAGACAATTTTCAGGGTTTTTCAACCCCCCCTCCCCCCATTGTAAGATTTTTTGTATGAAAATTAAAAATAAATTGTATGACGCGTAAGAAATCCCAAACACCCCCTCCCCCCATAAACCCTTACATAATTAATGGATAGCCCCTATCTATATTCTGATATCAAGAGTTGAAGAAACTGTGGGTTATCGGACAAACTCTAGAAATAAGAAATTATTTCAATTTCCTTTAGTTTCTCAATAGCTATTCCACATGTGTTGATGTGAAAGAAAAAAAATCTGAAGATTAATCCAAGGGCCCACCATAGAAATAAAGTTTGAGAGATTTAACAGATGATAAATTTTCAATTTGTGAAATTACAACTACTCCAATATTCAAAATCACTCCGTGGGCCACACAAAACCTTGCCGAGGACCGCATGCGGCCCGCGGGCCGCAGTTTGGTGACCACTGCTCTAGTAAGTCAACATCTTTGTAAAAGTGATTCTCAGCCTAATTGATTAGAAACCACCCCTCACCCCCTCAATGCCTTCAAAACATCAAGCGGGTCGCTAAGGGGTCGTCCATAAATGACGTAGCATTTTAGGGGGGAGGGGGTCTTCACGAATTTGTGACGATGTGTGACGAGGGGGAGGGAGGGGTCCCAGCTTATGGACGTAGCATTTTGAATAATTTCGGTAAAAAGACTAGCGCTGAAAAAAATGACGAACAGTTTTTTTTTTAATCAAACTTCTTTGTCTGAATTATTGAACTTAAGTTGAAAATGATGATTCAGCTTCAAAACATTAATTTAAAAAGATTAAAAATTTATTATCAAATTATTAAATTTACAAAGAGATTTTTAACTTTCCTAACAATTAAAGAGATTTTATGAAGCTTTAAATATTTATGTGAATATGTATTATATTGTATTCGTGTCCAAACTATTTCATTTATAAATAATCAAATTTAAAGTTAAATATGTTAAGTAAAAATCAATGCTTTTTTGACTTGGAAAATATTGTTTTTCTATTTGTTAACAAGACATACCGTTATTTTCTGTTGGAGCTTTATTTCCTCATAAGAATGTAATATGCTCATTATGGTAAATATTAACGTTATTATAGTAAACAAGATATTTATTCAGTACGTTAAACTACGTTCAGTTAAAAAAATCCTTTAATTTTGAACCCTTGCTCATTGCTGTTAGTTTTATCAACCCAATCAAGACTTTTATCTTTTCTCTTCATTTGCAGCTATAAACTTGTTGTAGGTTTTAACAATAGCCAAAGTACTACAAATTAAATTTAACCTAAATTTAATCAAATTAAATTTAAACTGAGAACCGAAATTATGTAACTTAAACAAAAAATAAGTTAGTTTAAACTGTTTTCCAAATGATTTTTGAGCGCTACAGTATATCAAACTCGAGTTGTTGATCAGATCTCGAGGTGAACAGACGCTTTTGTTCAGTCGCTCGTTGTTTTTTTTCGGCCAGTGCTTGGTTGTATAGTTTATCGTAATGTCGAGTGAAGTTGTAGTGGAAAATACGCTGGCATTTCTCTTCCCAAGAGATGCCATGCAGCCAACACTCACGGATGTAGCTCATTTCATAAAATCGCTCAAGGGAGACCAATCTACGATGGAGACGGCGTACAAGATTTCTGATGAGAAGTCCATTTTCATTCGCTTCAAGTGCCAGGAATCAATGAATAAGGTGTTCGCGAGTAACGCAAAATCTTTGCCTTTCAATTACACTAAGGGAAACATGGTGGAGGTCCAAATGTCGATAGCAGGGAACACACGATACGTGCGTGTATTTGACCTGCCCCCGGAAGTAGCGGATGCCGATCTGATAGCAGTGATGGCAAAGTATGGGACAGTTAAGCGAACCGTTCGCGAACGTTTTCCAGCTGAGTTCCAGCTCAACATGTTTACCGGAGTTCGTGGTATCCATATGGACATCGACCAAGACATTCCAGAAGTTCTGTTCTTCCAAGGCAGAAAAGGTAGAGTGTATTACATTGGAGTGAAACAAAAGTGTTTCACTTGCAATGCGAACACACATTTGAAGAAATCCTGTCCACTTCTGCGTGAACAAGAGAGAGGTGATCATCTACAGCAACGTTTGATAACGGCTGCGCGAGAGATCGAGCCACTAGAGGAATCAGAGAAAGAATCCATTGTTGATGCAGTGGATGAAGCGGTATCTAACGGCAAGAAGCATCAGAAAAAGCAGAAAAAGGAAACAAAGCGACAACGATCATTCGATTCAGAACCCGATTTTGAAACTGTATGCATCCAGACACACAAAAGCCAGAACAAAGCCTCGAGAACATCCTCGAGCGATAGCGAAAGTAATATGATCACCGTTGCTGATGGGGCGCCTACCAAAAGTAGGCACAGAATCCCTACATATGAGTGGATCGATGATGAATGCGAACGTCGGCTGCTGATTGAAGAGGATAAGCAGAGAATAGCTGTAGCTACCAATACTCCACTGGATCAGATTATTTTTTATAATGATTCATTCCAATAGTTGTAAGGTAGATTTTAGTTTTATACATGTACAGAACAAATGTGTTCGGCTCTGTTATGCCCTATGGCGCCCGAGCCTATCAAATAAACGATTCAAATAAAAAAAAAAAAAAGTATATCAAACTATCATTTGGTAGATAAACCTGTCGGTTTAGTTAGTAGTTAATATCAATTAATATCACACTTTGTTATGAATTTCTGGAAAACTAATATAAAAATTGATAAGGGGGGAGGGGGGTGGTTTGCTTGATATGCTACGTATTTTCCAAGGGGGGTTTCAGCAACCAATCATAGTGGATCAATATTTGTTTGGAGAGCAAGAGTTACCGTTCATTCTTCTTCTTCCATCGACCGGTTCTATCGGTGTTGAAGTGTTAACCGAACCAACCAAATAATAACACATAATGTCCATAATAGGTCAGAGTTCACAAGCAACAAATAGTGTAACAATTGATTAGATTTTTAGCAGTAGAAATCTTTCATAAGTTTGTGAAGGTCTCAAGCCAGGAAATAGAAGAAGCTAACGTTATCCAACGTCAACTTGGCGATCGTATCTTGGAAACAATCTCTTACTTTTTTTGCAACCAACACAGATTATGCCAACAATCAAAAAAATATTTTATTGAATCTACGCAACTTATGTTCCCATCAGTTTAGTGTAAAAAAACAACAATAAATTTCTTTGGAACAAGTACGTTTAATAATTCTCGCGTTCAGTATCATAAGGGCTTAACTGCAGTGATCGATTTCTCTTCATCGATTTTCTCTTTAGCTAATTGCTTGGCCTGGTGATTGTTCTCAACTGCTATTTTTGACTCAGTAGAAAGTATTCACCGTTCTTCATCGTACTGAACCGTAAAATGTTTCAAAAATCGAATGAATTTCGTGTAATAATGTAAAGAGAAAATCGATGAAGAGAAATTAATCACTGCAGATACGCCTGTATGATTTTTTTTTTGTGTTGGGATTTAAACCACTGCGACCATGAATTTGATCTATTGTGGTATACCCCTGTTTCATTTGCATTCTTTCAGGACGACGAATTACCATTTGGGGTAAATGCCGTTGACTGATGATGCGAAGTACTCCAATCCGGTATGATTCTTAGAATGAAACCAATAACCAGATTGGGATTTTCTAATCAAATTACAAAAGGGCTTAAAATGCCCTTATTGAAATATTGTCTTCTACGTACATATAACGCTGAACAGTCACAGAGCAAATGTTGTGAGGTCTCTATTTCACAGTCACAAAAGCGACAGACACCAGTTTGACATCGATTGATTTTATTCAAATGATATCTTGTCGGACAATGTCCTGTGAGAAGTCCAATAAGTATGCTTAAAGATTTTTTGTTTAAACCTAAAAGTTTTTCCGTAACGTTTTTATTTGGAGTTATGAACAGTTTTGATTGCCTTAAGGTTTCTGTTGCAATCCAGTTTGACTGTATCATTTGATCCTCCCATTGTTTCAATTCCATTTGTATTAAACATTTGGATACACCGCAGAAGGGTTCTGGTCCTATGAACTGGACACTTGACCCTCTCCTTGCAAGTAAATCCGCTTTTTCATTACCTTCAATTCCACAATGGCCTGGTACCCAGTATAAATTAACCTGGTTCTTAACGGACAATTGCTTTAGCAGTGTTATGCATTCCCATACCAGTTTTGATTGGCTTGTGAATGATTTTAAAGTTTTCAGCGCCGCTTGGCTATCTGAAAATATGCAAATCCGTGCATACCTGTATTTTCTTCTCAGACACAAAGATGCACATTCTAGAATGGCATAAATTTCTGCAAGGAAAACAGTAGTCCATCTTCCCATTGGTATTGAAATATCAATACCGTAATCCGGGGGCAAATTGATCACTGGGGTGAATTTGATCAGGTCGGTACCGAATAGCATTTCCTTTCAAGGATGCTCAATGCTCCGTTGCCATCAAATACTTTCCATGTTTTCTAGTTTATAGATGTCTAATGATGATTTAAAGCTATTTCATTTGTTATTAAGGTTAGTTTTGCATAGAAATATTTACAGTTATTGAAGGTGTTAGCAATACTGTTGGAAATGTCGGTACTAAACAATCCGTTGGTGCTAAGCCAGCATGTAAACTTTGAGTGTTAAAAATGTTGCGAAAGCTTCAGTGTGAACTGCTGAACTCATTTTTGAAGTTGTACAGCATTACAAAAATAGTTTTTTGCTCATAAAACCGTTTTATTGTTGACTAACGTGCTAATTTCAAGGGAAATTGCATACATTTAGGCGTTTTATGCAGATTTTCAAAGTTTAATTTTGCAATAAAATGATGATATACACGAGTTGTAAGAATTTTGACATCAATTTCAGATTCAGGAGCCCCAAATTTAGTAGATAGGAAAATTTCACATTCTAAAATATGCTTTATTATATAGTGATCAATTTCGCCTCAAAGTGTCATTTTCAATTTTTGATATTAAAACTAATTTTATGAAATGTTATTTTTTTTCACAAAATATTGATAACATAAACTGATAGAGATCTGTGAAGTACTGATTTTACCGAAATTTATTTGACATTTTTTGAATTCCAAGGGAAAATATGACAAAAAGTTGTGAAATAGTGATCAATTTGCCCCCGGATTACGGTACCTGGTCCTGTAATTCCAGCCCCGGTTTTATCATTAATTTTTGAGCCATCAGTGTAGAAAATTATCGATCCTGGTGAGATATTCGGACCCCCTGAATCCCATACTTGGCGGTTTGTTTCAACCACGTTATATGGTATACCTAAGTTCATTCTATTTTCCATCCAGTCTTCGTTCATTACTACCAATGGATTTATTGGAAAATCTTTCAGTATACTGAGATGCCCGAAAAGATTGCCTTCTAAAAATGTATGAGTTCTTTTCAGCCTTAGAGCACTCTTTTCAGCTTCCTTCTGTATATATTGATGTAGCGGAAGTTTATAAAGAGCTGCTTCCAAGGCTTTTGATGGTGTACTGTGCATTGCTCCTGTTATGGCCATACAGGCTAAGCGTTGCAACTTTCCAAGCCATATGTTGTTTTGTTTTTGTCCACCAAACTAGTGAAGCATAAACTATTCTGGGTCGTACTATAACCGTATAGATCCAATTAATCATTTTTGGTTTCAGTCCCCATTTTTTACCAAAAGTTTTTTTACTCACCCATAGAACATTTGTGGCTTTGAGTATTACCTGCTCTAAGTGTAAGTTCCAATTGAGAGTACTATCTAGTATTACTCCTAAATATTTAACATTGGAAGAATATTGTTAAATACATCCGTTTATAGTCAAATTTTTTAAAGTAATTTTTCGGCACCAAAACTGTTTTTGATGGGTTAATGTTCAACCCTTCATGTTGACACCACTGCCAAGTACAGTTCAATGCTGATTGCATTCTGTCAAAGATTATATTATCAAACTTTCCACGAACTATAATTACCACATCATCTGCAAACCCAATAACTTCGAAGCCTGTTTCTACTAGTTTAATGAGGAGATCATCAACAACAAGCGACCACAACAAAGGGGATAATACACCTCCTTGAGGACATCCCTTAGTGGTTTTTATTGTTATTGAAGATTCTCCCAATTCAGCAGATACTTCTCTATCATTCAACATTTACATAATCCATATTTTGATACAACGATCGAACTGCCTTTTCACCATACAATTTTCAATAGATTTATAAGACGCATTATCAAACGCACCTTCAACATCCAGAAATGCCATATAAGCTATTTCTTTCCTGTGAAGCGTGGATTCTATTTTTGTAACCAGTTCATTAAGAGCTGTGACTGTAGACTTATTGGGTTGATAAGCAAATTGATATTTACTGATAGGATTTGTTTGTAAGTATTTTGACTTTATGTATTCGTCTATTATCTTTTCCATGATTTTAAGAATTATAGATGTTAGACTTATTGGTCTAAACGATTTTGGATTTGTTTCGTCTTTTTCCCTGCTTTAGGAATAAAGACGACCCGAACTTGAGTCCATATTTTTGGTATATGGCCAAGACATAGGCTAGTTTTAAAGATATTTGTGAGAGAGTCAAGCAGTAATTGTCCACCCTTCTGTAGAAGTGCAGGGAAAACACCATCTCTTCCTGGAGACTTGAAAGGTTCGAAAGAATTCACTGCCCACTCAACTTTAGATCGAGTAAAGATAGTATCCGGTAGATCTAAGTTGTTGCCGGTAGTCCTATTAGGCCTAAAGGTTTCTCCAATATTATCACATTCTGTATCATCACTCATTACTAAACTTGATCCTGGAAAATGACTTTTCAACATTATTTTAAGTGTTTCTTTTGTATCAACGGTAAAACTCCCGTTTATTTTTTTCAAATTTCCCAGCCCATTTGAATGGTTTTTGGAAGAAACCTTCTGTAATTTTGCTACATCCGGAGTTTTTTCTATGTTTTCACAATAAAACTTCCAGGGATTTACGAGATTTTCTTATTTCTTTGTTGTAAGTTGTAAGGGCCTTTTTGTATTGGTCCCATTGCCCAGAAACTTTTGCGCGGTTGAAAAGCTGCCGAGATTTTTTCTTTAAGTTTTCTAAAGATTTTTTCCACCAAGGAACATCTCTGTTAGAGAATTATTCTTTTATTGGACAACTAGTATCATACGCCCGAATAATTTTTCCAGTTATATTTTCTGCAATTTTGTCTAAGGGGTCGTCCATAAATGACGTAGCTTTTTAGGGGGAGGGGGGTCTTCACGAATTTGTGATGAAGTGTGACGAGGGGGAGGGAGGGGTCCTAGCTAGTGGACGTAGCATTTTAAATTAAGTCCGTAAAAAGAAAGGCGCTGAAAAAAAAGGCATACAATTATTTTTTATCAAACTTCTTTTTTTACTTGGGTTATAAAATTATGATTAACCTTCAAAACATTCATATGACAAGATTGAAAAAATATCAATGAAACTTTAGATTTTATTGATAAATGCAATAAAACAGATGTTTTGAAGATTTAAATAATTATGTGAATATTATATTATATTCGTGTCTAAATTAATAAATTTATAAATAAACAAAATAAAAGTTTAATTGATTAAAAATCAATGCTTTAACTACTTGGAGTACATTGTTTTGCCATTTGTTGATATGACATAAAGTCAGCCGTTTTAGTTTTATACATATTTTCTGTTGGGGTTTTATTTCTTCAAGAAAATAAAATATGCTCTTCATGGCAAATATTACATTTAAAACAAGATAATTATTCCGTGAATTATGCCTTCAATATTAATAGAGATAATTGTATTAATATAATAATTTGTATAGTAATCGCTAAAATTTTCTAAACATTCCAAATATTTCAAGTGTAATCTTTTATGTATCTGGCCACGGTTTGCTAAAAGGATTTGAAATTGGATAATATTAACGATGTTCATTTCAAATTAAAATATTTTCTTGGTCATCTTCATTGAAATCTATTTCCTAACAATGAATAATTAAAAAAACAATCCTCTAATATAACGAAATTTTAGTTCAATATATTGTAAAATATATTGCACCCTAACTCGACAGTAACGAGCTTCATCAATCTAATCAAACTTTTTTTTTACATTTTCTATAGTAAACTTGTTTTTTATGGCAACAACAGCAAAAGTAATATAATTTAGCCTATATGAAACTGGAAACCAAAACCAAGGAAAATGTTTATTTAAAACTGTTTTCCAAATTACTTTTGAGCGCAAACTGTTAAATTAGATTATCTTTACATTTCAGTCAGTAATTATTATCAAACTTTATATTGAACTTCTGAATTCCAATTTTTTGTTTCAACCCAGTAAACAAACCCAGGAAAACAAATAAAAAAATATATAAGGGGGGGGGGGGCGGGGTTACTTGATGTGCTACGTATTTTACAGGGGGGAGTAGCAGCATTTGTGACGAAATGCTACGAGGGGGGAGGGGGTGTAAAAAATCAGTGAAAAAATGCTACGTCATATATGGACGGCCCCTAATTGTTCTGTTGTCTCTATATTGTCATGTCGCCTGTATGATACTCAACGCGAGATTTGTATTCAACAAAAATAATTGTAGTTTTTAAAAACATATTTCAATCATATTTATTTTTGAAACAAAAAGGTATGTTTTCTCTGCGTGTAGGAAAAAGCGCTGGAACAAATTTCGATAAAAAAAACTTTCAACATTCCCTCATAGAATTGTTGGAGAACATCTTTCGTACTCCGTAAGGAACAAAGGTCGAACTTTTTTACAGATTTTGGTTGAGCACTTTTTCCCATTACTCAACCGATAAATTAGATATTGCTTGTGGGCTTCGTAGCCGTGTTGTTAGTGCCACAAAGGCATTTAGCGACATCGCCAGCCTCAGGCTAGAAAACTTTTCGAGAGGAATGTTTTCCTTTTGTGCCTTGAATGCTAGTCCGTTGTCTAGTGTGGTGCTTGCTTCAAAGAGGAAATAGCCCACTGGAAGCATTGATGTGTAGTTTCTTTTTGAAGAAAGAGGAGGTTGAATGCCCTTCATACGAAAAATATAGTACTTATACAATAAGTATAAAAAAAGTTGTAATAATAGAATAACTCGGTGTTTGGGGTGTAAAACACCGTGCTACCCTATTATAACAACTCGGGCAATACGCCTCTCCTTGATATTTAACGAACCAGATTCAAAATGAAATTGAAAATGACTGGGAATCCTTACTGTTCATGAGACTAACTAGGTAGATTTTGCGGAAAAGCTTGTATTTTTAAACAACTAGTAAGATAATGGTCCTATTGATGTGGTTTTTCCATTAGAGATAGTGCTTATGACAAAGATAAATCCATTTTTTCTTATGGAGGGGTATATTATACTGGGTTACCCTAATGTTGAATAACTTTTACGTGCATTATAATCCCCTCCCCCTTGCAGAAATACTCAGCTTCACCAAATCAGAAAACTTATCCAAAATTTTCCTAATTTACATCTCATGCCTTTACAGCTTTCTCCACGGAACCGATGACCATCCATTTCGAGAACTACACACCGTTTTTGACCGTCACAAAGTTGGAACGCGTAATCGAAGTCTCGCACTGGGGTAACATCGCCGTCGAAGAAACCATCGATATCGTCCATTCTGGAGCCGCCCTGAAGGGTTCGTTCTCGCGTTACGACTACCAAAAGGATTCCCGCTCGAATCAAGCCTGTGTCAAGTCCTACAAGACCCTGCTACCGGCTGCGGCCACCGGAGTTTACTACCGTGACACCAATGGTAACATTTCCACCTCGGCCATGCGTGTGCTGAAAGATTCCGTCGAGCTGGATTTGCGTCCCCGTTTCCCCTTGTTCGGAGGCTGGAAGACCCACTACACTCTAGGCTATAATGTGCCCAGCTTCGAATATCTGTTCCAGAATGGAGACAACTATCTGCTCAAGATGCGTGTCTTGGATCACGTGTTTGATGACATGGTCGTCGATGAGGTCACCACGAAAATTATCCTCCCGGAAGGGTCCACCAATATCAAACTGATCGCTCCATATACGGTAACTCGGCATCCCGATTCTCTACACTACACCTATTTGGATACCTTTGGTCGCCCAGTGATCTCGTTCAGTAAGAAAAACGTCGTTGAAAATCACATCACCGATTTCAACCTGAAGTACAACTTCAGCCGAGTGATGATGCTCCAGGAGCCACTGCTGGTAGTTGGCTTCCTCTATATCCTCTTTGTGCTGGTCATCATCTGGATGCGGCTAGATTTTTCCATCATCAAGGAGAAGGAACACCTTCACAAAGACTAAAAAGGCGCGAGCAGTAAGTAGTTCTTCTAATACGCTATTCCATGAAACGAATATTCAATCGAGTAGGGTTAGTAGTTCGGTTTTTTCAGAAATATTCGTACCATTTCCTAATTTTATAAATCACAAATCTCACATTGGTACCAAAATACTGAAGACAGCAGAGCATTAGGACGAAGTAGCTCGCTTTTCTAGTACACAACGCGTTGAGCATCGTCCTTACGGCAAGTCAGTAGCAACAAATATGCATTTAGGTCACTTACTAATAGTTGCTCATCAAAGCACAACTTTCCAGTGGATCATGAGTTGGAACATTCTGATAGTTTTGTTTTAATTCGTTGCTTGATAAATAGCAAATAATAACACGAATTGTTTGAGAACGAGTAACTTCATTGCTACCTAATAAAGTTTGTGAGTCCAAAACAAGATCAGTTGTTAATGATTTGTTATAGATCTATGATGACATACTTCTCGAGGACAGCTTAAGGGCTGGACAAGGTTTTTCTACTCCCTCCTCCTATGGTAAGATTTTTTGCATGAAAATGAAAAAAAAGTATGGTGTCTAATGTCTAATAGATCTCAAACCCCCTCCCTTTATCCCCTTTGTGGGCTTCGTGCTCGTACGGTTAGTGTTGCCAAGCTTGGGTTCGATTTTCGCGTCAGTCCGGAACATTTTTCGTCAGGATCGTATTCCGACTGTACCACTGGACGTTGCATGCTAGTTCGTTGTCTAGTGTGGTGCTAGTTAAAATCCAATCGTCCACTGTGTCAGTGTTTTTAGTACACTCAAAATAATCCAAACGTCATTTCTACCGGAAAAATCACGTAGATAATTCAAAGTTCATTTTACCTTCACTTCAACTGATTACCTGACCATACATAATCACCAAGTGGAGATCCGGTGATTGTTACTGCTGTTACCTATCGCTCTTACGTGGACATCACGTAAGCACTCAAATTCATTTTGACATCTGCGTATCCCGTTCATGCAGTGATGATCGTGGACGCAAAGATGGTGGTTGCTAGTTTTTTTTTTCACGAACTTTGAAAAACTGTTGGACTTCAAAACATTGTTTCAAATTGTTTTCAAGGTAAATATGCGTTCGACATGTGTATTTTTCATTCAGTTAGTTATAGCATTTGTGTCATTTTACAGATAAAATCTCGCGTACTCTGAGATAACGCCCTAAAAGCCATTGGTAACCACGTGTGTAGCTAGTTGTTTCTGCGCAAATGAATGAATAAGCATTCAAACCAACATCACTGGCAGGTAGCAAGTAATCATTTTATCACCATAGCGTTGTTGAATGACGTGTAAATTCATTCAAATGCTCAGAAACAACGAGCTGCACAATGGCTTTTAGGGCGAGATCATTATGCGAGAAATGTTCAAATGTAATTGGACCGTGGATACCGCCGTGCCAGCCAATGTTTAGATGTGCCTACGAACTGCTATTCTGGAATAAGATTCACTGGATATCTAAAAGAATATTTTACTCAAAATACATCTGTGTTGTTGAATAAATTAAATATCGTTATGTTTTTAATTTGTTTCCTATTCCTAAACTAATGAAAACAAAGGCCGACAAATAGCAATGGAAAAGTATCTGGGATCTATTGAAATGCTTCGTAGAAGCTACGGGACAAACATGTAGCTGTTACGTGAAACTTTGATCAACGGATGAAGCTCATCAGTTCATGCGTTCATTCAGTGCTACCTATGAATTATGTAAGTGCTACGTGAAAAGTGCGATGGAAAAAACACGTATGTTTTCACGTAACAGTGACGTGTGAATTATTTTGAGTGTAAACATATTGGACGACCAGGGTGTCTACTCGTTTGCCGAAATGAAATTCCCTGATATTTCCAGGAATCAGAAAATAATTCCAGGTTCAAGAAATACTCTAATTTTGAATGGCTACAACAAAATAATAACATATTTTAAAATGTTTTCAATTTAATAGCAATTCATACACTTTAAGACATTTTTTAACGCATGCTTAAACTATTCCAATATACAATATTCCATTATGAAGGTGCTAACAAACAATGCCAAAGTTTAAGTTTTATTCAAATTAATTATATTTTCCAATGATGGAGTCTTTTATTTCGTTTGTAAGAGCTCTGTTCATGATCGTGAAGGAGATTATAAAACGAAGCCAAACTTTGAAAATTCTAGTGCACAAGACTGGAGAATCTACCAACAGTTTGCGTTGAAAATCAATCAAACTGCTTGCCTGCTGGTGGTGACCAATGGGATAAATTTTCAACGCGGAGCGCTGTTTGATTCTCAAGTCTTGTGCTCTTGAAATTTTAAAGTGTGGCTTCGTTCTATAATAAAGAACGGAACTTTCAAATGGATCAGTATGCTTCTTCTTGAACGTTTTTTTTTAACTACAACGTTCTTGTGCAAAAAAAAAATATTTTGCACCATTCATTTCCAAGAGCTAAGACAGCTTCATAAGCGCAAAAGTAAAATTTTATTTGGATTTGTGACAATATGTTAAAAAAAAATTAAGTTTAACGATGTTTTCGCAAGTTATTATACAGTTCTTACCTGCAAAAAAGCCAAATTTTTTAAAATATCTCAAATTGATTGAATCGTGTTATTGCAAAAGTCATCATCTGCTACATATTTGATAAGGTATTTTTTCATCTAAATTAATACAAATGATCCGTTAAACTTTTGGATCCATTTGTTTTGCGAATAATGGAAACACGGATAATCCAGCCTACAGTTGTTCACGCCCGATTTGTGTAACATTTAAATGTGGCAATTAAGATAAATTATGAATTGTTACATTTCATTCGAAAATGTTCAAGAGTTCTAAATCAACCCTCTCTTTCCCATGGTAGATCCATAGCTCCATTGATTTTCGACGAACTTAACAGAAACTGAATCAGATAAATACAATACAATAGTTACATACATATGATTACACATTACATCTTTTTTCTATGAAGTTCATTTAGTGATTATTTCCCATGAAACCTCTTCAAGAATTTTCCTAAGGAATTTCCCAAAAAAAAAAAAATGTTTTGGATATCTTAATATAAAACCTGGATTTTTCCAAAAATTACCACAAACAATACCTCAGGGATTCCAACAAGAATTCCTTCATATATTATTTCTGAGGTTTTTTTCTTTCAATAAAGCCCTAAGTCCTCTAGAATGAAATCCGGTGATTCTTCCATCGATTTTCCTAGGACATCCTTCAAGACTCCCGTTTAAAACATGTTGGAATATTCAACCAGAAATTACTCTAGATGTCTCCAAGGATTTCTCAGGATTTTCTACAAAATTGTCCTTCAGAAATTCTTTACGATTTTAAAGAAAATCGTGATGTATTCTTGAAGTAAATCTTAGGGTTGCATCTGCTAAAACTTGTGTAAGTTGTGTAAGTGTACAAGATTTTGTAGATTATTCCTAAAATAATTAAAAAAAAAATCAATTGAATCTCTGCATAATATCCCGCAGGATTTTTTGAAGGAACTCCTGGAAAAACCTAGAACAAAATTCCTAAAAAATGTGTAGGAATGATCGGGAGATTTCTTGAAAAAAAAAATGCTGTGGTATTAATTGGTGTGGAACCTAAATCGTTGAAAAATGTTAGAAAGAACTCCAGTAATCCTGGATAAAATGCTGGAGAAATACTTAGAAAAAAGTCTAGGGAAACTTAATAATGAAACACAGGTCGAATTAAGGTAATTGTTTGAAATGTTCTTAATATATTCACGCGGAAAACCCGTCGAGAAATTTTAGGAGCAATTCTTTGGAATGACCGTAGATGAAATAGCGTAGAAAATTTTTCGGGTTTCTCAAAAAAATCCACGAACGAATTTTACCAAAAACTCTAATCTAAAATTACCTTTGCGGGTTTACCTGAAAAAAAATTGTGGAAAGCTTTGGAAGATCTCTTAGAGTAATGACTGCAGAATCTGAAAAGTTAATGGAGGAAGTCCTAGAATAGTCTTTGGAAAATTGTTTAAAATAATATCTGAGAAAATTATTGTAGGTAGTAACGTTGAAGTGCTCAAGGATTTCCTGAAGCAAACTCTGGAGAAATTCCTTTAAGTATCCTTTGAAAAATTACTGATAGAATTGGTAGAGGAATTTCTGGAAGAATTTCCGGAGAGAACCCTGTTTTAGTTCTTGATAGTATTTTAGATGAAATCCCTGGAGAAACC
The DNA here is from genome assembly GCF_002204515.2 of Aedes aegypti. Classification (NCBI taxonomy): domain Eukaryota; kingdom Metazoa; phylum Arthropoda; class Insecta; order Diptera; family Culicidae; genus Aedes; species Aedes aegypti. The sequence goes on from NC_035108.1 coordinate 253,531,438, forward strand.
TCCAGGCTGAGACTACATAGACCTTTTTGGTTACAATAGAGACTTCAAAGACCTTCCATCAAAAATAGAGACATTTTAGAGACTTGGATAACAATAAATACCAATTCTCTAATAAGAAACTTGCTACCGGCCCTAGATAATCATTTATTGTTAATCTATGTTAATCCTTTACTGAGATATTCAAAACGTCAATCATGTTTTAGAATAGGCCTGCCCAACTATTTTGGCTCTTTTTCGACATGAATAGTTGGTGCGTTCGCAAGTATAGACCAATATGAACAAAATTAGTCTCAAATGAAAGCTTTGTAGTATATCTGTCTAATCCATGCTGAAAACTTTAAATTTATATCAAACTCTTCGCTAGCAATGCAAGCAGAAGTAAAAGCAGTTCGGCCCGCGGGCTGAATCATTTTTTGCACTTAATTGCATCGGTAGCAAAAGGTTGATATAAATTTTAAATTTCCAGCATGGAATAGACAAATATACTACCAAGCTTTCATTTGAGACTAATTTTGTTCATATCGGTTGAACGCACCAACCATTTATGTCGAAAAAGAGCCTAAAAGGTTGGGCAGGCTTGTTTTACAATGTCGATAAAATTTCATACTCAAAAGTATTTTTACTGAACAGCTCTAATAGCGTTTTGATAGCAGCGCAGCCGAATTTTTTTTACGATTAAAGAGAATTTTCTTGCAAATAATGGTTGCTCTGGGTTTTTACGCAAAAATCTGGGTTTTTACGCAAAAATCCTTTGTCGTGACCATATTCTACCATGGATTACAGCCTCAAAATAATTTTCCTGATTGTGATCGAAATTCCCTGAGAATTCCAGGTTTTTTCCAGGTTGAATAAAATTCCCTGATAATTCCAGGTTTTCCAGGTTTTTCCAGGTAGTAGACACCCTGACGACTCCTCACAGTCACGCCACAGTTATGAATCAGCTAAGATTCACTTTTTAAAAGAAAATAATATAGATAATCTAGGTGATGCGGTACAAATCCGAATAATCACTCTGGCAATGCAGAATACAGTAGTCGCGTTTAGTATCATACAGGCGTACCTGCAATGATCGATTTCTCTTCATCGACTTTCTCCCTCGAGTAATATACGAATTTCAATCAATTTCCGGAAAATTGCACGATGCAGGATGACAAAGGACAAAAAGTACTTTCTACTGAATCAAAAATGAAAGTCCAAAAAACATTCGTTTAGCCAAGTGGTTAGAGTGAGAGAAAATCGATGAAGAGAAATAGTTCACTGCAGTTACGTCCTTATAATACTGAACGCGAGAATTATTTTCATAAATAAGTACAAACTTATAATCCCATAGTGAAAACTCATTCTTCAAACCTTAATGAAGAATGTTGCTAAAGAAACAAATCTCTTTTGAGCTAATTTGGTTCGGAATTTTTGTAGATGTTTGCAGGGCTATAATGCCATATTAGGCTAAATAATAGCAAACAAACTCATGAGTATCTATTCCCCCATCCGTCGGATTGAATTTCTCTTCTCAGCAAATTTATTTATTTTGATTTGAAGAATGAGTTTTTACCATGGGATGATTAGTTTGCACTTACATTCCAGTACTAACGTATGTTGAACAGTTTTCTCCCTAGTAATTTCCAAAACCTACATCGTCGTTGGGCCACCTTTAAATCACCACCGAAAAAGCTGAAAATTGCACTGAACACTATTTTTTATGGTAAGAATGGCAGAGAAGATATGGGAGATTGGATTTTCAAACTTTATTTTAAATTTTGCACCGCCCTACTCACCATAGTAGCATGAAACAACTTGAAACTTTTCAGAACCAGGATCTACAGGTCCACAGCCCTGATAAAGATATCTTATGGGTGGTTGTGATAGCTGTGACCGTGGCCATCATGTAAAGAATAAACGAACAATGCTGTATCGTGTCAGCACCGAGAAGATCGAAGACTGTTTACCAACCAAGAGAGGCGACAGACCCGGCAACGAATAAACAACAAAAATTGGAAAGTCGGATTTTGAAACGTGAGAACTTTGAATGAACCCGCGCGTTTTAGGCTCCTCACTGAACCAACAAATATCATAAAAAATATTAAAAACGTCACATACTCTCCCGATAAATGAAATCCGATTCACATCATGTGTGTCCATTGATAGTCAAGTATATTCCATAGCGGAATCCTCGTGATGGCTAGTTTGACTCTTAAATCATCGGTGTATTTGGAAATAAATTATAGTTTGAAGAAGTGAATCATAAAACTTTGATTAGGATAGTAAAAAGTAAGTTGATTAGCGTTAGCGTTAGCGTTAGCGTAGTTACGGTATACTTCGTAGATTGGATACTAGCAACATTCATGTTTCTTTTTAATAATCTCATCCTGACTACTTTCAAGAACAAGGCAGGGGAGTATACCTTGTTCAAATCATAAACAAGAATACTAAAAGCATGAATATCGCTATTCCCGGCCACGCCCATCTATACCGTAACTTGGGATAGGGGAAGGAAATGTTGATGTAGCACTTACTTAATGAGAGGCCACCGACTCAGCGACACCCTCATAAGTGCTACGGAGTTGGAGGTTGGGGAAGGTATATTGTCAGGATTCGCCTAGAAAGCTGGCGATAGACCATAAATATTTGTTGTTTAAGCGTTTTCAAATTAATCTTTTGAATGCCGGCAATCAAAAGAGAAAACAATAGCTTATTTATAGTATAAATAGTATTTCGCGAAATGCTTGTCGATTGTGCAGTAATATTTTTGCTCAATAACCAGTAAAAAGTAAAACCGATCCCTCCAGGGTCATCGGATTGTATAAAACAACGATACACGTAAAAAAAAAAAAAAAATCACGCCTATTGAAAAACTGTACTGTGCCCATTGAAAAACTGTACTGGGTGGTACTGTATTTTCAGATAATCGAAAAACGAAAGGAAGCGCGTTCGAACTAAACACCCTAGGATAACACAGTCGGTTTTTCTGCTCAAAATTATACGAAAAGTAGAATCGATCCCTCCAGGGTCATCGAACGGTTAAAAAGCATCCACAACCGATTGTTAGTTGCGTAACATCCGCCCGGACAGAATGCGCAATCTGAGCATAATTATCAAACTCCGAAAATAACATTTTACGTTCAAGAAACGATCAGAAGTTCTACGACGCGGACAAAAACGATCCGGAAGGCTCACAAAAGAAAAAGTATCATACTGGAACAAACTCACCGGATTGATTCTCTAAATGTATGTGCTGCCTGTCACTTCCGGATGGTTCGGTGAACTAAGGACACAAATCAAACAAATCACTTTTTCACTTTTCACTATTCCATTTCTGAATGTAAAAACTGTCCTGCTTGGGCTTCACGAAGCACTACCCAGCAAGACGCTCCAAAACAGAAAAAATAAATCTCCGGCGATTAAAACACGCGCGAAACCGTGAGCTAAATCAATCGGACGACGCAAAACCGAACTGTTCTGCTTGGGCTTCACGAAGCACTACCCAGCAAGACGCTCCAAAACAGGAAAAAACAAAAAAAAAAACTCCGGCGACGAGAACATGCGCGAAATTGTCTAGGATAGTAAAAGGTAAGTTGATTATACATAAACAAAAAAGCTGAATTTAAGTTAATCCTTTTGGACTTGAATTTACAGAAAACATAAACTTCATTGCAAGCTGAAGTCAATGGAACAAGATTGGAAGGACATCCAGAAGACTACCCAGAAGAATTAATTTTTCATATCTAAATTAATCGGTTATCCAATGTAATTAATGCATCGTTTATTCACACAAATGCGGATAATGTATCAATAAAGTATTTTTTTAAATTATGATTATATTGTTCATCAATTCTACTGGAAAAAAACTGACAAAGCATCATTTCAAATTCATTATAATTTCTTATAAAAATCACTAACAATATCAATAACTGTCATCTGAATTTCACATAAAACTCATTGGCAAAATCCAATGGTTCGTATGATAAATTTGCATTGAATGTATGTGTTCTATCAGATGAATTTAATTCAAAAGAAATCGAACTAGTTTATGTGATAAATTGATGAGCGTTCTGTGAAAAGCTACATGGAAAAAAACTATATGTGTTTTCAGATAAATATGACATGATTCCTTGGTTCAGTGCTGGCTAGCAAACTGCGGAATGTCGGCGTGAACGTGGCAGCCATAAAAAAGCGGGGAATCCCATCGCCAACACTTCGTTCAAGTATCACATCTACTACAGCTGTGGCGACAGATCAGAATGTGGAGTTGGCTCCATTTTAATTGTGAAGCAGTTGAATCGAGTTATTCTGTGGAAACCGGTAAGCGACCGAATCTGTGTGTTGAAAATGAAGGGTAACTTCTTCAACTACAGGCCTGATTAGCTTTTATGCGCCAACGACCTATAAGCACGATGACATGAAGGATGAGTTTTATGAGAGCCTGGATAAGGCTTACGGAGAGTGCACAAAACAAGATATCAAGATTAGTCATCGGCGACGCAAATGCGCAGATAGGAAAAGAAAACTTCTTCCGACCCGTCATTGAAACGGAAAGCCTTCAATGATAATGTAACATTCGCTGCTACTAGAAGGATCCTAGAATATCCGCAAATGCATCTGGCGACACCCGAGTGGCGATGTCTGCTCCCAGATAGACCACGTGCTGGTTGATGGTTGACATTTCTCAGATGTCATGAATGTAAGGATCTTCCGTGGTCCTAAAATTCTGGCACGGTTATCCAGCGTCAGTTCCAGAACTAATAGAACGATGCGCTTCAATATCCAATGCTTGATGGGGTAGCTGCACAGTACCGACAGTAGCTTAACGAGCAGTTGGGAAGAATAACGTTTCTGGAGATACCAACAGCCTGTGGAACCTTATCCACGAAGCTTTGACAATAACAGCGCGATTGGAGCTGGTCAACGACGAAGCGAAACGACTGGTTCGATGAAGAGTGAAAGAGAATGACAGACGTGAAGAATAGCACCAGAAGCCATATGCTTGTGACCGGCACCCGGCGGAACTGGGAACGGTACAGGGCAGCTAGAGCCGAAGAAAAGCGAATCTACCGCAGAAAGAAAAGGCAGCAAGAAGAAAGTGTGGTAGCTGAAGCTCAAGATAACATGAACCGGAACGATCTACAGAAATTTTATGCAACGGTCAATGACGCGCGGTACAATACCGTACCAGTGCCTGCCATGTGCAATGATCGAGAATAGAATTTGCTGGCCGATGAAACGGCGGTGGCTGCCAGGAACACTTTCAGCAGTTGTTGAACGACGAAAATGGAAATGTAGTGAAAAACATGATAACATTGATGATGACGATCAAGCTGGGGGCCCACCTGCCTAGGAGAGGTTAAAAAGGCTATCAACGAGCTGAGTACATGTGAAGGCCCATGCCTACGAAGAAATGCCCACCGGTTGGTTGGATGGCCTCATATGTCCAATCTCCAAGAAAGGGCACATACTAGTGTCCAATTTACAGAGGAATCACTCTGCTGAATTCGGCGTATAAAATACTGTCGCGCATCCTTTTTAACAGACTGAGACCGCTCGAAGAGTCCTGCTGGTTTTCATGAGGGCCACTCGACAACAGACCAGATGTTTACCTTGCAAATGATCCTGGATAAATGTCGGGAGTATATCTTGCAGACTACTATTCTGTTTATTGATTTCAAGGCGGCATATGATTCAGTGGAAATAAATTAGCTGTGGCAGATAATGTCTGAACATGGTTTTCCGGAGAAATTAATTAGGCTACTACTTGCTACGCTGGATGGTTCTAAATCAAGTGTTCGGATCGTAGACGAGGTGTAAACCTCGTTCGTGACATCAGACGATGGTTATGGTATGGGTCAGGCTTTCGACCTGGTCGCTTCTCCTCGCACAACCCCTGTTGCGATAAATATTTCGGTTGGAACTACGCCGAAATATATAGTAATTTTTTAAGTTATTTTCACAGGGATTCCTTAAAAAATATCCTAACGGATTTTTCCTTTGCAAATTATACCATGGACTAATCCAGGAACTACCAGGAACAAGATCTTTATGGGTTCCTATAGAAATTTCTCCATATATTCGTCTAGGGTTTCTTCATGAAGTTCTCCAGAAATTTGCATGATAGATTTTTATGGGGATTTCCCAGCAGTTTATCCTAGGATTACTCCACAAAACTCTTCCAAAGATTTCTCGAGTAATTTATTTTGTAAATTTTCCATCGATAGGTACCTATCAAAAATCTGCGGGGCCCCTTTAGAATGAAAAATCCTGCAAGGTAATATTCCTAGTTTCGTTTGGTAATTCTTACCACAAAAATGTTTAATCCTCTCTTCCTCATTATAGCTCAAGAGCTCCATTGATTTTGGACGAACTTGAGACAATCCGAATCATATTAATACTATGCAATATTGATAAAAGTTTTATTCCATACTCATCCGATTAACCTAATAGTCTACTAACTGCTTCAATAGTAACATTGTTTACACGCAGAGAATTAACAGCCATTTAAAACAATGATTATTTTTGTTATTTTTAACAAGCACTGTCAATTTGTTGTAATTGAATAAACTGTGTTGAAACAACAATTATTTTTATCTAAACGAATCAGTAATATTGTTGAAATTACGGACAGCATTCTCAATCGGATATATTTTTGAAACAACAAAACCTACATGTCGTATTCTTTCAAACAATTGAAACACTTTTTTTTCGATAGCAAACGATCTCAACCGTATATTTTTCTTTCAACCGTCCGCGTCAAAATTCGTTAATAGACTGAGGATCGGCACGAGTCCAATGAGCCTCTGTACGTGCCATAAATTCTTTTGTTCTCATGACTTTTACTGTGCGCCGTGTGTTGGTGCTGTCTCGCTCTCTCTCACGGGCAACTTGAAAACAGGGCGCACAGTAAAAGTCAAACGTTTTATGGCATACATAGGCTCATTGCGAACGCTATGTCGAAAACATTCTCTCTCTCTCTATTCTTTCTTTGCTATCATCTACTGTCATCAACACCGCCATCAACCTTTCTCCTTCCTGCTCCCATTCAGCTCAGTCGTTCGTCATCCGTTCTTGTTGGCATCATCTCCTTCATGTTCGTCTTCCATCAATTGTGCTTCGGGCCAACGCAAAACTGTCTTGTGATGTTCATTATGACACTGATAGAAATGCACTAGCAAATAATTGTTAATATATAACGATGAATTGAACTGGATTATTTTCATATATATTTGTATATATGCAAAACAGTAATTATTATTTTATTTTTTTATTCACTCTACAATACTACATTCGCTTCCTTCTCTACTCTTTCAATCTGTTATGGTATTCCATGCCACAAAAGATTTTTTTTTATGCTTACTGTTATAATCATAAATAATGTTAAAAAATATTATCATTTTTTTTTTACACTCTTGATGAATATTCAACTATTAACAAAAAATACAAAATTATTATTTTTCAATGCTTATAACTCATTTCATTAAATATTTTATAAAATAAATATTATTCCAAATAATGATTTAAACAAAAACCACAAAAAATAGATTGCAATAGTCATATGAAATCAATCAAGTTGTTGAATTTCTTTATTTTATTTAACTTTCTGTCATATGTTTTAATGGATATTTACTTATTTTTTTATTGCGAATTGCTAATTGAAATGATAAAAGTTCAATATGAGTTTAAAATATATTTTCAGTTTGTAAATTAATAGATACATTCATATTTATAAACATGTTTTACGACGGTTACGACTGTAATAGACATAGCATGACATGAATGAAACATGTTTTTGATGACTCTTCTTAACCACAGAATGTACAAAGCACGGATATAATACAGTTCATCAGTATATAATTATAAAAATTATATTCATTATAAAACATTATTTTGACATCTAATAAGCATAAATTATTTTATATTGATCAATTTATAAAATCGTACGAAACAACAACAACAAAACATCATTGACCTACAACAGAAGTTCGATAATTTAAGCGTTTTTATCATTATTAAGCTTTTAGCTAAAGTTTTAGCAAAAGATTTGGCTAAAGTTTTAGATAAATATCCAAATAATAACAGTTACTGTTATTGTATTTATAAAAAATCTGCGCTCAATTAAACTACAATTTGATCATTGTACAATGGTATATAGTATTAAAATCTATGTTTGAATTGAATTGTTTTCTAATAAATTGTACCTATTACACTTAATAGTTATTATTTTTCAAAATAACGAATGGGCATTAATAATAGTTCAGTTTGTTAGGTACGAACATAGTAATCGTATAAGCACACTTATAACAACGACGATTTATATGCCAAATTACAATAATTTAATAATATATCTTCGATTCTGTAATATCCTACTTAAGATTATTTTTCACCTTAAGTTCATTTATTTTTTCTTAAAAATGCGTTTCATACGATATTCTCAACCTCATATTCTCCAATTTCTGAAGTAACTAACTCCGTTGAGCATCAAAGTGAGAAGTGAGACCTATCTCAAATGACGAAAAAACACCTTCTGTATAAACCCAATTAACCACTCAATAAGTTAAACACAACTGCTAATTTTGATCCCAGACTTTATAAAAACTAAACATGTTTTACAAATTCCAATCGCAGATTTTGATCAACGCGCTAGATTGGAGCTACCCTGACTCCAGAAGAATCCATCGAGTAACATAAGCGGAAAACTTCTAATCAACTTCTAACAAAATGTAATTTACATGTTCCACAATTTAATATTTAAAACCTTATTTCGAGGATTTTTTTTTTTTTGCTGACCAAACTACGTAAGTATCCGTCAAACACCAAAACCAGAAAACTTTCGACAAACTTCTAACAATGATGAAATTAACAAGCTCTACATTTAAATAATTCCAAATGCCGATTTTGACTACTTCTTTTGGATGGAGCTTACCAGGCTCCAGAAGAATCTGTCGAGCAACAACACCAGAAAATTTCTGCTACGCTTCTAACAATAACGAATCTTACATGTTTTACAGTTCAACAATTTCAAATGCTAATTTTGACTATTTTTCTTGGATGGAGCTTACCAGGCCACAGTGGGACAGTTCGGTTTCGCGTCGTCCGATTGATTTTGGTGACGGATTCGCGCGTTTTTGTTGCCGGAGAATTTTTTTTCCACCTGTTTTGGAGCGTCTTGCTGGGTAGTGCTTCGTGAAGCCCAAGCAGGACAGTTCGGTTTTGCGTCGTCCGATTGATATTGCTGACGGATTCGCGCGTTTTTGTTGCCGGAGAATTTTTTTCCCCCTGTTTTGGAGCGTCTTGCTGGGTAGTGCTTCGTGAAGCCCAAGCAGGACAGTTCGGTTTTGCGTCGTCCGATTGATTTTGGTGACGGATTCGCGCGTGTTTTCGTCGCCGGAGAATTTTTTTTTTTTTTTTTTTTTTCACCTGTTTTGGAGCGTTTTGCGGGGTACGTATTTGGGAAGGCCCAAGCAAGACGGTTTATTTTCGGGACGCCAAGAAGTTTTGCTGTCAGTGTCAGTTTTGTGTTCAGTCGAGAATGGATTACCAACTGGTGAGTTCGTTTCATGCTTATGATAACACATATTTTCTTGAAAGCGTAACTTTTATGTAATATTAAAACAAACTTTGTATGGTTCGTCACTATATGTGTCGGCATTATGCTTTTTTCTTATACAATTTGAATATACATATATTTTTCTCTTTTTGACATTAATGAAAATTATTTATTAAAAAAAATCTTTTGAATTGTTCGACATTGTGAATGTTGACGTATTTCCTAAAACTTCTACCATATCGAGACAAAATGCACAGTAATACTCATATGTAATTTTCTAACAAACTATGTATGGTTCGTCACTACAAGTGTCGGCATTATTCCTGTTTCATATAAGTTAAAATATATACATGTAATTTTCAGTTTTCGTCATTAATAAAAACGTCTTTTGAATTGTTCGACATTATAGATGTTGACGTATTTTTCCAAAAACTTCTCGAGACAAAAATACAAAACTAGCTTTAAATACAAGTCGTATATTTCCCCCTTGTCCATGGATCGCATCACCGACCAGAGGTGACTCCCAGATCTTTTCCTCCCTCACTAATAAACACCTTTCCCGTGGTGATTGTGGAGATGCAGAGGTATTCTCGGTCTCTAGAAGCAACAATCATTACACCCTAACATTCCTTCCCCATCCCAACTGACTGTAAGGACTTGGCCGGCGCCGTTATTGATCAATAATATTAGATCTGCTAAAATTGCACTTCGAGAGTAAGCGGAAACTCCCATCCCTTATTCATTTGGATCGTAGTGCAATTCTTACCAGTTCCGATCAATCACGGAGTAGCAACCATTGACATGTACAGTCAGTCTATGCTATGCTATGCTATGCTATGGATGGAGCTTACCAGGCCACAGAAGAATCCGTCAAACAGTAATAATAAAAATTTCAGATCAATTTTAAATAATAACGAAATTTACATGTTTTACAGTTTAACAACTCCAATTGCTGATTTTGACTACTTATCTTGGATGGAGCTTAACAGGCTCCAGATGAATCCGTCGAGCAACAAAACCAGAAAACTTTAGACTAACTTCTAAAATAACAAAATTTACATCTTCTACAATTCAACAATTCCAACCGCTGATTTTAAGTACTTCTCTTGGATGGAGCTTACAAGACTCCAGAAGAATCCATCAAGCAGCAAAATCAAAATTTCAGATCAACTTTCAATAATAACGAAAATTACATGTTCTAAAGTTCAACAATTTTAAGTGCTGATTTTGACTACTTTTCTTGGATGGAACTTACCCCAGCTCTAGAAGAATTTATCGAGTTTCAACGCCTCTAAAACTTCCAACAATAATAAAACATCCTCTTCAACAATTCAATAAACCCTAAATGCTAGTTTTGACTATTTCTCTTAGATGAAGCTTAACAGGCTCCAGAAGAATTCGTCGAGCAACAAAACCAGAAAACATTAGTCAACCTTCTAAAAAAAACAAAATTGACATCTTCTACAATTCAACAATTATAACCGCTGATTTTGACTACTTCTCTTGGATGGAGCTTACCAGACTCCAGAAAAACTGTGAAGCAGCAAACAAACTTTCAGATAAACTTTCAATAATAACGAAATTTACATGTTATACAGTTCTACGATTTCAAATATTGATTTTGACTACTTTTCTTGGATGGAGCTTACCAGGCTCCAGAAGAATCTGTCAAGCAGCAAAATCAAAATTTCAGATCAACTTTCAAAATATAACGAAATTTACATGTTCTACAGTTCAACAATTCCAAATGCTGATATTGACTATTTCACAAGGATGGAGCTTATCAGGCTCCAGAAGAATTAGTTGAGCAACAACACCAGAAAATTTCTGCTACAATACGAAACTTACATGTTCTACAGTTCAACAATCCCCAAATGCTAATTCTGACTATTTCTTATGGATGGAGCTTACCAGGCTCCACAAGAATCCGTCGAGCAACAAAACCTGAAAACTTTAGACAAACTTCTAAACAAACTAAATTTACATCTTTAGCAATTCAACAAATCTATCTGCTAATTTTGATTACTTCTCTTGGATTGAGCTTACCAGAATCCATCAAGCAGCAAAACCAAAACTTCAGATCAGCTTTCAATAATAACGAAATTTACATGTTCTACAGATCAACAATTCCGAATGCTGATTTTGACTACTTCTCTTGAATGGAGCATACCAGGCTCCAGAAGAATCTGTCGAGCAATAAAACCAGAAAACTTTAGACAAACTTCTAAAATAACAAAATTTACATCTTCTACAAAAAATTCTAACCGCTGATTTTGACTACTTCTTTTGGATGGAGCTTACCAGGTTCCAGAAAACCTGTCGAGCTTAAAACGTACTTTCTACAAATTTCTAACAATAACTTCTCTTGGATGAAGTTTTCAAGTCTTCATAAAATCCATCAAGCAGCAAAACCAAAAAATATTCTAACCAACTTCTAACAATAACGAAATTTAATAATTCCAAATGCAGATTTCTACAAATCAACGATTACAAATGCTTATATGACTTCTTATCTTGGATTGAACAAGGCTCTAGAACAGTCAGGCAATAAAAATCAGCAATAAAACTAAAATTTTCAATCAACCTTCAGTAAGATCGAAATTTACATTTTGTACAATTCAACCAAACCGATTGCTGATTTCGATTTTTTTTTTGTATGAAGCTTAACAGGCTCCAGAAGAATCTGTCGATAATAACTTCCGTCAAACTTCTAACAATAAAAAAATTAACATGTTCTACAATTTAACAGTTGCAATTGCTGATTTTGGCTACTTCTCTTGAATGGAGCTTATAAGGCTAAAAAAACCAGTCAAACCAGAAAACTATCGACAAACTTCTAAAATACCAAATGCGGTTTTCTATTTACTACTTCTCTTGGATAAAGCTTACTAGACTCCGGCTTAACTAGAATCAGCATCTAATCTACATCTTTAAGCAACAAAATTTACATCTAATAGTTTCAAATGCTGTATTTGAATTTGATGGTTGCAGAAAAATCAATCAAGTACTAAAACTTGAAATCTTCTGAACGACTCACTAACGAAACTTGTATTTCGTGTTTACCATTAGATTTATGATAAACATAAAATTTTACATGATCTGTCTCTAAATATAAGCTATTTTTGATATCCTTTATCGACGAACTTACCAAAAAACAATACAATAAAATATTACTCTCTACTCTTTTCTTATTTTGTGTTATGCAGAAATCCACTAATCTGCATAACTAATAGCCCACTAGTTCTGCTTTTGGCTTTTGTTTTAAACATAAACCTTTTCGTTACCATCATGCAGGCATAAAGTGACCAGACGTCCCGCGTTTCGCGGGACAGCGCAATTTTCAAATTAATATTACAACGTCAAATCTATTTGTTTGACTGAAAAAAGCATTTAGATCATGTTTTAGGCCTAAAATGATACTCAATACGGAAAATGTTTGATCGGGAACGAGATCTGCCAGGGCGTCCCGCGTTTCGCGGGACATATATGGTCGCTTTACTGCTGCAGGCATCCACTCATCTGCACTGCCAGCAGTAGCCCACTCGCTCTTCTCTTTTTTTTTTTTGCCTTCTTTAGCATCACGCAGACATCCGCTCATCTGCATTGCTTGCAGTAGCCCACTCGCTCTGCTCTTTTTATTATTTTTTTTTTTTTCGTAAGCATTATGCAGGCATCCGCTCATCTGCAATACCAGCAGTAGCCCAGTCGCTCTGCTCTTATTTTTATCATTTCGTAAGCATTATGCAGGCATCCGCTCATCTGCATTACTAGCAGTAGCCCACTCGCTCTGCTCTTTTTTTTTCATTTCGTTAGCATCATGCAGGCATCCGCTCATCTGCATTACCAGCAGTAGCCCACTCGCTCTGCTCTTATTTTTCTAATTTCGTAAGCATTATGCAGGCATCCGCTCATCTGCATTACTAGCAGTAGCCCACTCGCTCTGCTCTTATTTTTTTTTTTCATTTCGTTAGCATCATGCAGGCATCCGCTCATCTGCACTACCAGCAGTAGCCCACTCGCTCTGCTCTTATTTTTCTCATTTCGTTAGCATTATGCAGGCATCCGCTCATCTGCATTACTAGCAGTAGCCCACTCGCTCTGCTCTTATTTTTTTTTTCATTTCGTTAGCATCATGCAGGCATCCGCTCATCTGCATTACCAGCAGTAGCCCACTCGCTCTGCTCTTATTTTTCTAATTTCGTAAGCATTATGCAGGCATCCGCTCATCTGCATTACTAGCAGTAGCCCACTCGCTCTGCTCTTATTTTTTTTTTCATTTCGTTAGCATGATGCAGGCATCCGCTCATCTGCACTACCAGCAGTAGCCCACTCGCTCTGCTCTTATTTTTCTCATTTCGTTAGCATTATGCAGGCATCCGCTCATCTGCATTACTAGCAGTAGCCCACTCGCTCTGCTCTTATTTTTCTCATTTCGTAAGCATTATGCAGGCATCCACTCATCTGCATTACTAGCAGTAGCCCACTCGCTCTGCTCTTATTTATTTTATCATTTCGTAAGCATTATGCAGGTATCCGCTCATCTGCATAGGCCTTTTCATGTGACAGATCCATCTATGCATTTGTTTACATCGGTGGAGGACCGGTGCTAACACGGGCCTGTCATTTTCATAAAAGAAATGTCAAAGTGCTTCCAGATCAGCTGATTTGAGACGTCATTGAATAGGCCTATAGCTACCCGGATAAAAAATACAATACAAAAACAATATAGCGTACTTTAACAGTACCATTCAATATATTGGAAATACAATACAGTATATTGCACAATGACAATACAATTACAGTACAATATATTGTTTTGAATTGTATATTCAAACAAGAATACTGTTGCTTCGACATTCAATTACAATACGCTGTATTGTATCCAATACGTTACATTGTACATTAATTGTTTATTCCATTCACTGAATGATACGTTTTTATCCGGGTAGCAGTAGCCCACTCGCTCTGCTTTGTATTTGATTCGTTTTTTTCTTAGAGAAAATAGATTTTCAGTTTTATTTCATTAAAACATTTTTTTTCATCAGCTACATTGGTGTAAACTCCAATCTATGCAATACTCTTCCAACCATTAAATGCAGTTATTACTTTTTTATATATATTTTTCCGACAACTACATCTACAACATCGAGCGTCATCTGTAAATTTCAACACCACATATTGAAAAGAAATAAACTGTAAAAACTCGATTGCAATTCATTCTCAAATGCACAGCACACGTATCTTCGTATTTTATTTATATTATATATTAAAACAACTGGATAAATAATACCTCATGTAAAACTTGATGTTATGCTCAAAAATGTTTACTTGTCCCTTGTCAAAACTTAATGCAGGGAGTTCCATTGGAATTTCCATCTCTCTTAACTGCGCACCACTGTCGAAGAAAACGATTCTCTTCCGATATGCACCTCCAAAGCACCGAAATAGACAACTACACTTTTTCTCAAGGGCATACTCCCCAGCACTACCGTGTTTAATGCATTTCGCCATGCAAGCCCAAAGTTGTGCGCGATTTCTTTCATGCCCCAGTAAATGTGACTGTGAAGCTCACCTGTTTTGACTATTGTCGCCATTTTCCAATTTTTCGTGTCATGTACCACACAAAACCTTCCAATAGGAATCTTCAAAACACTCTTCACTCGCACTTAATTAATTACTTCCACATCGAATACAATATCCGTCTACCGACTGCGCCATGTCGTATTCTTTCAAACAATTGAAACACTTTTTTTTCGATAGCAAACGATCTCAACCGTATATTTTTCTTTCAACCGTCCGCGTCAAAATTCGTTAATAGACTGAGGATCGGCACGAGTCCAATGAGCCTCTGTACGTGCCATAAATTCTTTTGTTCTCATGACTTTTACTGTGCGCCGTGTGTTGGTGCTGTCTCGCTCTCTCTCACGGGCAACTTGAAAACAGGGCGCACAGTAAAAGTCAAACGTTTTATGGCATACATAGGCTCATTGCGAACGCTATGTCGAAAACATTCTCTCTCTCTCTATTCTTTCTTTGCTATCATCTACTGTCATCAACACCGCCATCAACCTTTCTCCTTCCTGCTCCCATTCAGCTCAGTCGTTCGTCATCCGTTCTTGTTGGCATCATCTCCTTCATGTTCGTCTTCCATCAATTGTGCTTCGGGCCAACGCAAAACTGTCTTGTGATGTTCATTATGACACTGATAGAAATGCACTAGCAAATAATTGTTAATATATAACGATGAATTGAACTGGATTATTTTCATATATATTTGTATATATGCAAAACAGTAATTATTATTTTATTTTTTTATTCACTCTACAATACTACACTACACTCAAAATAATCCAAACGTCATTGTTACGTGAAAACATACGTGATTTTTTTCCATCGCACTTTTCACGTAGCTCTTACGTTAATCATAGATAGCCCAGAATGAACTTTTGAACTTTTGAACTTCGTCCATTCCACCGTCGCTAAACGTAAGAGCTACGTGGATTTTCCGGTAGCCTTTACGAATCGTTTCAATAGGACCTAGATGGTTTTGCATTAAATTTAACTGTAATAAAGACCAATCTTATTTCTAATAGGCTTTGGAAGAAAACTAATTCCCAATTGGAAAATGTAAACAAACTTAAAAAATTGTGATATTTTTATTGTCAATCTGAGCATTTTGATTCCTGTTCGTTTTCCCAATGTTGTAAGTTTGGTCTGTTTTGTTGTAGCCTTCGCGTGCTATAATTGATAGAGGTTATAAATCAGGTATAAAATATGAAGTAATGCACGGATTCTTCGGTATTCAAAGCATATTTACCTTGAAATCAATCTTACACAGGGTTTAAAGCAGCAGCAGCTTCTGAAGTTCATCTTAAATCAAGCGGCGCCATCTTAGGATTTGAGCTCAACACCGAATGTACGTACACTATGCAGATGTCAAAATGAACTCAGGCACCTACGTGAATTCCACGTAAGCGCGATAGGTAACCTCAGTAAACATTACCGAGTCACTATTTGATGGTTATGAATGGTTTAGTGATCTTTATCTTAGTCAGGTGAAGTGAAGGTAAAATGAATTTGGAATGATCTACGTGATTTTTCACGTAGCAATGACGTTTGGATTTTTTTGAGTGTAGTTTCATTTCAACTGGAAGATTTATTTGTTCCAATTATTTTCATTGTTGGAGTGTTAAGTGACCCGCCATTTTGTTTTTTTACTCTAAACAAAAGTAAAAATGTCTGGCGCGGAAACATTTATTCGTTCTTCAGGAAAGGTTCAATCAATTGTTTTGAAACATATGAAACAACGATCAAAACTATTCTTGGTAAGTTATGACCATTTCGTTAATATTTATTCTAATTAGATGTGTTTAATGATTGCAGTGGAATACAAGATTGAAACGCTGATACTAATTTAGTAAAAGGAAGTTGAACTGCTAATTTCATGCCGTCGCTTGCGGAGCAGGAATCCAATGATTATACATTTGGAGAGTGGCCCAGATAAGTACAGCAGTAATGTAAAATGTAAATAAATTAAGTATTAAAAAGCCATAGAGTAAGGTGGGGCAAAAGTTCGACCTTAGTGGTATAATCAAAGTTTCCAGGAAAATAATAGCAGATGAAACAAAACAAATACCATACAGCGAACCTTCAACATATTGGCTATAATTTTGCTGAACAAACTTATGTCAAAATATTTACCCATTTTTAGTTATAACAGTTTCAAAATTGATTGTCTTAAACGAACTTTTGCCCCACCGGTGGGGTAAAAGTTCGAATCTAGTGTGGGGCAAAAGTTCGTTGGCTAAAATACAAAATATAAATACTTTTATGCCAGGCATACTTTATACCAGCCGTAAACTTATGTTTGCCGAAAAATACACACTAAATTTTCATCAAAAAATGCCCAAAACAGGGTTAATTGTAATACACCCAAAAAATAGCAGTTTTTCGCAAAACTAAGTGAAAATGTAAAATTTTTGTGACATTTTTCGCACGATCAGGCAAATTTCGCTAGATTTGAAGATAATATGTAGATTTCAGGAAATTTGAAAAAATTTCCGTGGGTTTATACATAGGTCGAACTTTTGCCCCGCAAATTCGAACTTTTGCCCCGCTATGGGCCAAAAATTGATTCCAACTATTTATGGAAAAACTAATACACGTCAAAGCATCCTTATGATAGGCCTAGAAACGCCCTTACATAAAATACTGAAAAATATTTTATCTTCATTTGGTTCCATGCATCGAAAGTTTGACCAAATATTACAATATTTACGTCAAAAAACAACAAATTGCCATAACATTTCCAAAACTTAATCGATTTTTATGATATTTGGAGTGAAAGTCTCTCACTTGAATAGCATTCGAACCACCATGACATTTCTAAGTTTTGATTTGATTTGAGCTAGAAATCTTAAAAAGAAACTCTTGCCCCACTCGAACTTTTGCCCCACTTTACTCTACTCGTTTTTCTTCATTCCAAAATAAAAACAAAATGAAAAGAGAGGGGACTGCGGCCAATAAAAATATGTTATTATTTCAAATAAATATATTATAAAATCAAAAAACAGCTATGCTTTGATATAAAACAGTAAATTTTCATTTTAATGCAAAAATATTGTTGTCTCAAAAGAAAAACGCATTGAATCAAATATTTCTTTTGTTGAACCGCGTTATACCCAGCTGTCAAATTCAACAATAAATATTTTTGAACTAAATCATTTATAGTTATTAAAACAATGAAAGGCTCTTATAAGCCACCAAATAATACAGAAATTTTGTTGTAATGATTCAGAATATATTTGATATCAAAATTGTTTTCTCTGCGTGTACTATTGAAAAACATTTTAAACTGATTTCGAAATAATAGTCTGCTAGCAACATTGTTTGTTCAAGCACTTTTAACAGAAACGCCTGTTTCATAGATAAATAGTCGATCAAACTCGTGGAAAAGGAAGGGTTAAATTGCAATACTTTTTTGTTTTTAGATATTATTGCAAAATGTTTCCATAAATTCTCGAAAAACGGAGAATTTGGAAGTGATCATTTAAAGTGTTGTCGATGGAAATTACATCTGCTAGCACCATTTATAAATTGAACGATTCAAACAATTTTGTACCTTGCCATACAATTAGTAACTTATAGTTCACTGTACGAACGAATTCTGTAACTGTCATCATTTGTACTCTTAGGTTGCATGCCCTTGTCTTTGCTTTTGGAGTGTTCGGAACAACATAGTACAACATACAATACTTATTTTTATCGTTATATATTACTGTGTAGAGTACTGCTTTAAAATACAAACCAGTTCCAAAAAAAACCTTTCCTTTCACAATGCCTTCGATACGATGAATCACATGCCTTGATGATCGCACTAGGATTAGGATACATACTACATAATGTATAATGCTGAACGCCGAAACTTTACTCGCTGCTTCGTGTCTCTTATCAGTGTAACATTACCATACGCAATTTGCTTGGCTAATCTGTTTTTAATCCATGATGATTAATATATAAAAAAAAACTGCTAGATATAGGATTTTATGATGCATGCTCGTGTGTTCAAAATGCTGTTTTGTTTAACGAGTAGTTAAAATATGTGATTCAATTCTTCAACGCGTAAAATAGAAAATTTGTGTTTGCTGGATGGCATGTAACTAAGTAAAAAAAGATAGAGCAGCTGTTTAAATACGTTGAGTAGAAATCTGTTAAATCAAGGCAGGATTTCATTTAATTTGAACGTTGATTCGAATATGATCGCAACACGATCTTTTGGGACACACATTGATGGTTATATATTCGCTTTAACTACGTATATTTCTTGAAAACATTTCTATTGATTATTTTATTTTGATTGCTAAAAATGCCTTGCGCTTTGTATGATTAGGTTGGCAGGTGAAGCCAACAGTCAAGTCAAAAGAAAGTTGTCGTTTATTGCAATAGAAAATCAAGAAATGACTAGCGATAGCATCGAAGACGAAAATGCATGAAATGTTAGTGAGCTCCGTTCCTAAGATCGTTAGGTATAAAATTATTTTAACTGTTATTTCTTAGTTTAGTATAAGTTTGTTTGTATCTCGAAATGATATAATTTTTTTACTCTCGTTACTATACCGATAGAAAATTTGTCCAACCGCGCCTTGTTGTCTGTCGAATTTTCACTCTTTCTAGCCAAGGCTTTCTACGCAGGTGGTGTTCAGACTCTCACCCTTGATAAGGGTCTTGAACTGCTCCGGGATGGGCTGTTCAATCTGTATGAAAAACAAAATTGGTTCAGTTTGCTAGTATGAATTCCATTTGAATCAATTCCTCAATACTTACGTAATCTCCACTGGTTCCCTTGGGAATCATGACATTCATCTCGGACGACTTCGAGCTGACGATTTCGACGCCCAGCGAGTCCGCTGACAGATACATTTGACATCCATCAGTCTTGTCAATCGAAATCGTTGGAACTTTTCCAAGAACCTGCGACACATACGCCAATTATTAGTTTAATCGTTTTTTAGGTTGTTCCGATCCTATAATATTCCCCAGGAAACCATGACTCTGAATAAACCTTTTTTTAGAATCTTATTTTCTTATAATTTTTATATCCTATATGAAAAATTATTAATGTGAAACAGTTAGCGTAAAGAATAGAGATGCTACCCGATCAGATATTCTATGCTTATAAAGTAAAACTTTCTAGCAGCTTTTCCGACTTGTTCCATCATCTCTATCGAATATTCGGAACATTGCTAGTAAAGCATTCCTTAAGCACAGATTTCCGCAGTCAAATTTTCTGAAATTCGTCTGTTAAATGCACTGAAATCGAACCAAGATATATATTGTTTGGCAAAATAAATTCGTATTTATCACTATTTTGAATGTTATAATGATACAACATAATTTCAATAAAAATAAGTGCGCTTGGCAAACCCAAACAAGCGGGTTCGTGTTTTTTCTGCGTCGTCGAAGTGACATTTGTCGCGATTGGATTACCAACTGGTGAGCTCGTTTCATGCTTGTGATAACACAAATATGATGGCAATGTTGCTTCTATTTAGTTGTTATACAAACTATGGATGGTTCGTCACTATACATATATATCGGCAAATAATTTCTAAATTAAGGCTATATTAATCGCATCACATATCAAGGTGAATCCTGATCTTGTAGTTTTTGAACCCTCCCACTAACAAAACTCCTTCCTGTGAAAACTTTGGAGATGCAGAGGTGATCTCTGTCTCTAGTAGCAGTGGACTTCACCCTTGCGCGATGACCGTAAGGACGAATCCGACACCGGTTTTGAGATAACTAATTTTGTAGTTCTCAAAATTGTACATTGAAGATGGTATGCTAATCCCAAGCTGCATCTGTCGATTTCCTGTACAATTTTGATTATTCCGGTCAACCACGGAATTGCAACTTGTCTAAAGTCTAAAGTCTCTAGATCTCTAGAAGAATCATAAAAGTAATCTGTTCCCTTATTTTGCTTGCAGTGTATGCTGATGCAAAATTCTACTGACTCCAGGAAAACATAAGAGATTAAAACGAGACCGTTCCACAGGTGTTTCAAGGATAACTCCTCTCATTTCTTCACCAATAATCCCAGACAATTTTTCAGCGTGTTTTCAGAGAATGCTCAGAGAAACCCCTCGAGCATGCTAAATAAGTGCGGTGAAGACACCAAATCGATCCGACGTAATCCCGCACTTTTATTCGCAATCCCACATCTATCGTACTTGTTGTGTGTGCTATATACATATAATATTGCTAAATTGTTCATCTTTATGCCATTCTGGTTACTCCCAAATGTTCGGAGTAATGGTTTCCTGGTGAATGTTCTACTCTTTGCACATACCTGCATCTGCACGCTTTGGCAGTTTACAAACTCGGCTGATGCCACCAGCGAATCGAAAACGAGCGAGCATTTCTTGCACGAGTCCATAACCACGCTGTTGATCTTACCCTTGATCTGCAGGGTAGAGTTTTCGCACCGGAACATGTACACCACGTTGTTCATCTCGGCATCCTCGACCACCAGATTGCTGTTTCCCTTTTGATACTCGATCAGCCACTTCTTGCCATCACGGACAAACGACGGAGGCTTGGCGACGGCAGCCGATGGTGCACTGACCGACTTGGTGCCATTGGTAATACCGGACGGTGCCTTGTAGGGAGCCGGTCCCGACCGAAGAGAAGGATTTTTGTGTGTCTGCATCTCCGAGGTGACCTTTTTGAGCCCTGTAACCGTAGAACAAATAAATTTTATAAAGTTTCTAAAACAGCACCAGTTACATTAAATAAGATGTTGATTGGATTGATAAATACGGATACGAGCGACCTTAGGATGGAACTGATTCTAAGCCCAGTGGCAACTTTGATTGTATGCACGGTAAAAAGAAGTGTCTACCGTGATTGTATGCTGTATGCTTACAGGGATACTTCGGTAAACCTCAACTTCAAGTGTTGACCGTCAGAAAATCTAGGTGTCTATCGTATTTTGTAATCCTGCAGTTAGCTACCATCCAAGGCCTATCCGTGTAGTTAACGTTGCAATCGGCAGATGATCGGGCCCTTATGGATTGGAAATAAACCCACACCGGAATAGCAAAACGAACCGAGGCATCTGACCGGATTGCAAAAGTGTGGAAGATCCTCACAGGGGAATTATTTGTCGGAAAAGGACTACCGGTGACTACCATAACCGCTATGGCAGCAGTATAAAAAAATAAAATCTGTAGAGACCACGTTCCTGAAAAGAAGTTCGAATAAGAACCAATAGTTTTAATAAAGCTTCTCCAGACTGAAATAGTTTCAATGAAGACGCTCCAGATATTTCAAACAAGCATTTTTTCACTTCTACAATTGTTTTTTGAAATTCCTCGATTGTTCTAGGAATTTCATCAGAAGTTTTTTCAGGCATTTCTTTACGAATAAATCTAGTGATTCCGTAAAAAAATTAACAGGAGATTAAAAAAAAATCTAAAAACACTTTCTCCTTTACAAATTACTTAAGAGATTTGATAAGGGATTTCTTCAGAGTTTTCATTTGGGAGTCCTCCAAAGATTCTTCAGGGAACTTCAAAAGGAATTTTTTCATGCTCTAGGATTTTTTTCAATAATTCATCCAGTGATGTTTAAAATATCTTCGCTATATCCATTTTGTTTATTTTTTTTTTTCAAAATAGAACCTGTAACTTATATTTCCTTTGTATTCCTCCAAGGATTTTGTTCATAATTGCTGCAACTATTCAACCTGGGATATTAGAAATTCCCCCAGGAATTGCTTCAAGAATTACTCCAGAGATTCGTCCATACTGGAAAACGTCTCACAGGCATTCGAAATATCAAAATATTTGCTTCATTTGCTATAATAATGGAACTTATCTATTTGATGATGCATCTATATAACAATAGCATCGAAAAAAAAACAGAATTGATCAGAGTCCTTACCGTACCTTCAGAACGCCAAAATATCATCTAGTCCGGTCTGAACACCGACCAAATGTACATCTCATCTATCCGAAAGAGATTTAAACTGCAAAATGGTGATAACAACGTGCATTGAGATAATCGAATTCAGTTCACCATATCAGATGCAATTCCAAAAGATCCAAAAGACAGCGGAATGTACGACCGTGAGCAGTTTATCCACATTCCCTTTGCTCAATGAAAGGAATTTGATCAAATTCAATGTTTTTCACAATTATGCCAAACGGATATTATGCCAAATGGTGATTATGCCAAGTTAGACCATTTAACGATTGCTCTTATTCTTGGATAAAAACCTATAGACATTTCTGAAGGATCCCTGTAAAATCTGTGTAGGAGAAATTACTAGATTATCAGTTTTATTGGCGGAACCTTGAGTTTCCTATAATTCTTTGGAAAACATTGCAAGACTGATATTTAAATTTGTAACCTCTAGTGGAACATCGCGAGGAACTACTGGACAAACTTTTTAAAGACTCCTCAAGGAATGTCTGTTGGAAACTCTCGCAGAGATTTTTAAGGAACCATTGGGTTAACTTCTCAAGAAAGATGTGGAAAAATCTGAAAGAGTTCCTTAAAAATTTCACTCAAGAATCCGTGAAGCTTTTTTTTCAAGGAATTGGTGTGGAAAAAATACTGAAAAAACGGCGTAGGAATTCTTGTAGGACTTTTTTTTGAAAAAAAAAAAAAACAAAATCCCTATCGGATCTCTTATGAACCCTGGAATCACCCTTTTTCAGTTTTCCTGGAAGAAATCCTGTAGGCATCATTGGAAAATCTTCTGGAGCAATTATTTTAGAAATCTGGCGAATCTTCGGGAGAATCACCGGGAAATTATTGAAAGTACCAGCGCTGAATTATTAAAGGATTTCTGAAACATTTTTCAAAAAATTCCTTTGAGCTTTCCATAAAAAAAATAACTGAAGGAGTCCCTGAATGGGTTCTCCAAAGCTGAACAAAATGAAATGTGTATCAAATGCACTCCTTTCTTCTGATTATGTGACATTTATATGAGCTGCTTCGATTTCCATGGATTTTTTTACTTTTAATACCAGAAACTCTTACAATCGGATAATACAGAATAATTCAGTCATATGAGCACAGAATAACTTTATTATACTTCCAAACATTTCTTGAGAAATATCAGTAAAATATGTCGCTAGCAACTGTGTAATCTACGAGCTCCTAGAATGAACTTGGTAAGTGAACCTATCAAGTTTCTCAGATCACTATACAATCAAAACTCTGTAAAAAAAAACTCATCTCTATTAAAAGTAGTCCTTGTATAGTTTTTTTTTTTTTGACAAATGGTAATGGGGGCCCAGATAGCCGTAGTGGTAAACGCGCAGCTATTCAGCAAGACCAAGCTGAGGGTCGTGGGTTCGAATCCCACCGGTCGAGAATCTTTTCGGGCTGGAAATTTTCTCGACTTCCCTGGGCATAGAGTATCTTCGTACTTGCCACACGATATACACATGCAAAAATGGTCATTGGCATAGTAAGCTCTCAGTTAATAACTGTGGAAGTGTCCATGGGAACACTATGCTGAGGAGCAGGCTCTGCCCCAGTGGGGACGTAAAGAAGAAGATATGCTAAAAATCACTCTAATAAAAGGGAAAACAATATCAGTAAAATAATTACAGTAAATCCCCCAGTACGGTGCAGAACCTCTTGAGCACTTTCTTGATTCACTTTGGCATGGGGGTTTTTCTCAGCCGAATTGTCTGAAACTTTGCAATAAGAAGCACATCAATACGACGCATATTATGGCTACATAAGAGCTTTGTAGCTTTCAAAAAAAAAAACCCAAGAATATGATTCACCTCCCTACTTCCTATTGGAATTCAGTTGAAGAACTAGAATTTTATCTAGAGGTTCATCTACAATTTTATCCAAGGATTCCACAACCAATCACCCAAATTTTGCTTCATAAATTTCACCTATAAAATCTGCAGGTATTGTGAAACAGAAAACCTTCTTAGAAAATTCGCTGTTAAGAATACATTTAAATAAAATCGTTGGAAACTCTTCAGGAGTTCCTGATGGTCTCTTTGCAGAAATACCTGGAATATTTTTTTGGAAAGCTTTGGGAGAAAAAATAGAAGAATATATGGAGATATGTTTTAATAATTCTTCGGAGAATCGTTTTAGTGTCAGAACGACTATAAAATCCAACGATCACAAGCCGTAAAGAACATAAGTTGACATCCTTCATAGTGTCAAATATAATCCATAATTCGCTTATGTAGAAATTATTTTGAAATGTGTCAAAAATTGTCTTTTTGTGTTAAATTGGTGGGTATTCTCTTGATACCTACTGGAGTACAATCCAAGGCTGGGAGCTCAGACAGTGAAGGTCAAGATAGCGAGTTGTAGCGGAGGAATTGTACTTTTAAGCAACGGACGGCGAAACCTTTGCGCATTGAAATAACTTTATCCTCTACAGGAACTGATATTATTACATTCCAAGAAAACGAACCGAAATATTGATTCAAACCTTGGTGAGAAGGCAAAAGGCACTTACCTTTGGTAATATCCTCTCCTTGATTGATTTGCGCAAACAGGGCACTTCGGTCGTCGCCAGCTCCGGCAGCAGATACATCACCGAGAGGCATCATCGGGGGTGGTGGAGGCAGACCACACGGGGGTGGTGGAGGAGGGGCACCGGCACCACCCACCACGGGTTTGTTTTTACCCGCCCAAACTAGCCCAGTGGTGTGATGTTGTTTGATGTATTGCTGCAATTCAGTCAGGGTTTGAATCCATGCACGGGCCCACTCCACGTGGGTGGCATCCTTCTCCTTCCAGTCTTTTAGTACACGATTCGTGTAGAACTGACCTGCATCATTCATCTCTTTGACGTACGGGCCGGGGGTTGGAGCCTGCGGAGAGTTTGGTTTCGGATCAACTTTTCTTCTTCCCGAAATTAGGACAATCGAAGTGAACCCCCAAATAGTATATTATCTTAGTTATTAACGAGGAAAAGCTTTCCCCGCGGAAATAGAAGAGGGAGGTATGCTGCCTAGGGTGTCCTAAAAATGTACTTAGTCAGGAATCTTGGGAGCTCAACGTCTAAATGGTATCAGGTATCAGGTATCAGAAGGCCGGCTCCAAAGGCACGTTCCCCACCAGTTGGGAGATTTGTGCCATCGCCATATTTGAGCCTATTTCATCATCTACCCGATGGGAGAGGAAAGGGAAGGGAAAGATGGGAGGAAATAGGAGTGGGGTCCCTTGAAGAGGGAAGATCGCATAAGCGAAATGAGAGCATGTAGCTCCATACCACAATGGGTTCGAACAGCGCCCTTAAAAGGGCACTGCAAAACGCATGAGCGTAAAGAGAACCTATAGCTCATTACCACAGCGGGTTAAGAATAACAGAATGTCCTGAAGATTCAGGCTTCTGAATTCAGTTTCACTTAATAAGTGTTTACCAAGTGATTGGAATCGCATTTGCGCAAAAACTGGACAGTTACATATCAGGTGATACGAAGTTCCATAATCGGAGTCACATCTATCACACACAAATGAGTCAGCACGCTGAATATTTGCCATGTGATAGTTGAGTCGGCAGTGGCCTGTCAACGCTCTGACCAAGAGACTGCAATTCTGCTTTGACAGATTTGTTAAATACTTCGCCACCCTTGGAGATGGCTCAGTAATGTACAATTTTGTTTGACGACATGACTCCAAACTATTCCAATATTGCTTGTGCTGAGTTGCCGCCCAAGAGTTTATCTGAAGCTTCACCCAGCACTTCGAAATTGGAATAGCCGGCTCAGGGCCAATGAAGTCATGCGATGCTCCATCGCGAGCTAGCTCATCAGCCAATTCATTTCCAGCGATGGAAGAATGGCCAGGTACCCATACAAGGTTTACAGAGTTGACTGAATTCAGTTCCTCAATTTGAGTTCGACATGCGATAACAAGCTTCGACCTTGAGTTGGCCGAAGCGAGAGCTTTTATAGCAGCTTGACTATCTGAACAGAAGTATATGACTTTACCCATTACGCGCTGTTGAAGTGCTGATTGCACTCCACACATAAGGGCAAATATTTCCGCCTGAAAAACGGTGCAGTTTTTACCAAGTGAGTAAAACTGATTCAGCCTTAGTTCACGAGAATATACTCCTGCACCAGCTCTACCTTCAAGAAGGGAGCCATCAGTGTAACATACTATATTGTTTGATATACTTCTTTCCAAACAGCCAGACGTCCACTCTTCCCGTGAAGGGAATTGTGTGATAAATGTCCTGTAAGGAAAGTGACAAGCAATTGTGAGATCACTTGGAGCAAGGACAATTTTGTCCCAATTCACCAAAAGTGGAAACAACGAAGTGTGTGTAGATCTACGATTCACTGGATTTTTCTCCAGTAGATCCAGTACCCATAAACGGTAAGAACAAGAAAGTGCTTCTTGTTTAAGATATATGTGTAGTGGCGCAACGTCGAAAAGGGCCTCGAGCGCTGCTGTGGGAGTTGTAGAGAACGCACCAGACATCGCCATCAAGCACATCCTTTGGAGATGGCCCAATTTTGATTGGATTATTCTCACTTCGCCCTTTTGCCACCACACAAGACATCCATATGCCAATATTGGTCGAACAACTGTTGTGTAAATCCATTTGATATATTTGGGTTTGAGGCCCAAAGTTTTACCAAAGGTTCGCCGGCATTGACCGAAGGCCATGCAAGCTTTTTTGACTCTGAAATCAATGTGAGGTGTCCATGAAAGTTTGGAATCTAGAATGACTCCGACGTACTTTACTTGATCAGTCACATTAATCTCAGTGCCAAAAAGACGTAAAGGTCGAATTCCATCGCGGTTTCGTCTTTCCGTAAACAGAACAATAGATGTTTTATTCGGGTTAACCGAAAGGCCATATTGGCGACACCAACTCTCGACTACCTGAAGAGCACTTTGCATCAGGTCGAATAGGGTGCTTATGCACATACCAACTATCAGAGCTAGATAGTCGTCGGCAAATCCATATGTTGGAAAACCGCTATTATTGAGTTACCTCAATAGCGTCTAAATGGTATACAAGGATTCTACAAACAAACTTCAGTATGAGGGAAACTCTGAGAAGAATCAAATTAGTATGACTGTGTTACCTAACACAGAATACTTTGATATTAGTAATGAATGTAATGTTTGAAATGATACTAATAAAGGAAATTAAAAAATAGACAAAATTGAGTACGATTCATATAAAATCGAGCTCTTCTGGAACAACACATCAGGTTTATAATATAAACATATGCTAAAAAACCTGTGCCTGGGATGATTTCTCACGCATCGAACTGGGCTATCGAAATTGATACATATTGCCTTATGAAAGATGGAATGGTTATTGCAATACGAACGCTTTATGCATCCTTTCAGCTTCATTCCAGGTTGCCACGAAAATGCTTTTTGTCTTCATTTTTTTTCTCAGGGCAAATTTATGAATTTCTATCCGATTTCTTGTGGAGAATTTTCATATGTATGTAGGTACTCGTATTTTTGGTACGTATTTCGATAGTCCATTTGTGATCAATTACGGAGTAGCAATCGCATTGAATACTTGCACAGGAACTGATTATCCCGAACCTTGATTCACCTTGTGGAGGCAAAGCATTACTTTGTAAATCCTCTCCTTGATTATTTGCGCAAACAGGCACTTCTCGTGCCAGTCGCAGCAGTACTCACCGAGAGGCATCATCGGGGTGGTGTGGAGGAGGGGCAACCGGCACCACCCACCACGGGTTTGTTTTTACCCGCCCAAACTAGCCCAGTGGTGTGATGTTGTTTGAATGTATTGCTGCAATTCAGTCAGGGTTTGAATCCATGCACGGGCCCACTCCACGTGGGTGGCATCCTTCTCCTTCCAGTCTTTTAGTACACGATTCGTGTAGAACTGACCTGCATCATTCATCTCTTTGACGTACGGGCCGGGGGTTGGAGCCTGCGGAGAGTTTGGTTTCGGATCAACTTTTCTTCTTCCCGAAATTAGGACAATCGAAGTGAACCCCCAAATAGTATATTATCTTAGTTATTAACGAGGAAAAGCTTTCCCCGCGGAAATAGAAGAGGGAGGTATGCTGCCTAGGGTGTCCTAAAAATGTACTTAGTCAGGAATCTTGGGAGCTCAACGTCTAAATGGTATCAGGTATCAGGTATCAGAAGGCCGGCTCCAAAGGCACGTTCCCCACCAGTTGGGAGATTTGTGCCATCGCCATATTTGAGCCTATTTCATCATCTACCCGATGGGAGAGGAAAGGGAAGGGAAAGATGGGAGGAAATAGGAGTGGGGTCCCTTGAAGAGGGAAGATCGCATAAGCGAAATGAGAGCATGTAGCTCCATACCACAATGGGTTCGAACAGCGCCCTTAAAAGGGCACTGCAAAACGCATGAGCGTAAAGAGAACCTATAGCTCATTACCACAGCGGGTTAAGAATAACAGAATGTCCTGAAGATTCAGGCTTCTGAATTCAGTTTCACTTAATAAGTGTTTACCAAGTGATTGGAATCGCATTTGCGCAAAAACTGGACAGTTACATATCAGGTGATACGAAGTTCCATAATCGGAGTCACATCTATCACACACAAATGAGTCAGCACGCTGAATATTTGCCATGTGATAGTTGAGTCGGCAGTGGCCTGTCAACGCTCTGACCAAGAGACTGCAATTCTGCTTTGACAGATTTGTTAAATACTTCGCCACCCTTGGAGATGGCTCAGTAATGTACAATTTTGTTTGACGACATGACTCCAAACTATTCCAATATTGCTTGTGCTGAGTTGCCGCCCAAGAGTTTATCTGAAGCTTCACCCAGCACTTCGAAATTGGAATAGCCGGCTCAGGGCCAATGAAGTCATGCGATGCTCCATCGCGAGCTAGCTCATCAGCCAATTCATTTCCAGCGATGGAAGAATGGCCAGGTACCCATACAAGGTTTACAGAGTTGACTGAATTCAGTTCCTCAATTTGAGTTCGACATGCGATAACAAGCTTCGACCTTGAGTTGGCCGAAGCGAGAGCTTTTATAGCAGCTTGACTATCTGAACAGAAGTATATGACTTTACCCATTACGCGCTGTTGAAGTGCTGATTGCACTCCACACATAAGGGCAAATATTTCCGCCTGAAAAACGGTGCAGTTTTTACCAAGTGAGTAAAACTGATTCAGCCTTAGTTCACGAGAATATACTCCTGCACCAGCTCTACCTTCAAGAAGGGAGCCATCAGTGTAACATACTATATTGTTTGATATACTTCTTTCCAAACAGCCAGACGTCCACTCTTCCCGTGAAGGGAATTGTGTGATAAATGTCCTGTAAGGAAAGTGACAAGCAATTGTGAGATCACTTGGAGCAAGGACAATTTTGTCCCAATTCACCAAAAG
This sequence comes from Aedes aegypti, assembly GCF_002204515.2. Taxonomy (NCBI): domain Eukaryota; kingdom Metazoa; phylum Arthropoda; class Insecta; order Diptera; family Culicidae; genus Aedes; species Aedes aegypti. The sequence goes on from NC_035108.1 coordinate 253,561,840, forward strand.
TGGAAACAACGAAGTGTGTGTAGATCTACGATTCACTGGATTTTTCTCCAGTAGATCCAGTACCCATAAACGGTAAGAACAAGAAAGTGCTTCTTGTTTAAGATATATGTGTAGTGGCGCAACGTCGAAAAGGGCCTCGAGCGCTGCTGTGGGAGTTGTAGAGAACGCACCAGACATCGCCATCAAGCACATCCTTTGGAGATGGCCCAATTTTGATTGGATTATTCTCACTTCGCCCTTTTGCCACCACACAAGACATCCATATGCCAATATTGGTCGAACAACTGTTGTGTAAATCCATTTGATATATTTGGGTTTGAGGCCCAAAGTTTTACCAAAGGTTCGCCGGCATTGACCGAAGGCCATGCAAGCTTTTTTGACTCTGAAATCAATGTGAGGTGTCCATGAAAGTTTGGAATCTAGAATGACTCCGACGTACTTTACTTGATCAGTCACATTAATCTCAGTGCCAAAAAGACGTAAAGGTCGAATTCCATCGCGGTTTCGTCTTTCCGTAAACAGAACAATAGATGTTTTATTCGGGTTAACCGAAAGGCCATATTGGCGACACCAACTCTCGACTACCTGAAGAGCACTTTGCATCAGGTCGAATAGGGTGCTTATGCACATACCAACTATCAGAGCTAGATAGTCGTCGGCAAATCCATATGTTGGAAAACCGCTATTATTGAGTTACCTCAATAGCGTCTAAATGGTATACAAGGATTCTACAAACAAACTTCAGTATGAGGGAAACTCTGAGAAGAATCAAATTAGTATGACTGTGTTACCTAACACAGAATACTTTGATATTAGTAATGAATGTAATGTTTGAAATGATACTAATAAAGGAAATTAAAAAATAGACAAAATTGAGTACGATTCATATAAAATCGAGCTCTTCTGGAACAACACATCAGGTTTATAATATAAACATATGCTAAAAAACCTGTGCCTGGGATGATTTCTCACGCATCGAACTGGGCTATCGAAATTGATACATATTGCCTTATGAAAGATGGAATGGTTATTGCAATACGAACGCTTTATGCATCCTTTCAGCTTCATTCCAGGTTGCCACGAAAATGCTTTTTGTCTTCATTTTTTTTCTCAGGGCAAATTTATGAATTTCTATCCGATTTCTTGTGGAGAATTTTCATATGTATGTAGGTACTCGTATTTTTGGTACGTATTTCGATAGTCCATTTGTGATCAATTACGGAGTAGCAACCACTGAATTGTACAGTCAGTCTATGCTATGCTATGTTATGCTATGCGTATTTCGATAGTCCATTTGTCTGATTGTTGAGCCTTCAAGTTTTCTGACAAGGTGAATTTTTGGGACACCCTAATGCTTCCTGTAGGTGTATATCGACCCCATCTCCGATTAATTTCCCACGCATAATGGACAGTTTAGCAATTATGGACAGTATGATACTTACCACACAGACCCATCCGAGGGCGGGGATGCTTTCGCTAATTGCCGAGAGATGGTTGAAGAACTGCGAAGTACGATGTTTTTCCCGGAAGCTTTGAATGGCGGAAATTTGGTCCGATGTTGGTTTGAGCAGATTTTGCAAATCGTTGTTAGATGGCGCACTCGATTCGGATGCGGTTCGTACGAAGGAGAACTGGGCACTATCAGGAAAATAGAGTTACTTGAATCGCTCGTTCACTTCGAAAATAAAGAATATCACTTACTTGAAAGCTTGCTGTACAAGCTCGGCCTGTTGCGCAACATCTCCACCAATTTTGTTTGACAATGCTAGAAAGTTGGCAAGTGTGCCCAAAAGGATGTCTTCGTACGCGTTCACACTCATGTTGTCAGATGGGGGTGGCTGAGTTGTACTGCAGAATTCGTCCGGTGGTGGATAGTTGGCAATTTCTAATACTGAATTTTGCTCTTGATCGTTACTATTATTACTACTAATTGAATTATCTAGTACTACTTGCGAAATGACTGTTGGTAGAGTATCTAACGATTGGTCTACTTGAGGCTGATCCTTGGCAGCGGTGGTAGGTTCGACAGAGTTAAGCTCAGGAAAGAGAGTCGCCTCAAGACTATCTAGTTGCTGATGCAGGTAGGATGCCGAAGGGGGCGGTGTCGAGGGAAGAACCGTAGGAAGATCGCTGTTAGAGTTCGAATCCAATAGCTTCTCGTCCTCGTCGGTTCCCGTGGTTTCGTCAGCTACGGATACTACTGCTTTGCCAGCGTCACAAACGCCCTTCAAGATGCGACGCGTTTCTTCCAATTCACGTGCCGAAACGGTTCGCTCAAGACGATCAACTATTCTTTCGAGACGATCGATAAGATGTTCCAACTCACGTGATGATGATGGTTTCAGATCCGGGTCACAATCTATGGGGAAAAAATAAGGGTAAAATATAACACAAGTAGAAAATATTGTTAAGTATACTAGATGTATGTAGAATATGCGGTAGGTTTTAATGGTCATGTAAAGGAATAAACTGTTTACGACTATAGTCGTTCAAACTACCCAGAACTCAATTTGTCGTCATAAATATTTGATGTTAACAAGTTGTTCTCCTTGCGTTGTGGAGCCTGCAAGCATGTGGAATCATTCGAGTCAGAATATTGCACCCAACGAAGAAAGCAAAACATACTGCTCTATTACTGTCTAAATGCCCTAATCCATTTTAAAAGACTTTTCTGTTTTTCTTTTTAACTTTTAAGTTTCGAGTCGAGAGCATAGCAGCAAAAGAGTCAGCCGTGCATATTTTTGTTCATGCTTTCTTAATGTTTTCAATCCTGCTAAAGCGTAATTTTTGATTAGCAAAACTTTTTACAACCTCGCGGAAAACGTTGCAAGTATTACCGTTGGCGTTAAGCTGTCTTCTGTAGCATTGGTAATCGTTGCGACGGGATTGTTATGGAAAACGCAATCATTCAACAGATAAGCGATGCTTGAGTGACGACTCAACTAGGATCTGATATATTTCCAGAGCAAAGTCCAACATCAAAAAGGAAGCAAGACGAAAACAAATCCATTTTCAGCATAAGGTTGTGATATCAAAATAAGTTTTTAATATGATCTGCTAGGGTAGACTGTAAAGGATAAAAGACTGCAAATGCTGCGCAAATTGCAACCACGTTGTGAACAAATCTAAGACAAAATGATAACTCCTTAAAACATAATACAACATACAATTAGCCAAATATGTAGTCTACAATTGATTGACAAAAATATTCATACAAAAGTCAGTAAGCACCATATTATAGATCCATTTATGATACATTCGGGCCGGGTGTAGTTAGGTCTGAACTCAGAATGAGCTAATCAAAGTCAATTGAATACATTCTAATCGTGGATTTTGATAAGCAAACGCAATCGATTGTTGTAAAACAAAACAGTTAAATTTCCATGAAAATATGAAGATTTGTGGATAAAAATCATTTTTCTGAAAAACTATATGTGTTAAGGTGAAACAGTTTGGAACCAACTTCTAAGATAGCACTAAAACTTCAAAGGCACACATCTAGCGAAAAAAGTATCCAACAACCGTGAGCTTTTTATTTTGGCATTGTGGCAGAAAAGAAGATCAGAAACGTTTTCCAACTTTTTCTCCAGTTTGGTGCCTTTGAAAACATGAGCAGCGACACAAGTCGGCCATTTTGCCGGCTATCTTTGGATTTCGAGATGTTTCACCTTACGCTATCAATACACGCTTTGCCATATGTGCAAATATTTGGCTAGGCATAAACAAACTAATACACATAGATTTCAACATTGACTGACTTTGCATTGTCAAACATTTATTTGGATCTGTATCAATCCAAGCCAAATATTTGCCATAGTTTACTGATAGTTTTACGAAAATTCTGAGATTAAACTTAAGGTGAAACATCTTGTAATCCAAAGATGGCCGTCACAATTGCTCACGATTTCCGAGGCACTGAAATGGAGAAATAGTTACCCAATGAACTCGATCTACTTATTTCCAAGATGGCGTCAAAATCCAAGATGGCCGCCAGATTTTTTTACTCAAAATAATACTCCTATTCTTCACCTGACTCGAACAATACACCAACGATTGAAAACTTGCATCTTTGTTGTACTACGAAAAATTATGTTTGCATTGATTGCATTCGTCATATACGTCAAAATCGTAGAACATGATTTAGAAAATCGTTCAAATATCATTGCTCACCTAGTTTTTGTAGCCTATCTTACGCTTTTTTTTCTCAGCTTTCTGATGGTGATCTCAGAATTCAAAACGAGCGGTTCGCTAATGGTGAAAAAACGATTTTTCTAACAAAATTCAAGATGGCGGCCAAATTCAAAATGACCGCCAATTTTTGTTTTAACTTCAAATTGATGCTATATCCTTTCTCTATATAAAGCCACTAAGTTTGTTATGTGTTTCAAGGGAAATATGAGACATTACATTTGAAGAAATACCCAAGATTTATCAAAAAATGAGCTTTTTCGCAAACTGGCGTACGAGGGGTCCACCAATTTGAGAAAATCGAAAGAACCACCCTTAAGTTTTATCGAAAACTAGCAATCAGTGACATAGAATTGGAACTCTAATGATGGGTGCCGATGGCGGCCTGGTTTCAGCGAGAATTGCTCATTGTAAGAGGAAGAAATATACATCAACATAGAACGAGGCGAATTGATGATTTGCGTGTTGTACCATTCACAATGTCTACGAACCAAAAATCGATATACTATAAGGGGATTTTTTTTTATTATCGTACAAATTGGGCCGAAGGGTCTCAGATTTTCATGAAACTTTTTCCACAGGCAGGGCTCATGGATATACGAATAAAAAAAAATTGAGAAAAATTCAGGGTCGCCTATTTTTCCGGAAAACTCAGGTGGAAATTTTTTGTTTTCCCTTGACACTACTTACTTTGAAAAATCATAACTCAAGAACGAAGCATCGTAGAAACAAAGTTTTTATATGAAAATTTAAGCAAATTTTCTCAAAAATCCAAAAAAAATATGAACTGGAAAAAGTTTTCCACAAAATTTTCCACCGTTGGGAAAATTCGTAAAGAAAAGCCGGAAAAACTATGCCCGAACTCGTGGAAAATTTTCAAAAAAATATTTTTGAGAAGGTAATTTTATAAGCTTCAATCACTGAAATTTTTGGAATGCACTTTTTTTTCGTTTTTGAGTTATGGCCAATTTTGTGAAAAATGTCCAGATGTGCCATATAAGATTTTTTTTTGAAAAATCATAACTCAAGAACGAAACATTGTAGAAACAAAGTTTTTATATGAAAATTTAAGCAAATTTTCTCAGAAATCCAAAAAAAATATGAACTGGAAAAAAATTCCACAAAATTTTTCACCGTTAGGGAAATTCATAAAGAAAAGCTGGAAAATCTATGCCCGAACTCGCGGAAATTTTTTATTAAAATATTTTTGAGAAGGAAACTTTATAAACTTCAATTCTAGTAACTTTTAGGATGTTCTTTTTTTTTGTTCCTGAGTTATGGTCAATTTTGTGAAAAATGACCATATTAGCCTTTTCTTTGAAAACAAATCTTTGCATTTTTTACAAAATTGACCATAGATCAGGAACTAAAGAAAAGTACATCCTAAAAGTTACCAGAATTGAAGTTTATAAAGTTTCTTTCTGAAAAATATTTTATTAAAAAATTTCCGCGAGTTCGGGCATAGATTTTCCAGCTTTTCTTTATGAATTTTCCTAACGGTGGAAAATTTTATGGAAAACTTTTTCCAGTTCATATTTTTTTTGGATTTCTGAGAAAATTTGCTTACATTTTCATATAAAAACTTTGTTTCTACAATGTTTCGTTCTTGAGTTATGATTTTTCAAAGAAAAGTCTTATATGACACATCTGGACATTTTTCACAAAATTGGCCATAACTCAAAAACGAAAAAAAAAGTGCATTCCAAAAATTTCAGTGATTAAGGCTTATAAAATTACCTTCTCGAAAATATTTTTTTGAAAATTTTCCACGAGTTCGGGCATAGTTTTTCCGGATTTTCTTTACGAATTTTCCCAACGGTGGAAAATTTTGTGGAAAACTTTTTCCAGTTCATATTTTTTTTGGATTTTTGAGAAAATTTGCTTAAATTTTCATATAAAAACTTTGTTTTTACGATGCTTCGTTCTTGAGTTATGATTTTTCAAAGTAAGTAGTGTCAAGGGAAAACAAAAAATTTCCACCTGAGTTTTCCGGAAAAATAGGCGACCCTGAATTTTTCTCAATTTTTTTTTATTCATATATCCATGAGCCCTGCCTGTGGAAAAAGTTTCATGAAAATCTGAGACCCTTCGGCCCAAACCCGTACGGTAATAAAAAAAAAATCCCCATAACGGAATACGAATTTATAATCAGCTACCATTGGATGTAAAAAACGCAAGATCGATTCAAGAATTTAGAAGAAAATGTTCTGGATGGGTGAAGAATAGTTTTAGCATAAGATGAAGAATGTATGAATTTGTAAACTTGTAAATTATCATAAGATAAATAAAATTAACTATTATTATTATTATTATATGGCCCTGGCAATTGTCGAATGTTTGGAGTAGAACCCTTCAACAGTTCATCGAGCATTTCCTTAAAAATCTGTTTTTCCATGGTATAACTATCTTGAACGGCGAACCGAATGCAGAAATCGCCCAACCTTCATGGTTTCTAATAGAGAAGAAGTGTTAGACATAACGCTCTGCTCGAATAGAATCAGTCACGAGTTGACGAATTGGTATGTATCAGATGAGGAATCATTAGCTGATCATCGCTACATCTTCTTTGAACATTCAAATGTAATTGCGCAGAATTTGCGTTTTAGGAATCCCCGGTCAACAAACTGGGAACTCTACACTGAATTGGTTGCGACCAAATTTCATGTATATTCTCCGTCTATTGAAAATCCAAGTGATTTAGATGATGCCGTTAATACTATTACATCCTATATTATGGAAGCTTTTGAAGAAGCATGTCCTCTGCGGTCTGTGAAGACTACTACCCCATGGTGGAATTCCGATCTGACTAGGCTCAGGAAACAGTGTAGAAGGAGTTGGAACAGACGCCGTTCAGCTAAATCAGAGTCGTTCAAGTTGGCTCGCAAGGCTTACAAGAAGGTTCTTCGTTCTGCTGAACGATCCGGCTGGAAAAACCTTTGTACAAATGTTTCCAGTTTGAGTGAAGTCAGTCGGCTGAACAAAATCCTTGCAAAATCTAAGGACCTTTGGAGCCGGCCTTCTGATACTTGATACCTGATACCGTTTGTGCTGAAAGTTTAACTCACTGGTCACTCGCTGGTGGTGATCGGTTGTCTGGTTCCCTAGATTTGTGCTCTTGAAAACACGAGGTTTGGCTTCGATGCATCTTTACCTTAACAGTATTTCGTAATTTATGGACGCGTCCCTACAATTTTCTTACAAGTTCTATAAATATATAATTAGGCAATTGTTCAAAATTGTGAAATTAAAAACGAGTGGTAAAATAACATCATATTATAAATGCATTCAAAATTCAAGTCAGAGTACTTTGACGTAAAATTTGAATTGTTACTAAAAAATACGCCAAATAATTTAACACAAATCATCTCGGCTTACTAAAATGGTCGAACGGAACTGCCTTCTTTGGAATGCAGCCTCCAGATAAATTGTAAAAATCATTCGTTGTCATGCTTTTGCCGCCAATGATGCAGAAACTGATAAAATGGATGATATTTGCAATGATGCAGGATTAGATCTGAGATATTTAAGGACGAATTTGCATGGAAAATTATCGCAGTTTCTCAAAAATCAATATATATTTTTGTTTGATTCTTCGAATCACGAGTTCACCATAGTGATTTTTTTACAAATTTGAATAATTGACATATTTTCAAAAAATTCAGAAATAATTTCATGATGTCTTCAGCAAAGTTGTAGATTCAGACGAGATGAAAAAATTTTCTGATGGCATTTTTTTTGTGGGGGGCTTTCATATTTTTGGATGAATCGTTTATAATTTTTGGTCAAGAATTTCACTTTTGTCTAATTGTTAATATTTTTGATGTTGTGTTTGGAAAAATTATTATATTTTGGCCTCAATGACATGGAAACAAAGGGCAGTAGAAGAGATAGCGAGAACTGTTTTGACTTTCAACTCTAGCATTACGAAGTACATGGTTGCAGGTAGAGAAAGAAGCAATCCTTGTGATGTTCGAGCTGAAGCGGGAATTGACGGGGGCGTTAACGTTTGTTGATAAATTTGTTTACATTAAAAAAATGTGAAACTTGACATTGACATTTTCCGTGAAGTGAAAACACACGATGTGACTTTTTGGTTATGTAGAAAGTACAGAATTTGCAAACAGAAAATGAATTCGCATTGTATAAGACACTGATTTTTCCTTCTGGATATCAACCGACACAAAACATAGATTTTTAAAGGGAAAGACAGGCAAGTCTTCGGTGTTTTCGGAAAAAAAGTGGCGGGTAATACTTAGTAGGATACCAGATAATAATGTGAGGTGCAAACGCAAACGCACACGCATGAATTATATCAAGTGCATAATGAAACGAATCTTATTAGGTGTACCAAATACGGCAGACTTCAGTTAGAATGTCGGAAGAAGAATTACGAAGATAAATTCAGCAGATAAACCAGACAGAGGTCAGCAACTTCGTGGGAATATATTTGCTGTACACAGGGTGGCCACCAAATTTTGATTTTGAAATTCCTGCTTTTTTCCCGGTTTTCCCGGTATATTTTAGAAAATTTTCCCGGTTTTTAAACTTTTCTTTGCCATGACTTCTATTGTCTACTTCTATATTAAACATCGTTTCTATAAAAAGCACTTAAACTTTTTTTTATCAGTTTTAATTTTTTCATCTATTTTTTTTAAATAGTAATTTAATTGTTTGTTCCACTATTGGAACAATAACTTGATTACTAGATTTTTCTAATCTATATAGAATCTTATTCTGAAAACTATGACATAGTATTCATCTTAATAGATTTGTCGCGCGTTCGTCGAAAATCAATGGAGCTCTAGAGCTACCATGAAAAAAGGTAGTTAATTGTGCTAATAAAACGGATCCTATTCTTGGCACGACAGGGGATTAATTTGAATGCTACTAAAACCATATTTATCAACAAGATGTCCCTCAAAGTGATTTAAAAACGAAGACAAACTTCGAATTTTTAGGTTCAAGTTCTAAGATCTAGAGAACCTGACAACCGTTCGCGTTGAAAATTCGATAGATTGGTTACATTCTGGTGATAATCAAACGATCAAAATTTCAGATCAGAGCGCTGTTTGGTTCTCTAGACTCGTGCTCTAGAGAATTCGAGGTTTGGATTTGGTTTATAATCATCTTAAGTGCATTTTCTGCTGAGTTTCAGATAATTTGGCAGACAAAAGCCCCAGATGCCTAAGTAAATCATCAAGATGCCCAAGTAGCTCTTTACCGTAATTTAAAGTATTTCATTTCTTAATCCTTTGAATTTGTTTTACTAGAAAAAAGAGTTCTCTAAAGTAAATAAGTTCAAAGTGGGATTAAAAGGCCACACATGTAGAAGCACTTACTTGGTGCTCATTCACAATTTTAATAACACCGAAAATTATCATTTTTGACAACCACCCCCCCCCCCCCACATTCTCGTAAACAATTTTGTATGGATATTCTACACATTTTGTATGAGCTAGAACTGCTGAGCGTTATGAAAATCGTAAATGAGCCCTTATTCAAAACTTTGTTGGTTTTGACAACTAGTGACAAATTGAAACCTTTAAAAAAAGATTGTTTTCAAAATTTGTTGTGGTACATCTATTTAGTAACTACATAAAAGTGCTAAACCAATCTGCGATAAGGAATTGGACATTAATTCAAAACTTCGAATAAAAAAATTAGAGAAAAGATCAAAAATGTTAGCCAATGACAAGGCGAGAAAAAAAAATCCAAAAAATATTTGGAAGCATTGCGAAGAATACACTGAGGCAAAAAAACTTAATTTCTTAAGGAATAATTATGATTTGGCGCCACAACGATTATTATTGAAATTTTTAAGTTTTACTTATGATTTTGGTGAAGAATTTCAGTAATAAATTTCATAAGTCAATCAATGAAATTCGGTAATAAACGCAATGACAATATCTTAATTCGAATTATCAATCAATAATATGATTCGCCTTTTATTTCAGGCGTGCTCAAAAATTGACATGTTTTGATAACATGTGATCGATTCTCGATTAACTTGTAGCCAACATCGAAAGCGGAGTAGTTCTTCTAGCGATTGCTATGATAATTATTTCAAGTAATTGTTGTTAAAGAATTCAAAGATCTCACTTATGAAACTTATGATCCCATTTTCGAAATGTTTAAGCGTGCAATTTAACCATAATTTGGCTGGTTCATAAGTCTTGATTTATGGAAAACCTAAGTATTTTTGCCTCAGTGTAGAGTAAAACATGTTTAAGAAATATGGTGCAGCATAGCAGAAATTAAGTTACTAATGTTTGAAACATATTTGTTCCTAATTACGGATTCCTCATGACAATATCATTAAACATAACTTCTTTGTGCAACTTATTTTATAGAGATAACAGCTGAATATGTTCATTTAAAACGATTTTCCCGATGATCTTCTCAGATTACCGGTTTTTCCCGGTGGATTCAAATTCCCGCCTTTTTCCCGTTTTTCCCGGTTCGGTGGCCACCCTGTGTACATAGTGAAAGAGGAGCTGGGAACCCTAAACACCAGGATTAACTGGAAAAGTATTGCCCAAGATATTGCCCAAGAGTGACGAACTCTTCTATACGCTCGGCAATGGCTAAGTTGTAGCTATCAAGGTGCAAGGTAAGAATTTATAGATATAAAACTTGTAACATATGGTAAATTCAAGAATTTCGTATGCAGTGGCTCCATAGATGTTTACGTTCAAGGATCCGTCATCGTAATCAACGTCATCATCGGGATTTCAAAAGCAGTTTTTTCTGTTCAAACCTATAGATTATTCGATGAAAATGTGTTCACTGTGTTTCGGTTGGAGAGTAGAATACAGTGAACACATTTTCGTGTAAATTTTCTTGATTTTGACCGAAAAAACTGCTTTTGAAAATCCAGAAATCAATTAAGGATCCTGCCCCTTGAAGATTTTTTATCGTAGTATAATTGTGAAATTTTATGCCAACAGTATTTGCTTAAAGTGAAGCATCTCGGAATCCAAAGATGTCAGTCACAATGACCGATTTGTGATTCTACTCGCGTATTCAAAGGCACTAAACTAGAAATAGATGGTCAACGTTCCTGATCTTTTTATATTAAGCTTTTTGCTAGTGCACAAAGCCAACATAAAAAGTGCACTGTTGTTGAAGTCTTCCTTCACGAGATTAGTGCATTTGAAGTTTTAGTGCAATCTTAGAAGTTAGATTCCAAACTGTTTCACCTTAAAAGCCTTGTGTCTTATTTGCAATTTGGTTTTTATTAATCCATGAAAGCGTTCAAATGTTACTACGAAAGAGGGTTCAAAATCCTCAAGAGACAAGTTCGCAACGAAGTAAAATATAAGGCACGTTAAACGTTGTGAAAGCTTCGAATAATGGATATTTGACCAGGATGCCACCATCCATACGAATGAAACCTTTGGCGTCCAATAAATTTCGTATCAGCTCGGCGACTGCTCGTCATGCCAATCACTAACGATATCAATACAGTCCACACTTTGTGGTCACCCAAACCGAAAACCCAACCGACACGGCAAGTATGGATAAATAGATTACACGATCTGCACAAACAGAGGAAAGAAAATATGTTTGCTGTTCATATTTTTCTCTTTCTCTATATAGCTTCGTAAACTTATTTTTTACGTTTTTTTGCCACACTCGAGACCACCACTAGTGAGCGTAACTGTTCAGTAACATGCGAGAACGTAACATAAAGCAACCAAGTTGACAAGCAAAAGCCGGTGGTCCGCCGCGCTGACCGTAAGATGATATTTGACCATTTCTCCACCACGACATATAGGGTAGGGGGACTGGGGGTAGTTTGCCCACGTTAAGGAAACTTTTTTAATTATGGTCGGATAAATAAACATGTTTTCTTACAAATAGTAGAAACAGCTATCCATTTTAGCCTTACTGGGGTTTTTAAATTAATTTAAAAAAAAATGCTTGCTTAAGGGGGCAGGATCCGTCATTGAATTCGAAATTTTCAAGAGCAGTTTTTTCGTTCAAAATCAATAAAATTTACAGGAAAATGTGTTCACTGTATTCTATTCACCAACCGAAACACAGTGAACACATTTTCATCGAATAATTTTTAGGAATGGAAATAAAAACTGCTCCTGAAGTTTCAATGATGACGATGATTACGATGACGGAGCGCTGATCGTTAACTGCATATGTATTGTTTTGCTGGGTAAAATGCCCCGCTTCAGTTCGTACGCACACAATCATGCTTTTTTATAGGTTGCATACATCCGGGCGTTTGTTCAGATGTTATTGTTTAATAATAGTATACATGTTGATGCGAAAAATGTACATTTGTAAGGTTACAATTTGTGCGTAACATGAACGTGGCATTACGTTTGGTAGGATTTGAATTCAAACGGCTGTTTTGGTGTTATGAAATAGGGGTGGGCGTTTTGCCCCCAGAGTTGATTAAAGTTTAGGTTCTTCGATAAGCTTTTTTAGGACAAATTTAACATATTTTTTTCATGTAATACAAACTATGACAGGCGATAGTTTCAAAATTTTGGTTAGCTATCGACCTAGAAAATAACCTTGAAAATCGCACAAAATTGCAACGAAAACAGCGAAAAACGTTTTTATACGTTTTTAACGATTTTCTTGAGAAAAACACATAAAAATATATTAGTAGAAGCATTTTTATCCATTTTCTATGATCTAGGCTGAAAAAAAGCATTCTAAATCACATCGTTCGTCCAAATCGAGGGTGGCACGTTTTGCCCCCTATGGGCATATTACCCCCAGTTCCCCTAATTTGCCCATTATTGCGGTAGTTCCTATGATTGAGGCATAAGCATTATTTTTTTTTAATAATTATTATATATTTTAATTGTATTGACCGAGGATGAAAAAGCTATTTTTTAAAGTGTTAACACTAAAAAATCTTAAATTTACACTACATGTAATTTTAGCGTCAATCTTGTAGAGCCATTAGTAGAGAATTATTCAATGATAAATCATTTAAACGCATCTATCACATCCAACATTGTTAGCGAAAGCCTCAATATTGTGTTTATTTTTAACTATTTAACTATTTAACTATTTTTTACTTTTCAAAACTTATGGTGGTTTAAGATTGAAAAAATAATGTCAAATATAAGGATGATTACCTGTTTTATCGAAATAAAAAGGTTTAAGCAGGCTTAAATCGAGCTAATCCTTATGGTGCTCATCTTGCCCCTTCTACCCTTATGTCCAATGTCACACAAACTGACAGTACTGTGCCATGTCATCTACATGGAGGGAACATAAAGACGATGTTCACACATTATGTGCCATTGAATTCATATGTTTATAATATTTTTCCTTGGTATACCGCAAAAATATGATAAAGGAAGAGCTTTAGATATACATATACAGAATAAAATGTGAGTTTGATTTCAAAATTAACTTTTTTACTTCACTATACTCCAAATTAAGGATAGTTCCAACACTTCACAATGCAAGATTTGAACACTGAAATGCGATTTAGATTTGAACACCGGGCATAATAGGACGGATACCCTATACAGAATTTTCGAACGATGGAAATAGCTTTTCGACAGACGGATGGATATCGCACCGAATTAATTCTCTTCCGCCGTTGCCTTCCCGTGGATCGACTACGAATATCCGCCGTCGTCTAGCTGAACTACACTTCCGGCCGGCAAAAGGGGTGTGCATTTCAACGATAAGAGCTCACAATAACTGATCGGTTTATCACGATTATTACCTGGATTTGAACAGTTTTTCACATCGTTTATGACTAACGTTCGCCCGAAACAGACACTCAGCGAATGACCCATCCGGAGGGCCCCTCGCGTTTCGACACTTGACTGCGACAACGACGACACTGAAACCTAGACACACATTCATAGAGAAGGCGTGGGATGGCCCCTTTCCTGGCACTGGTTTCACAATTTTCCCGAAAAAAGGAAAAATCACTACTTCATGGAGTGATCCGATCCAGAATACAGTCGCGAGAGGCAACAGAAATTCATGTGGGCTGTGGCCCGTGCGCAGATTTACTACAATCGCAAGGGCGACTTTTTTGTGAGTAGAATTTATGTGAACTAGAATTGCACTCGAAGCCGCGCAGGGAGAGCGTGAGCGGCGTCGCACACTATTCTTGGGATGAGCTAAGTATACTCGTGCGTATTTCTTGCCATACATCCAAAAAATGCTCGGAAGCCCCTTAGATTGTGTGCGCGAATTCCGAATGGCAGGAAATGAAGCTTCGAGTTTAGTCAGTATCAATTTTCAGTGATAGCATTTTCCGAACCTGGTAATACAATACAATAATTTGTCCGTATAAATAGTTTCCATAAACGGAATTTTCAATTTCAAATTCTTATGTCCACCAAATTTGTTATTAGGGGAGCACGGGGCAAGATGGCCACCCGGGACAAGATGAGCACTAGGTTATCCCTTATTTTTCGAAAATACGAAATGTTATAACTTCGTCATTGTAAAGTGCTCGTTTTGGTAAGAAAAAAAAATCAGGTAAAAATTTGAAGTCCGTACGTGGACGCTAAGTGGTCCCCACCTGGGAGGGAGAAACCAATACAAAATTTCTGTACGTCATAGTGAGCCGGGATTCCGCTGTCACGAACTGTCACTGTGAGCCCAGATCTCAAACATTGAACTAACATGGAAAAAGCGCGTAACTGATTAAAACACATTTTCGCATTTTATCAAAAGTGACAAAAATCGAATGAAAATCAATTCATGCACACAATGCAAGTAATGTCACGTGAGCACTTTTCAATATGATTGAATATAAAGCATTGAAAAACGCATTGTGTCACTTTTTCCAATAAAAAATAATATTTAGTACAGAGAAAACCGTGCCCCCTTTTGTCAGGAATGTTTGTCAGGAAAGATTGAAAGTACACAACTAAAGAAAACTAGCGATTTTCCCCAAGCCTGCCTTGATTGTTGTTGGCAAGCTGGAGTTATCTTGCAGTTCAAACAAACGCGAAATCGCGAATTTCCATTGTCCCTAGGTATTAGGTATAGATGACCTCGTGTGAAAATCGAGCTCGCTGCTCTAGTGCACATGGGTACAAAAAGCCACTAGTTACACATTCTCCTGTGCGCGTTAATAGTCATCATAAAAGTTTATTTCCTTTGTAATTATGCATGTTATATGAACTAGCTTTGTTCAATAGGTTTTTATTGTTTAAAATACGTTATTAGTTTGGCCAATACCAGTTGGGTAAATGTTGACGATAAAGTAGAAAGAGGTTATTTATACCCGATTCGACAAATTGACCGGACAGATATGAACGATGGGCATTTCCAAAAGTTGTAAAAATAAGTCCTTTTAAATCTAGACATCTGTACGAATCTATTGAAGCTGATTGATGAAAATTGCCAAAATGGCGATATTTTTACTTTCGGATTTTTTACTGCGGCGTTGATACGGGTTGTAGCACTTCAATCGCATACTAGCCCAAACTAAAATAATATTTCATACTATGTACATCGTTATGTGCACTGTTAACACTGTTGACATAAAATTAACAACTACAAAGAAAATAAACTTCTATGCTCACTATCAACATGCGCAGGGTAATTTGTTACTAGTGGCTTTTCGTACTCACGAAACGTGTACTTGAGCAGCGAGCTCGATTTGCGCATGGGGTCATCTACAACTGATACCTTCAAAGCCGTTGATGGGGGACCACTTAGCGTCCACGTAAGGACTTCATATTTTTACCTGATTTTTTTCTTACCAATACGAGCACTTTCTTATGTCGTTTTCGATTATTCACGACGGTGCACCGCGCGAGTGTAACAATTGACACCGGAAAATAAAACGGTTTCGGTGCAATATTTTGACAGCGTATGATAGTATTAGTGAAGGCGTCAATCAAAACAAAATGTCATTCTTCAAACAGATAGAACAGCTGTTTCTGTTATTCTTAATTTGCTGTAAGGGATTCGGAACCATTAGATTCGTTCGTGTTTTGTATAGTTTGTTAATGGTGTTTACAGCACTGACTGAATGTAAAATGTTTAAATAAATGTTTGGTATATGTACATTAATTTATTTTTTCTGAGAATTGATACCATGATAGATGTTTCGTAATTGAATAATATATGTTAAAAATTCAGAATTTTCATATTTCAATACTGTTAGAACTTGTTTAATTTCATCCAATCTTTCGAGCTAATAATTTCGCCAAAATTCATACTTCCGCAATATTTCTAGCTCACGATGCAAAAGGTGGATTTTTTTTTGTAATAAGGCGAAGAGAGCAACGGAAATCAATCATTGCATTAGAATAGAATTCCAATGGAAAATTAATATCGATCACTCGTCAATATTTTTAAAAATATGCATCCATGAGCAAATTTCGGAAAATTTCACTGAACTCAAGTGTTTTTAATATAGTATACGCAAAAAAATTGTGCGGTAAAAACTACCATTTTAGAAGGTTAACTTAAGCGCTCGCACCGGCAATTTTCAGCAGACCAGAAATGCGCTTGATTTTACCATGTCTGTAGTTGGAATCAGATTGTTGTAAATTATTTCTGTCAAATGTACCAATAATGTGGCGGGGTGTACCATAAACATAGTAAATTGGTCTGAATTTCCATGGTAGTTTTAAGAATGGGCGTAGTCAGCTAAAATAGTTATTTTTACTACAGAATTTTTTTCCCGTGTACTTACTGGTATACATGCAATCCAAACATCTGAGAGAATTCCTTTTTTTAATATAAGCCGTAAAAGCTACTAATGATGAAACATACTCAGTATCCTTTATTATTCTTATAAGCCTGTATTTATTGTAGCATTAATAAATGCTTAGAATATTTCTTCTTTTACTGAATAAAAAAAACAATTCCGAAACAAATCAATTTTATCCACGCAGTCGAAAATGAGCGCAAATGAAGATCTTGCTTGTTCGTTACCGAAAACAACAAAATTTGCCAAAAGGACCAAAACAAGAACGCCACTGACAGTTAAGAACCATATATGTATTGGTAAAAAGAGTGCATTACCTGCTACACCCAGCTCGATCAGGGTGTAGGATTTTCTGCACCGGTGGCAATCGGGTGTAGAAACGGTGTGCTACCTGCGGAATAAAAGAACGGTTTGGGTGCAACTTTTGCTACACCGGTGGGAAAACGGTGCAGGCGGTGCAAATAAAGAAAAACGACATTAGCCGAGTGGTTAGAGTCTGCGGCTACAAAGCAAAGCTATGCTGAAGGTGTCTGGGTTCAATACCCGGTCGGTCCAGGATCTTTTCGTAATGGAAATTTCCTTGACTTCTCTGGGCATAGAGTATCATCGTACCTGCCACACGATATACACATGCGAAAATGGCAACTTTGGCAAAAAAGCTCTCAGTTAATAACTGTGGAAGTGCTCATAAGAACACTAAGCTGAGGAGCCGGCTCTGTCCCAGTGGGGACGTTAATGCCAAGAAGAAGACGAGCACTTTACAATGACGAACTTATAACATTTCACAATTTCGAAAAATAAGGGACGGCCTAATAGCACCCCTCAATTTTAAGACTAAATAAATTAATTTTATTAAAATATCGTTGTACATTGTTGTATCGAGGTTCATTCAACTACTATCCTTGATAAAAGTTATTAGAAATAATATGGATTTGAAAATATGTATAACTTACCATAAATTATGAAAACATTGAGTTTTCTTATAACAATTTGCCAGAACAAAATAAAACTATTATCTTATAACAATATTTAGACCGAGTTCCTGATTCTCAGTGAACATTTTAAGCCTTGTGGAGAGGCTTTTAGTTGATAAAGAAAAAACATAAATTTTTACAGTACTTTAGTTGATTTAGGTATTTTTTACAAGTCGGGGCAAGTGGAAATGAGATTAATTTTCGAAAGAATTCAAACATGCTTAGCAATGCTTGGAGTAGATGATTTAGCTTTATTACATATGTTGCTTAGCTTGTATTCATAAATTTGAGCCGTTATACAGCCGTCTCTCATAACTTCCTTCCATTAAAAATAGGCAATGCATTTATATATCAAAATTATGAAATGATTCAAGAGTTTTCTTCTCGAACAAAATTTAAAACGTATAGCTTGATACGGATGTATCATCGTACCTGGTACACGATATACGAATGCGAAAATGGCAACTTTGGCAAAGAAAGCTCTCAGTTAATAACTGTGGAAGTGCTCATAAGAACACTAAGCTGAGAGGCAGGCTCTGTCCCAGCGAGGACGTAAATGCCAAGAAGAAGAAGAAGAAGAAGAAGAAGAAGAAGAAGAAGAAGAAGAAGAAGCTTGATACGGAATATAAAGTACGTATCAATGAAAATCCACTGAGAGTTAAAACATGTTAATAAAAGGAGTTCCCTATTTGCCCGCAGCATATATAAGCCTTCTGAAAAACCATGTATTTTTGTTTAGTCATTTTATTTATTGAAATTTGTATTTTTTTCACCTGCTTTGTATATGGATGATAGAAAACATGTTATGCAAACGGTTTCAAGTCGTTTTGAATAAAAAATAATGGTCATATTCAGCAAAAGTTCGTCTATCCTTAGGGTGCGCATCTTACCCCACCCTACCCTATCTAACTTTTGGAGTTAGAAGATTTTTTTTTGTGCATAGTAAGCAATTAACACTTGGCGTGTCTTAAGGATGTGCCTCTAGTAAATTTGGGATTGTTGAATCTGATGCCGTTCTCACTTCTAAGAAATGTACCAGAATGAAACATTTTTGATCTGCAGGTCACCGAAGTTGTATAAAATAATGGGTTTTCTTAATGTTTGCATAAAATTTAAACTGAGATTAATGAAACTTTGCAGTAATGTAAGCCACTATACATGCGAATAGGACTTAAACTTGCATATAGGACACAGCATGGTTTAAATTGCAGAAATAAATTCCAATATTTTTTTTTACAACATGCCTGCACTGACCATAAAGGCATAACTGCCCCATATGGGAAAAGTAGGCATTGGAAAAATAGTGCTCATAGTTTGAAGTCTGTCTTCTCATACAAATGTTCATAATTTTCTAATACATTTCTACATGCCATATTCATTTAGCACAATCGCACAGAAAACTCATTTTGCTTCTATAGTACATCAACAAATATAAAAAGGGAACGTAACTCACGTTTTGTAATTGCTGTTTCGGTTGTAAGTTCGTATACAGACCGTTATGCTTTTATTTTTTAATATGGGACTGCACCAACTTCATATTTTCCCACAATATCTACAAAGTGTGTTTATTTTTACATGAATAGTCAAATATATATTAAAATATGGATGCTGCGAAGAAAAACATGTTGATGCGTCACTCTGGATGTTACGCTTATGAAGAATCATGATTATGACTCCAGAAACCATGATTTGTCTTCCTGATATCATATCGAAGCCAATTTATGAATTTCATGGATTGTAAATTATGATTTGGAAATCAGATTTGTATCCGTGTTGATATGCATGGTTATTTGGGAATACTGTGCTTAGGCATCAGAAAAAAAACTTCTGAACATCGAAAGTATTATGAATTATTATGAAGTTAATAAGTATGAATTCTGTGGCAAATTAAGTAAATAAATCGTCATGCATGTTGAAATCGTTAAATAATGCATTTCCAACAGCCAATATCTAAAAAAACAAGATATGATGAGGGTTTTTTGAAAACGACAATAGATTCAGCAACCCTAAATTAAGTAAATTGTGATATTTAGATATTTGAGACATAAACAATGTTCTGCAAGAAAGTAATGTCACATCCCCCAAGTAATCATATGTCATATGTAGGGTTGTAGTGGATGAATTTCTCTCGTTAGTACTTAAGGATTCCCCAAGTAATAAGGAAGATACTGCAATGAACAAGAATTATCCGTTTCATTCCGAGATAATCAGCACTTTACACACAACTGTTTTGTTTCTAAACAAAAAAAAACTTCATTTGTATTGCAGTCTCAGGAGGAATCTCTGAAAAA
Organism: Aedes aegypti; assembly: GCF_002204515.2. NCBI lineage: Eukaryota > Metazoa > Arthropoda > Insecta > Diptera > Culicidae > Aedes > Aedes aegypti. The sequence goes on from NC_035108.1 coordinate 253,581,966, forward strand.
CCTCGAAAGAAATTATTGTAGAAATTTGCATTGGAATAATTGGAGGAATCAACGAAATAACAGCTGTCACATTTTTTGTCGTAAAACCCTAAATAAACTATTGAAAAATCAATCGAGGAAAATGTTGTGGAAGAAATTCCTGAAAAATTTTAATGAGGAATTCCTTGTCGAATTTATTGAGAAATTCCTTATCGAATTTATTGAGGAATTTATGGATTAATGCTAAGGAGAACCATAGAGGCATTCTCAAAGAAATCCTCATTATATTGGCTTAAAGTATCACTGAATAAATCCATGTAGAAAATCATCGAGGAATTCTTGTAGGATGTCCTGGGATGATTCCTGTACGAATTTACTCAACTAAAGAATAAGCCTTATGTATATATTTCACTGGAAGAATTAATGTTAGATTCTTCAGAATTCGGAATATTGTAAAGTAAGAACTAAACAAATTAGTATAAGAATTTTTGCAAAAATCATCCAAAGAAATTTTGAAATAATTTTCAGAGTGATCCCTTTTAAAAATTATTGGGTGTTCAATAGAAAAATGATTTTTTTTTCAGTCATGCAGTAAAAACCATTTTTTCAACAAATTCAGCATTTCTTATTAAAAACATAATGTTTATTCTTCAAAGAATATTGGAGAAGGGGCCTTGATCAGCCATACGACGCAACTTAGTCGTGACGCTCACAAGAGCATCTTCCGGATACAATTCCAGATCATTGTGGTCAACTGCTTCGTATCTTTGGCCCGCCAATCATTTTTTTACACTAGGGCACTGAGGGAGCTGAAAAAATCCAGCTTTCTTTCGGCAACCGTCGCCCATGGAATGCTTGCTGTTTCGACGCCATCTTCGATCGAACGGACTATAGAAATATAAGTAGTAGAACGCTAGTGGCGCTTTTATCACAAAACAGAATTATTTTATTAATACTTACTTTTGAAGTTTTAGTTTATTTGTTTAGTGCCATGTTGTAGAGAATGTTTTATTTTGGTTATAAAAATTGATTTGACACTTATAGACCCGGTACTCAGGCTGTCAGAGCGTGGCAAACTAGATGTTGGTCACACGAACAGTAGCGACATTAGCATTCTAAGGCTAGTGCTTCTACTAACTGACAGCACCCGAGCGAAAAGAAAAATGCCATCCATTTTCAGGGAGTCCAGAGAGCAATTCTCTTGTAGAGAAAAAAAAATACGCTCTTCGCATTAATTACAGAAAGGTATTGAAATCATTCTCATTTTTACTGAACACCCGTTATGGACCAATGCACGAGTTCACTAGTTTGACGTTTGAGCGGTGCCGAATTCACTCGTTTCCATGGTCACGTAAATAATACGGCACCGCTCAAACGTCAATGAGTGAAATCGTGCATTGATCCATTGAAGGAATTAGTGTTGAAGTTTTCTGAATCGAATACTAGATGATTTTTTCTAATCATTCCTTTCGAAATTACTAAAGGAATTTCAAGAGGAATTTCCGTATAAATCGTTGAAATAATCTTTAGAAGAATTTAGGAGAGATCCCTGGAGGGAATGTATTCCTGAACAAATACCTGAAGCCTCGGGGATGCTTTTCTTCGAGGAATCTGTGAAAGAATTCCTTACAAATTTATGGAATAATCGCGCAGGAATATCTGGAGGCTCACGAATTTCGTCAGATATTCAGGTAGAACTTCAGAGATCATTTTGCTTAAAAAGGATACTTTAGAGACCTTCCATTAAAAATAGAGACTTTCTATAGCCTTGCGTTAAATAGTGACATCATTCTTGAAAAGAGACCTGCTACCAGCCTGACTATGGACATAAGACCACACAGGTAAAAAAAAAGATTATTACTCATGATATCATGATTCAAATGTGTTTTCATCTTATGAAAATACACCATGATTTGGACTCACTCATGATATCATGAGTCAGATTTGCGTTGTGTTTTTGATGCTGATTGCTCGGAATCATGAATCAAATGCCTAAAATCAGGACTCGCGCATCCGATAATGATCGACAAAATAAAAAATAAATATGCTAGAACGAGATTCGAACCAACATTCCTATGGAGAACCACGTAGACGCACTCTACCACACAACCACTTCATCATGTTGAATTTAGGGTGATCGATACTAATAAGTTAAAGAAAAGTGCACCATTCAGTTTTGTCACTCTGGATGAAAGGCCTATGAATTTTTTTTTTTTTTTTTTTTTTTTTTAATTTCTTTATTAGTATCATTCCAAACATTACATTCATTATTTCTTATATCTAGGTGTTCTGTGTTATTAGACAACACTATCATCCTAATTTGGTAAAACAAATCTAAGATTTTATTAACATTTTGTTAACAACATATTACATTTCATTTGCCGTAGCAGTTCAGATTTTTTACAGGTGAGTTGATTTCACCTGCTTATAAGAGAAAAAAAAAAGTTTTTAATATACTTAACCTAACTTAACCTAATCATATAACGCATTAATCGTGGCAATAGAAGATTGTAACGATTTTTGCCTGAAATTATTGATTATTTTATTTGACATTTGTTCCAATGTTTCAACATTGGATATCCTATGTAACTCATTGGTACTATACCAGGGAGGAAGCCTTAGAATCATTTTCAAAATTTTATTTTGAATTCTCTGCAGAGCTTTCTTCCTGGTATTACAACAGCTAGTCCATATTGGTACAGCATACAACATGGCTGGCCTGAAAATTTGTTTGAATATCAAAAGCTTGTTCTTAAGACAAAGTTTTGATTTTCTATTAATAAGGGGATAGAGACATTTTACATATTTGTTACATTTGGCTTGAATGCCCTCAATGTGATTTTTGAAAGTTAAATTCTTATCTAGCATGAGTCCTAGGTACTTAACTTCATCTGACCAATTTATTGGAACCCCTCTCATCGTGACAACATGTCTACTTGAAGGTTTCAAATAAAGAGCTTTTGGTTTATGTGGGAATATTATTAGTTGAGTTTTGGAAGCATTAGGAGAAATCTTCCATTTTTGCAAGTATGAAGAAAAAATATCCAAACTTTTTTGCAATCGACTACAGATGACACGCAGGCTTCGTCCTTTGGCGGAGAGGCCTGTGTCATCCGCAAACAAAGATTTTTGACAACCCTGAGGTAACTCAGGTAAGTCAGATGTGAAAATATTGTATAATATTGGTCCCAAGATGCTGCCTTGGGGAACACCAGCTCTTACAGGAAGTCTTTCAGATCTGGAGTTCTGATAATTAACCTGAAGTGTACGATTTGACAGATAACTTTGAATTATTCTAACAATGTATGTTGGAAAATTAAAATTTTTCAATTTTACAATCAAACCTTCATGCCAAACACTGTCGAATGCTTTTTCTATGTCTAGAAGAGCAAGACCAGTAGAGTAGCCTTAAGATTTGTTGGAACGGATCAAATTTGTTACACGTAAAAGTTGATGAGTGGTCGAATGTCCATGGCGGAATCCGAACTGTTCATTGGCAAAAATTGAATTTTCGTTGATGTGGGCCATCATTCTGTTCAAAATAACCTTTTCAAAAAGTTTACTGATGGAGGAAAGCAAACTGATTGGACGATAGCTAGAAGCTTCTGCAGGATTTTTGTTTGGTTTTAAAATTGGAACAACCTTAGCATTTTTCCATTTGTCAGGAAAATATGCTAATTGAAAACATTTGTTAAATATATCAACTAAAAATGATAAGCTACTTTCTGGAAGTTTCTTGATGAGGATGTAGAAAATTCCATCATCGCCAGGAGCTTTCATATTTTTGAATTTTTTAATAATAGTTCTCACTTCTTCCAAATCAGTCTCCCAGGCATTTTCGAAAACGTTCTCTTGATTGAGAATATTTTCGAACTCCTGAGTAACTTCATTTTCAATTGGACTAGTAAGTCCTAAATTAAAATTGTGAGCACTTTCAAACTGCATAGCAAGTTTTTGAGCTTTTTCGCAATTAGTTAGTAATAATTTGTTTTCCTCTTTCAATGCCGGTATAGGCTTCTGAGGTTTTTTCAAGATTTTAGATAATTTCCAAAAGGGCTTAGAGCCGGGGTCCAATTGAGAAATTTTATTTTCAAAATTTTTGTTTCTTAAATCTGCAAAACGTTTCTTGATTTCTTTCTGCAAATCCTGCCATATAATTTTCATAGCAGGATCACGAGTGCGTTGAAATTGCCTTCTCCTCACGTTTTTAAGACGGATCAAGAGTTTAAGATCATCGTCTATAATCACGGATTCAAATTTTACTTCACATTTTGGAATTGCAATGTTCCTGGCTTCAACAATGGAATTTGTTAAAGTTTCAAGAGCATTGTCAATATCAATTTTAGTTTCTAAAGAAATGTTAACATCAAGATTAGAGTCAACATACGTTTCATATATATTCCAGTCGGCTCGTAAATAATTGAAAGTGGAGCTGATAGGATTGAGAATCGCTTCATGCGATATTTGAAATGTAACAGGGACATGATCAGAATCAAAATCAGCATGAGTAACTAATTGGCTACAAAGATGACTAGAGTCGGTTAAGACCAAGTCAATCGTAGATGGATTTCTAGAAGAGGAAAAACATGTAGGGCTATCAGGGTATTGAATTGAGAAATATCCTGAAGAGCACTCATCAAATAAAATTCTGCCGTTGGAATTACTTTGAGAATTATTCCATGACCGATGTTTGGCATTAAAGTCACCAATGACAAAAAATTTTGACTTATTGCGAGTCAATTTTCGCAAGTCAGTTTGAAGCCAATTAACTTGCTGTCCAGAGCATTGAAAAGGCAAATAGGCAGCTATGAAAGTATATTTACCAAACTGTGTTTCAACAGAAACACCTAAAGTTTCAAAAACTTTAGTTTCAAATGACGAAAACAGTTGATGTTTTATACGCCTATGAATGATGATTGCAACTCCCCCACATGCCCCATCAAGTCGATCATTACGATAAACAAAAAAGTTAGGATCTTTTTTAAATTTGGATCCAGGTTTTAAATAAGTTTCGGTAATAACTGCTATATGCACTTTATTAGCTGTAAGAAAATTAAACAGCTCGTCCTCTTTACCATTCAGAGAACGAGCATTCCAATTTAAAATATTTAAATTATTATTTGGATCCATTAGAAAAACGTAATCCAATAACAATTTTATTTGTAAATTTTACACCTACTTGGACTGCTTCAGTCATAGTGGTGGCTTTGAACATTGCATCAATCATTAGATTCAATTGTTCAGTTAGAAAATTAAAATCAGAGGCAGACATATCATCTGATGATTTCCCATTGGAATTTTCGGTAGACGAAGAAGCGGGGTAGGAGTTACCTGTGGCGGTAGGGTTTTTTCCATTTGATTTGAAACAAGTAGAATGGGTACTCATGGAACGAACAGGGGAAGAGTTCAAATTACCTGCTACGATATCGGCAAAGGATTTACCGTGGGTAGATACATTCGAAATTGAAAGATTTGAACGGCTACCCGACGGATTAAAATTTGTTTGTGAATGAGCATGATTATGATCTTCCTGGTGGGTATGATTCCTAATCAAGCGATCGTTAACTGAAAAATGAGCATTGTTCGATACTCTACCAGGCAAATTCCGGAAACGACCGTTATCGTAACGGATATTATCCTTCATCTGCTTGGCACGAGCCTCAACGACTCTTTTGCGTGAAATGCATTCCCAAAAGTTTGCTTTGTGAGGGCCCTTGCAATTGGCGCATTGAAATTTTTTGGTATCTTCTTTCACAGGACAGTCGTCCTTAGCGTGAGAAGAACCTCCGCAAATCATGCATTTAGCATCCATGCGACAATTTTTTGTACCATGACCCCACTTTTGGCACCGACGGCACTGAGTGGGGTTCTGGTAATTTCCTCCAGGTTTCTGGAAATGTTCCCACGTCACACGGACATCGAACATAAGTTTAGCTTTTTCTAAAGCTTTAATATTATTTAGTTCTTTTTTGTTAAAGTGAACTAAATAATATTCTTGAGAAAGCCCCTTCCGAACAATGCCAGATTGGGTTCTCTTTTTCATAATGATTACTTGGACTGGTGAAAATCCAAGTAAATCATTTATTCCATTTTTGATCTCTTCAGGTGACTTATAGTCACTTGAGAGACCTTTCAAGACGACTTTGAACAAACGTTCAGTTTTGTCGTCATAAGTAAAAAATTTGTGCTTCTTCTCTTCAAGATATCTGAGGAGAAGTTCGCGATCTTTAAGAGTTTCCGGCAAAACGCGACAGTCTCCTTTCTTTGCGATTTGGAAGGAAACCTTGATTCCCCTAATGGAGTTCAAGATCTCCTGCCTAAATCCCCCAAATTCGGAACAACTGACCACGATAGGCGGCACTCTTTGCTTCCTCACTTGAATCAAAGAGCCTGGGCTAGAGGCTGCTTCGATTTGGTGTTCGGAAAATTTGTCTAGAGCATCGAACTGATTGCTCATTTCAATACAATTATTCATTTCACCCTTGGAAGAAACTTCGCATTCCGGGGAAGCGTCCTTTCTTCCATTCTTGCCACGTGTAGTGACAGTTTTAAAACCCACTTTTTTGGAAGGAAGTAGTGAATTCAGAGATTCACCCTTCCTTTTGTTAGTTGTTGATACCATGTTTAGTTAATAAACGAGAAAGACGTGACCTTCGAAAGGTTTTTTCCCAAGACGGTGTCCAAGAAGGATTACCACCGCTAGCTTTCGCCAACGGGTCCAACGAAAAATCGAAGGCACGGGTCCAAACAAGGATCGTAAAGGGATCAATAGTAGAAAAAATAGTACTGAAAAGTACTGTTTAAGTAGCACTGAAAAGTACCGTTTTTAATTTTAGCACTGAAAAGTGCTGTTTGTGTAGCACTGAAAAGTACTGTTTTATTGCTTTAGGTAGTTTTTAAGAAAACTTCCAAGAGCAGAGAGAATTCGTGTACGCACAGCACGAAGGTACGATGCGCACTGAAAGGCCTATGAATAATCATGATGATGATTCAGGAACTCTGATTTGTGGTCCTGATATCATGACCTAACCCATTTATGAATTTCATAACGTGTAAATCATGATTTGAAAATCAGTTATTCTCCGTGTAGGACTATGCTAAAAGAGGACATGAAAGCAGCTGAAGTCTTCGAGCGACGAGTGCGTAGAGCCATCTTCTTTGGTGATGTGTAAGAAAACGGTGTGGTTGCGAACAATGAACTACAAGCTCGTTCAACTTCGTATCGGGAAGCTGGCTAAAGCTTGAAGGGTACGCGTTGCGCTGAACGGACGTTTTAAACGTTTTTAAATTGCCGAATAAAAACCCTTTAAAAACGTTGTAGGTTTAAGATACACTCAAATTGAGGAAGCGTGGGTCGCAGCCAAGGATACAGAGAGGCAACCATGAACCAAGGCAAGTATTTGTCAAATCACAAACAAATTATAATATCACGTGGTTTTCGCTGTAGAATACACGCGTCGTGATTATCGCGCAAATTTAAATTACAATGGTTGTAATAATGTGCGAAACAACGTGATTAATCGAATTTATCAGAGAGATATGATTAATATGCCAAAAATCAAAATCTAAAGTGTTATAAGATAAGAACACTAAGTCTTAAAACCAGGTTGATGTTTGATTGAAAATGAAACGATTCACATTATATACTATTTAAAATTGTTTGATAGCGAAAGCCATTAACTCGTTTTGTCAGCAAATTGTTGCCGATTTCACTTCGGGATACAATCATCAGATGACGGGAGAAAACGGGACAATATGAATTCATCGTTTTTTGCATCGTTAGTATGAAGTGTTCGTTGCGTAAAAGTCATCACACATTCATGCCACTGATATACTTTTGCGATATAAGCTGAAACTTTCCTCACCGCTGCATCGTGCTTATCAAATGTATTGACTGATAAACCTCAACTGATAACGATGTGATGAATCATAATACTTGGAAAGACGATAAATGGGAAATCTAGAAAGTAAAATATTTAGCTTCAGTTTGATTTGAAAACTTTAAGAGATTCGATAAAAGTGACCCAGTTTCATGGAAAATTTGTAAATAAAAACGCTCTAGTATTAACATGGCTATGCGCAAAACAACGATATCTAAATATAAATCTTTCTCTCATACGGAAATCTATAACGAATACCTCCTCGGGTTGAGAAGAGCCGGTGATGGTGAGCGGAAAATGAAGGAATAATAATAATGGAAATTTATTTTTAACCCGTCAATGAGTATCACTGCTTTTTTCGCTCCCTACGCCAAGAGAGATTATTCTCACACATTAGAAACGGAACCTTGAACAGTGCTGAAGGTATTAGATTTCGATACGAACATAGAACCATATTAGTTTTGACCTTGCAGCGTACATATCTATAGAATGGAAATGGTTTGTTGATTCTTTCATATGAGAGGAAGAGGCTAAATTGAAGCATAGTGTTTATGAAGATGAATGAGTAAACGATAGCTCAGAGGTTAATCGAATGTGCAGATTCATATAGTCTGCTCCGTGTCCATAAATAAAGGTGAAATAATTTGTATCCACAGACACAGGTATGAACTTCAGCGTTCGTCTGCAGTGCTCTACTAATCTAATGACAGAATATATGTGAAATTCCTTGATAAACGGGAGTCAATTAGCGAACAGAATAGAATATATTGCGTGCAAATGGGAACTAATGAAAGACGTTGCATGTTATCAATTCCACTTATTTCTTAGAGATGATTGAGGAAAGAAAGGGCAAGCATGTTAAGGATAGACTTGAACAAAAACACTGCCGAGCAAACCTTAACATATTTTATCTTCGGCAAAGGTAAACTCTTTAAAACCAAAATTTTGATTTTCTGGCTAAATATAATTTTTGGCTATCTAAAATCGATGGATGTACAATTCGGGCATCGCGTTAATGTTATTCGCGAATTTTATGAATTGTTGAACATTCGTTTTTTATTTTATATTGAAGCCTTCTTGTTACCGATAGACGTTTTCCTCTAACAACTGATACCAAACTACTAGAGGGAAAAGATAAAGTTTTCGACAAGCAACAAAAACGATATTTAATAAGAAAAAATGGCGAAAGAAAAATATAATAAGCAACATATTTCGCAAGGAATGCAAAACATAGCAACAGCCAAGACAAAAAAGTTTTACTGTTGGATGCATCCGAACCTGGATACACTTCGTCTTCCTCCTTCGCTACGAACGGTCCAAGCGGATCAAAGCGCACCCGATGCTCAACTGCAGCGTGGGCCGCATTCAGGAGATCCGAGAAGAACCGGTGCCGCCTCAGAGCCAACTCGTCACGGCCAATTGGAGTCGTGGGTGGTTCCATGATGCCACCCTCTTCCCTGTTAGATCGAGGGCAGTCATTGGATGCGATGCATTGAACAGGAAAAATGAGTCCGCAAAATGCAATATATGATAGAAGAATCGTTATATCAAACTAGGAGATCAATGTTTGATGTTCTATTATCACATGCACGTTCTTTTTTTTCTGAACTGAGATCTGATACACTAAGCTACTAATGATGAGTTTATTGTGATTCACTTCGAAACTGCAATATAGGATGACGAGGTTTAAAGAAAGAGCACTAAGGGTTCAAATGAGCTTAAATGCTGCTGTTAGCTGATACAGAATCTGGTATACGGTGATATTGAGGGCTGAATGACGATAACGATATAACTACTTAAGAATGCACGAATAAAAAACTTTTGCTTAAAAGCCTGTTTAAGGAAATGAATTGCAAAATACGTATATCAATGCTCTAGCTTCATGGTTTTGGACATCAATTTATAGGGCGGTGTTATCTACACAGTTATAGGGTAGGTGTACCAGTTTTGGCCACCCCAAGGAAAAATATTGTTCATACATAAATCAAACGACCTTTGGTTACTGTCAATACATCAAACGAAAGCTTTCAATCCATGCTCAGCAGGGAAAATGTAAAAACTAATCAGAAACTTTGTTTTTGTATTAAAAACGGTGGCGGCGAATACTGGACCACTTGCACCAGTATTCGCCACGATTTTAATTTCGGTTCCTGAATTCGCCACTTACGTTGATTTCTTATGGAGGAAGGCGAAACAGGAACAGGTAGCGAAAAATAGGTAGCAAAAATTTTAAGGAAAATTATTTTTTTCTATTATTTTCCGAGAAAATTTTGCGGTTTCCAAGAATGTTTCCGTATCATATAAAAGCAATTTAGCGAACACTAAACAATTGGCAACCATATATGTCGTAAAACGGTATACAATCTGGGGTGGCGAATAACTGGTACATGGCGAATACCGGTACACCTTCCCTACCTCGATATAAGATAACTGGCTTTGTTTACACCGATTTTTTAAAACTTTTGAAAATTTTATGTTTTAAAATAAACATACCTTTTGCTTATAATATAGTTGATTGTCAGTAGTATTGGTTGAAAGATCTGATTTCTAATTACTATACAACGCTGTACTTCCGAACATGAACATTTTGTTTTTCAATTACCGTAAAACGGGATATCTTTGATAATGTGGGTAACTTTGATAGTGCGAATCCCATAACTTATTCAATGAATAGCAAAATATTTGTAATCAGTAAAGCAAAACGATTGCAAAAGTAAACATTATTAGTATGACACTTTATGTCATAGTTATTTTTATAATAATCGAAAACTTATGAAGGTTTATATTTAAATATTAAAAATTGATTGTTTCTATGTTAGTTCTAGAAATGTTTTCATTTATACTCAATAGGCTACACAGTTAAAAATATGTTGTAAATTTAAGTTTATTTTCATGCACATATTTGGAGCATCAAAATAAACCTGCATTTCAACGACCAATCCATTATTTTTCAATTGAATTCACTTAACATTTACACGATCATGTAATATCCAAGCATTTTTAGTTGAAGTTTACATAATGCTGTAACAACGCACGAATTTGATTATTTTTACAGTAGACTTCAGTTTACACTGCATTGAAATTTAAATATTTTTTCTGTGTAGTTATAATAGAACTAGATTCTGGTTTCTATTTTTATTCCAAAAACGATTGATTCATATTGAAATCAATGCCAGAACAAAAACATCCAGAGTAACACATAGTTACCATTGAAGCATATCAACTGATATATGACCAGTTCTGATCATATAGGTATATATTACCTATTCGGCCTTGATTATAACATGTGCACTACTTGGGAACAATGGATATCCATTCAGAAATGCAAACTTACGTACTTACAATGATTGTAGCCATGTTTATTTCAACTAAAAACACTTTGTAGGTGATTTTTTCCATAAATTCTGTGTTTTAATGTATAAATCTAGTCCTTGTTCTCTATTAACATTCTCCAATTTAGTTCCAATTACAAAGATTTCGACGGTAGCATCTTTTATTCATTTGATTTTATTTTACAGTCGAACATCTTCTTCTTCTTGGCATTAACGTCCTCACTGGGACAGAGCCTGCTTCTCAGCTTAGTGTTCATATGAGCACTTTCACAGTTTTTAACTGAGAGCTTTCTTTGCCAAAGTTGCCATTTTCGCATTCGTACCATGCCCACACAGTTACGGATCACCCACAGTGACGGATCACTTTGGCGTTCAACATCGGATAACTCGCTCAAAACATAAAAGTTGACGTAAAACATATTTTTCCCATGTTATACTATTTGTCTTCTACCATTTGTAATGTTAAGCACAACGTTCAACCGCTAAATAGCGGTGTATTTAACAAATGTTTAGTTGGTACCACACAACTGTCATTATATGTTCGTTTTCTGTAAGAAGTGCCGTCTGCTTTCATAAGCTCCCACAGCTGTGCACAGGTGGTAAAATTCAAATGTTATAGCATAAAACATACTCATTCGTTTTGATTGAGTATGAATTCATCTTTGGAAAACATTTTTCTCGATTGTTGATTCTAAATATCGAATATTAGCACTTCTAACTAGTGATCCATAATATGATCAGGAAATGATTGTTTACCACGGTTATGGATCACTTCCAAAGAATCTAGATTTCTGCCATTTTAAGCATTGGATTCGACATTTTCAGACAATAGCACTAAGGATAAAACTAATAAAACATCAAGGTTTGTAAATTTCATTTCTTAGCCGACAAAAATGGGTGAAAAACTTGGTGTGGAGCGAAAACAGTTCATGTCTCAGTAATTACAATGCAGCATCACAAACAAAAGGCATTTTACCCTTGTTTCCAGCTCGAACACTGCTATTTTTTACAGTAATATATGACGCATTGTTAATTTTCGTCAAAACATGCAATACAAATGCATTGAGTTGAAAATTTCTTGATTTTGCGATCCGTAATATGATCAATTTGATCCATAATATGAACGTTGATCCATAATATGGTTTTCAGAAACCGATACAATTTTTAATTTTTATGCAATCCTATGTAAATATTATACTCAAAATAGTGTACTAACCGAAGTTCCAATTTGAAACGATTCGATTCGTGCTTTTAAATTACCATTTCACGTTTTCCATGTTGTTTTATTGAATTTTATAGGTTGGACTCCACATTATACTTTATGCCCAGGGAAGTCAAGGAAATTCTCATTACGAAATGATCCTGAATCGACCGGGAATCGAACCCAGCCACCTTCAGCATGACTTTGCTTTGAAGCCGCGGACTCTAACCACTCGGCTAAGGAAAACCCCTTAACATAAATAGGTCAAAAATATGAGCATGCAACAATGTTATGACAAGGAAGAGTTCCTTGTAAGGATCTTGAGAAAATCACAAGAAAAACGAGTAAAACGACTGCAGACAATTTCCAGTCAAAAGAGTTCAACATTTTTTCTCAAAAAGAAATAAAAATAATAAATTGCAATCTTACGTACCCCTATCAATAACATGTGGCAGTTAAATGACACAAGAAAATGTTATGAATTGTCAACACAATAACATCATTACAGCGACATCCTTCAACCTCAACCTTGACCCGCATTTGATCCCCTTTTCTCTGAACCTTTTTAATAAACGAACCCATCCGTCTTCTTAGTGTTCCATGAAAAAGGCGTCCATCCGTAGGATGCTTGCTTACTCATGGAGCATTCTTCGAAGCATAGACGCCCATCTATCTACTTGAAAATGAAAACAGGCTCGTTTCTATAACACTCTTCCAGTTATAAATCCATCCTACCTTCTACAGGTGTAACGCTATTCATCCCTCGATAATCCGTGTCTATACATTTTTGCTCCTACAGTTGACGTCTGTCTACAGTCGTATACAGTGTTGGACAATACATTTGCAAATTTTTCAGTTGTTCATACAAAATCATCAACTTTGGAGAGATAAATGTCAGTTATTTATGGACCTATTTGAATGAAATTTTCACACAGCCAGTGATTTTAATTGAAACGGACGAAAAGCAAACAATGAATCAAACGCGGTGTACTAAATTAAGAAGGTGATATATTCCGAAAACTGACATCTACTTGACGACGTCATTCCTATCCACCTCGAACAAATTTTCGAAAAATATGATCTAGGGGTCCGAATGATATATGGTACGATACGAGTGACGTCACATGTTTACAACCAAACTTGATGTTCAGCAATGATCAGTAAAGAGCCTGACTTGTTGCAGATTGATATTACAATATCAAGAAAAAATGTCATGACAAACGTAGTGGGCAATATTGTTGTATCCTTCACAACTCGTGATTAATCAGTTAATTTAAACACAAAATCAAACTTGTTTCATAGTTATTATTTTATAATGTGATAAGGTTCACCAAAAAGGAGAAAGTTTTCTAAAATTGCAATGCCAAACCTAGAAAATCGTTAAGCACGCGGTGAGCGATCATTGTCATATCCTGTTCAAGTTGTGATAAAGTGTTGTTACGAAATAAGATTGTTGCAACAAGAATAGGAGAGGGCAATGTCGTTGTTACAGCGTGTTGGTTGACAATTGATTCACTGGGTTTAACCAAAGTGATTTTTAGCGCAAATTTCAATATTTGACTAAGCTACATAGAAATTGAAGTAATAGCTCCATCGTTGGGTGCACAGTTACTAAGGCAAAATAATTCCATTGATAACTTATAACCACTATTGACCATTTTGTATAGAAAATCGAAAATGTTGCAAATGAATTGTCCAATACTGTATACATATCCTTTGGAAAGAGGGTTCGATGCGGGTCGATGTTTTCCATTCTATTTTTAAGGGGCATTTTTTTGTACTACACTCTATGGCGTGAACCGCACGTGATAACTCTTCACTACCTACGACGGTTAATTTTGCGTAAATATTTATGCTTCGTTAGAGATACCACATCGTTGCGTACTGCGAAAACACCACTGACTGGTGCCAGAGCATGTCGTGTTGATCCAACCTTTCTGGCAGTTGCTTAGCAATATAGGGAGATGGAGAATGGTGTTCTCATATTTCTAGAATATAATAGGTAATTGCTTACAAATTACATCGAAGAAGCATTTAAAAATATGTTGATTCGTATGTGTGGCTTATCCGAAATAAAATTTTGGTTTTTGTTGGGATTTTGAGATTACAGAAGACGGGTAATTTCTAGGGTTCGTGAGATTCCGAAAGAATCCGAAGTTTTTTGTGGGACTCTTGAATGAACCGAAGCATGGTGGATTGTTGGTGTTTCAATGGTATTCTTGTTTTTCGTGTAGCAGTTTGGACCCGATTTCGTTAGGCTCTTTTTACGATTATCTTTCTACTCTCTTTCTAATCAAATTTGGTGCAAATTTCTCGCGTCTATCGCTGGTTTATAGAAGTATGAATAGTTTGATACATTGGTTAAATTATAAAGGGAGACCAAACTTGTGTTCGGAAAAATGGGCTGACAAAACCGGTTCTATACTGTAATGCTACCCGAACTCCGCCAAGACTACCGAGAATTTGGTGGTAACTGTGAAATTCTCAGAACTCTCATAGTGACAGTGTGATTCAAGTTGATATGTTGATAAATATCGTAGAAAACCGATGATAATTTTTTGATTATTCTTTTGGAATTCTGAGATTCCGATGGAATCCTTGAACTCCAGAGTCCACTGAGAAACTTTGAAAGCGGATGCCAAGGTTTTTCCACAAGATTTTCTATCACTCCCACCAAAATGTGATTTACCACAGAATCTCAATATTCCCAACAAAATCTCGCAGGATTCTTGTTTGGAAATAAAAAGATTTCTGAAATATCAGTAGCTATAACTACTGAAATATCAGAAATTCTCACAAGTAATTTCAAAACAGAAATTGTAAAAACAGAGAATTTCCCCCTCAATCTCTGCATTCTCACAAGAATCTTCAATTAAAGTTTCCCATTGTATTCCAGAATTTTCATAATGATCTCAGATTTTGTTATCGAAATCCTTGAATCCTCAACGAAATTCAATTATTCTTACAGATGCCCTAGAATGCCAATCGAAATTCAGAATGTCCGTGCAAGTTACAGAATGCATATTAGAATCCCAGAACATGCATCGGAAACTCACAATTCTTACATTAATTGAGAAATTTTTGGTATTCTCACATAATTCATATCAGAATTCAGAAATCGATAAAAATTGTTTATAACAGAAATACTGTTTGAACAATTTTATTGGTGGTATGGATGAATACTATATAAGTTGAGTTTGCTGCATTATATGTAGTAAACTGCCCATAAAGGCATAACTGTCCCATATGGAAAAAGTAGGCATTGAGAAAATAACGTTCAAAATTTGAAGTTTGCCTACTCATACAAATGTTCATAATTTTCTAGTACATTTACACATGCCATATACATTTAGCAACACCGCACAGATTACTTATATTGCTACTATTGATCTACAAAAATAAAAACTTGAATATAATTCTCGCATGATCTGTGATAACGCCCTAAAAGCCATTGGTAACCATGTGTGTAGATCGTTGTTTATGAGCAAATGAATGCATCAGCATCCAAAGCAACATCACTGGCGTGTAGAGAATGATCCTTTCTTCACCATACCGTTGTAAAATAACATGTAACTCCATTTAAATGGTCAGAAACAACGAGCTACACACATGGTTACCAATGGCTTTTAGGGCGAGATCAAAAGTTATGCGAGAATTCTCGCATAACTTATGATCTCGCCCTAAAAGCCATTGGTAACCATGTGTGTAGCTCGTTGTTTCTGAGCATTTGAATGGAGTTACACGTTATTTAACAATGCTATGGTGAAGAAAGGATCATTCTCTACCTGCCAGTGGTGTTGGTTTGGATGCTTATTGATTCATTTGCTCAGAAACAACAAGCTACTCACGTGGTTACCAATGGCTTTTAGGGCGTTATCCCAGATTATGCGAGAATTCAAGTTTTGCCGTTGCTATTGGGATGTAAAATTCATATAGAGACTGCTATGCCTTTATTTTTCAATATGGGACTACACTAACATCATATTTTTCCACAACATTTTCAAACAAAGTGTGTTAATTTTTACATGCTTAGTTGAGTACATATTAAAACATGCATGTTGCGATGAAAAAAGGTGTTGGTTCAAAAATCAATATGGGACAGTTATGCTTTTATGGGCAGTAAATGCTACATGTGAAAAACGAGTGGAACATGGTTGATATTGCACTTGCACTATTAGTTTCGAACCACCTATACAGTACGTATCGATATGAATGATGTTGCTACTCATGCTTTGATATTGGTAAACCTGCGTCGGATTTATAAAAACTTCGAAAAAACATGTAGGGGAAGAGGTGGTAAAATGAACACCTTAAGGAAATCATTTTGTTTCTGATAGAAAAACGAGGATTTTTTATAGTTCTATCGCACAACATCAAAAATAGGGATGTAATATATAGCAACGACAAGGATTCAGACTAAAATAGCTAAATTTTCACATATTTTCGTCGCTATCAAAAAGGGATGCAAATGTTCATTTTACCTGCACTATGTGGGTAAAATGAACAACGGTTGGTGGTAAAATGAACACCACGCAAAAAACGTGAGCAAAACAAATATTTTTGAAAATTATCATTGCCCCACCGAAAATACATCCATGAATGATTGTAACCCATTCAAAAAGAATTCTAAAGGTATCAGATTTGACATCTTATCATAACGATATTTACCTCACTGAAAAACCTCAACTCTTCCGAGCTAAAAGTTAGGTCGGTTCTAATATTTAAACGTGGTTTTCTAAAATCTTAGTTTTCGTTGATATTTTCACTTCAATTGACCTGAGTATCAACTCGAACACTCAGATTTATGCTCTAAATCGTCCGTGCGTGATTCATCGAAATTTGTTTTTTTTTCGGTGAAAGGCACGGTGTTCATTTAACCACCCCTGTTCATTTTACCACCACTTCCCCTAGAATTCGACTTGCAATAACGCGGGTTTTACGCGGTACGTCGGCCGACGTAAAAGAAAAACCTTAGTGTATAGGGATTTCAATAGGAATACAGAATGTTCGTGGAAATTCTAAAATAACGAAAATTATTGTATGAACTCCATAGGAATACTGTGATTTTGGTGAGAATTATAGAACTCCCATAAAAATTCTACATTTTGTGAGTACTCTTTGAAATTCGTATAATAGTCTTTAGGACTTCTACTAGAATTACATTACATCGTATCAGAATTGAATCAATATATTGAGAACTGAAATTTGATTCTAGTAATTCCAGGAATACTTGCAAAATTTCAAAAGTCCTACCAGAATACCGTTTTATATCTATATCCAACATGCTGTACAGTGTACAGGAACCTTTAAAGCCACGAAATTTAGGGGCCTATTTTATAAGTCGAGTCGATAAAAATGACTCGACTGGAGTCACTGTCGACCGAAAATATCGCTCGACACGGCTCTGTCACTCGAGTTTTTCGACAGTTATCACTCTATGTGACTGGATTACTATGGGAGTCGACGAGTGACATCTGAAATATGCATGCTTACTTTGATCGACAGTGACTAAAGACGAGTCACATGAATCTGCTCGTTTTACAAAATAGACCCCTTAATCATACTTTAACAAACATCTTAGAAATCATATTGGAATCTTAAAGACCCAAACGCAATGATAGCGGAACGGCAACGGAAAGCGGAACCGGTTCGCCAGCATGAATCATACCATCTCGACTGACCCATCAACGAATTAAATTAAATCAACACCAAGTCGACAAGCATGTTGTAGTTCATGCTGGCGAACCGGTTCCACATTCCGTTGCCGTTCCGCTATCATTGCGTTTCGGCCTGAAGAATCCTATGACATATCCTATGATTACTTTAATCACAAGATCCTTACTTTAATCACAAGATCCTTACAGGGGATACAAAATTCAAGCTAAAACCCTAAGATTCGTTTAACACAGGTGAAAGTTCTCTTCTACATGTGAGTAGGAATAGAAACATACAGTGCAGAGTGCGTACTACAAGTTTGAAAGTTTTTTCTCATTAACATCAACAGTGTAGTAAACTCTGTGAACTTTGTTTAACTAGGGTCGGTGTTCCCTTAGTAGACAATACTCTATAGTCGCACGGCCGTTTTGCTGTAAATTGTTGTGAGGTTTTAAAGTTTACATGTACACGACAAACACGTGTCAAATGTATAAATAGAAATTGAAACTGCAAAAAAAACACGTTTGCTGGTGGAGAGCGAATCCATGACTCCCTATTCGTTAGATGGGCGCCTACAAGCTGCGAAGCCCCTTGAGAGATCCCGACGTTCGGAAGCGAACTAAACTCGATTGCCCCAAAACACATGGTATCATCATTTCGTAGTCCAAGCTTCCTTCGAAGGTATGAGATGTACATTTGATACATACATCGTCGTGTTCACTCAGACGAAGAAATTTGATGTTTTAAAATCATGTTCATGTCAAAACAATTGTTTTTAAATATGTTGTACACACTGTTTGAAAACAACTAAATTAACTTCAAAAGAATGTAGAATTGTAATCTAAGTAGCTAAACAATCAAGATATCCCTGGCTACGCCCCCGACCCTAGTAACTAAGAGTTTGTTATTTTTCATAGCTGTTCACTTGCTAATAAACCCCCGTTGAAGTCAGACGCTTTCCAAGCTTATTCCATTCCTTTGAAACGGTACCCCCAGGTAGATATGAAATCGGATGAGTATTTTTGAAGTTATCGTCAAACATTTTTTTTTAGTAAAAATGGGAAACATTTAGAGAAAACTACTTTTAATTAAAATTTGTTTTGATTTGAGATAAATTTAATGTTTTACATACTTTTTGTAATTTTAATTTTGAAGATAATGATGCGAAGAGCTTCAAAATTGGTTAGAAAATAACAAAGTTATGAAGACTTTACTGAAGATTCACCCTCATGACGCTTGCGCCACCTCTAAATCTCGATATTTTTAGCTCAAAATTTGAGGTTTCTATTTTTATGTGATTTGAATTCAAAACAGCACATGAATTTTTGACTTTGAGCACTTTTGAAGATTGGGGCCTTTCTTAGCCGAGTGGTTAGCGTCCACGGCTACAAAGCAAAGTAATGCTGAAGGTGTCTGGGTTCGATTCCCGGTCGGTCCAGGATTTTTTCTTAATGGAAATTTCCTTGACTTCCCTGGGCATAGAGTATCATCGTACCTGCCACACGATATACGTATGCGGAAATGGCAATTTAGGCAAAGAAAAAGCTCTGGATTAATAACTGTGGAAGTGCTCTTAGAACACTACGCTTAATGTGGACATCAAAGCGAAAGAGATGTTATTTCTAATTGTTGACTTCAAAATTTTGCAATATTATAATTTTTTAGACATAGCTTAGAACTAGACAATTTAAATGTGCAAATATACACTCCCGTGCAAAAGTTTGGGTTCACCCCCTCAAAAACATACAAAAGTGTTCTGTCCATATCTCTGTGATTAAACGTCCATTTGAAACTCTTTAAGCCGCACTCGAAAGGCAAAGAGTTATTCTTACTTCGTATGTATTTTTTCAAAAACATTTTTTGAATTTTGTATACAAATTTTTTACTTAAAGTTGTAACATTTTTCGAAAAAACACACTGAAAAATCATATTTCTCGATTACTTTTTCAAATAGACGTAAGTAGCTTTCACACGGTTTTGAGAAAATTAATTAATGAGAATCACAACCTTTCTTCTGAAACTGTTTTAAAATGAATCCCCTTTTTAACATTTTTTTACCGTGTTCATCGCTTAAATTTTGCATGCAATCAACTCGCGTTAAAACTCAAAGTAGTTTCTAACACTTCCCACAAAAATTGTATGACAAAATGATAAGCCGTTTCAATCAGTTACTTGCGACGTTTTTGTACCAGTGTAAAATCGACTCAAGTAGTGTTTTGTTTTGATTCGTGGTTAAGTCATTTTGTCTCCCATACAACGAAGCGGCGAAAGTAGCGGTTAGGTTGCGAAAGTGGAGAATCTTACTTTCGTCGTTTTGTAAATCCGAAAATTAAACGTTCTAAAAGTGAAAAATCGAGTTGGTTTAGAGCGGAACGTGTAGAATTTCGTCTGCGAAACACATAGGACTGATAAAGTAAGTTTGTTAAGTTTTCTGACTTGAGTCTGTTTGAATACGTCTTCGAGATTTAATTTCCTCAGCATTGGGTCGACCAAAATTTTAAATCAAAGTGTCATTAGAATCGTAATCTTATATTCTTTGAAAAGATCCCACGAAATTTTGGCGGAAAAATCTGGAAAGTATTCAAAATCAATGAAACAGTCAGTCAAGTCATCGTGCAAAAGTTTGGGTTCACCCCTCAGTATGATGCAAATCGTGCAAAAGTTTGGGTTCACCTGCGCCGCACGCACATCATTTTTGTCAATATCTCTGCCATTTTTTAACCGATTTTGATAGTTTAAAGCTTTTTTGAGCGCAAATAATGGCGCGTACATGATTGGTTTAAGATTTCACAGATTTAAGTAAGTTCAGGTGAACCCAAACTTTTGCACGATACACCATACTGAGGGGTGAGCCCAAACTTTTGCACGATGACTTGACTGACTGTTTCATTGATTTTGAATACTTTTCAGATTTTTCCGCCAAAATTTCGTGGCGTCTCTTCAAAGAATATAAGTTTACGATTCTTATGACACTTTGATTTAAAATTTTGGTCGACCCAATCCTGAGGAAATTGAATATGATTTTTCAGTGTGTTTTTTTGAAAAATGTCACAACTTTAAGTAAAAATTTAGTATACAAAGTTCAAAGAACGTTTTTGGAAAAATACATACGAAGTAAGAATAACTCTTTGCCTTTCGAATGCGACTTAGAGAGTTTCAATTGGACGTGTAATCACAGAGATATGGACAGAAAACTTTCGAATGTTTTTTAGGGGGTGAACCCAAACTTATGCACGGGAGTGTAAATCGTTGCTAAATATTTTTGATCGTAAGGGTCAGGAGCTACTTATGATTAAAATAAATATTTTCGCTTAAAATTTAAGCTCCCTTGCAACTATAATAGACCTATTGTTTATATTTATTTTTTTTATTAAACAATGTAATTGATGAATCAAGAACTTTTTTACGCCAATTGAAAGCTTTTGATCCACACTTTAAAGGAAATATTTAAAAGTTTCATAAAGATACGGTTTCGATTTGTTATTTGCCTACGCCGTGAAGCTAGTGCTACTATAGGAACAGAAATTAGAAATAGTGCTACTATGCTACTAACTATACATAACTATGAGATTTACTAGTTCTCCCTGGCCTGGATCATGGGGATTGACGGTGCCAAAGTGAAGGTGCACCGTAAAATAATATCCGTTTGTATAAAATATCACCTTCCCAATACTTTGGCACACCTCTAACGGATCATGATTTATCATGAAACGGCTGCTTGCAGGCTGAGGATCTGTTAATATGTTTCTGCATATTATCAGGAACTCTTCAAATGGAGGGACCGCCATGGCTCAGTAGTTACTTATGCACCACTACTGTTGCAGTTTGTTAGATGAATTGTAGCATCCTTTGTACTAATCGGTAATGGTGGATAGGTTTCGAAGCTAACGCATGATCCAACTTTTTGTTATGTGACTTAAAAGTGAGTATTCGGTGAGTTTCTGTGTAACATTCGTCGTTATAAAATTAATGATTGTGAGGGTGATAATGATACTTGATGAATTGCATAGTGATGATGAACCGTTGAAATTGCATTTGAAGTGATTGTGAGGGTTACGTTAATACCACAGACATAATAATAACAGTAGACACTTATTTATTTAAACAAAAACACTATTGCCTAGTTCTTTACACTTTTACAATGACAGTGTTCATAATAACAGCGAGTGCAATAGAAGTGATTGAAGTATTTTTTGTTACGGTCGTTGTGATAATTCGTAGTTCAATTAAATAGTAAAAAAATAAACACCCTTCAATTATTGGTAATAAAATAAATTGGTATGAAAGTGGCGTGATGTAATATTGGTGGAACTTTTAGCTGTGATAGTGGAAAGTGATAACGAAAGTTCATACATGATAATCTGATATAGAAGTGCTAGTGTCAAAAACAAAAGTGACGACAGCAAAAGTGAGGCAATTATGTGACAGTGAATAATAAATTAAAATGGGGAATGGGGACCTTTTCATAAAACTATTTCGTTCTTCACTTTAACCACTCTAGTAACATTTCAGGCCTTATCATAGTTTGATAGTAGTCTGAACTACTAGACTGCAAAACTACGGTAAGGGCTGATTGCTGCTAGGGTACACAGTGACCATTTGAGCAACATTGCTTAGGAACGTCTGTGTGATGAACGCAATAGAGGCTTATAAAAGCAAATGCTGGGAAGGAGCTTAGGGCAGATTAAAAGTGCCAGTACTACCCCTATCGCTACCGACAAAAAAAAAAAAAAACTATGAGATTTACTAGTTCTCATATTTTAAAAAACAAAAAAAAATAACAAGTAAACAAGTTTCTAGATGATGTAAAAATAATGCCACTGGGTTTAATTTTCGACTTTATACAAATATTTGTTCTAAACTATGCGAATATTGGAACACCGACCTTACCTGTCTGAATCGAATTTTCAAAGTAATGTAAAATTAAAGGATAAGTTTTCTTTAAAGCGATGATTCTGGAAAACCTATTGATAATTGCAGCGATAACTTCATCGAGAACCTTTGCGGTCAGTAAATTGAACTTTTCACCTTGCAAAACTTCCTTACGTTCAGCCAACAGCATCGAAAAGCTAATAAAACAAACCGAAAAATCGTTAAAACAGAGGGTTGAGAGAAAAGATGATCTCAAAGGGAACGGGGAAACTACCAACGAGCGAAAAAAAAAAAATGATTGCAAAGATAATAGATTCTTCGGAAAAGATATAAAACATTATACCAACATCATCAATCGGTCCTCGGCGAACCAGTCCGGCAGTGCAACTAGCCCCGGAAGCGAGCCCCGTTTGGTGGCATACGGGGCGCACATGTTACCTCGCGGTAGTTTGGGAGGTATCGAGTCGGAAAACACTTCGTCGTCGTCGTTGCCCATCGGGGAATACTCCGGTGGTGGAATGATTTCGGTACTGTCGTTGTATGCTACTTTTTTCTTGATTGATGACTTTGACGACGATCGTCGAGATAGGCAACTTTCCTTAAACGATAGCTGGGTACGACTGGTCGAGTCATCACTATTGGCCGATTCTTTGCGACTCGGAGGATTCTGGCAGTTTTCGTTGGGTTCAGGCTCACTCACTACACAACTGCTGACTTGTGTGTTCTCTGATAATATATCACTAACTGGTTCTTCGGATTCAGCAACAGCTATATCCGGTGCAGTCTTAGGCACAAGATTGTCATCAATAAACTCTTCGCTATGGTTATCTCTATCACTTTCACTAATCGCTTCCTCCAACTGTGAATTGCTTTCGGATTCCTTCGGTAAAAAGCTTTGAATGTCGATAGTTTCCTCAATTGTTGTTTGGCTGTTGCTCGTGTCACTTTGCAGGCGCCGAATTCGATCCGCTATGGGTGGTTCGACGTCAGGATCCACCTCTTCCCCATCATCCGGTTCCGGGTGGATTTCCGGCGATTGCTTCTCAGGTACCAACACAATTTCGATTTCCGATGTCTGCTCGAGGTTTTCCGAATTGATATTGTCCGTGTCGGATGAAAGCGACGCATCTACAAAAGAACATTCTATTGATGTTGGACGGTTCGATGATGACAAGGGTCATTCGACATACAAAGTTGCTCAGATGCTCAAATGTTGTAATATTGTTCAGAAGTTCTGAAGGTCAAATGACATAGCTTTTCGAAGAAGTTTATTAAAAAAACAGCAAAAATAAACTCGGATTTGAGTTTACAATCACGAAATGAATAGAAACATAATATTTCGGCTTTATTAATAACTTACGCCTTTAGAAGATAAAAAAGTTTACGGATTCTAAAAATTGTGATAATTCCGTTTTGATTAATATTACGGACGCTAAGGCATCAGTCTTTTGAATAGTGAGTCTTCACTTTTAAGTCACTTGAAAAATTGAAAATAAAGATTCGTAATTCTCATTTCGGACAACATTTCAAATTTTGCTTCATATTCCGGACGGCTAGTGAAAAGTATGATTAGAAAAAAGAAAACATTAGTTAAGCTCGTCCAGTCGTAAGACAAATGTCTAAGCTAGTTGGGCTGTGTATGGATATTTGAGTAAAATGCTTATTAACACAACCCTTCAAAGTGGGATCTTTTTACTGGCAAAATTTGAAACATTTCAAGTAAAACATTTGTCAGTGTACATAATTTGAAGCTGCTTGGAATTTGAATCAGGGCGGTAGGGTAAATTATGTATTTTGGACAGGCTAAGGATATGTCTGGAAACGGCGATCGATTAACTGCCTTAGATACTAATATTTTGTTACGTTATGATACTTATATGCTTAATGTCTCATTATAATTTGAGTTTCTGGGGATAAAAAGCTTACAAACTGTAGCATTAGCTGCCAAAATAGCGTTTTTTAGCGGCCTGTCTGTTATACATTTCGGACATCAAATATACATTTTGGACACCCTCATGTGAATATAATTTGGACAGGGGCGTTATTTCAATATCTATTCAATAGTTTCTCAATAGAAAGGTCATATCATAATGTTTTACGAGTTTGCATGTGACTCATGCATTTTTTCGCTTATTGGATGTATATATTCGTGATAATCAATAATTTCATTTAATGCAAGCAAATATCATCAGATTCATGAAATACGCCTGCAAGTATGCATGCATGCGACATTCCAGTGCGTTTCATCAGATGGCCAAATTATATCAACTGAACAAAAACCGTAATGTATTTTGGACACAACCTGATTTATGGCTTATATACTCATGTTAAGATTTTAGATTAACTTAGCTTTAATTTTAGACATATTTTATCATATTGCACCCTTTAAACTTTTTATGAGTGCCAATTCTGAGCGCTATTATTGCGTTTAATGTATGTTCTTGAATTGTACATCCTCTTGCATTCGTAGGTTTCACAGATGTTCTGTTGATACAATTTACAAATTTGTTATTTTTGAAGCCAATTTGTAATTGTTATAAAAATAGTCATCATCAATAAGTAGCATAGTGTATTAATAATGCAATACATGATTTTCCGTACATAAATTGCTTTTCATC
The DNA here is from genome assembly GCF_002204515.2 of Aedes aegypti. Classification (NCBI taxonomy): domain Eukaryota; kingdom Metazoa; phylum Arthropoda; class Insecta; order Diptera; family Culicidae; genus Aedes; species Aedes aegypti. The sequence continues at coordinate 253,607,503 of NC_035108.1, forward strand.
TCATTGTAAATGAGAATAGAACGACCAGCCTGTCCAAATTATATGCATGTCCAAGTTATATACGTTACCCTAATTCTCAGAAAAAGTTTAGTATAAAAATGCAAGGCTTGTATGCATACATACGCTAACTTGTGTTAGGAGTCGTCGGTTCGGGGTTCTCTTTCTTGGAAGTTTAATCAAAACTTATTTTGAACATTTTTAACCCGTATAGGACTGAGTGAGAAAAAAAATAAACTAAAACTCTCATCGCTCATTGAATACTTAACGGGTTTGAACTATTTTTGTCAGTGTACTTGTTCACATATTTAGTTTCCTAAACTGGCCTGTTGAACTCGAGAATGTTCCTGTGGCCGAAGTTATTCTGGTGGGTCAGGTCTGGTAAAGAGGGATTTTTTTTTGCTTTGCTTTTGAAGCCTTGTAGATAACAAATTTCAAGTCACAGATATTTTCCGGAATCAGCTATAAAACCACTTTGTGGCTAATTTGTCTTTGAACATCTAAGTCAAGCTTATGGGAACGTATTTTTGAGAACGATGATGTTAGATATGTACTTTTCGCGATTTGAAACGGTTCAGTATCCAACTACGGTATACAGACGGTTCTTCCCGGCATTAAGTTCAGGAGGTCACATCAAGTACACTGTGAACAATCTAAAACTCTTCATTAGTAATGTTGGATATCAAATCGTAATAATTTATTCAAATTGAAATGATTTTCATCGTAAATAAAAAAAGACAACTTTGCGTGCCCCAAAATCAGTTATTTACCCGATATGACCTAGTGATGCACCGGAATAACTCCGGCCACAGGAACATTACCGAGATCCTCTGACCAGCTTTAAATCCATATATCTAGGATACCAGTATACTAACAAAAATATTGAAATCCGTTAAGTATTCGCTGAGTAGTGAGGGTTTTAGTTTTTGTTGCTTTCACTTAGGGGCCGTCCATAAATGACGTAGCATTTTTTCACTGATTTTTTACACCCCCCTCCCCCCTCGTAGCATTTCGTCACAAATGTTGATACTCCCCCTTGGAAAATACGTAGCATATCAAGCAACCCCCCCCCCTATATTTATTTTTATTTGTTTTCCTTAGCAATTGGGTTAAAAAAATGGAATTCAGAAGTTGAATAAAAAGTTTGATATTAATTACAGACTGAAACGTAAGGATAATCTAACGAATAAAAGTTTGATTTGCAGTAGTGCTCAAAAGTAATTTGGAAAACAGTTTTAAATAAACTTTCCCCTGTTTAAGTTGTTGGCTACATTGTATTAATTTTGCTGTTGTTACAATGAAAACAAGTTTACAGCTGAAAATATAGAAACATGGATAAATCTTTGACTGGATTGATGAAGCTACAGTAACGTTAGGGTACAAAAGATTTTATAATATGTTGAAAAAATAAATTTCGTTACATTAGAAAATTGTTTTTTGATTATTCGTTTTTAGGAAACAGATTTCAATTAAAATAATCAACAATATAGCTTAATTTGAAATTGATATTCGTCATTATTATCCAAATTGAAATCCATTTAGCAATTAGGTGCCAGATGTAGAAAAGATTACACTTGTAATATTTGGAAGGTTCAGAAAATCTTAGCGATTATTATACAAATAATTTATCTTTATTATTATTTCAGCTTAACTTCATTATCGTCCCCCATACTGAAATAATCTTACATAACCTATAACAAACCAATTGAATACTAAAAATAATCTTTCTTCATATTGAATGATAGAATATTTTCGATAACACTCGAATCTGTTGTCCAGGCTTTTCCACCAAGTTGTATTCATGCTATTCCATCAAGAACATTGTTATTTAAAAACAAATCGATGAGTTGATTGGTTAGAAATCTTCTGCAACATTAAGAGCATAACTCACGGAATAAATATCTTGTTTGGTGTAATATTTGCCAAACCGAACAAATTGTTTTTTTAGGAAATAAGCTCTTACATAAAATATGAATAAAGCTAAAACAATCCAAGTTGTTAAAGCATTGATTTTTTATTAATTTATTCATCTTTTAATTTGTTTATTTATAAATTAATTTATTAAGACATGCATATAATGTTCACATATTTATTTAAAGCATTAAAAATATCTGTTTGATTGTACTACAGAAAATCTAAATTTTCTTAGATTTTTTTCAATCTTGTCATATGAATGTTTTGAAGCTGAATTTTCATTTTATAACCCAACTTTATAAGTCAAATAAAGAAAAAAATGAGTTTGATAAAATAATAATTGTATATTTTTTTTAGCGCCTCTCATTTTACCGACGTGATTCAAAATGCTACGTCCACTAGCTAGGACCCCTCCCTCCCCCTCGTCACACATCGTCACAAATTCTTGAAGCCCCCCCTCCCCCCTAAAAAGCTACGTCATTTATGGACGACCCCTTAGACCTATAAAGATAATGGGAAACCACAATAAAGTCACCGAATTTTATGGACAACCCGTAACATAAAAAACTTACCGCGAGTGGGAGAAAAATTTCTGAGAAGACCCAACAGACAGAGGTGAGTGAAGAATTCCCCAGTCGGATTACAACGGGTCGTCGTTTCCATGCTGATGCAGATGTTCGTACGTGATGGAATACCTATATCCACTTACTTTCTTTAACGAATCACAGTTGACAGAATTCTTATTACAGGGCGAAGACGAGAAGCCCGCACATGGGAATCTTTTTTTCTGTGTTACTGAGTTTCCACTGGAACTTGACTCTTTATGCGAAAGAAATGTTAGCAATACATGATATCATTTATAAGTATCAGGACGTAACTTAATTGAGAAGTTTTGTCACTTTGGGGCTTTTTACTCTAGAGAGTCATCAAATGATGAACACTATCGATCAACTTATTGAAATCTGTGAAATTGTTCTAGAAAATTCGAAAAAAATAAATACCAAGTTGATTTGTCACATTGGTACCCGCATAACAGTCACATTGAGATTATACCGTTAAGTCACCAGTCACCGTGCGGCCTCCATTCACCGTGCACATGTACAAATTCCAACACAATATTCATACAATTTTCACAAATTATTTTTTTTGTCAGCAAAATAAGATAAAACTGATGAAATGAAGTAGTTTTTGTCACAAAGCATTTTGAAAAACCTAGTTTATGTAGTAAAAATCATGTGAATTCTGTTTGCTAATAAGATTTTTCAACACTCTTAGTAGAAACACCAAAAATTCACATTTTTCATTTTAACGATAGAGTATGATTTTTTTCAAAATTTCAACAAGTTTTCATTGTGGATACTATTAGTAAGATGTATTTCATCGTATGAGCAATGAGATTTTATGCAAATTAGAATTTTATATTGTATTTCAGTCGAAAGACAAATGCACGGTGAATGGATCCCTCTCAGTATGTATGGTTCCTATAACCGTGCATTAGTGTAAAAGGCATGAAATTATTCGGTAATATTAGATTTTTTTTTTTTTTTTTTTTTTTTTTTTTTTTTTTTTTTTTTTTTTTTTTTTTTTTTTTTTTTTTTTTTTGTATGGTATTCAGTTGGAGCTGCCTGACAGCTTAACTTGTCAAGGCTGAACCCTCGGTCTGGCTTTTGCCAAGTTTCCCCTCTACCAGGACCAATACTCAGACGGACTAGGCAATGGCGCCCACATGAACACTGTTTTTTATTAGTATTGTGACGTGGTAGTTTTTGAAAAGTACCCATATTCCCTTGCTTCTGAGAAAAGGAAGCATTATGAAAATCAGCAGCTCCATTAGAATTTGTTTGAAATAGTAGTGCATTACTAATACTGTCTAGTCGAAATGGTTTTGAATAATTTGTCATACAAGTGCTATTCTGATTACTATTGTCTTTTACGTAAGATTAGAGTCTTAAATGTCAAGTGTCGTCAAGTCTTAACAAAATTAGGCTGTTTAGTAGTAGTTCTAGTTAATTTCATTTTTTGTTGTTTAAAGTATTTATTGGTCATTACGTTCATATATCCTTAAAGAAAAAAGTCGCTTTCCTTGTGTGTTCAACAATTTCTCGAAACTAGCAAGTGTACCCTTATGATCGATCTCAGCGTCTTACTTTCCATAGTCATTTTTATAGTGAATATTGAAGAGTAAAGTTACCTTAGGCTTCTATTATAGTCTCCTACAAGATTCACTTTTCGGTGGCAAATGCAATGCTTCACAACGCCTACTTTCTACTTGTAAATTTTGCGAAAATGAAGCTGGAATTAGATTATTTATACCGCTGTTACAAAAGAGGCATTTCTTATTATGGCAATGTAAAAACCATATTAAAATAAGATTGTCGCCACTTATTTCTACTCAGTGAATCTACTAGTCATTTTCCTAAGAGTTCCTAAGTATTCCCTACGTCGTATATGATAACGATGTATCTAGCTAGCTAATAGTAAGAGTGGCTACGGATCATTCTGGTTAGCAAAAGGCAAACTGAACGTCACCAATAGTATTAATGTCCACTTCGAATAGATTAATTATTTGAAATGGGCATCAATTCTATCAATGACGCAGAATGTCCGTTGGATCACATCCGAAATATTATTGCGTCTATGCCATATGAATTATGACGCGGCTTTAAGCAAAAAATGCCAAAATGTGATACCACCACTACAGGTTACGCCTTTGGTTTCCATCATATGGGCTAATGGATTGTGCCCTCCATCGCGGCAAGGTCGCATAACCAAGGGGAGGGTTATTCGGTAATATTAGATTTATTGTAATATCGTCATTAAACTACTTCATATTTAGTGTTTGAGTGAATATGGAATGATTTGGACAATACAGTCAAACCTCCTATAACGATTTTAATGAAAAGTTGATTATTTAGCCAATTTTTAAACTTTTTATGGATTTTATTGTAAATGAAGATTTGAACAGTCTTAAAAATTAGTGCGCTCACTATTAGCAACATAGTTGCTCCATTAACATCGTTTCTTCAAGAAACAAAATTAAATCATGGCGAAATCTATACGCACGGTGAATGGTGCACTAGTGTGCACGGTAAATGGTGACATAGAACGGTACGAGGCGACCTTAGCATGAGATTTTCAAACATAATTTTTGAGTAATTTTTAGTCATGCATCACTAGTTTTAGATTTTTCCCTGAATTATTATATAATTGTACGCTACGTAGTGGTATTCTAATACGCTTCAAATTATTTGGAAAAGTTATATAATTTTTTGAAGTGCAATTTTTTCTTAAATGCACGGTGAATGGTAGCTTGACGGTACATGAACATCGTAATGTAGTGGCAATGAAATTTCTATCAGAAATATTTTCTGTTTGATCATTCAATATGCAATATGAGCTGTACAAAATATCAGCCCCAAATAACCACTTTTGAGCTCTTGACAACTTTTAGAATTTTAGGATTTTTCCATACTGCCATTAAATGCACACTTGGCATTCTATTTATTCAATGCCTACGGCAGCATCCATTTATTACGTAAAGCTAAAATTTGAAATTTTTGACCCCCTACCCCCCTCCACCCCGTAACGCTTTTTGTATGAAAAATTTAAAAAAATTGTATGAGCCGTAACGCTTGAGCCTACTCCCCCCCTCCCCCTAGAGCGTTACGTAATTTGTGGATGCCGCCTACTTTCCTGAGGTGTAAGATGATTTGAACCTCATCATAACGATTTTTCCATAAAATTCTACAAAAAATAATCTGGTTTTAAAAAAGGTTGAAAAAGTCAAACAGTCACAAACATTTCATGTTGATCCTTTTTTACCACGACTTATTCTTTAAAAAAGGGCTTAAACAAACAATGTTGCAAATGGACTAAATTTATCGAAGTCGGTTCAAAATTTTCAGTTATTTTTCAATTGTACATTGATTGTTTGTCAATAGTTTTGCTATTGAAACAGTTAAGTAACTATTAGATTGATCTGATGAGTATGACGTCATATTATAGTAACTATTTATTAATCTAATATGGTTTGCCTCAAGTTCGTCGAAAATCAATAGAGCTCAAGAGCTACCGTAATAAAGAGGGATTAATCAAATTTTTAATTATTTTATGAAGTTCAAAACAAAAACAAAAACTGGTTTGCTACAATTTTCTGAAATATTTTGCAGACATTTTCTCATGAACTTATTATTAAACTTATAATGCATTTGTAAAGATCTTTTGAAATGCAGGATTCTTAAACATTAGATTGGCCCTTAAACAAAAAAGTTGTAAAACTTAACGGGGCACCCCCTAGATATGAGCCTTAGGGTAAGAAAAACGCTCTCTCAAAATTTCAACTCAATTGGTTGCTCCACCAGCTGGCGCAATCGTTATGAAGATTGTATGGGATATTCGTCTCAAATATATCGAAAATTGATCCTATGTCACTGTTTCGTTCCGTATACTAATTGTTCGCGTTCAAATAAGCCCAGAGTGACAAATACACTAGTTGATACCCTAATGAACATAATTGCAGAAGGTTGTATCTGGATTTAATCTCATTTTCATTACTTTTTCAGTTGTTGAAAGTCAGCCTTAGATCAGCACTCCCGTACAGTCACTTATATGCATGCGACATGTGCCTCAGCTCGCCCAGCGTCATAGGTGGCTATGATGCGCTTAGTGGTTACCTCCAAGCTATGTTGAAGAAATACAAGCAGTATTGCATGATATACTTCAGATGGTTAAAACACCAACTTTATTAATTTTGATCGTGGTACAATCTTCTACAATATTCTTCGCTATTATATCAAGTAGTGTTTTTGAAATTCTGGGTCCAATTGAACGCGATCATCAAATTTCCTGAACCAAACAGTAGATGATGTGCTGTTGCTCATATGTTTGAGCTGAAAATCCCATATTAACTTCAATTCAAATGCGCCAGCTCATGGAACGACCAAATGAGCTGAATTTTTCAGAAAGGCTTCGTCTAACCCCAAGAAATAATCCTGGGGGTGCCCCGTGGAATCATACAACTTTATTTTTCTCCCATACTGAGCTGGGCCAGTCTATTAAACATGTTGAAGTTATTTTCAAAAGTTTCATGAAATTATTTCAGAAATTTTGCCAACATTTTGTGCAATATAACGGCAATTCCTTTGCGGAATTTATAGATTTTTTTGCTAAATTATTTGTAATTTTTAATTTTTTTACAAAAATACACAGATTAATTTTTATAAAATTTATAAATTGAAATAATTTATAAAAATGAGTGAGAATCCTTTCAGATGCTTCTAAGTTCTTCAAAAAATCTAGAGAATAAAAAACAAAAAATACACAGGTCTTCCAAAAAACATTATCAGTAATTTCCGGATTTGCGACGTTTGGTGTTGCAGTCTTGTTTTTCTAAACGAAAATAGTTTGTCCGAATGTTTCAACAATGGTCGAAAATTTAGACCGAATCCAAACCAGTCGTTCTAGAAAATCAAGAATACAAATCCGAAGGCTTCGACGCCGTAAAAAAATGTCATTGATTCCACCAATATTTCGTGAATTTTTTTTCAGGAGTTCCAACAGTTATTTTTCTAACAGTTTGGATCATCATCACGCCATGACTATTATGAAACGACTTCTAGAAAGTCCTACTTTATTGCACAGCAATTATGTGTACTCATTACGTAACTCTTTTGCATTTCGTATTAAATCATTAACTCTTAAGGTGAAGATGCATCGAAGCCAAACCTGCCGAATTGTCAAAAGCACAAATCTTGAAAATTTGATCAGCCCGAACGGTTGTCTGGTTCTCTAGATTTGTGCTCTTGAAAATTCAAGGTTTGGTTTCGATGCATCTTCACCTTAAAAGGCGTGGACGACTTTTTTGCTCATATCTTTTGACTCAATTCATCAATTTTCAAAATTGTAACAGTCTTGTGTAGGGAATTAGTTGCATCTCCAAAATGCTTCAACAATGATGGATACCGTTGGCCAATCCGGATACACGGCCGGATATGTAGTGCACAGGGTGCGCCATCTTTTACGTAGATATGAAAAAAATAAATAACTTAGTAAAAAGTCAATCAATTTCTATATGTGGGATATTTTTAATTAGTATGACCCTTTACAGTTTCTTTGGACTATTTCATGAAAACAACATAGTCAAGTGGATGCCTTTTTTGGACATGGCAAAATAAGCTTTACATTGCTGTATTTTCCATTACTTTTTCAATTTTTTTAGGAGATTTTGCATAATTTCGGCATGATTATTTGCCTTTAACTCGTCAATGGTCCGAGAACCGCTGGCCTACACTTTGCTTTTGAATAAGCTCCATAAAAAAATAAGCCAAGGGGAATCAAATCACAACCCCAAATTCAAATTAAATGTCTTTTCTTTTTTACATCAGACATTCAGGGAATATTCTTTCCAATAACTGAATAGTTTGATTTGCAGTGAGACACGGAGCGCCTTCTTATTGAAACCAATAATCGACAATACCATTTTCACGAATTTGAAGACAGACATAATGAGTCAGCATCCAAAGATATCGTTTTCCATCGGCTGTTTCGTACTGTTTTAGAAAGTATGGCCCAATGAATGTTTTGGCTTGAACGCCTTCCCAAACATGAAAGATGCATGAAACGCCACTTTATGACCGTCACTATTGGTCATGAAATTGCGTTTCATACATCTCGAATAGGTTTGCTATTGTTGAATAAAGTATTTTTTGCGGTGTCCGGCCATTTGGCCGAATCAAGAACAAAAAAAGGGATCCAATTTTTTCAACGCTGGCCTTCCTTAGCCGAGTGGTTAGAGTCCGCGGCTACAAAGCAACGCCATGCTGAAAGTGTCTGGGTTCGATTCCCGGTCGGTCCAGGATCTTTTCGTAAAGGAAATTTCATTGACTTCCCTGGGCATAGAGTATAATCGTACCTGCTATACGATATACGAATGCGAAAATGGCAACTTTGGCAAAGAAAGCTCTCAGTTAATAACTGTGGAAGTGCTCATAAGAACACTAAGCTGAGAAGCAGGCTCTGTCCCAGTGGGGACGTTAATGCCAAGAAGAAGAAGAAGTGTGGGATTCATAAGTGTGGCCCAATGATCTGCTAGTTAACTTGTCGATCTTTATGCTGTGCCAATGACCATTTTTGCATGCATATATCGTGTGGCAGGTACGAAGATACTCTATGCCCAGCGAAGTCGAGAAAATTTCCAACTCGAAAAGATCCTCGACCGGTGGGATTCGAACCCACGACCCTCAGCTTGGTCTTGCTGAATAGCTGCCGTTTACCGCTACGGCTATCTGGGCCTGTAGTTCACTATTGTTTTCAATTTCGGCCAAACGGCATTCGGCCAAGTGACTCTTTCGGCTAAACGGCATTCGGCCAAATTACACGGAACCCATTTTCGCTTATTAATAGTCCCTGTTTTCATTATAAAGCGTCACTATTTTGGTGCGTTGTGTCGGTTTCAGTTATTCATGATTAAAATTATACTGAATTGAAGTTTCTAAAATATGTCCAACAAAATCAATCGGTTGATAAATGTTAAAATTATTCAATGTTCACATATCGACATAAAATATGGCGCACCCTGTGCACTTTCTATTCTATTCTTTATATTCTATTCACCAGTGATTCTTGATAAAATTTCAATATATTTCGAATGCATTTATGAGAAAGTATATGGATAGAGTATGTATTATGTCTTGCGAGCTCATGTGGAACATTTTTGATCCATAATACAGTAATGAACCGATTTTGTCAGCCCCCGATTTTGTCTACCCCTGATTTAAGCATTCTTTATGACCCGATTTTGTCCACCCACGATTTTAGCATCTTTTTTTGCCCGATTTTGTCAGCCTTAAATTGATATTTATTTTAATTAGAGTAAGCACGTCTTTACTGTCATTATTAGATGCACAAAGTTAATTGTGACCTTGGCCACGATTATACAATCATCAAAAGATAGAAATTTTGAAGTTTGAAATTTGAATAATAATCGAAGAAACTGATCAATGTTACCTTGGATTACGGTACACAGAAAATGGAAGTTAAAATAAAACTTGAAAACCAGTCGAAATTTTCCCGGTTTTAGCTCTTTTCCAATTTTGTCAACCCTAAACGCAGCATGGGTCTGACAAAATCGGGACATTACTGTAATCGCTTGGTCAATTGACATGTTCAGGTACAGGAGGCCAGAAGTTCTAATATGCTATCTCGGAGAACCACCCCAAATCAAATGTTGATTTTCATACTGTGTCATATAAAATAATATTTACTCGACAAAAGATGGCCATCGGAAGCCTGTCTGCTCATTTTGAATACGGTTGACCATTTTAACCTTTCAGTCGTCGCGTGGTTGACCACCGTCAGAACCACCAGGCTGCTGTTGTGATCGAAAAGCGAGGTTTTTTCAGCAGTGTTGTACAAAATACAACAGCGCGATGACTAAAGTGTTAAGTCCAGTTTCAGAATCTCAATTTTTGTTCCAGAAGACCAATTTTTATCATAAGAAACCCCATCATACGAAACATCAAATAACACTGTTTCAGCAAATGAAAACTTTTAGAGGTAAAGTTGAGATGTTCTTGCTGTTGTTGTTTGATGAAGGGGATTTTAACCCGAGGGTCATTCGTCGAGACATTCTGGACGTATAGGGGTTTAGGTTTTGTTTAGTAGCCCCGGTATTTGGTTTCGGTATTTAAATTCACATTTTTAAGAACAGAAATGAAGACTGGAAGTAAAATCTCATCATGAGAAATATAGAATACAACTGTTTCGTAAAGGGAAAACTATCGGAAGCTAGTATTTTGGATTTATTCGATCATTATGCTGAATTCAAGTTTGGGCATAATGTTTGATCGTACCCTAAATACTCATATTTAGCTTACGATAGATTTACCTATACGACACAGTTGTATTTTATATTTCTTATGGTGAGAACTTCCTTAAAATTTGCTACAAGATAATCCTTTTTTTAATATTTGTGTTCCAGAACTAAATACCTGAGTTACTGAACAAAACCTAAAATGGCCCTTATACATTCAGAATGTTCCAACTTTATAAGTTTAAATTTGTTGAAACAGTTTTATTTGACGTTTTGCCTGCTGGATGTTTTCTAATGATAAAAATCGGTCTTTTGGAACCAAAAATGTGGTTCTGAAACATATGTATTTAAAACTAGTGGTCCCGGCAAACTTCGTCTTGCCATCAAGTAGGCTGTTCAAAAATGTCATGAAACCTTCCACTCAAAACGGTAAATTAATTTTCTCCCGTTTTCCTGACTATTCCGAAAATTTTCCTAGACTTTTTCCCCGCACGAACACGTCGCATCCCCTGTCGAATACAACAGTGAAAGAATTATGCAGATCCTTTGACCCGTTCAAATGCCATTTCGTGACATACAAACACCATATAGATGACCAGAAAGGCTTTCAATGGCCATATTTTGTCGAATAAATAGATTTTATTTAGAACAGTATGGAAATCAACATTTGATTTGGGTTGGTACTCCTGGATCGCATACTAAGACTTCCAGTATCCTGTATCTGAACATGTGAAATGGTCAAAAAATTATTGTGATTCAAAAATGTTCCACATGAGCTCGCAAGACTTGATACATACTCTATCCATATACTTTCACATGGAATTTTATCAAGAATCATTGATGGAATAGGAGGTGTACACTACATTTCCTGCCGTGTATCCGGATTGGCCACCGGTATCCAAATATTTGCCAATGCATTTGAAGGTGCAACTAATTCCGTATACAACTGTTAAAATTTTGAGAATTGATAAATTAATTCAAAAGATATGAGCAAAAGAGTACAAAAAAGTCATCCACGCCTTCTAAGGGTTAAACGGCAATTTTAAGAAATTGCGAAATTATGGTGACCACGTCTAGATATGAGACAATTTAGGAAATGTATCGACTTTTCCACATCACTATCCTATATCTTTAAGATAGACGTAAGATATTTGCATCAAGTTTGAATTTGACATTTTATAAGGTAATTATGGATTTAGCTATTTTATATACGCTATATATGCCGAATAAGATAACTTATCTTTATAACTAGGTATTCCACAACTGTATGATCAGTGTACATTATTCTAAAAATTAGAAAAAAATATTTTAGGTTTCGACCATCCATGCAGTTGGGTAAACGGATTGAAGCTATGTACGTGTAGGTTATACTATTTAAAACATTTTTTGTAGTGTTATTTCATGAAAAGAATAATCCATCTATTATTTGTTATCACTACAAGTTTGCTGAAATCAGTGTTTGACAAACGAACGGTCAAAAGAATAGCGGAAGCATGAAGTGGGTTAAAGATAGACAGACATTCAGTGAACAGTGAATATACATTTCGCATTTGAGCACCATGAGCAAGCATTTTGTTAAACAGATTATGCCCCATGAAGAATGAGCAGTCTTCTCCCGGGCACTCCAGACCATCATGCTTTACCATTTGAGTCGTGGTCTGATTTTCCTTCTGGTTCAGGTTCACTCTTGACGGGACTGGTGGAAGATATCTTTGGTTGTTGCACTATTGCGCCATCTTCTTCACATTTTATCTTGCTGGGACTAGTTTCGTTGGCAGTGATTTCACCCACTTTTTCCACCTCGGCAACCGTAGTAGGTATAACGTCCGCTGTAGAACTGTTGCTACTGACGGGGCATGCCGGTTCAGTTGCTGCTGGGAACCTAATATCTTGTACAACGGATTGCTGCTGCTGTTCACTGGATGTTGAGCTCTTATTTGGAGATGTCTCGGGGCTACTGGAGTGAGGCGGATCTCCTTGCTCCTCCAAAACCATTTCTGCTGAAGAATCAGTTCCATGCGTTACGATTGTCTCGATTGCATCACATGGTTGAATTTCTACTTCTGGTTCCGCTTCCACCGGTTTTTCCTCAGTTTCAATTATTTCCACTTTGATTTCTTCCTCGCTCGATAGATTATCGCCCGGGCAAGGATCTTTATTGCCTTCGCCACTCGAGTCATCGTCTTCGGAGCCCTTTTTGTTATACTTTGGCGATTTGGGATTTACGCAGCGACAACAGGAAAACATAATTACCGTTTTCCCAACAGTACCCGAACAACACACGTAATTGGCAAATTTGAACGATAACAGTACACATACACTTTGAACGATGTATTCAATAAACAAAGTTGTTTCAATGCTCGATGCTTATTTTCCAGGAGATTTTTTATGTATCACATATTCAACAACCTACAATCAATGAATACGGTTTTATTAGGCAGCATCCATTTATTACGTAACGCTAAAATTGGAAATTTTCGACCCCCTCCCCCCATCCGTAACGCTTTTTGTATGGAAAATTTTAAATTTTTGTATGAGCCGTAACGCTTGAGCCTACTCCCCCCTCCCCCTAGAGCGTTACGTAATTTGTGGATGCCGCCTTATAGTTTTTAATACAGGTGCTTCACAAATGTGCTTATGCGAGGAAACTAAATAATTGTTTAACACCCATGAACCTCGTATGGCCTATGATTTGCCAACGAAATTTTTCTTATATTTAAATAGGCATACACCCTTCCAGGAACCGTGGCATGTGTCTGCCAACCGTAGAACAGGGAAATGTAATACCCAACAGCAACAGGCACATTTTTTAAACATTTCGGGCCCTTAAACGGCGAGCTTGGAATTTATATTTAAATACACAGGCATAAATAATACCGCACTGCTCCTACTAGTATTTCCCTTTTGTTTCCCATCCGCAGTGGAAAATCAGTGTACTTTTCAGCGGCATATTTCCGTGACGGGGGAGGCAAACGGTCGGCTAAACATGAAAAGCATACGTACTTATTTTCAATAGGTATGCGTTACTTTGGCAGAAGTGTATGGCAGGAATCCGATAAATTCTGCTCCAGTTAAAAGGCAGTTTTATATTCCTTGATAAATTGAATCTGATGTCATGGAAAATTAAGTCCAAGCAAATGAAGAGAATTTCCTCGGGACATTCGAGTTCATTCAAGCATTTCTTTCAAAAAGGTCAAAACCCGCTTTTTTGGATAGAAGAGAGAAGGAATAATATGCCGATTATCTCCTTATCCGATTGACATAGGAAAACGTATGCGATTCCCAACTCTTTTGATTCACTTTGAGAAGGATTTTTTAGAACATATTGTCACAATATGTTTGATGTATGAGTGTACTGTCCATGTTCGCATGGTCGACGTAGTCACCAGCAGTATCATTGCTAGGAAAATCTGGTTTTCCTAGCTGCATTTTTGAATCTTTCAACAGTTTTGCCAAGAATTCCTAAGTACCTAAACACTCTTAATTTTGTTTCCTAAGGACTCGTTTGAAGGTGCTTAGTATCTTCAGCCAGAAAATCGCAAAGCATTCAACAAAGAAATCGGTAATCAATGTGAACAAAAATCTACCAGAGATCTCTCCTTTAAACCAACGATTTTGTGGCAAAAAATATGTTAGAAATCGTTCACTATCACTCTAGCAACTTGGTCGGGCATATCTTGGAAGATTTTTCTAGTGCTTTTCCCGGTATGTTCTACAGTTTCAGGATTTCAAAAGTTATAAATCTCAATGAACGATAGCTCAAAATACTTTGGAAACACTGGTTTAGAAGAAAAACAAAACTGACCTATCTGGGACTGATTTCACCTTTCCTCCATAACTTCCAATGGTTTTTGAAAAATAAGACACATATACGTTTCCATTGAAGTTAATACAAAGGAAACCGTCAAAAATTGTCAAAATAACAGCATTTTGAACTTTTTTTTCCATTTGCTGGGCGGACAAGGATTAACAGATAGACTTTTTGCCAATGTAAAAGGTCAACCGAAATGGAAGAAATATATAGAAGTATAATGCTAAGTATTTTTATTCCCAATAATTTCCTTTCGCCCTTCTCAATAACTCAATAACTCAATATCTACAGACCATCCGTCATTATAGCGCCAGAAGCGCAGTTTTTTTGGAAATACTTTTAATGAATTTAGAGATGATAGAAGGCTATTTTTTCAATTATTCTTATTTGTATGCAGTTCTAAAAAACCAGTGTTTCCCCGAAATTCGAATTGTGAAGCCATGAACTGTTATAACTGTGCGTTGTATTCCTGAGATGGAGGGGGAGGTGGTTGGGCTTGAGTGTTGCACATGGGATCCGACAGTTTCGATCTCAGTGGGCCGCAATTCAAGTTTCGGTGAAATGATTCGCACTCACTCACTCATAGGCAAATTTAAATTTCACAGATAGGCAAATTAAAATTTTTCGTGGACGTTATTCCTAAGGGCCGCTAAGTCATACTAGAGATGTTTTCTTCTAGATGAAACCAAATGTCCTATTATTTGAAGTAACCTACAGGTCATTGGCTCTAAATTCGACTGGAAAGAGAAAATTATACGGTGAAATCCAGTGAGTTTCGTCATAAAGCTCGAAGCATGGCTCACTTTCTAAACCCCCTCAACACATCTGGCTTGGTTTTTTGATGTCGGAATTTTGTCAAACTTACTGCTCAAGAATACAATAACAACACTAACTCAGTTTAGTTGTACATAATTACAAAAAGAACAATTCGAGAACAGTGGTATCATGTAATTTTCCGGTCGACTTTTAGTGATTCGGTGCTACTCGATTTCAGCACTGCCTATACGTTTTTGTATGAATTCCGAAATAGATCCTAAGTTGAATACCGGCCATATGGATATAGACGGTTACTGGAAGCTTTTTGCGCTTACGAAAGTTGAGAACCGAGCTCAATGTACGGTTTCCGAAAATACAGGATACGGTGCCCAAGTGTCTGTCAATATTTATTCGAACAATTAGGGCATGGCTGTACAAGCTCGGCGCAGAAATGGAGGTGTGGTTGCAAAACGAGCAACTGGAGCTTCCCGATAGAGGGGGAAGTGAATTATGGTAATGGATTTTTTCCTGTTGAGATATGATACATACAGGTACTAATCAACAGCGGGATAACTTTTCGTTGTCATTTTCGTACAATGTACTTTTAACTTACTCGGTTTTACGCTTTCGAATTCGCCATTTTAGTTTTTTATGCAAACTCACCTAAAACAAGAAAACATTTTTGATTAGAGAACATATAGCAGTTTATGATTATTATCTAATTGCTGGAGGTGTTTTGCAGGATTATGCTCTCATAAATCGTTCATTACTAATGGATATGTATGAGATATGCTCGACTCAATTAGACTTGTACACTTGATTGCAGGATAGAGTACATCCTGACAATGCATCGCAATGGATAAACGATTGAATCATTCATGATATGTTTGCTTTTCTCATCTGCGGCATCACTGACAAGTAATCCAAGATTTGCTGTGGGAATTATTTGCTTTGCTGAAGTGGATCCTGTTTAAGATGGATATGAAAAAGGTAAGAAAAATAAACAAATTTATTTGCTTTCAGCTGAAGCATTTTTGACAAAGTGCAACGTGAATGTTAAATATTAAATGAAACTTTAACGGAACGTCGATGTGGTTGATTTTCGGTACCGCATATAATTTTTTTGGATCAAAAGAAAACTTTTAGTAAGTTGCTCCGGCATGAAGTTTATAAGCGCCTAATTCTAGATGGCGTTCAGACAGACCGGATCATCATTAAATAAATAAGTTCCATTATCACAGCAAATAGTGCAAATATTTTCACATTTTGAAGGCTTAGTGTAAGTTTTCCCGAAAGCATTAAAAAACACTTGGTCCGGTCTGTCTGGACACCGACCATATAATGAAATTATATGATATTTTATATTATTTCGATAATTTATTCTTGTGGCAATATCTTCGTGCAAACGAAAAACGAGCGCAGCGCTCCTTTGGAAAACTTTTCTTTGCACCTGCTGATGCCTTCGGCTGTTTACATTCGCATCGAATGTTTTGTGCCGAGATTGATTTTCTTGGAAAAGAGCCATATCGGTTCGTGGATGACAAATGGAATTTTGATTGTCAAAGACATGGCGGAGCGAACATTGACGGTGGTGTGATCTGGGAATGTTGATTAGAGACGGTGATAGCAGCAGAGTGAACAATCAAGATTACAGTTGGAAACATTTTGGAACCCGTCCAATCGATTCCATCAATATTCATAGACGATATGATACGAGAAGTCTAAGAACAAGCGCAGTTTTTTTGTTCAATGTCTCTTCGGAGCATCATAATTGTCACACATCAAGGACTAGTCAAACCTGTAATCTAGACAAGGCTTTACCAAGAATCAGCATCATCTAACACAGTGATCCTCAGCCCTGTTATTTCAACCAATATATTTCTGATTGTGGATAGTTTTCGTAATAATTTAGTTTCATGTTTTTGATAACTTTGGGAGTAGAACAGCTCCCCGAAGAAAAAATTGGCGGAACTTATCAGATTTACGAGATATAGCCATCACGTGTGGCCCGCGGGCCGCACTTTTGTGACCACGGATCTAACATAAGGTAGATAATTTTCGCCAATTTCTACGAATCTGCTCAAAATTTTGAGAAAAATCAACCAAGGATCTTTTATACAAACCATTCTACTAATGACCTACTCAATGGTCTTTTGAAGAACTTTGTTGGTAAACTCACACTGAAATTTCAATCATGGAGCTCTCCCTCGTTTTTCGCAAAACTCACTCATGAGATTTTGATGCAAATCATTTGCTCACGTTCATGTCGTCAAAAATAATTCACTAATAAAACCCATCGGAAATCTGTCAAAACCCAATGTTATAGTTTACATTACAAAGCGCTTTTCGAAAAAAAAGATGGGCAAGCCAATGAATCAAACGAATGAGCCAACTCATGCATAATTGTTTGGTTTCTGAGTTGCATTAGTTACAGCTCAAGCGTGAAAACTCTCATTTCTCATGAGATTCGAATTTCATATTTTCGCAACTCTACAAGTAACTGGTCAATTATCGCCTCGACTTCCATTAAGATTCCTGCAAAATTTGCCTTTTTTTTTTTTTTTTTTGGAGACAGCTCAACCGATGGGTATGATTGTTTCAGAGAAGCTGCTTTCTTTTTTTATTAATTGATTATAGCTTGTGCGAACTTGTAAAAAAATGGTGTACAAATATTTAGAAACTAAAAACGCCAGCCATTGACCGCACTATTTTTTCACAAGTTTTCAAAAAACTCTTCTAGTTTGCGTACTCGTGCGTTAAAATACACTCTAATAAAGATTTAAAAAAAAAAAAAAAAATCTAGTTTGCGAATCCGTATCGATATTGATTGGTGATCTGGTTTTAAAGATATTCCATTATTTCTTGGGGGACCGACATTTTCCATATAAAATGTCTTAGGCGGCCATTTTGTTTTACGTCAACTTATCGAAAAAATAAAATGTGGGCTATATAATGCCATGTTATAAGGAGCTACTATGAAAAAAACATACAAATTGGTCAAGTATTCTTAGAGATATCTGAAAACTACGACATGAGGTTTTTTGAAGTTTTCAAGATCTTTATTTGGCCAGCGTGGTACCAGACACATAAATGCTCATTACTCAAAGACGGCTGCACTAGATTGCTTCATTTTTTCACAGCATACTCTCAATAATGTATTGTTCCGAAAAGTGTATATCCGAATACGATAAAAAAATCTGTAGCCTGAGATATGCACGTGGGTTATGGTTATGCGTCGGTCCCCCAAAGAATTTCGGAATATCTCTGGATCAAGATGACCAATGATCAATGTTGCCGCAGATATTAAAACTAGAAGAGTTTTTTGAGAGCTTGTGAAAAAATGGTGCAAAAATACCGAGAAACAAAAGAGTTATCACGATTTGAATTTTCTTCTTGCGGTAAAAAATGAAGCTGTCGGTAGAGGGGTTAATGATGGTTAATAATGGTTAATAATGGTTAATGAATATTTTTGTAGTAAAAACTTAAGCTGCTGGTAGAGGCGAAAGTACAGTAAAGTCGGATGAAATTGATCAATTTGATTTGAATTTCTAACAAAACGAGTAACAATATCAATGTAACTTATGCGTAGTTTTAATAGATTGGTAGTTTATGGAGTTTCACAGCTGTTATTTTTAAAACATTAGAAGGCAGATTAAAATAATTTTAAATTTGCGAGTTCTAAATACACCCGATTCTGATTTCGCACGGATTTTTTTTTACACGGCCGTGCAAAAAAAGTTTCTACACATTTTTTTCCGCCAAAACCTTATTTTTGCATGAAACGTCGAGAAATGGTGTTACTTTTTTTACACGGTTTTTGAAATTTTGAATTGAAAACTTTTTTAGTCCGGTACACGTCGCCCGTGCTAAAACAGAATCGGGTGTATGTGCTAGAATGAATCTTTGGTCTATAAATATCTTTCTTAAATAAAATTATTTATTCAATAGACATGCGTCAAAAGTATAAAATCAGTAGTAAAACATTCCAAAATATTTAGATTAATTTATGAATGGATGAATCTCAGGATTTGGAGGCGAAAATTTATAATAATCATGTTTCTTATCTCGAGAAATGTGTTTATTCTGCACAGATAACTTAAAAATTTTGTTCTTTTGAAACCACCCACTTTTAAGGCGTTGCAATAATAAGTATTTCAACTTTCAACGATTCCCTAATATTGGAGGGTAGTGTATTGGAATTACGCAATGTAACATGCCTCTCGTGGATTGCTCGTGTCGGAGATATTCCATTACCAGCACGTTTTGTGTTCCAAAACCACAGGCCAGTTCTAAATGTTTATGGAGTGAATTAGTTTCAAAGTAAACATGACCCCGGAGAAGCACGTATTTGATAAATGTGGCGTTGCAAGCATAACTTTTCACACATTAGCCTCACCCCATACTAGAGATATACATGAAGTTTTAAAACTAAATTAGGTCAATTGCCCGCTCAGTTTGCAGCGAAACTCCTCTGTCGCTCCTGTTTATGATGTCAAACAATGGCAGTTAATCCCCAAGCACATTTGTGAAGCAAAACTTTCTAATTATTCGATCCATATGCACATTTAGTTTTTCGCTACCACTGTATAATCGTTGACTGTATCATCATATCACAATTCCTTTATAACAAATGGGTTCAGCCCAAACTGTAACACAAAAGTTTTCACAAATTTAACAGGTGTGTGATTTTCTGTTCATCCAACGAATGCTCTTTTTTCTACTTGGCGTCGACTTTTTCCACTAGATACATTCACGTAGCTATATGTGTTGGGCGGGAAACTAGCCAACGATCCATTAAATAATTGATAAACTTGATCTCTCCCACCCTTTCAGATTTTCCACTTGTAACACAACATCATTTGTTGTCGCAGTACTATACACTATATCCACTACAATGGTGAGAGGAAAATCCACCGCACGACCAAAGTTTACTGGGTTTCTGCACAATAACCAGGATTCAGTGGGTGATGTGATGCTGGGTAATCAAGGGAAACTAGAACACACGCACACATGGACACGTGGAAAGCGGAGCTTTTCCGGCAGAAGCTTCCGAACGTGACAAAAATCCAAACTCAACTGGATTCTGCGAGAAGCTGGAGAAGATGTTGAACCCGGTCCGTGTCCGAGCCGAAGTTGTGCTATCGTCGACGAACTCGTCGGGGACGGAGAACTTTTATCCCTGCGTGTTCGGGTGTGCGTGGTCCGGCTATTTTGGATTCTCCATTCATGACTTCATGGCTACGGTTCGCGGTTTGGCTGTTGTTGGCAGCTGTCCTCCCCCTCCGAGCCCGGATAGAATCGGCACCGTAGATGAGGGAGAGAACTAGGAATGAATGAAGTCATAAATTAGACCGCACGTCGGGAGAAATGGTAGCTTTCTCTCTAGTGCAAACATGAACGAAAGCTAGGAGATTCAACAGCAGTGCTACCGAATTTTTATATTTTATTTATAAGGATAAAAACTTCCGCGTTTAGATGAAGTTACACAAAATTGAGTACAAAACTTGCTCTCGAATGCTGCTCACCATTTTTCCAATGTATATAATACATAAAGAAGCTTCGCAATACTAAGCTGTGCATCTTGAAGAGTTAAACTGAATTTCTGGTAGGTACGAGAAATTCTTAATATTAACCTTTCAGTCGTCGCGTGGTTTTCCGTTGTCAGAACCACCACGCTGATGCTGTGTACGATAAGCGAGGTTTTTTCACCACTGCACACTGGTCCAGGAAGCTAATTTAGGCGGACATGAGGTTATCGTCAAGATTTATTGATTTTAGAGCCATAGTTTCTTCTGATAATATGTTCAGAATTTTCAGTACTACAAAATGTACGGATCAAAAAAAAAATTTACGGTGATCGCAAGAGTGACGTATACGCCAACTTTTTTTATTTTAACGAATCGTAAGTTGGTATGTTCAGCAAAGTTGTAGCAAATGATCATAGAAACAACTTTGCCGAACAAACTTTTTCTCGATTTTGCTCAAGAGCCAAGATAATTAAGTATTTTTAATAAAAAATCGTATTTTGCTCTTGAGTGTTTTATTTTTTGGTTTTATCGGCCTATTATGTTCTACAAAGTTTTTATACTCATCATTTGCTACAACTTTGCTGAACATACCAAAGTTGTATTTCTTATAATTTACATGTTATTTGAGTTTTTCATCTTAAAATTAGCTATTTTGTATGCCTTGTGTCTCAACTATGAGCACCTCAAAAAATATATATCTTTCCACCAAATGATTTTGCAGTCTTTCAAGTACCTGTGAGCAAAATTTGGAGAAGATGATATTTTTCTATCTCGTTTAAAATCAATTTTACTAGTAGACGATTTGAGATAAATCCATATTTATTGAATATTCATACATGTTCAACTCACAAAAGTCATGGCTACCTAAGCATATCAAACCAAATGTAACACGTGTATTTATATAGTAATATAAAGTACATAGTTTTTCAGTTGTTTTCGATTAACTTGGAAGCTTCTGCAAGAAATTCAACGTCTTTTCATCTACCAGTATTTAATCTATTCCTAAGCAAGATCACCGGGTTGGAAGTCAACATAAGCCGTATAAAATAAATATACAAAATTTACAGTCCGATTGAATTCTGTGGCATGGTTTTCCCAGCATCTTCTGATGGATTCCACGTTTTTGGTTTTCTTTGGTAATGCGGCATGCCGGACAACACCACTTCCGTGCAATAGTTGTAGACGTATCAGTAAATGTAACAGCATCCTAAAGGATCGCCACGAAAAGCCCTCAAAGGAAGGTTGGAGCTGAGACTGTACAAACCTCTTCCAGCTGGTCGTAACACGGCACGCCGCTTTTTTCGGGAAGTAGATATTGTGTATTTCTTTCACTACTGGACTGCGAAGTGCGGCCTCATAAGTGCGAAAGTGTGAATAAAAGTGAGGGATTGTATTGAATCCTGCTGGTGCCTTCAGAGCACTTATTCTTCGATTTACGAAGAATAAGTCCCCCGAAAACACGTACCCGATTTGATTTAATTGCGCACTTTTGTTATCGTTTCCGCACTTGTAATAACTTCTTTTTACGGATCTCAATAATTTTAAAAGTAGTCAACTTTAATCGGAAGATTAACGAGGAGGCATTTGAACAGTTTTTGTCAGAAACGCACTGTTAGTATCGCCAGTTCTACGATTGGTACGTACTCTCTCCAACGGTGCAAAAACTACTTTCGCAAGGAGTGATGTTGTCCGGCATGCCGCCGAAGAAGCATAAAAAATGCGGAATAAATCCATCAGAAGATTCTGGGAAAATCATGCTATAGAATTCGATCGGACTGTAAATTTTGTATATGTATTTTATACGACTTATGTTGACTTCCAACCCGGTGATCTTGCTTAGGAATAGATTAAATACTAGTAGAGGAAAAGACGTTGAATTTCTTGCAGAAGCTTCCAAGTTAATCGAAAACAACTGAAAAACGATGTACTTTATATTTCTATATAAATACACGTGTTACATTTGGTTTGATATGCTTTGGTAGCCATGACTTTTGTGAGTTTGACATGTATGAATATTCAATAAATATGGATTTATCTCATATCGTCTATTAGTAAAATCGATTTTAAACGAAATAGAAAAATATCATCTTCTCCAAATTTTGCTCACAGGTACTTGAAAGACTGCAAAATCATTTGGTGGAAAGATATATTTTTTTGAGGTGCTCATAGTTGAAATACAAGGCATACAAAATAGCTAATTTTAAGATGAAAAACTCAAATAACATGAAAACCATAAGAAATACAACTTTGGTATGTTCAACAAAGTTGTAGCAAATGATGAGTATGAAAACTTTGTAGAACATAGTAGGCCGATAAAACTAAAAAATAAAACACATAAGAGCAAAATACGATTTTTTATTAAAAATACTTAATTATCTTGGCTCTTGAGCAAAATCGAGAAAAAGTTTGTTCGGCAAAGTTGTTTCTATGATCATTTGCTACAACTTTGCTGAACATACCAACTTACGATTCGTTAAAATAAAAAAAGTTGGCGTATACGTCACTCTTAAGATCACCGTAAAACATTTTTTGATCCGTACATTTTGTAGTACTGAAAATTCTGAACATATTATCAGAAGAAACTATGGCTCTAAAATCAATAAATCTTGACGAAAACCTCATGTCCGCCTAAATTAGCTTCCTGGACCAGTGTGCACTGTTGTACAAAATACAACAGCGCGACGACTGAAGTGTTAATTTATTTACGTAGTCAGCTACAATTTGTACCCATAAAAAGACAAACCTTTTACCGACTAGTTTTTTGACTCCATCATATCTTGCCAAACGGGCGTGAGATGAAAGGTGAAAGCAGTACTACGATAAACACTTGAATGATGTAGAGGCAGAACACCAAGGCAGCAGGAGAAATGTTTCCATCGGATTTACCCATTACCCCGAATTTCGAAATCACGGGGCAATGTCATTCAAGGTAATTATACATTCGGGGTGATGGAATTCACGGTAATGGTACATTCGGGGTAGTGGCATTCGGGGTTATGGGGTAGAATCTTCCATCGGTACCGTGCTATGGAACGGACGGGCTTCAACATGCAGGGCCCGATTTTCAATCAATTCATTTGATTCGCTGACTACGTGGACATTATCGGAAGAACGTTGTGAAAAAGTAGATTACATATAACCCCAGTGCTGGTCGATTATCTTAATCAGCTGAAAACCATTTTTCTTCAGGACAGTTTTAGTGTAATACTTTTCAGGGTGTTTACTCATTTACAGAAATGAAATTCCCTGAGAATTCCAGGCTTTTCCAGGTTAAAAAAACAATTCCAGGTCCTAGATTTTTCTTAAATACATAAATGATCCAGAAATTTATCCAGGGAAATGTCAAGGATTTGTTTTAGATTTTTAGGAGGAAATTTTGTGAAAAAATCACGTAGAATTGGCCAGCTCAAATAGGCTTTTCCCTGCCAGGCTTCATAAGGACTTTACGTCCGATGAAGGTTAGAAACAAATAAATAAATAAATAAATAAAAGAAAATTTTTGTATAACTTCTAAGTATGTCTTGATGAATTCCTACGAGGATCTCTGACAAAAATGTATTCTTGATGAAATTCTTCTTTGGACTTTCTTGATAAAATGATAATATAATATGTCCTACAAGACTTTTTGAAGAAATTCGGAGGGACTCTGGAGAAATTTAAGTAGGGTCGGTGTTCCCTTAGTGGACAGTCCCCTATAGTCGCACCAGTGGCTTTTTACGGCCGTTTTGCTATAAATCTTCTCAAAACATTCTCTGACATGAAGGTCAGGATCTATTTATCTAAGTACCATTGATACACAGCTTGATTTTGTTCAAAAAATGATCGAAATAGTTAGTTTTACTTAAAATTTGAGCTCCCTTGCGCCTATAGTAAACCTGTTGTTCCTATAGTAGCACTACTGAGAGAAACTATTTTTTATTTTACAAAATAATTGATGAATTGAGAACTTTTTTAACATCAAACGAAAGCTTTTGATCCACAGTTTGTAGGAAAAATATAAAAGTTTTGTGAACATACGGTTTTGATAAGTATTTTGCCAACGCCGTGATGCTAGTGCTACTATAGGAACAGAAATTAGAAATAGTGCTACTATAGGCACATGTATTCCTATAGTGGCACACGCGATAATAAATGCAAACATTTGAGTTTTCGTAGTTTTCATATTTTTCCCACAAAACCAAGATAAAAATCTTTCAGATGATGAAAAAATAATAAAGATAGCGTTATTTTTCGATTTCATACGAATTTTAGTTCTTAGCTATGCGGTTATTGGTACATCGACCCTATGAATAATTTGGAAAATACCTGTAAGTATGGCTGTAAAAACACATATTGTGGAACCTTAAATGAAGTTGAACAATCCATGAAGTTTGGAATTATTATTTGAAAAATTATTAGACACATGTTTGAACTACAGCAATACTAATTTGATGAAATGCTGGAGAAATTCTGAGAGAAATTTCTAGAGGAACTTTATGAGGAATTTCAGGTCAATAATGCCTGAAAGAATTTTCGGAACAATTTCTGAAATTTTATATAGAATACATATTAAAACTAAAAAATCGGCGTATTATTATATAATTGTTGTAGGGCTTCTTGGAAACAAATATCGAAACTATGGAATAAACCTTTGTGGAAGAACTTCTATAGAATATGTGGTAAATCTCATAGAAGTAACAAAGGAGGTTAATTTCAATACGACTTTCTTGACAAAATTTGTGAAGGAATTCATTTGAGCATCTCTTGAAAAATTTCTGGTAGCATCTCTGGAGAAGTTCATAAAGATGTTCCAGAAAGAATCACAAGAATACCTGAAGCATTCTTTGAAATTTCCTCCAGAACTTGTGGAATAGTCGAAAACAAATTTGTTTTCAACCAAGCTCATGAACGACACCCAGCCGTAAATGGGAACTGTACTTGCCTTTACCATCTTTTCAAACTTAAGTTTTGCATCCTTATTTAAACATGTTTTATGTTGGATAAATAAAAATCGTTAAAAATACATAAATTTATTAATATAAAATTAATTTATGTTGGATAAATAAAAATCATTATAAAAATTTAAGGACTGAACATCTCTAGTAGCGTCTTGACATCGGCGCAGTAGAAAACTTTTATGACACAAAAAGGACATATTTTATCTTTTATTACTAATTCAAAATAATTTCCCTGATTATGGCCGAACTTCTCTGAGAATTTCAGGTTTTTTTTCCAGGTTGAATAAGATTCCCTGATAATTCCAGGTTTTCCAGGTTTTTTTTCAGGAAGTAGATACCCTGAGTAGCTTTAGATTTACCGTCAAATGCACTAAAGTTCCAGCGTTTGCATTACAATAAAACTCTACTGTTCTCTGAAACAAATTCTAGTTGTTTTTTGCTTTTATAATATTTTTATTTGAAATGGTCGGTGTCCAGACAGACCGGACTAGATGATATTTTGGTGTTCTAAAGAAACGTCAAAGCCACCATCAATTCTATACGCTGTACGAAACAGATGTATTATCAAAAAGATAAGTTCTATTATAACAACAAGTAATGCAAATATTTTGTTATTCCGAATACCTGGGGTATGTTTTCCTGAAAAGCATAGAAAAGCACTTAGTCCAGTCTGTCTAAACACCGACCGAATAATAACAGCTTTTTATTGGTCCCAGGCTCCTCTTTCTTCATTTAGTTTCTATTTTGAAATAAAAAAAGATGACTATTTTTGGAATTATGTTGATCGTTGTTTCATATGTTCCAAAACAATTTAACTTTAACATCTTTTGGTGGAATTTTCTCCATGTCGAGGGCTTCAATAAATATTTCCGCGTCGTAAATTTTCACTTCTACATCATTCAGAACAAAAACAAAAATGGCGGGTCACTTTAAGCACCAACAATGGAGAAAATTGAAACACACAAATTTTCCATGAAATTAAATTTGTTTTTGTTTTAAAAATATATGTGATTG
Source organism: Aedes aegypti (assembly GCF_002204515.2). Taxonomy (NCBI): domain Eukaryota; kingdom Metazoa; phylum Arthropoda; class Insecta; order Diptera; family Culicidae; genus Aedes; species Aedes aegypti. The sequence goes on from NC_035108.1 coordinate 253,634,269, forward strand.
AAAATGTTATCCATAAATTCAACAACATTTCTGATTTGTTTTAATAAAAATCTTAGTTGTTTTAACGCAATTTATTTAATTACAACAAACTGAAAGGGCTTTTTGAAAATAACAAAAATAATCATTGTTTTGAATCGATATCAATTATCTGCGAGTAGTATTTCGTCAAGATTATCTGCCGTAATGCCGTAATATTACCTTGAAATTTAACTAGAAAGAACAGTCTTTGTTTAAAAGAAGGAAACACACTGATAAATATGTTATCCCTTTGAAACAGCAGTATGTATTTTTCACCTTAAATAGTCAAATATAATTTCGCCGTAACGACCCTTTCGGCCTAACGGCCTGCTCTCGCTAGCAGAAAAATTGCCGAAACACCAGTTAAAAACACATTTCAAATATTTTAATAAGAAGAAATTTATATTCTAATGCTGTTGCATGGACTTTACTAATACAAGAAATTAAATCGGAACATAACTTACTACAAGCTAAATGATTAACAATCACAGAAGTCCGAGCCACGTTTGGGATGTAAAATAAACCCGTCTGGTAGCACGCTACCATTCCGGGCAAACCCTTCACGTTGGATAAAACATTTTCTCCTCCATTCTCACGAATGCGGTCGGCCTTAGACACGACGAGTTTTCACGAATGTAACGTGCCATTGCTCGGGGATGTGCACGTGTATTCCGTTCTGAAGAGCGAAATCGATAAGGGCGTGAAACTGCGATGTAAATAAAAACCGAGATGAAGTTTCGAGTTGTAACGAGACATATGAACATACAAATGTGGAATAAAAAGCCGTTAGCCAAAATCCACACTTTCGAAAACAATTCTCTTAGAACATGAGTGAACTATTTTGCAGCTAGGTAAGGTCAATTTATATCGTTGCGGTTGCACGAAAGCAGAGCATTTTTATTGAGAAGCGCCGACGCACTAGCTCAAACCGTGACAAACGGTTATGTGGTTTCTCAAGACAGATCTGTTGAATGATTCAACGAAAACATCCAGTACACAACTGGAAAAATGTACCGTTGTTGGAAAACTACATTTTGGATCTACAGTGCTGTTCTAAATGATAGCAACGCATGCCGTTTTTCATACAAAATGCTCCTAGTTTTAATCCAATTTAGGCAATCGACTAAAAAAAATTCACAGAGCTACAAATATGTTCAATTTGGTAATAACAAATTTAAAGTTTTTCTAAGCTACTGCCGGAAAGTGAGATACTAGGTAGGTAAACAATTTCGAAACGCCTTGAAAAATTACAGATTTAAAAAAGGCTTTAGATTCGATTGGTTGTTACTTTGACCGGATATTTGAACATAGCCAGTTAAAGTAATTGTAATGGGATATACAGATTTCATACAGTTCCTCCAATAATTTCCTCATGTATATCACACCAGCATTTATTTTATGAAACAATCCAAGCATCTCGCAAGTATTCTTCTAATGAATCCGATAAAAAATTCGTCTAGGGATTCCTGTGGAGATTTTTCCAAGGTTTGTTTTCTGTTTTCTCCCCGGGTAATTTGCATTCTTCAAGGAGTTCTTCCAGAAACTCCTCAATGTGTGCTATCAAATTTCCTCATATCAAATCTTCTTTATAAAAGATTTTCTTTATAAACTCTATCAAAATAGTAACAAAAAATGCTAAGAGGCTCCTTTTCTTGGAATACTTTGAAGTATAATTTGAAAGAATTCCTGCATAATTTCATCCACATATTTCTACATAATTTTTCTTTGACAAAATACATCCACAAGGTTCTAAGGAATTCTCTCTATAAACTCATTCCGGAACTAAGGCTTCGTTCAAGATTTTTTCAAAGATACACCTTGCAGAAACTTGTAAAATTTAAGAAGCAATTTAAGAAAATTCTTTTGAATGTTGCCTATGAATTGTTGGTGTTCTAACAGCAATTCATAAGGAAGCAGGCATAAGATGAAGTCCTAAAATGATTCCTAGTGTAATCACAGGGTTACTTCCTGGACAAATCCATAGTCTTCGTTTTAATTCGTTGTAATCATCCGCTCTGGATACGAGTAACTGACACTGAAGAAGACTGCAAGTGGTGTTCGAAGCACGCGTATCTGTCAATGATAAGCATTTAGGGCGGAAATAAAAGGTACAAGGTACTCCAATCTACTTTTCTAGGATAGTGTTCAAATATTATTTAATACAAATTACTTTGAAAAATCTCTGAAGAATTTTTTTGAGGTATGTCGGTTTAAGACAATGCTTGAATATTTACCTAGTGAAATTTCTGATCGACTCCTTGAAAAATTCCTGTGACAATCCTTCGATAACCAATGTCGATCATAAAGAGATGATGATTTATGGTACTGAAGTTTTAAGTTTCGATAAGGTCTTGTAAATATACAGTTCCTGTACTTAACCAAAACTAATAATTACGATAACCAACAGTAGTAATTTAATTTCGCTTATATGGCGGGGTATGCCATTTTTCATATAGATTTTCACATCCAATATGTCTTTGATCTTGAAATATTTTAGCTAACATTTACGAAAACCATCACCACCTAATCAATTCCATACAATGATTTTTTTGTTCGTATACCTGAGGCATTCTAAATCCATGCCGTAGCAATCCTTACTAACTCACGTTTGAATATGAACATGAAACTATGCGGATTGAAAGATAATGAACAGCTCACCATGCGTCTCGGTCTTACACTCAGCTGACCACTATGGTATTGGTAATAAATTCATTATCATCCATAAAAGGAAAAACAATTTCGAGTTTCTTGCCTCGGCAAGGCTTCTTAGGTACTCGAAGCGGGAATCAAGAGAGACGATGCAACCGAGTGACACACATTGTAGCCTTTTTAATGCCCATTAATCGCCGGACTATGCCAGGTCTTTTATGGTGCGAATGTGAAACTTTTCTGAGGCTGAGGTTGTTGGGCTCCTTTAATAATCTTGTAGTTGCGCTTAAATATAATCGAGAATAAATGGCTTTTTACCCAAAATCTTAACAACACGATAATGTTGATTTAATGCGACAGGTGAGTGTATGCCTCTGCGAGGGGAAAAGTAATCTGAAGTACCTAATAGTTGGGCTTCATAATTAAAAACTTCCGACTGAACCGGTTCGCTCATCTATAATTCATGAAATGGATAGAGTTGTGGTTCCGTTTTGAACATATATCTGGAGAACGATACCAACGTCTAAGTCAGCGTGCATTGCCGTTCTATCATAACGCAGGTGTGTCGCTGCACAGAACCGTCTGAATCAATTAAAATTTAAGTCGAGTTGCGTGTGGATGATGTTTTGCTAGATAGATGCGATGTCAGGGCTGGTAGTGGACAGACAGCAAAATAATTAGGGGGGTCCGTGGCGTAGTTGGCTACACGTTCGCATTGATAAGCGGATGGTCATGGGTTTGATTCCTAGCCCCCTCAACAATAACCTCGCCTAGTTGCTCAATGATTTACTATATGGAGTGATGATGGAGCCCCCACATCTATCCTCCACTGTGGTCGGAAAGCGACTGAGGCAAATGATCCTCTTCGCAGGCATTCCTGCACACAATTCAAAGATACACGGCGAAACAAACCCAGGCATCAAACAATGGACTATGGCTTGGAAAAATTGATAGACTACGTCGCCCGATAGGTAGGCAACCAGAACTACATCAACTGCTGCAACAACAGATACGCTCTCCGCATCTCGAAATGAGACGATCAACAAGAGTACAAATTATAAATAAATCTTAGGCTCATACAATACAATTGTACACAGTCATTAGGCAATTCAGCCCAGTGGTGCCCAAAGTGGACGAGTGGCTATCCAAATAAAAAAAGACAGCAAAATAATAGTGACTTTAGTGTCTAAAATGTCCAGAATAGGGGCCAAATAGGGCAAATGTACCATTAGTGGAACACCTAAATGAAACCAGCTGAAATATGCTGATAAGATCATGAAATATGTAATTTTAACGTATTTATCGATAGATATCAAATCCTTCTACATTAGAAATTTATGAAAATCACAATTAATTTGAAACTTCTCATGCACCAATAATGTTCCTATCAATGGAGGTCTGGTTTTAGCATGGTTTCTTTAATGGTGCAATCCATGGAATTCTTGTGGGACCATCCACTATGGGTGGTACTGATGCACAACACTAAAAATAAATATTTCGCCAAATTTACAATCTAATGCAGAAAATTAATGATTGAAATTAAATATTCAAATCAATGTATACTTAATAGATGAGATTCTACCCCATTACCCCGAAGCCCATTACCCTGAATGCCATTATCCCGAATTCCATTTCCTCGAATATACCATTACCCCGCATCCCATTAGACTGGGCTAATGTCATTCAGGGTGATTGTACATTCGGGGTTATAGTATTCGGGGTAATGGGGTAGGATCGGAGTTCTGCATAAAATATGTTGCAGAGTATATTTTTTGCAACAAATTTTATGCAGAACTCTGGTTCCGGAATAGAGTGACCAGAAGAATCGCGATTTTGCAAAATTTTTATTTAAAAAATGTTATAACTTTTGAACCGTTCGACCGATTTTCAATCTTTTTGGGCGAAATGAAGGCTAAAAATTTTGACTTTTCAGGAAAAATATAAAATTTCACAAAAATTGTGTTTTTTACATGAAAAAATTCAATAGTTTCCGTTTTTTTTGTGTTTTGAAGGCCTCGGGACCAAATGGGGCTATTGCTGTTCTCATTTTTTCTTGAAAGTTCAGAAAATTTTACGTATACTGTCAAATTTTCAGCGATGTATGTTTTTTAGTTTTTGAGATATATTTTTTTGAAAATAAGACGGGGTTGGTGGTCCGATGGCTACCGCTTCTGCTTCATATGCAGAAGGTCATGGGTTCAAGCCCAGGCCCGTCCCTTTCCTCGTACTTTGTAGTTGTATATCTCTCACTTGCTTCTATCTTCCATTCTAAATATATCACACTCAAACTATTCGTTCATAGCAAACGTTAGAACCAGAGACGGACAAGAAACCGTTTCCCTAACGCTTCCATTCTTCCACGCGCACGCCTTTCTTACGCCTGATACATAGGCAGTCTGCTAACCACAAAAGCAAACCTCTCTGCCATGCCTTTCCCTCAATCCATACACTCCCGCATGAACTGACGTGGATGCAGTGGAATATACGGTCTACGTGGGAGTCAGTTCAATGCATCATCAATTCTTCCCCCTTCCCCTCATTGGTCTGCATTCTGACGTGGCAGGTGCCATTGTTGCCTAAAAATAGAAGATCACCAGCACTTATACACTGAGGATGCCTGTTAGTCCCAAGCAGTCATTCGGTTGGTTCCTTGTGTAAGTGCAGCTGATCTGGCGATACTGGAGTGCATCCACGGGCGGCCTTTCAAGCTCAAGCTCAAGCTCAAGCTATATTTTTTTGAAAATAAAAAATCAATCATTTTTTATCGGCACACACTGTAGGTCTCAGCGCATTAGATTTGAAATGTTTAAAAAATATTATAACTTTTGAACAGCTTAACCGATTTCCAATCTTTTTGTATAAAATTAAAGCTTAAAATTTCAACTATTCAGACAAAATTGAAAAATCTGATAAAAATATGTTCAAACGTGAAAAAATATAAAAATTTCTAGTTTTTTTTTAGAAATTTTCATATATTTTAATGTGAAAAAAAATTAAGACTTCGTTTGGCTTTACCAAGGATCCGGTAAACACACTAAACAAGGCAGGTGTTTACTAAATCAGCTGTTCCCACTGCAGCAAGATCTACGTTGGTCAAACAAAGCGGTCTCTCGAGGTTAGATTCAAGGAACACTTAGTGAAAATAGGAAAAGCTCATAAGACGATAGACAAGGGGATGACATACGATTTCAAATCTAAGGTGGCAGAACATGTCTTTTCAGAGGGTCATACGATTACGATGGCCGATATCAAAATTTTGCGAAATTTTTCTTCTCCTTAGAAACTGGATGTGGCGGAGAGTCTGGAAATTTGCAAACAGGTACCTACGACGCTACTCAACAGAGACAACGGCAATACATGGCTTTTCAACTTGGTACCTACTAATCGTTTCCGTGATGTACCTTTCAGCTCTTAAATTTAAATTTATTTATCGGCATATCGGTCTATTTTGCTCGAAGTAAGAGGGAGCAAGGAGAAGAAAGCTATGAATACTAGATGGATAGGTACCGTAAGGGAACGGCGAGAGAAATTGGATTAGATGTTGAAGAGGGTATACCATATGAAACAGTATTACTTGAAGCGTCCTTCCTTATGGCTAACGTCCTCTATGGGAACGGCTTGGTGTGTTTTTAGTACTTTTCTGCGATTTCAGGTCGTCTGGGTTGATATCGGCCGTCGTAATCGTATGACCCTCTGAAAAGACATGTTCTGCCACCTTAAATTTGAAATCGTATGTCATCTCCTTGTCTATCGTCTTCTGAGCTTTTCCTATTTCCACTAAGGCGGCATCCACAAATTACGTAACGCTCTAGGGGAAGGGGGTATAGGCCCAAGCGTTACGGCTCATACAAAAATTTCATACAAAAAGCGTTACGGAGAGGGGGGAGAGGGTCAAAAATTTCAAATTTTGGCGTTACGTAATAAATGGATGCTACCTAAGTGTTCCTTGAATCTAACCTCGAGAGACCGCTTTGTTTGACCAACGTAGATCTTGCTGCAGTGGGAACAGCTGATTTTGTAAACACCAGCCTTGTTTAGTGTGTTTACCGGATCCTTGGTAGAGCCTAACGAAGTCTTAAGTTGGTTATCTCTGCTGGAAAATATCAAATCGATTCCGAAATTCCTTAGCTCTGGGCGGAGCTGTTTGCTGATGTGTGTGTGTCGTATGGGATGGAGACTCTATTCATGGGTTCGGTGATAGGGTGTCATCAAAGCACTCCGAATTTGTTGTCTTTCCTTTTTGTCGATGATGGCTTTTATCGGCCTTTTCTTGTATCCGTTGATCCTTGCCGTCTCGTAGATATATTCCAGTTCCTTGGTCTTTTCATCTTCGCTGAGGGGTAGAGTCTGCATCCTGTGGATCATGTGGTGAAACGCAGCCATCTTATGCTGGAACGAATGATTCGATGAGTAGGGGATGACTCGCTGGGTGTTTGTAGGCTTCCTATAGATTTCGAAGTTGTAAGATGAACTTTCTTCCCTGTTGACAAGTAGATCTGAAAATGATAGTTTTACATCCTTCTCCTCTTCGTGGGTTTACTTGATATCCTTGTGTACGCTGTTGATTGTATCCAAAATTTTAGCCACATCGTTCCGCTTGATAACGCTGAAAATGTCGTCGACATGTCTTCACCATTTATCCGGTAATACTCATTGTTTCTTACAATTTTTCTCAAAATTCTCCATGAATAGTTCGCACAAAAAAGGAGAGAGAGGGTTTCCCATTGGGGCTCCTTTCGACTGTTTGTAGAAATTCCTTCGAAATTGAAAGTAGTTTTCGTCCATGCACAATCTTGCCAACCTCATGTATGTCCTGACCTTTCCTTTCCATGCTGCATCCGTTCTTTGGGGTAATAACCAGTCCTCAAGAAGATTTAGGGAATCCTTCACTGGAACGCTGGGGAAAGGAGTCGCTACGCCGAAAGAAACCATCATCTCGTCATTTCGATGTGTCCTGACTCTAATAGTTTCTGGGAGAACTCCTGGGTGTTTTTAACTGACCTAGTGGGGAATGGATTCGGCATACCTTGACCGGAATTCCTTGACTAACCCTTTCGCCAGTTTATGAGTGGGGGATCCGTCGGCCGAAATGATTTCTCCCAAACTATGCTGCTCATGCTTTTTATTTTAAATTTTTTTTGATGATGCTTTTCATTTTAGAAAATTTTAGATTCTGAGTATAAGTATAAACGATGAAGTGAACTCTACTATGCACAAGAGCATTTTCTCAACGATGTACTGCTGTTTTGAAAGATTGTTTACTATTTTTGCACATTAATCGTATTAAATGCAGACATCGTAATAAATTGCAGAAAATCAACTTGTCTGATGTTGTATTTTTTATATGTTTCCCTGACCTCTAGTAAAATTCCCTGATATTCCATGAATTTACACGCCAAAAATTGATTTCCTTGACATTCCCTGACTGAGATTTTTCGAGAAAGTCGACACCCTGTATTGATTATTATTTTTATGAATGTAGTGACTTTAGCTATAGGTGCGAAATAGTGACTATTTAGTGATCAGGTCAAAAATAGTGACTATTTCACCAAAGAGTGACTCGCTACCAGCCCTGCGATATTCAATGTAACGATTATTTTTCGACTTTCTGATCTCAAGAACGAAATTTTCAACAAACTTCGTTTCCGTTTACAGCATTACTAGCGCTCATAAACTTTGAAGCACCCATTCAAATGCATTGCACAGCTCCTAGTAATTTAAAAGAACAAACGAAAACTTTACACCATCGGCCGATCATAAATGTTCGAGGAAGCAAAATACCGTGCTAATGGTAGCGAAGAGAGAAAAGAAATGAGATAAAATAAATTAAAGAAAACGAAACCCAACATACCCAGCTCTGATAAGAATCGATGCGTTGCGTATGAGTTCATTGAAGCTAATCGTTCGATGTTTTACATTGTCTGCGATTGGGTGTGGCAATTTGCACTTCAATTTTTATTTTATTTTTAACATTGGCGTTTAGTAAAACTAGCATCAAGTGCTATTTCGGTAAAGGTTACTAACGAGATCGATCATCAGGTGCCATTCCGCATTTTGAAACGGATGAAATCACGCCTCAACCAGTTGGTGAAGGGATACCGCGAACGATGACGTTGGCGATGCGCGCTGAGGCAATAACGATGACTCAAAGCCATACCTGAATTATGAGTGATTAATCGTGCGGTGTTTGATAGCAGGTACATCACATGGAAAATGTTTGCGGATTTTTGAACGTAAGGAAAAACTACTCGCTGGAATTTAGTCTATTAACTGATTTTTTAAAACATTTTACGCATTCGATTATTTAACGAATCAATTTTGATATTTTTTATATGGCTGAATGTACTAATAACCTTTGTCTTTGCATCAATTGGACTACATACAAAGAACCTTCAATATAAAGGACAATGTTCTCAAAAGTTACATTGGATTGGATTGGATATTTCAATAGGAAATAAGCACTCCCGAATAGCAGTGTGTAGCGTTTGAGTGTCTAAAATATAGGTAGGACACATTTTCAAAACTCAAACAGTAATGTCTCCAGAAATATATCAAGAATTTACATAGATTTCTCTCCAAAATTGTTGTTAAGGATTTTTCTAAGATTTCAACCAGGAATGTCTCTAAGGATACCTCCAGGAATTACTATGAGAAAATTCCCAAGGAATACTCTAATGAATTTCGTTAGCAAGTTTTTCCGAAATATATTAAGAATTTACATAGATTTCTCTCCAAAATTGTTGTTAAGGATTTTTCTAAGATTTTAACCAGGAATGTCTCTAAGGATACCTCCAGGAATTACTATGAGAAATTCCCAAGGAATACTCTAATGAATTTCGTCAGCAAGTTTTTCCGAAATGCCTCCAGAGAATCGCCAGAGAAATTATTGGAGAAACGCCAGACATAACATGATGGTGATTCTAGAGGAAATTATTAGAAAATTAGAAGGAAAAAATTCGGGGAGTATTTGTAACAAAAATTCTTAAGTAACCTATGATAAAACTTGTGTAAATTCTAAACTAATCTTTGAAGAACATGGATCTCTTAAAGATTTCAATCGAATCTCTGAATAATATTCCGAGGCAGGGATTTTCTAATGAAATTCCCTGAAAAACATCAGCCGGTATCCGTAATGAATTTGTGTAGAAATAAACGGAGTAATTACTGAAACCAATACTGTAGTGTTATGGGGTGTGGAACCTCAAATAAACTTTTGGAAGAACTACAGGAGTAATCTTTAGATGACATGCTGGAGAGTATTTCAGAAAATAAATCTGTGGAACTTTATGATGAATCTCAGGTTGAATGTATTGAGGAATTGCTGGAAGAGTTTTTAATATATTTCCTCGAATAACCGTTCAAGAAGTTTGGACCGGTTGACGGGAGTGGATGAATTGTTGGAAGAATTCACATGGGTGTCTTGAGAAAATTCCCAAACTAATTTCTTCAAAAACTTCACTGATTTTCTTAAGAAAATTTATGTAGAAATCTTTGGAAGATCGTCTAGAATAACGAAGAATTGAACTGTTTTGCGTACCTATTCGAACCCTCTGAGCAGAATCTCAATAAAGAAAATCAAAAAAGTAGACTTGGGTATTGTACCTCTTAATTCCGCCCTAATAGTTTATCTTTGACAGATACGTGTCTTTGGACTACCACACGAGTAACTGACACTGAAGAAGGCTACAAGTGGTAGTCGAAATACGCGTATATGTCAAAGATAAGCAAAAAGGGCGAAATTGATTATTATTATTATTATCTTTATTATCGAGACTTTCAGCCGGAGGCGAGGGCGAAATTGAAAGGTACCGTACTCAAGCTTACTTTTTTGATATCTTGAAGGAATTGAAGAAATTAGCCGAAAAAATCTCCAAGAATGAAAGATCAGCGGGGAAAAATGGATAAATTCCAAGGGCAGTTTCTGGTAAAATAAGTAATCTCTGAGGAAATCACTGGAGATAGTTAGAGTACAAGGATTTTCTGGAGAAATTACTCCAAACATCATTTGAAAAGTTGTTGGAAGAAAATCTGGGAGAATTGGAAGAAGAATTTCTGGAGAGGTCTCTGTAGAAGTCCCCGAAAGTAATGCAGATGAATTCTCTAGAGAAACCACTATGATAATTCATGAAGCTTTCTCTCAAACAAACTAAGAAGAAATTCTTGCCTCTGTTGAATAATCGCGTTATAGTCTCTGTAGGTTTTTTTGAAGACTGTAAAATAACAGAATAAGGGAAAAGGCGAGTTCAGAGACCATTTCGGTAAAAAGAGACCTTACAGGGTGTCCGCAGATTATCCGAACAGCAAAATATGGGAAAACAATGAAAATTCAAAGTCCATGTACTTTTTATAATACATCTATATGCTAACACAAAATACAACTTTAAACAATTTCGAATTGATTGCTCGTTACTGGGCATGAGCATGAGCATGAGCATGATTGACCATCCGCAGATGCTACTCCGTTATTGCAAGAACAGCTGTACTTACACAGGGAACCAACAGACGCTACTCGGGATCAGTAGCATCCTCAATGTGTACCAGTACTTACATTATTATAACACAGCGTAACAAAAATGACATTTTTGCGTGTCTCAAGGATCAAATTATATGTCTCTAGTGGATTTGGGCTGCTGAATCTGATGCCGTTCTTAGAAATGTTCCAGCACGTCACAGTTTTTAGCTACAGGTCGCCAAAGTTGCATAAAACACTGGTTTTATTGATGTTTACATAATAATTAAACAATGATTTATCGAAATTTTTTGGGATCTAATCCACCAAACATGCAAAATAGGACTTAAGCTTTCATTTCAGATATTATTTGGTTGAAATTGCCCGGTTAAATTTAGATTAAATCGGTTTTTTCAACATGCTTACAGTCTCCATACAATTTTTTTGTTTCTCTTGTATGGAAAAATACAAAACTTTTCTAAATCAACAAAAAATAACTTTTGAGCATCGGAAGTATTATGAACTTTGTTTATAAATATTGTTATACACATGAAGTTTGAGTTCTGGGGCAAATTAAGCAAATAAATTGCCATACAAGCTGGCAAACTTGCATGCAAGTTGGCTGAAATAGTCAAATTTAGCATTTTCAACAGCTAATATCTCAAAAACTAGACGTGCTATGATATTTCTGAAAATGGCAATGAATTCTGCAATCCTTAATTAAGTTAATAGCGGTATTTTGGTGCTTGAGACAAAACCGTGTTCCGCAGTGTAATAAACAATAAAGGCGCGCGCTGCGTCCGAATGCTTTATGGAAGCCGAGGAGTCCTCTGCACTTCCACAAGTAAACACTGGGAGTTTGGATGTGTGGGAGGGATTCGTTTTGGTAAACGATAAATATATAATTTGAAATTAATGCGCCTAACCGGATTCGCGATATTACTCGATAAACGCATTGAACGCCGAACAAGTGTTCGTCACTCGCCCTCATAGGAGCAAGCGACAAGATCAAAGGATCAAACACTACTAACGCCTTCCGCGACCCGCGACACTATTCCACCGTGCCACGCGAGCGACGCGCAATACGATTGATCCTGCACTCATCACCCGCCCCCGTAGAAGCAAGCGTCAAGGTCGAAGGATCAAACAGAACTAGCGGACCGTTTCACTTTTTTTCGACCAACGCGCGACATGTTTGATCCTGCCCTCATCACCCGCTCCCGAAGAAGCAAGCGTCAAGGTCGAAGGATCAAACAGAACTCCGAATTGATTGCTCGTTACTGAGAAAGGCAAACTTAAATTTTTCGGAGACGATTTTCCTGAGGGCCGCTAGTTATACTGGAGATGTATTATCCCTAAAATCTTAAGGAGAGGAATCCAAATATCCTATTATTATTTGAAGTAACCTACAGTTTAGTTTCAAGTTTGACTGTACATAGAAAATTATACGGTTCAACTCAGTGAGTTCTATGAACATTTCTCTTCCATCATAAAGCTCAAAAAACAGCTATTTTAAGACACCTCAACACGTATGGCTTGGTTTTACAAGTATTTGAACTCGGAACTGTGTCAAATTTACTTCTTAAGAATATAATAAGCCAACGGTGAAAACCATGCAAGGATATTGAATTTATTATGCTTGATTGTATAGAGACATGTCTTCAAACTTTGTACGGATAATTTGCGGACACCCTGTAGATATCTTTAATAGATAGAAGATAGACTTTATAGATAGCTCTATTAAAAAATAGTCCATGTTAAAAAAAGGCCTGCTATCAGCCCTGTACAAGGTGATCACTATTTCTTGTCAGTAAATTAAATTGTCATAGAAAATAGATGTTTGTGTGAATTTCAATTTGTAGTATACATCCTAATTTGTACATGTTATATTATGTTTGTCTTGACATAGTATATATATTTTTTTATTTACTTTATTTTTAATCACATGCGTTGTTCTAAGGGTGTTACAGCTGGCACGCTCGTTTTCCACAGATTTGTAGTTTCAATCAAACACCGCTCAAAAATTTGTTTCAATCGGAACAGCATACTACCGCAATCTTTTAAACTAACTGGGGAATAGCCAGGCACAAATTATGGAAAATTATAGTAAAGCAAATCCACTCCTCCCCAAAAAGTTTAGCAATACCACAAATTAGGAACATTCACATTGCTATATCTAGAGATCCTTATGATTTGCAAAAAAGCTATTTTCAGCAAAGTTGTTCAGCGGATCGAGGACATCCGAAAAGCAAGTAGTTTGGTACGCGCTAGTGAGCATGTAAAATTGGAAATTTTAAGCATTTTCTATCTTGTGATCCACATGAGGTAGAAAGTTCGAGTTTTCGGCAAAGTTGTTCAGAAAGTCATGGACATCCGGAAAGCAAAAAAAAGGGTTCTAAATTTTGCCGCTAGGTGGTAGAAGTGAGCATATGAAAATAAACCTCTATCTCATGATTCAAATGAGATAGAAGATTCGTGGCTTTGATAAAGTTGTTCAGGAAGTCAAGGACATCCAGAAGCAAACAGTTTAATTTTGCTGCAAGGAAGAAAGTATGTAAAATTGAGCATTTTAAGCAAGTTCTTCTTGTGATCCACCAGAGATAGAAAATTCTAATCTTCGACAAAAATGTTCGGGAAGTTCGAAAGACAAACACTTTTATTATAAAAAAAAATCCGCTTGGTGCCGCTAGTGAGCAAATAAAATAAAGCATTTCAAGCAATGAGGAATCGTAACTGAATCACTGGAATATGAAGTGCATCAGACATGAAACACTTTGATATGATGTGAGTCAGACCTGAATAACCTAATTATGAGGTAATTCAGACATGGGTTGCTAAACATTAAGTAGATCAATTCTGAATCTCTTGAAAATGAAGTTAATCAGTCCTAATTATTTTGAAAATGAAGTGAATCAAACTGGAATTATAAGAAAATGAAGTGAATCAATCTTAAACTGCTTGGAAATGAAGGGAAACAAACATGAATTACTGTAAAATGCAGTGAAACACAAATGAATACCTCAAACTCGAAGTGAATCAGACCAGAATTATTTGAATATGAAGTAATCCAGACCTAAGGTACGTGGATATGAAGTAATTCAGACCTGTATTAATAGAATATAAAGTGACTCAGACTTGATGCACTTGAATACGCAATGAGTGGAAAATGCAGTGAAACAAAACTAAATGAACTGAATTCGAGGTGAATCAAAACTGATTCACTTGAATATGAAGTAGTTCATGCCTGATTCAGGTGAATATGAAGTAAATCAGACATATATCACTTGGGTATGAAGTGAATCACTTGAATATAAAGTCATTTAATCCAGAATCACTTGGACATGAAGTGGTTCTTTCTTGAATAATTTGAATGTGATGTTAGTCAGGCCTAAAGAAAATCATACCTGGTCTTACTCCCTGCATCAATCAGAGAAGCCATTGAGTTTAGGAGGCCGTTATGACCGGTTTATTCTATGCTAATTACTGCCATCAAGCGGTATTGTTATGAATTAAACAATTTACAATTCGGATGTCCTTGGCTTTCTGAACAACTTCACCGAAGACTAGATCTTTCTAGCTCATGTTGATCACAAGATAATAGGGGGAAGTCCTCTATGGCCGGACAGCCTCTATGCCCGGACAGTTTGAATTTTCCAAAAACGAATAATGATATTAAAATTTTAGTATTCCAGGATTATACCAAAACATATTTTTGCAGTGTATACAAACTATGACGTTTTCATGTCCAAACGTAAACAAGCAGTAGCTGCTAAAAGTTTCACTCTAATACAATCTACCAAAAAAATGTGAAACGATAAAATTTCATACAAGTGTAGCCACAAATGTTTCTTATAATTTAAGCTGAATTGTCTTTGTACGTTGACTTCAGTAAGTTTTGCATCAATCACAATGCAAAATTTATTGGAAAATGTAGAATTTCTGAGAAAAGCAACCTTTTTTGTAACCATTGCAAGTCCTCTATGGCCGGACACCTCTTGTCCTCTTTGACCGGACAGTGAAAATGCTAACCTTATAACTGGAATCTAATTTATAATTCGCTTTTTCATAAATGTAGGGTACAAAAAACAAACAGCAACCAAAATAAAGCATAAACAACAAAACTTTCGGTCCTTGGTGGCCTTATAAAGTGCTGTAAACATGATGCTTTGGCAAATGAGCGCACGAGAAGCAGCCACAAGATATGATGTACAGTCATCTCTCCATAATTCGATAATGAAGGGACCATCGAGTTAGGGAGATATCGTGTTACAGAATACTAAAACAGTGCAAATATGCGATTCAAGGGACCATCGAGATAACCATGAACACCAAATTTTACTATGGTTCTCTAACTAGATATTGAGAAACGGAGGTCGAGTAAGGGAGAGCTGACTGTACCTTACAGCACACTTCAACCTTCGAGCTGACAAATAAATTGTGAAGAACTATAAACGCGTTGAATTTTCAAAAACATTTCCATCTGAATACGAGCAACCGCTTATGCAACATAGACGGCGACATATGGCGCTGATCAAGAAGGAGTTTATGGAACTGACCTATGATCTCGCTAATATGCTTCATACGCTGTACATCATGCAAAGTTTGAACCCACAAGGCATGTGCTGACATACGAAGCACCCCTTGGCCTTTCTGTGGGTTTGGTGTAAACTTTAATGGTGAAAATCATAGTGTCCGAGCATATAGGACATAGTGTCCGGCCATAGAGGACACATTTCAGTGCACACCATTTTTGGTACATAATGTAATCTATCATAAAAATGAATTGTAAAGGTTTATTTTTGTGCTCATGTGAGTTTTTACTTAAAATGGAATTTCACAGGATTCACTTTGATAAGCAATTAGACCATGATAAATAATTATTTGTGAGATATAAACATGATTATGCCGACACTTGGGGTGACGAACCATTCAAAGTTTGTTGAACAAATACCTAAATGAAACATTCCTAACACTCCTATTCTTATGCCGACACTTACAGTGACGAACCATCCAAAGTTTGTTGAATAAAGTGAACCTTTCGGAAGTCTACACTTGTAGTGTCCAACCATTCAAAGTTTTTTTTATTACAAAAATAAAGGTAAAAAGAAAGGGGTGTTTTGCATAGCATAGCATAGCATAGCATAAACTGACTGTACATGTCAATGGTTGCTACTCCGTGATTGATCGGAACTGGTAAGAATTGCACTACGATCCAAATGAATAAGGGATGGGAGTTTCCGCTTACTCTCGAAGTGCAATTTTAGCAGATCTAATATTATTGATCAATAACGGCGCCGGCCAAGTCCTTACAGTCAGTTGGGATGGGGAAGGAATGTTAGGGTGTAATGATTGTTGCTTCTAGAGACCGAGAATACCTCTGCATCTCCACAATCACCACGGGAAGGGTGTTTATTAGTGAGGAAGGAAAAGATCTGGGAGTCACCTCTGGTCGGTGATGCGATCCATGGACAAGGGGGAAATATACGACTTGTATTTAAAGCTAGTTTTGTATTTTTGTCTCGAGAAGTTTTTGGAAAAATTACGTCAACATCTATAATGTCGAACAATTCAAAAGACGTTTTTATTAATGACGAAAACTGAAAATTACATGTATATATTTTAACTTATATGAAACAGGAATAATGCCGACACTTGTAGTGACGAACCATACATAGTTTGTTTGAAAATTACATATGAGTATTACTGTGCATTTTGTCTCGATATGGTAGAAGTTTTAGAAAATACGTCAACATTCACAATGTCGAACAATTCAAAGGATAATTTTTAATAATGTCAAAAAGAGAAAAATATATGTATATTCAAATTGTATAAGAAAAAAGCATAATGCCGACACCTATAGTGACAAACCATACAAAGTTTGTTTTAATATTACATAAAAGTTACGCTTTCAAGAAAATATGTGTTATCATAAGCATGAAACGAACTCACCAGTTGGCCATCCATTCTCGACTGAACACAAAACTGACACTGACAGCAAAACTTCTTGGCGTCCCGAAAATAAACCGTCTTGCTTGGGCCTTCCCAAATACGTACCCAGCAAGACGCTCCAAAACAAAGGGAAAAAAAAAAAAAAATCAAATAATGTGAATTTTTTATACTGTACAAAAATTGACGGTGCTAATGTAGATTTTGAAATATTACCAAAAAACAAAAACTGTTCGGGCATAGAGGACTTCCCCCTACTATTTTAAAATGCTCAATTTTACATGTTCACTTCAAACCAAACTATTAGTACAGGTCGGACTCGATTATCCGGAGACTCGATTATCCGGTGACTCGATTATCCGGGATTCGATTATCCGGAATTTTAGACTCGATTATCCGGAAATTTGGTTTTTGATGTTCTTGTTTTTCAATTTTTATGCATAAATCTGAGAAAATTTGGTATTGCAATATACAATATGAATGGTTTTGCAGTTTTGAACGTATTTGGGTTTGAAAAAGTGTTTTTTGTGTACGCTGATCAAAAAATTTTGTTTTCTTGTGAAGACCCCTACTGTTCCTAGAAATAATTTCTGGCTACGACACCGCATCATATAAATAAAACAACAAAAAATGATAATATTTTAGTTCTTTTATCGAAGATTTCAATGTTTTTCTTAGTGATTCGATTATCCGGAGGATTCGATTATCCGGAGTGAAATAAAAATCGATACTCCGGATAATCGAGTCCGACCTGTATTTCGGATGTCCTTGACCCAGTGGCGCAACCAAGGGGGATTTTTGGGGGTGAGAACCACCCCCGAGCCGAACAAATATAAGAAATATCAAGTATATTAAAAAAAAATCAACACTACACGTCATACAACTACAGAACTTAGTTTGATTCGTAGTAACACTATGAATTTCAGTTATTTTCACAGTTTATTCTTCTAAGTTGTGTTTCATTTTGAATTCTTAGCCCTTAGAAGAGTTTGGTGCAAACAAAATGTCTTGTGAATTAGTAGTAATAAGCTAATAAATAACAACGTTTTAGTTTTTTTAAACATAAAAGAAAATTTGTCAAACCTTCAGATCTATTGAAATCTTTTTATTGGTGCAGCACAGAAAATCTGGTAGGCTCAGCATTTTGCCTAATTTTGCGACTTTCAGAGCAAACAAATTTCCAAAGAAGCTATTATTTGATTTCTTAAGAAACTGAATATTAAAATCCACACTTGCAATATTTTTCTATCATTCATTTTACTAACAGTAAATAGTAATCACCCTGTAAATGGTTTAATACCGTTGATTAACATCGGCGAAGTGCCCTAATGTGATTCACTTCCAGAATGGGTTTCTCTTTATATAGTGCATTTTAAAAGCCTACGTGAAGTTTACTTGTGTGATATTTTTAGCACATTTTGTCAAGGTTTCATTCATTGATATTAAATTAAACCGTGACCCAACCCATGTCAGACACAGGCTTGCATAAATCGAATGCAAACCGCTGATCCATTCAAATGCTCATCCGGTGAATCATCGACCAAATAAGTTGTCTTTATCATTATTACGTGTGCCATTCACCCTACCATCTTGTTTATCAAATCACACCCAATTATCTCCGCGGCGGCGAAGGAGTACCGTAATCTCTGCGGCCAGTACTTAGGTGGTTTCCCCCGCGAGAAACCGGCCGTCAAAACAAAACGTACCTAACATACAAAGGGATCCACGGCCAAGACATGGGCTGGACGCAGTGACGAACGAGATCAAAGAGACACACTACTGGTAGAGATGTAGGGAACAGGGCAATGGCATAACGCCAACGAAACACCTCCAGCAAAGAAAGGCGAACCTAATCAAAATGCATCTCGCAAGGCACTTACCGCTTGGATAATTTCCCGGCTGGTAATTTTCTCACTGAGTGGGACACTTGCTCAAACCGGAACCGTCTAGATGAATGGTCAAACCACAAGCAGGAAACTGCACAATTGCACAACGCGACACACAGGACCTTGCACTAAATTTCGTTTTGAGGAAAAACCACTTTTCCGACCGCACAAAAATATAACTTGACTGAAAAGTTCTGCTGCTGGATATGAACTCCGGCCGAAGAAGGTGGATGAGTAAACTGCTTCTTCTTTGTTGATTGTTTTGTGCGGGGTTTGCATAACACGCACACCATCAGCGCAGATGACGTTTGCGTTGACAAATTGGGGATAGGATTCTGCAGGACAGGGTTGAAGTTACGTCGCATTTTTTCCCGAGCAAGATTGTGAGTCGAGTGTGAAACTTTTAGGAAGTGATTGGATTTTTGTTCCAAATATTGTGGCGCCAGCACTAAACTGAAGTCACAGAAAAATAGACGTCTGATGTTATAGCACCGACGTGATAGTGGCGCTTCAAAACTGTCCACTGCTTTTCAACGGTTTACTTTCCAAGCGAGCGATCAGTTTTGGGCGTTATGCATCATGAGATTTGACAATGAACCAGTCTTCCCATGAACCGAACCGTTGTGCAACTTTGGTTTGAACCTTGCAATTTGTGTTGAACCACAAACGCGCCTCGTCTCTGTACCAGTGTATCAAACCGAACCCGGTATATGTGTACTTCGGTTCAAACTTGGGTTCAAATAATGGCACAAAGCAGGCAGACAGAGAACGGTTGAAATCCACGCGGATAAATTTCTACGGTCATATATGGAACTTCTTGGTTCAAATCGCAAGAACCTTGTGTAGGAATTCTTCAAAATAAAAACACTATTTGTTTCAAACTTTTTTTTTTTTTTACTTATTTTCAACAAATTACACACATCCGCACTTCACAACATAAATCTCAAAACTGATCTCATTCAGCCGTTCACAGTTCCCTTCATCTACATTTTCAATACTTTTTCTCTTGTTCGTTTCCCCTCTCCGTCGTTGTGTTCGTGATTCATCGCTTCGCTTCCGCATCAGCCGTCAGGTGAGCGCACGTATGGAAGCTCGCTCTCTTCAAGATCTGTTTCGCTCTCTATCGATGCAGTGTTGTCGAATACATTATTCGAGGATTTGAAGATTTTTCGCTAATTGTCTTAGCTTGGAATGACATGCATGTAAAATTTGTTTTAATATTTTTTGTTCAGATAAATAACGTTTTATTATAAATTAACTGAAGAAATAATCTATTCGTAATTGTACTCAATATTATTGCACAATTCTATGAAATATATTTTCTTAACTTATAAATAAGCACGTATATCTCCTACACCTTGAGGATTGAATAAATGTTTCATTTAAGCAGATCAATTGAGATCAATACTTTGAATAACATTTAGTGGTAACTTTATGAAAAAAAACAAGGATTTTACTATATCAAACAACAAGACACGATAAGTAGAAATTGATAAGCGTGGATATCTACAATTTTCTGTCTGTCCATTGGTGTCATCGTTCTGAACCTCGGATGCAAACGAAGATTTGTACCAAAATTTGAACCGCGGTTGTAATCGACGTACAAATGGACCGGTTTTCGAACCGGCGTTTGCACCGATGTTCACTTTACACATGTTTGGGTTTAGGTTCAGTTTCGAGCGTTTCGGTTTGCACACGAAAACAGAGTACAAGGAGAGTACCGAAACCGCCTGAACCAACGTGTTCAGTGTTCGTTTGGGAAGACTGGTTGAGGTGTGACATCGATTCATCTTTACCTATTTCGTTTGGAAATTGAAAAATAAAACGCAAGTATCTTCAGATTGAAAAAGTTAGCTAATTTTTGTATCATTCTTTATTTCTGAACCAATGTTAAAATAAGTGTAAATCCCTTACATTATTATGTGCCCTAATCATAAGATGTGAAAAAAATATATTTTTCAGAAATGTGATTTCGCAAAGAGGTAGGTACATAATAACCATTACTAAAAATTATTAAGTTTCAAATCCAATAATGTGTCAATTATGTATTCAATTATAAAAAGGATTATAAGTAACCCAGTGCGCCCTTTTCTGGTCCTTCTCACTGTCGTGACTAGTGAACAGGGACTTGTAGACTGCGGTAGCTTTGGGATCCTTTGCCACGCTGTAATCCTGTTTCGACTTTTTAAACGTCGGATCGTCTCCAATCTTGTCACTGATGAGGGCCCTTTTATTGGGAATGATTGGTTTGAGTGATGCACTTCCCGGCTTTCCTCCCGTTACTGGTTTCGAGGGTCCAGCTTCCACGGCATCTTTCTCGCTGCTACTTGTAACTGTAGCGGTAGTGGTAGCTTCTTTCGATTTGGCTTTTTTGTCTGCCTTTGCTTTCTTTTCGGCCTTCAATCGCGCTACTCTAGCTTCCATGCGAGTCCGCATCAGATCCATGTCCTCTTCTGTACCGTTCAGAATTACAACGTCTTCCTCCGAGAATGGGGTGAGACACTGAAAAAAGACAGGTATATTTAAGGCGTGAAAGTTTGAAATAGGTGAGAAGTAAATTTTCATGCAGTCTTTCATTTCATTATTCACGCAACTGGAGTACGGCAATAACATATTCCAAGGCTGATAGCAGTGTCTTAAAAATAAGATCTTAGAAATAAGACCTCATGCCTCATGACCAAATCTCTAAAAACCCCAGCTACCATTCCTGATACTAAGTTATGGTTTTGAATTTTTGACTACCAATGACTTTATACTTACAACCGAACAATTCTTGTCCTTGACTTCCTTTAATGCACGTTCCGAGAAAACACAGCCGCACTTCCAGAGGGCAACGAAGCGGAACTGCCCGCTCATTTCCAGCCCGATCAGGGCGCAAATATACTGCGCATTCTTGTCGTCCTGCGCTTCCTCGTAGGCCGGATTGGCCGTCAGGTTCAGATCCTTGATGTCCTTGAGGGATTTGATGTGAGCACAGGAGTCGGGCATTTTGCCTTCCAGTAGGTGCTCGATGACGTTCTGCTTGGAGTACAGTCTTCCCAAACCGCACATTACGATCGGCTGCCGCAGACGTTCCTGGGTCAGGTTACAGTGCTTCCACCGGAATTGCCTCTCCGCATCTTTGTCTTTCTGGAAGAGGAAATTTTGTATCATTATCAGGAAGGTGGGGGACGCAGAAAAGCTTTCAACAATAATGCTTACCTGTTCCGGTTTTTTCTTCAAACGAACTAACTCGTCCCGCCGGGGAATGGTTCCTCCATCACATCCCATGGTATTTAACGAAAAAACTTACGTTTGATCGGCAGAAAAACTTTAAAATAATGCGAATTTCAAGTGAGATGTACGCAGTTTTTACTGTTTTGCGACATCCAAACAAAACAAAAAGATTGAAAACGTCAATCTGGGGATGCCCTTTAGAAACGAACGCATGTGCACTGAAACAAATCTAGAAGAATATTTTATCAGAAATTTCATATAAATCAAATACTTCGTTCGTTTCAAAAGCAGTTTTTCTGTTCAAATTATTCGATGAAAATGTGTTCACTGTGTTTCGATTGGAGAATAGAATACAGTGAACACATTTTCCTGTAAATTTTCTAGATTTTCAACGAAAAAAACAAATCAATGACGGATTCTGCCCACTTAAGGTGACACGGTTTGGAATCAACTTCTAAGATTGCACTGAAACTTCAAAGGCACAAATCTCGCGAAGAAAGCATCCAACAATATCGTGATCAAACGTCAACATCCCACCGCAAAATCGCTAGTGTTTGGAGGTGATTTTAACCTCCAAATTGCCAAATAACCTCCAAAACATCACCTCCAAGTGAGTTCTAATAACTTCCGTCATATGAAATATGGTGGCGCGTCGATCGTTGCAAGTTTATCGTTAAACAGTCAATAGCGAACTTTTTTTTGGGTTTGTGCGCTAGCAAAAAGCTTAAAACAAGAAGTTCAGAAACGTTTGCAAATTATTTCTCCAGTTTAGTGCCTTTAAAAACGTGAGTAGGGGCACAAATCAGCCATTACCCAAGGAACAATTGGTAGCTTTTAAGATACTTACGTGCTTAATACAAGCTGCATAGCAGCAACCATTGCTGAATAAATTTTTAGTTGAATCATTAATTGAATAGTATTAATTTCCGCTTATAAAAAAGCTGTTATTCCACTTGCAGTTTGTGTTTTGAATAAGAGCTAAATAAACCTCCGAAAATGCAAATATAGTAGCTTTTGTTCTACAACACATAAGAAGTTTAACAATTGACTGATTAAAAGCTTCTATAGGTTGTAGCCATCATTTTAGTAGAATATTGAACATTTGATTAACAACAAATCGTAAAAAAGTTTCAGTGTCTAATACTTAAAATGTTGACCAGCATGATTAGTAAAACTTATAAACAATGTGAATAACAGTATATGAGTATGCTCTTATTCAAGCAAAACATATTATGTATTTTTATGTTATTTTCAAATGTTTCAATTTTTTTCAAATCAAATCCAAGACGTGTATGCGATGGATGGATTAACGTAATGGATAAAGCTCGTACCACATTGGATTAAAAATATCAAAATTTATTTTTTCCAAATGTAGTGATCATCATCTATGACGTTATTGATATCGGAAAAAGTTACTAATCCTAACATTTTTAATGATAATCGAAGTATAAATAATAATTTAACAATAGTTACATGAAAGTGGTTACCTAACTTACAGTCCAGTGTCACAAATAAACATATACATAGTTTATTATTGTTGAATAATGGTGACAGCTGAAAAAATGCCCTACAAAGAGCTGAGAAGATGGTATTTAGATCCAAATTTAAGTCAATGTTCAACATTTTTCATTGGAATGAATAATAGTAGAATCAACACTTATTAAACTTCTCCAAAGAATCTCTGCCGACTTGTCAAGATTGTTTTACTAATGAGTTGAACAAGTCATTTTTCCTTCTATTAAAGAGCCAATATTCCACCAAACAAATATAATTGTGTAAACAGATGTACAGGAAACGAACTAACGTTTTGGTTGCTTCAGCTGTTTCCATGTTTAACATGAACATGATTAAAAGCTGAATAGGTATTTTATAAAATCCTAATACAACAAAGATATATCATCCGAGCAGGTCATCCAAAGAAGTCCAAAATAACGATTACTAAACACATTGTTCAGCAACAAAGAAGCCTTACAAAATAGGTCACACCATAGCCAAATTTATAAAAAATGGACAAAATATCTAAAAATTGCGTTGTATTCCTAATGTATTGCAATGTTCAACTTACTAATATTATTATTATTTATCTTTATTTGAGTGGCTTTTCGCCCTTGGCGAATTCGTCACTAACTTACTAATATATAAAAACATGTTGGATAAAATAATAACTGATGCTCTCTCAATACAATATTCAAATATGTTTAGAGAATATTTGAATCAGTCTTCTGACATAGGATTATTGATTGAAATATATTTTATATTTGTATAATGTTTAATAGATAGAAAAACTGTGACAATTAATTAAAATATTAACCTAGTAGAAATATTATACATTTAATAAATGACTTTTAGTATAGTTAGATGAACAATTCAATTAAAGTTTTAATAAGTTAAAACTTAATATGAAATTCGATTAATCATTTCAGACTGTTTTTACTTTGTGAATAAACTTTATTTTTGACCAGCATTGAAATAAATTTTCTCACTGTGCGCTATAAATAGCCCTCTGAGTTCAGCTCGCATCAGTACTGAACAGCAGCAGAAGTAATGCGCTTATTCAGTTGTTGATCAGCATAGCACGTGTTGATTAGTTATTGTTGAATAGAAGCTCAAACATGATCAATAATCAGCTACAAGAGGTTTATATTGGGCACTGGAAGGCTGATATATGAATTCAAGGATGGCGCAGATGGCTAGGTATACCGCTGACGATGGGAAGGTCTCGAGTTTGAATCCAGTATTCAGGTAATTATTAAAAGTGTGGTTATTAATTCATGGTAAAGGTATACCCTGCGTTTGATGTATACAGTGTTAGCTATTTTTAGTCATTTATTTGTTTTCAATCAATTTTGTGACAGTTGAATAAAAGCTGAGATGAATGCTTATAGAGCGATTTTGAAGTTGTAGAATAAAGTCAATATACAACGACACGCTTTATAACTTCTCCAAATTTGTGTGAACAACGCCTGAACAAAGGCTTCACTTGGAAATAATTAAAATGTTGTTAAACATGATGCTGAATTAAACTGCAATAATGTAGTTTGTCAAACTAGCGTTGTTAAATCATCAATCCTTATTAAGCTAAGTGAAAACTGAATAAACATCATTACAATATATGATTACAGTCACTAAATGATAAGAAGCTTAATAATTTCGCCAGATTTGCTTGAACAATGTGTGCGTAGCAGCTGCAAAGTAATATAATAAAGCAACTATTCAGTATGTAGTTGTGAAAAATTGCTTAATAAATGATTATAAAATAGGCAAATGTTTCTTGGGTTGTGACGGCCATCTTTGGATTCCGAGAGGTTTACCCTTAAATGAATTCCGATACCTGTTAGCCATGTTCCGGTTCAAAATCAAAAGCGATCCGCTGTGTAGCTTATTGTTACTGAGCAAACGGATGAATTTACACGTTATTTAACAAAGCTACGATGAAGAGAAGATCTTCCTCTATCTCCCAGTGGTAATAGATTTAGGTTGGTCCATTCATTTGCTTTAAAATAACGAGTTACAAACTCGGTTACCAATAGCTTTTAGGGCGAGATCATATGTTATGATTTTAAGTCATTTTTAAAGCATTAAATAATAAAGGCAGCGCTAGTAAAAAAGCGGAAGGCGCTATAAGGCTATCCATGAGGACTTTCCGCGATAGGACTGACAGCTACAAGTTTGCATGCAACTTAAATGGAAGGGTAAACAAAACATGCAAGTGTTATCGGAGCTTAACATTTTCTTTTGTAATCAAACGGTCACTCCTATCACGAAACGTCAAAAGCTCATGGTAAACAAAAAACCGGCTGATCGCAGCTGTCTCATGGATTGCCTTATTCGGATTAAAGCTAGAACGAATATTGGTGATCTAACGCAAAGTTAAAATGCGTAGATGGCGCTCTTCTAGAATAGGGATTAGTGCATCTTATGTCGAGTCGCTCTCACCTCGGGTGACGTGAGACGACTAATGTTAATAAAATGGGACCGAGTCGACAATAGGTTAACGACTGTTTATTTTGATCTTAATCGCTAACAGTTGGCGCCAGTGGCAAAAAGTACAGACAACAACCCTTCGAACATTCAGTTTATCTGTGCTGGCCGCCTAGCGGCGACACTGATGCGTGTATTCCTTTCACTGATCGCGCTACGCTGGATTCTCAAGTTTCTCAAATTTCAAACACAAGCGCATGGAAGAATGGTAGTCGGTGAACTGTCAAAACGTATGGAAAATAATGAAAAACGTAAATTACTTGCAATTAGGAAACTGGATCGAAAAAGTAGTGATTAGAAATCGAGCGTAAAATGAATACATAACTTTTTGTGTTTAGTTCATCTTCCATTGTGCTTTCTTTGCTTCAGGATTTCGTTTTTACTACCACTGAAAAAGAGTCATCTATTGGCTTTTCAGTTTTGAATATCGCCCTATTGTCACCTCATTCGACTTGTCTCACCTCACACGCCGCGCAGAATAAGCACGTTAATCAAAAATTTTAGTAATAACTTTGGAAGAAAAATCACCACAATCATTTAACTGACAGATTTTTGCAATTTAAGGTGCAGGAAATCGTGAATATTCATTTCAATTTGAAAAACTTTCGCGACCTCACCATAGACTTGCCTCACCTCACTTTTGATCGCTAATAACTTCGTTCAAGCGAGTATAGTCCATTTTACTAAATGGGCAAAACTGATAATATTGCTGTTACTTTCACATGTTCACACGACACCGCCCCTTGTCAAATTTCATTCATAAAAAAATGACTATTCGTGATCAAACGTCAACATTCCACCGCAAAATCGCTAGTGTTTGGAGGTGATTTTAACCTCTAAATTACCAAATAACTTCCAAAGCATCACCTCCAAGTTTGTTCTAATAACCTCCGTCATATGAAATACGGTGGCGCGTTGGTCTTCGCAAGTTTATCGTTAAACAGTCAAGCTTTAAACATAATTTATTCTATGATATCGATTTCGTTCAGTGTGGCAGACGTTGTTTTTTTACTGTGTCACAATATTGTTACACTGAGAAAAATCTACACGTCAAGGTCGTGTGTTTTACTTATAGATTTGCGCAATGAGGAAAACCACATGATTTGAGTGTGGTAGCCATATGGATTTCATCATTGATTTCACGGTATAATAACATGTGTATCAACATTAGGTTGTCATGTGAAACAAACATGAATTTCCAAATATTAAATCATGAAAACCAACTGATTTGCTTATTGAATTCGAAATGTAGTAGCTTTAGATAGTCATGTGTGATAGAACATAAATGTCATGGGACTGAAAGAAGAAATTTGGTAGAAAAACTTTTGCTCCCCAAAATATGGATCCGAGGCTCCTCTGCTTGTCGCAAGCTCTCTTGATTTTTTTTTTTTTTTTTGAGCCGGCAACAAGCGGGACGCCGCAAATCCATAATTTGGGAAGCTAGGGATAAGCATATTCCATTTTTTTCGAAACTGAAAGCCAGGAAAATCTGTTAATGGAATCCGATTTTTCTACTAAACTATACATTATAATCAATGTTTTCTTATAGAAAGGTAGAATTCTCGTATATCGGTCAACTTCACTAATAAAAGAAAAATCGAATTCACAAATTTTCATCTAACACTTTCAGCTTCAAAATTTGCTTCTTCTCTTTGGAAGCATGATGATGACTGTCGTTCGACACGAGGTCCAACCGCAATTCAGTTCACTATGCATCCCATGGGTTGATCACAAACAATTTGGAAGCTTTGAACATGGAAATCGATAGCATAGCTCATGGATTTCATCATAACAATCTCATTGCGCAAATCAATGAATCGACCAACTTGAACATGATGATTATGACACAAGATAACCATAAGCAAAACACACTGAATCCGTGTTGGAGTGATGATCTATGCGTCCATAGGTTGACACATACGAATCTGAAAAGAAAGCTTCGGGAACTTATGTGGAAAAAATATGGAATCCCTGTTGTCGGTTGATGAATCAATCCATGAAGCAAAACAAAGGAATTTAATGTGTAACACACACGAAGTTTGCAAGAAAATCATAGCAAATCGATATGGACGTTCATGAATCGATCCATAATTTTAAACACACAGATCGAGCGTGTGGATTTTTATCAGTGTATGAAGAAGCCATCAAAACAAAATCAGCGATTGGCATACGGACTCCAAATCAAAATATCAACGTGTGATTATCGTGATTACACTTTTTTTTACCTTTATTAAAACATGAATCCCGTGGAAAGTTTCGTGTTTCCGGATATTCCCAAGACCATACGGTAATTGTCTAGTGCCTCTAGCTTTCAGATTATAGTGTCCGCTAATCAAAGGCTTACGATTTCAGAGATGTGCTCTTCAAACCCGATAAGCAGATGATCATTGTGGGTGTGATTGGGAAGTCCTCCAATCCGACCTGCAACAAACTGATCGGATTCAATCTACTGACCACTCATCCAGCTCTGACCGATTCGAAGTGTTGTGAGGTAGGTCAACGAAACCATAACCATACCTAGCGTTAATGATTAATTATACATTAATGGTAATAAATCTTCGAGCTGTTTAGTGGAATACCTACACTACCCGTCATAAATACGGACTCACTGAAATAAGTATTGCAACACTCAGCTGAATAATGAATCACCCCCGAAAAGTTTAGCATCACCTCAAAACAGGTTAATTCACATTGCTATATCTCGAGATCCTTACGACTTACAAAGAAGCGATCTTCAGCAAAGTTGTTCAGGGGATCAAGGACATCCGGAAAGCGAACAGTTTAGTTCGCGATTTTGCCGCTAGGTGGCGCTAGTGAGCATGTAAAAATGAGCATTTTGAACTAGTTCTAGCTTGTGATCCATAAGAGATAGAAAGTTCGGGTCTTCGGCAAAGTTGCTCAGGGGTTCAAGGACATCCGGAAGACAGATAGTTTGGTTCGAGATTTTGCCGCTATGTGGCGCTAGTGAGCATGTAAAACTGAGCATTTTGAACTAGTTCTAGCTTGTGATCCATAAGAGATAGAAAGTTCGGGTCTTCGGCAAAGTTGCTCAGAAAGTCAAGGGCATACGGAAAGCGATCAGTTTAGTTCGCGATTTTGCCGTTAAGTGGCGCTAGTGAGCATGTAAAATTGAGCATTTCAAACTAGTTCTAGCTTGTGATCCATAAGAGATAGAAAGTTCGGGTCTTCGGCAAAGTTGCTCAGGGGTTCAAGGACATCCGGAAAGGGAACAGTTTAGTTCGCGATTTTGCCGCTAGGTGGTGCTAGTGAGCATGTAAAATTGAGCATTTTGAACCATTTCTAGACTGTGATCCATAAGAGATAGAAAGTTCGAGACTTCGGCGAAGTTGTTAAGAAGGCCAAGTACATCCGGAAGACAAACAATTAGGTTGTAGATTTTGCCGCTATGTGGCGCTAGTGGGCATGTAAAATTGAGCATTTCAAACTAGTTCTAGCTTGTGATCCACATGAGATAGAAAGTTCGGGTCTTCGGCAAAGTTGTTCAGAAAGTCAAGGACATCCGGAAGACAGATAGTTTGGTTTGAGATTTTGCCGCTAGGTGGCGCTAGTGAGCATGTAAAACTGAGCATTTTGATATAGTTCTAGCTTGCGATCCACAAGAGATAGAAAGTTTGAGTCTTCGGCAAGTAAAGAACAGAAATAAAGTAAAGGACATCCAAATATCAGATTTTTTGGTTCCTAATGTTGCCACTAGGTTGCACTAGTACGCATATTTAATTAAATATATGAAACAAATTCTATTTTTCGAGCCAGATGAGATAGGAAGTTTGAATCTTCAGCAAAGTTGTTCGGAAAGTCAAGGGCATCCAGGAAACAGTTTACTCTGGAGGGATGACTGTACCTTAACATTATGAATTTGATAAGATAGAATTTCCAGAATGCTGTTCAGATATTCTTTGACATTTGGAAGTTGAAGTGATTAGGGATGGAATCATATTAAATTAAAGTGATTCAGGTCTGATCAAATGTATATTCAAGTGTATCATATCTGATTCATATTCTAGTGATTCTGGTATGACTTACTCCATGTGCGAGTGACTCACTCAGGACTCATATTCATCACATTCAAATTATTTAAGTCAGAATCTCTTCATGGTTCAAGTTTGATTGACTTCATTTCCAAGTGATTGATGTCTTATTCTCTTTATATTCATGTCTTTGGGGTTTGATTCACTCTACAGTCGACTCTCCATAACTCGATATTCAAGGGACCATCGACTTAAAGAATTATCGAGTTATAGAATACACCAACGCAAAAAATACCAAAATCGAAGAAACAAATTTCAGTATTTCCAATACATATATGATTACTTCTGTGAGAAAGCAATAATATTTTGTTGATATTATTTTACAAACAAATGTTCCATGTTTTTCCTTACGTAATTTTTTTTTATTTTAATGTTTTAAACATTTATTACAACTTGCAAGTATTTATTCACTTCCAGAATAAATCCAAGTTTCCCAGTATAAGAAGGATTTTAAAATGGATATCGAGTTATGGAGGGAAATTTTCACGTGACATCGACTAATTGAGATATCGAGTAATAGAAATATCGACTTATGGAGAGCACGATATATGGGAATTTGAGGGGACCAAAAAATCGATCGAGTTATAGAGTATATCGAGTTATAGAATATCAAGTTGTGGAGAGTCGACTGTATATTCAAGAAATTCAGGTTTGACTTGAATATGGAGTAAACAAAAATCATGTCAAATTCACTCCATGTTCAAGTGACTCAGGATTGATTCATTTTATATTCAATAGATTCAAGTTTAGTTCTCTCCATACCCGCAAGTGTTTCACGTCAGATTCACTTTATTATTAAGTTATTCAGAATTGATTCAATTCATTTTCAAGTGATTCAGTTTGTTCCATATCCTAGTGATTCTTATCTGATTCACTCATATTCGACTGATTTAGGTTTGATTCATTGATGTTCAAATGATTTCAAGTGATTCACTTCTTTTTCAAATGTTTCAAGTTTGATTCACTTTATGTACAAGTGATTCAGGTCTGATTGATTTCATATTCAAGAGATTTAGGATTTATTTCCAGTGATTTATGTTTGATTCGCTTCATATCCAAGTGATTCATGTCGGATTCGCACCATATTCAAGTGATTCAGGTTTGATTCGCATTATATTCAAGTGCTGCAGGTCTGAAAGTGCCTAGTTTGAAATGCTCAATTTTACATGCTCACTTGCACCACCTAGCGGCAAAATCGCGAACTAAACTGTTCGCTTTCCGGATGTCCTTGAACCCCTGAGCAACTTTGCCGAAGACCCGAACTTTCTATCTCTTATGGATCACAACTAGTTTGAAATGCTCACTAGCGCCACATAGCGGCAAAATCGCGAACTAAACTGTTCGCTTTCCGGATGTCCTTGAACCCCTGAGCAACTTTGCCGGAGACCCGAACATTCTATCTCTTATGGATCACAAGCTAGAACTAGTTTGAAATGCTCACTAGCGCCATATAACGGCAAAATCGCGAACTAAACTGTTCGCTTTCCGGATGTCCTTGAACCCCTGAGCAACTTTGCCGAAGACCCGAACTTTCTATCTCTTACGGATCACAAGCTAGAACTAGTTTGAAATACTCAATTTTGCATGCTCACTAGCGGCACCTAGCGGCAAAATCGCGAACTAAACTGTTCGCTTTCCGGATGTCTTTGAACCCCTGAGCAACTTTGCCGAAGACCCGAACTTTCTATCTCTTATGGATCACAACTAGTTTGAAATGCTCACTAGCGCCACATAGCGGCAAAATCGCGAACTAAACTGTTCGCTTTCCGGATGTCCTTGAACCCCTGAGCAACTTTGCCGGAGACCCGAACTTTATATCTCTTATGGATCACAAGCTAGAACTAGTTTGAAATTCTCACTAGCGCCACATAACGGCAAAATCGCGAACTAAACTGTTCGCTTTCCGGATGTCCTTGAACCCCTGAGCAACTTTGCCGAAGACCCGAACTTTCTATCTCTTACGGATCACAAGCTAGAACTAGTTTGAAATACTCAATTTTGCATGCTCACTAGCGGCACCTAGCGGCAAAATCGCGAACTAAACTGTTCGCTTTCCGGATGTCCTTGAACCCCTGTGCAACTTTGCCGAAGACCCGAACTTTCTATCTCTTATGGATCACAAGCTAGAACTAGTTCAAAATGCTCAATTTTACATGCTCACTAGCGCCACCTAGCGGCAAAATCGCGAACTAAACTGATCCCTTTCCGGATGTCCTTGAACCCCTGAGCAACTTTGCCGAAGACCCGAACTTTCTATCTCTTATGGATCACAAGCTAGAATTAGTTCAAAATGCTCAATTTTAAATGCTCACTAGCGCCACCTAGTGGCAAAATCGCGAAATAAACTGTTCCTTTTCCGGATGTCCTTGAACCCCTGAGCAACTTTGCCGAAGACCCGAACTTTCTATCTCTTATGGATCACAAGCTAGAACTAGTTCAAAATGCTCAATTTTTAATGCTCACTAGCGCCACCTAGCGGCAAAATCGCGAACTAAACTGTTCGCTTTCCGGATGTCCTTGATCCCCTGAACAACTTTGCTGAAGATCGCTTCTTTGTAAGTCGTAAGGATCTCGAGATATAGCAATGTGAATTAACCTGTTTTGAGGTGATGCTAAACTTTTCAGGGTGATTCATTATTCAGCTGTGTGTTGCAATACTTTTTTGAGTGAGTCCGTATTTATGACGGGTAGTGTAAGTAAATGAAAAAAAAAATCGAATTTAGTAGTATACCATTTCATTCCACTAGAGTTTGTTCCTGTTGGGGGTCATTCAAAAATGACGTCATTCATTTGGGAGAGGGGGGGGTCTATGAAAGTATGACAGTACGTGTATAAGGCAAGGTATTGGAAAAGCGTGACAGAGGGGGGGTCTAGAATTCCAAAAAAAAAAAAAATTATGGACGTCATTTACTTATAAATTAATGATTTATTATAAAATAATTCATGATGATGATTATTAATCAAAAGTCGAATATATTAAGATCGCACATGAAGTCATTTAATCACCAATCTTTACCCTATCCATTTGAAGAAGCAAATCGCAAACTCCATTCCACAGATCGAATTGGCACTCTTATTCAATATAAATTGAGCAATCCTTAAAACTGCTTCGAATTCATGCTTTCCAATTGCTTCGCCAGTGCTTTATGTTTCCATATATCCGCTCTTCGTCACACTTCTTCCATTTTTGTTGCGAACTTAGGTTTGATTTGATTGATGTCCACCAGCTCTTTTTATGATTTTATTTGAAATGTGTAAAATATACTGCACATTTAATCGTTACAACGATGGGACGTAAATATGATTTTTCAACAAACTATGAATGGTTCATCACTGTGAGTGTTGGCATAAACTTTGTTCATAAATTAATTATGTTTTACATGCAGAACGCGCCCATATCCCTTCCTGAACCGAAGGACAGGGGAGAAACAAAGTTGAAAATTTATAACAAAATTGACATTAGGCACGTAAGTGTTAATAATAATCAGTATTCACGCTAAATTTAATCATTGATTATAATCATAAATCATTTAAAAATTGGGTTAATCATTATATTAGCGTTATCATCAATCAGAATCATGACTTCAAAAAATTTAATCATTAATCGTTATTATGGTGAACTTGGATATAATCATTCATCAAATTATGTATTACCTAAAATAGTACCTGTCAATCATTAACGCTCTAAACTAAACCATCTATCGGTTCTGACAAATGAACGACATTTTACAATATTTTCAGGGTCGCATAAAATTCTACTTCGAAAACGATGGCAACGTGCTGTACCTGCACTTCGAGACCACATTCGACCAACAGGTCATGGCCGAACAGCTGGCGAAAGCGATCGATACCGGAGTGCAGGACAATTTTGTCAACTTCAATAGCTACGTCCGTAGCAGGTTTGCGAGGATGCTACTGTTTGCCATTCAGGTTTGCCACATGATCGTGCTGGTAGAACCAACGTCAGTGTTCGACACAAGTTACTTGTCCATTTTCAAGTCGCTGAAGATCATCCGCGAGAAATACGTGCTGAAATTCTTGCCGAAACTGCTGAAAGCATCAAATGTGGGCAACTATATGGGCAAAGAAGCCAGACTGTGTAGTCCGAGATTTATATTTCTTTTCGAGGGCACATGCGATATAAAGCCGGAAGACGTTGAAAAGCTGGAAGCCTTAGAATGCGCAGTAGAAGAAGATATCTACAAGATGCTGAGGACTGAATTCATCATCACGAACAACAGTGCAATGTCGCTGTTTTCCATTCCAAGGAGCAAGAAGTTTGTGTTCTTCAGTAGCGATTCGAAGGCCAAGTCGGACCCGTTACTGGATTCGATAGACATGCTTATGGAATACCTGGATAAACCAGCTGCCGGACAGCAGGGCGATAAGGATGAAGAAGAGTTCATGAACAAGTTGCGGCCGTGTGCTGGCTATGGAATGTCCGCTTGGAGTGTCGGAGCAGGCGCTCCGAAAACCGAACGCGAAAGGAGTGTCTTGACGCTGATAAAAAAACACGTGGCCGAAGCGTTTGAGCACGGATTTGACGACAGTGTGTCCAAGTATAGGGGTCGGAGTCATTTTGCAGTAAGTAATAAATTTTGGTATATTTAACGAACAGATTTTCAAAGAATTCCATGAATAATAATGGAAAAACCCTCGAGTAATCAAAATTTAATTTTTGTAACAAATTATGGACGAATGCTTGTTAAGAATGCTGATGTTAAAACTTCGTACTATATTCTTCAAAGGTTCTGCATGAATCCTTTCATATATTTCCTTTCTAAGAGCTCAAAGATTTTTTCAGGGATCCTTCCTCCAAAACTTCCTCGAGAAAATCGTTCAGCCGTCTAACGCTAATACTTCTAGCATCTTCCACATGAATTGTTGCAACAATTCCCTAAGGAATTCTCATAGGATTTCCTCCATAGGCTTCCTACGTGGATTTTCAGTAATCCTTCAAACTATTTTACAGCGCCTCTTTTAAAATTTTCTCCGGAAGCCATTTTAGGATGCTTTCAACTGATTTGTTTTATAATTATTCTATGAGATCTTCTAACAATTCCTATAGAATTTCTGGTGATGAACTAGCTGTATGCGCTAAAAATCACCTTAATAAAGAACAAAAAAAATCCTACAGAATTTTCTTGACATCGAAGTGTTCGCAGGATTTTTTTAACAGATCTAGATATTTTCCAGCGTTTCATCCAGGTTGAACTACTGCAGCAGAGTCCTTCAAATATTACTCGAGTAATTTCTCAAGTTTTCGTTCATGGATTTTTTTTTTAATAAAGTTCAATGAGGGTTTTCATCTGGAAATGCTACGATCATTTTTCCAGTTATTTCTTTAAACATTTCGTCAGAGATTCTGTCGGAGGGTTTTCAAGGGTTCCTCCGCAATATTATTCAGGGTGTTGTTTGACTTTTTTTTTTCAAAGAATAGAGTAAGTTGGGGCAAAAGTTTGAACGTCACAAAAGTTTCTTTTTAAGATTTCTAGCTCAGTTAAAACAATTGAACAATTCAAAATAAATGTCACGGTGGTTCGAATGCTAGTAAGACAACTTTCGCTTTCACTTCAAAAATTAGAATAGCAATTTGTTGTTTTCTGACGCCTAGCTCTATTGTAATGATACTTCGAGGTGTATTGGGTTTTGCATAGTTTTAATTTTGGGGCAAAATTTCAAGCCATGTACCTATTATTTTTTTTTAAAAAACTTGTAAACTGGCTGAAATAAATATTTATTTAATTTAGAGAAATATACATAAGGCTGATACAAATATTAATTTTCTTTTATGTCACCCCCCTTCGAAAATCCGAAAATTTTGAAGGGGAGAAAAAAAAGATTCATGATTTTTTTTGACATTAGTTAGATTTTTTTCAATTTACAAAGTAAAAAACAAGTAAAATAATGATCCAGAGGACGACTAAAAACAATTAAACAACTATCATTAAAAATAAAAATTCGAAAAAAAAAACTTTTTTTTCATTTTTTTTTTTTGTTCCTTATTTATTTTTATCCCCCCTCTAGTACCTTCCAAATGGTCTCGGACATAAAAGAAATTTAATATTTGTATCAGCCTAATTACGCGAAATAAGTTATGATAGAATTAATCCTATATTTTGACTGAGTTTTTGGTTACTTATAAAATGTTCTCCTGTTACAAAAGCTTTGTTTCTTTTGTATTTCAGTCGACTAGTTTCGAACTCTTGTCACACCGACGGGGAAAAAGTTCGTTTAAGGTAAAGATCAATCGAAGCCAAACATCAAATTTTCAAGAGCACAAATCTGGAGAACCGAACACCCGTTTATGATGGAAACTCAATCGATTGGTAACCACCAACTAGTGATTAATCGATTAAGTTTTCAGCTTAAATGGATGTTTGGTAACTCCAGATTTGTGCTCTTGACAATTTGAGGTTTGGCTTCGATTCATCTTCACCTTAAGGTGAAACAGTTTGAATGTAACTGCTAAGATTGCACTAAAACTTCAAAGGCACTAATCTCGCGAAGGAACCATTCAACAGAAGTGAACTTTTTATTTTGGCTTTGTGCACTAGCAGAAAGTAGAGATAGTCGGGTCTCGGGTTTGAAAATTTGAAATTTTGCGGGCTTGGGTTCGGGTCGGGTTTAAAAGCTACAAAATTGTCGGATACGGGTCGGGTTCGGGCTTGAAAAAAGTCGGGTTTAGCCGGGTTTGGGTCGGGTTTGGTGAGAATTGTGAACAGAGTAGAAAACTGGAAGCTTCCTTATGCATCAGATACGATGAATTTACCATCTTTTCGAGCTCGGGTTTTATTCGGGTTTTTCTAACATAAAATTTCGGGTTTCGGGTCGGGTTCGGGTTTAAACTGTGAAATATTTTCGGGTTCAGGTCGGGCACGGGTTTTCCTTTAAATTATTGTCTCGGGTTCGGGTCGGGTACGGGTTTTAAGAAATAAAATAACTCGGGTACGGTTCGGGTTTTAAAAATGTAAAATCCGACCATCTCTAGCAGAAAGCAATTTGAAGATCAGGAACGTTTTCCTACTATTTCTCCAGTTGTGCGCCTTTGAAAACGCGAGTAGGCCATATTTGTATTCCGAGATGTTTCACATTAAGACAATCAATTTTTTATTTTTTTTTTCAATGGGAAGTATTCACTTCAACAGAAAAGTAATCGCCTATCTCGATGCGTGGGAAATTTCTTGCAAGAAATGCTCAAGAAAAGCTCTTTGATCGCAGTACGCAGTTGAAAAGAAGTGTCAATTCAAATGGGGCTCACTGTAGAAAATTGTTTGACCATTTCTTTCCGCAGAAATTTTCACTTTTCTTGAGTTGAACACCATAACTAGCTTTATAACTAAAACCGGGAAAATATTTTGACAAATGTTGGTTCAACAATACTCAGGGTGGCCAGTGAATATCTGATTTCAAATTCCCGGGTTTCTTCCAGTTATTTCCCGGTCTTAAATAAAAACTCTTATTTAGGAAAAAACTTGAACCGGTGTTTTAAAAATTGTTACACTGTGGCATGCAAAGTTGATCATTTGCTATTTTTCGTTTTTTTTTTCAAAAATCGACATGTAACTCCTCAAGTTTTTTTTTTTTTCAAACATCGACATGTAACTCCTCAAGTTACCCGTAACGGGGGTAGATCACTTTTTAGTGGTGCGTTACGGGGTAAGATCTACCAATTTGAACTCTAGTCTCATCTTGTTTGTCGGGCTAGGGTAATATGTTCTGGTAATTTGGTACAAAGGCCTTGTTACTGGCAACAGTTTGTGAAAATTAATCTTTTTTACCTAGCAGATGGTTAAAGACTCGGAGTTGGTCAGTCCCGAGACTACACTTGAAGCCAGGATAACAATCATGAGTATTAACTCAACAAGGACTGTAAGTACTGGTAATTCAAGGACTCACGTGAATTCTAATTACTAAACAAATTTTCTAGCTTGATTCGGTTTTGCTGCTAGCATAAAGCCCCTTTTTTCTAGTATTTTTCTGGGACTAAACTAAAAGCGATACAGGGATGTGACTAGAGTTCCGTTGCATGGTCAAATATCAGTAGTACCGATTTGGTTCCTCAGAAATTTAATCGATTATGTTTGGTAAGGGGCGCACCTTCGCTGAGATGTAAATTTCTATGAAGGGTGTAAATAGAGGGACCTTTTCATCATAGCCGATTTCTATCAATATCTGAGGAATCTGCTAATCTGCTAATATCAACGCACCCCCTAGCCATGGCCAATCTGCGTTGTTTACACAAACATCCCTATAAACCCCCACGCTGGGAAATACGTTTACCGAAAACGGCGTTATGAGGCTCTGCACTGCATTCCTGTATTGGATTTACTTTAATGGCATTGTTGTTAGCAAATTCACAAAAAGTGAAAGAGAAAGAAAACATGATTTGTGCAGGCAGAGCCCCATAGGCCATGCTATACCCGTTAGCACACCCGACGCCCACCGATGACAGAGTGGGTAGGCTCGCACCATCGTCCCGCCCTTCTTACCTATTTTTGAGATAGGCAGTTCTGTCAGGGTGTAAATAGTTATTATTATGCATGTAATCAAACCGATTTACGACCTTCCACGTGTTAACGATCTTGAGGTGGGGATATTTGCGTGCCGGTTATGCGTATCTTCCTGTTGTGACATCACTTCTCCACAATGGCTTGGAGGTTTCCTTCTTCATTTCGGTTGTTCTGGAAAGATAATAAAACAAGGAAAGGAAGGGGCCACATCACTCCACAGAATGGCGGCCCATCTGATATTAGTTTGTGTTAAATAATTATTGTTGTGAGTAGAGATTCTGAAAGGGAGAAATGGGAGTAGGCGAAAAGCCGCCAATCGAACCGTCAAAATCCCTTTTCAAAATGCTTTTCATGTGCTAAGTAACTTGTAAACTCCTACTCAATTATGTTTTGTTGGCCTGCACGTTTTATTTAGACACAATTTTTATTTAGAAAACTATTTGGATCCGAGATTTTAGGTGCAGATTGAGCATGTTTGATAAACAAGCATCCTATTTTCAGTTAAAGAAAGTTTAAGAAGTTGATGATTCTGTCATTTATACTAGAATTCACTGAATAAGTTTCAACGCGCGATTATAATACTTCAGTTTTGTGCTGTTGTATTGGTGTGTAGTGGGAAACCAATCAGTTTGGTGATTCTAACGGTAAAAAATAGCACGACGAAAGGAAAGTTGATAATCTATCATCATTATGATTTCAGTCCTAATTTCATGATCCGTTTAATAAATTCCGCGGATGATTCGGCAATTTCAACAATTTATACATGTGTATTCGAAGAAAACAGACTACGAGCATTTATTACCTTGCAGATATTTATCATTTTGTACAGCCTAATTTAATAATTCCTACATTGGTTGTAACAAAAATTTGATCTTGGGATGTTGATTTGCCTCCTAATCATAGTTTCGACAATAGTCACATGCTTACTATCCCTTATGGCAGTGTTGTTGATTCTATTGTCTATCGCTCATCAGTTTCGCGCCACCCGGCAGGGACTTGGTCCTATGTACCCAATACTCTGCTGTGTCTTAACTTCACGCAATACATTCTGTAGATGTGTGATACAGTTTGCGGAATATTATGATTTATCACTTCGTTCAGATGGAAAATTCTGTTATGGTACCATATTCACATATCAGATAACTCCCACCTGGAACGATGTAATACATCGGAGACATGTAGATTCAGATGTATGTATACGATCTACGCCTAGTTCGGCTCTGATCGACAGGCAATCAGTGTATTCAGTTTTTCAACTAGCTTGAAGCGATGAACGTTTCAAGACAAGCTCTCCACTATATCTGCTAGCAATCACCGGTCGTCGATAGACATTTCGGTTCTTTTCTGCTAAAGAAAGATTCGATTGTATGCCAAAGACTATGGCTCATGCTTTTCAATACAGCTGGAAAAACAAGAACTACACCCAGCACCAAATAGTACGTAACTATGAGGCGGACCGGAAGGTTTGATGAGCAATCCCCACCATCAATATCTGAGGAATCAAAACAAAAACTGTACAGACATCGATGCTTCATTACCTATCAATGGAAATGGAGTAATGCGACATGCACTATACACTAAGGATACGGGTAATGCCACAATAGATCTAAATACTGGTCGCAGTGGCGCATCCGAACAGAGAAAAAAAAAAACTCCCCAAGTGATCGATAACAACGTTCTTCACACTTGGGCTTGATATATTTTTCATACATTTCGATAGATTAAAAAATTGTAACGGTTCAACAAAAGAGATGCTTATAACAAAAAATCAACAATTTATCTCTAGTCTATAGCAGAGAATATGATTATACTACAGAAACGCGGAGAGGATTTTGACTTTGTTCATAAACAACATTTGTAATGACTATCAATATTTGAGGTCATTCAAACAATATTTTAGTGTGCGTGTCATTCTGTCAGTCGCCATAAGAAACCAAGCTTATCAATGACGTCACTTACGTATCGCTTTTCACTCACACACATCCATCGTCTCTTTTGCATGACATCTTTTTGATTCTCATTGATTTTGCTCGATTGGAACCACGTTTGACGGTTCATTTGCAGTGATGCCACATACACAGATTTATCTGTAATTACACAGATTTTTTCCTGTTCTTGCCTACAGATATCTGTGATCACAGATCACAGATTTTTTAGATAAAAAAGATTTTTAAGATTTTAAGATATTTCACACGTTAAGGACACGGTTTTGGAAGATTTAAATCAGAAATGCTATTAGTTTTCCCAAAAACTTAAATATATTATTTTGTTAGAAACAATTATGCATCGCAATTTTGCATCTTCATTTTAATCAGAACAAGTTCAAATTAAAAATTGTTTACATGCCAAGAATAGCCGAAATACGTTTGTAAAGGTTATTTTTGATAAAAAAAACATTAAAAATTCGAAATTTTTGCATCACAGATTTTTACCAAAAATTTTGGAGTTCGACTTAAGATAAAAAAGATTTTTTCAGCCAAAAACACAGATGGGTGTTGGAAAAAATGTGGCAACACTGTTCATTTGGAACCTTTGGTTTCAGAATTCGCGCTTCTCTATACAAACAAATTCTCTGGTCTATAGCAGTTAAATAATGTTCTTCAAACTTCTACATCTCTTCAAAATTTGCAAACACATAAGTTTGATAAGAGATTTTACAGAATTTTCATGTTTAAAGTAAGTTCTAGTGACCCTGAACTTTGTACGGTATACCATACTAAGTCACAAAATTTCAATATTTATGTATGACTACAATAACATCAGAAGTCGTAAAACAATCCTTATAATGATTAAATTTAGGTTATTTCTGAAAAATATACACACAAGAACATCGTTCGTAAAGAAATTTGATAAACAGTAATTTAAAAAGTTCCTGATAAATTACAGAAAAAAATTGCAATACGAAACAATTCAATACGACGCACATTGTAGCTTTTCTAAAACAACTTCTAAAACTTTTGATTAATAATGTGCCAATAATAGGAACCAGCTCCCTACCTTGCTTAAAGTAAGTCATATCCAGTTTGAATCTAAAGATCAATGTTAATAATTTTAGCTGCTTGAAATACGTTTATGATATCAATGAAATTTTGGATGAAATTAGCTAATTATATTTGAGGTCCTTAAATATCATATCAAACTATCAAAATCAAATCAAAATCAAAAATATCAAATCAAAATATCAAAAATATCAAGCATTTTTTCCAGTTGCAAGGGCATGGCCAAGGTATTTATAGGCCATACACAAAAATGAAGCATCCCCCCCCCCAATTGGGGAATCATAAAATGAATTCCTAAACCTCGTTTTTTTCTCCTTCTGTACCATTTGCAAAGCGATTCTTTAGAAGAAGATGGGTGGGAAATGGGTGGGTCTTAGTACTCTTTTATATTCTTCCGACTGTAACTTATACCTAAGCATTAACAAAAACAGCTACAACAAGAGTACAAAATGGTAG
This sequence comes from Aedes aegypti, assembly GCF_002204515.2. Taxonomy (NCBI): domain Eukaryota; kingdom Metazoa; phylum Arthropoda; class Insecta; order Diptera; family Culicidae; genus Aedes; species Aedes aegypti. The sequence goes on from NC_035108.1 coordinate 253,676,431, forward strand.
ATCTTACCTCGTAACGAACCTCGAAAAGGTGATCTACCCGCGTTACGGGTGAAACAAATCTTGTAGTGATATCTGAAGAAAATATTGGGCAAATAATTGAATTGATTTATAATGAAATTTCTAGAAAATTCATGAACTTGTCGTAATTTTACGACGAATCCTTAAAGACATTGTTAGAAGTGTCAGAGGGACTCTATAAAATTTCTCTTGGAAAATTCCCTGGTTCCTACTTGGTATTATTTTTAGCTCCTGAAGCGACCATATGCTTCAGGAGCTAAAGTTCCAAAGTTCCTTTTTTAGACACTTTATCGAAGACATCAACGTAATTTATAACCGTCAAAATAATCTAATCTAATTTCTACAGGTCCCGGGCTTCAAATCATGGTTCGAAGGATTCAAGTTTCTGCACAAAATCTTTATCGAAAACCCTGACAACCAGAACTACGAGCCAGTCGATGTGGACTACGTGAGTTATACTCAAAACCGATATTTATAACCCAAGCAATACTTAGTCCATGCCTAACATTTACAGAAAGCATACCTGGAGAACTTCCACAAGGTCATCGACATTGACGAACGGTTCTTCGCGGACGTTTGTGAGCACGGAATGGAGCTCGCCATGGTAAACTACAAGGAAATGCTACCCCATCACTACAGCGGAACGTTCCACGAGAAGAAGTACCAACAGGCTCGGGAACTTTTCCTGCGATACGCCCGGGGACCTGAGGTTGAGAAGCACGAACTCAAACTGAAGGACTATTGCGACTCGATCTGGTTGAACGGGAAGCAACAATGCGAGTATCCCAGCCTGCGGGGGAATCCTTGTGCGCTCGGGAAGCATAAAGCCAATGACCCGATGGATCATTCTAGTGGGGTCGTTTTCGTGTCCGCTTGCAACTGTGGACGCACCCAGGGTCATCGCGAAGATCCGTACACAATCAGGCAAGCTAATTATGAGTTTTATCAATTAATCGCCAAAAGTTGCAGCAACTGTACTCTGCTGGAAAGGATCAAATTTCCGGTGTTCGAGCCGTCCAGTAGCGACTTCCGTGCAGCGGAATTCATTAACAAGAATCTATCGAACCTGATGTCCCTTGAAAATTCGAACAGAACTCCTGATACCGGCACTCACCCTCCGATGACCAACGATCATTCTCCACATCTGTCTGGCAGTCAGAAAAGCCAAGACAGTGCTTCGAATCTCACGTTTAGTATTGATGATAAGGAGGAAAATGAGACTCATGCCAAAAACTACGCAAGTCAAGGCGACGCAGACGAGGCCCTGGAACAGGAAAACTTGAACGAAATTGTCATCAAAGTTGGAGAACACGCGGATCAAACAGACAAAGAGAAAGCTATTCTCAGGCAACCTTCCACGACGGAATATCTCCCTGGGATGTTACACGCTACCAGCCCAATAGGATTGCTTCCGCAATTCCCTTCGTGGTCGTTAGTTTGTCTTGGACCTAGCTCAATATACACTCACAACAGTGGGCTTCCGGAGCATATTCAAAGCGGATTCCTTTCTGGATCAAACTTTCTACTGCCGTGGGATGTCAGCGTAAGACTCGAACACGCTCAATCCTGGGCTGCCTCATATGAGAAAATCAGGAACCGGAAGAAGAACGTCTCCCAGTCCAAGTCGAGCGATTCCAGCAACAACTTTACCCTGAAAATTTTCATAGGCATAGAATACGAGTGTCTTCGTGGCCATCGGTTCATCATGAGTGGACCGGACACAGTTCTTCGCGGTGGATCTGGTATCGTGCGAGACAGTGGCAGCAAAGTCGTGTTCAACGATATGCCCATTTATTTCCCATGCCTGTGCCGCAATTCAAATGTCGCTCAATTGATGCGTGTCCACATCGTAACCCCCAAGGCACCAGTCAATGTGATCCTGGAACCGAAGGCGAAAATCTTCCAGAACAACATGCAGAGCAACTTCACGTTTACCACGGGCCAACCGGAACCGATCAAGCTGACGCAGAGCGCCTACTGGATCCTGCGGTTACCGTTCGTGTATGAAGGTGACGAGGGCCCATTAATGCCACCGAGTGAGGTGAATGCTAGCAATGCTGCCATGCACGGCATACTGCTGGCCGGAATGTACGGTATCAAGGAAAGTGAGATCAGTGAAGAGCTGCTTTAGATGTAGAGAAATATGTATTCCTGTGGTTTCTGAGTTGTTCGAGCAAATAAATTGTTAAACAAAAGTTTTTAGCAGAGCGTAGTTTCGATCTACGGACCTCTGGGTTATGGGCCCAGCACGCTTCCACTGCGCCACTCTGCTTGCATGGGATCAGAGAATTAATCATTAAGAGCTTATGTGGGATTTAATAAATTTCTGATCCAATGTGAAATTAAACGTATGTATTTAATAATAGAAAACGTGCTTATATTTTAACAATTGCTTTGAATTCCACTTACCTAATTTTAAGAATCATCGCTCAATGTAAAGATTTATTAATTACATGTCGTTTTTTTCTTAAATCAAAAATATTTCACAGCAATATGCAATCAAACAGTACATAAAACGTAAAATATGTTATTTTAAAACCGCAATTTTTGTTGATCGTAGCGCAAAAATCAGTAATTATGCAAAACATCGTTTTTCGTACATCATTGGCAGAGGAAACCTATTCTTTACTTCCTATTCGTTTTCCTATGCGAGTTTTTCTAAAATTTAGGCCCTTGATATTTTCAACACATTTATTTTCGTAAAAATGGGCATCTTGCAGCCAATTATCAGGCAACCGATACAAACCCCCATTACATAGTGAATTATGAGAGTGTCCAACCGCACCCATACAACAAATTTAAAAATCATGATTTTCAAAGCATTAGTTTGTTGAACATCTAATAATTCCTACAAGATTTGCCGAAGTTGAAGTAGTTGTGCATCGACAAAAAAAAAACTTCGCAGCCGGTAGGATTCGAACCTACGCTCCCAGAGGGAATCTGATTTCGAGTCAGACGCCTTAACCACTCGGCCACGACTGCTTATGCAATGCGACATCACGTTGTTCCTGACCAATGCGTAATTCATTTAGAATGAGAATGCTGCCCATAACTGGATATTTGTAACATTCGACAAAAGTAGGCATTGAGTAAATGGAATACCAAGTGTGCATTCTATGGCAGTATGGGAGGAAACTAAAATTTCTAAAAATTGCCAAGATCTCAAAACAGGTTTTTTGAGGCTGAAATTTTGTACAACTCATATCGCATGCTGGGTGAATAGTCAAAAAATATTTCTGATAGAAATTTCATTGTTGCTACATTACAAGGCTCATGTATAATCTCAATGTAACTGTTATGCGGTTACAATTACCAATGTGACAAAACAACTTGGTATTTTTTTTTTCGAATTTTCTAGACCAATTTCACAGATTTTAGTAAGTTGATCGAAAATATTAATCATTAGATGACTCTCCCCGGTATTAACTCTAAACTGTCAAAAATGTCGAATGTGACAAATATGGGGGAAACATGATTTTCATAAGGTATTTATTTAACATTATTACTCTCTTTCTTCCATCAAAAATTTCTGACCAAATCCGTGATAGGGGTAGGTGGAGCATAGTGATCATATAAGAAAAAAAAAAATACATCATACACTCAAAAAAATCCAAACGTCATTGCTACGTGAAAAATCACGTAGGTCATTCCAAATTCATTTTGCCTTCACTTCACCTGACTAAGATAAAGATCACTAAGCCATTCATAACCATCAAACAGTGAATCGGTAATTGTTACTGAGGTTATCTATCGCACTTACGTGAAATTCACGTAGGTGCCTAAGTTCATTTTGACATCTGCATATTGTACGTACATTCGGTGTTGATCGCAAATCCTAAGATGGCACCCGCTTGATTTTTGCAGAACTTCAGAAGCTGCTGAACTTTAAACCCTGTGTTAGATTGATTTTAAGGTAAATATGCTTTGAATACCGAATAATCCCTGCATTGCTTCATATTTTACACCTGATTTATAACCTCTATCAATTATAGCACGCGAAGGCTGCAACAAAACAGAACATACTCACAACATTTGGGAAACAAGATTCACAATGCTCAGATTAAATATAAAAATATCACAATCTTTTAGATTTGTTTACGTTTTCCAATTGGGAATTAGTTTTCTTCCAAAGCCTATTAGAGATAAGGTTGGTCTATATTTCAGTTAATTTAATGCAAAACCATCTAGATCCTATTGAAACGCTTCGTAAAGGCTACCGGAAAATCCACGTAGCTCTTACTTGTAGCGCCGGTGGAATGGACGAAGTTCAAAAGTTCATGCGTTCATTCTGGGCTACCTATGATTAACGTAAGAGCTACGTGAAAAGTGCGATGGAAAAAAACCACGTATGTTTTCACGTAACAATGACGTTTGGATTATTTTGAGTGTACACTTCTTGTATGATATTCGATTAGACTGATACAAAAATTAATTTTCTTCTATGTCCGAGACCACTTGGAAAGTACGCGGGGGAGGGAGATTGATAAAAATAAATAAGGAACAAAGTTTGACCTGTTTTTTTACTTCAAAAATTTGAAAATTAATGTAAAAAAATGATGGATCTTTTTTACCCTCAATATTTTCGGATTTTTGAAGGGGGTGACATAGAAGAACATTAATATTTGTATCAGCCTAGTTGGGGTAGTGAGGGGCATGATAGGTCGGTGTAATTTTGAAGCGCAATTCACATTTTTCTGGTGACATGAATAGTTTTATTAGATGACAAACGTGTAGCCGCTACATGGTGATTGACTGTATGGACCTATGCACGGGTTCACTTTTTGACGTTTTAGCGGTGCCGTGTTATTTATGTGACCATGGAAACTAGTGAATTTGGCACCGCTCAAACGTCAAATTAATGAACTTGTGCATCGGTCCATGGTTCAAAGATATGACTCTAAATCATGGGTGACTGTGCTTTTCATGCATTTGTGTTGGCAATGGCAATCCTATGAGATTTGAAGGTATAGAGTGATACACTTTCAATTATTTCGCAGTGAAAATAAATTCTCACTTGAAACTGATGTATGAAAGATGTGTCCGTAACAGTCAGATGAAATAGATAAAGCTTGCTTCAGATAGAATTGGAACAAAAAAAATGCCTGTATTTCAGTTATTTATTATTAAATTCAAGATCTTTTATTAAAAAAAGTAGCGTTCACTTCATACTTTTAAGAAAAAATACGGATACAATTATTCGTCACGGTTTCGAAGGAATTCTCGAGTTTTTCCTGTAACACGGGCGGCGCACACCTTCTTCGTCCATCGTTTTAGCTATCTTATTCCACCAGGTCTTCATCTGATTGATGTCTTTGACAACCTTTCACTTTGCCTTGAGTCTTCTCTTCATGATTGCCCAGTTGTATTTCTCAATAGGGCGGAACTGGGGGCAGTTGGATGAGTTAAGGTTTTTCGGAACAAACTGGACCCCTTTCTCTGCATACCATTCTTGAGCGACTTTGCTGTAATGACAGCTTGCCAAATCTGGCCAAAACATTACGGGATGGTCGTGGGGATTGAATGAACGGCAAAATTCGTTTTTGGAGACACTCTTTTTGGTATAGTTCCAACGTCATTGTCTTATTTCTAACGAAAACTTTCGTTTGTTTGCCACAGCTACAAATGCCCTGCCAAATCATAAATTTTCGTGCAAATTTGTCGGCAAAAAACAAATTTAAATTTGGCTGGAACATCCCCCCGAGCCGTTGCCAAGTAAAATTTTTGATGGGATTTGCCCGAAGTCAGCATAGGCTTCATCGTCCATCAGAAGACACCCGTCGAACTTGGTCAGCACCTGGTCGTATAGCTTCCGAGCACGGATTTGGATACACTATTCTGTTTTATGGTACGATTTAGCTGTTGGCTAGCTCGATACGACTTGATTCCTTCCCGGAGTCGAGTTCTCCTCACGGTAGTATGGGCAGCACCGATTTTCTGGCCAAATCACGGTCCGACAAATTGGGATTCCTCTTAATCGTCTTCAAAATCTTACCACGCAGTTTCCGGTCGAAAGTTCCACTCCGACGAATGGCTTGAGGCTTCAGAATCGTCGTCAATGTTTCCTTATACCGTTTGTTAACGCGCCATACGGTATTTCTGGGCAATTTCAGCTGTTTAGCTAGCCTAGATGTAGACCACAATGGATTTTCCAAATAATTGTGCACAATTTTTTCCCTTCATTCGGCTTCCATGTTGATTGTTCACAAAGTACAGTCAATTTGCGGAATGTCAAACATACATACGTGAAGCTGACAAAATTCCCGACACGTGGGCGCCAAGAACTTTCAAATCCGTTCACAAGGAGCGCCACAATATGAGCAAAAGTGTGTTCCAATTCTAAATGAAGCAAGCTTTAGTTGAATTGGATACAAAAGACAATAAGATTTTTATCGGAATTTATATGGCAAACTGGAAAAATATTATAAATTTATTACCTTTTTCGAGATTTTTTGAGTTGACTAATTACGTTAAAAACATAATAAGGATGCGGTCAAAATACCCTAGTGTTTTCGGCAAAGTGATAGATTATTATTTTAGCAAAAGGCTAGTGGTATTTTCGAATAATTTCCAATGATATGTTGGGGTTTCATGAAGCTATTTCGGTAGAGCGGCCCAAAAAATCACAAATTCGATTTGATACACCTTTAAAACTTCATTGAATTGGTTTATTTTTGGAAAGATAACTTGTTTCGATAAATAAGTTCAGAATTTGATGTGGCACGAAGAGTCGAAGAACTTTTTTTCAAAAAGTAAACAGGTCTAGGGTAGCTACTTGAGAAATACTTGTTGGTTTTATAGTATCTTACGATTATTACGTGTAAAAATAATAATCTAAGATCGCTGAGTTCCTTAAGCAATACAATACATATAAACGATATATAATTGGAAAAGGGGCAAAGTACCCTAACTTGTCTTAAGAAGCAATTTGTGTAATATTATTGAACTATTTATTTTCTGCAGAAAGACTATTCTGTAACACACATCGCTAAAGCAATTTTGTAAATTCATAGGATTTGATTTTTCAGAATAAAAATATGGTTTTTTCAATCTCATTCTAAAACTCTACGAGTTTCAAAATAAAACATATTTTAGATGATTTGTTGTTCTCGTTTGATCAATACTATTTTCGGGGATTCGAGCTAACGCATGTACAGTGTACACTCACAGAACGCGACACGAGACCGGACATAACACATGTTGTTCTTACAAACGATTAAAAAAGGATTTAAATTTAACTTTTTAGTCGACCGGTTTCGGGCTTGATCTAGCCCATCTACGGGATTAAGTCCGTTGTTTGTAAGAACAACATGCGTTATACACGGTCTCGTGTCGCGTTATGTGAGTGTATATAGGCTAGGTGAATAGAAAAAAATGTGAGTATTGCATTTTTCTTCAGAGAATTTAACAATGGTAAGAAATTTCGTTTAATTTGATGGCAAAGTTGAGATATTTAGGGTTAGATATTGGTTTATATACAAATGGTTCATGGTTTCAAATGATTAAGTCTATGTTGAACAGTCCTCGAAAAGTTTAGGGATACCGGATTAAACACACACAGTGTACTGTGAAGTAATATTGACTATGAGGACTGAATAGGTGTACCAATTATAGATGCAATATGTCGACAATATGGTTAAAAATCAGATTTTGGCCGCGTTTCTAAATCGTAAGCATGACTTGTTGATATTAATTACTAGTTTGAAGCTTTGCGAAACAGACGAAATAAACATATTTAGTATTAAATTGATTTAAAGCATCTAAAAATTGATTTTCGAAATCGTTATTATGGCATTCGTCATAGAATTGTACCGATTATGGACTATCAATTATTTTCACGAAATGAACTCAAATGCCATCCAGTGCAATTGATAATGCAACGTTAATAAATAATGAAGTTTTTTTTTGTATGGTATTCAGTTGGAGCTGCCAGACAACTGGCTTATATGTCTCTTTAGTGGTTTGACGATATTAATTGATGATTTAACTGCCCATAACTGCATATTTGTAGCATTTGACTAAAGTAGGCATTGAGTAAATGGAATACAAAGTGTGCATTTTATGGCAGTATGGGAGGAAACTAAAATTTCTAATAATTACCAGGAACTCAAAAGTGCTTATTTGGGCTTGATATTTTGTACAACTCATATCGCAGGTGAATTGTCAGAAAATAATTCTGATAGAAATTTCATTGCTATTACATCACGAGGCTCATGTATAATCTCAATGTGACTGTTATGCGATTACAATTACCAATGTGACAAAACAACATGGTATTTTTTTTGAATTTTGTAGAACAATCTCACAGATTTCAGTAAGTTGATCGAAAGTATTTATCATTTGATGACTCTCCATGATATTAACTCCAATTTGTCAAAAATGTCGAATGTGACTGTTTTGCAGTTATGGGCAGTTAAGTTTTCTACTTATGATTTTCATGAGCTGTCCGGAATTCAAATCACAGTGTTCGGAGTATGAGGCAAAAGTGAGGAAGCGTCCGGAATAAGAATCATGAAAAGTGCACACATGCCCATTTATTTAAATTTGATCATGTTGCGGAATCAAAATCTTCGCCCACCATTCGAAAGCTAAGGGTTTTGAGGGCTCAATAACACTAAGGAATAATATAGAATGATTTATTTGCCTTTTGATGAGCTACACTTCACTGAGGCCTTAAGTGTCCGTATATGAATCAAAACGGTATATTTTTTATCCAAATCTTACATTTTTTGTTTATCAAAATATTCAAATATTTGAACAAAGATCTGCTTATGCTTTGATGTAGTGTACAACCCATTAAATTTTCAGCCTCATCGGATCACAGAGGCGCGTGATCGGGTGGTGGCCGATCAATGAGAGAATGTGCAAGTTGAGGATCAAAGGCCAGTTCTTCAACTTCAGCATAATAAACGTGCACAGCCCTCACTCCGGAAGCACTGATGATGATAAAGACGCTTTTTACGCGCAGCTTGAACGCGAGTACGACAGTTGCCCAAGCCACGACGTCAAAATCATCATAGGAGATCTAAACGCTCAGGTTGGCCAGGAGGAGGAATTCAGACCGACGATTGGAAAGTTCAGCGCCCACCGGCTGACGAACGAAAACGGCCTACGACTAATTGATTTTGCCGCCTCCAAGAATATGGCCATTCGTAGCACCTACTTCCAGCACAGCCTTCCGTACCGATACACCTGGAGATCACCACAGCAGACAGAATCGCAAATCGACCACGTTCTGATTGATGGTCGGCACTTCTCCGACATTATCGATGTCAGGACCTATCGTGCCGCTAACATCGACTCTGACCACTATCTGGTGATGGTCAAACTGCGCCCAAAACTCTCCGTCGTTAACAACGTACGGTACCGACGGCCGCCCCGGTATGACCTAGAGCGGCTCAAGCAAACGGATGTCGCAGCGGCATACGCGCAGCAACTCGAGGCTGCATTACCGGAAGAGGGTGAGCTGGACGAAGCCCCTCTTGAGGACTGCTGGAGAATAGTAAAAGCAGCCATCAACGATGCAGCTGAGAGCAACGTCGGGTACGTGGGACGGAGTCGACGGAACGATTGGTTCGACGAGGAGTGCCAGGAGGTTTTGAAGGAGAAGAATGCAGCGCGGGCGGTCATGCTGCAGCAAGGGATCCGGCAGAACGTGGAACGCTATAAACGGAAACGGCAACAGCAGACCCGCCTCTTTCGGGAGAAAAAACGCCGCCTGGAGGAGACGGAGTGCGAGGAGATGGAACAGCTGTGCCGGTCTCAGGAAACGCGTAGGTTCTATCAGAAGCTCAACGCATCCCGCAACGGCTTCGTGCCGCGAGCCGAGATGTGCAGGGATAAGGATGGGAGCATTCTGACGGACGAGCGTGAGGTGATCGAAAGGTGGAAGCAGCACTTCGACGAGCACCTGAATGGTGCTGAGAGCACAGGCAATGAAGGACGGGACAACGGAGGAAATGCCTTCGTCAGTACTGCGGAAGATGGAAACCAACCAGCCCCCACTTTGAGGGAGGTTAAGGATGCCATTCATCAGCTCAAGAACAATAAAGCTGCTGGTAAGGATGGTATCGGAGCTGAACTCATAAAGATGGGTCCGGAAAGGCTGGCCATTTGTCTGCACCGGCTGATAGGCACAATCTGGGAAACAGAACAGCTACCGGAGGAGTGGAAGGAAGGGGTAATCTGCCCCATCTACAAGAAAGGCGACAAGTTAGACTGTGAGAACTTTCGAGCGATCACCATTCTAAATGCGGCCTAGAAAGTATTATCCCAGATCATCTTCCGTCGTTTGTCACCCGTAGTAAACGAGTTCGTGGGAAGTTATCAAGCCGGCTTCGTTGACGGCCGATCGACAACGGACCAGATCTTTACTGTACGGCAAATCCTCCAAAAATGTCGTGAATACCAGGTCCCAACGCATCACCTTTTCATCGATTTCAAGGCGGTATACGACAGTATCGACCGCGTAGAGCTATGGAGAATCATGGACGAGAACAGCTTTCCCGGGAAGCTCACGAGACTGATAAGAGCGACGATGGAAGGTGTGCAAAATTGTGTGAAGGTTTCAGGCGAACACTCCAGTTCGTTTGGATCCCACCGGGGACTACGACAAGGTGATGGACTTTCGTGCCTGTTGTTCAATATTGCGCTAGAAGGTGTTATGCGGAGAGCCGGGCTTAACAGCCGGGGTACAATTTTTACGAGATCAAGTCAATTTGTTTGCTTCGCGGATGATATGGACATCGTCGGCCGAACATTTGAAAAGGTGGCAGACCTGTACACCCGCCTGAAACGCGAGACAGCAAAAGTTGGACTGGTGGTGAATGCGGCCAAGACAAAGTACATGCTAGCTGGTGGGGCCGAGCGCGACAGGGCTCGCCTAGGTAGCAGTGTTACGATAGACGGGGATACCTTCGAGGTGGTCGACGAGTTCGTCTACCTTGGATCCTTGCTGACGGCTGACAATAACGTTAGCCGTGAAATACGGAGGCGCATCATCAGTGGAAGTCGGGCCTACTATGGCCTCCAGAAGAAGCTGCGGTCAAAAAAGATTCACGCCCGCACCAAATGTACCATGTACAAAACGCTCATAAGGCCGGTAGTCCTCTACGGGCATGAAACGTGGACGATGCTCGAGGAGGACCTGCAAGCACTTGGAGTCTTCGAACGTCGGGTGCTTAGGACGATCTTCGGCGGTGTGCAGGAGAACGGTGTGTGGCGGCGAAGGATGAACCACGAGCTCGCCCAACTCTACGGCGAACCCAGTATCCAGAAGGTGGCCAAAGCTGGAAGGATACGATGGGCAGGGCATGTTGCAAGAATGCCGGACAGCAACCCTGCAAAGATGGTGTTCGCTTCGGATCCGGTTGGTACAAGAAGGCGTGGAGCGCAGCGAGCTAGGTGGGCGGATCAAGTGCGTATCGATTTGGCGAGCGTGGGGCAGAACCGAGGATGGAGAGATGTGGCCACGAACCGAGTATTGTGGCGTGAAATTGTTGATTCAGTGTTATCTGTGTAGATGTTAACTAAATAAATGAAACGGATCACTAAAACTCGAGATTTGCTTTTGCAAAGTTTTGATTGTTCGAGTGAGACAAAAGATAGGGAAAATAACGCGGTCTCCCGTGTCACCTTAAAACCTTTGCGTGATCCGTAACCGTAAGTGAGCCATTCTGATTTGAAATCGATTCGTGCAGTGAGTGTGGAGGCAGTTGTTGAGTTAGTCCAAAATATCCGAAACTTCAAGACTAACAATTCAAAAGGCCTCATCTCCAATAAGTAAACAATGAGAAAAATGCAATCTTGTTTTGTCAAACAATAAATCAAATTTAAATTATGAGTTTAGGCATTTTATGTTATTTTATCGTCCAGAAAGTCGATGGATAAACTGATTTATAGCTATGAATATTCATTACTATCATTTTAGCAAAAAATCCTGCTAAAAAAACGAGTCAAAGGAAATGAGGCTTTTATTTCACCAAAAGCTATGCAGCCCTTTTCATTTGTGCCCATAGACGCCGGCCGACGCTGATGAGGCCTGTGAGTTGACGCCTTTGTTTACTCTAAAATGTGTTGAGGCCTTCTAGTTGTGGCTTGTTTTTTTCATCATCCTCAGATGTGGCCTTTTGAAAATCATTCAATATTCATGATAAAATACGATAATTGAAGTGTAGAAGAGTGTTACGTGGTAAAGCAAGGTACATGGGATCTCTGCAGCAAGAGGAGATTCGTGCGGTCGATTAAGTATGTGATTTATTCAATCATCGTCATCGATAAACATAATGGATGTGCTAAGCGAGAGTGTCGTCGAGCATTTATATGGAAATATTTGTTCAATTGAAGTAATATTTCAATTGAACGTTATGTTTCATGTAATTGTAACGAAATCGTGTTGTTATCAATAAGTCGTGAAGTACAGACATGCTGACACAGGTATTATTAGGTAGTATGATACAAAATACATCACTCCACAGGAACCCGACGAAAAATTTGATTATGTTCGCTGTTGAGACTATCGCTGTGTAAAATAATACATGGAGCGGAGCGGCTGAAGTATAACTTGTATCTGCTTAGTAAATTTGAAACATTTTTTCGTAATTTTAGTTGCAAATTTGATGTTTGTTTAATAGGCCTCAACTCGGTTTCAAGTAAATATAGAAATGGGGCCTTTTTGGGAAAAGGCCGCATTTGCGATTAATATCCTAATTATCGGGAAATGAGATGGGGCCTTTTAGAAAAATGATATTTTTTCAACTTTCATGCATATTTTTGCATGACTATTGTATGATACAGTAAGAATAGGCTCTTATACACTTAAATCAGCAGAAACCCGATTTGTTTACATTTTGGACTTGAGGCCTTTTCAATTGTTGGTCTTGACTTCGTGTTTCTACAGGGTTTGCGTAAAAAGTTTAGCATATAACAAATAACTCTACCTGCAACACAGACGGAAACTGCAAGCGGTGTCTTAAGAATTCTTTCGCTTCATTCAAATTCAAATGGATCTATATTCGAACACGGGACCAGGTAATTAATTACCTGGTCCCGTGTAATGGGCGTAAATAGCCATCAGACTTGAGGGGGGCCACGGCCCCTTCTCATGAGAGATAAAAGTCATAAGGGATTTAGATAACTTAACAATACTTGTTTCGATAATATTTGTGAACCGAGTCGCGCACTTTCATACAGAGGTAGATCAAAACCTAAAAATCGTCAAAAACCGATTGAACAACTTTCTTAGATACCAAATGTCACTTTCATCTTTAAATCTATTTTATCGTTTTATATTGCCAAGATGACGAATTCAAACCAATCTAATGATCTCGAATAGAATACAAGAATTAAAAAACAGACTATAATCAGGATTTACCTTTCCAATTAGATTTGAGCTAGAACTTTCTCAAAGTTATAAAACAAGATAAAGATTTAAATGTATCAGTTCAATTAAGGTTCAAACTTTAAAACCTAAAGCTGCTTGGCTACCATCATATTGAAGAATTGAAAGTTTTTTTTTGTATTAAAATAAAGCTGTTGTCAGCAAATTCGTACGATAACAGTTGTTTGAAGAAAGGAGGATGGAAAACAATAGCAGTTGAAAAGAAAAATTGCCCAAAGCCCAAAAAAAGCAGTTTTTTGCAAAACTAAGTGAAAATGTGAAATGTTGGTGACTTTTTTTGCATGATCAGACAAATTTCGTTAAACTTAAAGATAATATGTGAATTTGGGGTAATTTGTAAAATTCTTTTTAAGCTTATATGAGTTGAACTTTTGCCCCGCTGATTCGAACTTTTGCCACACTATAGGCCAAAAATTGATTCCAAGCAATTATGTAGCAATCAATACACCTCAAAGCATCCTTATGATGAAAAAAAACGGCTTTACATAAATAATAAAAGAAGATTTTATCCGTATTCATTTCCATGCAATGAAAGTTTGACCAAAAAATTTAATTTTTACGTTAAAAAACAACAAATAGCCATAATTTTTCCAAATCTCAATCTATTCTTGAACACTATGGATTTTATTAGCTTTGATTTGAATCGAGCTAGAAATCTTATAAACAAAATCTTGTCTCACTCGTACTTTTGTCCCAGTCTCTCTACACTCAAAATAATCCAAACGTCATTGCTACGTGAAAAATCACGTAGATCATTCCGCATTCATTTTGCCTCCTATTCACCTGACTAAGGTAATAATCACCAGAGCATATATGAACACTAAATGGAGACCCGGTGATTGCTACTGAAGCTACCAATCGCACTTACGTGAAAATCACGTAGGCACCAGAATTCATTTGGTCATCGCGTTCATTCCCTGTTGAACTCAAATGTCAAAATGGTGGCCAATATTTTTCCAAGAAGCTGCTGCTGCTGGACTTCGAAATAATTTTAGGAACAATTTCAAGGTAAATATTTGTTTAAATCCGTAGAATCCCAAATTAATTAATACGTTTTACCTTGTGTCATATCAATTTACAGAACATTGATGGTTTTGAACAGAACTGGCACTGGACAAATTTGCGAGGAACGTGCATTTCATGGACCTTTCAGAACAAGAATACCACGATGGTGGCCATTCAGTGCTTTGACAGCTTTAATGGAGTATAAAAGTTCAATACTTTAGTTTTTTGTCCTTCTTTCAATTTGAAAATAAAAAGAAAGCTCATGCATAACAGAATAGGTTTCTATGAATTGATGCCGATAGCTTTCAATGAAAATTCCCATGGGATCAATTAAAACACTTCGTAAATGCTACGTGAAAATTCATGTAGCTGTTACGTGAAACTTCGGTGGAACTGATGAGGTTCATTAGTTCATGCGTTCATTCGGTGTAACCTATGATCCACGTAAGTGCTACGTGAAAAGTGCGATGGAAAAAAACCACGTATGTTTTCACGTAACTACGACATGTGGATTATTTTGAGTGTAGTAACCCAAAATTAAACGGTAGTAGCCCAAAATTAAACAGCTACTAAAAATCTAAAAATAAATCTTGTGCTACCTCTAAATGATAATATTTTTGGCTCAGATTTTGAGGTTTCTCTTTTAATGTGATTTGAATTCAGTAGAGCAGACGAATTTTGGGTTTTAAGAACTTTTGAAAAATAAGCCGCTCCGTTTATGGTCACAGATACTTTTTCATCACAGCCTACCTGATTGAAAATACCGAGCCTCTTTTTAACATGGATATCCACGTGGATTCTCTTGATAATTTTGATTGTGTTTCCAGAAATAATTCAACTAAAACGGCATTTTTCGTAATTACACGTGTTAAGGGGAGTATGCAATTCAACAGAAAAGTAATCGCCTATCTCGATGCGTGAAAAATTTCTTGCGAGAAATGCTCAAGAAAAGCATTTTTGTTCGATCGCAGTACGCAGTAAAAAGAAATGTCATTTCAAATGGAGTTCACTATAGAAAATTTCTTGACCATTTCTTCAGCAGAAATTTTTACTTTTCTTGAGCGAAACAGCATACTTGGCTTTAAAGTCAAAAAACAAATCATATTAATTTTCGAGTCACAAAAAATACACAAAATTCCAAGGGGTATACAATTTAAAGCCAGGGTTGGGTATTAAATCGATATAAAAATATAAAGTTCAAAATGCTGGCACAAAAAATTAATTTATCCGGCTTATTCTGCAAGCCGAGAGTGTGAAACAACTAACGTTAATCAAATGCGAGCGAGTCCATTCCCCGAACAAGCCTGAATTTCGAATAATATATTGTTAAAAAATCTTTCACAGCACAAATAGCAACAGCAATCGTTAATGAGCAAATTTATATTATATGTCTAATAAAAACTAAGAACTATTCCGAACGAATATATATTAAAAAAAATCAACTTAAAGTCAGCTTTGCCAAAATGATTTGAAGGTTTGCGTATGTACATGTAATGTATTAACAAGTTAATGCAAACAATAAGAAAAATAAAACTAGCAAATTGCGTATTATGTACTTTTTTCGATTGTTTTATTACTTTCATATTAATTTTCTAATGGAATCAAAATACGTTTTTAAATGCAATTGAATGATATGGGTGTCATATCAGAAGAACATCACCATTGTAATATAAATAGAAGAAAGTTGTTATAATATAGTTATTATATTACCAATGGTATTCTAAAGTGCCAAATCAATTTTTAACAAGTTTAAATTTATGAGAAGCACAAAATAATAATAAAATCAGGACATGTCCTGCCAAATCAGAACGGATGGTAACCCTATGAAACGCTGATTTGAACTCTTTTTAAAAATCTGTTACACTGGTTTTACCCAAAAATTGTGCTGAAGTTACACACGTTTTCGTCCACAGGCAAACTCATTTTTATGGGGACTTAAATTTTAACACAAAAATGTGTGATTTATCCGCCCAAAAAGTTAAGTGTGTAGCTCCATGGTTACTGGTGCGCATACAGATCCCCTCACAATAGTATGCTTTAAAGTTTCTAATGCATTTAAGCCGGTCATTCCAGAAACAAGAAAACATATTTTGTGGAGCACCCGAAAAAGAATAAAAATTTCAGACGCAGTCGGTAGGATTCGAACCTACGCTCCCAGAGGGAATCTGATTTCTAGTCAGACGCCTTAACCGCTCGGCCACGACTGCTGGTTATTTTTTTCGCCGGCTAAATGCGAATCAGCGTTCTTATCAGAAATAAACACCGATTCAAAACGGCGAAAATATTAAAATAATTAATGCGATAATCCATCAATCTTCCGTTGATTGAAAGCGCCATATATTCGGTGAACATCGAACTCTTGTATCAGTCTTGGAATACATCTCAACGAGAGCAGTTCAGTGATACCGAGAAAATCAGTGCGCGTAGTTTCGAATTCATTTCCGTTTTTTTTTTTTAATTTCTCCGCTCTAAATGTGTTTAGTGATTCTCTAATACCACCAGCCAAGCTTGGAAAGGAAATACCGCGTCTAATAATGGTTGTGGGAGGTGGAATGTGTGCATCAGTCAAATCAGCTGTGAAGACACTGCTGTTTTTCGTCTTGTTCTGTACCCTCCTACCAGCATTCGTTATCAGCTATGCAAGTGAGTATGTTTTGGCTTTCTTTCATCTTTTTCGTAAACATACCGTAGGATGTTGAGTCGGAATTAAGCTGATTCTGATTGTCTCATCCTTACTAGAGAAGAATGGAAACAAAATGTTATTATCTTACACCCATGCACTATATACCGGCTTGGGACGCCACGTGTAAGGCATGATAGTGATCAGCTGGTAGTCAGCGTAGATGAGCATGCATTTTTTAAATATCCTATGGTAAAGTACTACTTGGGTACCTTCATAATTCACTTAGAGCCATCGTTTTTTTATCTAATAGTCGGCAGAAAGATGTACAGTTCCCGTTTGTTTTTTTCTAACAATTAAACCGTTCGATTTAGCATACTTGTTTTTTTTTCAGCATGTTACCAAAATCGAACGGGCGCACAGTGGTCCAGATTCAAAAATGATTGGCAAAAATTACGCATTCTCAATATTTGACAAGTTTTGATCATTACAAGTGTTGTGGAACATGTTTCAGAGTAGCAGAGGCATATTCACCATATTTTGGTGTTCATAGAACAAAATGTTAACAAAATTGCGGTTTTCCATACATTAAGAGGCTCTCAAGTTTTCACAAACCGAATGTTTAGGCGTTTAAACAAGAGCATTTCTGGAGAGATCCATGTAAGAGACCACGAAAGTAGTCTAAAAAAACACTCTTATAACTCATGAAGCTTTTCTCCGGGGAATCTGAGACGAAATTCTTCTAGAGCCTGTTGAACACGTTATAGTTTCTGAAGGTTTCTTTGGAGCCTGTGCAATTTTAACACTGCTCAATTTTACAAAATGTTTTTTCCCAACAATTATTACAGTTAGTTTTACACGATTTTCACTACAGATATTCTCCATCTCACGAGCCAGGACTTTTGGGAGTCATGCACAAACCATGTCACGCTTTACTGAGCATGTCAATAACGATAAATCTTATCGCATTTTCCAATCTATACAAGAATAAGTACGACTTTCATCGAGTTTGTATGTATATTGAATAGATGGTGAATTATTGAATTTATTTTTCAAGCTTTCTGCTGATTTTGATTTTTTTGTTGAATTGTGGGTAGGACAATCTTTTGGCTGTCCTACCCAGTCGTTTTTGTGCGTAGTACATGTCCTACCTGTCCTACCTGTCCTACCAACTAGAGATAGTCGGGTCTCGGGTTTTGAAACGGGTTCGGGTTTGAAAATTGAAAAACTTTCGGGTTCGGGTTCGGTCGGGTTTGAAAGCTACAATATTATCGGGTACGAGTCGGGTTCGGGCTTGAAAAAAGTCGGGTTTAATCGGGTTTGATTCGGGTTTAGTGAGCATTGTGAACATAGTAACAACCTGAAAGTTTCCCTATGCATCAGATCCGATGAATTTATCATCTTTTCGAACTCGGGTTTCATTCGGGTTTTTCTTAGAAAACTTTTTCGGGTTCGGGTTTGAACTGCGGAATTTTTCCGGGTTCGGGTCGCCCAAGTAACCACAAGCATTATACTATTGCATTAATTTGGTCGAAAGTCAACATTTTTTGCATTAATAATGTTATCATGCATTTATTCAATAACTGTCAAGCAATGATGCATTTGATTAACATTGTAAATGCTTTGTAGCATTATTTTAGTATAGCATTATGCTAAGCGTTTAGAGTGAATATACAGTTATGCTGTCATACAAGATAACATAACCTCATTAAACGCTTTCGAATCTGTAATAAATAAGTAAGACGATCGAGCACGTTCGCACTCGCTCATTACGTTTTGTGGAATATGGAAGAATAATGAAATGACTTTCTTTCATCTCGAACCCCCATTTCAAGATCTAAGGATATATGAGGGGCAAAATGGTCCAAAATGCCACTTTAGGGATTTGTGTCGTTTTCTCTCAATTAGATCTACATTTTAACACCATTCTAAGTCCAAACAGTATCTTTACAATATTTGCTAGCTTCCACATTGAAAACATTTCTCAAATTTGAGTTTTTTAACGGTCTTTAATCGTGTAGAAAAGTTGGTTGAAAAATGGGGGTGGTTCAAAACGGGTGGGGCAGAATGCCATTTAGTATGGAGAACCAGGAGTAAACAACCATGTTGCTCAATGAGTTTGCTCTGTGGTATGGAAACGCTTGTTCGTTAATAAAATCATCGAAAAACCTTAATATTTAGGCAAAGAAGTGAAAAATGTTGAATTTCACCGGGAATTTAAGGAAAAATCTATGAGTTTATGTTTAAGGGTTGTAGCGGCAACTCTTGGGTAAACATATTTAAACATCGTTTGGCAAATAATACAAATGGAAACGCTGTAGGAATGATTTAATGAGGTGAGCCATTTTACCCCATCAGTGTGTCTTGGACCATGTTCCCAAAGACAAATTAAAGACCTCCATGTCCCTTGCAGTTGCCCAAAATTTTATGGCTCATAAGGTAAACTAGAATGCCGTTTAAAGTGTACTGCGATCTGTCAAGCTTGGGTACCTTTTGTACTGCCGAGGGACCAAATGCAGTACTAGAAGTGGTACACAATCTGAGCCCGAGTGTGACGGACCTGATGTTCCCCTATTCATTCAAAATTGTTGTATTTTATCTATGAGACTCTTTTATTCATAAGGAGCGAGAAGAAATGTCGATCAATTTCTCTCCCCCGAAATCTGTTTAATGCGCTAGGGCTTTGTTTTGTGGATTAAGTTCTGTTATTTTGTCTACGAGAAAGAATGGTGATCAAATTATTTCTGTTTATGTTTCATTTGGTGAGGAAAGGAAATCAATCGCCGAAGAGAATTCTTTCTAATCGTAATAACTGGGCGAATAGTAATGTTAACACACACAATGGCTTGGTTTATAAGGAACTTTTATCCTACCTTATTACATCAGCAGCTTTAGCACAGGACACCAACCAACGCGCCAGGCATCCAGCACACCATCATCCTAGTTGTGGGTTCGAATCCTGATTCCAACAAAAAAAATCATTAAGCTGGTAAAGAAACCCATTGAAAGGTAGTCAATGGATTCATTGTTTTGTTTTATTTTTAACGCAAGCCCCAAACATTCTGCTTTAAAATGAAACCTATAGTTTTTAAAACAAAGTTGCACTATTTTTTGATGTGATAATGTTTTTGTTTGAAATAAAAACTCATTTTTGTTAGTCTTACTAACTAAACCCTTTGTTTTTTTTTCTTTTTTTATAAAATAAACAACGATAATCGTTCTGAATAGGCTACTTTATTTTTCCTTACGTAAGAAGTTTATGAAACTTGCTCCATATTCCTGGCGAATGAACTTTATCCGCTCCGCTACAAAAAAGAATGACATCATCAGCTCGTGTAGGAATTAACTGCAATAATTTAAAATGCATTAGTGGAAACAATAATTTAGAAAGAATGGCCGAAACTTACCAAAAATAGCTTCGATTATGGCTATGGCTACTCTGAAACAGTAATGAAAAAGCGATGACCTGAACTCATTACACAGAAGTTTTTTGCACGTCTTTCACTTTTATTTAATACAACGCACCGAAATAATATTTCCAGTTTCTTGACGTTTCAAATGAAAACCAAAATGGCGGGACAGTTTTTATGCTATACGCATGATTAATTGAACCAACATTGGAGGATATTGAAACAAATAAAACTTTCATTTGACGTAATGATTTTCTTTTGTTGTTTCAACAAATTTCTAGTTAGGATTGCTTCCATTAAATTCAACAATATTTTCGATTTATTCTGATAAAAAACATTGTTGTTCCAACGCATTTATTCAATTGCAACAAATTCAAAATGTTTATTGAAAACAACACAAATATTTATTATTTTGAATAGCTGTTAATTCTCTGCGTGTACATTGTTTTAAGCTAATATACATCATGAACCCTAAATATACAAACATAAATGCTTTAGTAGGGCTTGTGCATTAAAACTGCTTTACCAAGTATTGCATTAATTTGGTTGTTGTGGGGCCCTTTCCCACTTCAATTATGCTTTATAAAGCTCTTAAAGGTTATGTCACTTTAAAACAAAATCTGATAGCATACTATAGAGCAAACATAAAGTATTCATATAAAGCTTCGTGGTTACTTGGGCGGGTCCGGGTTTGCTTTTCAATTACTGTCTCGGGTTCGGGTCGGGTCCGGGTTTGCAGAAATAAAATAAGTCGGGTACGGGTCGGGTTCGGGTTTGAAAATTGTGAAACCAGACCATCTCTACTACCAACTTCCCGCGCCACTGGATCTGTAAAACTTGGGTACCTTTAGCAGCACCAAGGGACCAAATGCAGTACTAGAAGTCGTACCCATTCTGAACCCGACTACTATGTCTGTATTCGTCTCTGCTGGAACTATTTTTAAAATACGTCTGAAATTATTATGACAATCACTTTTGAATCATTTCTCGACAAAATTTACTACGGGACGAACTGTCTTTATGTAAATTGAAATGTCCTTGAGTCTATATACCGAAACCTCCATAATCATTTATAGTGTTGAAATTAATCTAAATGGAACTATAAATACAAATTTACTTAACAATATGCCAAAAATGTAGAAATTCATTGAATATACTTTTTAAGTGGGGCCTTCTTAGCCTAGTGGTTAGAGTCCGCGGCTACAAAGCAAAGCCATGCTGAAGGTGTCTGGGTTCGAATCCCGGTCGGTCCAGGATCTTTTCGTAATGGAAATTTTCTTGACTTCCCTGGACATAGAGTATCATCGTACCTGCCACACGATATACGAATGCGAAAATGGCAACTTTGGCAAAGAAAGCTCTCAGTTAATAACCCCATTAAACATTTGACAGTTCAACAGCCGACTAAATTTGTTGAAAAATCGGTCGATTGTTGCACCGACGCTTATGGAAGATTAACACAGGGATCAATCGAATATCACCCGATTTAATAGGGTGGGCCGACGTAATCCTACTAAATAGGTGGATAAATCGGTATTTTAAGTAAAATCCAAGTAAGTTGACCTACTAAACACCATATTTCGTCGGCCACCCGATTGAATCTGGCGATTAGTCAGTTGATCGCTGTGTCAAACTTCCATAAGCGTAGGTGCAACAATCGACCGATTTTTCAACCAATTTAGTCGGCTGTTGAACTGTCAAATGTTTAATGGGGAACTGTGGAAGTGCTCATAAGAACACTACGCTGAGTAACCGGCTATGTCCCAATGGGGACGTTAATGCCAAGAAGAAGAAGAAGATACTTTTTAAGTGAGTTAGTCTTTAAATTTTGTCCGTCACTGTATATTGTATACGAGTCAAGGATCCGTCCCTCTACCCACAAGATTTAATTTTAATTTATAAATACTTTATTTTGCCAGCCGTTTCGACAACTCGAAAACTGTGGATTGCATTTCTGGCGAATCGATACCCGTACTTGAAGTTCGCTCGTACAAATAACATCCGAAGCTTAGTGGATACTTCTAGGAATCCAGGAGTTTTTCATATACTTTTGCAGGTTGAAGGAAAGTATCATCGAAATGAAATTCAAGCATCTTCTATATTGAATTATTTTCAATACGTGAATTTTTTTTTAGGAGTGTTGGACATCCATGCGATCAGAGCTAAAATAACCGATCACGTTCTGGCCCGGCGTGATCACTATGGTAGACCGTGCTTTTCAAGGCTAAAGTTCCCTCTGATTTCCTGTTGGGGCCAATATGCGTTTGTGAAGAAAACCAAGTAAGTAGTATTTTGTCAACTGTACATATTCAGCTTCATCTACCATCTTTTCTAGGGATTTCAACATCGACAATCACATTATTCTTGCGCCTTCGTTACATCGAGGTCGTCCTTTAACTGAGGCTAACCTTCAAGACTATGTGAGCGACATCATATCTAAATATATGCCACCGGAGATACCTCCTTGGCAGATTTTTTGCATTCCGATGGCATACGGGGGAACGGCCAGTGGTTCAGCAGAATGCGACGCTAGTGCTCCCTACTATTACCTGTTGTACCGTATTCATCATCTTCTTCTGGAAGAGCAACAAAACCTAAGAATCTCTGACCTGCTTCTGATAGACAGACGAATTGAAAACGAGAAGAGAATTTCTGATTGCGACTCTATATTTGCCAATTTGCTGGAACGTCCAGTCTACCTGCCCCGAATTTGGAATGACATAGGTGCCACCATCAGCAACAAATGGAACGAATTTATCTACCAACACGATCCTTTGGAATCGCCTGACATTGAGAAGAAGCACATTGCCGGAGTACAACAGCTCGTTTCGGTAGTCTTGATAGCAGTGGTCACAGTGGTGTCAGACTTCTCCAAAGGATTCTCCAAAGTTCCGGGCAATCCGTTGATGAAGATAGACTACCTCAAATCGCTAATTGATCGTGAAATTCAACGAAGGAATCTTAATCTGCGTACCATTTGGAATGCCATAATGATGTCCATCGATCCAATCAATGTTGTAAAAGAATTAATATTTCTATTTTGGAAAGTTGGTGCTACCCTAACGTTGATGCTGCCCTGGTACGTGTTCCAGGAAATGGAAGCCGTAAGGATCTACATTTTGATGAAGAAAATCAAACGGATCACGCTGATCGGATTCGCACTGGAGTATCTGCCGGTTTGCTTCGGAGCATTCCTTGAGTATTGGAAGGGAGTGAAACTTTTCTATTCAGCTCCTAAGCTAGTCTTCGAAGAGCTGTTCGAACATAAGCCAAACACTGAACACTACTTACAGAACGTGTCGCTATGCGGGAGAAAGGTTGTGTCCTGGTCGGAAAGAGTTCGATCAACTGAACTTCAGGCGACCCGTTCGGATCAACCTGCAGCTCAACGAACAGGTAACGTCAGTTTTTCCTTTTTAGTCGGGATATGCAATTATATGTTTCATTTAGGGTTTATCCATACACAAAAATGAAACGCGGGCAATGGAACACGATATGCTCCTCTGTTTCCTCCACACTAGCACAATTGGGGCACGCAGAGATTCTGAGTGCCCGAATCTAAGCAGATACTGCCTATAGCAACCATGTCCTGACAAAAACTGCGTCAGGTGGAAATTCACTTCCCCTTGGCTACTTCTATACCAATTTGACACATTTGGTATAAGCCGATGAGTCTATCTACCTTTAGTGGAGTTATCCCATACCTGCTGCCACTGGATGGTACACAAATTATGTCACGCTAAATTTCAACTTTTTCGACCCACTTTGTCACACTTTTTGTATGAATCCTCCGAAATTTTTGTAAGGCTTGTCACGCTTGGCTCGACCACCTCCCACCCACCCCCTTGGGAGCGTGACATAATTTGCGGACCCCTCTGGTACCTCTTTAATAGAGGCATTGAACATCTTCCTTGATGATGAGCCCGATAAGCGTCATCCCGGCTATGATGCACACTGCTTCTTTAGAAACCGTTCGGTATGCGATTGTTACTCTTAAGCACATGATCCTACACGTGCTGTTCAACAGCTTTAGGTTTCTGTTCGTTCTACGCGCTTTCGACCAGATTGGTCCTCTATACCTCAGTCTGGATAGTGCCACGCCTGCCAGGAGCTTGCGTTTGCCTATAGCTACAGCAGAGCTGTTAGATATAATTCTCGAAAGCGCCGCTGTAGTCGTAGATGCCTTTTTACAAACATATTCAACGTTGCTAGCGAAGCTGAGCTTGTCGTCGGTCATTACCCTAAGATGCCTAAGGGATCGCTTGGACTCTATGTTGCAATAATCTACCGAGATAAGCGCCCGCTGCACGGACTTGCGGTTGTTGACCATTACTACCTCAGTCTTGTGATGAGCCGGTTGTAATTTTCTGGACTTCATCCATTCCTCAATTATGGAGATAGAGTGCGCTGCTGTCAACTCTACTTCCTCTACGATTCGCCAAAGACCACTAAAGTGATGTTGTCGGCGAAGCCAACAATCTCAACACACGTCGGAAGGCAGCCTCAGTACGTCATCGCACATCGCATTTCATAACATCGGGTTCAGCATTGAACCTTTAGGTACTCCCACGGTCAGAATCGGGTAGAATCCTACCAACGAAATAGCTTTCTAGAAGTTTACACAACTGAACTGGTACATTGAAGTGATGAAGTGCGTGGGCTATCGCTTCACAATTTGCGTTGCGTTGTTGAACGCATGCTTCACACCTAGAATGACAACCGCGCAGTAACGGATGCCGCTCCTTTTATGCTCGATTGCCACTGGATGGTGTCCAGCGTAGATTTATCTTTCCTGAATCCAAACTGGTTGTTGGACAGGCCATCCGCACTAGGGTGCGGCTTATTTTTCAAAAGTTCTCAAAACCAAAAATTCGTGTGCTCTACTGAATTCAAATCGCATTAAAAGAGAAACCTCAAAATCTGAGCCAAAAATATTAACATTTAGAGGTGGCGCAAGCGTGTTGAAGGTGAATTTTCAAGTTATAAAAAATGACCTGCAGTTAAGTAAACATAACTTTGTTATTTTTCAACCGATTTCAAAACTTTTAGCACCATTTTCTTTCAAATTAAATTTGTAAAACTTTTGTAGAACATCAAATTTGTCTAAAATCAAAACTTGTCTTAGTTAAAAATATTTCTATCCATATTTTTCCTCATTTTACTACAAAAATCATTTTTGTTTGACCATAACTTCATTAAAACTCAATCGATTCCAAATCTTTTTACATACTTTTGAAGCAAATTTATTTGTTTTTAAACTGTACATACACAATTTTTTTCTATAAAATATTTTTGACTTATGTATTCAACAAAAACTACCCAAAAACATGATTTTTCAATGAAAAAATCAAATTTCTTTGGATTATTCAAGTTTTTTTTGCCGAAAAAAGCATTTTTTTTATAAAACTTAAATATGTAAAGCATCTTGCCTTAATTACGAGTTGAATAGTGCACATATTTTTTAACATATGCAAACATAATTTTGTTTCAAAATTATTTAAAAATTGTTGCAAAGTCCTTCCCAAAGGTTTAACAAATGAGAAAAATCAGTTTCAGCTTGAGAGACAATATTTAACTGCCAAAGATTTGACAAAACTGGCATTTTTCGTTAAAAAATCATGTTTTTGTGCAATTTTTTCTGAATAACTTGGTCAAGACATTTTTTTAGTGAAATGTGCTATATGAAAGGTTTGAAAACAATTAAATTAGCTTCAAAAGCATGTTAAAAGATTTGAAATCGGTTGAGTAACCATGAAGTTATCGTCAAACAAAGTTGAAATTTTTAGTAAAATGAGGAAAAATTTGGAATAAATTACTTTTAACTAAAACTTGTTTTGATTTTAGACAAATTTAGTGTTCAACAAAGTTTTAACAAATTTAATTTTGAAGGTATTGATGCTAAAAGTTTTGAAATCGGTTGAAAAATAACAAAGTTATGTGTACTTCACTGAAGGTCATTTTTTATAACCTGAAAATTCAACTTCAAGACGCTTGCGCCACCTCTAAATGTTAATATTTTTGGCTCAGATTTTGAGGTTTCTCTTTTAATGTGATTTGAATTCAGTAGAGCACACGAATTTTTGGTTTTGAGAACTTTTGAAAAATAAGCCGCACCCTAATCCGCACCTTCTGTGTACGGTACTAGCCTGTTGAGGATCAACCTCTCCAACAACTTGCCCATCGTATCTAGTAGACAGATAGGTCTATACGCCGACGGGTCACCTGGTGGTTTCCCCGCCTTTGGTAGTAGCATCAATTTCTGTCGCTTCCATATATCCGGGAAGATTCCTTGCAACTTTTAAGGCAACTTTTAAGGCAACATTCGGGATACCATCGTGTCCCGGTGCCTTGTTTTTTCGCGAATGATTTCACGACTTCTTCCAGCTCTTCGTTCGTCAGTCTTCTTCTACTTCATCTGCCGCATACGGCGATAGGGGCGATGGGCTTGTGGGATGATGCGGGAAGGGTACATCGATTATAGATTGCAGCAATTCAGGCGACTTTTCTTAGCCATCACTACCGCTCTGTAGGCGTCACCCCACGGACTCGAGTTGGCACTCTGGCATAGACTAGCAAAGCATGCCCGTTTTCAACTCTTGGTTTCCTTTTCGAGAGCTAACTTTACCTCTCTGAATGCTGCACCGCGTTCTTCTCTTTGTGCTTCTGTGCGTGCACGTTACATTCTTCGTCTAGCCCGAAGGCAGATTGCTCGAAGATTTGCAATTGATTCGGACCACTAGTACACTGGCGGCCTGTTCTCTCTGTGAGGGGCTTTTCTCGGCATGGAAGCATCACACGCTCAGTGTTACTGTGCTCTTCACAGTTTAGGTCCAGAGTGTTCCGTTTGCGCCTTAGGGCTTCAGTGAGTACTTCGCCGTCGAAGCGCGCTGCTTTCCCACCTCGGACTTGGGTGGATTTACATCGCACTGCAATCCGTCCGCCTGGTATTATACTATAGCGAATCAATTTTTTTTTTTTTTTTTTTTTTTTTTTTTTTTTTTTTTTTTTTTTTTTTTTTTTAATTTCTTTATTAGTATCATTCCAAACATTACATTCATTTCTTATATCTAGGTGTTCTGTGTTATTTGACAACACTATCATCCTAATTTGGTAAAACAAATTTAAGATTTAATTAACATTTTGTTAACAACATATTACATTTCATTTGCCGTAGCAGTTCAGTTTTTTTTACAGGTGAGTTGATTTCACCTGCTTATAAGAGAGAAAAAAAAAATGTTTTTAATATACTTAATCTAACTTAACCTAAACATATAACGCATTAATCGTGGCAATAGAAGATTGTAACGATTTTTGCCTGAAATTATTAATGATTGTATTTGACATTTGTTCCAATGTTTCAACATTGGATATTCTATGTAACTCATTGGTACTATACCAGGGAGGAAGCCTCAGAATCATTTTCAAAATTTTATTTTGAATTCTCTGCAGAGCTTTCTTCCTGGTATTACAACAGCTAGTCCATATTGGTACAGCATACAACATGGCTGGCCTGAAAATTTGTTTGAATATCAACAGCTTGTTCTTAAGACAAAGTTTTGATTTTCTATTAATAAGGGGATAGAGACATTTTACATATTTATTACATTTGGCTTGAATGCCCTCAATGTGATTTTTGAAAGTTAAATTCTTATCTAGCATGAGCCCTAGATACTTAACTTCATCTGACCAATTTATTGGAACCTCTCTCATCGTGACAACATGTCTACTTGAAGGTTTCAAATAAAGAGCTTTTGGTTTATGTGGGAATATTATTAGTTGAGTTTTGGAAGCATTAGGAGAAATCTTCCATTTTTGCAAGTATGAAGAAAAAATATCCAAACTTTTTTGCAATCGACTACAGATGACACGCAGGCTTCGACCTTTGGCAGAGAGGCCTGTGTCATCCGCAAACAAAGATTTTTGACATCCCTGAGGTAGCTCAGGTAAGTCAGATGTGAAAATATTGTATAATATTGGTCCCAAAATGCTGCCTTGAGGAACACCAGCTCTTACAGGAAGTCTTTCAGATCTGGAGTTCTGATAATTAACCTGAAGTGTACGATTTGACAGATAACTTTGAATTATTCTAACAATGTATGCTGGAAAATTAAAGTTTTTTAATTTTACAATCAAACCTTCATGCCAAACCTTCAGATTTGTTGGAACGGATCAAATTTGTTACACGTAAAAGTTGATGAGTGGTCGAATGTCCATGGCGGAATCCGAACTGTTCATTGGCAAAAATTGAATTTTCGTTTATGTGGGCCATCATTCTGTTCAAAATAACCTTTTCAAAAAGTTTACTGATGGAGGAAAGCAAACTGATTGGACGGTAGCTAGAAGCTTCAGCAGGATTTTTGTCTGGTTTTAAAATTGGAATAACCTTAGCATTTTTCCATTTGTCAGGAAAATATGCTAATTGAAAACATTTGTTAAATATATCAACTAAAAATGATAAGCTACTTTCTGGAAGTTTCTTGATGAGGATGTAAAAAAATCCATCATCGCCAGGAGCTTTCATGTTTTTGAATTTTTTAATAATAGTTCTCACTTCTTCCAAATCAGTCTCCCAGGCATTTTCGAAAACGTTCTCTTGATTGAGAATATTTTCGAACTCCTGAGTAACTTCATTTTCAATTGGACTAGTAAGTCCTAAATTAAAATTGTGCGCACTTTCAAACTGCATAGCAAGTTTTTGAGCTTTTTCGCAATTAGTTAGTAATAATTTGTTTTCCTCGTTCAATGCCGGTATTGGCTTCTGAGGTTTTTTCAAGATTTTCGATAATTTCCAAAAGGGCTTAGAGCCAGGGTCCAATTGAGAAATTTTATTTTCAAAATTTTTGTTTCTTAATTGAGCAAAACGTTTCTTGATTTCTTTCTGCAAATCCTGCCATATAATTTTCATAGCAGGATCGCGAGTGCGTTGAAATTGCCTTCTCCTCACGTTTTTAAGACGGATCAAGAGTTTAAGATCATCGTCTATAATCACGGATTCAAATTTTACTTCACATTTTGGAATTGCAATGCTCCGGGCTTCAACAATGGAATTTGTTAAAGTTTCAAGAGCATTGTCAATATCAAGTTTAGTTTCTAAAGAAA
Source organism: Aedes aegypti (assembly GCF_002204515.2). Classification (NCBI taxonomy): domain Eukaryota; kingdom Metazoa; phylum Arthropoda; class Insecta; order Diptera; family Culicidae; genus Aedes; species Aedes aegypti. The sequence goes on from NC_035108.1 coordinate 253,705,979, forward strand.
TGTTAACATCAAGATTGGAATCAACATACGTTTTATATATATTCCAGTCGGCTCGTAAATAATTGAAAGTGGAGCTGATAGGATTGAGAATCGCTTCTTGGGATATTTGAAATGTAACAGGGACATGATCAGAATCAAAATCAGCATGAGTAATCAGTTGGCTACAAAGATGACTAGAGTCGATTAAGACCAAGTCAATCGTAGATGGATTTCTAGAAGAGGAAAAACATGTGGGGCTATCAGGGTATTGAATTGAGAAATATCCTGAAGAGCACTCATCAAATAAAATTCTGCCGTTGGGATTACTTTGAGAATTATTCCATGACCGATGTTTGGCATTAAAGTCACCAATGACAAAAAATTTTGACTTATTGCGAGTCAATTTACGCAAGTCAGTTTGGAGCAAATTAACTTGCTGCCCAGAGCACTGAAAAGGCAAATAGGCAGCTATGAAAGTATATTTACCAAACTGTGTTTCAACAGAAACACCTAAAGTTTCAAAAACTTTAGTTTCAAATGATGAAAACAGTTGATGTTTTATACGCCTATGAATGATGATTGCAACTCCCCCACATGCCCCATCAAGTCGATCATTGCGATAAACAAAAAAGTTAGGATCTCTTTTGAGTTTAGATCCAGGTTTTAAATACGTTTCGGTAATAATTGCTATATGCACGTTATTAACCGTAAGAAAATTAAACAGCTCGTCCTCTTTACCATTCAGAGAACGAGCATTCCAATTTAAAATATTTAAATTATTATTTGGATCCATTAGAAAAACGTAATCCAATAACAATTTGATTTGTAAATTTTACACCTACTTGGACTGCTTCAGTCATAGTGGTGGCTTTGAACATTGCATCAATCATTAGATTCAATTGTTCAGTTAGAAAATTAAAATCAGAGGCAGACATGTCATGTGATTTCCCATTGGAATTTCCGGTAGACGAAGAAGCGGAGTTACCTGTGGCGGTAGGGTTTTTTCCATTTGATTTGAAACAAGTAGAATGGGTACCCATGGATCGAACAGGGGAGGAGTTCGAATTTCCTGCTACGATATCGGCAAAGGATTTACCGTGGGTAGATACATTCGAAATAGAAAGATTCGAACGGCTACCCGACGGATTAAAATTAGTTTGTGAATGAGCATGATTATGATCTTCCTGATGGGTATGATTCATGATCATGCGATCATTAACTGAAAAATGAGCATTGTTCGATACTCTACCAGGCAAATTCCGGAAACGACCGTTATCGTAACGGATATTATCTTTCATCTGCCTGGCACGAGCCTCAATGACCTTTTTGCGTGAAGGACAATTCCAAAAATTGGACTTATGGTTAGCCCCGCAATTACAACATATGAATTTGGTGGTATCTTCCTTCACTGGACAGACGTCTTTGGCGTGAGAAGAACCTCCGCAAATCATGCATTTAGCATCCATGCGACAATTTTTTGTACCATGACCCCACTTTTGGCACCGACGGCACTGAGTGGGGTTCTGGTAATTTCCTCCAGGTTTCTGGAAATGTTCCCATGTCACACGGACATCAAACAAAAGTTTTGCTTTTTCTAAAGCTTTAATATTATTTAGTTCTTTTTTGTTAAAGTGAACTAAATAAAATTCTTGAGAAAGCCCTTTCCGAACAATGCCAGATTGGGTTCTCTTTTTCATAATGATTACTTGGACTGGGGAAAATCCAAGTAAATCATTTATTCCATTTTTGATCTCTTCAGGTGATTTATAGTCACTTGAGAGACCTTTCAAGACAACTTTGAACAAACGTTCAGTTTTGTCGTCATAAGTAAAAAATTTGTGCTTCTTCTCTTCAAGATGTTTGAGAAGAAGCTCACGATCTTTAAGAGTTTCCGGCAAAACGCGACAGTCTCCTTTCTTTGCGATTTGGAAGGAAACCTTGATTCCCCTAATGGAGTTCAAGATCTCCTGCCTAAATCCCCCAAATTCGGAACAACTGACCACGATAGGCGGCACTCTTTGCTTCCTCACTTGAATCAAAGAGCCTGGGCTAGAGGCTGCTTCGATTTGATGTTCGGAAAATTTGTCTAGAGCATCGAACTGATTGCTCATTTCGATACAATTATTCATTTCACCCTTGGAAGAAAGTTCGCATTCCGAGGAAGCGTCCTTTCTTCCATTCTTGCCACGTGTAGTGACAGTTTTAAAACCCACTTTTTTGGAAGGAAGTAGTGAATTCAGAGATTCACCCTTCCTTTTGTTTGTTGTTGATACCATGTTTAATTAATAAACGAAAGAAGACGTGACCTTCGAAAGGTTTTTTCCCTAGACGGTGTCCAAGAAGGATTACCACCGCTAGCTTTCGCCAACGGGTCCAACGAAAAATCGAAGGCACGGGTCCAAACAAGGATCGTAAAGGGATCAATAGTAGAAAAAATAGTACTGAAAAGTACTGTTTTAGTAGCACTGAAAAGTACCGTTTTTAATTTTAGCACTGAAAAGTACTGTTTTTGTAGCACTGAAAAGTACTGTTTTATTGCTTTAGGTAGTTTTTAAGAAAACTTCCAAGAGCAGAGAGAATTCGTGTACGCACAGCACGAAGGTACGATGCGCACTATAGCGAATCGATTGAAGATCGCTATGAGTATAACCATCATCAACGCGCCAGATAATCGATTCTGCATCATTTCTACGGAAGGTGCTCACTGTACCTACATTTGCCAGCTCTACATTTAATGCGGCCAGGAATTCCAATAATAGTTGGCCTCCTGGGATGGTACAGCGGCTACCCCACTCCACTGTCCATGCATTAAAGTCAATAGCTATCACTACTGGCTGCCGATTAGTTAGTTCGGCTATCATCCTGTCGACCATGTGGGAAAATTCCTCAATCGACCACCTTGAAGGTGCGTAACAACTGCAATAGAATACGCCGTTGATTTTTGCTATCGCAAAACCGTCATTTGGGATAGAGACTACTTCTCGAATTGGGTATCGTCCTGTCGTCTATATAGCTGCTTGCTGTTGAGGTTGATACCTATCCGCCACTCAGTTCCCGTTGTTAGCTGGTATGCTGTATGGGTCCGATAGTAACACCACATCGGCCTTCGTTTCCGAGACTGACTGCCACAGCAGCTTCTGGGCTGCATCACAGTGATTTAAATTCAACTGTTTTACTTCCGTTTTGACTGCCTTGATACTTCGTCTGTGCCCGGACATTCGGGTCTATCAGTAAAGTGTCCGTTGTCTGGTCTGTCGACACGTATTAGGCATTCAGCGATTTGCTTACAATCGCTTGCCCTATGCCCTTCGGTGCCGCATTTTCTATACAGTTCACTTCTGTCGGGACAATTACATTTCTACGACTTATGGCCCTTTTCGAAGCACTTGAAGCAAACTTCAGGAGGCTGTTGTATGCTCAGCAAACCGACCAGGCTACCTTGAGTATGTCCAAGTTCTTCGCTTTGTTAGCCTCTGCAATGATGTTACTCTTTGAGGGCAGAGACCTTCGAGACCTCCGCTGCATCGGTTATTTCACCCAGATTTTTACACTGGAGTCACTTCTGTAGTCAGCGAGCTCACATTGAACTCGTCGCCTAGTACTTCTAATGCTAGTTGCTTACAAGCTGCACCCTTTTGCTTGGCACCTTTCTTTACGACTAGGATCATTTTACCAATCGTAGTCCGCCTTATGCTCCGCACTTCTGCGCCCAATAACGATAACATCTCCGTACTTCGCATCGTCTTCAGAACCTCGGTGTATTACGCCTTTTTCTTTTTGATAACAAGGGCCTCGCAAAGTTCCTACGTTTCTCTGTCTTCAGTTTAGCATTCTCATTGGTCGCCGTTTCCCGTTTTCTTCTTACTTTATTCTTTCCAACTGGCATTGTGTGTAGGCTTACCAGATGGTATCCCTTGGGAGGACATGTCCTCCTTTTTCATCATATGTCCTCCCGTCCTCCTTTGGACTGAAAATGTCCTCCTTTTTCAAAGTAACCGAAAATTTGAATTGAGTTCCACTTATTGATTAGAATGTTTTGAATGGGGATAAAGAAGATTGAACCTCAATCTCAATGTTAAGTTTTGCAAATTTTTACCATTTTTTCCTACAAGTTTCGTTTCTAATAAACCCTGAGAAAGTATCCTTCGTTTCCTCGGTTTAGTCATCTTGTTAAACATGTTCAGTCAACAGCGACATTTTAAATGATGTCTGGAGACCATGCAAGGGTTGAAATGCTTCGAATTTTTCGAAAACATTTTGTTTGCCAATTCTTCACCGGTGTTGCCACCACTGGCAGCACTGATTTGAATTGAATGGATACGCGATACCCCTCGACGAGACTATGCACGCAACGGGTGATATGAACCGATGCGTAAGAAACGTCAGGGAGACCAACGAACGTCAAAACCCACATACATTTCGCAAGTCATAGTAGATGCTAAGAATAATGTGAATTCTTTCTTCCTAATTATTGAAAATTACTAGTTATATCAAAGTATTTAGATTGTGCCAGTTATTCCCTGAATTTGTTACGGTATTTTGCGCTATAAGTATGATATGCAGTACGATAGACAGTAAAATCCTGAAACTAAGAAAAATTTGTTCTAGTATAGGTTATTAAGAGCACTACGTCTCAGATATTGTCCTCAGATCCGATTTCTGAAATACCCATTGTGCTTTGGCTGTAAGTTACTTCTGATTTAACAATTTGATCTAAGCAAACTGAATTAAATACTCCAATAGGGATCCTCTAGTTACGCATCGAAATCAAGTTTGTTGGGGATCAATCGAATTAAGGCGACCAGTTGTAAGTAAACATGAATTTATTGCCTGCGAGTTAAACTTATAAATAAACACTTTACAGCTTAAAGAATTCTGCACTGAAAACCATCGTGCTTCTCTGTTAAGAGGTCCCGAAAAATCTCCCCAACAAAAGCTTTAAGAACTGCTTTGATCAGCAAGAAGAGGCGAAGTATGCCTGAAACGGATCTGTACAACTGCAAACTATGCCGGAGGTCGAATAACGTTGATGATATGGTCTTCTGTGCGGTATGTCAAGAATGGTATCATTACCAGTGCGTGGGAGTTACATCAGCGGTAGCAAACGAAAGCTGGATGTGTGCACGATGCGCGGCTCTACCGTCGTCCACACGAATTGGTGAGCTTTTTGGAAATGATCCGGTACTCCCGGCCACCATCGCTACCGTATCGTTAGTAGGGGCCACCGAATCATCGGCGATCGTAGGTTCAACCTCTTCCGAGGTATCACCTGCGGCGAGTGCTGCACTACCGCTAGTGGCAACTGCAGTATCTCCAGCTGTGACGTCGATTGCAGCTAGTCTGATGCCACCCGCAGTTGCTGGACCATCCGGTTGGATAACTACAACGACCCCGGCTGTAAGTGCAACTAACTATGGCCAATCCCTATTGACGGAGCAGGCACGAGCGAGTTTACAATGGGTGCAGGAACATCGAGCATTCCTCGAGCGGCAAATGGAAGAGAGCCACAAGAAGGAATTAGAGAGGAAGAAGGCCATGTTGGGGCAACTCGCGAATAATGCCATGCAAGGCGTTATTACTGGAGTGACATCGAATAGCATCAATGAGCAGTCCGCTGCAGTTGGAACCAGTAGCGTAGGAGGCTGGCTGGGAAGGATGATCGGCGAGATGGAAAATCTGTCGCTCACACCAGCGTGCACGGAGACAAGGGTGACAGCACCAGTAATATCCGTACACAACAACAACTCCACACCGACAACTGCGGGTTCTGCTAGCCGAAGCGTGTTCGATCCATCTTTCTCATCACTTCTCCTTGGAGTGCCTAGTAGTATGTCGAGAGCTCCCACAGACTCATTTTCTGCATGCCAGTACACTACTATGCCATCTACCCCTCTATATGGATACTCACAACCGAGCCGAGACCAGTTCCAACAAATCAGCGTGTTTCCAATTAGCACCCCGGTTTCCTCTATTAGTCTGAGGAATGCTAATTTGACGAACGTAGTCACCGCCTGCCCAACAGTTCCCACCGCATCGATTCCACCGCAGGTGCCGGTTTATGGAGGGTTACCAGCAAATTCAAGCATACCCAGAACGGATCCGATTCCCGTTCCCCCACAAGGTTCTTTGGGTAGCCATCCTTTGGTTAACGCAGCTCAAGCTCTTCCGTTGCCACAAGCGTCACCTTTTCCATCGTTTCCTACGCAGCAGCAATTGTTAGCGCGACAAGTCATGCCGAGAGATCTTCCACTGTTTCGGGGCGACCCGGAAGATTGGCCGCTATTTTTTAGTGCATATACTAATTCAACAGCCGCATGTGGATACACCAACGTGGAGAATTTGGCACGGCTTCAACGTGCGCTACAGGGTAAGGCATTCGATGCAGTAAAAAGCCGTTTGCTTCTTCCAGCGTGCGTCCCACAAGTCATTTCCACGTTGTACATGCTGTACGGGAGGCCAGAGTTGATCATCCAGACATTGCTGGACAAAGTTCGGGAAACTCCCGCACCAAGGGCAGACAGGCTGGAAACGTTGATCACCTTTGGTATGGCGGTGCAAAATCTGTGCGACCACATCGAGGCAACGGGGCAAGTAGCGCACCTGTGCAACCCTGTTTTACTGCGAGAGTTAGTCGACAAAATTCCTGCGCAACAACGTCTAAACTGGGCGTTATACAAACAACAGTTCGCTGAGGTTGATCTTCGCACATTTGCTGGTTTTATGTCGATGTTGGTATCAGCCGCCTCGGACGTCACAGTCACAACGGATTCTAAGCAATCACGCTTGGGACGAGGAGAGCGTGGCAGAGATAAAAACTTTCTCAATGCTCATGCTGCCAGCGAACCAGCCTCAAATCTAGTGAGTCAAGACGGGGAGATAAAGAAAGTAGAAGTCAAGGAGGTACTGTGCCTGGCATGCAATGGGCGTAATCACAAAGTGAAAGATTGTGCAACGTTCAAAAGGTGGGAGCCGGACAGTCGCTGGAAGACGATTCAAGATCATCATCTTTGTCGCACATGCTTAGGGAAGCACGGGCGCCGTCCTTGTAAGCTGCAAGCTGTTTGTGGTGTTGATGGGTGTCAGCAACGTCACCATCAGTTACTGCACTCCGGCAGTCAGAAACGTCCTGCCCCAATGAGAGAAGGGCAAAAAACTGTGAAGCAGAACGATAACCCTGCTGAAGGGCTAAATGCACACCATGCTACCAAGAAATCGACATTATTTCGCATCCTTCCCGTGAAGCTGTTTTGGAAAGGTAAAACTGTAGAAACCTTTGCGTTTTTGGATGACGGCTCGGACATGACTTTGGTCGAGCAATCGATTGCAGAACGATTAGGCATCGATGACGGCGAACCACTCCCACTTTGCTTAACGTGGACCAGCAATGTAACTCGCCAGGAACCCAAGTCCCAACGAATTCGTCTAGAAATCTCCGGAGCCAGCAAAAGTGAACGGTTCACTTTAAACGATACAAGAACAGTTTCTAGCCTCAATCTTCCGAAGCAAACGTTGAAGTACGCTGAATTAGCTCGGCAATACAATTACCTTCGTGGTCTTCCAGTAACCAGCTATGAATCAGCAACTCCAGGCATTTTGATTGGCTCGAACAATGCCAGTCTTACTGCGACGCTATGTCTGCGCGAAGGTCAGCTAGGGGACCCCTTAGCCAGTAAGACTCGACTCGGTTGGTCGATCTACGGATATACAGCGGATGGAGAGAAGGTCAACAACTTCACGCTGCACGTGTGCGAGTGTCGACGAGAATGCCAAGCAGGCCAAGATCTTCACGATCTCGTCAAGCAGTATTTCACGCTCGAGAGCATCGGCGTTTCGGCGGACAAGGCACCAGAATCGGAGGAGGACAAGCGTGCTCGTCAGATTTTAGAGGACACCACGAAGCGCATTTCAAACAAGTTTGAGACCGGGCTGCTGTGGCGCCATGACCATGTGGAATTTCCTAATAGTTTTCCCATGGCAATGCGTCGTCTGGAATGTTTCGAGCGGAGGATGAAAAAGGATCCAGATCTGCGTACAAGCGTACAGCAACTGATGGGCGAATATGTGGAAAACAATTATATACACGAGGTGACGCAAGATGAAAAGGAGTCGATAGATCCTCGGAGGGTGTGGTACTTGCCGTTGGGCGCCGTAAGAAACCCGAAGAAGCCGGGCAAAACTAGGCTCGTTTGGGATGCTGCGGCAAAAGTGGGAGGAGTGTCTTTCAACTCGATGCTTCTCAAAGGGCCCGACTTACTAACACCTTTGGCTTTGGTGCTTTGTAGATTTCGCGAACGACCGGTGGCAGTTTGCGGGGACCTGAAGCAAATGTTTCACCAGTTCAGAATTCGCCAACAAGATGCACACAGTCAGCGGTTCCTGTACCGAGAACACCCCTCGCAACCCGTAAAAATGTTCGTTATGGACGTCGGTACCTTTGGGGCCACATGCTCTCCCTGTCAGGCCCAATATATTAAAAACCGCAACGCGAAGGAACACGAAACAGAATTTCCCGAAGCAGCAAAGGCAATCGTAGAAAAACACTATGTCGATGATTACCTTGACAGTTTCGACACAGAAGCGGAAGCAATCAAGGTTGCTCTTGAAGTTAAAGAAGTTCATGCTCGTGGAGGGTTTGAGATCCGGAATTGGCACTCTAACTCGGACGCCCTTCTGCGACGGGTCGGGGAGCCCAGAGGAATCCAGTCGAAAGTCATCAGTATCGATTTAGAGGGCGATGCGGAACGAGTTTTGGGCCTCCTATGGTTGCCGGAGGAAGATGTAATCGCATTTGCCACTGACCAGCAGTTTGACGGTATTATACCGACGAAGCGAAATATCCTACGTTGTGTCATGAGCCTGTTTGACTCACAAGGTATATTGTCGCATATAACAATACAGGGACGGATGATCATTCAGGATACGTGGCGAAAACAGACGCAATGGGACGACGAAGTCGATGAATCAGTTCGTATACGCTGGCTTCGATGGACGGAGCTGTTTAAGAAGGTCGGACAGATGAGACTACACAGAGCCTACTTTCCAGGATTCACCGCTGCAGATATTGGTTCAGTAGAGCTGCATATTTTCACGGATGCAAGTGAGGAAGCTTACGCTTGCACAGCTTACTTCCGGGTCATTATAATGGGGAAGGTATATGTTACGCTGGTGATGGCTAAGGCGAAAGTTGCACCGTTGAAATCTTTATCAGTACCTCGTCTGGAGTTGATGGGGGCACTACTGGGAGCAAGGCTGGCCAAAGCGGTGAAGGAATATCATACTCTTCCGATATGCCGTCGAGTAATGTGGACAGACTCTAAAACAACGCTGGCGTGGGTTAAATCGCAGCATTGCCGGTACCGACAGTTTGTGGCTTTTCGAGTGGGAGAAATTCTAAACAAGACAGAAGCCACCGAGTGGAGATACGTCCCAACACAACATAACCCAGCTGACGATGCAACTAAATGGGGCAAGGGACCCAGCACGGATGTAACGTCTCGCTGGTTCCAAGGACCCGACTTCCTCTATCAGCCGGAAATAAAGTGGCCGGAACAAAGATCGACACAGACGCTCGAAACAGATGAAGAATTGAGACCCTGCATGGTACATCGTCAGAAAACATTCGAGGATGTCTACAATATCTGTAAATTTTCTAAGTGGGAACGTTTGCTTAGAACAGCCGCATACGTTCACCGCTACATCGAGAACAGCAAGCGGAAATGGAGAAAAGGGTTGCTGATCATGGGGCATCTACAGCAGGAAGAGTTGCAAAATGCAGAGAATAGCCTGTGGCGTACAGTGCAGTTATCAGCGTACCCAGATGAAGTCGCTGTGCTGAAACAAAGAAACGGAAACCCGAAGAAGGCTATCGATAAGACTAGTCCAGTCTACAAGCTGTCGCCGTTCTTAGACGAATACGGCGTGATGCGGGTAGACAGTCGCATCGGAGCAGTTCCGTACGTTACATATGACTTTAAGTTTCCGATCATCCTGCCGAGACATCACCATCTCACTAAACTAGTCGTTGACTGGTATCACCGCCGATATCTTCACGCTAATCATGCGACGGTGCAGAATGAGGTTCACCAACGCTTCCATGTCTCTAATCTTCGCTCCGTTGTACGACAAGTTACAAAAGAATGTCAGGCCTGCAAGATCTCCAAAACAGTACCAACCACGCCGAAGATGGCTCCTCTTCCCGAGTCACGTCTAGCGGCAAAAGAAAGACCGTTCTCCCACGTCGGGCTGGATTATTTCGGACCCATACAGGTCCGTATCGGGCGTAGCTGTGTCAAACGATGGGTAGCGTTGTTCACGTGCCTCACTGTGAGAGCAGTGCACTTGGAAGTCGCCCATTCGTTATCTACGGAATCATGTAAGATGGCAGTACGTCGGTTTGTGGCGCGTCGTGGATCACCTGTCGAAATTCGCTCCGATAATGGGACCAATTTTCAGGGGGCTAGTCGTGAGTTGCGTGATCAAATCGCGACGATTGGTCAAGGCCTGGCTGAAACGTTCACCAACTCGAATACAAGATGGGTCTTCAACCCACCCTCTGCACCGCACTTTGGTGGCTCATGGGAGCGATTAGTAAGGTCCGTCAAGGTGGCACTTGGTTCACTATGTGGCGATCGAAACCCGGACGATGAAACGCTGCTGACAGTCCTTGCTGAGGCCGAGTCCATAATTAACTCTCGACCGTTAACCAGCATTCCTCTTGAAAGCGTTAGCCAGGAGGCGTTAACGCCAAATCATTTTATCCTGCTAAGCTCAAACGGAGTCGTCCAACCTCCTACGAAGCTAGCGGAATTAACAGGCGCAACGCGGACAAACTGGGACCTGGCTAGGAAGCTCGTTGATCAGTTCTGGCGACGATGGATCGCAGAATATCTTCCGACGATTGCAAGAAGAAGTAAATGGCTCGAAGAAGCTGAGAAGCTCAAAGTAGACGATTTGGTGCTGATCGTGGATGAAGGCCAACGTAACGGATGGACGAGGGGGCGGATAGCAGCGATAATTCCAGGAAGTGATGGTCGAATTCGCCAAGCCATGGTTCAGACCACAGGAGGGTTGTTCCGGCGCCCAGTGACCAAGTTGGCAGTGCTCCAGGTGCAAGGCCATGGTAACGCAGAAACAACGGAAGAACCGGAATTGCGTCACGGGTCGGGGACTGTTGCCACCACTGGCAGCACTGATTTGAATTGAATGGATACGCGATACCCCTCGACGAGACTATGCACGCAACGGGTGATATGAACCGATGCGTAAGAAACGTCAGGGAGACCAACGAACGTCAAAACCCACATACATTTCGCAAGTCATAGTAGATGCTAAGAATAATGTGAATTCTTTCTTCCTAATTATTGAAAATTACTAGTTATATCAAAGTATTTAGATTGTGCCAGTTATTCCCTGAATTTGTTACGGTATTTTGCGCTATAAGTATGATATGCAGTACGATAGACAGTAAAATCCTGAAACTAAGAAAAATTTGTTCTAGTATAGGTTATTAAGAGCACTACGTCTCAGATATTGTCCTCAGATCCGATTTCTGAAATACCCATTGTGCTTTGGCTGTAAGTTACTTCTGATTTAACAATTTGATCTAAGCAAACTGAATTAAATACTCCAATAGGGATCCTCTAGTTACGCATCGAAATCAAGTTTGTTGGGGATCAATCGAATTAAGGCGACCAGTTGTAAGTAAACATGAATTTATTGCCTGCGAGTTAAACTTATAAATAAACACTTTACAGCTTAAAGAATTCTGCACTGAAAACCATCGTGCTTCTCTGTTAAGAGGTCCCGAAAAATCTCCCCAACAACCGGAATAAAAAAAAAAAAAAAGATCATCAATAAAATTAACACCCTTCATTTTATCTCGAAACAATCGATATTAAAAAATGTTCACGTGTTGAATGCGTGTTCTTTTCAGCATTTTTGTTTTCTAAAAAATACGAGTCTATTTATTTGTTAAAATTAAAGTTCCTTATCCAAATTTGCTTTGCCAAATTTTATCAGAACGAAAAAGTCTAAAAATGACCTTATTCAATTGAGAAAAAAATAAACACGCCAATCAAAATTGATTGCCCCTCTTATAGCAAAACCTTTTATCCTTAATGTTGAATACGAAAATCATCTCAAGCGTCTAAGATTATACTTAACTTTTATTTCAAAGAAAGTAGATATAAAAGTTTGGTAGGTATTATTATTATCTTTACTAAAGTAGCATTTCTTCCTAGGTGAATGTTTGTTCACTTTTTGTTAGGGTTTAGTAATGAATAAATTATCAGTAGGTATTTCAGAATATTTTTTTTCTTTTTATCAAAAATTCATTATGTTTTCTGTTGTCGAAAAACTTTGAAATGTCCTCCTTTTTCAAACCAATAATGCAAAATGTCCTCCTTTCTGAAAAATTGTTCTGGTAAGCCTAATTGTGTGGGTCTTGCACATAGTACCATTTAGCGCAACATTTTCCTGATCTTGTATAAATTTGGGGCCTTCCTTAGCCGAGAGGTTAGAGTCCGCGACTACAAAGCAAAGCCATGCTGGAGGTGTCTGGGTTCGAGACCCGGTCGACCAAACCACCTGCCACGCCTGCCACACGATATACGAATGCGAAAATGACAACTGCGGCAAAGAAAGCTCTCAGTTAATAACTGTGGAAGTGATCATTGAACACTAAGCTGAGAAGCAGGCTCTGTCCCAGTGAAGTTATGCCAGGAAAAAGTATAAATTTTCTAACATTTCTATGATTGATATTTTTTAAGACCGTAGAAACTAAACCAAACCAACACGACATTCCGTGACCATATCTGTACGGGCAATGTGGTTTACTATATTCATAACATTCTTTCGATCTATTTTCTTACAGGATTCTTACGGAGTACCGCACGGAATAAGCCACTAAGTGATATCGAAGTTTTGCTCGGTGTTATGTCCAAATCACTGAAAGCGCTATGCCAAGAAGGAGACGGCAAAATACCCTCTATGATTCAGATAAGTGGTCGTTGCATGCTGGAGGACTACCTCTTCGGCCTCACCAACTATCAAACTGGCAATAGTGGATTTGTATCGCTTAATCTCCCCATAGCTGTTGAGAACAATCAACAGCTGTTGCAAAACATCCGATCGTCCATCGCACAAATACGACGGCAGCAAGTTATGCTTAATTTTCTGACCATAGCGCAGCTCAAGCATGACTTCCTGACGGACGGATTGCCTCTGGTGGTGATGAAACTACTGATGAATTATCTGTCGCGACGTTTTGCCGTCACGGTGACCGAAGTGATTGAGAATCGAAACGTTGGACAATACCGAAACCTGCTGGGCCACGGGATCAAGGACATCATCTACTTCAGACCACCTCAGTCGAATACCAGCGTATCGATCACGGTTCAGAAGTTCAACGACGAGATTCGATTCGCTTGCATGACCGATTCTCAAATCAATCCAAAGCACTTGGCTTTGACGGCAGGCTTTCGGAAACATCTACAAGACTTCCAGCAGCTCTAGCTGCTCTTATAGTTTCATAAGAAATATAATTAAAGTAACATATATTTGTACGAGTAATAAATGGATTAAATACCTTACGGAACTTTTTTGTTATCAAGCTTATCCCATTCGGTACATGTCGCGACAGTTTGCCAGGAAGTTACAAAGCATGTTGTGTCCATCGGTATCGAATTCCTCCCCGTCTTCGCTTCCCGTATAGGTAATGATCTGTAAAAATTCAAAATATTGTTTTTACATGGCATGTTAAACTACTTTCCTCTAGTATAGCCAACCTCTTTGCATCGAACGCTATCGTTGGAGCCGGCCATTCCGATCACTTCGACCCACCCGTGAAGGATCTGACTCAGGGGGGCGCTCAGCATCACCTGAATCGGCATTCCGTCAGTAGATTTCCCCACGAAACTTCGCCCGTCTTTGTCGCCTTTCTCCACAAAGAGATGGATGCTCACCGATTGGCCCGAGTGGCGCTTGAGCAAGGAACCGTTTACGATTGACCGGGGTTCGAACTCCATTGTGGTGTGTTTTAGCGAGAGTAATAAAGTGCGATAATAGTTAAAGAACTGAAATTTACGGCAAATTTACAGGAAAAAACTTGAAATTCAATTGCCGGCACGAGCGAAGATGCAGATTGTTTGGCGATGGCTTGATTTTGAGCGCCACTTTTGACGTTCTGCCGTTTTTGTTTTTCGGCGATGTTTTATTAGGGTGAATAATTTTGGTTGGATCATTCAATGTCGTTTCTGAAGGGTGCACCACCCGGCATACATCGATAAAGTAGAGCCAACAAACATCTTCGGCGGATAAAAAAAACTCACCCCCGCGCGTGTAAAAGAGTGACGCTTTGTGCGTGTGTGTGAGCGTGCGTTCAGAAACACAAAAAGGAAAAGGATTAGACTACAAGGAGGAAAGTAAAAGTGAAAAACAAGGATATCTTTTGACAGTTTCGGTAAAAAAGGTGTTGTGCAAGCGTAAAATTCAACAGAAATGGGTAAATATTCTTAATTTTTCATTGAAATGTTTGCTAATTCGTTTCGTTCATAATGGGTAAGAGATTTCCGTTGGAAATATATTGGTTGGATTTGAAAATGAACGGCAAATTTAATTTTCTTACCCACTGATTGGACTTGGAAAAATTCTTTGTAGGGCACTAATTTTGAAACTCTTTCTCATTGATGTAGAAATTGAAGCCGAATCCCAAAAGCTGATTCTCGATCTGTCGAAGAAATGCCTGAAAAAGATTCCCAAAACGGACGACGCGCAGCAATACAAAGTGTTGATCCTGGATGACAATGAACTGCAGAAGATTGACAATATCGATTCGTATCTTAAGATAGAAAAGGTAGATCTAAATTATTTAAATTTGTTCCATTATTCAGTTTATTTGAGACCTTTTTTCCTTACCCTTCCCACAGTTATCGCTATGTAAGAATCAACTGCTCCGGATGTACGGCGTTTGCCGGTTGCATTGCCTGCGGGAGCTGAACCTTGCCTACAACGGAATTCTGACCATTGAGGGCCTGAAGGATTTGGTTCATTTGACGCATCTCAATCTGGAAGGGAACAATATTAAAACTATTGAGCATCTGAATACCAACACCAGTCTGGAATGTTTGAATCTGTCGGAGAATAGCATCGGTATCATTTCGGATATCTCGTTCCTGAAGAATTTGAAGGTAAGGCCACTTCGTGCGGGAATGTAGGGAATCCAGGGCTGGTAGCTGGCCTTTTTTAGAGACTTGGTGACTATATCAATACAAGTCTCTAAAAAATCTCTATTTTAATGGAAGGTCTCTGAAGTCTCTTTTTTCACCGAAATGCTCTAAAGTAACTGTTTTCCTTTTTCTCATTATGCTGGAGTCCTGGTGGAAAAATCTAGAGGCTCCAGAGATGCTTACGCGACTATTTCACCGGTTTTTCTTCTTATATTCCTCGAGAACAGGGCTGGTAGCAGGTCTCTTTAGATAGGTCTTGGTCTCTATTTGAATGCGAGTCAAGAGGGATTCACGATAAGAGTCTATCTGACAAATCAATAGCAATGAGAAAATAATCAATGAAATTCTCATGTGCAACTTTAATCCCAATTGGAGAAAATATACTCAAACTTCAACCTTTTCACTATAGTTCACATTCCATAAACCTAGTTTTAAAACCCCCAGGAATACTTAGTCTATTTGGAATGGAAGGTTTTTAAAGGAATCTTTTTATACTAAAATGGTCTCTAAAGTCACTGTTTTTTCCCGGTTTCCTTGGAGTGAACCCTGGTGCAAAGTTCTAGAGATTCCAGGGAAACCTTCAGATACTCTTACGCGATTATTTTACAGGTTCTTCAGGAAGTTCTTCTCGGATACCTTGCGCAAAAGCTAAAGAAATCCTTTAATTCTTGGAATACTTTTGACGACTCTTCCTTTTGTATTTATTTGCACCGTAAATATTAATCTGAGCAGTTTTGTGTCTTCAGCACTTTTATTAACCAATGTATGCTCTACCACTGGGCATGACTTGTTTTTGGAACAACATCAACAATAACAGGCTAAACAAGAAAACATTTCAAAAAATTCCGAATAAATATTCACAAGGTATAAAACATTGACTATACAAACATTGAAACATTGTATGAATTTTTTCCATGTCGTGGCAAGTTATTGGGAGCATCACAAAACTATCAAATCGTCATGTTTCATAAAAATCTTGTGATTTGTTTTGCTTAAAATTGTTGTTTCATTAAAATAATTGATCAAAGGTCTTATTTTTACGACTTTTATTTTATTAAAATGTTTTGGTTTGTATATTTTACAACATTAAAAAATTAAAAAAAAAATATATGGAAACGTGAATAGACATAGAATACACATATTTCAATACGTACCAATGACAAGATCATAACATTATCTCATAAAAAAAAATTCCGTCGTATTTCGAATGAATTTGCAGTACAAAACAATTGCATTGTTCAATGGCTAAAATAAACTACTTTTAAGCCAGCTCTGAACTGCTAAGAAACTAAAAGCATATTACAAAAGCAAACTTTTACTTCTTTACGATCTTTACTTCATAGATTAATTGCGTTTATAATGAAAATTACTTTTAAAGTACAGATACTAATGTGATCCCTCTGTATATCGTTCATATAACAGTAGGAATAAAAAAAGACAGTTTTTGTACATAACTCATCAATTATCGCAGTACCTGGTAGTTACATCGTTCGTTTATGTAAACTTAAAAATCAAGCATTCGTAACTGATAGTTCCATTTAAGAGGTAGTTGAAAGTTTAAGTCTCATATAACAAACGAAAAATAGTGAATACTAGGTTTCGCTGAAATTTGTTATATAGTTATAGTTACCTCTGAATGTTATTCAAAGTATTGATCTCAATTGATCTGCTTAAATGAAACATTTATTCAAGCCTCGAAGGTCTTGCGATTTGAACCAAGAAGTTCCATATATGATCGTAGAAATTTATCCGCGTGGATTTCAATCGTTCTCTGCCTGCCTGCTTTGAGCCAATCCAAGTTTGAACCGAAGTACACATGTACCGGGTTCGGTTTGATACACTGGTACAGAAACGAAGCGCGTTTGTGGTACAACACAAGTTGCAAGGTTCAAACCAAAGTTGCACATCGGTTCGGTTCATGGGAAGACTGGCTCCAAAGTAGCCCCTTTTTTGTCTTGAAGGACACGTTTTTTCGTTATTCAAGCATTTTTGTTATTCCTTGATGGATTTGCCTCATATTTTGCACATTTGTTGCTTACATATACAACTTAAATATATGCAAGAATCATCAAAATCTAATCATTTTTTTTGTGAGTTGATTTCACCTGCTTATAAGAGAGAAAAAAAAACGTTTTTAATATACTTAACCTAACTTAACCTAAACATATAACGCATTAATCGTGGCAATAGAAGATTGTAACGATTTTTGCCTGAAATTATTAATTATTTAATTTGCATTGGATATTCTATGTAACTCATTTTATTTATTTATTTATTTGTGAATTCATGTAATATAAGGCTAAAAGCCTTGTAAATCATTACACTTGATAAGAAAGTAATAGGCCAAAGATATTCTAATATTTAATTTTCAATGTTAATTCAAACTATACTTCATCAAATCCCTGAATAATGCTGCCAACAACTGTTTTAGGTCCCTTTTAAAATTCACCATTGAGACATTTGTTTTAATATGTAGTGGCAATTGGTTCCAGAAGACAATACCTCTTGCGAACAAAGATTGACTGTAATATGCAGAACGATGTTGAGGAATTAAAAGGCTTCTATTTCTATCGGATCGCATAGGAGAAAGTTTTGTTAACAAATATTCTGGCTTTTTCAACAATAGAATTTTGAATATTGTTATGCATGACCTATATCTATAAAGGTTTGAAAAACTACAACCAATGAGTTCTTTGTGGAGATAAGACACTCTTGAAAATCTCGACAAATTATAAACGTATCTAACACAAGAATTTAGAGCAAGTCTCAACTTATCCCATCATCGTCTCATTGGTACTACTCAGAATCATTTTCAAAATTTTATTTTGAATTCTCTGCAGAGCTTTCTTCCTGGTTTTACAACAGCTAGTCCATATTGGTACAGCATACAACATGGCTGGCCTGAAAATTTGTTTGAATATCAAAAGTTTGTTCTTAAGACAAAGTTTTGATTTTCTATTAATAAGGGGATAGAGACATTTTACATATTTGTTACATTTGGCTTGAATGCCCTTAATGTGATTTTTGAAAGGTAAATTCTTATCTAGCATGAGCCCTAGATACTTAACTTCATCTGACCAATTTATTGGAACCCTTCTCATCGTGACAACATGTCTACTTGAAGGTTTCAAATAAAGAGCTGGTTTATGTGGGAATATTATTAGTTGAGTTTTGGAAGCATTAGGAGAAATCTTCCATTTTTGCAAGTATGAAGAAAAAATATCCAAACTTTTTTGCAATCGACTACAGATGACACGCAAGCTTCGTCCTTTGGCGGAGAGGCCTGTGTCATCCGCAAACAAAGATTTTTGACATCCCTGAGGTAACTCAGGTAAGTCAGATGTGAAAATATTGTATAATATTGGTTCCAAAATGCTGCCTTGAGGAACACCAGCTCTTACAGGAAGTCTTTCAGACCTGGAGTTCTGATAATTAACCTGAAGTGTACGATTTGCTAGATAACTTTGAATTATTCTAACAATGTATGTTGGAAAATTAAAGATTTTTAATTTTACGATCAAACCTTCATGCCAAACAAACACTGTCGAATGCTTTTTCTATGTCTAGAAGAGCAAGACCAGTAGAATAGCCTCCAGATTTGTTGATACGGATCAAATTTGTTACAAGTAAAAGTTGATGAGTGGTCAAATGTCCATGGCGGAACCCGAACTGTTCATTGGCAAAAATGATTTTTCGTTGATGTGGACCTTCATTCTGTTGGCATTACCTTTTCAAAAAGTTTACTGATGGAGGAAAGCAAACTGATTGGACAATAGCTAGAAGCTTCTGCAGAATTTTTGTCTGATTTTAAAATTGATACAACCTTAGCATTTACCAGGAAAATATGCCAACTGAAAACATTTGTTAAATATATCAACTAAGAATGATAAGCTACTTACTGGAAGTTTCTTGATGAGGGTGTAGAAAATTCCATCATTGCCAGGAGCTTTCATATTTTTGTTTTTTTTTTTTAATAATAGTTCTCACTTCTTCCAAATCAGTATCCCAGGAATTTTCGTAACTTGATTTTCAATTGGACTAGTAAGTCCTGAATTAAAATTGTGGGCGCTTTCAAACTGCATAGCGCATAGCAAGTTTTTGAGCTTTTTCGCAATTAGTTAGTAATAATCTGTTTTCCTCTTTCAATGCCGGTATTGGCTACCGAGGTTTTTTCAAAATTTTAGATAATTTCCAAAAGGGCTTAGAGTCAGGGTCCAATTGAGAAATCTTATTTTCAAAATTTTTGTTTCTTAATTGGTAAAACGTTTCTTGATTTCTTTCTGCAAATCCTGCCATATAATTTTCATAGCAGGATCGCGAGTGCGTTAAAATTTCCTTCTCCTCACGTTTTTAAGACGGATCAAAAGTTTAAGACCATCGTCTAATCACGGATTTACATTCTGGAATTGTAATGCTCCTGGCTTCAACAATGGAATTTGTTAAAGTTTCAAGAACATTGTCAATATCAAGTTTTGTTTGTAAATAAATGTTAACATCAATATTAGAGTCAATATATGTTTCATATATATTATAGTCGGCTCGAAAATAATTGAAAGTGGTGCTGACAAGATTGAGAATCGCTTCATGGGATCTTTCAGCATGAGTAATCAGTTGGCTATAAAGGTGACTAGAGTCGGTTAAGACTAAATCAATCGTAGATGGGTTTCTAGATGTGTTAGTATTAGTTTTTTTCATTAAGACCATGATGTCCAATAGAAGTAGTCATCAAATAAATAAATTAAAGAATAAACCCTTAACTCAATTCCATCTTTTAGGAACTGTACATAAACGGAAACAGGATCGCTCACTTGAGACAATGCGACAAGTATTTGCCCCATTCGTTGGAAACGTTAACGTTGGCGAAGAACAACATTTCCGATTTGAACGAAATTTGCACATTAAGTCACTTGAACAATCTCAACAGCATCACGATAGCGGATAATCCTTGTGTTCAGATGACTGGGAATTCAATGTGAGTATTCAAGTTCAATCTGTCTAGGTCATAGTTTCCCAAACTGTGGGTCGCGACCCCCAGGGGGGTCGTGGGCTCATCTCTGGTGGGTCGCGAAAAAATTTTGTTCTCATTTATTTTGTAGGTTTCTTAGTGTCCTCTCGATTTTTAGCAACTGGTTTTTAACAGTTCTCATTTATATTTTGGTTAATACTTTTGATCAAGATTGAATTGATCATTTTACTTGAAATGATTTGTAACT
This sequence comes from Aedes aegypti, assembly GCF_002204515.2. NCBI lineage: Eukaryota > Metazoa > Arthropoda > Insecta > Diptera > Culicidae > Aedes > Aedes aegypti. The sequence continues at coordinate 253,726,395 of NC_035108.1, forward strand.
ATAATATCTGATTTTGGATTTTTCAGCAATACGACCAAGAGAAATAGATTTTTATCAAGAGAATCGGCTATTTATTTGAAAAACTCTGCAAAAATATGTTGTTTCTTAAAGATACAGTTAGAATTTTCACACATGATAACTTTGAAAAATAATTCAATTAATATCATCACAAAGGTTCATCGGATTTCAACGAACTATCTGCACTCCTTGTGCTGAAAATTTTCGCGTGGCAAATAACTAACGAAAAAGCGTAGTTAAAGACGAAATTACATGTATTGTAGAGCTACGTTCGGAACAAGTTAACTAATTTCAAATAAGGTCGCCATTAAAGCCAATTTTTCTACTGTAAGTCTTAAACCTAAGAAGCCAAAAATACTGAAACGAGCTTTCCGAAAAATGTTGGAACTGAACTTTTATCTTGGAAGTTTGCTTTTTCCGAGAAAACTAAATATGTTATCTTTATTTTATGATAACGATTGTATTTTTCATAATTAAATGATTTTATTAAATGCATTTAATTATTTAGGAAAAATCAATTTAATGTAAGTAAAGTTGATAAGTTGTGAATATTGAAAACATCGCGCACCTTGAAATTTTATGTGGAGTTTGTCTATATCAACTTTCGATCGATACTGATCGATAACGAAGTTACGAATGATCTTGAATGTTTAAAGTAAAAATCTCACACTTTCTGGTGGGTCGCAAAAAATATGCCTAATCGCTAGGTGGGTCGTGCACTAGAAAAGTTTGGGAACCTATGGTCTAGGTAGATCAGTATAAAATCTTAATCCCTTGCAGCGGATTTGATTACCGACCTTTTGTGCTGAATTGGTGCATGAGTGTAAAAATGATTGACGGGTTCGTTGTAACAGCTATTGAAAGTTTGAAGGCCGAATGGTTATACAGCCAAGGACGTGGTCGCCAGTTTCGCGTGGGCGAACAAGTTACCTTAGCCCGGTACCTTAGTACGGTTTGTCCTCTGTCCGGTGAAGCTTTGGAGAACGAAAACGAACGCAAGTTGAGATTGATTCTAAGCAAAGCTCAACAGCATCAGCGACAGTTGCAGGAACAAAGTTCCGGTGGCGGAGGAGATGGAACCACCACGCCTGTGAATAACTCACCTTCATCACTCAGGCGGAAAGGACAAAGCCGAATACAGTCACCTAGAGGTTTGTAACAATCATTTAACAATCTTTCCATAAAACATGATGTAAAGTGTCGAACTCGCCAAGTGCGAAAAGCCACGTTATAAAGATGAAATAATAATACTGATAATTAATGACGATACTATTCATATTTCAGTTACTCGATTGAGTGGTCGTCAGCACTCGCCGGATACCATGTCCAGTAGTTATCACGGTAACACTTCTACCAATTTGATGACTTCCAGCACTATCGAAAACACTAGCGGTGGTAATCAACTGTTTGAACTCACCAAATCTTTAATTGACAACATCACTTCCGACAACATTATGTCACAAAGTCTCGACCCGAATATGTTGAATCCCACGAGCAACGTCAACTCTATGAATAGTTCAATGCATGAGAGCATCGTTCTGTCGAAGCAACAAGTCAGTGCTAGTGGTGCCAATCTCTACAACGGTTAGTTCATTTTAAACTACAGTATTACATTCTCCTCAACATGATTTGAATTATTTTAGATCAACCACCTGCCGGGCAGGTCATTATGGGTGGCCCGCTGGCAGCCGCATCGAAAATGGTTCCCGTGCCGGAATCGTTGATGAGTCCCGATTGCGGACCAACCACTTCACCGGCCACGATTGTACAGCGTAATATGCAAAACTGTGCTAACCAGCCACAGCCGCAGACACCACAGATTCCCAAGGCGATCAAAACCAAAGGTAAGGTAGCTTCGTTTTTTGAAAGCAATTTATTTTGGTATACCTATTTTTGTAAGAGAAAAGTTATGTTCGGTAATGTAAAACACACTAAACACCTAGCCATTCTTATAGAGGATGTTAGCCAAAAAGAAGGATATTCAACTCGATCATCTAATTCAATTTATCCGCTATCAAAGTTAGATTCTCGCTCCAGTCCACTTTTTGGATTGCATTTCGGTCCCATAACAACTGTGCAAAATTTCAGCTCGATCGGTGAAACTAGATTGACGCGTCAGCCATTCAAAATTTGTATGGCATTTACTATGGGAAAACTTACTTTTGCCAAGAAAAATCGCCAGAGATCGCCTATTGACCTCTATAAAAATGCTGAATACAAACCTCGATAGGTATTTCTACGATGAAGAACATTGTCGAAGACCGCAAAGCAGTCCGATGCTTGTGAAAAAAGTTATTAAACAAATACTATTTGGAAATATTGCCCAATTTTGTTATTATTGTTATTCCTTTACGTGACTATAGACCGACATGCCTCCGATTAGCTTATTTGTTACATTTAAATTAGTTAATAGTTTTCATACAACGCTTTCTGAATTAGTAGTTTCCAAAATGGAAGCTATTTGTAACAAACAAAGCTTATTTGTCACAAAAATAAATCGGAACACGCAGAGAATTAACAGCCATTTAAAACAATGATTATTTTTGTTATTTTTAACAAGCACTGTCAATTTGTTGTAATTGAATAAACTGTGTTGAAACAACAATTATTTTTATCTAAACGAATCAGTAATATTGTTGAAATTACGGACAGCATTCTCAATCGGATATATTTTTGAAACAACAAAACCTAGTTTCATTTCAACTGGAAGATTTATTTGTTCCAATTATTTTCATTGTTGGAGTGTTAAGTGACCCGCCATTTTGTTTTTTTTTACTCTAAACAAAAGTAAAAATGTCTGGCGCGGAAACATTTATTCGTTCTTCAGGAAAGGTTCAATCAATTGTTTTGAAACATATGAAACAACGATCAAAACTATTCTTGGTAAGTTATGACCATTTCGTTAATATTTATTCTAATTAGATGTGTTTAATGATTGCAGTGGAATACAAGATTGAAACGCTGATACTAATTTAGTAAAAGGAAGTTGAACTGCTAATTTCATGCCGTCGCTTGCGGAGCAGGAATCCAATGATTATACATTTGGAGAGTGGCCCAGATAAGTACAGCAGTAATGTAAAATGTAAATAAATTAAGTATTAAAAAGCCATACTCGTTTTTCTTCATTCCAAAATAAAAACAAAATGAAAAGAGAGGGGACTGCGGCCAATAAAAAGATGTTATTATTTCAAATAAATATATTATAAAATCAAAAAACAGCTATGCTTTGATATAAAACAGTAAATTTTCATTTCAGTGCGCATCGTACCTTCGTGCTGTGCGTACACGAATTCTCTCTGCTCTTGGAAGTTTTCTTAAAAACTACCTAAAGCAATAAAACAGTACTTTTCAGTGCTACACAAACAGTACTTTTCAGTGCTAAAATTAAAAACGGTACTTTTCAGTGCTACTTTAACAGTACTTTTCAGTACTATTTTTTCTACTATTGATCCCTTTACGATCCTTGTTTGGACCCGTGCCTTCGATTTTTCGTTGGACCCGTTGGCGAAAGCTAGCGGTGGTAATCCTTCTTGGACACCGTCTAGGGAAAAAACCTCTCGAAGGTCACGTCTTTCTCGTTTATTAACTAAACATGGTATCAACAACTAACAAAAGGAAGGGTGAATCTCTGAATTCACTACTTCCTTCCAAAAAAGTGGGTTTTAAAACTGTCACTACACGTGGCAAGAATGGAAGAAAGGACGCTTCCCCGGAATGCGAAGTTTCTTCCAAGGGTGAAATGAATAATTGTATTGAAATGAGCAATCAGTTCGATGCTCTAGACAAATTTTCCGAACACCAAATCGAAGCAGCCTCTAGCCCAGGCTCTTTGATTCAAGTGAGGAAGCAAAGAGTGCCGCCTATCGTGGTCAGTTGTTCCGAATTTGGGGGATTTAGGCAGGAGATCTTGAACTCCATTAGGGGAATCAAGGTTTCCTTCCAAATCGCAAAGAAAGGAGACTGTCGCGTTTTGCCGGAAACTCTTAAAGATCGCGAACTTCTTCTCAGATATCTTGAAGAGAAGAAGCACAAATTTTTTACTTATGACGACAAAACTGAACGTTTGTTCAAAGTCGTCTTGAAAGGTCTCTCAAGTGACTATAAGTCACCTGAAGAGATCAAAAATGGAATAAATGATTTACTTGGTTTTTCCCCAGTCCAAGTAATCATTATGAAAAAGAGAACCCAATCTGGCATTGTTCGGAAAGGGCTTTCTCAAGAATATTATTTAGTTCACTTTAACAAAAAAGAACTAAATAATATTAAAGCTTTAGAAAAAGCTAAACTTATGTTCGATGTCCGTGTGACGTGGGAACATTTCCAGAAACCTGGAGGAAATTACCAGAACCCCACTCAGTGCCGTCGGTGCCAAAAGTGGGGTCATGGTACAAAAAATTGTCGCATGGATGCTAAATGCATGATTTGCGGAGGTTCTTCTCACGCTAAGGACGACTGTCCTGTGAAAGAAGATACCAGAAAATTTCAATGTGCCAATTGCAAGGGCCCTCACAAAGCTAACTTTTGGGAATGCATTTCACGCAAAAGAGTCGTTGAGGCTCGTGCCAAGCAGATGAAGGATAATATCCGTTACGATAACGGTCGTTTCCGGAATTTGCCTGGTAGAGTATCGAACAATGCTCATTTTTCAGTTAACGATCGCTTGATCATGAATCATACCCACCAGGAAGATCATAATCATGCTCATTCACAAACAAATTTTAATCCGTCGGGTAGCCGTTCGAATCTTTCAATTTCGAATGTATCTACCCACGGTAAATCCTTTGCCGATATCGTAGCAGGTAATTTGAACTCTTCCCCTGTTCGTTCCATGAGTACCCATTCTACTTGTTTCAAATCAAATGGAAAAAACCCTACCGCCACAGGTAACTCCTACCCCGCTTCTTCGTCTACCGAAAATTCCAATGGGAAATCATCAGATGATATGTCTGCCTCTGATTTTAATTTTCTAACTGAACAATTGAATCTAATGATTGATGCAATGTTCAAAGCCACCACTATGACTGAAGCAGTCCAAGTAGGTGTAAAATTTACAAATAAAATTGTTATTGGATTACGTTTTTCTAATGGATCCAAATAATAATTTAAATATTTTAAATTGGAATGCTCGTTCTCTGAATGGTAAAGAGGACGAGCTGTTTAATTTTCTTACAGCTAATAACGTGCATATAGCAGTTATTACCGAAACTTATTTAAAACCTGGATCCAAATTTAAAAAAGATCCTAACTTTTTTGTTTATCGTAATGATCGACTTGATGGGGCATGTGGGGGAGTTGCAATCATCATTCATAGGCGTATAAAACATCAACTGTTTTCGTCATTTGAAACTAAAGTTTTTGAAACTTTAGGTGTTTCTGTTGAAACACAGTTTGGTAAATATACTTTCATAGCTGCCTATTTGCCTTTTCAATGCTCTGGACAGCAAGTTAATTGGCTTCAAACTGACTTGCGAAAATTAACTCGCAATAAGTCAAAATTTTTTGTCATTGGTGACTTTAATGCCAAACATCGGTCATGGAATAATTCTCAAAGTAATTCCAACGGCAGAATTTTATTTGATGAGTGCTCTTCAGGATATTTCTCAATTCAATACCCTGATAGCCCTACATGTTTTTCCTCTTCTAGAAATCCATCTACGATTGACTTGGTCTTAACCGACTCTAGTCATCTTTGTAGCCAATTAGTTACTCATGCTGATTTTGATTCTGATCATGTCCCTGTTACATTTCAAATATCGCATGAAGCGATTCTCAATCCTATCAGCTCCACTTTCAATTATTTACGAGCCGACTGGAATATATATGAAACGTATGTTGACTCTAATCTTGATGTTAACATTTCTTTAGAAACTAAAATTGATATTGACAATGCTCTTGAAACTTTAACAAATTCCATTGTTGAAGCCAGAAACATTGCAATTCCAAAATGTGAAGTAAAATTTGAATCCGTGATTATAGACGATGATCTTAAACTCTTGATCCGTCTTAAAAACGTGAGGAGAAGGCAATTTCAACGCACTCGTGATCCTGCTATGAAAATTATATGGCAGGATTTGCAGAAAGAAATCAAGAAACGTTTTGCAGATTTAAGAAACAAAAATTTTGAAAATAAAATTTCTCAATTGGACCCCGGCTCTAAGCCCTTTTGGAAATTATCTAAAATCTTGAAAAAACCTCAGAAGCCTATACCGGCATTGAAAGAGGAAAACAAATTATTACTAACTAATTGCGAAAAAGCTCAAAAACTTGCTATGCAGTTTGAAAGTGCGCACAATTTTAATTTAGGACTTACTAGTCCAATTGAAAATGAAGTTACTCAGGAGTTCGAAAATATTCTCAATCAAGAGAACGTTTTCGAAAATGCCTGGGAGAAGAAGTGAGAACTATTATTAAAAAATTCAAAAATATGAAAGCTCCTGGCGATGATGGAATTTTCTACATCCTCATCAAGAAACTTCCAGAAAGTAGCTTATCATTTTTAGTTGATATATTTAACAAATGTTTTCAATTAACATATTTTCCTGACAAATGGAAAAATGCTAAGGTTGTTCCAATTTTAAAACCAGACAAAAATCCTGCAGAAGCTTCTAGCTATCGTCCAATCAGTTTGCTTTCCTCCATCAGTAAACTTTTTGAAAAGGTTATTTTGAACAGAATGATGGCCCACATCAACGAGAATTCAATTTTTGCCAATGAACAGTTCGGATTCCGCCATGGACATTCGACCACTCATCAACTTTTACGTGTAACAAATTTGATCCGTTCCAACAAATCTGAAGGCTACTCTACTGGTCTTGCTCTTCTAGACATAGAAAAAGCATTCGACAGTGTTTGGCATGAAGGTTTGATTGTAAAATTGAAAAATTTTAATTTTCCAACATACATTGTTAGAATAATTCAAAGTTATCTGTCAAATCGTACACTTCAGGTTAATTATCAGAACTCCAGATCTGAAAGACTTCCTGTAAGAGCTGGTGTTCCTCAAGGCAGCATTTTGGGACCAATATTATACAATATTTTCACATCTGACTTACCTGAGTTACCTCAGGGATGTCAAAAATCTTTGTTTGCGGATGACACAGGCCTCTCCGCCAAAGGACGAAGCCTGCGTGTCATCTGTAGTCGATTGCAAAAAAGTTTGGATATTTTTTCTTCATACTTGCAAAAATGGAAGATTTCTCCTAATGCTTCCAAAACTCAACTAATAATATTCCCACATAAACCAAAAGCTCTTTATTTGAAACCTTCAAGTAGACATGTTGTCACGATGAGAGGGGTTCCAATAAATTGGTCAGATGAAGTTAAGTATCTAGGACTCATGCTAGATAAGAATTTAACTTTCAAAAATCACATTGAGGGCATTCAAGCCAAATGTAACAAATATGTAAAATGTCTCTATCCCCTTATTAATAGAAAATCAAAACTTTGTCTTAAGAACAAGCTTTTGATATTCAAACAAATTTTCAGGCCAGCCATGTTGTATGCTGTACCAATATGGACTAGCTGTTGTAATACCAGAAAGAAAGCTCTGCAGAGAATTCAAAATAAAATTTTGAAAATGATTCTGAGGCTTCCTCCCTGGTATAGTACCAATGAGTTACATAGGATATCCAATGTTGAAACATTGGAACAAATGTCAAATAAAATAATCAATAATTTCAGGCAAAAATCGTTACAATCTTCTATTGCCACGATTAATGCGTTATATGTTTAGGTTAAGTTAGGTTAAGTATGTTAAAAACTTTTTTTTTTTCTCTTATAAGCAGGTGAAATCAACTCACCTGTAAAAAATCTGAACTGCTACGGCAAATGAAATGTAATATGTTGTTAACAAAATGTTAATAAAATCTTAGATTTGTTTTACCAAATTAGGATGATAGTGTTGTCTAATAACACAGAACACCTAGATATAAGAAATAATGAATGTAATGTTTGGAATGATACTAATAAAGAAATTAAAAAAAAAAAAAAAAAAAAAAAAAAAAAAAAGTAAATTTTCATTTTAATGCAAAAATATTGTTGTCTCAAAAGAAAAACGCATTGAATCAAATATTTCTTTTGTTGAACCGCGTTATACCCAGCTGTCAAATTCAACAATAAATATTTTTGAACTAAATCATTTATAGTTATTGAAACAATGAAAGGCTCTTATAAGCCACCAAATAATACAGAAATTTTGTTGTAATGATTCAGAATATATTTGATATCAAAATTGTTTTCTCTGCGTGTTCAATTGGTTCCATGCAACGAAAGTTTGACCAAAAATTACAATATTCACGTCAAAAAACAAAAAATAGCCATAACTTTTCCAAATCTCAATCGATTTTTATGATATTTGGATTGAAAGTCTCTTACTTGAATAGCATTCGAACCACCATGGCATTTATAAGATTTGTTTTGAATTGAGTTAGAAATCTTAAAAAGAAACTCTTACCCCACTCGAACTTTTGCCCCACTTTACTCTATAATTGAATACAAATTGTTGAAATACGCTTCTTTTTACATTTTCGAATAAAAATGAATTTTGAAAGCATAGAATACTGTGGCCCTTTTTCCATGTTAGTCCGGAAAGATCGAAGGTACACAACAAAATAAAACTATCGATTTTCATCAAGTCTACCTTGATTGTCGTTGACAAACTGGAATTATCTTGCAGTTTGAAAAAAACTATGTTTAATATTTCGTATGTAGTATATGTGCCTCCCTGCCTGGTAGATCCTATTGTTCATACTGATTTTCCAGATTATTTACACATGTTTCCTAATCCGTATGATCCACTACAAGACTGTCTCAGCTTTGAATATGTTAGCCTTTTTGACGCTAATATACTTATGAGACGTCTTCGGAAACGAACAAAATTGAATCTAGATTACCCCAAGGTATCTTGAAGATACTTTGGATTATCCTTGATCAGGGTTGGGAAAAAAAAAATCTGAAATTCACTCTACAGTAGCCAAACAAAGCCAATCACAGTCAGCGAAGCCAGTGAAACTCACGACCATCGCTGCTGTAGGCAAAATGCCTTGAAAATTGCAAAACACCCGTTGCTAAGGGCAACCCAAAATTACTGTAGAAAAATGTTCTATTTCCCGCTGCATTTCCCGCATTTAGAGCCTTCAATGACACTCATAATTTAGAAAATTCGTGCACCCAACAGAGGCTACTTGATGAAATTCACGTTTTCGAACTACTGTATTGGGAGAGCCACGTGATTTTCGCGAAAATTCAAGCCTACTACTATTACCATTCCCAGCACTGGTCCTTGATCTCGTTTACAGCTGCGCGTCTTGACTCTTGAGGCTGAGCTATTAAATATTAGTTGCATCTAGTTGCCTATTGCCTTTGTATTGTCATGGTATTATTCTTCTGTTTGGATTTTCTTATGATGTTCACATTCACTATTTTGATAGATGGTAAAGATCTGTTAAGACAAGTTATACCTATCGCTTTGAATCCTTCTTAGTTCTAATTGTTTTTTTTTTTTGCAGATAATACCCGCGCCGCAGGTATCCCTACGAGTACCACGAAGAGCTCGAGTCCACGTCCTACAAAGCGCAGCACTTCTACCAACAATAGCACCAGCAACAGTGTTAGCAGTGAGCGTTCGTCTCCTTCGCTTTCACCTCGGAAGACTCTGACCAACGTTAGCAATAGCCACTCTAGGGCACTGTCTGCTCAGTCCAAAGGCTCGGCTCATGGCGCCCATGCCACTCCCCCCGATGGTGGTTCCAGCAATGCCGTTAGCTCGGACGAAGACAGCGAGGCTATCAATATCGAAAAGTTGAAAACCATCAGAAATAAGGCAGCCCAGCAAAGTGGGCAAGTCTTCGCCAAAGCCAAAGAAAAAGAAAGCGTGAATGGTGCCACGACTATCAACAACAAAACCACCGAAAACTCAGTCATACTAATCCAAAAAATCTGGCGCGGTTACCGAACCCGAAAGAGAGGCCAAAATATCGCGGATATTCTGCAGAAGAAGCGAACGCAAGATTACATCCTTAAATTGACCAAAGATATGGAAATGACCAAAACTGCGCTGGAAAACGAGCGTAAAATACAGCAGCTGCAGATGCAAGCTATCAATGCCTTGTGGAAGAAGGTTTCCGCCATGCAACCGTCACAGGCGGCCAACGGCACGACGGACACCATGAAGCTAGATGTGATCAACAACGAAAACAGCTCGGTGCTTGTCGTTCAGGACCTGACGAAGACTTGCTCGATGCTAATGAATCAGGTGGGTTTTAAATTATGCTTCTTTAAATTACTAATATATGTATGTATATGTATGTATATAGCAATTTCGCTATGTTAGAAAACTTTGTTTCTCAAATGGTAGCTAAGGATGTAACAATCAACTTCTGTATAAGGGGAACGCTAAAAATTGATTTTTATGGCACAGACATACAGACGTAAAACTAAGAACAAATTACTATCAAAATCATAGGTACGAGGACATGTACAGTGTACACTAGAGAAATGCAAATTTTTAAATATTGGCTCCCCTATGCTTAACGATTTTTTTTATGGTAAATAGCATCCTCCCAAAATTTGAAGAGACTTGGAGGAAATTTGACTGTGCTCACGCCATTTGAGGTTTATATGGAGAATAGTATGGATATCGCCAAACTTTTGTATTCAGCAAAAGTGAATAAACTCATGTGAAATCTTTCCAGCTACTACTTTGTCGAAGACCTTATTTTGATTGGACGTCAGGATAAATTGTTATTCATCATCATAAAATGGGTTTACATGTAGGGGGAAATCCTCTATGCCCGGACACTTTTTGTTTTTTGGTAATATTTCAAAATCTACATTAGTTTTACCGTTATTTTTTGTACAGTATATAAAAATCACATTATTTTAAGTAAATACTTACATGAGAATAAAAATAAACCTTTACAATTCATTTTTATGGTGGATTACATTATGTACAAAAAATGGTGTGCACTGAAATTTGTCCTCTATGCTCAGACACTATGATTTTCACCATCAAAGTTTACACCAAACCCACAGAAAGGCCAAGGGGTGCTTCGTATGTCAGCACATGCCTTGTGTGTTCAATCTTTGCATGATGTACAGCGTATGAAGCACATTAGCGAGATCATAGGTCAGTTCCATAAACTCCATCTTGATCAGCGCCATAGATCGATTCGCCATATGTCGCCGTCTATGTTGCATTAGCGGTTGCTTGTATTCAGATGAAAATGTCTTCGGGAATTTATAGTTCTTCATAATTTCTTTGCAATGGTTTACAAGAAGGTTGCTTTTCTTTGAAATTCTACATTTTCTAATAAATTTTGCATTGAGAAACTTACTGAAGTCAACGTACGGAGAAAATTCAGCTTAAATTATAAGAAACATTTATGGCTACACTTGTATGAAATCTTATAGTTTCACATTTTTTGGTAGATTGTATCCGAGTGAAACTTTTAACAGCTGCTGTTTTTTTTACGTTTGGACATGAAAATGTCATAGTTTGAATACACTGCAAAAATGTGTTTTGGTATAATCCTGGAATACTAAAATCTTAATATCATTATTCGTTTTTGGAAAATTTAAACTGGCCGGGCATAGAGGCTGTCCGGCCATAGAGGACTTCCCCAACCGTGAAGGCCCCATACTCTGCGCACTTGAAGCTTTTCAAATTTCAAACAGGTGTAATATTGAAAACAAAACACAATACTCTGAAATTTTGGAAGCAAATACTTATTGATCTTATGTATAAGGAAAAAATATAAAAGCTTCACTAAGTAATGATTTTTATTGCAAATTTTTAATTGTTCTCAAAGACACCCTTGTTCCTAATTCTGCGCACTCGTTAAATTATTTATAACAGTTGAAGTGTTTTACTAAAAGCATTACTAGCATTTAAACTCTGAATTAATCTTCATTTTCTTGCTTTAACGGCTTTACGTCCCCAGTGGAACGTGGAATGTCTTTAACATAGAAGTGTACTAAGTGAAGTGAATTTTATCTATAATTCAATGCCATTAAGTGCAACTCTCAAAATAATCGAAATCATGTAATTAACTTAGTTTTCTAAAATCTAAACCAACATACAAAAAGGGTACAAACTACGACTTTTTTGCGTTCAACCCTTGGCGTGTAAAGGAGAATTAGCTTTGACTGTTTATGTATTTTCACTAGAAAATATCAAAACCAAATATATAGAAATACTTCATTGGCGTTTCTATATAGCAAATATGATTAAACCTCGATGTTCCATTACTCGATATTGACTCATGAAACTATAAAAATTAAAAAAAAAATCAGAATTATTTTATTGCATGGTTAGGGAGCATTCAACAATTACGTTCATCGTTCAGGGAAGGAGGAGTCTACGAAAATGTGAAAATCGCGACAGGGGATTGAGGAAACGGAGTGTAGAAACCTTCAAAATATGATCGACGTCATTTTTCAATCTTCCCTTACTATGATGGTCCCCTCAAACAATTTTGCAAAGCATTTCTATTCCATATATCGATGGTGTTGACAAGTCGATGGTTTCCTTCAATATCAACCCCTGGAGGGTTGATTTTATGTTGAAAATAACGTTTTACAACTAGGAACATAGTTGAAAAATGGTTCCTTACTATGCGCTGCGCACTTAAGAAGGATAAGAAAATGAAGACTAAAAGACGGCAAGACTAAACAATCAAAGGACACCTAGAAACATTATGCATTTTGTAGACGCAGTCAGCAAGTAATTTGCAGTGCACCGTTCACGAGTGATGGATTCAGATTACTTTCTCCTACCACCGGTGATGCGGTTGAATAACAATCTGTGGAAATCTTATGATACATAGAAAAATACAATTATTATTCCTTTTGTTAAAACACTTCATCCGTTTATTTATACCTGGTGAAATTCTCCAAACATTCAATCTATGCATGCAATTCGTCCGGTCAACCAGAAATGGCGGCGTTTCCTTCCGTTCCAGGATTTTCAGAATTTCAAGATAGTATTGATTTTCTAGAGAGAAACAATCGAACAATGCGTATAAGTTTTTATATCAGATAGTTACATGGAAACAAGACAATTTCTTACCCAGAAGACGATTGATAATTTCTTCTTAGAGTCCAAAACTCAGCAAAAAAATAACAGTCACTAACTTTCTCAAGTCCATAACCAAAACTTCTTCTGTTGAATCCATTTTGAGTTGGAAATGGCGTCTTCAGCGCCAACCTAGCAAAGAAAAGCTGACTTCGAGTTGCTATGTGGAAAATCTTACCGCGTTTGGTGTTCCCGCATTTGATATTTGCGTTTCAAACTCACACAGCAATATATTACTTTAATAAAAAAGTAGATTTGTCAAGAAAATTCCTCGCGTACTTTTTTATTACTATTGTAGAAATACAGGTCGGACTCGATTATCCGGCGACTCAATTACCGGGATTCGATTATCCGGAATTTTAGACTCGATTATCCGGAACTTGTTCTTGGATGTTCTTTTTTTTCAGTTTTTATGCATTAATTTGAGATAATTTGGCTAATTTGGTATTGAGTAGTATTTGATCCTTCAACCACAGACAAACAGACGTCACACTCTCATCATTGTCCATCGACCACCTTTTTAACGGTCGATTCAAAAATATGGTAGGTGGCCAATCCACCACCCGCAGCGCTCGCATCGTTTTTGTTCGCGTTTGACGTTTACACACTACCGCCATCTGTTGGCCTGTCGGCCAATCACACTTATTTTAGCATTGGGCGTAGATGTCCTCGTGACTATGATTTTGATCAAGATTTGTTCTAAGTGTTACGTCTGTTTGTCTGTGCTTCAACCTTCACGCTTGCTCCTGCGGGGACGAGCGATGAGGGCAGGATCGAACATGTCGCGCGTCGGTAGTGAAGTAGTGAAAAAGTAATCGGTTCGTTAGTAGTGTTTGATCCTTCGACCTTGACGCTTGCTCCTGCGGTGGCGGGCGATGAGGGCAGGATCGAACATGTCGCGCGTCGGTAGTGAAGTAGTGAAAAAGCGATCGGTTCGTTAGTAGTGTTTGATCCTTCGACCTTGACACTTGTTCCTGCGGGGCGGGAAATCTATTATTTGTATGAGCACGAAAATGGGATCTCTGCGTTCTCAGGAGCTCTATGAATCCAGAAAGCATGAAAAAGATCGAATTTACATTGATTTTAGATTAGATTATCATTGGAAAAATGTCAATACAACGAAAACAAAGTCAAAATTTCAAACATGTGCACGCTCGTTCAAATCTACTCAAAAGAGAGTAACTTTGACTCACTTTTGAAGTTTCAAGTTAGCTGTCAAAAGTGAGTAACCTTATTTTATCAAAGTGAGTAACTTTTTACTCAACCATGAAAGAAAACGACCTTACTCACTTTTGAGTAAACCGCGTAAACACAAACATATTCGACTCACTTTGTAAACGTCAAAGACTTGTGAAAATTTCGCGCGCTCGAACTGACAAACGGAGGCGTTGTGGTGAAAATTTTTCTTTCGACGTGATGTCGGACTGTTTTCAAAAACAGTCGAGACAAAAGCCGAGCCGGCAGAGCAATGGTAGTTAGTTTGCTTGAAACTTCGCTTCGGAAGTCCAACCGGCGAGTTCCAGATTAGTGCTGCGAAGTCAATAATCCTGATATCAAGTGAAGCGAGGTCGGAGTGAAAATGACTAAGTCCTGGTTTTGATCGAACAACCGCAATAAAAAAATATAAACAGTAAGTTTTACCGTCGTACTTTTTATTGGGCTAATTATCAATTTTTTACAGTCTAACCGGGAAGGCTACTGGCACGGTCAAACTACATCCTCCATGGTTTCATCAACCCCCCAGAGATTTATAACATCCGGGGATCCATTCCAGAGCAGCGAAATTTTCAACACAAATATCAATTTTTTTACTTGTTATCATGTATTATTCATATAGTAATGTAAGAGATAATGAATAAATGTTATGTTTTTTGTATATTTCTCCTGATTTTATGAATAACATAATAAATTTGTTTCCAAAAATATCATTTCCTGAAGTGAGTGACATCTACTCACTTTCGCAAATTTCAGATCAAACGAAGTGAGTAAGTGTTACTCCCATATTGACATTTGACAATGTTACTCTAAAGTGAGTAACGATGGTGTTACTCACTTTTGAGTAGTTCCACTTTGTTCCGAAGTGAGTCGAAATCTACTCACTTGTGAGTAGATCTGAACGAGCGTGTGAATGTCCGCGGGCCGCACAGAACCTTGTCAAGGGCCGCATGCGGCTCGCGACGCGGATCGCAGTTTGACCTAAGCTGATGCATAGAGTTCAACCCATACAAAAGTTTGATTGTAACATCTTTGGCTAAGTAGGTACTTTTTGGAAGTTGAACCCAAAAGTTTTCTGACAACGTGTAATTTTTAGGGGGGTCTGTAGCCTTGAGGTTACGCTTTCGCTTCATAAGCGGAAGGTCATGGGTTCGAATCCCAGCCCCTCCACAAAAAACCCGTCCAGCCACCAGAAGACGCCTCTCGGAGGACCGTGCTTCCATCCTCCGTCAGCATCAGATGGTGACTGAGACAAACTGACCCTCTTCGCAGGCAGCTAGCCTCACTAACAGCAAGAGCTCTCTCCTACCTGCTCGGTGTTTGAGTAAAAGAGTATGAGAGAGTGAAAGTAGATGTAAATATAGATAAGTTAATCTGTATCGGTAAAGAAGCAGATCAACTGATTCCGGCACAGTAGTGGCTACGAGCACAGAGTGCGTTAAAAAAAAAGTGAAATTTTGGAACATCCTACTAATATAGAAAGCTTTATCTTTTGTTCTAAAAGGTACAACAATTGCAAACCTCCGTGAAGGACATTGTAACATGTATGCAGTTCTTTGCCAATGCCAACATGTCTGCTTGCACGGTGGAAACGTCGTCCAGCAGTCTGAAGGATAGTTGCGAAACGCAAACGGAAATAGTGGCAGTTCACACGCCACAGGTCGAGCAATTGCCAGCGTTTCCATTTAAGGCGGCAAGCAGCGCCAGCAGTAAACTGACCAGGCCTTCGTCTCTGCCGATCAGTTCTTCAGAAACGTCGCCAAAGATAACTTCCCAGGAGGGTAAGCCGATAATCGAGGAAGACGAAGGCGCCTCCAAGGAGGAAGACCTTGTGGAGGATGTAGTTATGGAAATCGAAGCCGACCCAGGTGATACCGAAGAGAACGACGACGGCGAACAGAAGGAACTCGACGAAAAGGAACTTGAGGAGACAGGTAAACTGGTGAAGGTGGTTAACTAACTTTATAGAACTTGTAGTTGTCTAGTGGAATAGTAGCCGGCTCCTATCCTTACTACTACTCTCTGTATGTTTCATTTGTGAATGTGATTGCTTTTACAGCTCGACTTCCAGTTCAGTTCAAAGTGTACTGAAACAATGTTTTATTTTATTGCGTTAATTAATTTTAAGTGTAAATGTAAAAGGATGCTATTGATACTCACTTTATAATTTTACTGTTATCGGATCTCTTAGGAATATAATGCGATTGTCATTTGGACAATGATCTCTTAAATTTCGAAGGCATTTTTTATGAAATAGATATTATTCAATTATTTATAGACATTCCCGGGTCAAGTTAAGCAAGATTTCATGCAAACAATAGAAAAGGCACTAGGGTGTCAGTACCAATAGTGAAATACTATAGCCGAAGAGTCACCAGTGTTGCTGCGCAAAATCGAACCAAAAAAATATTGGTATGCCCCAAGTTAACATAATTTTGTACTCTGATATAAAGAAATTAATTTGTCTGCGAAGGTTTTACCGAAATCCTTAAGATTTTGATGAAATTGCGAAATTTCATCTAAACTTTCTACGGGTTTATCAGACTCTTGCGTATTAATTTTTGAACAACGATAGCAGATAAACGTTCACATCATTCCATTAGGTCTAAAATAATTTGGTACAGTCAACTGTATGTAACTTGTTATGGCATATGTTTCGATATTGAGTAATAGAACACTAGTAGGTAAAAGTTAATTAGCATGACTACCTCCTTGTCTCTTAAAAGGTTCCACTTATTTTTACATTGATGAAATCTTTCATCCGACATATGGTCAGCGTTCAGAGAAACGATTTGGTGGCTTTGTAAAGATTAGGCAAGTACTCCATCGATTCCGATCCTTTCGATGCTATTTTGATACAGTTTCAATATTACAGTTACTAATGAAATGTCTCTTCGAATGCTAGAAAACGCTTGAAACTTGTTTCCTAAAATCATTTGAAAAAAAAAAACACTATGTCCAGTTTGACTTAACACCGACCATATGGCCAAATGACTATTGTGTAGCTGTTTCACGAAATTCGAATTGAAAAGCAGAGGGTTTTCACCTAAATGAAACACAAGCTGATTGGTACCTACACGCTTGGTCTGATTCTTGCTTCACTAATGAGTCGGAATAATACAGAATGTTAGTGTTCTCATAAAATACAAGGCGTATAAAAGGTCCCTGAAATACTCTGAGATATGTAGCATTCTGTACAACTTTTTTTAAAGTATTTCGTTTGAAAAAGAGTGTAGTACATTCCTAGTAGATATGTTGATAATTTACACATAACAGTGTAACGTTTAGCGTGATACACGCTATGCTAGCTACAACAAAAAAATATGTTTTACACAAATTAGATCTCAAGCTTGGGAATTCCATATAAAAGTGCTCTCTTCTTCTCTGGTCGTAGTAAATTCAATGCTAGAATATGATAATAGTAGTAAAATTGAATGAAATAAAGATTTAAAAAATGTAAAAGTAAGACGCTGACAGCACCGAATATTAACTATATTATGAAATATTACAAATTCGCACTGAAAATATGGAGGATAATAACATGTTTCGCTTCGCAAAGAACTCCGATATCGCAGAATCAACTACTAGGTATGACTTTATGAGCAAACAAATGCACATTTTGGACAATGCCAAATATGGAAGAATTGCAACATTTTTTCGAACTGTATTTATTCTACATAAAGAAGAAACCGTTACAATGACTGTGTATATAAAAAATAAAGCAAAACACCCGAAGCTTGTTTCTGCCTCTCTGTACAAGAATAAATTTCTTATATTTAGTTGTGGGAATTATTTACCAGAGAAATCCAACGCAGTCATTCTTATTCGTTAATTTCGTTCATCCTCCTCGCTATCATCCATACTTTCCTCATCTTCGTCATCGCTGGAATCATCTTCTTCGACCATTTGCCGGTTGGTGTTCCGCACCAATCCGTCCTCATCGAGATCGTCATCGTGTTCACGTTTCTTGGTGAATCGCTTGGGCCACACGCCCTCCTGCTCAAACACCTTAATGTGTTCTGGCGTAAGGATGCGGCAAATTTCAGCCTTCACCTTGTTCCCCTCCTCAATAGGTTCCACCAGAACAAAGTCCCCCCGCTTGATCCAAACGTTCTTGCGAAACTTTACCGGCATCGACACGAGAAAGCGTTCCTCCCCCTCGTTTGCTGATTCCACTTCGTGAAGGTTGTTACCCCTACTGGCCACCACACGGACTATGGTTTGGTTATCCGTCGGGACGTCGAATTCGTTGGCTTCCTGTTCCTTCAGGACATGTTTGATTCGAGTGACGCGAGACATGCTTCCTAGTTCAGTTGTGCTGCTGAGAACAAGAGTATGTTTGTATGTATCTTATTGTTATTATTACAGTACCTACCTATGATAAAATTTTGATGGGATAAATAATGAATTTGCAGTTTTTGAAAAACTTATAAAACATTTAGAAATTAAAGGATAAGAATCACCACGCGAAGCGAGATGTGTTTGTTTTGATGCGACTGGAGATCATCGCTTTGTCTAAAGGCTGTCTGTCACGTCTGTCAGTGTTTGCGTTGGATATGCGATGATTTTTACATTGGTACAGCAGACGATAGAATTTAATTCCGCATGACATTGAACTGCAAAATCGAGGTGTAAAAACTTTGTACCGCATCGCTAATCTTTATGCAATAATAACCCCGCATAGACATTTACCTCACTAGAAATATTCGCTAATATGAAACGTACATACATATTCGGGTTTATTCTACGACTGGCGTGAGGTAACAATTGTCGGTGTCGTGTAGCGAGGTGACAATTCTCGACTCGAGTGAAGTGACTCTCCATTTGATTTCCACGGCGAGTCACTTCACTCGAGTCGAGAATTGTCACCTCGCTATATGACACCGACAATTGTCACCTCACCCCAGTCGTAGAATAAACCCAATTATTGTTACACATTAACATTCCGTGAAGTATGGTAAAATCACAGACAAACAGATGTCACATTCTCACCATTGTCCATCGACCATCTTTTTAACGGTCGATTCAAATATTGTAGGTGGCCAATCCTCCACCCGCAGTGCTCGCATCATTTTTGTTCGCGTTTGACGTTTACACACTACCGCCATCTGTTGGCCCATCGGCCAAACAACGATTTTAGCATTGGGCGTTCATGTTCTCTCGACTATGATTTGGATCGCGATTTGTTCTAAGCACAGACAAACAGACGTCACACTCTCATCATTGTCCATCGACCATCTTTTTAACGTCCGATTCAAAAATTTGGTAGGTGGCCAATCCGCCACCCGCAGCGCTTGCATCGTTTTTGTTCGCGTTTGACGTTTACACACTACCGCCATCTGTTGGCCTGTCGGCCAAACACACTAATTTTAGAATTGGGCGTACATGCCCTCGTGACTATGATTTTGATCAAGATTTCTCGCATAACTTCTGATCTCGCCCTAAAAGCCATTGGTAACCATGTGTGTAGCTCGTTGTTTCTGAGCATTTGAATGGATTTTCATGTTATTTAACAACGCTATGGGGAAGAAAGGGTCATTATCTACCTGCCCGTGATGTTGGTTTGGATGCTTATTCTTTCATTTGCTCAGAAACAACGAGCTACACACATGGTTACCAATGGCTTTTAGGGCGTTATCTCAGAGTATGCGAGATTTGTTCGAAGTGTTACGTCTGTTTGTCTGTGTTCTAAGTGTTACGTCTGTTTGTCTGTGGTAAAATTATAACGTAACCAAAATGAATAATTATTGTACAATTGACTGAGGTTCAAATATGGTAGAACCGTTACTCTTGCATGGTACCGCAAACGAGTGTTACTATACCTTATCTGTGAATTTACTATTAATTGGGTTAAATTTAATAAATTAATTCTGATAATGTAATATTTCTCTATTCCCTTCCTTTGCAGAATTAAAAATGTGCAATCGTTTTCCCTGATATTTTGATCTTCAAATATATCGTCTTATTTGGCAATCGAGACTGGCGAGAAACAGTTTTGGAATATTGGTTTTAAGTGATGAAAACTACAATTTCTGATCAACAAGAGCGCTTTTGGGATGGTACACAAATTATGTCACGCTAAATTTCAACTTTTTTTACCCCCTCCTCCCCCTTTATCACATTTTTTGTATGAGTCCTCCAAAATTTTTGTAAGGCTTGTCACGCTTGACTTGACTCCCTCCCCCCCTCGGAGCGTGACGTAATTTGTGCATGACCCCTTTCCTCGTAACACAATGTCAAGCTTCTATTATTTTTCTAATAAAACAAAAGTATTTACAAGAACAAAACTCGTAATGTGTTTGGCATAGAGTGACCGAGAAGTTCCATTTGAATTTGTTCAGCGAATATATTGGACTCTTCCCCCACTTAGTGAATACAATGAACTGAGTTTTCAACTATCCAGTTATCAGGGATCATTTGTTTCACGAACAGTTTGTTTATCCCCCCATACAAAGTAAACTTTATCTACGTGGTTTCCTTGTGAGACGATTTTGAAAGGAGATGAACCGCTTTAACGATGATCCGTAGCTCCAACTTTTATATAAAATTTTATTTTATGCAAAAGTTGGAGTGAAAGCATTGTACTTGTCACCGCTTGGAACCATCACTTGACCATGTGCCCCGAGTATTCAATATACTCGGGTAATCAGAGTTCGACATGGGAATAACTGTATCGATGATCAATGGATAAATCAAAAAGGTCAAAGTGTAATTATGTAGATTTGTTGAGATCAAGAAATATGAAATCTTTTTGATTATCAACTGAACTTATTTTTATTGATTCCAACAACTGTATTGCTTCATATGATTCATTTTATTTTTTCTTCCTAGTTTCCAGCATACGTGAAACAATAATTCTGCAAACCCTAAAAAGGTAAATTAAAACTTAAAACAAGATCTTATTTTAATAAGCTTTGTACACTTATCGTGGTTGTGATTGATAATTTCCGTATTAATTGGGGATTCGCTTGGTAAGCTCTGTATTTAGTTTCTACTAACAATTCTTTGTCTAATACGCGGATTTCCGTCAAGTAAATCAAACGCGTGGATTGCTGAGCTCAAGATGACTCATATCAGCATAAGATATCAACGAAAAATCGATCACAGAGCTCTCTCTCTTCTATCCATATCATTCTTAGAAGATCGAAAGATGGGATGAAATGTAAAGCCTGCTCAGATCTCAATGATTGAGTTATCCCTGTAGAGCAAACCCATTTGAGATCTGCTTCGAAAAACTCATGCATGAGTTTTTGTTGCAAAATACACAATTGTATTGGGCTTCAATATCTTGATTTTAATATTGTGCTCTGCAAGATAAATCCACGTAATGCGATTATCTGAAAATGTCGATATACCGTCGCAGTGATAATAAAAATCACCAAATGTTTCAGATTTAGCAAATTTTAAACATTTGCCTCCTTGAAGAACAAAAAAATCCAAGCCTACTTGAATTTTGACATTGCGTTTGAATTGCGCGCATATCTTCTGCGCGTTACCGCCGCCGCTGGATGTGGATTTAAAATGAGCGCCGCAATATTATTGATCTTCTTATGTTTTTTTAGAGTCCGGCGGCGGTCGTACGCCCGCTGCCGTTATGACGAACTGACACCCGCAGCACAGACAAACAGACGTCACACTCTCATCATTGTCCATCGACCACCTTTTTAACGTCCGATTCAAAAATTTGGTAGGTGGCCAATCCGCCACCCGCAGCGCTTGCATCGTTTTTGTTCGCGTTTGACGTTTACACACTACCGCCATCTGTTGGCCTGTCGGCCAAACACACTAATTTTAGAATTGGGCGTACATGCCCTCGTGACTATGATTTTGATCAAGATTTGTTCGAAGTGTTACGTCTGTTTGTCTGTGCCCGCAGGGTGGAATGAATGGAAAAACTTTCCCGCCTAAATTGAAAGCTCGTGGTTTTCGCAGAAAGACAGACACTGTATCTGTGTATTAGTTATTGCGGCGCTTATATTAAATCCACATCCAGCGGCGGCGGTAACGCGCAGAAGATATGCGCGCAATTCAAACCTAACGTCAAAATTCAAGTAGGCTTAGATTTTTTCGCCCTTCAAGGACACTAATGTTTCAAATTTGCTAGATCTGAAACATTTGGTGATTTTCATCATCACTGCGACGGTATACCGACATTTTCAGATAATCGCATTACGTGGATTTATCTTGCAGAGCACAATACATATATTTGCGTATTTGCGCTTATATTTGGAGACATGGGCAGTTAATCGCGATAATTGAATTTATCTTGAGACGGACAATATAAATGATTAAAACTAGATTTCAATCTGTTAACCCAATGCCATTTCTAGTCCCATAACAATAGTTCGTCCCATAATAAAATAGAGAGTAAAATTTGCCGATAAGTGATCTGATATGTTCGGATATCACCACTAAACAACACTAAAGTTATTAGCTTCTGGGATTCAACTGACTTCCACTGTCTTTATTGCTGAGCCTATTTATAGCTATCAAAACAATAACAAGTTACATAGATCAATGCCCTCTTTGTTTACTTATGTACCAGCATTACAAATGATGCATAAACTATAGACCGGCGCAATCGTCGGCTGTATTCACTTCCTTCAACAAACCCTGACATTACAATACCTTCCCCTTTTAATCAGAAATATTAATAATTCAAGTAATAAATGTATTCACTAGATTCAATTCAATAGTGATCGTTTTAAAATTCCATTAATACATGCTTCACTTTCTATACACAAAATCCTTATCAATTTTTTTCTTTTTCTCTCTAGTCGATCTTCTGAGCACCGGATGACATTGTGGAGTAGGTACACGAACCGGCTTCTGACTGCCTTGGAGTAACCTGGAGTGTGGTTCACGAGCTGTAGGCAGGGGTGGTTCGGGACTGAACCCCCTGAATTCTTCATCGCTTTCATCTAGCTCACAAAACGTCCTTTTCTTTGCTCGTCCGGTATTTGATGAACCGTCTTCCACAGCAGGCAGCTGGAGCGTTATATTACGCCTTCGTCCAGACTTACTCTGAATTTTCACCTGCCCTTTGTGGGCCGAGATGAGCGTTGACCCGATGGAGATCTTCTTCCTCACTTTCCGAATCATAATCTACACGAAGCCTTTTGAAATAGTCGTGGACTTCCTTAGGATTGGTTTCTGCTTTCACTGAGTTCACCGATTCGCCCTGATTATCTCTGTATTGGTAACAATTCTTTTGGATATGACCCCGCTTCCTACAAAAATGACAGACAAAATTGGCGTATCTACCTCGGCTCGAATTTCGTTGGCCCGACCTTGACCGTCCTCAAACTTTCTAAAATTAGTTCGTAAATTTCTATTTCTGCTGAAATTTCTTTCTCTAGATCGACTACGATCCATTCTGTCTATCCTGGACTGTCTACCTCCGAGGCGGTGCTTGACAGAATTAACCCCTATTCCTGCTCCTGTCTCAGCAAAATAGAGAGTATTATTGTTCGCCATTTCAAAACCTTTAATAATCCTTTGAGCCGACCTTAAATTCAAATCTTCTTCGTTTAGTAAACGCTTTTGTAATTCCCTATTGTATACCCCGAACACTAATTGGTCTCGAATGGCGGAATCTCGAAATGTGCCAAAATCACAGGATTCTGCTAAATGCTTTACTGCTAATATATAATTCTCTCCACTCTCGCTTGGACTCTGTCTTCTACAACGAAACTTGTACCTCAACATTATCTCCGAGTCAATTTTGTCTAACCTTTCCTTTAATTTTTTAGTGATTTCGGCGTAAGACAATGTTTTAAGGTCTGTAGCTGGGTACAGAAGCTTCAACTCCTCAAATACCGCCAATCCTGCACAACTCATAAATATATCTTTTTTACGATCTTCAGCAATGTTGTTTGACGAAAAAAAATATTCTATTAATTCCACATAATTTGAAAAACTAGTGCCGGGCACATACGGATCGATTGTGCCGATCAACGCCATTTTTGACTGTTTGATACTGCTAACAACGTCCTCAATCTTCGATGTTGTCCCCAGATGTTTCTTCCCCCTCCAGATTATTTTTACTACAAGTCTCCCGCTATTCCCAACACTTCAACTCCGCCGTTCTTATTGCTTTTGTGGCACTCACGAACCGTTTTTTTTGTAAAATCTGGCGTCGCTTTTCCGACCGGCTAGAAACCACAAATTAATGAAATTGTAATGGCCGCTTCAAAATTATTACACTCGGCGCTTTCTACCACTGTATTCGCCAGACAAGTATCCTTCTTGTGCGAATCACCACAGCTTGCAGGAGTTCGATTTGCACCTGGTCAAACAATATGTTCTCCGTATAGCAGTTTACGCTTTCACCATTCCAACAGCCACCAAACAACAGCAACTTCACCAACTACCACTGAACTATACTCCAGCCTTACGACACAACACTGCCAACTAATCCACGCGAATCAATATCTCAACTTTTGCTTTCCCTCGTCGCCAACTGATATGTTCGGATATCACCACTAAACAACACTAAAGTTATTAGCTTCTGGGATTCAACTGACTTCTACTGTCTTTATTGCTGAGCCTATTTATAGCTATCAAAACAATAACAAGTTACATAGATCAATGCCCTCTTTGTTTACTTATGTACCAGCATTACAAATGATGCATAAACTATAGACCGGCGCAATCGTCGGCTGTATTCACTTCCTTCAACAAACCCTGACATTACATGATCAATAGTGAATAGGGACAGGAAACATTGTGAAACTTGGGTTCTGATCCAATTTTTAAAGTAGAATAAAAAAAACATAAGCATAGATGACCGTACAATTCGTAGTTGCTACTCCGTGATTGACTAGAACAATCGAAGTTGCAGAAAGATTTAATGAATGGGGCTTGGGATTAGCTAGCCATTCTCAATGTGCACAAATTGAGAGCTCAAATTTTATAAGTCAATAACGGCGCCGGCCACGTCCTTACGGTCATCGGGGAAGGGAAGGAATGTTAGTTTGACAACCGTTGTTACTAGAGACCGAGATCACATCTCCACAGTTGTCCACAGTTGTCATGGAAAGAGTATTGGGTTAGTGGGATAAGGTAGAGATCTGGGAGTCACCAATGTTTGGTGATGCGATCCATGATATAATCACGCCTAACCGGATTCGCAAAATAATTCAATAATCGCATTGTACGCCGAACAAGTGTTCGGCACTCGCCCACGCAGGAGCCATCGACACGATCAATAGATCAAACACTAACGGACCGCGCACGTTTTCACTACTGTACTACCGACGCGCGACATGTTTGATCCTGCCCTCATGGCCTAAATCGCCAAATGTTGAATGGTTTTTATGTTATTTGATTTTATTGGAAATTCTGATAGAAAGGTTGCTAAAAAAAGCATTCAACACTGTAGGCGATTGTTTAACATTATTCCTGTTACATTTTTGGCACAGTAATGTCCATTTTGAAATATATATTTAAAAAGATAGTTCTATACCCAATTGTTGAACACATACATAACCCATCTTATCCAAATGTTGAACGATTGTCGCTAAATGTTGGCCGCTTTGCTCCCGCATTCATTCAACTTGCAAGTTCGGGTTCTTCGTCGGTTGTGAGGACAGGGTAAGGTCCGCGAAGCACTTTCCCTGACCACTCTGGGCTGAGACGGAAGTGAATCGTCCCCTTCGGCACTCCATAGACTTTAGCGGCTTCTCCTAATGTACATTATTGCGGCGCTCATTTTAAATCCACATTCTGCGGCGGCGGTAACGCGCAGATAATATGCGTGCAATTCAAACGCAACGTCAAAATTCAAGTAGGCTTGGATTTTTTCGTTCTTCATGGACGCGAATGTCCTGAATTTGCTAAATCTGAAAAATCTCACCAGATTTATTTTTATTGTTACTGCGACGGTATTGCAATTTCAGGGAAAACTTTCCGTTTTACGGTGCAACGAAAAGCTACCGCAGCTGTCACATCACTGATTTGTACTGGTCAATCATCAGTAGGCTTCAATGATACCTTGGGTGCCGTCTTGATGATCGTTGTTTGTTGGTATTTTTCATAGCGTTTTCTCTTTCAAGCATACTATGATTGAATTGTTTGCTTCAATGATGGAATGATTTCGAACCTTGTGGTAGAACTTTGACAGCTGCGGTAGAACTCTGCGGCTACCGTAAACTGGAAAATTTTCTTAACAACCGTAATATATAGACATTTTCGGATAATCGCATTCCGTGGATTTTTCTAGCAGAGCACAATACCTTCGACATTACAGCATCAATCGCGAGATTGAGGTTATACTCCGGATAAATCGGCAGCCGATGCGTAATTTCAATCATGATGTAAACAAACAAACGGTGATGGCATTGATGCCATAGTGAAGATAATGGAATTCGAAAAATATTCAGGATATAGCCAGACATGCAATTAATTATACTTTGCCGAATCGCGTTTTTTATCATTGCAACAGACACCATTATAGGATTTTTTTCAATAACTATTATTCAACAAACAATTAAAGCAATAAACCTTACTATATTGTGTAATGCAATATTCCATTTCAATATAGGTGTTTGCTAGGAAAATAAAAAATCTGGCAATATTGCTGTTTGCATTTGAGATGCAAATCTTGACCAAACATTTTCCAAATGCGGTAACACAAAACAATCAAAGGACACCTAGCAACGATTATATAAATCACCGCCGCCCTAGCAAGAAAAATCTATCTTTGACATCGCATTTCTTGTGAAAAAGCTTACCGCGTTTGGTGTTCCCGCATTTGATATTTGCATTTCAAACGCACACAGCAATACTGTTGGTGAAACCAAGCCTGTCATGTTATACTAGTGTTCAACAAATGGAAAATGTACGTGAAACGAAAGTGCAATTGAAAATGTTTTTATGTAATTAAAAGGTACGAGTAAATTGTACGGATATTTAGAATATAACTAAAGTAGACTTTTACTGATATCGTGAATAGGTGCTTAACCCCATATACGTAGTGTGTTTTACTACACAGCTTATTTCATAGCAGCCCCAGCTTAAGTTTTTTTCTAAGAGAATTGAAATTTTCATTTCACCTACCGATAAAAATTTTCAATAAATATTTCGTTTAGGAAATTAATGTGCTAATTAAATTTATTGTGTCCAATAGTACAGCTAACTTACAAAATAATCTGTAAAATTTATTGAAACTGTTTGAAAATGGTTCAATTTCCTGTTTTAACTTGGTTTCTACAGATCGTTCAACATTTGGGTAGCGTTCAACAATTAGCGAATTATCCTAATGGAAAGAGAATAATCATGAAAAGGAATCGATCAATGCAAGTAAGCGCTCATGAAAACTCAATATCAAATAATTATTAACAAATTTCGTTGGCTAACTTGCTAACGTAAAATATGTTGCCATTATCGAACGTCTACTGTATTCAACACTGCTGCTGCTGCTGCTGATGCTCTGTATCCCTACACTGAACCAAGTAATCATATCAGATTTATCTGAAAACACATATAGTTTTTTTCCATATAGCTTTTCATATGACGCTCATCAATTTATCACATAAACTTGTGCGATTTCAGCTTGATTAGATTCATCTGATAAAACACATACATTTCATGAAAACTGAAGATGAAAACCATTAGATGTTGTCAATAAATGTTATGAAAAATTCAGATGACAAATATTGGTATTGTCAGTGATTTCTATGTGATAGTATAATGAATTTTCGATGATTTTTAATAGTATTGAAAAACAATAGAATTATAATTTAAAACTGTTTATTTAATAAATTATGTGCGTTGTCCTAAAAACTATATACAATCAATTGAGTTCGAATTGGGTTTGGTTTCTGGGAATTGGGAAATTGATTTCTGTTCCTCCCGTCCTTTATTCGTCATCTTCAGCTTCCAATCGAGGTGATGTTTCCTGTAAATTCAAGGCAAAAATTTATTTTCATTTATTTAATCCAATTTATTTAATAAATTCTCTACTAACCCTTGTTTCACATATAAGCTTACTATTTCATAATTTCAACTCATGTCATTTTAAATTAAAACATGTTCTAATCATCACAATGAAAGATTGAAAGCCAAATTCCGCCATCACGAAGGTACAAATAAAACACGAAAACAGTCTGAATTTTCACATCGGCAAATCACATAACATTCATTGGATTTGATACATGACTTTTGTTCATATAGAAACCACAGTGTTGGTAAATGAATTGTATCAAATATCATAATGTGTTTTGTGTGTTATTTATATAAATATCAATGGATTCACATAACTTGAATCGGATTTCAATTATTGGTAGGGTATGTGAGGATTTTAATACTTTCTATGATATTTCTTGGTTCAGTGTAAAGGTGGAACATATCCAAATCATAATATGGCTATCACGAAGGCCAGCTTTGTGACACTACTCACAATTTCAAATAAAGAAATAAAGAGCACGAAGTTGATCTTCTTATTTAAACTTTTACTAGTGCACAAAAATAAAATAGAAATCGCACTTCTGTTTGTTGCTTCTTTCGCAAGATTTGTTGTGCCTTCAGTTTTGGTACATTATTGAATTTGGATTCTAACCTGTTTCACCTTAAAAACCTTTTTTTTTTTTTTTTTTACTAGTTCGTTTATTTGGGGCTCAAATGCGTGTAACGCTTTACGGAGCCGAAGTTCATTTTTGTACTATTTACAATTTATTTACATTTTCATTACCAAAGTTAGTATGGGATGGAGCCAGGGTACTCGTGGCAACTCGAGGTTAATGGTCACAATTTTGAAAGGGAAGGACATGGTAAGGATTGGGTTTAGGGTTCTCTGCAGCTCATCCGGGAGGTATAGCGTGGTAGCTCTATTATCGTGTCATGGCGTTGGTACCAATTTCTTGCCGGTATTCGTCTGCCGGATGGCCAGGATCCTCAATCCAACACAAAAGGGACAACACAGAGAAAAAAAAAACTGGAGAAGAGAACACAAGAGAATTAAACTTTTATACAAGACAAGCGAAGGAAATCGTAAATTGCGACCATATAAGTGAAATCGCGGGTGCCCAACACATCTCTAACTGGAACATAGGGTTGTCTACCTCGGGCCGCAAGGGTATCCAAAAGTTGCGCTCTGGAGGCGTCCATATCCGGGCACTGCCAAACTACGTGATCGATGTCATCATAACCGGAACCACACCTACTACAAATATTGCTCAGCGCGAGGTTAATCCTATGTAGATGTGCATCTAGCGAGTAATGGTTGGCCATAAGTCTTGACATCACGCGAATGAAATCTCGACTTATGTCCAAACCTTTCCACCAGGCTCGCAAGGAAACTCTAGGAATTATGGAATGTAACCACCGTCCCAGTTGGTCATTTAGCCAATCGCTTTGCCAACCGTGAAGAGAATTTTGACGTACTAAATGAAAAAATTCATCGTGTGAAATTCGTCTATCATAAATCTCACCTTCCTCAGCGCCCACCTTTGCGGGAGAGTCCGCCTTCTCATTGCCATAAATTAAGCAATGTGAGGGGACCCATACAAAGGTAATCTTATATGATCTTTCGACCAGTGCACACATCTGCTCTCTTATTTTTGTAAGAAAGTAAGATGCATGCTTTACAGGTTTCATCGATCGGAGAGCCTCAATAGAACTGAGACTATCCGAGAAGATGAAGAAGTGGTCTGCGGGCATGTTTGAGATCATCCCCAAAGCGAAGTTGATTGCTGCCAGCTCAGCAACATAAACCGTGCAAGGTTCCTGAAGTTTTCGGAAGGCGGAAGAGTTTTCATTGAAGACACCGAAGCCAGTGGATCCATTTATACGGGACCCGTCAGTGAAATATCTCCTGTAGGAATCGACATTCTGGTACTTTGCGTTAAAAATACGTGGGATAGTAATACATCGAAGTTGATCTGGAATTCCATGAATAGCTTGTTTCATGGATAGATCATATTCAACAGAGGAACTGTCATTGGTGAAGCGTACACGTGGGGGGTTGTAACATGGAAGGCTAATGTCAGATGACATGTAGTAGAGATAAACTCTCATGAATTTTGACTGAGCATTCAGTTTGAGCAATTCTTCGAAATTTTCGATAACGAGTGTGTTGCTCACTCCACACTTAATCAGTATTCTTAGCGAGAGCTCCCAGAATCGGTTCTGTAGCGGTAAAACCCCTGCCAGAACCTCTAGGCTCGCATTATGTGTTGAGTGCATACACCCTAAGGCGATACGCAAACAACGATATTGAATTCGTTCCAATTTAATCAGGTGGCAGTTTGCTGCTGAGAGAAAACAGAAAGAGCCATACTCTAGAACAGAGAGAATGGTTGTTTTATAGAGTTTTATGAGGTCTTCCGGGTGAGCACCCCACCATGTTCCGGTAATTGTTCGTAGAAAATTGATCCTTTGTTGGCATTTTTCCGTTAAATGCCTAATATGGGTTCGCCAAGTGCCTTTTGAATCAAACCAGACCCCAAGGTATTTTGAAGTCAAAGACTGGTCGATGTCTGTTCCCAAAAGCTTAAGCTTCAGTTGGGCAGGATTCCGCTTCCTAGAAAATACAACCAGTTGAGTTTTTTGCGGAGCAAACTCGATCCCTAAGTTTCTAGCCCAAGTGGATAGATTATCAAGGGAATTTTGCAATGGTCTTTGCAGGATTTCCGCTCGTGGACCCTTCATAGAGACCACAGCATCATCTGCAAGTTGTCTAAGCGTGCATGGTTCTTCCAAACAGTTGTCAATATCTTTAACATAAAAATTATAAAGCAAGGGACTCAGACATGAGCCTTGGGGAAGGCCCATATAGCTAATTCTGGAAGTTGTCAGTTGACCGAGAGTGAAGCTCATGTGTTTTTCTGACAACAGATTGTACAAGAAATTATTCAATATTCCAGGTAATCCACTATTGTGCAGGCTTTCTGACAATATTTCTATGGAAACTGAATCAAAAGCGCCCTTAATATCCAAGAAAACCGAAGCCAATTGCTCCTTGTCCGCAAAGGCTAGTTGAATATCTGATGAAAGCAACGCTAGACAATCGTTTGTTCCTTTGCCCTTGCGAAAGCCAAATTGTGTACTGGAAAGCATGTTGTTTGATTCGACCCAGTGATCGAGTCGGGATAGGATCATTTTTTCTAACAATTTCCTTAAACATGATAACATAGCGATCGGGCGGTACGAATTATGATCAGACGCTGGTTTCCCAGGCTTTTGAATAGCTATTACTTTGACCTGTCTCCATTCAGGTGGAACAATGTTGTGTTCCATGAATGAGTTGAACAGGTCAAGCAACCGTCTTTTAGCGATATCAGGGAGATTTTTAAGAAGATTGAACTTAATCATATCGCTTCCCGGAGAGGAGTTGTTTGATGAAAGAAGAGCCATAGAAAATTCCAGCATAGTGAATGGTCTATCCAAAGCATCGTCTCTTGGAGTTTCCCAAAAAGGCGGATGAGCTGGAACTGAGTCTGGACAGACCTTTTTTGCGAAGTTGAATATCCAACGATTGGAGTATTCGTCACTCTCATTTGAGGATGAGCGGTTTCGCATGTTGCGAGCCACTCTCCAAAGCGTCGTCATTGAAGTTTCTCGTGAGAGGCCATCGATGAAACGCCGCCAATAGCTACGCTTCTTCGCTTTAATAAGATTCTTCAGTCTTTTTTCGAGCTTCGAGTACTCTAAATAAAGTTCTGAGGTACCATATCTACGAAAAGCTTTAAAGGCATTAGATTTTTCTCGATACAACTGAGTGCATTCATCATCCCAACCAGGTGTGGCTGGTCGTCTTTTGAAGGATGCACTTGGAACTCGTTGCTTTTGGGATTCTAATGCACTTTTATAAATCAATTCTGTTAGGAATCGATACTCATCCAACGGTGGGAGAGTGTTGAATGATTCGATACCAAAAGTTACCGCTGATGCAAATTTTTGCCAATCGATATTCCTAGTGAGGTCAAAAGGAACCTGAATTGACTGTTCTGACCTTTCACAATTAGTTCTGATAGAGGTTATTATGGGCAAGTGATCACTACCATGGGGGTCATCGATCACCTTCCACATGCAATCGAATGATAGTGAACTTGATCCTAAAGACAGGTCAAGACGGCTTTCTTTGCCGTCGGATGAAATACGTGTCACTTCACCTGTGTTCAAAATGTTCAAGTTGAAATCGTCGCATAAGTCATAGAAAATAGCCGCTCTATAATCGTCATAAGATTCGCCCCATCCAGTACCATGTGAGTTCATATCACCCAGTATTAAAACTGGAGATGAAAGCATAGAGACTGCATTCCAAAGATGACGGCGGTTTATTGAAACTCTTGGAGGAATATAAACAGAAGCTACGCAAAGATCTTTACCCTTTACGTTTATTTGGCAAGCAACGATTTCTATGCCTGGATGAGTCGGGATGGGGATTCTGTAGAATGAATGGCACTTTTTGATCCCTAAAAGCACACCCCCGTAATTATCATCTCGATCCTGGCGTATAATGTTAAAATCGTAGAAGTTAAGATCATCTTCAGAAGAAAGCCATGTTTCACAAAGTGCAAATATATCACAATCTGAATTGTGAAGCAAAAACTTAAATGTGTCTAATTTAGGTTTTAGACTATGACAGTTCCACTGTAACACAGTGATCATATCTTGTACCTCACTCGATGAATTATCCATCGAAAGATATGATCGAAGCAAGGAGGGGCCACGAGATAGTCAATTCCCTGAGATACTCTTCTATTGCGGGGAGAAAAAGGTCGAGTATGCCTCTGAATGAGTCTATTTATTTATTTATTTATTTATTGTTCTACGTCTTCAGTTAAAAAAAACTCTACAGACTGATGCTTAAAACTATAAAACATTACGGATGCAACATTTAAAAACATTTTTGGATATGCCAAATTCATGTAGATGAGCTATTTCATTGAATTTGCGACAACAGCGATCTATCGGATTATTCTCGCCGAAATTTGTGCGATGCCTGGGCAGCCACAGTGCAGAATGTCTACGGAGCGAACGTGACGGAACGGAGAGATTAATCCTTTGGAGAAGTTCTGGGCAATCCAAATTGCCAGACAGCACGTCGAATACGAACATTCGCTCAGAAAGTGTCCTTCTCGAAGCAAGCGTCTCAAGGGAGATAAGTTGGCATCTTTGCTCATACGGTGGTAGACGCAACGGGTCATTCCACGGCAGCCTCCTGAGTGCAAATCGCAAGAACTTCTTCTGGACTCGTTCAATCCTGTTTGCTTGGATGGCATGATAGGGAGACCAGACTTGGACCGCGTACTCCAAAATGCTGCGTACTAACGAACAATATAGAGCTTTCAGCGTATAAACATCTTCGAAGTCAGCAGCGTTACGCCGCACAAATCCGAGTACGACGAAAGCTTTGGCGATTGTTGCTGAAATGTGTTCAGAAAAGCGTAGTTTGTTGTCCACAATCAGACCTAGGTCCCGTATTGATGTGACCTTCTCTAGAGTCTTGTCCATCAGCTTGTAGTCAAAGACTATATCGGATCGGGTTCTGTTGAATCGAATTATTTTACATTTGCTGGCATTCACCTCCATGCCGTTCAAGCTGCACCATTCTTCTAACCGCTGTACATCTGATTGAAGAGCGACGCAATCTAACACAGAGGTTACTATTCTGTACAGTTTTAGGTCGTCAGCATACATAAGTTTGCACGACTCTAGATAAGTGCACAGGTCATTGACAAAAATTATGAAAATCAGTGGCCCTAGGTGACTACCTTGAGGCACGCCCGATGTCGTGCGAAACGATTCTGACTTGTGGCATCCTATTTTCACGAACGATGTTCTTTCCGATAGATAAGAGCGAAGCCATTGTACAATCCATACCGGAAATCCTAGACGATCAAGTTTTTTCAATGCTAATTCATGCGGAACCTTGTCGAAGGCTTTCGAGAAATCGATATAGATCGAGTCGATTTGTAACCGCTTTTCCAAGCTACTATTCAGCGTGCTTATATATGAAAGCAGATTCGTCACCGTCGAACGTTTTTTCACGAAACCGTGCTGGAATTCTGAGAGTATTGGTTGAGCAGCTGCATACAGTTTATCGTAGATAATCGATTCCAGAACTTTCGATAAATGACACAGAATGGAAATCCCTCTGTAATTTTCCGCAGAATGGATGCTTCCTGTCTTGTGGATCGGTGTAACGGCGGCAGATTTCCATGCCCTAGGGAAAGTTCCCTCCGCGATGGACTTGTTGAAAATGAGCGAAACAGGTGTTGCTAATTGAACAGCGCAACGTGTTAGAAAAACTGACGGCAAACCGTCAGGGCCAGGGCCTTTCTTGGGGTCCAATCTTTTCAATGAGGCGAGTGCGTCGTTACTAGTCACGGATATCGGAGGAAGATGAATATTGTATGACGGTAAACTGTGAAGGTAGTCATCGGATATGGTACTGATAGGAGAACTGTATACAGTTTTGAAAAATTCAGCGAATAATTCGGTGGCTTCAACTGTCGAGTGCGAACTTTGTCCATGGTATGTGATGTTGGAAGGAATGGTATTGGCGCAACGTTTATTTTTGATGAATCTCCAAAAGTTGGATGGGTTCACCTTTAGGTCATCCTGCAAATTTCCTAAATACATTCGGTATTGCAAGTCCATTTTACTCTTGAGTTCATCCTCCAAACGTCTAACTGATAGTCCATTTTGAACAGTTTTGTTTCGAAAAAAGCGTTTCCGTGCCTTGCGAAGAACGTTTTTCAGATGTTGAAGTTCCGAGTTCCACCAGGGTTTCCGGTTTGTGCGGGTTGTGTGACGACGAGCGAGCGGAGCAAATCGTCGAAGAAGGTCGTGGATCGTATCGTAAAAACGCGATACGGCTTCATCCGTGGTCAAGCCAAGTAGCATGACATTCCAATCATACTGAGAAAGAGCATCAATTAATGCATCGTAAGTCTGAAACTCCGAGGGCATCACATATGCGATCCACAAGGGCCGTAAAAGTTATCAGTCCTCGCTTGGCCCGGGGGGTTTTCGAGGAAGAGCGAGGAACTTCAGTAGCTTTTTTCTTGCTATCTTGTCTAGAGCATCTTTTCGAAGTATATTTAATCGGCGGAGGCGGGGGCGGCAGATCTTTGCTGCAACACGGAACGGAAGCATCAAAGACCTGTTTCTTCGGGATTTTCAAATTTGCCCCACCTCCTTTAGAATTCGGCAAACTTTTGAGGGAAGATTTCATTACCTTACGGCGCAGTCCCGGAGAAGATGGAGACTTTCGTTTTCCGGGTGCGTGTACCTCCGAAGAATCTCCCCCATCGGTTTCGTCGTCGTTCGCTTCGTCGGAAGACAACTCTTGAAAAGAGTTACCAACTGGGATGGCTGATGAAGACTCTTTT
Source organism: Aedes aegypti (assembly GCF_002204515.2). NCBI lineage: Eukaryota > Metazoa > Arthropoda > Insecta > Diptera > Culicidae > Aedes > Aedes aegypti. Next base: position 253,762,041 of record NC_035108.1, read on the forward strand.
GCAGGCGGATTTAAAGCTTTCACCATTTCCGCATACGTCTTCTTGGAGCGCTTCACAATGGAGCGACTCTCATTTCGAATGCGCCTTTTGTATGCCGGGCACTTCTGCAAATCATGAAGATCCTCACGACAGTAGCTGCATTTTTCAGCTTCCTGTGTGCAATCATCTTCCAAGTGAGCTTGGTTGCATTTGCCACAACGGGGCTTGTTGTCGCAAAAGCTAGCACTATGACCAAGCTGTTTGCAGTTGGTACAATTGAATACCTTCGGCACGTAAAGGCGCACTGGGTAAAAAACACTATCAATGCAAACAAATTTCGGGAGAACGGAACCAGGAAAAGTTACACGAAACGAGGCTGACGGCGAAAACACTTTTTTATTTCCTTCCATGGAAACTGATTGTAATTGTTTACAATCCAGTATAGCCACATCAGGAATGGACCGGTTCTCAAAAACACCTTTGCCAGTCTTAATGTCTTCGCATGTCAGACTCGCGTCGATAATTTTCCCTTCCACCTCGACCTCTCTGGCAGGTATGTAGATAAAATACTCCACAGTAAAAGCCTCATGCTGAGCAATCTCATTCGCTGCTTTGTAACTAGGTGCAGTTACACGCAGCTTGGATTGCTTCACTTGGTGAATAACGGTCCCAGGATATTTACGCGTCAGCTCTCTAGAGATCGAGAGCACATTCAAAATCTTATTTTTGCGCCGGAAATAGACAACCCAAGGCCCAGCCGAAGACGGTTGATAAAACCGCGTTCGAGCAACGAGATCTTTAGGAGGCGTATCGCCTCCATCCGATTCGTCCATGCGGGATAAAATCAACCGCAACCAAATAATTATAAAAAAAAAAACAATAAAGTAAAAAAAAAAAAAAAAAGAAAAATAATAATAATAAAGTACAAAAAAAAAAAACAAAAAATGCTTAAAGTTAACTTATCAGTGGGCTATTTTGTACACACCTCCCCTATACGGGCAAAAAAAAAAATAATACCAAAAAAAAAAAAAATATATCGAGAAAAAAAAACTTAACCGATTAGGGCTGTTTTGTACAAGCCTCCCCTATTCGGGCAAAACTGGCACCGGGAGAGAGACAGAAGTGAACCGAAAAACAACCTTGAACTCAACCTTGTTTGTTCGGAGATGCGAAAGCAATTCAAAAGGATGTGGAGTAGGTATACAATTGATACTTATCCGTTCCCGTTCGATGACCGCAGCTGGTCTTCTACACCGTAGGTAGGCAGAAAAAACGTGTCGTCGTTTTGCTGCTGATGCAAACGGGGAATCCAATCACCAGGGGATGATGGTGACAATATCTTCTCGTGGCACGATACCAGTTGACCCTTGCCAATCTGGTTCGCTTCCTTCACGATGCGCGGTTTAAAGCACTACGGTACAATACTGCACTGGTAAAAACCACACGGGCGGTGGAAGAAAAAACCAAAAAACTACCGACTGCCAAAAACTGAACTGGCTTGTTCAAGCGCACAGCAAGGAATGACCTTAAAAACCTGGAGAATAACGTTTCTGAAGGGAAGATGTGTGTAAACAATGTTAGGACGACAAAATTAATCATATAATAATGTCGATGGGTTAATATGATTTTCACTTAACTTTTTAAACTTTATATGAAAAATTCAACTTAAATTCAAGGCTAAAGTTTACAAGGTTTACGAGTATTTGGCGCCTAAAATTGAGCTTGGTTCAACTACACAAAGGCTACTTACCATGGACGAAATGGAAGGGGTAAGTTATTTTGATCCTATTTTGAACAACAATCAATTGAAAATGTTTTATTCTTTAGTCAATGCTTGCCAAACAGAAGCATACTCGACGTCGATTAAATCCGACCATTCGGTGGAACGAGGTTCAGACACAGGAATTGTTGGAGCATGCACTGAACCAAGAAATATCATAGAAAGTATTAAAATCCTCACATACCCTACCAATAATTGAAATCCGATTCAAGTTATGTGCATCCATTGATATTTATATAAATAACACACAAAACATATTATGATATTTGATACAATTCATTTACCAACACTGTGGTTTCTATATGAACAAAAGTCATGTATCAAATCCAATGAATGTTATGTGATTTGCCGATGTGAAAATTCAGACTGTTTTCGTGTTTTATTTGTACCTTCGTGATGGCGGAATTTGGCTTTCAATCTTTCATTGTGATGATTAGAACATGTTTTAATTTAAAGTGACATGAGTTGAAATTATGAAATAGTAAGCTTATATGTGAAACAAGGGTTAGTAGAGAATTTATTAAATAAATTGGATTATATAAATGTAAATAAATTTTTGCCTTGAATTTACAGGAAACATCACCTCGATTGGAAGCTGAAGATGACGAATAAAGGACGGGAGGAACAGAAATCAATTTCCCAATTCCCAGAAACCAAACCCAATTCGAACTCAATTGATTGTATATAGTTTTTAGGACAACGCACATAATTTATTAAATAAACAGTTTTAAATTATAATTCTATTGTTTTTCAATACTACTAAAAATCATCGAAAATTAATTATACTATCACATAGAAATCACTGACAATACCAATATTTGTCATCTGAATTTTTCATAACATTTATTGACAACATCTAATGGTTTTCATCTTCAGTTTGCATGAAATGTATGTGTTTTATCAGATGAATCTAATCAAGCTGAAATCGCACAAGTTTATGTGATAAATTGATGAGCGTCATATGAAAAGCTATATGGAAAAAAACTATATGTGTTTTCAGATAAATCTGATATGATTACTTGGTTCAGTGTGTGACACAGGAAGTAGGCATTCATCCAGGTCGATTCGAGGTAATTATTTTCTACACGTATCCTTTAAAATCTTAGTTCAAGTGTGTGCTATGATAAGGACGCAAGTAACATTATCGATCCTCCTCACTTCTCCGAATGAAGAGATGCAAGTTTGTTAACATTTTCTTAACGTTTTCGCGGCCACCAAGCGCTTATTGACGCCTTGATACACCATTATGCTAAAACGGTATAAGGTAAGGCGGGGCAATATGCTTGACATGGAATATTCATTTAGAATTGGCTTGTTTAGGGGTATCCTGTTTTTGACATATTCTGATTCTACGTTACAAACTGAGCCAGAATCCAAAGTTTCATAATTTTCCGTGCCCTGGAACTATTTTTAAAACACGTTTGAATTAAGTAGGGAAATCGCGTTTGAATCACCCCTCGGCAAATTTTACTTCGGGACGAGCTGTCATTATGTAAATTGAAATGTCAATGAGTCGACGTAATGAAATCTTTTTCAATCATTTACTAAATCAAAATTAAGATATTGAAGCGCAATAAAATCGTGTTACACTTAGAAAAATGTGCTCTTTCGATCAAGCTACAATGAACTGTGAATTTTTCATTACTAAACAACCCAATTCTCGCATAACTTATGATCTTGCCCTAAAAGCCATTGGTAACCGAGTGTGTAGCTCGTTGTTTTTAAGCAAATAAATGGACCATGATAAAACTATCAGCACTGGAAAATAGAGGAGGATCTTCTCTTCATCGAAGCATTGTTGAATTACGTGTAAATCCATTCGTTTTCTCAGTAGCAACAAGCTACACGTTTCACACCAAATTTTCGATCAATCTTCCAGCAATTTCGTTTGCTGAAACCAATTCAGCAATACACTATTTTACTGATATACACCATTTCTGAAATTATTTACTGTAGCTCAGCAACCTAACTTGCTGGATACTTGTCATCTCCATCAGTTTTGCTGATTTTCAGTAATTTATATGACACATGATTGATAATTAGCAATCCAGTTGAAATTTTGCTGTAAACCAGCAAACATTATTGCTGAGCTTGTATCAGCAAACTGTTTTATCTGTCACCCGAAAAATTAAAAAAAAAATCCCACTCGTTTCTCTCACAATATCAGCACAGACAAACAGACGTCACACTCTCACTGCTGTCCATCGACCAACTTTTAACGTTCGTTTCGAATATATGGTAGGTGGTCAATCGACCACCCGCAGCGTCGTTTTTGTTCGTGTTTGACGTTTACACACTACCGCCACCTGTTGGTCCATCGGCCACCTACAGTGTTTTTAGCATTGGGCGTACATGTTTTCGCGACTATGATTTTGATCGCGATTTGTTCTAAGTGTTACGACTGTTTCTCTGTGATATCAGCATGGAGTTAAAAGAATGTTTACCCGAACATTCATATATTTATGTATATTTTTCGTAATATCGTATTTGGTAAGTCTAAACATTCACTATGATATTGATGGTTCAATAAATATCAAAATGTTTATTTCTAGGTGGCAACATTACCGTTACGGTAGACGATTTTCCCCCAGAGCGCAGAAAATAGCGTTTGTTTTTAAATAAATGTTTATGACATACCACGCATTCGCATTTTTTTTTCTATACTCAAAATAATCCAAACGTCAAGGCTACGTGAAAACATACGTAGTTGTTTTTCCATCGCACTTTTCACGTAGCTCTTACGAGAATTAAAGGTAATCATAAAAGTGAACGCATGAACTGCTGGACTTCTTCGATTGCACTGATGTATCCGGTAGTGGTTACGTGTTTTTTTCGTACGTTTCACAAATAGGACAGGCAGTGCCGTAGCGTGCGGTTGGCCAGGTTGGCACCCGCCAAGGGCGCCAGCCTTTAGGGGGCGCCAAAATGCGTGACATACTTGGTGAAATTACAAGTTACATATTTAATAAGGACACTTCTTGAACTACTGTATTAGGAGAGCCACGTGATTTTCGCAAAAACTCAAGCTTACTACTATTACCATTCCCAGCACTGATTAAAATATATATCTTGAGGTGTCCTTATTTCCCCCAGTCCCTCTATTAGTGCTTGCATAAATGTTTGAGATTTTAGACCCAATACTGAGTTGATCTCATATTTGTAACATATTTCCGAATATGTAGTTATCTTTCTCTATCTCTCTGTATCCCTACACACCAAATTTTAATTACTGGCAACCAGCAAAAAATTGCTGATACTGTTTGTGCTGATTCCAGCAATCCATCCAGCAAAATAAAATTTGCTGATCGTTCAGCAAACTGGATTATCAGAAAAATGACAGCTCTTATGCTGAACGATCAACAATGCGTGAACTCATTTGCTGATTAACCAGTAATTCAATTATTTCCAGTAATCAATGAATTCGGTTCAGTAAAACAGATGTTTTAATATTCCATGTTAAAGTAAAAACTTTATTGCGGCACACGTTTTAGCTATAAATAATATTTAATTTTATCACTTCCTATATTAGTCTTTTCACTGAATTTCAACACTGTGAATCCCCTTGAATCTGAAATTATCCATTTCCAACGGGTACTGGCGGAACTGGCGAAGATTGCAGCATATTTTGTTTGTTTCTGCTGCAATTAGAATCATCCTTTGGTTTTTCATAGCCATGTCTGAAAAATTGAATAAATTTCTCCTAATGAATACGGATTTTATACTTTAAAAAGGATTTTGCATACTTACAAATGCCCGTTGTTAAATGGAATAACTATTTATTTAGCTAGATGAAAAAAAAACTATAAGTTTTGACAGTTGTCTTGCTGATAGTTTCAGTAAACTTTCAGTTTGCGACACCTATCCAAAATCCAATTCGATCTCACTAATTGTGCTAGGCGCATCGTTTCCCACGGCGCAAGTGGTGAGTTGATTTTTCCTGCTTACGCATCGATGTATAGGACAGCTGTACATGAACCGTGTTGTATACTAACTGTAAGATTGTGTGGCTACTTTTCAATATATCTAAAATTATTAAACAAGTGGAACTCCAAGCACCTCCCACTAGGTTATATTTTGTGTAGAGTTAGAAAATTCAATTGTAGACTTAAGGTATCTTGTAATCTAAATTTGGATCAATAAATGACTTTTGTTTTAGACTTCAATGAGTCGGTTTGTCAATTCTGATGACAAGCCAAGTAAGTAAGAAATCAAACATATTAAACTGTGAAGTTTCCAAACTCGTTTTCCATACGAATGTTCAAAAAATCCCAGAGGATTGAAACATGATCAGATCTTAATGAAACTTTCACAATTTGCTTTTCACCTCGATATCTTTTCTTAGAGATCAACAAAACACGGTTATTTTTGTGTTACACGGGGTGGAAATCTGTAGTGGGACTGATATGCGGTTACTTTTCATTATGGGACAATATGACTTGCTATTTTTTCCTAATTTTTCCGAACAAATCATATTATCTTATGAGTTGAGTTGAAAGAGCATTGAAAAATATGTTGAAAACTGAACTCAACTCAATTTTGACGAAAATGCAGATGGGACTGACTTGCGATTCACGGCAGAGTAGGCAAGGGTAGCATATCACAGTCAGCGGAGCCAGTGAAACTCATGCCTATTGCTGCTGTAGGCAGAATGCCTTGAAAATAGCAAAACTCCCGTTGCTAACGGCAACCTAAAACTACTATAGAGAAATGTTCTATTTCCCGCTGCATTTCCCGCATTTACAGCCTTCAATGACACAACTGATTTAGAAAATTCATGTACCCAACATAGACTACTTGATAAGATTCACAATTTTGAACTACTGTATTAGAAGAGCCAAGTGATTTTCGCAAAAATTCAAGACTGCTACTATTACCATTCCCAACTCTTCTTGCTACTGATTCATGGCAGTATAATTCCTGTTAGAATTCGTTAATTTCAAAAATTAAATTTTTGGTAAAATATATGGTAAACGTTTATTTTAGAAGATATTTCTTGTTTTTCATTTAATCAAAACTCCAAAATATATTCTAGAACAGCTAGTTTTTTTTTATTTCAGAAACCGACGGCACAGATTTTTTATGCTAAGATTTGTGCGAAGGCGTCTCCTGCTATACGGTGCATTAGCTGGCAGATAATAAAAAACAAAATGCGTAATTTGAAAACCACTTTCCTGGCTACTGCCACGTGGAAGGCATATGAAGGCGCCAAATTCATAGCTGAAGGCAAAGAGTGTTTATACCATGGTATGAAGCGTATAGGTGAGCTATTTGTACTTAACGACCATAATTTGTTCGTTAATTTTAGATCACATTAAACGAGTTTGTCCACATTTTGACTTATTGGAACGTTTATATGGTCATCTGGTTGAATCAAACGCATCGGCAACATTGACAGCAACATCAAGCGATCTGGACGAGTACATGGATGAAATGATTACCAATGACGTGCTTTCCTCTGATCTGGATTCAACATCTAATGCTAATCTTCACAACGAAATGCGAGATACCTGAGCCTTCAATCCACTCTGAACTACATGAATTGGACCATACTGGCAGCCATGCAGCTCCCGTCGAAGATTACACTGCTAATCATGCCCCACATGAATATACTCCAGAACCATCAACGGCGAGCAATAGCGAAACGGATTTCAAAGCATATCATGGTCTTGTGGACAGGCCAAGAAAAAGGCCGGCGACGGACACGTCCTCCGTTGACCAGCTAGTGGCCCTGCAGGAAAAGAAACTGAAATTTGAAATTATAAAACTGCAACAGCAATTGGACTTGGAGCGACAGAAGCTAGATCTGGAGCGGGAAAAACTATGCCTGGCGCGAGAGCAGAATCACGTTGATATGGAGATGAAAAGGCTACAGTTGCAACAAGAGACGGAGCTGAAAAGACTCACAATAGAGCGTGACGAAAGGGTTGCATTAGCTAAAATAAGACTGGAAGTCGAAAGCCTGGAACGTATTAAGAAGTATGAGATAGGATTGAAGGCTAACAAAGACTGAATACAAGATTAAATAAATGTTTGCTGCTACGAGATTTCGATTGCTTTTTCTTGCGGTAAATACAGTGTTGATTGCAAGTCTCCTATTAGCGATTAGGTGACTATTTCAATGCAAGTCTCTATTAGTAGTTTACGGAACAAGTTGCAGAATGATGATTTTTACAGCACGAGTCGTGAATGAATACGACGAGTGCTGTAAAAATCGAGTTCTGCAACGAGTTACGTACAACATTTTTTGCAATTTCGTAGAAGACCACTTGAGGGTATCAGAAATTATATCACCATCATTTTACAATTTTTGAAAAAATGTTCCGTAATAATTCATTACGCCACTCAAAACAGTTGCGTAATGAGAAAGCGTTTCGTAATGAATCATTACAGCCCTGTTTTTAGTTGCGTAATGACTATTTCCGCACCGCATGCTTTAGTGCAGGAAAGTATAGGCCGTTTCATGACAGATTGTCGTGATGAAAAACACCCTATTACGATGAGAAATTGCAAAAAGTCTCCAGCGCAGCACACTAGGATTCCGATGAGCTGAGAGACGGTTTGGTTGGAGGCTTGTCAGTATATTCCTGAGAAATATGTAACTCTAATCACAATTGCACTTAAAATGATCATTGAACAACGTTTCCAATTGATTAGATTTATTTCAAAATGCGCGGAATTAGGGTCTTAGGTGTGCTAAATTAGTAGAAGCATTAACCTAAGAATGCTAATGTCGCTGCTGTTCGTGTTACCAACATCTAGTTTGCCACGAACTGACAGCCTGAGTACCGGGCATCAAAGTGTCAAATTAATTATAAAAACATAAACAACGACAAGGCATTGAACAAACAATAAAAAAAACATAATTAAAGGTAAGAATAATTAAAATCAGTTTTGTGACAACAGCGCTACTAGCGTTCTACTACTAATATTTCTATTGCTAAATTACGGCACTTTACGGTTCATCCAAACAGCTTTGAAAATATTCCTTTGGTTGGGATAGCGTCATATACAACATACACCCTCATTCTCGTTTACGACGGATCCAAACTTTCGATCGAATCCTGTCCGAATCCATGGCCCACTTGATTTTGCTGGCGTAAACGGAAATGCAAAATGGTCTTCTATCGAAAGAACATTCGAACGTAAACAAGAATAGTGTCGACAGAAATCATGGATATTTCACGGAAAGTGCAATACATGAATTAAGTAATATTTTTATTGCTTATACATTTTAGTAAATAGAATTTTAATTTCTTTATATTTACATTTGATGATGTCGAAAAGCCGTAGGCCAAAACAAATCAGCTCGACTCCACATATAGGTACTAATCTATCATATTTTTGTTCGAATCAGATAAAACAGTAATATATTTACGCAATAAATAAATATTCGATTTTAATAAATACATCTCTGATAGTTTCTCATCAATATGACGATACAGTAGTATTAAAAATATCCTTAAACTTATGTGATGCCTCTTTTATGGTCGTGGGTAAGCGTAAGATCTTTTTGTTCACTTATTTTTCGTAAAGGAGCTCATTACTGATACTTTTGAATCACTTCGTCAGGAAGGTAATGGGATTCTAAAAGCTATTGAACACAAATTACATTCGCAAATGAACTTCTTCGTATAAAAGAGCATTTTGTGCTCGGTTTTCAGACAATTTGACCGACAAAACCCATCCATGACAAAGTGATGCCCAAGTATTACTTCACCCAAATTTCTAAAGTTTCTATTAGACGAATTTTACTAAAGACAATGATTCCCCACAACAATTGCTTTGACTTTGATGATTGCGAATCCTATGATTCAAAAGTAGGTAATAGAATGCAGCATAGGACCAGCGTAGTGATGTCGTTTAAAATTTCGCTAATTTCGCTGAGAATTCGCCTATACTGCTTCTTAGAAAGGTTTAATTCCATTTAAAAAATAGAATAATAATCATGTTGTGACTTGGGCAACGCTGATTGTAACAAACCTTCTACTAAATGAACTAACTCAAACCAGATTTCATTGAGCCATCTAATTAGCTTTTATTACTAAGCCGCTTCAATCTCTCCTTCAAAGAATTTGCCTTCAATTTGCTGGACGATGACTGCTTATTAGTGCCGTTCGTAACTGGTGGTGGTCGTTTAGTTTTCTTCAACCTGAAATTGAAAAACGATGAAGATTATTGAATAGATTTTGAACGTTCAAAATTTTGTTCTCACAGTTCAGTGGACAGATGGAGGATTTCTTTTTTGAAAATGTTTTTCAAATCATGCGAAAAGGGCGCCCAAAGTTCGAAAAATTGCTCCGGCTTGCACTCCTCGATGACGCCAGATTTCGGCGAGAATTTGTAGAACACCATAGTTTTGAGGAATATCTCCCGACATTCGTCCAGTTTGCGGTACTGCTTTTCGATACGTTTGCTGGCAACTTCGATGAAAGCCTCCATCTTTTCCTTGAATGGTTGAATATTGCTCTCGGCCGATTCTAGTATCACGTTTCCGGTTGTGCGCCGACATTCTGTAATGCAAAGGGGTAAACATTTTTAATTCAAATCTTTTTGATAAAGAACATCGATAAACTGGTGGCCTTTCCTTATGCATCGGGTCCAATTTGGGAAAGATATAAGGGTCAATTTTATTAATCGGATCGTTTTTTGACTTGTTTTTATCCATGTTGAAAACAATAGACATGCATATTCCAGAAGTCATCCATTGACTCTCATATTAGCCAGGAAGTTATCAAACTGGCTTCATAGACAAGAGTTTGACAACGGTCCAGATCTTTTAGGTACGGTAAATCCTTCCTGCCGAGCATTTAAGATCCCACATATCAAAGAAAAATAAATGACGAGAAAAGCATTCCTAGGAAGCTCACAAGATTGATAACAGTGACGATGAACTGTGGAGAACTGGAACACTGGTATTAAGGGGGGAAATGTTATGCGAACTGCTGAAGACGATTTTCAACAAATTCAGTCAATTTGCTTGCTTTGCGGATGATATGCACATTGTAGGATGAATATTTGAAAAGGTAGAAGACCTGTAATTTCGCCGGAAGCAAAAGTTGGACTAGTGGTGAAATTGTCAAAGGAAATGCTGGAACCGAAAGTCTTAGAATCAGTGTTACAATATTCTAATGATAACGTTCGTCTTGACGGAGAAGGATGAACCAAGAGCTTGTCATCTCTAAGCCGAGCTTAGTTCTCGAAAGTTGGCGAAAGCTAAAATACACGATGGTTAGGTCATATTTCAGAAGGCGAGCCACGATTTATGATAGAATCATGGATGTAGAGATACTGACACGAACCAAGGTGTGGGCTTCGTGGCCGTGCGGTTAGTGTTACCAAGCATTCAGTCGCATCGAGTCAAGGGGTGTGGGTTCGATTCCCGCTTCAGTCCGGAAAACTTTTCGTCAGGAAGGTTTTTCGACTGTGCCACAGGGCGTTGCATGCTAGTCCGTTGTCTAGTGTGGTGCTTCCTTCAAAGGGCAAATCGTCCACTGGAAGCATTAACGTGTCGGTGTATTTTTATAAGGTTTGCGCCTTGAAATGGTTAATTTAGTATTATCTGTTTAGATGTGAACTAATTGTAATAAAACCATTTGAAATATAGTTTTCTAAGCAGTACAAGTAAGTTTTACACAGGTCCAGACGATATCTTCATCAATTATTGCAATAGCTACGAACATAGTTTGTTGCAAAACATCAAATATCTTGAAATGCATACTCAAAAGATCTATGAAATTGGGATACCTATTATATAATATAGGGTAGGTGTACCAGTTATGGACATAGTGGTTCCCTATTTCGCCATACGTAATTACTTGATTGTCTTCAAATTTTGAACATTTTTGTGTGTTGTAGTAGTTAGATTTAAGATATATCATGATGTTGAAACATTCAAAAAGATTTAATATGTGAAACTTATCAAAATTTCACTTATGGCCAAATAGGGAACCACTATGGCCATAACTGGTACACCTACCCTACATCATTATTTTACTACTTTATTCGCTCCATTTGGGTATAAGGTGTAGTGGAAAATGTTTTTTTTATAGATTCAATCTAGTAATGATGGTTGGTTGATCTTCGAAACAAACTATCTACTCACCATCAGTTTTGGATTTGAGCATATTGAGCTGGGAGCGGCAATCGTCAAAATCAACCAGTACAGCTCGATCCAGATCGCCAGGATCCGGAACTGGCAGTACCACTTCATGCAGAAGCACACCCTGCTTCCGGCACTGGGCTATGTAGGTCTTAATGATAAAATGCAGCAACGTGATGTTATTGTCTTTGGATTTTACGTCCTTCAGTTTGCCAAGAATTTCCAGCCCGAACCCATCAGCCTGGCCGCGTGTTCGATTACCGCCATTCATGTAGTTTCCAAGGGTCAAGATGATCGAAAATAGGTGTTTGAGCTGTTCGCTTTCGATCAGAAACTCGCAGGTGTGCTTGACTGTTTCGAGTTTCCTCGTTACAGAAATGTACAGTTCGTCAAACTCTGCCTGGAATACGATGCATGAGATTCTTTCCGAAAAGGATGAAATCTCTGAAATTCGTAACAAAAACTGTTCAGGAGGATCCAACGGTACATTTCCCTCGGCACATTCCTTTATTTGGGCAAGTTCTTCGTCGGTGGCCTTGATTTCCATAATCTTCTGCAGTGCCTCTAAACTGACCACCGACGTATCGCAATGATAGATGGCGAACTCTATTTCATCGAAGTGAACGTGTAAACTCTTGGCGAAAATGCCCACATTTTGAGAACGCTTGCTGTCCAACACTTTTACGGTTTTATCCGGTTTTTCAACTTTTTCTTTTATTTTTGGCACTACCACCTGCCGGGAGAAGAGTTCGGTAAACTCGTCCATATTGTCTAGATTCGTTTCCTCTAGTTCTTGCCAGAGGGCAAGTTTACCGTCTTCGGCAAGTTCACATGGGGCGTCCGGTTCTGTGACTGGGCTCGTTTTCGGTGCTACAATTCGGGTCCAGTAGAGGGGTTTCATTGGTTTCGGGGGATTTACGGCATTCTTACGGAGGGCTGCAATGATCGAGATATTTAGGTTGAAAATTTAAAAACTATCAATTAAACACCGAGTGTGAATCTATACAGTAAACGTGAGCGTGAATAACAGTTTTTTTTCTTAGTTGCTTTACAGCTGGATGGTTACATTTTATCTACTCTACAGAGAGACTATTTTGATAGAAGGGCTATTTACAAAAAGCAATGATTTCTAAGGAAAGATTGTTTAATAGATTGTTTTTTTTTTGGATTTTACTAAACACCACACAGAGAGAAAAATTGCAGAAAATTTTAATACATTGAGAAAGGAACATTCGATGGTATTATTCTATATACACTACCTGTCTAAAGTCGCTTTATCGAAAACATTCGTTTTGAATGCGACCACCGAAAATCATTGGAATCACTTCAATAGCAACTTAGGGCCGGATCCTATTCTTGGCACTTTTGATTCACTTCGGCAGTGGGTTTTTTTTTGAAAGCTACAGATCTCATATTTAGTGACAATGTGTGTCGTACTAATGCGCTTCTTATTGCAAAGTTTCAGACAATTTGGCCGAGGAAAACCACCCATGCCAAAGTGAATCATGAAGTGCCCAAGTAGCTCTGCACCCTATTGGGCGGTCTAAGTAGAAAGCTTTTACCTTTACTACTTATAGCATCGTCTCGAAAACCAAATCCATAGAGTTAATTTACTACAATTTTGATATAAATAAAATTCCTTTAGAAGTAGTGTTGCTACGAGCAGCGTGTTGTTGTGAATCAAAGTAGCATTTGCGGTTATTGGCTTCAGAGATAGCTACTTCTCGCATAACTTATGATCTTGCCTTAACCCGTATAGGCCTGAGTGAAAGCGAAAAATTCTAAAACGCTCACCGCTCAGCGATTTCTTAATGGATTCAAATGATTTTTTGTCAGTATACTGGCACAAATATCTAGTTTCTAAAAGTGGACAGAGGAACGCGGAAATATTCATGTGGTCGAAGTTATTCCGGTGTAAAGATTTTGCTGGATGAATCACTAGTCCCTAAAAAAAAACTCTGGAGAAATCCGTATAGAGATTTTTGTGGAGAAAGTATTGGAATAATCCTTGTAAATTTTTTTTGCAGAAATCACTGCAGGAATTCATGAAGAGATTTTTGTTGAAAATCCATGCAATGATTTTCATAATAGAATCCCTGGAGAAATCACCTGCGGAGTCTTTCTAATAATTCCTAGAGGAATTGCTGAAAGAATCCCCGGAAAAAAATCTCTGAAGGAAAGGAATTAAGCCCTTCAAAACCCGCAAAAAAACGATCAAAAGTTATTCCTAGATAATCTCTTGGAGAAATTTCAGAAAAAAATGTTGGAGAAATCCCTGGTGAAATTGCTTCTGTAGGCATTTTGAAGAATTTATGGCAAAATCTCTGAAGGATATCTCTGGAGGAATTTCTGGAGCAGTCTATTGAAATATTATTGGAGAAATTCGTGTGGAATTTTAAAAGGAATCCCTTGAGAATTTTCTGCAGAGATCCATGCAGGATTTCCTGAAGGAATTTAAGGAGTAATTCCTGAAGAAATACTTGGATGTATTCCTCAAGGAATCCTTGGAGGTTTAGGTCTGGATAAAAGATCATGGATGTTGAGCTATCGCGTGATAGTACTATATGATGATTTGAAAATTCTCATACCCTACAGCAACCGATTCCGGAGTATTCCGATCAAATCCGGCAAATCTAATTTTTGAGAGTATTTGAGAAAAGTTTAAGTAATTTATAATCATGTACACTTAGAAAAAAAAACATTACAATTTACGTCATATGCGCCCAAATATTAAAACAAGTAAAATTATCTAAATTTAAGTTTGAAATCTAGAGAACTAAACAGCCTTTCAAGCTGAAAACTGATTGATAGTCACCACAAGCGTGTGACCAATCAATAAAGTTATCAGCTAAAACCGCTGTCTGGTTCTCTAAATTTGTGCTCTTGAAAATATGTGGTTTGGCTTCGATGCATCTTCACCTTAATATTGTTCGGATAACAATCATTTTCAATCACATTGGACGTAATTAAAAAAAAACTGACGTATTTTTATGCTCAAATATCATTGAATAGGGAGCCGGGCCCAATTCTTGGCACTTTTGATTCACTTCGGCAGTGGCGTTTTTTGAAAGCCACATAGCTCATATTTTGCCACACTATGCGTCGTTGTTTAGTGCTCCTTATTGCAAAGTTTCAGACAATTCGGCCGAGAAAAAACCCCCATGCCAAAGTGAATCATGGAAGTGCCCAAGTGATTCTGCACCCTCTACGTCATTTTTTTTTCTTGCATCGATTTTTTTGCTGACTATTTTTTTCTAGCATCGATTTTTTTGCTTACGACATATGTCATATTAGTTTTTTCTTTGTGTAGTACGGAGAACTCATTGTCATTACCTTTAATTTAAGCTGTACTGCCGTGAATCGCAAGTTAGTCCCATCTGCATTTTCGTCAAAATTGAGCTGAGTTCAGTTTTAAACATATCTTCCAATGCTATTTCAGCTGCACTTATATTATTTGTTCGGAAAAATTAGGAAAAAAACAGCAAGTCAAATTGTCCCATAATGAAAAGTAACCGCATATCAGTCCCACTACACATTTTCGCATCGTGTAACACTTGCCGTGCGTAATGCTTGCCAACGTAAACTACGTCGTCAACGCACGCCAAGCAATAAACGAAAATTTCAACGAGCCAGCAATGCATACCGTTTTAAAAATGCCTCTCTTTACAAGTTGTACATATTGCGTGTACAAAGAGATTTGAGAAGGAATCCTCGTGGTTTTTGGCGCTTCGTCAACTCCAAACGAAAAAGTTCTGCAATTCCAACGAACGTCTTTATGAACGAGCAATGTGCTAGGACTGCCGTAGAATCAAGCCAATTATTCGCCAGGCACTTTGAAGCTATATTTGCTGCAAACACCGCATCAATACAGGAAGTATCTGACGCAACTCGAGATGTCCCTGCAGATGTTGTTGATCTTAGTGCATTTACCATAAATCCCGATATGGTCTTATTGGCCGCGAAAAAGCTAAAACGGTCGTATGTTCCTGGTCCTGATGGACTACCGGCAATTATTATTTGTCGTTGTATTTCTGCATTGGTACAACCATTGTGCGATATTTTCAATCAGCAGCAAAATTCCCACGCATCTGGAAACAATCGTTCATAACACCCGTTTTCAAACGCGGTGATCGCCATGATGTTACAAAACTATCGGGGTATTACAAGCCTGTCAGCTGTTTCGAAATTGTTCGAAATAATAATGTGTGGAATTATCTTCGAAACAACAAAATGCTACATCTCCGTTGAGCAACACGGATTCATGCCTAGCCGATCGGTTACTACAAACTTGTTGACTTTTACGTCAAAATGCATGAAGAGCATGGAAGAAAAGGCACAAGTTGACGTAATTTATACCGACTTAAAAGCTGCGTTAGAGAAATGTCAGGTGATCACTTTTCACCGCAAGATGCATCCAATTGTTTTTCACTACGAAATTGATGGGATCATTCTCAACAGAGTTGACCATGTGACTGACTTAGGGGTTCAGCTTGATGAGAAAATGTCGTTTGAGCTGCATCGTTCTGCAATCATCTCAAAAGCAACGCGTCAGCTAGGCTTTATTTCCAAGGTTGCCAAGGATTTTTCAGACCCGCACTGCTGGAAATCATTGTATTGTTCCCTGGTACGCCCTATCTTGGAAAATGCATCCGTCGTTTGGCATCCGCACCAACTCACCTGGAGTCTAAGAATTGAACGGATTCAAAAGAGGTTCATTCGTTTGGCACTAAGAAACTTGCCATGGAGGGACCCCGATAACCTGCCACCGTATCCGGATAGATGCCGACTCCTGGGACTAGAAACATTGGATCGACGAAGAAAGGTACAGCAATCGTTGCTTATAGCAAAGTTGCTAAATGGCGAAGTCGATGCTCCAGAACTGCTTAGTTTGCTAGAATTTCGTGTTCCTAACCGAATTCTCCGGAGTACAACACTGCTCCAATCAAGTTTCCATCGCACCGTATTTGGATACAACGAACCCATCTCAGCGTGCATCCGAGCATTCTCAGCTGTCGAAGAGTTTTTCGAGTTCGATGAACCGACGAGGCATTTTGCTAATAGAATACGATCTGTAGTTCAGTAATCTGTGTTAAGTGTATGTTATGTTCAAGTTTTTATTCATTAAGACTAATTTGTCAGATGGATTATTTTAAATACAAATACAAATACAAAAAGAACTGTCTTTTGAACATCTTTTTATTTTTCTCGGAAAGATATACAGTCATCTCTCCCTTACTCAATATTGAAGGGCCCATCGAGTTAGGGAGGTATCGAGTTATAGAACACAAAAGCAGTGCAACTGCGTTCTAAAGGACCATCGAGATAGCCATGAAAATCAACTTTTACTATGGTTCTCTATCTCTACCTTGATATCGAGTTCATCGAGTTTCATAATGATTTGAACAACATGTCTAATCCTCTGGAATTTTTTGAATAGGTATTCCTATAGAAAACGACTTTGAAAACTTCACAGCCCATTTTCTCAATGCCTACTTTTTACAGATGGGACTGACTTGCGATTCACGGCAGTGTAGTGAGTTTCAATAGGGCGTGTAATCCCATAGATATGTACAAAACACTTTTGAATGTTTTTATTGAACGAACCTAAACTTTTGCACAGGAGTGTACATTAATCGTTTGGTTCAGCTATTCAGTAGACCCACACTGTGGGTAGGACAACCAATTGACTGTTCTTCTCAGGTATTCCCACGCTACTGATCTATAGCATCTATTCTAAAAAAATCCAAAGATTTCATTTCTCTGTTATTAAGATTAAAAATACTTTTGAGCATGTAGTAGATTTTGATAAAATGAATTTAGAGGCTCTCAAGATACTTTAACAGTATGTTGAATTCCAACACTCAGGCAAATGGACTATTGAAAACCCTTATTAAAATTCGTCACAAGAAATCGGGTTTAAATTCATAAATTTTCCTTATAAAACCAAAATTTGAAAAAAAAATCGCGTAAACCCGGAATCGAACTAAGAATCTTGCGATCGATAGGCCCATGCATACAGTCACCCCACAGTTATGGATCAGATTCGGATTGAACTGAGAATATCTCATCAAAAAAGGTTGCTAATACGCAGGACACATTTTCCGTATGTTAACCATACATATACGCAATCAATAATAATAACCTTAAGCATTTTTTTCCGTCCGTAGGAAATAACATGTCAACCATATTCCTAGAAGCGTTGATTCATAACTGTGGGGCATTAAAACCCATGCCACAGCTATGAATCAAGGATAAGATGATTCCGAAAGAAACGCCAAAACGTATGCTTACACTAACACACCATTCGTTTACCTCGCAGATAAATTGCTTATATTGTGTTCTGATCCATAATATGATATTGATTGAGCTGAAAACCTAATCGATTGGTTCAACCAGCTAGTGACCAATCGATTAAGTTTTCAGATTAAACGGGTGTTTGGTTCTCCAGATCCGTGCTCTTCAAAATTTGAAGTTTGGTTTTACCTTAAATCATATTTTATTCTGAAAAATGACCCTTAGTTGATCCATAACTGTGTGGTGACTGGACACCACGCGCTTATCGACGCCTTGATTTGGTGTGAAACTAAAATGTTACTTAAGAGGAAAATAATCATCATCGTTTTAGGATTTTTCAAAACCAGTTATTTTGCTCAAAACCGTGCACCTCTTTTTATATTTTATTCATGTTCACCGGTAGTAAACTCAGAATCCGGTTTTTGCCGAGCCATCTGGACGAAAAGTTAACACTTTTTTTTAATTGTAAAAACGTGTCCGGACCTGAACTTCCGGTTTAAAAACCCCACTTGCAAGAATATAAATTCCTCCCATAGATCCTAGTGAAAACCGCAATCGATTTAAATTATTTGTTTCTGAGCACCAGTTGATCGAAAATGAAAGGTCTGTTCCGGAGCTTAGACGGATAAGAAAAGGAGTGTATGTATCTTCTGTACACCGAAATGCCGTCATAGGCTTAGTCGTTTTGGTGAGGTTGCAGGCAGTGCGGCATCCCCATATTTCGTAAGGTTGTAGATTTCTTCCTTGTGAAAAATGAACTCTAAACAATGTAGCGTGCGTTGATGATTACTACATAAATCGGAAGAAGCGGTAAAATCTGTTAAAAAGCACATAATCTTAACTATTTTTCGTCTGCCTCTAGGTATATCATCCAGTGCGGATTTTTCCCGTTGAAAATACTGCACACAAAGGAATGTTCCATTCTTCCCAGCAAAAGAAAATATTAGACAACTGAGAGAGGCTACGCAAAATACTAAAGCTATACAAAATGTCCTGTGTGGATTGATCGAAAACGCTTACTATTTGCCTGATACCATCCTCCGGGCGTCGGTATTGGTAATGGTAATGGTGGTGGAGGGCCTGCGTTGGTGGCCACGTGGCCGGAATGGGCAGCACCCTGAGAAGCGCTTGACGGTAATTTACCTGGTCCCAGGGTAGCAGCTGTTGTAACCGGAGCGACCATGGCCATCATGGGGGGAGGAGGTGCCGGTGGACCGGATCCTACGGCCAGAGGAGCCGTTGGCGGTGGTGGTGGTGGTGGCAAGGGTGGTGCTGGTGGACCACCGGAAGTGCTCGGTGGAATTGAAACTGATGATATTGGTGGTGGGGGTGGAGGAGGAGGAGGAGGTGGCGGTAGTGGGGGTGGTCCAGGTGGTGCAACCGCTGTTTTAAACATGGGTGGTGGTGGAGGGGGATGAGGAGGAGGAAGGGGTGGGGGCAATGGGGGAGGAGCTGCAGCCGGAACAGGTACATTATCGTTGAGTTTCTCGGGATCGGTTTGAGTTTCTTGCGTTACTAGTTTCTTAGGAGTTTCGAGAACTATCGATTCTGGATGGTCATTGTTGCTGGTGCAGGAACTTTGCTCATTTGTAGCCACTGTTCGTTTGCAGCAGTGTCGGCAGACATAAATGGTAGATGGAGCTTCGTTAAGATTGTTATTGAACACGGTGCCGTTAGTCAGATTACTATCACTTGTGTTAATATTTTGCGCGGAACAATCACTACGTTTATCAATACTGTTAGACAAGCTTGCGTTAATCATATTGGGATCACATTCAGTCGATAAGTTTCCATTAATACGTGGTGTTTCAGCTTCCACTGCAGAACTAACGAGTGGCGGTGCTTGTGGAGGTGTCACCATCTGTTTTGCATCTTGATTTCGTGCATCGATTGGATAAACTGTCACTTCAGATTCATTGAGTAGGTCACTAAGTATACACGTTCGATTTTTCGCTTCTATGATTTCCACTTGATTTGCAGTGCCATTCGTTTCGCTTAGCAATGTTTGGATAAGTCTTCTGACGTCACTTAAGTTTTCACATTTGTTCACTTTATTCTTCAGATCTTCAAGATTCGAATCGGCCTTGGGTTTGAACGCCTTCGGTGTGCTTGTGATGGTCATTTTGCCTTCTTCACTTTCGGTATCTTCCGGTGGACCAGTAGTAGAATGCGCTGCCGATTTGGTGATCGCTTCAGAGGACGGCACAATGTGTGGCCAAACCACGTGGGGTTCCAATCGGCCAGGAGTCAATGGTGCCGGCGATGGTACCTCTGTGTGAGTCCACTGGTACATTAAGTTAGGCTGTCGGGGTAGAAATGAATGAAGATAGAGATGTTCGAGTTAGTTCGTATTACTTCATCACATATCTCAGTTGGGTGGAATCGAAGAATTTGTGGTTTTCATGGTCCGATGACTGCTGGTGGACGGAGGCATATACATATATTAGTTTGATCGAACGAGATGGAAACGAGCTCGAAAGCAGTCAATTTCGAGGCGCTTTGCCTTCACATTGCGCTCTAAGAATGACGAAAGCCAAAACGGACGACGGTTCGATCATGTGTGCAACGCTACTTGCCATGCCGACAATAACGATGCGGCTTTATTACCCTGCAGTGCTCTTATACGCGTAGGTTGTTAAATATTATTCACCTAATGCCACAGAATAGATATACTCATTGGAAAACGAGTAATGATCACACATAGGAGATAAACGGACGTAAACAGGCATTGTTACTGTGGACCTGCTTGGGTTGTAGGTGGCAAGCAAATAAATCACTTTAAAATAATTTTCGTATTCTCCGAGGAAGTAGAAGAGGAGAGAACTTTTTCATTAGTTAGCCAATTCGTTTTCTAACGTGGTTTAAGGTGAAACAGTTTGGAATCAATTTCTAAGATTTCACTGAAACTTCAAAGGCACAAATCTCGCGAAGAAAGCATCCATCTCCAGTGAACTTTTTATTTTGGCTTTGTGCACTAGCAGAAAGCTTAAAATAAGAAGATCAGACATGTTTGCCAATTATTTTTCCAGTTTTGTGCCTTTGAAAACGTGAGTAGGGGCACAAGTCGGCCATTGTGACGGCCATCTTTGGATTCCGAGATGTTTCACCTTAAATTCGAAATTTCTTCATTGAAATGCAATTGTGCATTGTAAGATTATGAAATTCTTCGATTTAGATTTGCCCATCGTTCTCTAGCGCTTCTTTCATTCTGCTGAAGCAATAAATCAGTACTTTTCAGTGGTGTGTTTATATCTATTGATCCCTTGTTAGGACCAGCGGTAGTAACCTCATGGGCCCAGACAGTCGTAGCGGTAAAAGCGCAGCTGTTGGTCGTGGGTTCCAATTTTACTGGTCGAGAACCTTTTCGTTAAGGATTTTTTTTTCTTCACTTACCAAGGCATAGAGTACCTTCGTATGGAAAAAGCACTAATTTTCGACCCACAAGAAATCTATGCCAATTTTCGGATTTTTATGCAAAGTAGGCCTAGAATGTATGAAAGGGTCGAAAAATAGTGCTGGGTAGAAAATTGGTGCTCTTCCCCTACTTGTCACACATGCAAAAATTGATCAATTTCGATCAAAAAGTTGCCTAAAACAGGGTAAAAAATATACCGAAAAATAGCAGTTTTTCGTCAAGCTATTGCTTATAACTTATAAGTGAAAACAACAAAATTTTGGTGTCTTTTTCGCGTAATCAAGCATATTTTGCTAGAATCTAAGGTAACATTTGGATTTTAGGCAATCGTGGGAAGCCACGAGATAATATGTGGTTCCAACCAGCGTTGGGAAAAAATCTGAAATTCACTCTACAGTAGCCAAACAAAGCCAATCACAGTCAGCGAAGCCAAGGAAACTCACGCCCATCGCTGCTGTAGGGAAAAAGCCTTGAAAATTGCAAAACACCCGTTGCTAAGGGCAACCCAAAATTACCGTAGAAAAAATGTTCTATTTCCCGCTGCATTTCCCGCATTTAGAGCCTTCAATGACACTAACGATTTAGGAAATTCATTCACCCAACATAGGCTACTTGATGAGATTCACGTTTTCGAACTACTGTACTGGGTAGAGCCACGTGATTATCGCGAAATTCAAGCCTACTACCATTACCATTCCCAGCCCTGGTTCCAACTTTTGCCCCGTTGATTCGAACTTTGGATTCCAAGCATTTATAAAAAAAACAATAAACCTCCAAGCACCCTTTTGATAGGCCTAAAAACGCCCTTACATAAAATATCGAATGAGATTTTATTTTTATGATGTATGCAATGAAAGTACGATCGAAAATTGTGTACAATTTTACGTCTAAAAACAACAAATGGCCATAACTTTTGCAAATCTCAATCGATTTCTATAATGTTTGGAGTGATAGTCCTACATTTGAATATCATTCGAACCACCATGACATTTATAACATATGTTTTGAATCGAGCTAGAAATCTTGAAAAGAAATTCTTGTCTCAAACTTTTGCCCCATTTTAGTCGCTTTCGAAATGCAATAATCTAATTATTTTTATTATCGAGACTTTCAGCCTGTGGCCGCTGGTTTGTCTCCAAAAATGCAATAATCTTTCTCATTCAATTTAAGATATGAGCAATTCTCGCTAAAACCAGACCGCCATCGGCACCCATCGTTAGAGTTCCAATTTTATGTCACTGATCGCTAGTTTTCAATAAAACTTAAGGGTGGCCCTTTCTGTTTTCTCAAATTGGTTGACCCCTCGTATGCCAGCTAGCTGAACAGTTTGCGAAAAAGCCCATTTTTTGATAAATCTTGGGTATTTCTTCACGGGATATGTCTTACGTTTCGCTTGGAACACATAGCAAACTTAGTGGCATCGTATAGAGAAAGGATATAGCTTTCATTGAAAATTGAAAAAAATTGGCGGCCATTTTGAATTTGGCCGCCATCTTGAATTTTGTTAGAAAAATCGATTTTTCACCAACTAACGAATGTGTAACATATCAGCTCTTTCCCTGCGGCACATTTTCACTGAAGAATGTTTCATATTATATACAACTATTTCAGAGATATAAAATATAAAATCTGTTCACTTTTACCGAATTACTGAATTGTTGAAGCAATCGCAATTTTTCCACCAACACTATCATGCATACATTCTACTAAGGGATGAATCAAAAATTTTATACGATGACTGGAATGACTAGTTTACTAATAAATTGTTTTAGATCAATCCGTCAACATTTTATAAGTTCTTTTCGAAGAATATAAGCTTATGGTGACGCATTGCTTTGTAATGTTGATCGATCCAATGCTGAGAAAATTAGCCATTTTTTAACTGTGTTCTATGGAGATTTTAGCAACTTTAAGTAACAATGGAGAATTTCACAACTATAAGTAAAAATTCAGTAAACCTAAGAATCTGGTAAAATCCACAAAATGTTCATGTCAAAATACCTACGAAGTAAGATTACCTCATTGTCAATCGAATGGTAGCAGTCAGACAGCAAAATAATAGTGACTTTAGTGACTAAAATGATTAAAAAAGTGTCCAAATAGTGACTAAAAAGTGACTTCACAACTTTGAGCATTTGTCAAAAAAGGATGAACAAATAATGAAAACACGTTCTGCATGTACATTAACCAATCTACAGATTTATGAAATTTAGAATGTAGTGGGCTGCAGATATTAGAGATAAGACTTGATTGCCAATGGTCAAAAAGGTGGTGCATTGAAGATTTTACACCTCATATTTTCAAACAACTCGTAGTTTATCAAATCCACAATCAAGTTTTATCGACTGTTCATGAAGAATATTATATAATAATAATAATAATAATAATAATAATAATATAGTATAAGACTGGCTGAAATTCGTTGAAGATTTTTCAAATGCCTTCAAGGTACAAAACAAGTCTCATGAAGCATGTTTGGATAAATTTGTGCAATAATCCGAGGAAAAATACCACAAACAAAACAAAACAAACAAAAGCAAATAAAATAATAATCTCATAATACACCTTTGACAGAACTTCTGAGTAATTAAACCTTTCCTTTCCCCCGCAAAATTAACTCTAGAACGCCATTGATTTTTGACGAACTCGATGTAAACTAAATTAGTTGAGTATTGTGCATTAGTTAATAAAAAATGAAGCCATGCGCACTTAAAATATTTACATTTCAACTGAACGTTTCAATAAATCGCGATTGTTTATAACAATTACAGCACTCAATGCACACTGGTCCAGGAAGCTAGTTTAGGCGGACATGAGGTTTTCGTCTCGATGATTTTAGAGCCATAGTTGCTTCTGAGAAGATGTTCAGAACTTTTAGTATTACAAAGTGTACGCATCAAACTTTCTTTTACGGTAATCGCAAGAGTGACGTATATGCCAACTTTTTTTTTATTTAACCGAATCGTTAGTTGGTTTTTTAAGCAAAGTTGTAGCAAATGATCATAGAAACAACTTTGCCGATCAAACTTTTTCTCAGTTTTGCTTAAGAGCCGAGATAATTAAGTATTCTTGAATAAAAACCGTTTTTTGTTCCTAAGTGTTTTATATTTTAGTTTTATTTTATTTTTGTTCCTAAGTGTTTTATATTTTAGTTTTATTGACCTACTATGTTCTACAAAGTTTTTTTTTCTTATAATTTGCTACAACTTTACTCAACATACCATAGTTGTATTTCGTATGGTTTTTATGTTATTTGAGTTTTTCATCTTACAATTTACTATTTTGTATGCCTTGTATCTCTACTATGAGCACCTCAAAAATACATATTTTCACCTAATGATGTTGCAGTCTTTCGAGTACCTCTGAGCAAATTGATAATTGAGATACTGTATGCCTTGTAGTAAATTTTAAGATGAAAAACACAAATAACATGAAAACCATAAGAAATACAACTATGGTATGTTTAGCAAAATTGTAGCAAATGATAATTATACAAACTTCGTAGGCCAATAAAACTAAAACATAAAACACTTAGGAATAAAAAACGATTTGTTATTAAAATACCTAATTATCTCGGATCTTAAGTGAAACCGAGAAAAAGTTTGTTCGGCAAAGTTTTTCCTATGATCATTTGTTACAACTTTGCTGAACATACCAACTTACGATTCGTTGGCGTATACGTTACTCTTGCGATCATCGCAAACAATTGTTTGATGCGAACACTTTGTAGTACTGAAAGTTCTGAACATATTCTCAGAAGCAACTGTGGCTCTAATATCAATACATCGAGACGAAAACCTCATGTCCGCCTAAATTAGCTTCCTGGACCAGTGTGCAATGGCACTTAACAGGCAATGTTTTACCTGTTCTTCGAACCTAAGATTGACTAATTTGGAACTTCTGGCTTACCTTCCGAAGGAGTTACGTTGAGGTTCTTTTAGAAGATAGGTTTATGATTCCTACTTTAGTCGAAGATTATCTTTTGATTGGTTTTCAGCTTTCAGTCTATACAGATCATAAACGGATTTCCGGTTTACACCTTTATAATCTGTATACTGCCGTGAATCGCAAGTCAGTCCCATCTGCATTTTCGTCACAATAGAGTTGAGTTTAGTTTTCAACATCTCTTTCAATGCTCTTTCAACTACCCTAATGAAATAATATGATTTGTTCGAAAAAAATAGGAAAAAAACAGCAAGTCAAATTGTCCCACAATGAAAAGTAACCGCATATCAGTCCCACTACAGACTTTCGCACCATGGAACACAACAATGTAACTTGTTTTGAAGATTTTTATATTTTTCTCGGAGAGATATTGTAGTGAAAAGCAAGTTGTGAAAGTTTCATAAGGATTGGAACATATTCTAATCCTCTGAAAATTTTTGAATATTCGTATGGAAATCGAGTTTGAAAACATCACAGCCCATTTTCTCAACGTCTACTTTTTACATATGGGACTGACTTGCGATTCACGGCAGTATAGACCCTGAAAGCCGAAAGCCCATACATCACCTCCATCACAGTTGATTCCTGTACGTCGAGGATTACTGCAGAAAGTTCACTAGCATTTCACTAATCAGGTCTATCAGATATTAGTCCTAGATTTCGTCAAAATTTATTCGAATATCTAGCCAGATTTTGGCCCAAAATTGTTTTCTAAGTTTTGTCAAACCATTTTGGCATCATTTGCTATTAACTTCTTCAAAATTTACCAAAGAATGTTTCACATTTTCCGTTGGAATCTTTCTTGACACTTTGATTTCCAAATCACACTGTGCTTGTCTGTAGAACATGTGTTTCTTGCTGTATGACTTTGAAAAGTTTATCCAGCTTTTAGTTTCTTTATCGTCAGATCACGAAAATAGTGACTTTAGTGACCATTTTTCTGAAAAAAGAGACTTTAGTGACTTTTTGTTGCAAATAGTGACTTTTTAGTGACTAGGTCGAAAAAAATTACCAAGTCACTAAAAAGTGACTCACTACCAGCTCTATAATTCAGATAGAATGGGAAAAACATTTTTGTATGTTTTTTTTTGGGTGAACCCAAACTTTTGCACTGGAGTGTAAAATGATTTAATTTTCGACTTACCCGAAAGGTCTCCTGAATCGGCGCCAGTTTGTCCGGTATTTGCTTGATCACTCCTGCAACCATCAGATTTGTGCAGTACTGCAGCATCACTACGGTCAACTCCTGCTCGTTGACCGTTACGTTCGAAGTCTGAAGCGTCGATGCTAGCCAATTCATCAACATTTGACCTGGGAAAGATGTAGGAGAAAAAAAATCCCATTTATATTTACCTGTAAGTTCAATGTCAACGGCATTGTAGGATTGCCCGGAAGGGAGTTTTATCTGTTCGAAGCAGATATTGATGGCACTCGTAGAAACATACTCATATCCAGTGACGACACCGAGTCCTTATCTTCAACGAACAACAACTGATAAGAGCCGTTGTTGATTCCACACTTTCGCCGATGCCATTTGTAGCATGGACGCTGGTCATCGAAAACTATGATCACTTCACGCGTTTTGTAGATCAGATACACCCAACACGTGCCCTGGCGGTGCTGACCAAGAGCAAGCTTTCGTCGATAGACCGCAAATTGAATCAAGGTATTGAAGGTTTCGCAGCTGATCGGGGAGGATTTTTTCCACTCCAATTGATGTGCTCTGGTGGCATCAGATGATTTTTTCCGGTTTCGATGATGCCTCAGCAATTGCCGAAACCTTTCTCTGCGATTGGCGTCTTCATGTTCGGTTGTGTTGAATTTGACGGCATGCCAAAACAGTTTGTGCGCGAAAAGTGGCTCGCTGAAAATTTTGGATTGCACCGCGGCAATTTCCATGGCCATTTGTTGGGTGTAAAATTAATTGGCAAAACGGAGACAACCGCGAGCCACTGGATGATGTTCTTCGGGGTAGTTTCGCGAAATGACTGGCAAAGTGAAGCAGTGACAAATGGAACCAAACGCATGGCTATTGCTGGGCGGCTGTCCTCGTGTGTACGTTTCAAAAAAATCGCGATAAGTGGGTGTTAATTGATGTTCGGACTGGAAGAAGGTGTGAGCGTAGTCGCGGGGATATTGAGCTGAAGATTGTTTTGCCGAATGCTTGATGATGTATACATACATTGCTAATAAATAAATTGGAGTGGTTTGCATGCTTTGAATAGTGTTTGACTCAAAATAACTCATAATTGATCATATTATTGATGCAATGATCTCGTAGCTTTAATGGATAGTTCCATCCATTTATCGAGATTGATTTATGTAGTCACTGCTGAAATTCATCTGAACTGAACGAATGACTCTAATTTTCAAATCTGACTTCTTTATATATGGAATTTTTTTTTTGTAGTTTGTATATGGAGCATTGTAGAAATGTTTCAAAACAGGTTCCGATTCTGTCGCAAGCGTACAAATGTAAATAGACAGAAACCATGTCTTCGTGTGTCGAACTGCCGAGAATACGTAAATTCCCTTAGATTTCGTATAAGGTCCTGATCAGTGCAGGGAATGGTAATAGTAGTAGGCTTGAATTTTCGCGAAAATCACGTGGCTCTCCCAGTACAGTACCGTGAAGGCCCCATACTCTGCGCACTTAAGGCTTTTCTAATTTCAAACAGCTGTAATTAATTGAAAACAGTGACGATCCATGGATAAGGAGGAAAAATACGATTTATACTTTAAGCTAGTTTTTAGTTTTGTCTCAAAAAGTTTTTGGTAGAAGATTTAAAATAAACGTCAACATCTATAATGTCGAACCATTCAAAAGAAGTTTTTATTAATGGCGAAAAGAGAAAAATATATGCGTTTATTTGAAATTATATGAAACAGGAATAATGCCGACACTTGTAGTGACGAACCATACATAGTTTGTTTGAAAATTACATAAAAGTATTATTGAACATTTATGCCTCAAGAAGAAAAGTCTTTGGTAGAAGTTTTAAAATAAACGTCGACATTCATAATGTCGAACAATTCAAAAACTATTTTTAGTAATATCAAAAATTTTATTTGTTTATTAGAATTGTATAAAACAGGCATAATGCCGACACTTGTAGTGACGAACCATACAAAGTTTGATTGAATATTACAAAAAAAGTAACGCTTTCATGAAAAAATGTGTTGTTAAAAGCATGAAACGAGCTCACCAGTTGGTAGTCCATCCTCGACTGAACACGAATATCTTTTCGCACTCAAACGAACCGTCTTGCTTGGGCTTCCCAAAACACTGCCCAGCACAACACGCGAAACAAAAACCAAACTCCCGGCGTCCCGAAAACGAAGCGTCTTGTTTGGGCTTTGCAAAACACTGCACAGTAAAACCCGCGAAACTAAAACCAAACTCCCGGCGTCCCGAAAATGAAGCGTCTTGTTTGGGCTTTCCAAAACACTGCCCAGCAAAACCCGCGAAACGAAAACTCAGTTTATGTATTTTCACTAGCAAATATAAAACAAAAAATTTCTTTGGTTCGGTTCGGGTCCGGGTTTGGTATCAAATTACTGTCTCGATTCGGGTCGGATCCGGGTTTGAAGAAAATAAATAAGAACCTGGTGCTGGTTTGTTATATGTGAAACCCGAACATTTCTACTAAATACGAAAAATAGTTTAGGCTAAAGGGTATATCCATTATTAATGTAGTGTTCATCACTCAATCGAAAAGTATCGCCGCTCTGTATAAGCGTGACGTAATTAATGAACGATTCCTATTGCAGATCAATAACAGCACTTTATTGGCATTTCTATGTTGCAAATGCGATTAAACCTCGATGTCCCATTACTCGATATTGACTCATGAAACTATACAAAAAATCAAAATTATTTTATTGCATGGTTGGGAGCATTTAAAAATTACGTCCATCGTTCACTGGAAGGTGGAGTCTATGAAAATGTGACAATGCATGCATTAGGTACTGTAAAAATCGCGACAGGGGATTGAGGGGACGGAGTGTAGAAATCCTTTAAATATGATGGAGGTCATTTTTTAATCTTCTTTTACCATGATGGTCCCCTCAAACAATTTTCCAAAGCATTTCTATTCCATATTTCGATGGTGTCGACAAGTCGATGGTTCCCTTCAATATCGACCTCTGGAGGGTTGATTGTATGTTGAAAATAACGTTTTATAACTGCTGCGCATAGTAAGGAACATAGTTGAAAAATGTTTCCTTACTATGCGCACTTAAGAAGAATAAGAAAATGGCGAGAAAATAAGTTGCACTTTATCAGTGATGATTGCTCGATAAATAAACTAGAGCCTACGTACTAAAAATCGAAAATATATTCTCTTTAATTTGCTTCAAATGACTTAAGTAATGAGGTACTCCCTTAGCATTTTTTCTAACGGGCAGTCAATTTGGAAGTTTTTCAATATTTTTAAAGCTATTTTATTTTTTATTAAAGTAACAAACGTAAATTTGTCAAGAAAATTCTTCGTGTGCTTTTTTATTACTATTGTAGCAATATATGAAAAATAAATTTTGAACAAAAATGTAAGTATTTTACCAGATTTTGGTGGATTTTGGTGAAAGTGCGCAAAGTTAGGAGCTGCGCAGAGTTAGGGGCCTTCACGGTAGTTCAAAAACGTGAATCTCATCAAGTAGCCTATGTTGGGTGCACGAATTTTCTAAATCATGAATGTCATTGAAGGCTCTAAATGCGGGAAATGCAGCGGGAAATAGATCATTTTTCTACAGTAATTCTGGGTTGCCCTTAGCAACGGGTGTTTTGCTATTTTCAAGGCTTGCCTACAACAGCGATGGGCGTGAGTTTCACTGGCTTCGCTGACTGTGATTGGCTTTGCTTGGCTACTGTAGAGTGAATTTCAAGATTTTTCCCAACCCTGGTCCTGATTAGATTATTATTTCTCAGGAGTACACTGCAGTGAATCGCAATTCAGTCTCATCTACATTTTCAACAAAATTGATTTGAGCTCGGTTTTCAACATATCTTACAGTGCTCTTTCAGTTGCACTGTTGAGATAATATGATTTGTTTTGAAAAATTAGGAAAAAGCCTCAAGTCAATTTGTCCCATAATGGAAAGTAACCGCATATCAGTACCACTATAGTTTTCCGCACCGTATAACTAAAAAAATAATCTTGTTAATATTGAACATGTTCCAATCCTCTGGAACTTTTTGAATATTCGTATGGAAAACGAGTTTGAAAACTTCACAGCCCATTTTCTCTATGCCTACTTTTTACAGATGGGACTGACTTGCGATTCACGGCAGTACATAAATATACGTACGAAACGTGACGATCCGTACACAATTTTCGAAGTTTCATACAAAAAGTGTGAAATTATAGAGAGGAAGTTTAATATGATTAAATTTAGCATGATGTGAATAATTGATGTTCTCTACTTCATGCTAAATTGCCCATTTGCACTTCTGGAAATATTATTAAATTAAAGAATGAGCTCACCTTCAAATTTCTCATACGCGGAGAAGTTCAGCTTTTCCGGCACAAACGATGGTCGCAGGATCTTACTACCCGAGGGTGCACTTTCGGTAGCCTTCCCGGACGACAGTGAGACCACTTTACGCAGAACATTTCCCTCACCGACCGGCAGCTTAGGTGTTGCCCATTGCTCATTGGGACAGGTTCTGCTTGTGTCGGGTGTTTGCGTGACTGATACTGAAATGGAATAGTTGAAAATGATTATCAATTGCATTGATTAAACAGCATAAGAAGAACAACATTTTTGCTTGTCTCAAGGATCAAATCATGTGTCTTTAGTAAATTTTGGGTTGCTGAATCTGATGCCGCTTTCAGAAATGTTCAAAAACATCACAATTTTAAGCTATGGGTCCTCAAAGTTGTATACAATACTGGTTTTATTTATATGCACATGGAACATACATTATTTTTTAAAGACATTTTTAGTGATCATACCCAGTGATGCTCAAGCTGCAGTATTTTGTGGGCCAAATAGATCTTTTTCTGATCAGCGGGTCGCATTGGGTACTTTAAATGGTTGTGCAAAAATGCATATCCGTCCGATTTTGGTAAACTCAATCACAGCATTGGTATTGTACTGTTTCCATAAAAATGAGGGACATTTTTAAGTCAAACAATCAAATTGTATTGTGAAGAAATTTAGAAATCATTAATTATTTACGAACTCTATAAACTGAACATTAAATGGTTTTCTTCGCACAGTGTGGTTCTATAAGAATTAAATACACAAAAAAACTTCCTTAGAATAATTCCTAACTGATTTATTTCATCTCTTCTGTTCATTTTTAGTTTCTCCTGCTTAAACTTTTTTACTGGTTTTATATAACAGCTGCGGAAAGATTGGAGATTATTTCACATCTTTTTCTTTGAAATTTTTGACCTTTTGTCAAGAATTAGACATGTTTAAAAACAATTTATTTTTATAAGAAATATAAGAAATTTAAAAATGATCCCAAAATTTCTATACAGATTTAAAGCGGTGTTCAGAATAATAGTAATGAAAGCCGATTTTCCTACAAAATGCTCAACTTTGGCATAACTTTATCTCGCTGGTAGCAATCGGCATGACATTTTGATGAACTACAAATAGGAAAAAGTGGGGCAATTTAGCCGCCTTAAGGAAAAGTTGAGAAAACTGCTGAAAATGTTATGGAAACTTCGGTTTTTTTCCTGTAGAATTCACGAACCAATTTAAAAATATGTAGAATTTTGTGCCGATTTTTTTCGATGGGGTGAATGAAAACCCTATTTTTGATTATGAAATTTTGTCATATGATAAAAAAAAAATTATATCTACAGTGATACCTCCATGAGTCGATGTTCCATAACTCGATATCGACTCATGGAACCATACTAAAATCAAAATTTCATGATTACTACAATGGTCCCACCAAACAGCTTTCCAAAGCATTTGTTTCCACGACTCGATATTTCCATGAGTCGATGGTCCCTTCAGATATCGACTCATGGAGGTTTGCCTGTACTACACTGCCGTTATACGCATAATTGTCCCATGTTACTTTTTGTGCATTTTGACTTTTTGTCATCAAACAGTTTATTTTTACGTATAGTTTTAGAAAACACTTACCAAAAATTAACTTTGTTCGGAAACTCAATGAAAAGCAAGCCAAGTCAATTTTTCCCATTGATGAATTTCCATGCATAACTGTCCCACTACTGTATTTCTACGCATAACTGTCACACTATACAATTCGCTGTGCTGATCTCGAAAAAAATATTCAGTAGGCAGGTTTTATTCAGCAGGAGAGTTTGAGAAAATCGTTTTGAATATCTTCTTACGTTGGCTTTACATCCCATGTGGAACACAACCTGTTTTATGTGTTTGTACTATCGGGATGCATTCATCATTCATGCGAGCCCAACGTCATATTTGATTGAAATTTTCAATATCAAAATATTATTTCCCATCCGTGTTTCAATGAATTTCAGTAGAATTTTCAGGGTCAATCACAAAATTCTTCTAGTTTTTGGAACCTTGGCATGTGACAAATCTACTTCATGAATTTTCAAATCAAATCTAAAGGTGGTTCAGATGTGTTTGAATGACTTGACCATATTTCGGATTGTTCCGAATTTCCGTAGTCACACGTAGCTCCGTTTGGCACATGTCACTTGAGCCTTCATTAGGTGCCTTAACGTAGTCTTGAGGATATACGTCCTCTGCATTCTTTACAATATATACATAAGAACGGTCATCTACAGCAGTATGCTTAGCACATAATTGGTCACTACTATCAGTGGGACTGTTATGCGTAGAAATTCACCTAAAACCCCGTATTTCTAGGCACAATAGTCCCACTTTGAATTTCATAGCTAAATTTACTTTTTTCCCATAACACAAACTCTTGACTCTAACGAACACGCTATTCTTTATACTATTGTGAAGATTTTAATTAAATTTACCACACACCTGGTCAATACGAGGCCTAAATGTGTTAAAATCTTTATACGCGTTTTTTCTCGATTGCATATTTTGAAACATGGGACAATTATGCGTATAACGGCAGTACACTTGAAAGTTATAGTGGGCCTTAGCCGAGTGGTTAGAGTCCCCGAACGTAATGTCAAGGAATCTGGAACTTGGAAAACCTGGAATTATCAAGGAATTTTATTGAACCTGTAAAAAACCTGGAGTTCTCAGGGAATTTCGATAATAATCAGTGAATTTTTTTAAGGCGGTAATTCATGGTAGAATATGTTCATGACAAAGGATTTTCGCGTCAAAACCACCAACAAAATTTTGACTGAGCCGCTATCAAAACGCTCCTTGAGCTGTATAGTGAGGATTCTTCTGGGTATATAATTTGTCGACTTATCGACTGATTTGATTTTATGAATATCTGATTTTGATATTTGATAATATTGAACAAACTCACATGTCTTCATGGAGATCTTTAAAACTATTCGAAATTTGAAAAACTGGAATACTGTTTTTGTGAAAATAACTCGTAATTCAAACCATTCTAAATTTAAATAGTCAAAACAATCAATTTATTAATTTCAGCAGGTAGCAGGTCTCTTTTTAAAGACTTGGTCTTTAAATTATTTAAATCCAGATTTCATCTTTTAGAAACTGCTACAGGGATCTCTCCAGAAATTCTTTTAAAATTCTTGTACCAATTCCCTAGATCAGGCCTGCCCAACCTTTTTGGATCTTTTTTTACTAAAACGGTTCCCACGATCGCAATAATATTCCAATCTGAGAAATTTGTACCTCAAATGAAACCTTGGCATTATATCTGATTAATCCAAAAAGAATAACTTTATATCAAGCTCTTCGTTACAGATGCAGTTATATCAAAAATTTGGTGCGGCCCGCGGGCCGGATTGGATTTTTTGCCTTTGACTGCATCGCTATCAAAATGTTTCATGTAAACTTGGATTGTTATACATGGATCAATCAGATATAATGCCCAGCATTCATTTGAGGTACAAATTTTCTCCGATCGGACTATTATTGTGAACCATTTATATCAAAAAAGTGCCAAAAAGGTTGGGAAGGCCTGCCCTAGATATTCTTCCAACAATTTTTCAATGGATATCTTGATAATTTGTAATCTTTAGAATTCTCAAGCACTTCAACGTTACTATCTCCAGTAATTTGCTCAGGGATTACTTTAAGAAAATTTTCCCAAGCACGATCCTAGTTCTTCCTCCATATATTTTCCTAATCCTCCAACCGAATGTTCCAGTTGTTTTTTTATTCTGTTCGAAACATAAATCACTGCGACCAATATTTGATCTACTGTAGTTGTTATTCTAGTAGAGGAATCAAAGTGTGCCGTGCTAAAAGTCGGACCGCGGCCGTCAAAAATTATTATTTTGTCCTTGATTTGCATGTGTCCAATTTAATAGTACAATTATATGCTATTGTTCATTTCATTAAAGTTATAGTGGAAAGAAGTGAAATAGTGACTTGAGTGTCATGCATCGGGATTCAGCTGGATTTCGACTACCGTAGTGTATACGACGATTCATAGTTTTCCGTCCGGAAGCCACTGACGGCACATTATTTCAACAAATCCGGTGAGTTTGTTCCATATTTGTATGAATTTTGCATTATTATAGAAATAGGGTCGATATGCGAACGTCTGGCGATCGGTTTTATTTTTTTCGCTCATTTGCGGAGATCAGATTTTTTTAGGTTTGGACGCATGATCGGATAATTGTTACTATGCTAGTTTTTTGTCCGCGGATTCAAAACGTGTTGTTTTTTTGCTTATTTAAATGACTCGATGATCCTAGAGGGATCGGTTCTGCTTGCATTCACTTCTGAGCAGAAAAATAGGCATGAATCATCACTATCAAAGAATGCAAAATCTAATCTATATAAATAAAAATGGAATGGTGTTTGTATGTCACGAAATGACGTACAAACGTGTCAACGGATTTAAATGTATCATCCTTCGTTTGGTTTAACAAGTGTTCCGACGTGTTTGTGTGTATAAAAATCCCAGGATATTCACTGGGAAAGTCGGAATAACGAGCGTGAACGGAACTGTCATTTTGTATGGAACGATCCACAACGTTTATCAAAAGCCTACTTTATGGCAAGACGACCACTAGTGCCGGGACCACTCAATATAAATTATTAAACATATGTTTTGTCTTTTGATTATCGGCATTCAAAAGATTAATTTTACAACACTTAAACCACAAATGCCCTGGGTCCATCGCTAGCTTTCTAGGCGAATCCTATGACCTTTTACCCCTCCCAACCTCCACCTCCGTAGCACTTATGAGGGTGTCGCTGAGTCGGTGGCCTCTCATTAAGTACCGTTTTGATTCATATTACGGACAGCTTCAAATTCCGGATACTCTCGTTTGTATGGGAAACATTTCACACGAAATGTTTCAATTTTCGCCGTCCAAAAGTTCTCAGTTTCGAGGCTTGTTTTATTAGGTTTTTTCCATAAATATCATTGCAAATTTATAATGCCCAACTACCTTAGACGTCTCTTAAGTGGTTGAACGATTTCAATTGATGATTTGACTGTTCCATTAATGATTATCATGAGCTGTCCGTAATTCGAATCCAAGCGTCCGGAATATGAAGCAAAAGTGAGGGAGCGTCCGGAATAAGAATCATGAAAAGGCCACACGTTTTGATTTAGGGAGTCGATGCCGGTTATGGACCCTTGGCGTATTATGGACCCCCTACAGAAAAACATAAAATTAACACTCAAAGCAACTTTATTCCTATGAAAATCCACCGGGGGAACTTCGATTACATCAATAGTCAATAGTTTCAGGCAAAATATTTGGTTTGAGACGCATAAATACATATATTTGAACAGTTTTGTAAATGAAATCACACAAGAGGGTCCATAATACGCATTTCCAGGTGGGTCCATAATAGGCTCGTCGGCAGCGAGCCGGATTACATAGGAATCAAATGGAGGGTCCATAATACGCAACGTCAAATTTGTAAACAATCCTATTATGGACCCCGGGAGGGTCCATAATAGGCATTCGGACAACAGTTTTTCAAATGCATATTTCGCTGGAAAAATTGAATGATTATGTATGTTTCATAGACTTACTATGAAGTAAAGACATTGAATTTGTTGTTAGACTCCACAAAACGTATATGCGTCTGAGATATCATTGCGGAAAAGCGTCTAGAATGAATTTCAGCTACTAAGGGGTCCATTACTAGCATTGAAACCCTATTTAAAATTATTCAAGTTGCGGACGCGTATTCTTTACCCACCATCCGAAAGTTAAGGGCTTCCGACGCTCGATAACGCTAAAAAATCATACAGAATGATTTATTTTGTATGGTCCATGTTGGGTTATACTTCACTGAGGCCTTAAGTGTCCGTAATATGAATCAAAACGGTAAGTGCTACATCAACATATCCTTCTCCAATCCCAAGTTTGGTAAAGATGGTCGTGGCCAGAAATAGCAATATCCATGCTTTTGGTAATATTGTTCATTATTGGACCAAGATTTACTCCCCAGTCTTGTTCCTGAAAGCAGTCTGGATGAGATTATCAAATGAAACATGAATGTTGCAAGTATCCAAACTACGAAGTATACCGTAACTACGCTAACGCTACTGTAGTTGTTACTCTAGGAGATATTTTAAAGATGTTGTACAGAATGTCTTCCAAGAAAACCCGCACAGGTAAAATCTATAAATTAAAATGTACATAAGCCGACAAGAGCTTCTATGTCATTCCATCCACGGTAATTCCGAAGAATTTCTTCCAAAGTTCTTCGAGGGGTTATTCGAGTAAATCTTTTAGTAACTTTCCAAAGAATAATTATTCTTCAAATTCGACCGTGTATTTAATCATTGAGTTCCTCTACACAGCTAAAAATATGTTGTAAATTTAAGTTAATTTTCATGCACATATTTGGAGCATCAAAATAAACTGAAATATATGAAATATGATGCATAGGAAGGTTTCAGGTTGATACTCTGTTAACAATTCTCATCAAGCCCGACCCAAACCCGACTTTTATAAGCCCGAACCTGACCCATACCTGATTCTTTTGTAGCCTTCAAACCCAACCCGAACCCGAACCTGAAATATTTTAAATTTTTAAATCCGAACCCGTTGGTATCGGGTTCGGTTCGGGTTTCGGGTCTCTACTATTTACCATTGGTAGGTGTTTTGTGACATGATAAACAATCCCCGAACATCCGAAAGCAATACTGTCCTCTAGATTGTGATATTGTTTAGATAGGTTTTATCATGCATGCAATGTTATCCCCTGATCCTGTAGCAGTAGATAATAAACGGGCTCTTATGATGTGCTGCGGATCATGATTGTTATAGAGAGCGATAAGTAGACGGTACTCTCAATTCTCTCAGAATTCAACCCCTGACCATAGGGCAATAAAGATTAGTTCAATAAGTGTTATTGAACTAGAAGATTCACAGGTATCAAAAATCCTCAAGAATGAGCCGTTGCATGCCTAGTTTTGGTACAAATACAGAAATGTCTCACAATACGGGTATTGTGGTCATTCCTGGGTATTTCAGTAGCCCAGAAGAATCAAAGTGGTCATTTATCTATGATTGAACTATCAGAGTCACAGGGTTTCAAAATCATGAAGATTGAGCCGTCGCATGCTTATTTTTGGTGCTAAAACTTTGTGGTCTCATATTACGGGTTTCTCAAAAGCCAAAAGGTAGCTCTAAAAGGACCAGAATAACTATCCATTCATCCTCTTGGCAAAATACATCCAAATATAAAAAATCGTAAAGAATTGGGCACATTTCATTTGGTTTAGGGGCATAAATCTGAGTAATTTGTCCAGATTGGCCACCTTCCGGGATTCCAGGAACCGGTACCGCATGGACCATACCGGACCAAATTTTTCAGGGGATGTACGCCGGTAATTGATTCCTTATTACAGAGAAATCGTATGCCAAAATATACATCAACCGAATTGTTCCGATGTGAATTACATATACAAAACCGTGATGGAAACTTACTTTTCGGATGTTCCGGGTTTCCGGAACCGGGTATGAATAGCTAAGTGATTTGAGAATCTCTATTCACAGTCCACGTGAATACCTATTCAACAATATGAGGACGGTTCAGATTACCTGTTTAGTTACGAAACTACAGATTGTCAAAGTAAGGGCCTCTAAAGGGACTTTTTTTTCAGATATGGCAGTTTCCCGGTGGCCACAGTGACCCGGATCTCTGGGATGGTTTCTGAAACTAGACATGTGTGCCATTTATTTAAGCCCAACAGAACTAAATTCGGTTAACACACTCATTTTTGCGAGCTTTTTGAATTTTCGGGTCGAAAACGACCCTAAATCACAATTTGTAACTTTTTATGGAAGCTCCCATTCAAAACTTTTATTTTTGTAAAAACGAAATTTCCCACAATAAATAATTGTCAGAAAATTTCAAATTGCTACGTTATTTCAATCAAAAGTTACATTGATTTGAATTTTGCAATGGGTCGGAAAAGACCCAAGGTTCTTACTAAGGTTAATGTAAAATTCTTTGTTTTTTTATGACAAGGTACCAAGGGGTGGATCACTCTTGATGCATTCAATATATCAGCAGAAATAAATGCATTCAAATGCATTTGAATGTACTCATTTTTTTACCAATCCATGGATTGCTACAATGCTTCAGTGCTATCGTTGTTGAACTGTCAAACTGCTCCAACAGCAAACTACAACAGTCTGTGAAAGTGTTGTAAATACCTCAATCTACCATTTATTGCCGAGTTGGAGCTCACAAAATTCGTGGTCCTGAATTCTCCTGCAATTATTGGAAATTGGATATCGGCGGTGCAGTGTCGGCATTTATTTGAGAAATACTGAACCTCTCTGTAAACATTTTCGTATCGAATCAGAAGAGTAGTACCTTTGTGTAATAAGTAACTAATTGATTTTTATTGCAGCTTTCAAGTCATGAATCAATTCATGGGATGAGAGGCATCAGCCGTTTGGGAGTTGAATGGTGATTGCTGATTTCTTAGAGAAGATCTATTTTGCTACAATTCTGCTATATAGAGGTGCAGGACCGATAGATTCTGGATTACAGGATCAGTGAACAACCAAAAATTAACAGCCTGGATTAAGGACCCACACCTCACGTATGGGTAAACTTAAATATAACACACGATTCAAATATACAGTGAATCATGAACAATTTTTGTAGTATTAATTTACGTGATTTTACGTTGAACACCAGATAACAATCCATAAAACGAAGGTTGTTACGAATAACATTTCTTTTTCTATGGCGAACAACGACATTGGAAAACTGATTCATAGACTGAGAAATTCGCTTTCACAGCTTTAGGGCATTCAGTTTCCTGTTTAATGTTGCACATTTCTTTTAACACTGGATTACTGGAGTAGTTTTTACAAGTACGGGAATCCGAAAAAATATGCATGATTGCATCCAACCGAGTCGGTGTCTTTTGCGGACTCATTATCTGCAAATTAAGGGTTAATTTGTCTTTGGTTAAGGTGAAGATGAATCGAAGCCAAATTTAAAATTTTTAAGAGCACGGATCTGGAGAACCAAGCATCCGTTTGAGCTGAAAACCTAATCGATTGGTCACCACCAGCTAGTGACCAATCGATTAAGTTTTCAGCTATAACGGATGTTCGGTTCTCCAGATCCGTGCTCTTGAAAATTTGAACTTTGGCTTCGATTCATCTTTACCTTAAGTGCTGCACTTCACAGCCCAATGGTAGTGAAAGAAATACACAATATTTATGGTCAGAATATTTGCAGATATCTTACATGCAAACGTTAATCTACATGGCTTATCAGAATACCAGCTACATGTAAGATGTGGGAGTTGGAAAGAGTCAAGTTAAGTATTGAAAGTTTCAAACATAATTGCACATTTTTCAAGAAATTGTGTTGATAAGTTGCTATTCTTAAATACATATTTATGATTGGTTAATAATCTTGTCTTTGGAACTGTATAACGCCATACGAATAATTAGACCGTCCTTCACAAAGCTTTTGAAGTTGACATGCCTTTAACAAAATACTGCAAAAATCGGCTGGGTGACATCATATCAGCTCAAATTGAAATGAAGACCTAGAAGAAATGAATTTTATGTGAAATAACATCTGCAATATTCATTAATTGTTTGATTACTGAAGTTTGAACAGGATCAAAATATAAGCAACATGTGCAACAAATGAAGAAAAAATGCATTTGATGCAAGTTGATACACATTAAATGTACATTGGAAAAGTGATCCACCCCTTGCAAGGTACAATACTTTTCTATTTTTCTAAAGAGGCTGGCACAACTCTTCATCGAAAATATTTTGGTAAGTAGGGAGACCTACGGCTTCGGCACCATTCGACTATTATCGGCAACCAATTTTCAAACGCCAAATAGGGAGACTTACGGCTTCGGCACCATTCGACTATTATCGGCAACCAAATTTCAAACACCAAATATACAGTATTTTTCTATCAAAACACATCAGTGGAAACATTCAGATGATTCATTGTTCTGCCCGCTTCCCGCTGGCGAGATTTCCGAGACTGAACAAACGATATCGCCGGAGATGTCATCAATTCAAATGAGCACGCCTCAAAATGCGACTGATTTGGAGCTGCCGAAGAGATTCACCAGCAGTTGTTATGGGAAAGTTGCCGAAGAGATTGAGGCTGCCGACAATAGTCACACTGACAAGGGATGTTCGCAGCGTTCTAAAAACGTTTTTAAAAGCATTTTGACAAGTCTGTCGGTGTGAATCGATAGAGGATTGAGCAACGCATAAATTTAAATAGACAAACACGGAATTTGTTTGCTGATGTCCGAGAAAATTACAAAAGAAGCACGGCATCGGCTTAAGCTGCCGAGAATACGTAAGTTCCCCTACACAGTATTTTTTTATCAAAACACACTAATGACAATATTTAGATGATTCTTTGCTCTGTCAGCTTCCCGCTGACGAGATTTCCGAGACAGAATAAACAATTTTGCCAGAGATGTCATCAATTCAAATGAAAGCGCCTCACAATGCGACTGATTTGGAGCTGCCGAACAGATTCGCCTGCAGCGCTTCCCGAGGAGGAAAGAATAACTCGGCAATAACTTATGCATACCATATTTTGGTATCATACCCCAATTAGGTATTGTTCAGTT
This sequence comes from Aedes aegypti, assembly GCF_002204515.2. Lineage (NCBI taxonomy): Eukaryota > Metazoa > Arthropoda > Insecta > Diptera > Culicidae > Aedes > Aedes aegypti. Next base: position 253,803,703 of record NC_035108.1, read on the forward strand.
ATCAATACCTCATTTTGGTATTATAATGGTATTTGAAAAAAATAATTAAAACAATTACTTCATTTTGGTATTCGATAGGTATTGAGGACTGCTGGAGGTATTGAACTGTTATTGAAAAATTTCACTTTTATATGAACATCCATCAAGTATTATTGAGGTATTGCAATACCTGATCTAATTATCAGCTTGGTATTTGTAGAATATGCAGAAGGTATTATTTGAGGTATTTTACCTCTTATGCAGGGCTCATTCATACCTCATTCAGGTTGTAAATATTGGAAATTATCTGGTATGGAATACCTCAATTTGGTATACAGTAGTTATTTTCTTCTGCTCGGGTTATGGGAAAGTTACCGAAGAGAATGAGGCTGCCGACAATATTACGCGTTGCTAGAAAAATTTTGATTCCTGGAAAATTCACCTAAATCGAGCAGGAAATTTTCCAGGCAAAAAATCAAAGACAGCTATGTTCGTTACTAGGTTGTTAATTGTTTGGTTTGATTGATGACATTGAGAAATCTTAAGGATGATCGTTACGACTGTGTATTGCATGCTATGGGAACTGAAACATTACTATGTCTCGCATAAAAACGGCATTTGACCCAATTACAGCTGCTGTGGAGCGCACTTATTCTGTTTGGTAAGGTCTGGAAAGGTTTGGAATAAGTACCATCCACTCATTCAGAACCGCGTCCATAGAAATTCAGCACGATGCGATTTGGTTTCTTCTTCTTACACTGGAGTGAATCACTCGAAATTAGATACGGGTTGCCTTTTACGGGAATTATGCGATATTAAACAACGTCCCTTATCGAGGATGTATCAACAGAATTGCAAATCTTTGAAACGTTCCGACGGCAATATTTCTTATGCACTATTTATTTGAAATCTGCGATGTGACAGGAGAGGATCCCCAGCTAATGACTAATTTGATGATGCTTTTATCAAACAGCACGCAAAGCACACTTTGTGAATTTTGTTCTGTGCGGAGATAGCTCGGTGCGCGTTATTTCCGCGAGCCTATCCAAATTTTCAAATTTCCCCGCAATAGTCACACTGACAAGAGATGTTCGCAGCGTTGTAAAAACGTTTCCAGAAAGACTTTAACAAGTCTGTCGGTGTGAATCGATAGAGGATTGAGCAGTGCATGAATGTAAACAAACAAACAAGTAATTTGGCTGCTGATGTCCGAGAAAATTGCAAAAGAAGCGCGACATCGACTTAGGCTGCCGAGAATACGTAAGCTCCCCTATTCTTCAACACATAAAGTGTGATTTCTGTGATAAATAATCGCCATACTGGTAAAATTGCTTGTAAGTTGACTGCAATCGTTAAATAATGCATTTTCAACAGAGATATTGGACGACAACTCGACGTTCTATGATATTTTTGAAAACGACGATGGATTCAGCAAACCTAAATTAAGTAAATAGCGCTATTTTTGTGCTTGACTCAAAAACAACTGTTCTGCGGTGTTATTTGAAGCTTGGTGGAATGGAATCCCATACTTACAAGGTGTTCCGTAGAACGAATTGGGTGTTTTGATCTCGGAGAGTTCGACCTTCTTAACACGTGCCACATTGAAGATGCTCTTGTCCTTGCACTCATCAGTAGGCGTCCCGAGTCCATCGGTGGTTTGGATCTGTACCGTGCCGCAAGGGTTAACCGAATTATTCCGAAAGTTGAGAGCCATTTCTTCTTCATCACCTTGCACAGTTTGGGACTCTACTTCGCTGGTTTCCACTTCACACTGATGGCCATCCAAACTGATATTGTTCACATTTTCCACTGCACACTTTCCCAGCCACCACTGATCGACGCTACTTTTCACACTTATGTTTGAAACATTGGCGACCGTTAGTTTTTCCCTCCACTGTTCGGTGTCTTTAACACTGTTGGCATTCAAATCAATGGATTCCACCTTATGAACACTAAGTTGCTTCAATTTCTTCGCTATGATAGCTTCCACCGAATGGACGGGTGTTGCTTCTTGGGCCCCGATGAGATCCTCCTCCGAATAGTAAGCCTCGTTGATTTCGGTGGCGAATGGTCCAACAGGTGTACATGGGTCCGTAAAAATCGAATCCGAACTGGATGATGTGGTGTGCTCGACGAGATGAATTACCTCGCCACCGGATGGACCGCCTGGAATGCGAAACAAAAGTAACAATTTCAATGATCTTTTTTGCTTTTGAATGGAAAAAGTGCAAGTTGTTGGACCCTTGCGTGCAGACACTTAACTACTATGGTCGAACATCATCGTTTACAGCCCTTTGTGTTGTGTTGGGTATGTAAATATCTTTATCTATGATTCACTTTTATTTTCTTTATGAATGTAAAGTATACTCCGTGATAGATCTAGGGTTTTATTTAAATAAGCCATTGTGGCTATTTGACGCTATTGTCTCGCTTTCAATTAATCATGAATGCATGTATATTGCATATATGTGATAAGTATGTGTCTACTTTTCCTGATTAGTAAGTGGAATTTTAAAATAACATTCGTTAGGGGTGAGAACTTTTACAGCTTTTCAAATTATTAAACTTGTTCAAAGACTCGGTTTTTTATATTTTTTGGCATGCTTATGAAAAAATACATACGAATCACTAGATAGTCCTTGCTACCATTGATACCAATATAAATAAAATTTATATTAACGGAGAACTTTCTTTGCAAAAGTTGCCATTTTTCGCATTCATATATCGTGCGGCAAATACGATTATACTCTATGCCCAGGAAAGTCAAGAAAATTTCCATTACGACAAAATCTTTGAACGACTGGGCATCTAGCCCAGACACCTTCAGCATGGCTTTACTTTGTAGCCGCGGACTCTACAGGGTGTCTCAGAAAGTATGGGCACGACTTTGACAATGAAAATCATGGTATTGTTCCAAACAATCAAATATTTTTTTATTTTTCTATAGGCTATTTCAACCAGCATCTGGAATAAATTTGTTTGATCTAATAATCATTAAATTGATTATAATAATCGTAATAGCACAGACCCTATGTTTTGGTTTTGTAAAAAATATCTAGTAAAATATGTTTTTTCAAAATCTTTTGCCGTGGTGAGTTCATGTACATTGTATCAAGGATGTTCCACATACATTTTTGTTTGAAATTTTATTTGGCTTTGTTAGAGAACATTTGGAAAAATGGTAAAATTTGAAAAATCTCGTATTTTTCTCTCCGTATAAGACAATATCACGAAATCATAACTCCTCAAGTACTTTAAATAGTAAAAAAATAATACATTTCAGATTTATAAAAGGTTAATCCCAAAGGCAACTTTAATTTATGATTCATTCATGTTTTTACGTAAATATAAGGATTTGTTTTTTGACATTTTCAAATCGAAATTTTAGTTACAATACAAATTTTGCATGCTTAAGTTTAAAATTTCAACTTGAATAAGTGATAGTCCGATCAATTATCATATCATCGCAGATAAATACATTTTTTCAGATTTTCACTATACCCACTCTCTGACATAGAACAAGTTTTGTAAAACAAAGTCACTTAATAATAACGTGATTTGTGCAAGACCGATAAGAGATGCTTCAAAGAAATGTTTCGTAATCAACACATTAAAAATTAAATTATTCATTAAAAAAATAGCAATCAACTCTTGTTGGATACAGTAATTAAATGTGTAAAAATCAGATTTTTATCTTCACTAGTCTTGAAACAACAGCATGGTGAACTCGTGCCCATACTTTCTGGGTCACCCTATAACCACTCGGCTAAGGATTTAGCTATTTAGCACCAAATGAAAAAGCCTACTTTGTTTACATATATTTGGTATGTGTTATATGAGTAATAAAACATCGTAAGCCCAATAATTTAACCCAAGATCGGTCGCATGCGTGTACTGAGTACACGCACCCTGAAAAAAGTTCGCTTTTCATACACAGCTCGAGCGAGGTGGTGTCGGCAATGGTTGAATGCGCGACCGCTCTTGAGTTAAAAGACCAGACCAACCCATGTTGATAAACAGTTTGATTGATATGATTGACGTGGATTTTGTAAATTTGATCGAACCACAATTTATTTATGGGAAATCTATGTAAACTACTATCACAGGAACAGAAGTTAACAAATACCACTATTATTGGAACATGTTCTAATAATCGGGGAAGTGCTTTCTTAATAGATTTACAATTTCGTAAAATATAATAGAAAAGCTTATTTATCGAAATAATCCTTATTTTTCAGTTCCTTTCATGTCACAAAATGCTGCTTGGGCCGTAACTATTTGCAGCATATATTTGCCTTTAGTTTATAATTTTCAGTAACGGTCGAAATTGTCGCTTCTATTATGGAGAAAATCATAATTCCCTTTTGTCGTCTAATCAGATTAATACACGATTCATTGAAAGAAAACCATAAAAGATTTTAGCCAAACGTTATTTATTTCTTTGAACTGTGATTAACTGTAAAACTGTGTTCAGCGAAAAATCAAACATTTTCGGCCATCACCATTTTCACTATCTTCAGAAACGTTCTATTTTCACTTAACTGTAATGCAACTTTATGGATCTCCCTTAAATGGATCATAAATGCAGTTCACTTCACTCCATGATGATAAACCAGTGTCACTTTTGTGCTCTCTTTTCCCAACACCGTTAGACAGGTTTTCCTCCATTCAAAAATTTGACTGTAATGAACCTACTTGCCAACTAAACAGATCCGACGATCCCCTTCTCGTTGTGATAGTGCAAACAAATCCGTTCACTGATAACAACGCACGATTAGTCAGTCGATCCAGTACTTCACTCTGTCACCGAATTTTGAAAAATGAAACGAATCAAACCAAACCACTTGAACGGGAGGGCAAACCGCGAGCCCGAAGCGTTAAAAAAATAGTGTTATTCCTCGCTTCGCAGCGCAAAGAGAGTGGTAACAGAGCACGATCAAGGTTAAAAACCGTAGAACAACAACCACTCGGCCTCATGAATATCTCCACTCGGTATAGGGGACACTGGGGAGACTTGATTCCCTTTTCTTGATGCGACTGCAGCTCTGCAGGGAAATCATAATTAAACTAGATTTTTGCACAGGCTCTTAGGTGAACATGCTTTGCAAAATCATACATTATGAAACATTTTTAAACTACGTTTAAAATATTCAAAAGATTTATCAAATTTACTCAAATACTACTTTGTGAATTTGGGGTGACTTGATATCGCTTTTTTACTATATACACCGAAGTTAAGCGAAGTAATTTTTTATGACACATTTTATTGTCAGAAATATTAGAATTATAAGAGAATCAGAATAGATGTTTATTGTATCATAAATATAATGTCTGTATGCTATAACATAACAGAAACACACCTAAAAAAAGAATTTGAATTTCGGCGTTTGATTTTACTTATTTGAATCTCCAAGTTCTAAAAATTTGAGACGATTTCTCAACATATACGCAAAGTCATAAAGATTCTTCTAAGTCGATCAAATGATCTACAGTAAATTCAAACAAATCGCTCCTGATACTTTATTCTTTACATTTTATGATAGATTTTCAGCTCTAACATTGTCTTTCGTATTGCACAAAATTGCTAATAATAAAACTGTTTTAGATTCCGAGAAAATAGGAAGGGATCAAGAATACCTAGTCTCCCCTATACAGAGAGCACAACACGATTTGCTTCCTACTCTTTCACTGACTGTTGTCTGCCTTGAGGTCGTTGCGCAGCAAGCGCATATTCTGAAGCTTGTGGATTTATTGGTTGGATGGGCTTTGTGCCCTGCTGGGTGTAGGTAACTCTCTATCCGTACTAGGTATAGGTACTCTGCTCACTATTTAGAAAGGTATTTCCAGATTGGTGGCAGGGAAAGGTATAAAGTCGCGAGACAGACGTTCCTAACTTTTTTAATGCTATCATTTCAATACACTTCTAAATTTCACAAATTTCTAACTCGATTGAGTCAAAGAAGTATAGAAGTTCTAGCGTAGAAACGTATAATTCGATACAAAGTGGCTTCAAAACGTGTTATACTGCCCATAAAGGCATAACAGTTCCATATGTAAAAAGTAGGCATTGAGAAGTTGAAGCTCAAAGTTTGAAGTTTGCCTTCTCATACAAATGTTTATAATTTTGTAAAACATTTCCGCATGTCATACACATTTGACAATCCCGCACAGATTACACATTTTGCTATTATTGGTCAGCAAAAAATATAAACTTGAAAATAATTCAAGTTTAACCGTTGCTCTTAGGATGTTAAGTTCATATATAGACTGTTATGCATTTATTTTTTCAATATATGACTACACTAACTTCATATTTTTCCATAAAACAAACATTTTCAAACAAAGTGTGTGAATTTTTCTATGCTTAGTTAAGGCCGCACGGGACGTCATTCACCCTATCAATTTGAAGATGCAAATCTCAAGTAACATCCCGTATATCGATTTAAACATTTATTACTATATTTGTATATATGTAGTGCATAACCCATTAAATTTTCAGGTGCATAACCCATTAAATTTTCATCGGTTCACAAAAACTTGAGACTGCTTTTGCAAAGTTTTGATGAAAATTGTTAGGGTGAGACAAAATATAGGGAAAATAACTCAGTCTCCCGTGTTACCTTAAAGGAGTTGGTTCAAAAATCAATATGGGACAGTTATGCTTTTATGGGCAGCAGTAGCGTAACCAGAATTCGGTTCTGGGGGGTTGTAAACTTGAGTTTGAAAATGTATTTTTTAATAGAATAAAATCGACTTGAATATTTAAGTAAACTTCACTATTTTAACACGCATAGTATAACATTGTTAAACAAGTTTACAATGCATTGACGTTTGTTCGTCCATATGTGTACTTTAAATGTCTTTTCAAATTTTTCAACGATGAGAATCATCTCTAGCGCAAAATTTTGCAATAGAATCATTGCAATTATTGTTACAGCCGGAATTGTTGGAAGCAAACAGCATAGCAAAAGTTAACTTCCAGTGGGAACATAATTATCTAATGTTAAAGAACCGTCAATCCAGAATATCGAGTATAAAAGTCGAAAACGAGCTCTTCTTTCACTGTGAAGATTTAGATAACCAAATATGTGTGAAAATCTTTTTAATTTTTTTTTCAAGTAGGAACATCAAATTGTGGTTTAGGATGATTTTGCATACTTCGATAGCAAACTATTTTTTCTGTAGGCATGGCTTATATGGGTGTTCATATGCTCTAAAAATAGTTGTAAAATTTGGTTAAATACTGAGTCGGCTGAAATATTTTTGATGCTTCGGATTCTGCATCTTATGTTAATTTTCCATTGAACACTTCACATGTATCGCGCTGATGCTGAGTACGAATATAGATCGATGTTGTACAAAATACAAAAGCGCCACTACTGAAGTATCTAAAAGTCCCCAATATTATCTAAATATTTTACAAACTTCCCACACAAAGTTTCCTATTTCCTATTCCAAAAAGGCAATAAAATTTTGTTGCTTATGAGCTTTTTTTTTTATTAAACTCTTCAGAGATCTGAGAGATATAACTTCGAAGATATACAGTCATCTCTCCCTTACTCGATATTGAAGGGACCATCGAGTTGGGGAGGTATCGTGTTACAGAACACAAAACCAATGCAACTGCGATCCAAGGGACCATCGAGTTAGCCATGAAAAACAACTTTTACTATGGTTCTCTAACTCGATATCGAAATATGTAATATCGAGTAAGGGAGAATTAACAGTAACTGTAAAAATCACTGAAATTTTAGTGCTAATTTGAATCGAACTAAATTACTGCTGCGAAGTTGCATAAGATGTGTACTGCCCATAACTGCATAACAGTCACATTCGACATTTTTGACAAATTGGAGTTAATACCATGGAGAGTAGACCTGTTCATATTTTAAAAAATGACTGGAAATCTACCGGTCAAGCAGTATTCGGAATTCTATTGCTAAGAAGAATGTCTGGTCAAATTTTTAGCTCATTTGATAAAGATTTTAGTATGCTTCAAGTTGAAAATGTGTTTTTGGGCTTATTTCAAGGTTTGAAAAATCATAACTAGCATGTGAAAAATCAAAACCACTTGCTATCACCACTATTTGAAAGATAATTCTATTCTGTTAAAGTTTGTCGAACACTATAACAAGATTAAATTGAGTTTTAACATTGTTTGATCCAAATTTGTATTCCGCAGTACCCAGAAATTACAGTTTTCTCAATATACATGGTATATAAAACACGCATTGGTATTATTTTTTCAGGCCCTAGTCAACGGGAATCAAACATAATACATTTATGAATTCATTGACCATCAACAGATTACATGTTGCTAAAGGCAATAAATTACAATAAATGCCCAAAGATCGAGCACCGCATCGCAACCTGATGATAGTTAAATCATGCATGACACATGTACCGGATACGAATGAATTGAACAAGTTAGCATTGCTTTTTCTTTCCGAGTGATGACTGTTTTGATCGCATTTCACTGATCATTTAGAACGATTTGAAAACAATCATCATCATCGACTGAGAAAAGGCAGTGCTAACATGTTCATTTTTTGTATTCATTGAAGCTCACGGTGGTGCTCTTGGCTCACCCACAGTGGATTTACAAATGTGCTTCATAATTACCTATTTTTTACAATTTATTTTCGTAAGATAAATGGTAACTTTGAACGGGATTGACTTTTAGATATGCATTGTCATCATGTCTGGAAATAAAAATCCGAAATTTTCATGCAGGCATGCTGTTCAGTGAAAACAATTCCCGAAAAAAGAGATTTTCAAGAACCTCGAGATACAAACCTCAACCAAACTATGTTAAAACTTGCTCCAATCATAAAATCGTGTTCGGCAAAAGTTCGTAGAATTGAATAAACTACTATGTAAAAGTGTTTCCGATAAATTTTGATGTTTCGTTCGGTAGTTATGATTTTTTAAAGCTTGAAAATAGCCCAAAAACACATAATTGATTTGAAGCACAACTAAATTTACTCTAAATTGAGTGAAATTTTGGCCAGAAGTTCATTTCGCAATGAAAAATCAAAGTATTGGTTGACTGGGGAGTTTCCAGACATTTTTGAAAATATGAATAGGTCTAATGGAGAGTCATCAAATGATAAATACTTTCGATCAACTTAATGAAATCTGTGAGATTGTTCTAGAAAATTCGAAAAAAATGCCAAGTTGTTTTGTCACATTGGTAATTATAACCGCATAACAGTCACATTGAGATTATAAATGCGACTCGTAATGTAATAGCAATGAAATTTCTATCAGAATTATTTTCTGACTTTTCACCTAGTATGCGATATGAGTTGTACAAAATATCAGCCTCAAATAAGCATTTTTGAGTTTCTGGTATTTTTTTTTTAATTTTAGTTTCCTCCCATACTGTCATTAAATTCAAACTTGGTATTCCATTTACTCAATGCCTACTCTTGTCGAATGTTACAAATATGCAGTTATGGGCAGTGTAGTGATGAGTTTCAAAAATATACTTGATTTTCCTATTTTTTTCGGCTCTGGGGGGGCGGGTTTGACCCCCAAATCCCCCCCCCCCCTGGTTGCGCCACTAATGGGCAGTATACTGCCGTGAATCGCTGACAGTCATATCAGTAGGCATTGAGAAAATGGGCTCTGGAGCTTTCAAAGCCGTTTTTCATATTCATTGGAACTTGTTCAAATTTTAATGAAACAAAAATGCAAAATTTTCAAACATAGTCAAAAAATAATCCAAAATTGCTGCAAATCATTTGAAAAGGGCCTATTTCTACACTTGCCTTGCACTTCAAGACCCATATAGACGCGTCCCTGATCCATCCAAAATTTTTATTCTGTCGCACAGTGTAATCAAAATCAAACAACATCAAAATCAATCGACATTTATTCAAAAAGTTACTTTTATAATAATACTATTATTTATGACATGTGATACCATATTGATTTTCGAACCAACACCTTTTTTCATTGCAACATTCATGTTTTAGTATATATTTTTCTATGCATATAAAAATTAACACACTTTGTTTGAAAATGATGTGGAAAACTATGAAGTTAGTGTAATAAAAGCACAACAGTCTCTATATGAACTATGAACCCCAATAACAGCTGTAAAACTTGAATTATGTTCAAGTTTACATTTTTTACTGATCAATAGCAGCAACATGAGTAATCTGTATGGTATTGCTGAATGAATATGGCATGAGGAAATGAACTAGAAAATTATGAAGTTTTGTATGAAAAGGCAATCTTCAAACTTTGAGCGTTTTTTTTCAATGCCTACTTTTTCCACAGTTCCACAGGGACAGTTATGCCTTTATGGGCAGTATGTGTATTTATTACTTAACGCTAGAATTGGGAATGTTGGACCCCTCCATAACGATATTTGTATGTTTTTTTTTCAATTTTGTATGACTAGTAACACTTGAGCTCCTCCCCCACTTCGAGCGTTACGCAATTTGTGGACAACGCCTAAGGGTGTTTGTCATTATTATTTGAACTTTTTCGTATAAATTCTGTATTTTATTCCATTGAATCTCTAGTAACATTCTTCAATCCTGTTCCAACAGTAGGGTGTTTTATGTATTTTGAACAGAGCGTTACGCGCATATAATTTGGCCACTTCCATTTGATTTTGCCGTAAATGGTCAAATTATATACGCGTAACGGTCTGTCCAAAATACTTTGATCACCCTCGTTAAGTTGAGAGTAGTGTATTTCTTTGTGTCTTTCGATTCCGTTGCATGCTCATGTAGAGTAAGCGACTGAATAAAGACAAATCGTGTTCAGTTCGTGTGGTACGAGTGCGAAAAAAGAATCGCGTTAGGGAACGTCCCCAAATGAAGTAGCATTTTATGACAGATTTTTGACACCCTTTTCCCCCATCGTAGCCTGTTTTACTATACAGTATGGCCCATAAAAAAATGCGAAAATCATCATATCATGTTTAATGACAATTTCTATATGAAAAATGAAAACTAAACAGAATTGTTATTTAATATTTGTATTGCTTAATCTGTTTAGACCTTATTTTTCATTTTGAATATGATTTTTATCTGTCACTTTCTCCTTACGAGATATGAATTGGAAGCACATCGAGTCCAATAACTTTGTTATGAAAGCTTTTAGTCAACGGTGGGGCTACATGCTACACAGGCTTTATCTCGAACATTCGCCCATGTCAAATAATAGAATGGATTTATATCTGGAGTGCTGGAGACTTGAACATGTTTTGGAAAAAAACGACTCATTTTGGAGAGCCATGGTTAAACCATCATATAAGTGTGATAAGCGGCTCTGTTTGACTAAAAGCCTATAAGCCAGTATCGATCTAAGTTGTATCTTACCAAAGGAACAAACTTCTTTTTCAAAAAAATCCTATAGACCTTTGTATAAGGTTTTTGTTAGGCTACAACAAAAAATAAAGGCATGTCAAACCCTTAGAATGCAAATGCTCCCTAAACTATGACCCTGGCCAAATATTTCATTGTGACCATGGGCAACGCATTCTCTAAGACTTCATCCATTCTCTTACACCAAGAAAACTAATATTTTTAACGATTAAGTATGATTTTCGAACGTGGAAAGTTCATCAATAGAGAATACGACGATCAAACACTTTTTCGGACTTTTAAAGAACAAAACCTTCTAACTTTTTCGCTTTAGTACATTACTTAAGTCAGTAAAAAAATATATCAAAAATTGTCCTCTACAGCAAAGTACTAGAATGTACTCCATTAAACAGATGCTACATTTGACGTGCAAATCCAGGCTAATTGGGCTTCAAATGCGGTAACACAAAGTAACCAAAGGATACTTAGCAACCATGATGCATATCACCGCCAACCTAGCAAAGAAAATAAAATTTTGACTTCGCCTTTCTTGTTGAAAATCTTACCGCATTTGGTGTTCCCGCATTATTTAAAATAATGCTTGTGTAATAGCAACCAATGACATGTACAGTCAGTCTATACTACAGTCATTCTACACATGGAAATATAGAGTCATGGAACAGAAATGCTTTGGAAAGCCTTTAGAGTTGTCACAGTAATCATGAAATTTTGATTTTAGTATGGTTTCATGAGTCGACATCGAGTCCTGGAACATCGACTCATGGAGTTTCAGAACACGAGTTGTAAAATTGTTTACATCATTTCTAGATGCAGTAGATTGCAATTTAAAGTATTATGGATTTTCTTTTTATTCTAAATCCGGTTTTCGCCATATTGTGTCATTTTCAATTTTTTATATTGAAGTAAATTTTATGAAATGTAAATAAAAAATCGATTTCGTATTCTGATAGACATCAATAAAATCGTTAGTTCGTTTGCCCGTGATGTAGTTGACTGTGTTGTTTACCACCGATCGTTCTTCGATTTTCTGCGTGTTTCCGAACGTTTTATCTAAATCTCACCTTCCGCCGAGGCAACCGATGCTCCTTAGTACCGTTGGATGTTGAAGGTTTGCGCAATAGATGCTTATTTGTGCTGAAAACGTTTGAAAGTCAAAAACTTTTTCCTGGTGGATTGCTCATCGAGACAAACGATCATCATCATCATCGCTCTTCAGTCATACTCACCAAAGTATACCTGAATAAACAAGCGCACGCCATCTACTTGTGAAGCGGAATACTGCATGTGAACAGGGTGTGACAAAATGGAACAAGTATGTCATAAATGCAAAAACGATTGTGGTTCTGGAGAAATCTTGGTCGTTTGTGAAGGATTTTGCGAAAGCATTCGAAGGTTCCATGCGAGTTGCGCCGGACTCACCGATGAAGAAGCCGGCGTTTGTCTGCATACTAATGTTATGTTTATGTGTGACGACTGTCGAGAGTTAATAGAGCTCTACGAAGTATACCGTAACTACGCTAACGCTAACGACTGTCGAGAGTTAATAGAGAATGTGCGTTTTCGTTCTATCGTCAGTTCAATGAGAGTTCCAGAAAATCCCGTTGAAAAAGGTGTTGATCGTATTACGAACGAAATAGCCAAAATGAGCGACTTGATGAATCAACTGAATGTAACAATCGAATCATTGCTCAATACATCCGAATCAACATCGAATACAGAAATGCCATCGGTATCCGATAAAGTTCCACTTCTGTCATCTACTAAAGTCCGGCCTGATGTGTCAACTGCCCAACGTGTGCATAGTTCTGATGAAGAAAATAAAACTTTCAAACTTTACATCTCGAACATTGCAAATGACGTCACCGAAGAAGAAGTAATACAAATGATCAGTGAAGCAATATCTGTGGAAAATATTCATGCCATCAATTGCCTCAAACCTCCTTGGAGGGACGTTTCAACTATGGACTTCGTATCGTACAAGGTAGTCATCGATAGAAAGTACCGCAGCGAGGCTTTGAACTCATCCAGCTGGCCAAAAGGAATAAGATGCCGCGAATTCAAGGATCACGCAGTAACAACATGGCGACCAGACCGCTGATCCCGATATTTCTAGTTTCAAACGGTTTAGTGTGTTTACGAAATTTGTTGCAGTCATTTTTGAAATTAAATAATTAAGTTTGTCCAGTTTTTTGATCGATTCTACTCTTATAGTGTGCTGTTTAATGAATTTGATATGTATAATTTGTATGAATTAATTTTTAATGTTGAAACATGCGTTCTCTTATGTTTAGATTTTCTTTGTATTCATTGATAGTTTGGCTTTTAGTTTTTAAGAACAGTCTGTACAGTATTTTTACTGAAGATGTTGGTAAATAAATAAATAAAAAATTGATAGAAAATGATATCAAAATTCATTTGACAATATTTGAACCTCGGCGGATAATATACAAAAATGTAATATAGTGATCAACGGTACTAGAAATGGAACCATTTCGAGCTCGACTAAAATGTTGTTCTTGGTCAAATTAGGTTAGCCCAATGACTTTCAATTTTTAAGCAGTGAGCAAAAATAATTGTGGAACCCCTGTGCATATACGAACTTTGCAACCGTAGGTCCATTGCAAAATGGAGGATCAGTCTACACCGATCCCCCAGTGGTATATAGGTCACAGCATCGAAAACCTGTTGGAATATGAGGGGCAGGGGGGCACTTTGTAGCCAAATTTGATCTAATTGACGTACCTTTTGCTGATTGTGCGGGAATCCCGTACGCCGTGGTCACGTTTTCACTCAAAGATTTGGCCCTTTTCCACGAGTCGGTGGTCACTATGATCGGCGATCCGGTCGATGAAAGTTTGTGATCCAGCAGCTGTTTGGTTGTTCCCTCACCCAGAACCAGTTCACTACTGAGACCTACGACGTTGGGGCTGTTTGGGCTAGGCTTCGTTGCTATAGCAGCGATCGAGGAAGCCGGCAATTTGTTGTTCCCCATGGGTTGCTGTGTTGGTGGTGCTATGGTGCTTTTTCTACGTGGTGGTTGTGCTGTTTGTGCTGAATGATGGTTTGTGTTGATCGTTTCGAAGGGGGTCACCGACTTGCTGTCCGTTTTGGGATCTTTCTGGGCTTTGTTATTGTTGTCGGTGGCGGAGGTTGATGTCGTCATAGTTGCTGCTCCGTTGCTTCCTCCAGTTGGTGCCGGTAGTGAAACTGTGCTTTGCTGTCCACGGTTGGCAGTTATTGCATCACTATGAATACTAGCGGTCGTGTCTAATGCAATCGTGATAGGGCCATTATTACTATCGCTACTATGCTTGGCATCATGTACTCCTGGTCGGTTCAAATATGAAATAGAAGAAGAGTGTAAAGATGATCGCGAAGGGTTAAAGAAGAGGTGGAAAATTAGATGAAGTACATAGAAAGATCATTAAATAGGTGCATCCTAAATTGATGAGCATGAGTAGGCACTCGGCGAGCTGGTACATAGTATATACGTACTATGCGTTTATATGCGTATTAAGTGCCATCAAATCAGGCTTATACCAATTAGATGTATGATACAGTAGCTGCAAGGGTCGTGGATGGTACACGCTTAACTTTTATGTATAGAAAGTGTGTAAATTTAACAGATTTACTATGCAGAAAAAATAAGCGTGTAAAATATTGTTAGATAGTGTTAGCTCCTTTTCTTAAAATTTCGTTAGTGGAGATCTCCCAAAATTTAGGATGATATTGATAATTTTTCAAAGTATTCTGGTTTATTTTCTATAATGCTATCAATGCCAAACAACTGAATACAGGAAAGCAACTAAGTACGATATTGAAACTTATTGACTTATGTACCGACATTTTCTAACAAAAATAATTTTAGTGGTAAATCATCCCTAAAATTAAAAAAAAAATCGGTGGATTCCGCTTCGGGGTGGACTGATCAATGCAATTATTGTTAGTTTTGACATTACCCAAGTAACCGTACAGCTGTATATAGTTGCATCAATATCACTTTATATGCTACTATAAAATATGGCATATAAAGTCATACTACATTACATGTCTCATTAATGCAGTATTAAAGTGGAAAAGGGCGCTATTAAAATGTAAATACGGCTACAATTCCTAGCTCTATGTTGGCAATTGCTAAAGTATAGTTACGGTCTGAACCGTATAAAAGCTTTAGCCAAAGTGTATTTAATGCTCAAAGGAAACCATTATTTTAAGACCCAAAATAGAAACACAAAAATATTATTGTACTCTTTTGTTCGTTTGATGTCAGGTCAGCGTTGCTTATTTGTCTGTCTATTTTTTTGTGATTAGTGGGGGATTCGAACCCAAATTAAGTGAGATGTTTTCGATGACTCGCCGCGCCTATCCTCCGGACCATGAATGCTGCATGTCTTGGCCGGGAAAATTGTACAACTTCAAGCAGCACCCTTTCGCTGCCGGTGGCAAATATTGTGGATTTCACTCGTCGGATACGTCGAATCATGATAATGTTTTTAGTGCACTTATTCCTTGTGGTTCAAGGAACAAGTGCACCAAATACGTTGAGATGATCCGTTTCTCTGCACTCTACAAATTTCGTGATAGTTCAATTGAGGGTGAAGTGCGCAATTAGTTTGGTGAACACGACTGTTGCACTTCCCAGTTAACCGCGGCTGTCGCTCTTTTGCTGTTGAGATTTTGTTTTGTTTTCATTATGTGGGGCTAAAACGGTTGCGCATCTTCACGCTTTATGTATCGTTTTAGCATCTTGCCACATTGAATCTGCGATAGGCGTGTGGTGTACGCACGGGCCTAACAATCGTAAGGTTTTTGGTTCAATTCCAGGTGGATGCACCTTTTTTTTTGTTTTCAAATTCTGGTTTCTCATAAGACAAATCTACGAATTTCAACCAGATTTCTTGTGGCGAATTCTCATAAGGGATATTTAAGTATTTCTATAATCTATTTGCCTGAGTGAATGAAGGATCGACGATATATACTGCATTGAAGTCTTGCCGTTTTTGTTGCGATGAAGCATTGAGAAAGATGATGCAATGAAGCATTGAGCGGTGACCGTATATCACCCATTGATGCACATTTCATTGCTACAATAAAGCAATGCTACATTGCATTCATAAAATGGAATTAAAGCATTATTGCACGCATATTGCAGAATAAAAGCAATGATGCATTGCACTCGTTGAATTAAAGTTAAAATACGGTTATACATTAATGCTTGTGGTTACTTGGGATATTAACTCAACAAGGACTGTAAGTACTGGTAATTCAAGGACTCACGTGAATTCTGATTACTAAACAAATTTTCTAGCTTGATTCGGTTTTGCTGCTAGCATAAAGCCCCCTTTTTTCTAGTATTTGATCAAATATCAGTAGTACCGATTTGGTTTCTCAGAAGTTTAATCGATTATGTTTGCTAAGGGGCGCGCCTTCGCTGAGATGTAAATTTCTATGAAGGGTGTAAATAGCGGGACCTTTTCATCATAGTCGATTTATATCAATATCTGAGGAATCAAAACAAGCACTGTACAGAAAACGATGCTTTATTACCTATTAATGGAAATGGAGTAATGCGACATGCACTATACACTAAGGATACGGGTAATACCACAATAGATCTAAATACTGGTCGCAGTGGCGCATCCGAACAGAAAAAAAACACTACGAAAAATTTTGCTTGCACTATTATCAGATCTCTACGATTTTTTTAACTATGTTTAGAGGAATTTTTAACCTTGTTTGATTTTTTCATTGAATCTAGATATCAGTAAAGACGATTTGTGATTAAAAATTGTGAATAATTTGCTGTAACGAAGTTAAAAATTTATAACATCGGTTTTATTGTAAATCAAGGATAAAATTCATCATTGTGTAGTGCATAACTCGTATATTTTATACTTCAAGGTGTTTAGTGCACACTTCCGGGTATTTAATCATTAGCCTTTAAATTATTAATCAACCTTTAAAGAAGCCATGTTGCATGTGAGTTATGCTATTTTTAATTTGACTAAAGAGTTTTTCATTGACAATTCATTCAAAGAGTTTTCGAACACTAGAAATCATTGCTATACCGCGATAATTACGTATGTCCGATTTTCGGCCTGATTTGTAAAAAAAACACTAAGAAAGAGTTTTTCCACGTTTTATGGAGATATCCAGAATCGAGTGACATGTTGAAAAGCCAAAACAGTGGAGTTGTCTGCTCCTTTGCCAAATATTTTTAAAAAAAATGATGGAGGAATCTCATCAGAACTAGCACCCTTAGAGGCATCTAAATTTTTTAGACCCTGGAAAATATCCAGTACTTGAATTTGATTTACACCAATCGTGTTTGAAAATTCTGAATAAAATGCGAAATATTCACGGTCGCGATCATTTCAATATCGATGTAACGTGTAGTAAATGAACGTTGTTTATTTCAAATCAATTTATGTGTTGCAAAGTTTTCAAATTGAAGAATAAAAATGAAGTATAAAAATGATGCTTAATTTCAATGGTGGTGTTATTGACAGCTATCCGAAAACTTCAAGTACTAAACGAGAATTTTACCATGTTGTCAGCCTGAAAATTTGTGATGGGTCTTAAAATATATCCTCAAAACAGTTTTCGTCACTAAAATCCGTACCAATTTGCTAATTTTGTTAAAATATTATTAAATAGAAAATTTCTTTGGGAATTATCTAAATTTAGGCTTTTTTCGCGGTTTCTTTAAAATTTATTTTTTTTTCTATCTTTATTAACGAGATTTGTTTGAGCTAAAAACCTAATCAATTGGTCGCCACCAGCGAGTGACCAATCGATTAAGTTTTCAGCTTGAACGGATGTTTGATTCTCCAGATCCGTGCTCTTGAAAATTTGAAGCTTGGCTTCGATTTATCTTCACCTTAAGAGCTGCGTCTACATTGAAATGAACGACCCGGGCGTCGCGCCACGACTACAGAAGCAGCATTATTTGCGGCATTGGTTTGTACATGAAGGAGTCAATTACCATATCCCGGTGTATGTAGATGGACCAACTACAACACTGAGGATCCACGATCTTTCACCACAATTGGCCAACACTGTCATAATAGACCACATGCAACAGTACGGCAGAGTGTTGTCTATCCACAACGAAGTGTGGAAGAAATTCTTTCCGGGCGTACCAAACGGTGTGCGAGTGGTGAAAATGAAGCTGGAGAAACAGGTGCCGTCTCATATTGTAGTCGAGAACCAAACGACACTCGTCACATACCCGAAAACAAGCGCAACCCAGACCAATAAGCAGCAACAACAACGCTCACCACTTAGCTCTGGAAATGAGCTAAATAAAAATAACGACAACAACCAATGCGGCATTGTTGATCCACCACTGGGTCAAAGCGACAAGACTTACACCAGTGAATCGGAATCAGATGACGACAGGGCGGTGAGCAACAGCAAAGGCGCAGAAGTAGGGGAGAATTTTTCAAAACGAACCGACGAATGCGAACACCAAAATGAAACGGCAACGGACTTGGAATGCGGTAAAAGGCGGTTGTCAACCGAAACAACGAGTGGAACAGGGGAAGAGAACGAGCCAAAACGATCGTGTGGGCTGAGTAGCGACATAAATGATGCGGAATGGAAGGTGCACAACACTAGATCTAGAAAGAAAAATATGAAATCATTGAATATTTGATTTTTTTACATGTAATTATTATGTTATTTTCAATACGACACGAATGCACCACTTTGGTGTAAAGTGTCGAAAATAAAACAAACAAACAAACTTCGCGATGCTTTTTTCTTTACCTAACTGAAATCAGTTGCGTTATGACTATTACGCAACGGTTTTTCCTTACGCAACTGTTTTGAGTTGCGTAATGCTTCATTACCCAGCTATTTTCAGAAATTGCAACATGCATGCATTCAGATGTGATTTCTGATACCCTTAAGTGGTGTTGTACGAGATTGTAAAAAAATGCTGTGCGCAACTCGTTGCAGAACTCGATTTTACAGCACTCGTTGTAATTATCCAATTCGGCAAGCCTCGAACAACTCGTGCTTCAAAAATCGTAATTCTGCAACTTGTTGCGTAAAACGTTATTCTAAAACTCAAATAAATACCTTGAACAAAAGTTCGTAACCATTATTTACAAAATAGCGAAAACTATGCTTTTACCGTTATTTGGTGTTGATCTAGTCGAATATGAAAAACGCTGTTATCGATTGGTCTGTTTTGTATGAAATGTAGATTAAAAAATCGTTTCAGGCATAAAACTTTGTATATGCTTTCGAATTCACTAATGAATAGTTCAGCATGTTATATTAGACTGACCCTTAAACAAAAAAGTTGTAAAATTATACGGGGCACTCCCTAGATATGGACCATAGGGTAAGAAAAAACAGCTCTCCCAAAATTTCAACACGATTTGTTGCTCCACCAGCTGATGCATGCAATTTGAAGTTTGTATGGAATATTCGTTTCAAATACATTTAAAACTGACCTTATGTCACTGTTTCGTTCCGTATACTAGTTGATCGCGTTCAATTGAGCCCAGAATGACAAATACACTAGTTGACACCTTAATGAACATAATTGCAGAAGGTTGTATCTGGATTTAAGCTCATTCTCATTACCCTTTCAGTTGTTGAAAGTTTGGTTTAGATCGTCACTACCGTACAATCGCATAAATGCATGCGCCTTGTGCAGCAGCTCGTCCAGCGTCAAAGGTGGCTATGATGCGCCTAGAGGCTACCACGAAACTCTGTTGAAGAAATACATAACAGTATTGCAAATCTACTTCAGTTAGGTAAAACACCAATACAAGATATTTTCAAGCAACTAGTTGAAATTCCATCTAACTTTTTTCTAGAGATTTTCGTCAAGATATTTCCTAAGGCATTACTCAGGGTAACTTTTCAGGAACTCTGACATTAATTTTTGCATGAATTTCATCAAAGATTGCATGCATGTTTTACTAGCACTATGGGCGGATTCAATAAAACCTGGAGGCCAAAAATAGTTTTGCCGTGTTATGTTATATTTATGAGTTTCGTGATACAAATTCTACATTTTATTTTCAAAAACCATGTTTTCAAGACAAACTTTCAAAAAAGGGCTATAGTGAAATAATTAGTTTGGTCACATATGGTGAACATAGGCCACTTATGCGATAAATATCGTGAAAACCGTTATACATATTAGAACATATATAGTAATGATAAAATAAATCATTTTATGGTATTCAAATTAACCAATTTTTAGCGGCCTCTAGAAGAAATTAGTTAAAAATAATAAAAAAAAATCAGCAAGCCCTAAATGAAAGAAAGATCAAATATGTGCAGATAAATGCGTCACCATTTAGTTTACATCTAAAACTACCATTAAAACAAATTTTTGTCTGGGACAACTTGAGACCAAAAAGTAGGGGATGTTTAAAGTATCGATAAAAATCCTATATTTTTGTTTTAGTGTAGTCCTTACATTTACCTGCACTAAACTACGAATTTTATTCAATTTCGATTTTCTTAGGTAGCATTTTGAATAAGCTTTCAAATGATTCCTAAGAGTATATAATTCCTGAAGTGGAATTCCGAGTGTAACTCCTAACCGGGTGTAACCTATGAAGAAATTCGAGGTTTTTCGAGGAATGAT
This sequence comes from Aedes aegypti, assembly GCF_002204515.2. Taxonomy (NCBI): domain Eukaryota; kingdom Metazoa; phylum Arthropoda; class Insecta; order Diptera; family Culicidae; genus Aedes; species Aedes aegypti. The sequence continues at coordinate 253,824,643 of NC_035108.1, forward strand.
TTCTGGAAATAAACCTTAGAGTGATTATTCAAGAAATTCCTTGAAGACGAAAAGCTTTAACGGGGAATCCCAGGTGGAATTCCTGCATAATATGTGAAGTTATATCTTATCAATTTTTTGGATGTATTCTGCGGAGAATTCCTGGATTAATACTTTACAAGATAACTTGGCACATCCTTGGCATTAACCTTGATTCAACATAAGATTTTTTTTTAGATTTCTTTAAAGGTATATTGAGGACTATTGCTAGAACCTTCGAATTATTTCTGCTAATATTTTTGCAAGAAAAAAGTGCATCCTAATAAGAATAAGTTGTTTCTGGACCCTTTAAATAGAATAGATCTTCCAAAAAAAAACCTCATAAAGATCAATGAATAACATTTTTTCTGTATGAATCACGGTGCTTTGGTGGTACAGCCGGAAAAACTATTGTTATAAGTATTCTTACATGTTTTTAAAACAATATTATTTTCCCAAAATTTTGTTGTGTATTGTATCAGTACCGGTCCTACCGGTGCTGACTGCTTCAGTATAGTAGAACCGGTACTCAGCAAAACTGATCGGTACCGGAAACCCAAGTGAGAACTTTATTTTGGCAGTGACTGTAGCAACAAATTCAATGTAAAAAATACTGTACTTTTAGAATTTATGAATTTAAACTTCCCTAATAGGCATTTTTGAATACATCACATTTTGAATACAGCATCAATCATATCTCGCATAACTTCTGATCTCGCCCTAAAAGCCATTGGTAACCATGTGTGTAGCTCGTTGTTTCTGAGCATTTGAATGGATTTTCATGTCATTTAACAACGCTATGGGAAAGAAAGGATCATTATCTACCTGCCCGTGATTTTGGTTTGGATGCTTATTCTTTCTTTTGATCAGAAACAACGAGCTACACACGTGGCTACCAATGGCTTTTAGGGCGTTATCTCAGAGTATGCGAGATATCTCATGATACCTACATTCCAAATCAAAAATCTTTGCACCTGTGCCTGTGATCACAAGTGCATAAATCCTACAAATGGAATCACCGTCTCGAGAGAGGGAGAGAAAATCAAAAAAGAAAGACTTCACGGCAAACGACTGAGATGTTCGAACACGAACGACCGAACAAAGATGCGACGCGACGTCGACGACGCCACCGTCAATAAGTCAAAGGCAAAGCAACCGCCAACGTGATCGGAAGCATTACGACAGCCTGAGCACAGGAAAATTGCGCGCTTTTTTGGAATCGATCGAAGCGCAGGCGCTCTCTCCGCGCGAAGAGAACCTCGGGAAAATGTGGAAACCCATTATTGGGATCAGTCCCAAGTAACCGTACAGCTGTATATAGTTGCATCAATATCACTTTATATGCTACTATAAAATATGGCATATAAAGTCATACTACATTACATGTCTCATTAATGCAGTATTAAAGTGGAAAAGGGCGCTATTAAAATGTAAATACGGCTACAATTCCTAGCTCTATGTTGGCAATTGCTAAAGTATAGTTACGGTCTGAACCGTATAAAAGCTTTAGCCAAAGTGTATTTAATGCTCAAAGGAAACCATTATTTTAAGACCCAAAATAGAAACACAAAAATATTATTGTACTCTTTTGTTCGTTTGATGTCAGGTCAGCGTTGCTTATTTGTCTGTCTATTTTTTTGTGATTAGTGGGGGATTCGAACCCAAATTAAGTGAGATGTTTTCGATGACTCGCCGCGCCTATCCTCCGGACCATGAATGCTGCATGTCTTGGCCGGGAAAATTGTACAACTTCAAGCAGCACCCTTTCGCTGCCGGTGGCAAATATTGTGGATTTCACTCGTCGGATACGTCGAATCATGATAATGTTTTTAGTGCACTTATTCCTTGTGGTTCAAGGAACAAGTGCACCAAATACGTTGAGATGATCCGTTTCTCTGCACTCTACAAATTTCGTGATAGTTCAATTGAGGGTGAAGTGCGCAATTAGTTTGGTGAACACGACTGTTGCACTTCCCAGTTAACCGCGGCTGTCGCTCTTTTGCTGTTGAGATTTTGTTTTGTTTTCATTATGTGGGGCTAAAACGGTTGCGCATCTTCACGCTTTATGTATCGTTTTAGCATCTTGCCACATTGAATCTGCGATAGGCGTGTGGTGTACGCACGGGCCTAACAATCGTAAGGTTTTTGGTTCAATTCCAGGTGGATGCACCTTTTTTTTGTTTTCAAATTCTGGTTTCTCATAAGACAAATCTACGAATTTCAACCAGATTTCTTGTGGCGAATTCTCATAAGGGATATTTAAGTATTTCTATAATCTATTTGCCTGAGTGAATGAAGGATCGACGATATATACTGCATTGAAGTCTTGCCGTTTTTGTTGCGATGAAGCATTGAGAAAGATGATGCAATGAAGCATTGAGCGGTGACCGTATATCACCCATTGATGCACATTTCATTGCTACAATAAAGCAATGCTACATTGCATTCATAAAATGGAATTAAAGCATTATTGCACGCATATTGCAGAATAAAAGCAATGATGCATTGCACTCGTTGAATTAAAGTTAAAATACGGTTATACATTAATGCTTGTGGTTACTTGGGAAGCTACGCTAGAAATGCGCACCGTCATCAACCATCATCATCGCGAAAACTGACGCCGATGATTGAAAAATCCCAGGTCTCCTGTCATTTGACCAGGCTTCGTAAAATGGCTTATTCCACCAAGAGCATTGATACACCCAAAATAATTCGGATGACGGATTTCCCTCCTAGCGTATTATAGGTGCTAAATCCACCTATTGATGGTAAGATTCGCCTCCTAAGCGTAGACGGGCAAACCCGTCAATTGAAATCGAGCACATTGGACTTGAAAATTCGAGCAATCTAAATGTTTACGCCCGACCCACACAATTGCACAACCAATCCGAAGCCGAATGATGGCATCGGAAACGCACACTTAGGCAAATGGTCACGCGGCAAATGGATGGTGGACATGTCAGAGGAATGGAATGAATATTGCAATATAAAACGCTTTATATATTGTTTTTGTCACTGCTCCCAACAAGCTGTCGATAGGTTCGTGGAGTTAGTACTGGATATATAAATTGGGAGATCCTTGGTTCGATTCTGAATAAGCGCGAATATATATTTTGTTTTTATTTTTTGGTTCTTCAGGCAAATTTATGAAATTCAACCCGATTTCTTGTGGCGAATTATCATAATAGATTCCGGTCCCTGTATTTAGATAATCATTTTGCTTGAGTGACTATCGAAATAAGGTACCGTGTGACAAATGGGTAAAGGAAATCGTATAGAGAGGGTTCTTAAAAAAATAAAATGAATAAGATCTACTATATTTTTCAGATTGTTTCCTACTAAATCTATGCTATATTTAAATTTAATGTTTGTGCCAAAGTTCAAGGTAAATATTGAAAATTTTGGAAACTAGTGGGACAAGTGAAAATATTGTCGTTTTAAATGACTGAACTGAAACTAAAAAAATAACAGTCAGATCTGTGATTTCAAATGGCCTCATTTGTTAGTGTATGAATACACAAAAAATCACACATAAATAATAAACATTTTGTTCTTTTAAAACAATTTCCTTGAGTAAAGTTATTTATTTATCAACAATGTTACTTTTATTGAAAGTAATAACATCATCGAAAATCAAACACCATTCTATTTTACCGATTTTCTACTACTCATTTTATATAAAGTTAAGTTATCTCTTTTCTAAGTAATGTATTTATTGCCTTTATCGAGCGGATTTAACCCGGTCAAAAGTGTTAACATTCTTGTACCTACTGAATAAGTCATTATTTGAACCTAGTATCCAAATTCATGCGTCATCCGTTGAAGCCATTCAGAACATTACGATGTACATGTTTTTTTTTTAATTTCTTTATTAGTATCATTCCAAACATTACATTCATTTTTTATATCTAGGTGATCTGTGTTAGACAACACTATCATCCTAATTTGGTAAAACAAATTTAAGATTTTATTAACATTTTGTTAACAACATACTACATCTCCCTGGCTCTTCACCCGAAAGGCTTTGGGGTTTCACATATTTCGACATGTTGAATCCAACAAAAATAGTCCGGTTGAAAACCCCGTGTAACACATCGTGACCTTCCCTTGTTAGCTACCCCATATACCCGATTGCTCCAAGGCTCCGCCACAAGAAATTTGCCTTAGACACCAAAATATGAAAAACAAAAAAAAAATAACAGTAACTGGATTCGAAACCGCAACCTTCGGATCCTGAAACATAAACCCACACCACTCGCCTATCACAATTCCTCATGTATGGAGTTCTCTACATCACACAAGATGGAACCATCTTGTCACGAAGGACAACCTGCAAGAGGAGCAAAATACAACACCCGTTGGACAGCCAAGTGCGTGAAGGGGTGAGATGATATGTTCTATAAATATATTTAAAGGTCCAACGCGGTGCTGCGGGAATTTCTTACTTATACCAGAGTCAAAATCTATATGTTTGTATATCTTTATTATCGGCAATGACTTATACATTTGCAGTGGAAATAGAATTTCATGCCGTGCGTGTTGGATTGGGTAATATATTAGGGAGAAACAAATAAACACACTTGACTATAACAGTCGGGCGCTTTATAAGCAGAATTTTATCGTTGACGTTTGCTGATTGATTTACTTTTAATTTATTTACATTTTGGTCTCCTATTAGTCGCATGGTTGGGGACGGTATGAGACTCCTCGAAGTAGGAGACCCAGGGTTTGTGGGATTCGATTCATTTGACGATGTAATATTGTAATCAAACATCTAAGTGTGCATACAGCAAACTGGATTACCGTAATTCTTTTAACAATTACTTATCAAAATAGAGGCCGTTGATAAACTATGTTATCATTTAGCAGGGAGGGGGTATCTAGCCAAAGACCACGGTCCACCCATTTGTGTTTCAAAGAAAATTCCACCATCAACTAAACCTGAAAGGTTTCATTAGCAGTCGGATGGTTCAAATTAAAAAAAAAAGTTTTAAAATTCAATATTTCATATCTTCTTTACCAACAACGATTAGAAGACGATTAAGATTTCTATGGAAATTACTATGACAAAATTTGAAAAAAAAAAATGTTCCCCACATGTTAGTACTGTAATGTTAATACAAAATTATCTCTAAGTGAAAACTAATTCCTCAAACAATAATAAGGAACACTGCAGTAGAAGCAAATCTTTTTTGAGCTAATTTTGTTAGGGATTTTTGCAGAAGTTTGTCACACTATAATCTCACATTTCGCTTAAAAATAGCAAACCAATTCATAAATATCTCTTCTCCCATTTTTCAAATTTCTGTTTCATTCATGAACAAATGAAATACATGATCATTGGGCGAGCGGGGGGTTATTCGTTAAAACCACACAAAAGCACGAGGGGGGAGGAGGTGACTGAAAAGTCAGGAAAAATGTTCACGTGGTTTATGGACGACCCCTAAGAAAGATATGGGGATTGGAATTTCAAACTTTTTTTTTAAATTTAAAAACGCTCTTATTAGCAGTCATTTACATTTACCGTTATATTTTTTTTTGTAAAGAAGATGCAATAGTACCTAATTGGAATTTACAGAAATTACAATAAGGTTTAATTATCGCACTCAACATTTTACACCAAAGCCAGATTTTCCATATTTTTGGAATTGATATACATAAATAATAATTCTCAAAAAACTTATGTGCACAACATAATCGCAAAATAATGGTGAACGCGTCACGAAATGATTTCTTCAACCCTTAAGTGGATTTTTTGGTGTTGGTGTTCGTTCAGAGGTTTGCCAAGCCGCATAACTATATAAAACTCGTGAAGATCTTTTCCGAACAATATTTTTTCTACATCCCAGAAAATTTACTTATAATAATAATGCTCAACATATTGTCGATTTAAAGTCATGCTTTAGAGCATTCATGATGTCAAAACTATGTATCATTGCTTGACAGTTATCGAATGAGTGCAATAAAACTTATTTTAATCTGCATTTTATTATGCATATAAAAATAAACACACATTGTTTGAAAATGTATTGGAAAATATGAAGTTGGTGCAGTCCCATATTGAAAAATAAAGGCATACCAGTCTTTATATGAACTTTTAATTTAAATTTCAGCTACAAACGTGAATTGTGTTCAAGTTTATTATTTGAATCATTAGAAGCAAAATTAGTAAGCTATGCGGTTGTGTTAAATATGTCAGGAAGAAATGTAAGGGGTCATCCATAAATGACGTAGCTATTTAGGGGGGAGGGGGATCTTTACGGGGCCCATATAGCCGTAGTGGTAAACGCGGAGCTATTCAGCATGATCAAGCTGAGGGTCGTGGGTTCGAATCCCACCGGTCGAGGATCTTTTCGGGTTGGAAATTTTCTCGACTTCCCAGAGCATAGAGTATCTTCGTTCCTGCCACACGATATACGCAAGCAAAAATGGTCATTGGCACAGTAAGCTTTCAGTTAATAACTGTGGAAGTGCTCATAAGAACACTGAGATGCAGGCTCTGTCCTCTGTTTTGTTTGACTTATAAACTTGGTTTATAAAATGATGATTCAGCTTCAAAACATTCATCAAGATTGAAAAGAAATCTGAGAAATTTTAGATTTTCTTGATAAATGCAATCAAACAGATTTTTCAAAGCTTTAAATGGTTATGTAAATATTATATTATATTCGTGTCTTAATTGATAAATTTATAAATAAACAAAATCAAAGTTTCATAAATAAATTAAAAATCAATGCTTTAACTACTTGGAGTACATTGTTTTCTCATTTGTTAACAAGTCATAAAGTCAGCCGTTTTCAAGACAATAAATTATGCTCTTTTCGGCAAATATTACATGAAACAAGATATTTATACCGTGTATTATGCATTCAATGTTGCAGGAGATCTCACTCAATCAACTCATCGATTTGTTTTGATGTATCAATGCTCTTGATGGAATAGCCTGAATATTAATGAGGACAACAGATTCGAGTGATATCGAAATTGCCCTATCATTCGATTTTATTGATAACTTGGTAATTTGATAATTTTTTATTATTTAACTGTTTCATTATAGGTTGTGTAGGTTTATTTTATTATGAAGAAAGATAATGAAGTTCAGCTGAAATATTAATAGAGATAAATAATTTGTATAATAATCGCAAAAATTTTCTAAACATTCCAAATATATCAAGTGTAATCTTTTCTATATCTGGCCACTGATTGCCAAATGGATTTGAATTTGGATAATAATTCATTTCGAATTAATATATTGTATTGTTCATTTTCATTGAAATCTATTTCCTAACAAAGAATAATTTAAAAAAAAAAAAACAATCCTTTAATAACGAAATTTTTGTTCCAACTAAAAATAAACTAAAAATATATTGTACCCTAACTCAACAATAACGAGCTTCATCAATCCAATCATTTTTTTTTTTCACATTTTCTATAGTAAACTTGTTTGGCTTGGTGACAACAGCAAAAGTAATACAATTTAGCCTATATGAAACTAGATACCAAAATTATGTAACAGGAACTGTGTTTATTTGAAACTGTTTTCCAAATTACTTTCGAGCGCTACTGTATATCATACTGTTAGATTAGATTATCCTTACATTTTAGTCAGTAATTAATATCAAATTTTGTATTGAACTTCTGAATTCTAATTTTTTGTTTCAACCCAATCACTGAGGAAAATTAATAAAAAATGCAAAGGGGGGGCCTTCCTTAGCCGAGTAGTTAGAGTCCGGGGCTACAAAGCAAAGCCATGCTGAAGGTGTCTGGGTTCGATTCCCGGTCGGTCCAGGATCTTTTCGGGTTGGAAATTTTCTCGACTTCCCTGGGCATAGAGTATCATCGTACCTGCCACACGATATACGAATGCGAAAATGGCAACTTTGGCATAGAAAGCTCTCAGTTAATAACTGTGGAAGTGCTCATAAGAACACTAAGCTGAGAAGCAGGCTCTGTCCCAGTGAGGACGTCAATGCCAAGAAGAAGAAGAAGAAGAAGAAGAAGAAGGGGGGGGGGTGCTTGATATGCTACGTATTTTCCAAGGGAAAGTATCAGCATTTGTGACGAAACGGTACGAGAGGGAAGGGGGGTGTAAAAAATCAGTGAAAAATGCTACGTTATTTATGGACGGCCCCTAATAGAAAATTATAAACATTTGTATGAAAGAAAAACTTCAAAGTTTGAGCGCTATTTTCTCAGTGCCTACTTTTTTCAATATGGGCCTTTATGGACAGCATAAGTTGTTCTTAGAAAAACTTTCTTATCGAAAATGTCTCTGAAATTTTGTCCTGAACGACTAATTCTTATTACAATTCATAGATAGTCAAAATTAAAAATGATAAAAAAGAGATTATTGCGTTATATAAAAATGAAATTTTGTTTTCATATTTTTCATGATAAAAAAAATCAGTATATATGTTCTCTTGACTTCTCCAAACGGTTTACTACAATCTCCCCACTGAACGTTCTGTTCTAAAATCAACATATCGATGTAATAATTCTTAAAATAAATTGCTTGCAAAAACTAATAGCCAATTTGCAGAAGTTGTTCTTGAGTCAAAATGATCGATTCATCTATAGAAAACTCTTTTACTATTATACTAAAACCATGGTTAAAATTTAATCCCATATATGGGGCACAATTTCTTATAATCGGCTCATTCTGGGTAGCATTCATCAGCATTGGATCGATATTTTTTTTTATCAATGTGAAAGTAGAACCGTGATCTTGTTTTCTTTGAATAGCACCAGCAAAAGATTCCACAGAGTTTTCATGTTTTAAAGACTATTCATTTTATAAAGAGGACACCTTGTTTATGCTATATCTTTTTTTATCATGTATATAAAATCTCAGAGTATTCTGTCTGTCAGTAACGCTTTGAAAGGTTTCATTGAGCAGCATACAACAGCAATTTAAGAGCACAACAACAGTCAAATTAAGAGCACTGCAAAAGTCCATTTGAATGTAACAACATTACACCCAAAAGTTGAAACCGTCATTATAGGCGTTTTCTGCGTCTATTGATGGCGGAAAAGTGTTCTTCTGAGCGACATGACGTTTTTAAGCGTCTATTGATAGGCAGATAATCCGGTCATTGAGTCGAGCAGTTTTTACGGTACAAATGGGAAAGTACAACTTGATATGCTTTTTGCACCATGCATACCAACAAGCAGGTTTAGTGCTGTGGTATAGTATTTGGTTCTCACGCTTATGACCATGGATCGATCCTGGTTGATGTCGCATGTGTATTTTTTTTCATGTGCGTGCATCACCAACACATGTATTAAAAAATAAAACTTCCACACATATGCCTCTTTTAAGTGCATGTATTGGAAGTATGGAAATTTCGCAAAAAACCGAGAGGGTGCAAACCAGATTCGAACCATAATCATCGGATCGACTAGCACACTGTGTATCTACTGCTCCAAACTTACTACTGAAAAGAAATGTAACCAAAGTCGATGTGGTTTTACGTTTCATATGCATGATTGCTCATGCTGTTGATAAACATGTGAACATGTGTTATCCCCAGCAAAATAAAGATATACAGTCAAGTCTCCTTTAAAGCGTTAATCATCGTATGTTGAACAAGTTTAATGTATATTCATAATAATTTATCACCTACCAGAGTAGCCACATTCTCTATTGTAGAACTTACTTAAGGACTGTTCATTTTATAAAGTGGACACCTTGTGCATGCTATATCTTTATAATATATCAATAGAATCGTAATCGGTTTTCTGTATACAGTATCGTTCGACTATTATATTATTGCACGATGGTGTTATAACAAAAAAGCCATCAAAATAATTATAATTCACACGAATAAGGAACAATGTTTAGAATGGTCAAAGATTGGTAGGTCTGGAGCCAAGTATAATAGTTGAGTATACCAAAACACAATTCATTCATAAAAATTCGGATTTTTGGTATGTGAAAAATATTGTTTAAGTTTGAAGAACATCTTTTCTAGGAAGTTTTTGTCGAAACTTCTTTGTTCTTCTTTGTAAGATCTTATATTTCCATATAAGAGGAAAATAATAGTATTACGATGCACAGAAAACCGATTATGATTTCATTTGATAAACTAGCTAACCCAGCGTGGCTAGTCACGTTCCATAAGAATTTTCAAGCAAAAACCTTTTTCAAAGATTGATAATGTTTATGTTCAATTGCAAAATGATAACATGGACAGAGAAATTTCTCTGTTGATTAATATGCCATTGGTGTATGAATAATAAGCTGAGACACGCATGATATTTATGAACGCAAAATCGCCCAAATTTATGCTCTAACCATACTCCATTGTTATAGTGCCGTTATTCTGATCTGAAATAATTACAGCCTTAAATGCTGTTGTGAAATATTTCAAAAGTTCCAGAAGCTTCTATAAATTAGAGAGAAGAATCTGACTGAAAATTCTAGAATATTCTATTGAATCCCGATTAACCAGTGCTACAATTTCTGTATAGATCTTTGTGCTGCGATGGCGATCGTCAACGATATACAACGAATCGAATTGTAATTAGGGGACTATTGACTAATGAATATATCGAGTCATCGAACAGGAATGCTTTGGAAAGCTCTTTTAGGGGACCATTATAGTTACCATAAAAAAATATTTTTATTTTGCCTTCATAAGTCGATATCGAACCATGGAATATCGACTCAAGAAGGTTGTGTAAATAAAAAAAAAACTAGAATATTCGGCCCACAATCATGTTTATCTTACCTTTGCAAATATCTTATTTGTTTTTGAACCTTATATTGAAATGACGAAACCCGTAATGAATCACATTTTCAACTTGCATCGGAATTTAAGTGCGGTCGAACAGCATAAAGTTGGTTTGTTTACATTTTGATTACCGTCCAAGTTCATAAAACCGGAAAACTACAATGATAAAAAGATCGTGACTTTTATACGAATTAGGAAGGACAAAGCTCCGGAAAACTCTAGAACACCCTGTGCAATAGCTGTTATAGTGCTCCACAATTTGCAATAGGGTCCTAAAATGGTTAATTAAACCTTGTTTTCATTTAATAACACGAAAGATCATATTACTGCAACTACTTTAGCAATTTTTCTCGCTCAAATAACGGATATATCATATTTAAACTTTAATTTCAAAATTGGATCCATAAATGAACCTTGACACTTGAGATCATGTTTGACGTTCGCTTAGTCGACAAAAATATCACAGGGGTTTTAGTTTTAACACTGGGGTTGTTGCTATCTGACATTTCGGAAGGGACACGGAAAACAAAATACACCCGAAATTTGAGTTCAAATCAAGGAGTGTGACAAAATCTATAAAAACATAAAAAAATGTTTTTTGTACTTAAACAAATGAAAAACATTAAAAAATTGAGTAAACATGTGTTTTTGGCCTGAACGTAAGCGTTTGGCACTAAAATTGGGACAGGGCTTTAGGACCCTATTGTAATGTTGTTACATTCAAATGGACTTTTGCAGTGCTCTTAATTTGACTGTTGTTGTGCTCTTAAATTGCTGTTGTATGCTGCTCAATGAAACCTTTCAAAGCGTTACTGACAGACAGAATACTCTGAGATTTTATATACATGATAAAAAAAGATATAGCATAAACAAGGTGTCCTCTTTATAAAATGAATAGTCTTTAAAACATGAAAACTCTGTGGAATCTTTTGCTGGTGCTATTCAAAGAAAACAAGATCACGGTTCTACTTTCACATTGATAAAAAAAAATATCGATCCAATGCTGATGAATGCTACCCAGAATGAGCCGATTATAAGAAATTGTGCCCCATATATGGGATTAAATTTTAACCATGGTTTTAGTATAATAGTAAAAGAGTTTTCTATAGATGAATCGATCATTTTGACTCAAGAACAACTTCTGCAAATTGGCTATTAGTTTTTGCAAGCAATTTATTTTAAGAATTATTACATCGATATGTTGATTTTAGAACAGAACGTTCAGTGGGGAGATTGTAGTAAACCGTTTGGAGAAGTCAAGAGAACATATATACTGATTTTTTTTATCATGAAAAATATGAAAACAAAATTTCATTTTTATATAACGCAATAATCTCTTTTTTATCATTTTTAATTTTGACTATCTATGAATTGTAATAAGAATTAGTCGTTCAGGACAAAATTTCAGAGACATTTTCGATAAGAAAGTTTTTCTAAGAACAACTTATGCTGTCCATAAAGGCCCATATTGAAAAAAGTAGGCACTGAGAAAATAGCGCTCAAACTTTGAAGTTTTTCTTTCATACAAATGTTTATAATTTTCTATTAGGGGCCGTCCATAAATAACGTAGCATTTTTCACTGATTTTTTACACCCCCCTTCCCTCTCGTACCGTTTCGTCACAAATGCTGATACTTCCCCTTGGAAAATACGTAGCATATCAAGCACCCCCCCCCTTCTTCTTCTTCTTCTTCTTCTTCTTGGCATTGACGTCCTCACTGGGACAGAGCCTGCTTCTCAGCTTAGTGTTCTTATGAGCACTTCCACAGTTATTAACTGAGAGCTTTCTATGCCAAAGTTGCCATTTTCGCATTCGTATATCGTGTGGCAGGTACGATGATACTCTATGCCCAGGGAAGTCGAGAAAATTTCCAACCCGAAAAGATCCTGGACCGACCGGGAATCGAACCCACACACCTTCAGCATGGCTTTGCTTTGTAGCCCCGGACTCTAACTACTCGGCTAAGGAAGGCCCCCCCTTTGCATTTTTTATTAATTTTCCTCAGTGATTGGGTTGAAACAAAAAATTAGAATTCAGAAGTTCAATACAAAATTTGATATTAATTACTGACTAAAATGTAAGGATAATCTAATCTAACAGTATGATATACAGTAGCGCTCGAAAGTAATTTGGAAAACAGTTTCAAATAAACACAGTTCCTGTTACATAATTTTGGTATCTAGTTTCATATAGGCTAAATTGTATTACTTTTGCTGTTGTCACCAAGCCAAACAAGTTTACTATAGAAAATGTGAAAAAAAAATGATTGGATTGATGAAGCTCGTTATTGTTGAGTTAGGGTACAATATATTTTTAGTTTATTTTTAGTTGGAACAAAAATTTCGTTATTAAAGGATTGTTTTTTTTTAAATTATTCTTTGTTAGGAAATAGATTTCAATGAAAATGAACAATACAATATATTAATTCGAAATGAATTATTATCCAAATTCAAATCCATTTGGCAATCAGTGGCCAGATATAGAAAAGATTACACTTGATATATTTGGAATGTTTAGAAAATTTTTGCGATTATTATACAAATTATTTATCTCTATTAATATTTCAGCTGAACTTCATTATCTTTCTTCATAATAAAATAAACCTACACAACCTATAATGAAACAGTTAAATAATAAAAAATTATCAAATTACCAAGTTATCAATAAAATCGAATGATAGGGCAATTTCGATATCACTCGAATCTGTTGTCCTCATTAATATTCAGGCTATTCCATCAAGAGCATTGATACATCAAAACAAATCGATGAGTTGATTGAGTGAGATCTCCTGCAACATTGAATGCATAATACACGGTATAAATATCTTGTTTCATGTAATATTTGCCGAAAAGAGCATAATTTATTGTCTTGAAAACGGCTGACTTTATGACTTGTTAACAAATGAGAAAACAATGTACTCCAAGTAGTTAAAGCATTGATTTTTAATTTATTTATGAAACTTTGATTTTGTTTATTTATAAATTTATCAATTAAGACACGAATATAATATAATATTTACATAACCATTTAAAGCTTTGAAAAATCTGTTTGATTGCATTTATCAAGAAAATCTAAAATTTCTCAGATTTCTTTTCAATCTTGATGAATGTTTTGAAGCTGAATCATCATTTTATAAACCAAGTTTATAAGTCAAACAAAACAGAGGACAGAGCCTGCATCTCAGTGTTCTTATGAGCACTTCCACAGTTATTAACTGAAAGCTTACTGTGCCAATGACCATTTTTGCTTGCTATACGCTATGCTGTGGCAGGAACGAAGATACTCTATGCTCTGGGAAGTCGAGAAAATTTCCAACCCGAAAAGATCCTCGACCGGTGGGATTCGAACCCACGACCCTCAGCTTGATCATGCTGAATAGCTCCGCGTTTACCACTACGGCTATATGGGCCCCGTAAAGATCCCCCTCCCCCCTAAATAGCTACGTCATTTATGGATGACCCCTTACATTTCTTCCTGACATATTTAACACAACCGCATAGCTTACTAATTTTGCTTCTAATAATTCAAATAATAAACTTGAACACAATTCACGTTTGTAGCTGAAATTTAAATTAAAAGTTCATATAAAGACTGGTATGCCTTTATTTTTCAATATGGGACTGCACCAACTTCATATTTTCCAATACATTTTCAAACAATGTGTGTTTATTTTTATATGCATAATAAAATGCAGATTAAAATAAGTTTTATTGCACTCATTCGATAACTGTCAAGCAATGATACATAGTTTTGACATCATGAATGCTCTAAAGCATGACTTTAAATCGACAATATGTTGAGCATTATTATTATAAGTAAATTTTCTGGGATGTAGAAAAAAATATTGTTCGGAAAAGATCTTCACGAGTTTTATATAGTTATGCGGCTTGGCAAACCTCTGAACGAACACCAACACCAAAAAATCCACTTAAGGGTTGAAGAAATCATTTCGTGACGCGTTCACCATTATTTTGCGATTATGTTGTGCACATAAGTTTTTTGAGAATTATTATTTATGTATATCAATTCCAAAATATGGAAAATCTGGCTTTGGTGTAAAATGTTGAGTGCGATAATTAAACCTTATTGTAATTTCTGTAAATTCCAATTAGGTACTATTGCATCTTCTTTACAAAAAAAATATAACGGTAAATGTAAATGACTGCTAATAAGAGCGTTTTTAAATTTAAAAAAAAAGTTTGAAATTCCAATCCCCATATCTTTCTTAGGGGTCGTCCATAAACCACGTGAACATTTTTCCTGACTTTTCAGTCACCTCCTCCCCCCTCGTGCTTTTGTGTGGTTTTAACGAATAACCCCCCGCTCGCCCAATGATCATGTATTTCATTTGTTCATGAATGAAACAGAAATTTGAAAAATGGGAGAAGAGATATTTATGAATTGGTTTGCTATTATTAAGCGAAATGTGAGATTATAGTGTGACAAACTTCTGCAAAAATCCCTAACAAAATTAGCTCAAAAAAGATTTGCTTCTACTGCAGTGTTCCTTATTATTGTTTGAGGAATTAGTTTTCACTTAGAGATAATTTTGTATTAACATTACAGTACTAACATGTGGGGAACATTTTTTTTTTCAAATTTTGTCATAGTAATTTCCATAGAAATCTTAATCGTCTTCTAATCGTTGTTGGTAAAGAAGATATGAAATATTGAATTTTAAAACTTTTTTTTTTAATTTGAACCATCCGACTGCTAATGAAACCTTTCAGGTTTAGTTGATGGTGGAATTTTCTTTGAAACACAAATGGGTGGACCGTGGTCTTTGGCTAGATACCCCCTCCCTGCTAAATGATAACATAGTTTATCAACGGCCTCTATTTTGATAAGTAATTGTTAAAAGAATTACGGTAATCCAGTTTGCTGTATGCACACTTAGATGTTTGATTACAATATTACATCGTCAAATGAATCGAATCCCACAAACCCTGGGTCTCCTACTTCGAGGAGTCTCATACCGTCCCCAACCATGCGACTAATAGGAGACCAAAATGTAAATAAATTAAAAGTAAATCAATCAGCAAACGTCAACGATAAAATTCTGCTTATAAAGCGCCCGACTGTTATAGTCAAGTGTGTTTATTTGTTTCTCCCTAATATATTACCCAATCCAACACGCACGGCATGAAATTCTATTTCCACTGCAAATGTATAAGTCATTGCCGATAATAAAGATATACAAACATATCTCGCGGAACATTACTAAAGGACCTATCTAACATTGAGAGGCTCTCTTTGTTTACTTTCTCTTTCATTAATAACTGAGTCTCATTAACCTCAGATTTTGACTCTGGTATAAGTAAGAAATTCCCGCAGCACCGCGTTGGACCTTTAAATATATTTATAGAACATATCATCTCACCCCTTCTCGCACTTGGCTGTCCAACGGGTGTTGTATTTTGCTCCTCTTGCAGGTTGTCCTTCGTGACAAGATGGTTCCATCTTGTGTGATGTAGAGAACTCCATACATGAGGAATTGTGATAGGCGAGTGGTGTGGGTTTATGTTTCAGGAACCGAAGGTTGCGGTTTCGAATCCAGTTACTGTTATTTTTTTTTTGTTTTTCATATTTTGGTGTCTAAGGCAAATTTCTTGTGGCGGAGCCTTGGAGCAATCGGGTATATGGGGTAGCTAACAAGGGAAGGTCACGATGTGTTACACGGGGTTTTCAACCGGACTATTTTTGTTGGATTCAACATGTCGAAATATGTGAAACCCCAAAGCCTTTCGGGTTGAAGAGCCAGGGAGATGTAGTATGTTGTTAACAAAATGTTAATAAAATCTTAAATTTGTTTTACCAAATTAGGATGATAGTGTTGTCTAACACAGATCACCTAGATATAAAAAATGAATGTAATGTTTGGAATGATACTAATAAAGAAATTAAAAAAAAACATGTACATCGTAATGTTCTGAATGGCTTCAACGGATGACGCATGAATTTGGATACTAGGTTCAAATAATGACTTATTCAGTAGGTACAAGAATGTTAACACTTTTGACCGGGTTAAATCCGCTCGATAAAGGCAATAAATACATTACTTAGAAAAGAGATAACTTAACTTTATATAAAATGAGTAGTAGAAAATCGGTAAAATAGAATGGTGTTTGATTTTCGATGATGTTATTACTTTCAATAAAAGTAACTTTGTTGATAAATAAATAACTTTACTCAAGGAAATTGTTTTAAAAGAACAAAATGTTTATTATTTATGTGTGATTTTTTGTGTATTCATACACTAACAAATGAGGCCATTTGAAATCACAGATCTGACTGTTATTTTTTTAGTTTCAGTTCAGTCATTTAAAACGACAATATTTTCACTTGTCCCACTAGTTTCCAAAATTTTCAATATTTACCTTGAACTTTGGCAAACAATCTGAAAAATATAGTAGATCTTATTCATTTTATTTTTTTAAGAACCCTCTCTATACGATTTCCTTTACCCATTTGTCACACGGTACCTTATTTCGATAGTCACTCAAGCAAAATGATTATCTAAATACAGGGACCGGAATCTATTATGATAATTCGCCACAAGAAATCGGGTTGAATTTCATAAATTTGCCTGAAGAACCAAAAAATAAAAACAAAATATATATTCGCGCTTATTCAGAATCGAACCAAGGACCTCCCAATTTATATATCCAGTACTAACTCCACGAACCTATCGTCAGCTTGTTGGGAGCAGTGACAAAAACAATATATAAAGCGTTTTATATTGCAATATTCATTCCATTCCTCTGACATGTCCACCATCCATTTGCCGCGTGACCATTTGCCTAAGTGTGCGTTTCCGATGCCATCATTCGGCTTCGGATTGGTTGTGCAATTGTGTGGGTCGGGCGTAAACATTTAGATTGCTCGAATTTTCAAGTCCAATGTGCTCGATTTCAATTGACGGGTTTGCCCGTCTACGCTTAGGAGGCGAATCTTACCATCAATAGGTGGATTTAGCACCTAATACGCTAGGAGGGAAATCCGTCATCCGAATTATTTTGGGTGTACAATAGGGTCCTAAAGCCCTGTCCCAATTTTAGTGCCAAACGCTTACGTTCAGGCCAAAAACACATGTTTACTCAATTTTTTAATGTTTTTCATTTGTTTAAGTACAAAAAACATTTTTTTTTATGTTTTTATAGATTTTGTCACACTCCTTGATTTGAACTCAAATTTCGGGTGTATTTTGTTTTCCGTGTCCCTTCCGAAATGTCAGATAGCAACAACCCCAGTGTTAAAACTAAAACCCCTGTGATATTTTTGTCGACTAAGCGAACGTCAAACATGATCTCAAGTGTCAAGGTTCATTTATGGATCCAATTTTGAAATTAAAGTTTAAATATGATATATCCGTTATTTGAGCGAGAAAAATTGCTAAAGTAGTTGCAGTCAAGGTATCTAGAAGGGAGGTACTTTAATGTGTCAGAATGTTGAATTCGCCATTTTGAAATACAGGGGAGAGCTGGCGGGTTTGTTTTGGTTAGAAGGTGCTAACTCAAGACGTACCTCCAAACATTTTTCACAGCCACACTCCATCTCGTTTCGTTCGGCTTTTAATTTCACTAGTCATAGAAGAAATGTAGCTTTCTAGTAGCTTTTCCTCACTTCCTCACTTTCCTCACTTCCTAATTAATAAAACACTTCCATTTTACATCCTCTAAAACACACGAAGAATGTAAACGTAACTCAGAAATGCGGCAAAAAAATTTTCACTTACCGGTAGGATTTGTTTTCTGTGGTAAACAATCCCTAACATTCCCATAGAAACGATACATGGAAACATACTCGCCAGCTAGCCAGCTCACCAGCTGTCACTTTCACCTCCCCTGTAGCTGACCTCACTTCGCACCCACTGACTGCTTAGATCACTGAACCTCCCTTCAATCAATCTTGGTTGCAGTAATATGATCTTTCGTGTTATTAAATGAAAACAAGGTTTAATTAACCATTTTAGGACCCTATTGCAAATTGTGGAGCACTATAACAGCTATTGCACAGGGTGTTCTAGAGTTTTCCGGAGCTTTGTCCTTCCTAATTCGTATAAAAGTCACGATCTTTTTATCATTGTAGTTTTCCGGTTTTATGAACTTGGACGGTAATTAAAATGTAAACAAACCAACTTTATGCTGTTCGACCGCACTTAAATTCCGATGCAAGTTGAAAATGTGATTCATTACGGGTTTCGTCATTTCAATATAAGGTTCAAAAACAAATAAGATATTTGCAAAGGTAAGATAAACATGATTGTGGGCCGAATATTCTAGTTTTTTTTTATTTACACAACCTTCTTGAGTCGATATTCCATGGTTCGATATCGACTTATGAAGGCAAAATAAAAATATTTTTTTATGGTAACTATAATGGTCCCCTAAAAGAGCTTTCCAAAGCATTCCTGTTCGATGACTCGATATATTCATTAGTCAATAGTCCCCTAATTACAATTCGATTCGTTGTATATCGTTGACGATCGCCATCGCAGCACAAAGATCTATACAGAAATTGTAGCACTGGTTAATCGGGATTCAATAGAATATTCTAGAATTTTCAGTCAGATTCTTCTCTCTAATTTATAGAAGCTTCTGGAATTTTTGAAATATTTCACAACAGCATTTAAGGCTGTAATTATTTCAGATCAGAATAACGGCACTATAACAATGGAGTATGGTTAGAGCATAAATTTGGGCGATTTTGCGTTCATAAATATCATGCGTGTCTCAGCTTATTATTCATACACCAATCGCATATTAATCAACAGAGAAATTTCTCTGTCCATGTTATCATTTTGCAATTGAACATAAACATTATCAATCTTTGAAAAAGGTTTTTGCTTGAAAATTCTTATGGAACGTGACTAGCCACGCTGGGTTAGCTAGTTTATCAAATGAAATCATAATCGGTTTTCTGTGCATCGTAATACTATTATTTTCCTCTTATATGGAAATATAAGATCTTACAAAGAAGAACAAAGAAGTTTCGACAAAAACTTCCTAGAAAAGATGTTCTTCAAACTTAAACAATATTTTTCACATACCAAAAATCCGAATTTTTATGAATGAATTGTGTTTTGGTATACTCAACTATTATACTTGGCTCCAGACCTACCAATCTTTGACCATTCTAAACATTGTTCCTTATTCGTGTGAATTATAATTATTTTGATGGCTTTTTTGTTATAACACCATCGTGCAATAATATAATAGTCGAACGATACTGTATACAGAAAACCGATTACGATTCTATTGATATATTATAAAGATATAGCATGCACAAGGTGTCCACTTTATAAAATGAACAGTCCTTAAGTAAGTTCTACAATAGA
The DNA here is from genome assembly GCF_002204515.2 of Aedes aegypti. Lineage (NCBI taxonomy): Eukaryota > Metazoa > Arthropoda > Insecta > Diptera > Culicidae > Aedes > Aedes aegypti. The sequence goes on from NC_035108.1 coordinate 253,844,732, forward strand.
GAATGTGGCTACTCTGGTAGGTGATAAATTATTATGAATATACATTAAACTTGTTCAACATACGATGATTAACGCTTTAAAGGAGACTTGACTGTATATCTTTATTTTGCTGGGGATAACACATGTTCACATGTTTATCAACAGCATGAGCAATCATGCATATGAAACGTAAAACCACATCGACTTTGGTTACATTTCTTTTCAGTAGTAAGTTTGGAGCAGTAGATACACAGTGTGTTAGTCGATCCGATGATTATGGTTCGAATCTGGTTTGCACCCTCTCGGTTTTTTGCGAAATTTCCATACTTCCAATACATGCACTTAAAAGAGGCATATGTGTGGAAGTTTTATTTTTTAATACATGTGTTGGTGATGCACGCACATGAAAAAAAATACACATGCGACATCAACCAGGATCGATCCATGGTCATAAGCGTGAGAACCAAATACTATACCACAGCACTAAACCTGCTTGTTGGTATACGTGGTGCAAAAAGCATATCAAGTTGTACTTTCCCATTTGTACCGTAAAAACTGCTCGACTCAATGACCGGATTATCTGCCTATCAATAGACGCTTAAAAACGTCATGTCGCTCAGAAGAACACTTTTCCGCCATCAATAGACGCAGAAAACGCCTATAATGACGGTTTTAACTTTTGGGTGTACCGTAAAATCGGGTGTAATTGATCAGAAGGGTGAAATTGATCATCGTATCACACAATTTTATTTATTCGTAATGGAGCACAAATATCAATGTAAGCTGCAGTAAGTGAACGTTGTTTGTCGTAACTATTGTCGAATTGTGTGTTGTGAAGTTTTTTGCGTTAAAGGATGTTTATTAATATGAAAATTATATAAAATTTCAAAACCATGGACGGTGAAGTATTGACAAGCACCTATGAACTTCTATTTCTAAGCAAGGATTTGAACATGGTATAAACCTGAAAGTTTGTGAGGATGCTTGAGATATATCCCCAAACCAGATTTCATCACCAAAACTCGTACCAATTAGCTCATATGGTTGAAATAATTGAATTTTTGTTAGATATCATTGAATTCCTTAGTAAATTGCATACATTTAGGCGTTTTCCGCGTAATTCTTGAAATTTAAGATGATTATAGAACGAAGCCACAACTCAAATTTTCAAGAGCACAAGACTTGAGAACCAAACAGCGTTCCGCGTTGAAAATTTATCCCATTGGTCACCACCAGCAAGCAAGTAATTTGATTGATTTACAACGCGAACTGTTGTCAGATTCTCCAGTCTTGTGCACTTGAAAATTCAAAGTTTGGCTTCGTTTTATAATCACCTTAACTATTCGTTGTTTCTTTAAATATTGTATTGTTAAGAATTTGACAAGCATATTCGGATTCAGGAAGCTCAAATTTATCATGTAGAGTTGTTTTAAAAACTAGCAATAATGGCATAGACAAGTGATCAATTTCACCCCGAAATGAGATCCCCTGATTTTTTATTTTAGATATATTTGTTAACACTAAAATGACATTTGTTAGAAATTTTTGGTACATGAGTCGATGAGGCTCACCTTCGTACTTGTTTTCCTGCATTTAGTTGTTTTGCTTTGTTAACATTATAGAAAACAGACTAGAAAAAACGTGAAAAATGATCAATTTTACCCGAAATTACGGTACATCAAAACAAATAGATGAGTTTATTGGGTGGAGATGAATGCATAATTCACGGAATAAAATCTTCTTTTCATGTAATATTTGCCAAAAAGAGCATGATTCATTCTCTTAAAAAAATAAACCCCAACAGAAAAAATGAATAAAACTAAAACGGTTGACTTCATGTCTTGTTAACAAATGGGAAAACAATGTTCTACAAGTCGTTAAAGTATTGATTTATTATTAATTTATTAAACTTTTATTTTGTTTATTTAAAAAATCATTCAGGTAGACACGGATATAATATAATATTCACATAATTATTTAAAACTTAAAAGAATCTGTTTGATTACATTTATCAAGAAAATCTAATCTAATTTTTTTCAATCATGTCATATGAATGTTTTGAAGCTCAATTATCATTTTATAACCCAAGTCTGTAAGTCAACCAAAAAAAAAGTTTAATAAAAAATAATTGCATGCCATTTTTTTCAGTGCCTCTCTTTTTACCGACATAATTCAAAATGCTACGTCCACTAGCTAGGACTCCTCCCTCCCCATCGTCACACATCGTCACAAATTCGTGAAGCCCCCCTCCCCCCTAAAAAGCTACGTCATTTATGGACGACCCCTAAGTGCTACATTAACATTTCCTTTCTCTTTCCCAAGTTATGGTAAAGATGGGCGTGACCGGGAATAGCAATATTCATGGTTTTGGTATTCTTATTAAGGATTGGATCACAGATCAATCCCTAGCCCTGCTCCTAAAAGCAATCCACCGTTTTGTCTCTAATTCCGAACAGACTCATATTCCGAACACTCGGTTTTTGTATGGCGACGTGGTAGAAATGTTTCGCTGAAATATATCATCAAATTACTACGAAGTGGCCGTCAATTACAATTCAATTTTACTGTCTTCTAATCAATTTTATATTTCGGGAGTAGTGAAGATTTTCTAGTTTGAGGTCAGTTAAATTAGCTCAGATAAATTTATTTGTGAAATTATTAATTTGAATACGATTTATTCGTGCTGTTCGGAATTTGAGTCAAAGTTTTGGAATATGAGACAGAATGAACACAGTGTTCGGCACTTGAATCAAAACGTGGTTCCATACTTTAACGTAAAAACAATTCTAAACATGTTTAAATAAATATTTTTATCGACAAACCCAGCAGCTAACGGTTAGACTTTGTGAAGAAATTTAAATTTTAAAAATTGCTAAATATTTTACAGAACACTCTTTTTTATGGTAAGGATGGTAAGGAAGATATGGGAGATTGGATTTTCCAACATTTTTAAATTTTGAACCGCCCTAATGTTGCTTTGAAATGCATACGCAGAGACATATTTGTCAGATGAAGATTATCATATAAAATAAAATAAATAAATAAATACATTGGATGCAACATTTGTTGAATTTTGAATGGACTCATATCGTGTCAATGTCCCCCTAACCTCCAAATTTTTCTTCCTAGTTTTGATCACTTCGCTGCACAGAAATTATACTATTGGCGCAAAAACATTTTACACAAAATCATAAATCAGTTCATTTTAGTGCCAGAAGTTAAATTTTCGGCGCCAAAATAATTTACTTAAAATCATAAATCAGTCCACATTGGTGTCAGACAGTACACTATTGACGTCAGAATTATTGAAAATAAAGGTTCATTTTGGTGCCAGAAGTTTCACCATGAATGCCATGAAGTACTCTTAAAACTGGACTTAATTATTCCTTTTTTTAACCAACCAGGCTCACAGTATCGAAGTTTGCCTCATTATTAGACAACAAATAAATAAAATTATTTTTTAGTGATGTAAACGCCTATGAATTAATTTTTTGAATAATTTGATTAATCAAACTACTAATTTGCTCGCTTATTGAGTTTCATTTAGTTCTGAGATGATTGTGACTGTTGGTGTGTTAACCATAGCCAACTCCGGTCAAGACGATGTGGACTGTATTTTTCGGGTGAAATGAACAACACCACTGATTCTACTAGTCACTATACTTTATTTGCACTACTATACACTACACTGTTCACTATTCACAATTTACACATTCGAGCGATATAAACTACGTGGCGGTTAAATCAAGACTAACTCGAATACGGGACGGGATCCCGAATTTACAGCACGAGACGCGTGTTCTAGAAGCACGCGGAAGCTTCTAGAAGCACGTGGAATACTCGCGATGGTTGCTCATTCGTGGTAATGGAACTCACGAGTGATCTCCGCTCGCTGTGGTAACTCTCGACCGCAGAAGCGTTGGCAGGGTGGGTCGTGTTGGAGGCTGGACTCGGGTGAGTGCAACGCGTTGGTGGTTGACAACAAGTGTGTTGGGCGACGAATTGGTAGATAAGACATCTAAAACAGTTTCAATCGTACCCTGTTACCGCTCGTTCTGTAGACTGTTCCGTACTTATCTTCACTTGTTTAGTTTTGTTTGAAAGTGACACGCTTAAAATTTCATTTAAAACAAGAAAAGTTTCTATTAGAAAGGGCCCACTGCTTGGTATCAAACATCTTGAAACAAAATTTCATCCGAATAAAAAATGGCCAGTTTTTTTTAATTGACCTAAATTTATTTTTTTTTCTTCATTGTAAGTTATAAGTGAGATTTTTGTAGTATTTTTATTTAAACATTAAGATAAGTATCTACAAGTTATCCATACAAGAGTTGTCTTTTTTCGATTACATTATTCTGGAAAAAAATCTTATAAAAAAGTTCGGCCCCCAAATGAAAGTCCAGATAAAATTTTGGAGAAACTAAATATGCTAAGTGGCTTAATTAGTAAAGTCAGTGTTTTGGTGGCGGGCCAAATTTGTTTATAGTTAACAAAAAAGTCCTTTTTTCATAAAAGTGAATTCAAGCCAATCTAAAAACTACCCAAGTAACCACAAGCATTAATGTATAACCGTATTTTAACTTTAATTCAACGAGTGCAATGCATCATTGCTTTTATTCTGCAATATGCGTGCAATAATGCTTTAATTCCATTTTATGAATGCAATGTAGCATTGCTTTATTGTAGCAATGAAATGTGCATCAATGGGTGATATACGGTCACCGCTCAATGCTTCATTGCATCATCTTTCTCAATGCTTCATCGCAACAAAAACGGCAAGACTTCAATGCAGTATATATCGTCGATCCTTCATTCACTCAGGCAAATAGATTATAGAAATACTTAAATATCCCTTATGAGAATTCGCCACAAGAAATCTGGTTGAAATTCGTAGATTTGTCTTATGAGAAACCAGAATTTGAAAACAAAAAAAAAAGGTGCATCCACCTGGAATTGAACCAAAAACCTTACGATTGTTAGGCCCGTGCGTACACCACACGCCTATCGCAGATTCAATGTGGCAAGATGCTAAAACGATACATAAAGCGTGAAGATGCGCAACCGTTTTAGCCCCACATAATGAAAACAAAACAAAATCTCAACAGCAAAAGAGCGACAGCCGCGGTTAACTGGGAAGTGCAACAGTCGTGTTCACCAAACTAATTGCGCACTTCACCCTCAATTGAACTATCACGAAATTTGTAGAGTGCAGAGAAACGGATCATCTCAACGTATTTGGTGCACTTGTTCCTTGAACCACAAGGAATAAGTGCACTAAAAACATTATCATGATTCGACGTATCCGACGAGTGAAATCCACAATATTTGCCACCGGCAGCGAAAGGGTGCTGCTTGAAGTTGTACAATTTTCCCGGCCAAGACATGCAGCATTCATGGTCCGGAGGATAGGCGCGGCGAGTCATCGAAAACATCTCACTTAATTTGGGTTCGAATCCCCCACTAATCACAAAAAAATAGACAGACAAATAAGCAACGCTGACCTGACATCAAACGAACAAAAGAGTACAATAATATTTTTGTGTTTCTATTTTGGGTCTTAAAATAATGGTTTCCTTTGAGCATTAAATACACTTTGGCTAAAGCTTTTATACGGTTCAGACCGTAACTATACTTTAGCAATTGCCAACATAGAGCTAGGAATTGTAGCCGTATTTACATTTTAATAGCGCCCTTTTCCACTTTAATACTGCATTAATGAGACATGTAATGTAGTATGACTTTATATGCCATATTTTATAGTAGCATATAAAGTGATATTGATGCAACTATATACAGCTGTACGGTTACTTGGGTAACTTCTTGATAGAATATTAATGATGAGCATCTTACCAAGGATTCTGTGGGAACTCTGCTCAGGTTTATGCAATCTAGTTCAGTTGTTTTTAAAACTTGCCCTGAGTTTCATGAAAATGGACTCCAAGTTTTTATAAGAAACCTACTCATAAATCTGTCAGATATCCACAGTATTATATCAGAATGCCATCTGTGTCTAATGTCCTGGATTTAGTGAGAATATTGCTAATATTTTGCAAAAACCTTGACTGGAATCATATGAGAATCATGTGCAGGTTCAGTGAAAATTTAATCTCTCTCTTAAGATTTGATATGAGTCCTGCTAAAAAAATCTATCAGAATTCTACCTAAGATAATGTGAATGCCCTGACCATTTATGATTTTATAATAATTGTATTCCAGATTTAATTATTATTATACTGCTACTGATAATGAAGTTCTATACCATTTCCCGGACGTTTCCCGGAAATCATTTTCCGGATACCCCATTTCCCGGAAAGACATTACCCGGAATTACCCATCTCCCGGAAAACCATTTACCAGAATAACCCATTTCCCAGAATAACCCATTTCCCGGAAAGCAAATAAAATAAGTAATTTCCGGTTGTATACCAAATTTGAAAGCAAAGTAATATAAGAATCATGAAAACAATATGGCAAGTTCAAAGAATACTTTGTAAAGGGCCACTAGATTGTCATAGATTAGTTTTTCGACGTTCATACCAGCCACGAAATGTATCGAAAAGGATGATTTAAAACACCCCTATGCCCAACGTCACCCCGCATGGCGGTAATATTGCATTGATATTTCAATGCTTAATAGCATCCTAATTTTTATGTTGAATAAAACTTCTTGAAAATTTAGCAACAGGCAACGTGATTTTAGCTTTTGTCCTTATATTTAATATTTTGATCTGAAAAGCAGTTTAACCGGCCAATTTAGTAGCACATTAATTAAACATATTCCTGCGAAAGCCGTGAAATTTTTTTTGCAACAGTAATTTTGAAATAATTTGAAATAATATATAATCATGATGCTATCCACCATATTTTCAGTTTTTTGAATGGATCGAAATTTTTACCAGTTTGAATTTTTTTTTCAAACAATCTGATTACAAGCTTGATAAGTCTATTTAAATATCATATAGACAAATTTTCTAGATTCCATTTCCCTTGGAAAGGTTTCCATCTGTAGACTTACTTTAAGACTAAATAAGCTCAAGACATTTTATGACTATACCATTTTTGTGCAGCCTGTGCAAAAGTTTTTGCGTTGTACAGTTTCGTGTTATTCTGGTATAACTATTACTGTTAATATTAGTAGGCTTGAAATGTTAATATTAGTAGGCTTGAATGTCGCGAAACTCACGTAGCACTACAGTAGTTTGAAATCGTAAATCTCATCAAGTGGCCTACTTTTGGTTGCCTTTAGCAACGGGTGTTTTACTACATTCTAGGCATTTTGCCTACAGTACCGATAGGCTAAATTCCACTGGCTTCGTCTCTGCTTGGCTACTGTAGCGTGAATTCCATGACTTTTTACAATCCTGGATTATACACAAATTATGTCACGCACAGTGTTGACATATTGGACCAACTGTCTTCTTATCAATTTTATAAGGCTTGTGACGCTTCCTTTAACTCCTTCCGCACCTTTTGAATGAGACACTAGCTTGAACTTTATGATATGATAGTGTTTCAATTGGTATCATCTTCTTGTTTTTCTTTCTGGCATAACGTTTCAACTGCTTCTCGGATCTTTGTTCATATTAGCACTCCCACAGTTATTAACTGAGAATATCCTTCGCCAATTGACAAAGAAACTCTGTGCCCTTAAAAATAGAAGAGTTTTCCAATCCTAAAAACCCTCGACCGGCGGGATTGGATCCTGGTATTCTTAGCTACGGTCTTGCTGAATAACTGTTCGTTAATCGCTACGATTTTTCGGGTTCCGCGAAAGTTTATATTTAGCACATTTCGGGAAGTGGCATTCCGGGAAATGGGTTTCCGGGAAATGGGTCATTCCGGGAAATGATTTGCGGGAAACGGCATTCCGGGAAATGTGATAGAATCGATAATGATTATGTAAGAAATTCCTAACACAACAAATTATAATGAAGAACAGTTCTAACAATTATTCCAATTTGGAGAAAAGTGCTTAGAATTCAGTTACCAAACATTTACTCAATATCAAAATTGAAAATTCACAATTGTTTTTTTTTTTTATTTTAATAGAAAAGAAAGTAATTGGACATGATATGTTCAAATTTCAAGTTGGTAGAGCAATCAACGGTCAGATATGGGACGGCTCTTAACTCTTCGCGGGCCGCACAAAATGAAACCGCTGGCTGGATGCGGCCCGCGGGCCGTGCGTTGGGCAGCCCTGCATTAGAGAGACGTCCATGGCAGTTGAGTGTTTTAAACTGATTAAAATAAGCCTGTTTCCCATACAAAGTCGAGTGTCCGGAATTTGAAGCTGTTTTAAATTTGAACCAGAACGGCATCTAGGAATCAGTTACCTTAAATCTAGGGTCTACTTACCATTGTTCCGAGCATAGGTGAAAAATAATAACCATACCTCCATTAAACTTCGGTAATGCGATGTATTCTAATAAATTTTCACCTTCAATTCTCTGGCTTCAAGCGAAGCCCGGGAAGAACTTAACAGTTTGTCATGCTCATGGTGGTGGTGATAGAGAAAAATGAAAGAAACTTATTATTATTTACATTAAAAAAGTTTTTATTTCTCATAGTTTCTCAGCTGCTTCCAGGTGCTTTGCCACCGTTTAGTAGCGTACATAATTTTACTTAATCGGTTAAAAGTTTTCCATATCGCTTGCACTGTTTACGCTTCTTTTACCTTTTCATCTCTGTCTTTCCCGTACGGCTGATTTCTTGTTTTTAATCTTCGCGCATCTTAGTTTTTCTTCTTCATCTTTTTTCTACAATGTTCTGCCACAGTTCGCATCGGGAAGGAAAAGTGCGATGATCTACCATCGACCACGTTGTGGAGGTTTGCTCAGGTGATAAGTTTCTTCCGCTTGCAATGTTAATTAGTGTTCTTTTCCCTTTTTTCCATGCTCCATGGGACCGTATGTAAATTTAATTTTCACCTCCACGGTGTCGTGGCAAATGAAGCTCACGCTTTTTTTCTGTCTCCCCAGCGTTTTCCGATGTGCGCCGGAAGATGGACTTTCTCCACGCGATTTGCATCTTGAACTTAAACGTATATTTACAGGAAAATCTGTTCTCTCGTCGTCAATTTAGTAAAACTCTAGATCCTATGTTTCAGTTAGAATTAACGAATCCTTAAAGCTACCGGAGTGTGTTACCTTACTCTTTTTACACAAAGTGAAGCTTACCATCTAACTCTTTGCACAGATTCGCCGAATTGCGCTTTTACTTATATCTCTTTTAATCTTTGTAAAAGTTTTTTTTCTTCTTATATTTCGTCAAAGCCCACTTTCGGCTTTGCGTCTCGGCTTTAAATCTTTTTTGTTTAATAAAGGCTCCATCAAATAAAACCTGATGCCTACCTATCTAAAATTAGAGTTTCGTATTTTTTTCCTTTTCTTCTTCCGATTGGATTTAATTTTCGATTCTGAGCTACCACCACTTCAATTGCACTCTTTGCAAGCTGTTTTTTTGTTCTGTACAGTGGGAGGCATGTTCAAACTGTTGCTATTCTGGATGGTGGTGGTAGCAAAGCGTGGCAATAACGAAAACCTTTTTTGGGACCATTTGAACGCGGTCAACGTCGCCTTTCAGTTTGCGCTACAAAAAGAAAGTTAAAATTGTTCTCAATATGTGAATGAGTATTGTTTAGGGTTAAAACATTAAGATAAAATAATTTGTGCGAGATCAATAAATAACGTGGGTAAAACTTAGGAATAACTCTCGTTTTGGATTTATAACGGATCGTATTGCAATGGGGAAGGAAGACCTAAATATATTAAGTATGTTGGATAAGGAGTTATGAGGCAAGAAACCGACATTCATTTGTCATTGTAATTTTATTTAATAGCTGAACAACTGTTTAAGAAGTAGTAGATAATCGATTACTCAATGTTTTGAGTATTTTGGATTTTGGTTTGATCTGAAATATATTGGTTGGTCAACAACATAAAATCAGTGCCTGCTAAGACTCAACTGTAAAATCTATAAGCAAGAAATGTCAAAATTGCTGGATACCCAGATTTTGGGTGTTTTTCGAGATAGAGTGCATATTGTCTTCCTCTGAGTTTGACAAGTGCTCTGTATTCAAATTACATAAAAAGAGAAACCTCCGATTCTGAGCCAAAAATATTGAGATTCAAGAGTGGCGACTTGAAGGTGAATTTTCAAATTATAAAATATGACCTTCACTGTCCATAAAAGCATGTTCCATATGGATTTTCGGACCAACATCTATTTTCATCGCAACATACATATTTTAATGTACACTTTACAATGCCTATAAAGATTAACACTTTTTTGTTATTTTCTAGAAAATTATGAAGTTTATGAAGACCCATATTGAAAAACATAATAAGGCATAATAGGTTCTATATGAACTTTCAACCCAAATAGCAACTGCGAAACGTAAATTGTGTTCAAGTTTATATAATTTTGGCTTATAATTACAGCAAAATGTATAGTGGTGCTAATTGAATGTGGCATGCAAAAAAACAGTAGAAAATTATAAGAATTTGTATGAGAAGAAAAACTTCAAACTTGGAGCGCTGTTTTCTCGATGCCTTCTTTTTTATATGGGACATTTATGCCTTTATGGCAGTTCAGTGTAGTTTTCATAACTTCGATATTTTCCAATCAATTTTGAAACTTGTATTCTCTCTCTTCCAAATAAATGAAGAGTTTATAGAACACCATTTTTATTCTTTAATCGAAACTAGTCTTAGTCCAAGATTTTCCTTTTTTATCCCAAAAGATCATCCTTGTTTGACAATAACCGATTCCAAATCGGTTTCTACCGATTTCAAATCTCATTCTTTTGAGCTGTTTAAGTTATTTAAAATGTGTACACAACACATTTAATAAAAATTAGTTTAACTTAGTTATTTAACAAAAACTTCCCATAAACAAGGTTTTTTTGTTTGGTAAAAAATCGAATTTCTCAGGATTGTACAAGTTTTTTTTTGCCGGAAATGAAATATTTGATATTCAACTGAAGTTTATTAAGTATTTTGTTATACCTACGAGTTGAATGGGGGAAAGCACCAATTTCAGACATAGCACTAATTTTTGTTCCATTTAGACGATTTAGGCCTATTATGTATGGGAATCCGAAAATTGGCACAGAATTGTTGTAGGTCGAAAATAAGTGATTTTTCTCTAACGTCTTTATTTTTTGATAAATGCTAAAATATTTTTGTTATAAAAAATAATTTAAAAAGTGTGCCAAGTCCTATCTAAAAGTTCAAAACACGGGTAAACAAGTTTCAGATTTAGTTTTTACGCGTGGTGGTTGAAATTGTTTGTATATTTCTTCAAAATTTTGTGTTTTGGCGGGTTTTTGTCAAATAACTAAGCCAATACAATTTTAAAACTTTACCTGATCTTCACACATTTGAAAAATAGCCAAAATATGTCCTTAAAACCATTTTTTAATTTTTTTAAAACCATTTAAAAATGTTTGGAATGAAATTATGGTCAAATAAAGTTTACTAAAAAAGGAAAAAAAAAAAAAACTGCTTTTAACTAAGACTAGTATTAGTTTTATACGGATGTGACGGTTTCATAAAATTCAATTGGAAGAGTATGATACTAAAAGTTTCACAACTGGTTAGAAAATAACCATGTTATGTAGACTTCACTGAAAGTCATATTTTATTACATGAATTTTCACCTTCAAGCCACTTGTGCCAACTCTAAGGTTTCCCATTTTATGTAAATTAAATTCAGTAGAGCACACGAAGCTTTGGTTTTGAGAACTTTCAAAAAATAAGCCACATCCTACTCATTAATCAAACATTCAATTGGCTTCTTTAGGGGTATCCAGCTTTATACATATACTAATTCTACGTTAAAAATTGAGCCAGAACCCAAAATTACATTTATTTCCGTGCCCTGGAACAATTTTTAAAACACGTTTGAAGTTTATATGGAAATTACTTTTGAGTCACCCATCGACAAATTTAGTACAGAACAAGCTGTCATTTAGTAAATTGGAATGTCATTGAGTCTACAGACTTAAATCTTCATAACTAAATTATGAGGTCAAAATAAATATATTTAAACACAATAAAATAGTGTTGTACCTTAAAAAATGTGCTCTTCCGAATAAGCTATGGAAATTTGTAACTTTTTCATCACTAAAACACCTAATTTTATACGAAGTATTTGTTTAAATGTTTTAATAGAAACTTTGCTAATACTCAAAACGGTACTCAACGATAAACATATGCATAGTTAGAGAGCAGTTCAACCAGCTTAGATTAAATATTTGCAAACTTTATCTTTTGGTCCTAATCTAGGACAGGACGTGAAGGCTCAACTATTGACTTTTCAGTCGATAACCTTGAAGATACAAAAGCCAGTGCTACCAGTATTCTTTTTAGGCAAATTTTGTGAACAAATTCAAATATCAAAGCTCAAAATTTGGTTGTTTCTGGTACGCTCAATTCATTTAGAGCAATGATGGGTACTAGCATTTTAAAAAATCAGGTTTATATTCAAAATCTGCGACATTTTTAGAGAAAAATGACACAACTTCCATTATATTGCACTCAATTTATTTTTTTTTATTCGAGCATTGTAGGAGCACATGCGGTAAACTTAACATTGAATGTGAATAGATTGAAAAAATTTCAAACTTTTGATAAAAATTCTAATTTATGAACTAGCAACACCGACGGGCTAGTAACAAAGTGCCCTGTTGCATTCCAACTCAACGATGTGAAAGTAGGCGTTTGCCAAAACGACCAATGAGAAGTGATCTGTTATGACCGGCAATTGGTTTCGTTTTTGTACTTGACCTGACACGTCTTCTCTTAGGTCCTAGCCTGTGGATGATTTTCAAGGTTTGACTTAGGATGTTCGAAATATGGAACGTTTCCCACAGTGCAAATCATTTTCGACCTTTTGTCCTTTCGACCTTTTGTCTTTCGACCATTTGTCCTTTAGACGTTTTGTATTTTGATCGTTTGTCCATAAACCGATTATCAATGCGAAGGGATAAGAATCTGGGAGACGAAACACCAACAGGAAAGAGAAAGACAAGGGGTTATATGTCCCATCTACGAAATAAGTTGTTCATGAGTCCTTCATGTTGACTTTGGGCTATAATGGAAGTGCTTTTAGAACACTAAGGTAAAAGGTGAGTACTTCAGAGGCGAGTAAGCAAGTCACATTAAGGCGATAGCTGGCTATAAATTCGAGTGAAACGAGTGAAACAGTCACTTGGAGTGAATTTTTTTAACGGAAGTGAATCCAGATGAGCTGTTTTGATTCACTCAACTTATAAAATAGTTAAACTTTGGTTATTGACAATTTTAGACAACGAGACGCATCAATTGGGATCTTGATTCCAAAGGATGTCAAATTTTGTTTTCAGATGGTAGTTTAACGTATATTTTTTCAGATTTTTCGCAATCACGAGAAAGAAAACATAAATCGTAAAAACAAAATATCGTTCATTGAAAGACGGATAACACAATGACAGCTCACTGTTTACCACAGACAAACAAACGTAACACTTAGAACAAATCTGGATCCAAATCATAGTCACGAGGACATGGACGAGCGTGTGTCAGTGTCTGCATATTTCAATATTCAGTCAACAACGCCGACTCTCAGTAGGATCCGTCATCTTTGTTTTCTTCTTTGTGTGAATGTTTTTTTGACAATACATGCACGAACTACCTGGTTCGTGCATTCAGTTTTTCAATTAAGGTAAAAAGGTGTAGTACGCCCCCCCCTTAAGGAAACACTACTCTATCGCAGCAGCAAAAGCATAATTTCTAAAGTTTTTTTTTTATGTCAATATGTTGCTTATGTTGGTCATGTTCTGCACGCAGCTTTCTCTTTCCAGGTTGCTCCAAAAAAACAGGCCGGGCAATATGCCCCTTCCATAGAAAAAAGGTTCACAGTGTTGTAGAAATGTTTCCAAGGAAAATTCCATCACTTGCTAAGCTTAAAAGGGTCTTTTAGCATTCGTTTTCCGGTAAAAGTTTTTGTTATAAGTATAATAGTAAGAATGGGCTTCATTCACCTTGAGGCTTGCTTATCAGAAGCAAAATTTTAAAACAAAAACAGAATATTCAATATTTTTAGAATTTCTATTGATTGTCTGTACTTTTCAAAGAAAATAAATATATGCTCAACATTATTTTTTTCGAATACTTAAGATATGTAATCATATTTACGTGTAAAAAAGCCTCAATCCCGTGAAATTGGAGGGAGGCGTATTGCCCCGTTGGAGAGTATTACACCGAGTTACTCTACTTTTTCTACACTGATTCTTATCCACCTACTGACATTCGGTGACAGCAAATTCAGTTTCCCTTGTGAAAAAAAAAATCATTTCCATCTGAATACCTCACACAAACATCCGAAAATTGAAAAATTTGTATTATTTTCTTAAAAGAAAATCATGATTCATCAACTGGAGGCATCACATTGCCGTTTTCTTACACCAGTAATATAGAATTCATTTGTAGTTTTTATATTCAATTCTCAATAGTAGGTGAAACTGAATGTGTGCGTGTATTGCACCCATCCTCTTTCTCGTCGCATTCGCTCTCATAGTCAGAATGGCTTCGTACTAGCGGAGTTTGTTTTTGTTCGTTTTCGCACTGATCGGGAAACATTCGGCTGAATTTCTACGACACTGCGCCGAATGTTAAAATTAGTGTATTTGGTCGACGGGCCAACAGATAACGGTAGTGTGTAAACGTCAAACGCGAACAAAAACGATGCGAGCGGCGTGACAATTGGCCACCTACCATATTTTTGAATCGACCGTTAAAAAGGTGTTCGATAGACAATGATGAGAGTGTGACGTCTGTTTTTCTGTGCATTTTACCATAACTTTGAGTAGTTTGGGCACAGACAAACGGACGTAACACTTAGAATCAATTTCTTCAAAATCCATCGCCCATCATCATCTGGTGAGCATGTTGTGTGACAAGGTGTTTCGTGCAACAAGACCGGAAGATGGCGGTAGTGTGAAACGTCAAACGCAAAGAAAAACGATGCGCGCGCTTCTGGTTGTGAGATTTGTAACATAGCGAATTTGAAATGATGGTTGAATAAGTGGTCGATGGAAATTTCGTCAGTGTTACGTTTGTTTGTCTGTGGTTTGGGTTTATAGTACACAGTTTGTTTACGAATTGCAAAGGAGACTATGGGACGAGGATGAACATGGTGCAGCTTGTCAATGGCATGTCGTTTTGAATAAAAATTTTCTCTACGTGCAGTTTAAAAGAAATAGAATTAATCAGCTCAAACCAAAATCTAGTAATCATCTTAGCTAAGTGAAAGTAAATCCGCTCAACTACACAGTAGCCTTGCGTTCACATTCGTTGATTATGTTGAATTTAACTCCGAAGCGTTCACAGGAACGCTTCCCAGTACATAAACCTTGCTTCCGTTTTTCCAGTATGGGCTCGTTTCCAATTTGATAGCCAAACGCTTCGTTTTCCTCTCTTGCTTTGCTTCGGTTTTGCTCATGACTCTGGTAAAAAAAACTTTCCGCGGGAAAGCTATCTCGCTTCTAATGTAATAATGGCAATCTTCGGTTGCTATAATTTTAGGCAAGTACTGTTCAAAATATACTACACAAGATTACAAAACATTTATCACATTAATCACTAAAGTTAACTAAACACAAAACAAGCGGGATGACATCGAGCGATAACGTAATAAGCACTAACTAACTTATAATTGTATAATAGTCAACAGAAATACGCTTCTCGGTTTACTATCAACGCTGCCAATTCCTACAAGCACTTGTGTTCTGAATCATATCAAAAACAATTTGAATTTTCGGCGGTATCTATAGTAGGCGAACAAACTGACGACGCGTGGATTGGTCGGGTACCCATGGTAACCGCACCGCGCTTGCTTTTGAATTTTGGTTTTATCACACACGACGACGATTCACAACGACACAGAGAAACCCAGTCCAAGCAAGCAGGATGTAGCTTCTCTGCACTTTTTTTTATATGCATTTTGTTTTAACATGGTTCCTTTGTTTTAAACAGCTGGTTTTGCGTGAATTTTAAATAATTTGTTTGAGATAAAATACGGCTATGTCATTTAAGGTTAGGGGATAAGTTTTCTTCTCACTTCGATCCAAGGTAAATTCGATTTTCAAACATTTTCCCACCAAACGTTGCTCCTTGCCTTGCCCCCGTTTGATCGGGATTTCCGTGTATGCCGCATCAGTTATAAAATAAGTAATCTCCTGTTTGGTTTAACCCCTCGGCTGAGTGTGTGTGTAAAAGTTAATCGTACTTCTCGAAATTTGATATATCTATTTTTACGTGTTTTTCTCCCCCATTTTCTGTGACTGGGTTTTTACAGATTTACTTGTTTGTGCAAATATTTATAATACCGTTAATTATGTATATAAAACATTTTCCACGCGTTCTTGATTCCAACAACTTGCGGCTCACATACACGCACACACACAAACGCGATTTTTTTTGCTGTCTCTTTCACTCCCTTAAGCTGCAGTATGCCGAATCTCGCTCGGTCCCATTCGACTCGAATGGGGTGAGAGCACCGTCCTGCATTGTTTTTCGTTCGCTCGTAATTCACAATTAAATATACTTCGTTTAAGGGCACGTATTTTTATGTAATAATACAATTTAATTAAAAATATAAAACGCGTGAAATGTTACATATTCTTGCGGGACAGACGGCGGGCTTATGGGTATGGGGAGGCCTCTCGTCGACGACGGCCGACGAGCGAATGCGAGGAAGTAATTTTCGATTTTATGTCGCATACCTACCAACAGATTACGCATGGCGTGGGATTCAATAAATTTTGCCCCATCGCTCCCGGGTTTATATGGAATAATAATTAACCGAGGCACAATGCGTTGCGATGGGTCGATTGAAATCGCTTCAGAGCTGGTGTTTGGTAAACGGATGGTCACTTATATTAACTATTAGTCATTAACAAAATTGGAATTGCTCAAACTTCAATAAAACTTTCAGAATGATCTATGAGGCATTAAATCAATTAGTTCTAATGATTCATACTATTTAAATTTGGTTCATTTTGGTGAATAAACATAAACCAGCCTAACTACACGTTAAACTGGTCAATATTTCATACATGAACTGCGTCAAATATCATTTTTTTATGGAAGATCGAAAATGTTGCAAATTGTTTGTCCAATACTGTATGTGTTGAGCTGTATCGATTTTCCTTGAGTAGTGTTGCTTTGCTGAACGTTTTTATTTTTCTATCTTACTGTAAATTTAAGATTTTAAACTTTCCTTAATTATTGTTAAGCAGTGTTGCCAGCTATATGAACATTTGTGTATCGGTAGACTGGCATGAAAAAAATACTTCAGCTTTAGTGAACATTCGATATGGTCATCGTAAAAATTTAATGGTATCTGATTTTACATTCAGATACCCCCATATAAGTGGCTCTTTTGATAACAATCGAGTAGTGTTGCCATCTAAAATCAGAATTTGAAAACAAAAATGACCATTTTTAAGAGTTCTCAATCTATGCTTTGACTATGGCTAATATCTTGGATCTGTATTTTCGCATCTATCCGTTATTCAAACCATTGAAACCTTGATTTTCTTACCATCTTTTTACAACCCCTGACGTTTTGGGATATAATCTTAATCAAACTCGCCAATCTTGCCATGTTTTTCAGAGAAATTGCTCACAAAAGTAGCTTTTTAGCAAAGGAAACATCTCAATACGTTTATTATCATAATTGAAGTAATAATCAAAAAGAGATAAACCTTTCGAGAGCAAAAACGCCATTCCAATTGGTAAATATCGACTCGTCAAATCACTCTAATTATACAACCTCTATAAAACTTCGCCGTCTGTTTCGCAAGTGCAGGTACCTGGACAATCATGCCGCGTCCCTCCTCGTCTTCGGTTCTATTCTACGAGCGCGAGTGTTTGTTTTACTGTGGGGGTTATTTGCTAAAATAATTTTCCTACTCGGACCGCGAATCGCGGATGGGGCGCTCATTAAATTCTTAAGAAAACCATCACGCTCGGTTGGCTTGGATTTTGCTTAGTTCCCACCTTTCTCCGTCGAAGACATCATATCAACGAGACTGACAAACGGAAGAGCGACAGAAGCACAGTACTGTATCCCAATCTTGTTGATATGAATTCAATGGTTCAATTCTAATTTAGCAAAAAAAAAAAATCCTTTCTGTTTCCGAGGAGGACACCGCCCTATCCAGATTAGTGTTCATTAAGGACTTTCCTGCCCTTCGGCCCTAGATTCAAGGTGGTAAGGATGATGTGGATTGGTGGTGGTTGACGATTCACAGGCACGTTCCGTTGGCGAAACGTACCCTAGGCTGTTCTCAGACAATGATCTCTCGTATCACGCGTCGATTCCGTGAGTTGGGTGTCGAGTAGCCACTTTCCATAGTCTCATCGTAGTTGAGGGACATTTGTTGCTGCTGCTGCTGCTGCTGCTGAAGGTGCTGTTGTTGGATTTGTAAGTGCTGCTGCTGTTGCTGCTGTAGAAGCGATGCGCTGTCCTCCTGGTCCTGGTGATGGTGTAATTGGTGGTGGTGCTCAAGGTAGGGATCAGGTAACCCACTGACGTCGTGATATGATGATGAATCTGGAAATAAAGAATTTGATATGGTATTATATATTGAACTTTAGTTGCGCATCAAATGTTCGACAAGATTAGGGACAAAAGGTCGAAAGGACAAAAAGTCAAAAGACAAAAGGTAGGAAATGATGTTATTTTCAGACATCTTGAAAAATCGATTTTGTACTAATTTCTGTTTGATTTTCTCAAACTTCACGACGCACAGTGATTCCTCTCCATACGAAAGTTGAAAAAAAGTATTGAAATTGATTTATCATATTCTAATGAAGTTTCTTTACTCTGATAGTCAAGATTGTGCGTTTTTTTGAAACTATTTATCATCATCGCATGGTTAGGCGACTTTTTTTTTATCAGAATTCTATGTTATCATAGAATTCAGATAACAACAGTGAGCGCACTTGAGCCCAGAAGTGAATGGTTTGAAAATGGATTCCTTTAGTATCATTATTTTAAGTTTCGAACTATTCAACATTGAAAGTTTAACCGTTTCACAAGGTGATGGTTAATCACAGAGAATATTATTGAAAAGTAATTTTTGATTTGTTTACTTTGAATCACATGCTAATGATCTGTGAATATCTGGCAGATTGAATTAAGATTTATGTTTCGATAAATTGAACTCTAAAAATCGCAATTTCGAGTTATCTAGTTGTAGCATTAAGAGGATGATATGACCTTAGCAGTATTGTTGCATCTAATCTGGTTAGTCAAACGGCATAAAACCTATGTTGCTCAAGTTAAGATTTACCAAAACTTGATAGAAAAATCTTCAAATTAAGACTCATGAGATATGTGTGCAAGTGTGTGCTCATATTTATAAACTAAGTTGAATTTCATTTGTGTTTCTCCATACATTTCACAAAGGAGAAAAAAAATAGAATTACGTTGGTCATGTTCTTCAAATGGCTCTAAAAAATTAATTTCCATTCAATCTTCTTAAAATCTTGGAAAAGATTATTCAACTATCGTATAAAAATATAAACATATTTTGGGAATAAATAGGGTCGATGTTCCCTTAGTGGACAGTCCCCTATAGTCGCACTAGTGGCTTTTTACGGCCGTTTTGCTATAAACCTTTCCAAAACATTTTTTGACATGAAGGTCAGGAGCTTTTTATCTAAGTACCATTGATACACAGCTTGGTTTTGTTCAAAAAAATGATCGAAATAATTATTTTTGCTTAAAATTTGAGCTCTCTTGCGCCTATAGTAAACCTATTGTTCCTATAGTAGCACTACTGAGAGAAACTATTTTTTATTTCACAAAATAATTGATGAATTAAGAACTTTTTTTACATCAAACGAAAGCTTTTGATCCACACTTTGTAGGAAAAGTATGAAAGTTTTGTAAAAATACGGTTTTGATAAGTATTTTGCCAACGCCGCGATGCTAGTGCTACTATAGGAACAGAAATTAGAAATAGTGCTACTATAGGCACATGTATTCCTATAGTGGCACACGAGATAATAAATGCAAACATTTTAGTTTTCGTTGTTTTCATATTTTTACCACAAAACCAAGATAAAAAGCTTTCAGATGATGAAAAAATAATGACGATAGCGTTATTTTTCGATTTTATACGAATTTTTGTTCTTAGCTATGCGGCTATTGGTACATCGACCCTAGTGAAAGTCAGTTTCTAGACTTTTTTCCGTCCTCGCATCACTGTGCGACGCACATAGATGCTTAGTGTTACGGAGCTTCTTTATGCGAAAAAGATGAAGAAGCAGTTTTATTAGCATGTGTTAAAATTACACGCCTGATGTGTTCGTCCATGATACGTTGATTTTGTCCGTATCATACTCAATGTTGTGTAACTTCATTTAAGTGTGCAAACCACTCGCAATGTCTTGCATTTTCTCGGATTCTTCAACGCGCTGATTGTTTTCGTTTTTTTTATGACAAAACCACTTGATCCACTCTGACTGCATTTTTTTTATAAAGTTTTATTGATCATCCAAAGCAAATTTGCTATATATCTCTCACACAATTTCAAACATACACCACATCTGATCAAGTTGAAATTGAACTAAGGTAATTTTGTATTCAATAATCTCTTTTTTTACAAGTTCTGTACTTCATGTTGATCAAGTGTCCCATACCACGTGGACTATTAAGAAGGGGGAAAGAGGGTACAAAAAAGTCCACGCTAGTGGTAGTCAATTATTCTAACTTTGAACAATCAATCAGTTGATTATTACATTACAATCTCACATTTGTTTTTTAAAGATGAGTGTTTTAACCTGTAAATAAAATGGATTGTGCTTAAGCTTAACCTTAGTTGCTTAGGCCATGAAATGCCTTGGCTTTAACCATATAATTTGAAATATGAGAAACCTTAAATAAAATAACCTTATTGTTCCCGAGATAGTAACTGAGTAATTGAGCTTTCAGATTTTTAAGTTACCCTAAAGCAACGGGGTTTAAGTGCAATTTTGATTGGTTTTTCTGTGGTGTACACTGAAAAATAATATTTCTCTACAGTATTTCCAGTGTTTTATCGTTCACAATCAATAATCACAAAATAAAAAAGTACTTGTTTTTTACTCCCATACTATTTTTATAAAGTGAAATATTGACAAAACAAACTTTAAAACCATGTTGCTAAGTATAATTATTCGCCCCCTGTTTCAGCATTACCACAGCATCAATAAGAAGGTCTGTTTAGGTTAAGCTACACCAAATCAATAAAAAATATGATTGATTGAATTAAAATCGATTCATGATCAGTCAGTTATACAAAATATTTGAACCATGTACACACTAAGATTTAATTTTCTATCTCGTCGATTTTTTACTGAGTTCTTAACAGCAAGCAAGTCTCAGTGAGCTCATTAATAAAGGTTTGCCATACATTCAAAATCATTGGACTGTGTATTCACTGAACTGTAATAATTTATTAGTTGAACAGATCGCTGATGCCAAACTTTGATCTGGAAAATGTTCCATCCCATTTTGAACTCATATTTGATTTTGTTTATATTTGATGATTGTATGGCATTTGCATGGAAATCATTTGCCAGAATGAATTCTCCACAATGATTTTCGCCAGAAAACCGTTTCCCAGAGAGCCATTTCCCAGAATGGACCATTTGCAAAAAAACATACCCCAGAATCGTTTTTTGTAATTATTTTTCAACCTCTATGTGAAATCGATTGATCGACAAATTTATGGGAAACATGAGGCTAACGATTTTTTAGAAATTCGTCATTTGATATTTTAATTATATTCATATTATAGCACGAAAAATTGTATAGCCAAATTTTAGGGTATTTCATCAAGAAGAGTGGACTACTAACAGTCCATAGCGATAGCACTTATGCAGCACATCACTCGCGTCGTTAATGTTGCGCCAAATAACATTGAAATTATTGTAATATTACACCATTATAGAACAACGTAATTGGTCAATCTATGAAATCTAGTTTATTAAAAAAAATGCGTTCAATTTTGTGAAATTTTGCAACGTGGAAGATGGGTGGTGTAACTGACGTAAAATTACCATTTTTTGCTACATAGTAGACATGAGGAGCTGAAACATTTGGGATGAACACGTTCAATCGAATGGATATTAAGCTGTACAGTGTATCTTTGCGAGATACCGTAAAACAGGGCTGCCCAACGTACGGCCCGCGACGTCATTTTGTGCGGCCCGCGGAGGCTTCGAAGATTCTTCTCATATTTTACCCGTTGAATATTCTACGAACCCGAAGTTAGAACATACCAAGCATATTTAATTTACAATTAGTTTCAAACTAATATTCTAGGTTAGTCATTATTTAAATTGTTTTTTTTTTTTTTATGCTTCTTACATATTTCAATTTTATGAATGATTCAAATTCTAAATCTCAAATTCTGGGTGTTTCAACAATGTTTCTACCATGAACTCCTTCGACATTTATTCTTGACAGGATTATAAGCAAGGGTGGCATTTTACAAGAAATTCTGGACATGGCTTTTACGGATAAAGCTAAATATGCTGTATCGTTAAAGAAAAGACTGAATGAGGCAACAAATTTCCTACAGATAGTCCCATTTGAAATGACATTTCTACTCAAGTGCGTATTGGGATCAAAGAAATGTGATTTTCTTGACCATTTCATGTAAATAATTTCCCACGTATCGAGATTGGCAATTACTTTTCTTGTCAGCAGCAAATAAGACCTTAGCGAATGTTAGCCAGATACTCACAGATTTTTTTTTACCATGATTCCAAAGCCAGGATTTTTAACGAATCCAATACATAATTTTCTAGAATCCAACGTAATGCTATGTAACCTTTTGCCAGAACACTAAACGAATTTATAATAAAATTTTGAGCTGGTTTCTTTTGAAATTCTTTTCAGCATTTTCAATGATTTTTAGGTAGCATTTCAAAACAATGTTTGAGTGAGATTCTGAAGGAATCCTAGGCACGATTCTTGTAGAATCTTGGACATTCTGACCAATTTTTTTTTTATAAAAGTTTGATCAGGATTTTAGCACATTCCTATTCATGCTAATAATATTAGGTCGGATTCTGACAGAATTCGGAATACGATTTAAAAAAAAAATCCTGAGTATTCTCACAGAATCAAAATTTGTGGTGCAGATTCTTAAAAATATTCTGGACCTGATTATCATATAATTTCGAGAGGGACTCTTTTTTTCGATTTCTTTAAAAAAAAATTTACTCCATTCACTGATTTTTGTCAGATTTTTTGAACATCATTTACTGACTTTTGTTAGACTTCATGGGGAAATTTGTGCGTTTAAAAATGTGGCCCGCGACACAAAATTATTTCTGCGATTTGGCCCGTGGTTCAAAAAGGTTGGGCAGGCCTGCCGTAAAACAACTCAAAAGAACATCCCTTCATTGAAAGAAGGGAAAACTATGTTTGAATTACGAACAATCTGTTTAGCACCAATAATTATTTTAACAAACTCAAATAAAGAGCCTGAAGGAAAAATTCAGCCAAACGTCCTTTCGATCCTGTTTATTGGAACGGTTTGTTTTGGCCGGTACTCAAGATTTTCACTTGTTTCACTCTTATTGAACGTGTATTTGAATATTTCTGGTTTTTTAGGCCATGAACCAACGAAATTTTATTTTCAACCTATCGTAAATTCACTAATTTCGGAATTGAAGATATGGATTGTTATCTTCTTCTTCTTTCTGGCGTTACGTCCCCACTGGGACAAAGCCTGCTTCTCAGATTAGTGTTCTTATGAGCACTTCCACAGTTATTAACTGAGAGCTTTCTTTGCCGATTGACCATTTTTGCATATGTATATCGTGTGGCAGGTACGAAGATACTCTATGCCCTGGGAATCGAGAAAATTTCCTTCACG
Source organism: Aedes aegypti (assembly GCF_002204515.2). Lineage (NCBI taxonomy): Eukaryota > Metazoa > Arthropoda > Insecta > Diptera > Culicidae > Aedes > Aedes aegypti. Next base: position 253,868,637 of record NC_035108.1, read on the forward strand.
AAAAGATCCTCGACCAGCGGGATTCGAACCCACGACCCTCAGCATGGTCATGCTGAATAGCTGCGCGTTTACCGCTACGGCTATCTGGGCCCCTATATCTGGATTGTTATGTTTATCTTAAAACTGAACCCAGATGCACACATTGAATGATTGTTATTTTCCAAGAAACTGTTCAGTAAGAGTGAACCAATTCACTGAACGATGTTCTTTAGTTCAGTCAGTGTGGACTAAGTACCCTTAGTCCATAAAAGAATCATTCAATTAGAGGTCTGAATATGTTTTTCCGTATTATCTCTTCGCATTATACTGTTTGGAGTTAAGACAAAGATGTGTGACAATATTGAACCAAATTCATCGTGAGTTTAAAAATTGCAAGTGTTTAAACTTGAAGCTCATTTTTCTCAAAATAAGAAAAATGTCGCTTGGTTCACTTTGACTTAACGCCGACCATTTAGTCCTTGAAAAGAACGTTAAACTTTTTGATAAACATAATTTGTTTTTTTTTTTGTTTCAAGGTAGTTTTACACCATTTGCAACAGGCTGTCGAAAAAAATTTAATTTTTAAGTATTTGCCCTGATTGTTAGTTTTAACTTTCTTGTACGGGAGATATTCAAAAATCCCTCGAAGGGCCGCCACGTGATCCGCGGTGGAAACCTCAGGCCACAATTTTTTTAGATTGAGTTACTTGCTATGCGAAACAAGTGAATAATGGAGATTTATGTGTTTGAAATCTCTCGGGCCATAGAAGTTTTCAAATCAGTATTCGTTAGGGATAAAATTTCATTATCGACTGACTTTCAATATGACTTCTTCAATTAGGGAAATGCATTGAATCTCGCATTTTTTTTTCTTCAATACTTTTTGCGGAAATTTTTATTACCACAGCCTGTCTTTCTTTGATTTTTTTTAATAACTGTAATTATTGAAAATTTGGATGACACAATGTTTTTAGGTAAAAGCACAAATTTTCAACCTAGCACTAATTTTCGACATATTCTTCCGATTTTGGCCTACTTTGTATAAAAATGTTTGCTACATGTAGCAAAACACCTTTTCAGTACAATTAAATAAGGGTAAATCTCCTATGAATCATATAAGTCATTATATTGGTTAACACTAAACAACAGCATAACATTCCAACAAGAGAAAATCATGAATCGAAAGCTGAAAATGCAATATTAATGGCTTGTGTGAAATAATCTAGAACTTAATTTCATAACATTGAAAATATAGTCATTTCATTGAAAATATGAAAAGCTCGAAAGTCTATAATACCATTCGGAAACATTTTATCAAACATAAAGGCGAAAATCGTACGAAATAATTATTTTACATATATTTATATACCGTGTGCTGAAAACCATAATGATTTGAAGGATTTTACACGTTTAAGTATTACTTTGCATACCAAACTAAGTAATATTTTTTCTGGGAAATGGTTTTCAGGCAAATGATCCATTCTGGCAAACGACTTTCTAGGAAATGTCATACAATCCATATTTTTGGCAATCATTCATATTAGGTTTCATTAAATCAAAGTCATTCATTAACTCAAAATTATTTAATTATTATTATATTTTTTCTGGAATGTTTTATTTTGCGGAGAAATACAAAAACTTTAAGTTCTTCTTCCCCTATATGTCTGATTATTTGCAGTTAACATGTTAACATCATTCACTTTGCATCAATTTATTTCGATAAAATTATTTGAGTATACAGAGCATCTTGATTCCTCTTTTTTTCCTCTTCCTGGCGTAACATCCATACCGGTACAGAACCCGCTTCTTAACTTAGTGTTCAAATGAGCACTTCCACAGTCATTAACTGAGAGTTTTTAGGCCATTGACCATTTTTGCACGTGTAGATCGTGTGGCAGGTAGAAAGATACGCTATGCCCTGAGAAGACGAGAAAATTCCCAACTGGTGCTTCAATTTTTGCAGGTCGCTGCTGATAACACAAATGAATACTTCAATCAAATTTTATATCAATATTCTCAATGCAGATCACGCTTTGGCCTATTGTCACCTCCAACGACGGTATCATCAAAACTTAGCCAAAGCAAATCTCGAGTTTTAGTGGAGCGAAGAAGCTGAAAATATATTAGGCTGTGCACTACGTATAAAGAATTAGAGTGATACATTTTCCATCCATCCATATGTGGAGTGGAACTTGATACTTGTTTTTAGCTTAAACCTTGGACCATAAAATGCATATAAGGAAAGGTTTTATGACTTTTGCAACATTTATGTATTTTTGAAAAATGTTTGAAGCATTGTTTTCATTTATAACTCACAAATGCCTGGGGTTCATTTAATGTGTGATACAAAAAAAATCGTATCTTTTATATTTTTCTACAATCAAACTATCACAGAAGAAAAACCTGATGGTATTTATATAATTTTAAACCTGTTTTCCCATAAATTACACGGAAAATAAAAAAAAAGTTCCGGAAAAAACATTGAATATTTTTAAAAGTACCGTCCCAAGGAACACACATGTTATAATTGATGCATATTAACTCTTATATGACTAGATTTTGTCATATAAGAGTTAATATGCATCAATTATAACATGTGTGTTACTCGGGGTAAACATTCAAATTGGTATTATTAACAAAAATCAGTAACAAGAAGAGACTTCAAGAAAAAATGAAAAAGAATAGGGATGTTCAAAAATAGAAATAAAAATAAAAAACCGAAATTCATAAATACGTGAATAAAAATTAATAATTGCCCAAAACGTGTTTAGAACGATTTTAAATAACGAAAAATGATATTGAGATCGAAAATAAAAATTTGGGTTAGAGGGTTAAATTGGCAATTCGAATTTAAGTACAGTATTGGACAGAATACGCATTGGCTATTTTTCCCTACAAAATAGTCAAGTTCGGAGGCTTGATTCTTGGCTTCCTATGCTCCGAATGATTAACTAGATTAGCTTATCTGCAAATTCAGAGGTTTTCATCAAAAAAACTTCTGAAACTATCCAACTTTCGCAAATTACTAATATTGACAAAAATGATAAAATTTTGAATTAGAAATAATTTTTAAATTGTAATACTTGGGCCAATGTGCCCTTCCACAAAATGGTTCAATTTGATCAGGTTTGGTTATCAACCTTTCATGTACATCAGAAAAGTTTACGGAAACGTTCAGCATTTGAGCCATGATTTTTTAATTGGAAGGTTAAAACATATTATGTCGACGAAAATTTCCCCATGCATTTTCTATGGCACAGTTTTAACTGCTTTAGGCCTTTATTTAATTTAGTATGAAAACTATCCGATAAAATTGAAAAAAAAACAATGTTTCCCAAAAGAATATTTTTAAATTTTCAGAATGTGAATGTTTTGTCGGGCGACTTATCTTCGCCGAAAAATATCAGAGGTACATCCAGCTTCTATAATAATCGTAATTTTGACACCATGTAAGCCATAAAAGCTGCTATTCTATGCATTTTTTTTTCTGTAAAACTAACTATTTTCAAATGCGTACTTTATTCTGCTAACTACTGTACCTACCGTCAAACGGGATGACTTGCAACGGCGGGGTGACTTGCAACACATTGCAATTTACAACAGAATTTAGCTATAAAACTCAAATATCAAAAGAATATTTGTTGTAAATCGGTGCTACTATACGTGTGACTCACAATTCAAGTAGAGGCCACAGTTAAAGCAGTTATTAGAAATATTTTTACAAATTAAACATTATTGTTTTAAGTGTCTTGAAAACTGATTATTGATGGAAGGTCCAAATCGTGACCTGAAAATATGAGGTAGATTTAATTTACAAAACTAATACTCTACATGGTATTACTATAACTAATAAGTGATAATACGACGCATTTTATTTTACGAAATTGTAGCAACAACTTTAGAATAAAAATACTTTTTATAAGAATATACCTAAGCGGGGTGACTTGCAACACTTAATTTTCAAACAATTTTGAGTTTTATAGAAGTGGAAAAGTTTTGTGTTAGGTCTACTTTATAATCAAAAAAGTAATATTTCATCAATCAACTACAAACATTCGTTAAAAATATTGTTTGCTTCAGATATTGGACCTTGATGATTTAACACCTAATTTTCCCATACAAAAATATTTCAATCATTTTCTTACAAATAAGTAATCAAAAGGCTCTTGGTTCGAATGTTTTAAATACATGAATAACAATAGTTAATAAGTGCGACTGACAAAAAATTTCAGCATTTTGTTACCAAAATCTAAATTAGCATTGAGTGTTGCAAGTCACACCGCACGAGGACATTAAAAAAAATCATCTTTTTTATTATGTTTGATATGATAAAATAACTCGATTCAATCTTCTGTCATCTCATTCTGTAGGCGAGCCGGCCATTAAAAGTTCAAAAAGGAATTTAGATTTTTAGATGATGTTTAGATCATTGTTTTGGCTGATTGAAGTTGAAAAGTGTTGCAAGTCTCCCCGTTTGACGGTATGCTAAATGAATGAGCAATCATGCGTCTCCATGGGCTGGTTCCATAATATCAAGGGTATCGACAAGTGTCTTCGTTACGTTTGAAATCAAAATCACTCACCTAAATGGGGCTGGTCTAACCGCTTCTTCGGTTTATGTACAGACGCGTAGGAATCTCCGCAAAGTTCCTGCCGCGATGGGTTTTGACTCTGGCGAAGCGTGTGCTGGTACTCGTCTTCGGCGCCATGCTGACTAGGTGTCGTCGCCAGGTGCGGATAGCTGGCATAGTCTTCGACCGTGCCATAGGCGGGATGGGTGAGTGGGTCGTACCCGTAGGACATGGCCGCGCCACTACTACTGGCAGTGGCCGTGACCGGTGTTGGCCGCTCTGCGTAATGCTGGGCCGACATTAGAGTTCCACTATTTGCGGCAGCAGCTGCTTGGGCTGCCGACATTTTAAGCTGCCAGATAGAATCCTGTGAATTGACGCTGCCTCCGTTGTTTGAATTGGCGTAGTTGTTTTCCGCATAACCCATTGTGACCCCTGTGGGAAAATCGGAGGAAAGCGAAACGATAAAACACAACGGTACAGCAATTAGTTCGTCAGGTTCGTTATTTTCCGAGCGATTGGACAGATTTCGACAAATAGCTACACGACAACGGCATTACGATTAATTCTACACAAACGGGGAAAATATCCTTTCTTTTCTATTCATGCGCACTAAACTATTCCCAAAGGCAGGCGCTAAGCGGAAGGAGGAAGGAAAGTGAAAAACGGTTTAAGCGTATTCCTATGGCCAACAACTATAAAACACAATTAGTCTTTCCCGTATTATAGCCGTGTTGTTAACATTAAATCATAAAATCCAATTTCCCGAGCCGAGTTTGCCGGTCGTTTTCCGAGCTCGTTCCGTTTTCTCTTGATTTCTGCCCATTTTTATGTCCCCGTGGAATCCATTCTCCGAGAACTATGTGGGTTAGGTATGGCGAGTTGCCACCTCGCTTTTTCTTTTCTATTATTTCAGGGATTCGCAATCGGTGGTTCTCGGACCCCCTAATCATAAGCCGTACACCGGGCCTATCCCCTCATGTACGCCTATTATTGAGCTATATCATCATTTTGGCACATTACCCCGAATTCATTTTCCCCGAATATACCATTACCCAGAATTGCATCACTCCGAATGGTTTGGCTTTGTTTTACAAATATTTAAAACCGGAAATGTGTGAAACTAACCAATAAGGAACATAATAGGTAAAGATATCTCTGGCATCACTGCTGTGAAATAGCTGTTGAACTTTGTGCTCTGCTTTTTTTGCAAAAATTAAACCGAAACCAAAACAGAATTGCTGACTGCTGTATATTAAAGAAAACTCGCTGTTGCTGCTTTGTCATTGGACATATATGTACCTCGATGTAAGTAGAAACATCTGAGAAAATCAGGCTTGAAAATTGCTGTGATACTGCTGCTGTAAATTCTGCCTGCCATATCTATTGCTGCTGTTGCTGACCCGCTGCCTCAAACCTCCACCCTTGCGCCATTGTACAAACAAGCTTCATCAAATCTGCTGTTGTATTCTATCGATCATATGCTGCTGTTGCTGTAAAAGTGCTTCTAATGTGCTGCAATTAATCTCCACCATTAATCGCTCATATCTACTTGTGACTGTATCCAATCTGCGAGAATAAAGGATCTTTTCTGCTGGTTGTTTTCATTTCGCCCATCACCGACACCCGCCCGCCATCGCCTATAATTAAGTCCTGCTGTCAATCCTTTTCCCTATCGGAGGATCTGTATGGAAGATCAATACCAAACATCCATCAACACATCACGACCACCACCACCAGGATAATCCAGCGCTGCTCGTTGCTATTGGCGTTCCGGCTCAGTGTGAGTAATAATTAGCTATATTGCTGATAGGGCACGTCTAAGCCATTCGATACAACCGCACGCACGTATACATTTAGTATAGCGCCATCTTTTGGCCGACACTAAAACTATGACTCATATCAGTCTGAAAGACTTGCCAGACTTGCTTTCGAAAGCTCTAACCGAACATGCTAATCGTCTGCTAGCGAATATCGAGCACAGCCAACAATTTTTGTCCGATAAGTTGGACGATTTCGGCGATCAGATTTTGAAGCTTAAGGCAGAAATTAGCAAGCTAAAAAATGAAAATGATTGTTTGAGGAAAGACTTAGCGTTAATTTCGTCAAAAACAGATACAGTTTCGAATGTGGTCGAAAAACAGGAAACTGCATTAGACCTCCGGCGAAGATTAGAATTGTCGTCAAACGCCATTCTGTTAGGGATACCTCGGGTGCCAAACGAGAATACCAGAACTCTTGTTACCATGACATGCAATACTCTTGGTATCGATGAGGCCAATTCTATTGTTTCGTGTACTAGATTACCTTCATCTAAAACTGAGATCAACCCAATCAGAATCGTATTCAAAGACGTGCATGCTAAGGAACGTCTAATGGAAAAAAAGCAAAAATTTGCTCCCTTGACTGCATCGATGATATCCGGAATTCGGTGGCCCAATGGTTGGACCAATAAGATTTTCATCAGAGACGATCTTTCCCCACTCGCGATGGAAATCTTTCGTGAGCTCAAAACGCTACAACCTTTGCATAAATTCCGTTACGTCTGGCCTGGACGTGATGGCGTAATATTCGTGAAGTTTCATGAGGATTCTTACCCGGTTAAAGTTCGATCACGTGATGACCTGAGGAAACTTATTTTAAGTGCCCAAAATTGAAGCTGCTGATAACACTAACAGTTTCATATAAAAAATATTCCTACAATGAATTCGAACAACCTTGCAAAAAATCATCGCACTAATTCTTTGGATGCAATTTTTACACCTGCCACTCTCAATGGCCTCAATACGTTGCAAATTAACATTCGCGGAATCAACCGAATGGAAAAGCTGGATTCTCTTTACCTTTTTCTGCAAAATCTTCCCGTTGTCATTGATATCCTTATAATTGGAGAGACCTGGATAAGAAGTGACAGAAGCAAGTACTATAACATTCCTGGATTTAAGAGTACTTTTTCTTCTCGAAGCAGCTCATCTGGAGGGCTTGCTCAAGGGTGGAGGGCGGCTGTCAACTGGGAGTAAAATTGAAAAGCCGCCAACCTAAGTCCAGAACCAGTTTTAAGGCTTAACGCGGAAAAGTAAAAATCATTCTTCGCAAAATTACAGGTAATCAATGCGCTTGAAAGAAATTGTTTGCAAGCAGTTATTTGCTACGTGCTACAGCAGTGCGCTGTTGGCAATTTAATCAGAAAATTCTGCTAAATTCCCAAAAAGATGTTTGCGAGAAAATTGATTACGCCGTCACCATTGTTTGGTCGTTATTTTGTATGGTTGTTTACATTTTAGAACCAGCGACACGTCGGGGTAGCAATAAAGAGCCGCCAGTTCCACCCTTGGGCTTGCTATCTTCATCAGAGATGGAATCAGCTTCGAAGTGATATCCAACATGGAGGATAACGGATTGCATCATATTAAAATTGTTATTTTGGAGACTGGCATCAAGGTTCATGGAATCTATCGTCCTCCTGGATTTGAAACCGATAGATTTATCTCTATTCTTGAACGTGTGATATCGTCTGCAGACCTGGATACTCCTTGTTTGATATTCGGAGATATGAATCTTGCCATAAATAACACAGAATCACGTGGAGTTCAAAAATATTTGCAGCTATTGGCGTCTTACAACATGGTTGTAACTAATACTCACAGTACTCGTCCAATAAGTAACAACGTGCTTGATCATGTGGTTTGTCCTTCAGATGTATCTGGACGAATAACAAATTTCGCAAATGGATTGCGAACTCAGTGATCATTGTTATATTTTGACTCATTTTGAAACTGCAACTATGAAAGTCAGTCAAAAACTTACCAAGTCTATCGTACACCACCAGCAAATAGACCTGCACTTCCGCATGTTTCTGGAAGCCACTGACTTCTCATGCTTGCAACCTAACGAACGACTGTTGGCAGTTACGGATCGTTTCATGCAGCTGAAGCAATCGTTTACTACGCAGATATCGGTAAATGTCAAAGTCAAGAGGAATGTATGCCCTTGGCTTAATCTAGACATTTGGAAGTTGGGTAGAATCTCCAACAACCTTTTTCAAAGGTGGAAGAGAAATCGCCAAGATGAGCACGTCAAAGATCTGTTAACTCATGCAAATAAAAAACTGGCAGATGCTAAACGTCGTGCCAAATCTGCATACTACCAACAACTTTTTTCGACCAACAATCCCAAGCAGTTATGAAACCGGATTAACAATATGCTAGGAAATCAACTTGATTCAACTAAGCAACAAACGCTTATAGTGGATGATACTGAGATTACTAAGCCCGAAGATCTTGGAGATGTGTTCAACAACTTCTTTTCATCTATTGGAAATAGTACTGCTAGCTGCCTTAATTCAGACGGTAATATTAACAAATTCAATACTATGGACACTTGCGGTCAATCTATATTCCTGCGACCTGCCTCACCAACCGAAGTATCCAACATCATACGAGTGTTAAACAGCTCTAAAGCAACTGGAGTTGATGGATTCCCAGTATCAGCGCTTAAGAAATACAGTGATGTCCTCTCCCCAATTATATGCACCAGCTTCAACGATAGCCTTACTTCTGGAATCTATCCCGACTGTTTGAAAAAGGCGCTCGTTTACCCTATTTTCAAAGGTGGTGACCCTAAAAATACCAGCAACTATCGACCTATATCTGTTCTTCCTGCTATCAACAAAGTATTCGAGAAGCTTCTGTCTGCGCGTCTCCAAAGCTTTTTGGATAGTACTGCTCTACTCAATCCCAAACAATTTGGATTCAGACATGGATCTTCAACAGAAGTAGCTGTTTTGGAGTTAGTCGACGATATTGCGAATTGTATGGATAAAAAATCGGCAGCTGGGGTAGTGTTCTTGGATTTCTCAAAGGCCTTCGATACGATTAACCATTCGATTCTTCTAAAAAAACTAGACGCATATGGCATACGTGGCGTTGCTAATGATCTGTTGCGAAGTTATCTGCTGAATCGTCAACAAAAAGTAAGAGTCTCCGGGATTAGTAGTGAGTACCGTAGCAGTAACTGTGGAGTGCCTCAGGGCAGCAATCTTGGACCTCTGCTGTTTCTTATCTACATCAACGATATTGCAAAGCTCCAAATTAAAGGACACCCTAGACTGTTCGCCGATGATACTGCAATCATGTATAAGAGCAACTCCGTAACAGAACTATTTGCAGACATGTCAAACGATTTGCGTCTGGTAACGGCGTATCTAGAGAACAATTTACTGTCATTAAATCTGCACAAAACAAAATTAATGGTCTTTGGAGTTAGAGAGAACCATGCTGCACCTCATCCAACATTGACAGTAAATGGCGTAACGATTGAAGAAGTTTCGTATTATAAATACTTGGGCATCTACATTGACAACAAGCTACGTTGGGATTGCCATATACGAAATACTGTTGATAACTGCGCATCGTTGTGTGGAATTCTAAGAAAGCTGTCGAAATATGTGCCACAACATGTTCTACTAAAAATATATTTCGCTTTTATCCATAGTCGGTATCAATATGGTATAACGACTTGGGGTACAACCTTCAACACATACCTTAAAGACATCCAAGTTCAGCAAAACAGATGTGTTGAAGCAATATTCAAATTGGATTACCTGCACCCAACAAATCAGCTTTACAGCACCACTGAACATAATATTCTGCCAATACAAGGACTGTACATCATGCGAACAGCCACGATAATGTTTAAAATCCTAAACAATCTCAATCTGCATCATAACTGGAACTTTAATGCTGCTGCACATCACCATCAGACTCGATATGCTCATTTGCTGCACAGAACTGGCTTTAGAACGGAAGTTGGAAGAAGAAGATTTCAAAATTTAGGGCCGGCAACATACAATCGATTACCAGAAGAAATCAAGAGTGCTCGAACGATTCAACAATTCAGGCGTAACCTTATACTTTATATAAAATCTAATATTGATCAATTCATTGTTCGATAGTATTTATGTAGAACTTTCTCTAAACTGAATTCAATAATGTAACTCGACTAATTTAAATAGCTATTTCAATAAGCTCTAACGTCCCTTTTAAGGAACACTAGTTCGATAGGGATTGTGAGTATTATTCTTATTGCTTTGAAGAATGATCATAAATAATAAATAATAATAAAAAAAAACCATGCAGCAATACTGAATTTATTCCTCTTGATCGCATAGAGCCATGCCGTCAATGTTTGTATGGATAATTTGGAGCACACTTAAGATCTTGATGGTTCTTTGTAACATTCCTATTCAATTTTTAGAAAGGACCTAGAAAGATATTTCTTACAATCATGTAGTAATGTTAATCTGTTGATATTGGTCATTTTAAATACTCAATTTATCTCACTGCTTCCTCCACTTTCTAACGTGACGTCCAACTGGGACAGAGCCTGCTTCTCAGCTTGGTAGCTTTTTATGAGCACTTTCAGAGTTATTATTAAACTGAGACCTTTCTCTGCCTATTGACCATGTTTGCATGTGTATATCGTGTGGCAGGTACGAAGATATTCTATGCCCTGGAAAAAAAACAACCCGAAAAGATCCTCGACCTGTGGGGTTCGAGCCCACGACCCTCAGCTTCTTCTTCTTCTTTCTGGCGTTACATCCCAACTGGGACAGAGCCTGCTCATCAGCTTAGTGTTCTTATGGGCACTTCCACAGTTATTAACTGAGAGCTTTCTATGCCGATTGACCATTTTTGCATGCGTATATCGTGTGGCAAGTACGATGAAACTCTATGCCCAGGGAAGTCGAGAAAATTTCCAACTCGAAAAGATCCTCGACCGGTGGGATTCGAACCCACGACCCTCAGCATGGTCTTGCTGAATAGCTGTGCGTTCACCGCTACGGCTATCTGGGCCCACAGTGGTGAAAAATTGGACAATTATTTTTTCAAAACTTTCGATTTCGAGAATTTTTACTTCCGGAATTTTGAACACATTCAAAGAAGATTACAAAAGATTGGGAGCCACTGTACTATTCCCTCATTGGTTCCATCCGAGTCCACAATTCCTTCGCCGTCCATTAGGCAAGAATAATGACGACTACTAAGATAGGGGCCGGATCCAGGTCCGGAGGAAAAAGGAAGATTAGTTATGCATTTCTCGTACAGTTTAATTGCTTTGCTTATCCCGAGAGCGTAGTTGGACTCTGAGGGACGGAAGTAGATGGAACATCACGGCGAAGCCTTATAGTTGGCGTTGGTTACCGGCGGTTGGTCGATCCGTGTCCGCTTATGCTGGTGGGGCGGGTGATGTTATGGTGCGAGCGCTTGATGGTCACTTTGGGTGATTTTATTTATGAACTGAATATTTTTTACATGCTAAGTAATGTCACCACTTTTTGCTTGCTTTTGCCGAGCTTTCTAATGAGAGAGGATGGAGTTGAATGGTGGCAATTGTTGTGCGGCCATAAGGCGAGTCCAGTTTTTACTAAGCAGTTTAGTGACAAATTGGAGTGCTGAGTCGTGTGAGGGATAAGAACTAATTGTTTTTTTGAGCATGTTGAAAGCAATTAAGGAATAAATTTGGGATAATTTGACTGTAATTAAAACAGTGGCCTTTGTCAAATTGGAGAATTGGCTTTGAAGCGTTTTAGTGTCACAATCGATATTAAAAGAAGCAATTCCATTAGCGTAACTTGAACTAAAATCTAGGAGTTTTGCATTTAAAACTTACATGAAAACTGTCTAGGGAGGGGTCTGACTTGTCCTTTTTAGTTATGCCAATGTAGATTTGTATGGCTTCTGTTAATTCCGACAAAAATATTATTTAAATGAATTTCGTTTCCTTTGACCTTAGAATAACAGTCAACTTATGATCGATGCGGTGTTCCGATATTGTGCATTGCAATGCATTCGGGGTAATTGTGTAGCATCGCGAGGCATGGCGTACCATTGGTATCTCACGTACCCGCAGGAATAAAATAAACCCGTTTGTGTGGTCCTTAGCCTCACGCCCAGCAACTCCTATCCTTCCTTCCTGACGGTTTTGACAGGGATGAAGATGGGAGCATTTTGTCGGATGAACGCGAGGTGGTTGAAAGGCGGTAGCAGTATTACGATGAACACTTATAAGCGGGAGAAAAAGCTTCGTCGGAATGTTGGACGATAGCAACTGCGTGAAAACCGCTGATTTTGATAGTTGTGGAGGATTTTGTTCTGGTCACATTTGGTCCAGGTGTACCGGAACGAGTACTGATATCCAAGCTGCCGTTGGTCGGTAAATGGCTGGGCATGGCGTACCATTGGTACGCAATAGACCCCTCTGTGCGGTCCTTAGTCACCTGCCCAGCAACTCCTATCCCTACCTCCTCGCGGTACAGGCCGGGGTTCGTGTAACCTTAGGGAAGATCGGGTAACCAACTCCGGTGGGAACTCTGGCCGTATGCTGACAGGGAAAGGGGGTTTGCTTTTGCTTTTGCTTCTGCAAACCTGGAGCTTCTGTACTCCATGTTAGGAGTGGCTCACAACAGCGTCTGTTTCTCATGTCAAGGGCGGCTGATCATCGTCCGAGTGCCAGAGAAGGACTCTAAGCTAAACTTTGCATTATGGCCCTCCGAACATTTAGGGGAAATGGTCCTCCGGAAATCTAGCAAGCCAGCCGTTAAAAAAACAAGCAATAAATAATCAACGAGCGAATACGAACTGGGACAATCGGCAAGGACCACAGCGACGTAAAGGGACTAACGATTGGAAGCTCGGTACGTGGAACTGTAAATCTGTTTTTTTCATCGGGAGCACACGCATACTCGCCGACGTGCTGAAAGACCACGGATTCGGCATCGTAGCGTTGCAGGAAGTGTGTTGGAAGGGATCAATGGTGCGAACGTTTAAAGATAACCATACCATCTACCAGAACTGTGGTAATACACATGAGCTGAGAACAGCTTCTATAGTGATCGGTGATATGCAGAGGCGCGTGATCGGGTGGTGGACGATCAATGAAAGAATGTGCAAGTTGAGGCTCAAAGGACGGTTCTTCAACTTCAGCATAATAAACGTGCACAGCCCTCACTCCGGAAGCACTAATGATGATAAAGACGCTTTTTACGCGCAGCTCGAACGCGAGTACGACAGCTGCCCAAGCTACGACGTCAAAATCATCATAGGAGATCTAAACGCTCAGGTTAGCCAGGAGGAGGAGTTCAGATCGACTATTGGAAAGCGCTTATCGGCTGACAAACGAAAACGATCTACGACTGATTGATTTCGCAGCCTTCAAAAATATGGCCATTAGTAGCACCTACTTTCAACACAACCTTGTCAGTTCCTATCGTGGCGCTAACATCGACTCTGACCATTACCTGGTGATGGCGCCCAAAACTCTACGTCGTTAACAGCGTACGGTACCAACAGCCACCCCGGTATGACCTAGGGCAGCCTAAGAAACCGAATGTCGCAACTGCATACGCGCAGCACCTCGAAAGGTGGAAGCAGCACTTCGACGAACACCTGAATGGTGCTAATAGCACAGATAATGAAGGTTGAGACAACGGAGTAAATGGCTACGTCAGTACTGCGGACCTGAGAGAGACTCGCGAAGAGGAAAAATATCAACGTCATATGCAGCCCAGATTCCCCTCTCACGAAACGTCAAATGCAGCCCACCATTTTTGTGGCTGAAAAAGTGAAAAGTATTGTGTTCAAAGTAAATTGTTATTGAAAACCTCAGTCAGCGGAGCAGTTTTTTCCTAAGTTGCTGATAAATCTAAGCAGAAGATTAATTATTTCTAATGTCTGCTACGTTTGCTGGCATGAAATTTCACTCAAATGGCTATTTATGATTCGGTGTGATGCAAAATCAATCATTTTTTGCTGAGAGGTTCATGTGAGGATTTGAACGGCTTGCGCATAATTGTTATAAACACAAACTGGAATAAGAAAAAAACTCAGCAATCACAGAAAAAGAAGACCGTCTTCGCGAGTCTCGTCTCAGCTGCGGACTATGGAAACCAACCAGCCCCCACTTTGAGGGAGGTTAAGGATGCCATACAACTGCTCAAGAACTATAGAGCTGCTGTTAAGGATGGTATCAAAGCTGAACTCATAAAGATGGGCCCAGAGAGGCTGGCCAATTGTCTGAACCGACTTATAGACATAATCTGGAAAACAGAATAACTACCGGAGGATTGGAAGGAAGGGGTCTCATCTAAAAGAAAGGCGACAAATTAGAATGTGAGAGCTTTCGAGCGATCACCAATTTAAATGCGGCCTAAAAAGTATTATCCCAGATCATCATGATAGTATCGACCGCGTAGAGCAATGGAAAAGCATGGATGAGAACAGCTTTCCCGGGAAGCTCACGAAACTGATAAGAGCAACGATGGAAGCTGTGCAAGATTGTGTGAAGGTTTCAGGCGAACATTCCAGTTCATTTGGATCCCGCCGGGGCTACGACAAGGTGATAGACTTTCGTGCCTGTTGTTCAATATTGCGCTAGAAGGTGTTATGCGGAGAGCCGGGCTTTACAGCCGTTATACGACTTTCACGAGATCCAGTCAATTTGTTTGCTTTACGAATGATATGGAGATTGTCGGCATTTGAAAAGGTGACACACCTGTACACCCGTCTGAAACGCGAGGCAGCAAAAGTTGGTCTGGAGGTGAATGCATCCAAGACAAAGTACATGCTAGTTGGTGGAGCCAAGCGCGACAGGGCTCGCCTAGGTAGCAGTGTTACGATAGACGGGGATACGTTAGAAGTGGTCGACGAGTTCGTCTACCTTGGATCCTTGCTGATGGCTGATAATAATATTAGCCGTGAAATACGGAGGCGTCCTATTATCCATCCTATTATTCCAAAGAAAGGGCTAGTAATTAGGTATTGGGTCACGAAGTAAGTGCTGAAGTACTAGAAATTAAGGGGTCTATTTTGTAAATCGAGCAGATGCATGTGACTCGTCTGTAATCACTGTCGATCAAAGTAAGCATGCATATTTCAGATGTCACCCGTCGACTCCCATAGTAATCCAGTCACATAGAGTGACAACTGTTGAGAAACTCGAGTGATAGAGTCGTGTCGAGCGAAGTTTTTGGTCGACAGTGACTCCAGTCGAGTCATTTGGTCGACTCGACTTATAAAATTGGGCCCTAAGAAAAAAAGGCATACAAAGTAAGTTCCGAAGTGGTCGAAAGCATGATTTGAAAACGAAAAGCGGGTGTTCTATGCCACGAGGCTACCAAGTGGAGGCAACATTTTGAAAAAGCGTTGAATATTGAAATTGTAAATACATTCAGAAGCATAGTGATGGTCAAGCAAGTGTACCTACCGACCGTGGACGAGGTGTAAGACTTTAAGGGGTCAATTTTGTAAATCGAGCAGATTCATGCGACTCGTCTATATTCATTGTCGATCAAAGCAAGCATGCATATTTCAGATGTCATCCGTCGACTCCCATGGACCTATGCACGGGTTCACTATTTGACGTTTTAGCGGTGCCGTGTTATTTAGGTGACCATGGAAACTAGTGAATTCGGTACCGCTCAAACGTCAAATTAGTGAACTCGTGCATCGGTCCATGAACCAATGCACGAGTTCACTAATTTGACGTTTGAGCGGTGCCTAATTCACTCGTTGTCATGGTCACTTAAATAACACGGCACCGCTAAAACGTCAAATAGTGAATTCGTGCATTGGTCCATAGTAATCCAGTCACATAATGATAACTGTCGAAAAACTTGAGTGACAGAGCTGAGTCGAGCGAATTTTTCGGTCGACAGTGACTCCAGTCGAGTCATTTTGTTCGATAAGACATAAAATAGACCCCTAAGTTAGTCGAAGAAATCTAAAACGGCTAGGAAAGAAGAAGTCGAGCTTTTTTTTCAATCCACTGAGTATGGGCAGGCTTGATAACACTCCTCAATATCAGCAGAGTTCGGTGACATACTCTAGAGCAGCGGGCTGCCTTTGCCTCTGCGAGGGAGCAAAAAAAGCTAAGCAAAGAGGCAACGAAAAATGAGCGAGAAATATAGCAGCAGAAAACACAACAGAGTAAAATTCCATAAAAAACAGTGCTCTCACAACTCCTCGAGAACTGTCATGTTCGGGCGGAATACTCAAGAGTTCTTTTGAAGCGTGAGTATAGGTGAGCATTGCAACAACAGAGATAGAGAGAGTACCAGAAAAAATCCTCGCATTTTTTGCACTCTCACTCGAATTGCTTGAGGATTTGTGTTGAATATTTTGAGTTCAGTTTTTACTTCACAGAAAAACGGCTCAAAATCTATGAAAAAAGGTCGAAAGACAAAAGATCGAAAGGACAGAAGGTCGGGAAACAAAATGTTGAAAGACAAAAGGTCGAAAGGACAAAATGTCGAAGAACAAAATAAGAAGGGGCAAAAGGTCGAATACTTTTTTTTAAAGAATGAAAAATTTTCCACCAAGCAAATCATTTTCGACCCTTTGTCTTTTAGACCTTTTGTAATTACGACCTTTTGTCTTTCGACCTTTTAGCTTAGCTTAGCTTAGACTGACTACACATATCAATGGTTGCTATTCCGTGATTGACCGAGGTCAGTGAAAATGCACAAAGAATCAACTAGAAGATCGGCTGGGATTGGCCATAATCTTCTTCAGTGTGCATAATTCAGTGCCTCTATTTATACAGGGTCAATAACGGCGCCGGCCACGTCCTTGCAGTCAGGTGGGATTGGGGGAAGGAATGTTAGTGTGTAACCTTTGCTATTTGGAGACCGTGTTTGCCTCTGCATCTCCACAAAGGTTACTGGGAGGGATGTTTGTTAATGGGGAGGATCGTTGGGTCACAGGATTCACTTTGATAAGCGATTAGACCATGATAAATAATCATTTGTGAGCTATAAATATGCTTATATGTAAATATAATATTTTCATTTGGTGTGAACAATATCTATGCAGAGAAAAATTATGCAGACACTTGAGGTGACGAACCTATCGAAGTTTGTTGAATAAAGTGAACCTTTCGCAAGTCTACACTCGTAGTGTCGAACCATTCAAAGTTTTTTTTAATAACAAAAAAAAAAAAGTAAAAGGAAAAAGGTGTTTTGAGAAAAAAAAATTGGACGTAAATAATTTATGAATCAGAGTTTATGTCGACACTCACAGTGACGAACCTTTCATAGTTTGTTGAAAAATCATATTTACGTCTCACCGTTGTAACGATTAAAGGTGCAATCATACATATTTTATAGATTAGATATAGTAGCATGAAACGAGCTCACCAATTGATCCGTCATCCTTGAGCAGCAACAATCCCCTTTCAGCTTCACTCGTTTGCTCGGCTATATAAAAACACACAGAGAAAATAGGCGCGCGACCCGAGAGGGAAAACAACTGACGACTGCTCGGGCTTTCTTGACGCACAGCCAAGGAGCAAGCGTCAACGTCGAAAGATCAAAAAGAACTTATCGAACGCGGCACTTTTTCACTTTACTCGACCGATGCGCGACATGTTTGATCCTGCCCTCATTGCCGGCCCCCGCAGGAGCAAGCGTCAAGGTCGAAGGATCAAACACAACTCTACGACCTTTTGTCTTTCGACCTTTTGTCCATAAACCTATTCACAGTGAATTTGACATATACAATATTGTTTATAAGTTTGAAATAGCTATACAAGTTTGACGTCGGCGAATTGCAAGCTGAGTTCCGTGAGGGCCGATTAACAACATTGCGTAGAATGCTAGACAATATAACTTGAAGACTAGCCATCTGTTCATTGATTGCAATGTAGCATATAATTCAACAAAACATGAGTTTTCGGCGAAACTTATTAGACTGATACGTGCAACGACTGGATGCTTTGATATAAGGTTGTTAGAATTGTAGACGAGGTGTTAACTTCGTTGGTTAAGCTAGATGGAGTGAAGCATGGAGATGGACTTTCATATTGATTGTTTAACAGTGCACTTGAGGGTGTGATTCTGAGAGATGTGGCAAATTGTCGATCGCATATGTTTCTCAGCTTTGGGGCTGATATCGAACTTATTGGAATCGTTCGCTGAATAGTAGACGAGGCTTTTGGTTCCTGGAGAGAGGGACAGCAAGGATAGACTTGACCATTAACTCTATTTTAACGAAATATATGGTTGTAAATAGAAATACAAGGTTGCAGATAGAGAAAGAAACTGACCTAAAACTGTTGGTTCTGAGATAGTGGTCGATGGGGCTGTATTTGATTTTTTTGAACAATTTATATACCTTGGAACACTTGTGACATGTGATAAATACTAGCCCAAAATTTAATTGAGTGTTCTGCCCCACAAATACAATTCCTTCCTGTAAGAACCTATAGAGATCTAAAGTGCTACATTTGTTAAATGCATGTATAGCGATGCTTACTTATGATGAACAAAAAATGCCCCAAGAGTGGGCGAAGCAGAGTGGAAAAGCATTAGAGAGTATCCGACAGGTGAGAGCACTTGTAATAAATGAATGACTACACATCTCTACACGTATAAATACATTCACATGCGGGCTTAACTGGGTGTTGTTTCGTGTTTGGGGGCGGGGAGAAAAGGTGAATACGGTGCGAGAAAGGATGCAATTGCTAACATTCATTACACACATAACGCTGTTGCTTCGGATTCGAATTTCAGTGTGTGATATCGACCGGTGCCGGTGGGGATTTTTTCGGGGGGGAAGAGTAGGTGGAAAGCGGAAAATGCTCTCTTTGTGTCTAATAACTAGCTTTTTTCTGGGTTCTATTTACCTGCTGGAACTGTAAGAGCGCTTGCTAGTCCTGCATGTAATGTTCAAAGCGAGAAGGAAATATAAATAATTCATTCGATATTACATGATACGAATGTTACAAATTGCATGTTTACTCTTTAGTGATTATTCAACGCTGGAATTGGAATTGGAATATCGATAGGAACTGGCTTCGGTAGCATGGGTAGTAATTGCCAACATAAAATGAGAGGTTTTATCGGAATAGGAAAGTTGTTGATTATAGAACATATGTTTCTGTCTACTGCTGATTAACCAACTGAAAATGAAGAGTTTTTAATTCAACAAGCCATAGCTTTTTGTTAGAGAACTAATTACGAACTGTAAACTAATTTAGTTTTCCCAACAACCCTTTGAAGATCAAACGGACTTACATTCTTGGCCAACGATGGTGTGATTTGGTACTTGTAAACTCGTACTCGTGTGATAACCGTAGCCATTTTGCGTTGCATAGACAGAAGTCTTCTGGTCTTCCATTGCCAGAGCTAGATCCATTGAGTGTTCCAGGGCTTTGTTGTCGAGCCCTGTCGTCGGGTAGTATGGAGGAGGGGCTTGACTTTGCTGAGCGACAATCGATGGTCGCACCGAGTCCATTTCGTAGTCTTTGGCGGTGGAAGATTTTTTGGTATGCTTTCGTTTGCATCGGCAGAACATCAGTAGAAGTCCTACGAACAGAGCGAACACCACGCAGGACACTATGATGGCGATCAACGTGGGCGTGGCCATGAAGGCGGAGTCGTGGACATACGCTGGACCAACTGCGGAAGGAAAAATAGATAAAATTTCATCACCTTAATCTCCAACACGAAATACTTACTCTCTGCATCTACGTAGTCTCCGCAGTGCTCGTGGTTTGACTTTAGACACAGCTTTACCCTTACTCGTGGAGGAATTTCCTCTTCCAGGGCCATCGGTAGGTCATCTTCACCCAGCGAGCGGGCACTACTCCTCCTGGCAGAAATCATATTATCCATGATCTCTTCCTTGTACGTTGGCTTGCTTCCGGATGCTGCTAGCGGAACCGTTTGTACCACTTGCCACGTAGATATGGGGCTGTCGTGATATCCGATCGACTCGACGATGGCAATCAATGAGAGACAAGTAGCGCCCACGTTTACTCCAAGTTGTCGTGTTTCCGGGTCGAATCCAACATGCAGTGGCACCGGGACTTTGCTTACCTTGGTAGTTGTGGCGATTTCATTCGACGGTTCAGAGTGGCCCTTTGCATTGAAGGCTTTAACCTTGAACACGTAGCTCTGATGTTGATCTAGAGGAGTTACGCTACAGGGAACATCCCGCTGACAGTCGAACTCCATCCACTCGGAGCTGGTTTGCTGAACGATGCCACAGTCGCCGTTCATCTGATCATGATGAGGGATGGCTACCTTGCGGTAGGATACAAAGAATTTCGTATTACTGATACCACCGTCGAATCCAGGATCCCAAACTAAAGAAACGTAGTTGGATCCTACGTCGGCTGCGTGCAGATTGGTGGGTTTCTCTGGAGGTCCCTTCGGTTGGAGCCTGATCGGAGCACGGATGGTTTCAATTGAGTTACCCACGCGGCATGTGTAATCTCCATAGTCTTGGTGCTTGAGATTGTTGATCTTCAGAACACTGGTATAGACGTCGTTATTATCGGTGGTTGTGTTGATTTCGTAGTGTCCATCGGAGGACATAGATAGAGCAGCTGTATTGGTTCCAAAGTGCCATTGGAACTCCGGTTTCGGGTAGGCTTGAACTCTACAGATAACCTCGGCGGATTCTTTGATTTCATAGGCAACCTTGTTGTATTGATGCAATACAATCGGTCCATGTTCAATACGAAGGTGCATACTGGCGTTAGCTGAAGCCACTTCATTCTCATACAAACAGGTATAAGTTCCTCGATCGCTGGGTAGAAGCTGTGTTTTATGTGGACGTGCTTTACCCTGGAATACGAGCATGCTTTGAACAATTACCATTCCACTTAAATCGTCGTTGTTGCTGGTACTGATGCGGTACATGTTGGCATCAGTTGTGATGTCTCGTCCATCTTTCAACCATCGAACCGTAGGACGAGGCTTGCCTTTGGCACGGCAGCTTGCGGAGAAATCCGTGTCTCCGACACGTTTTGTCATATGTTGTTGCATTTTGCCGATAAATTGAGGAGGTTGATGCACTTCAAGTTTGATAGTAGCCATCGGCCCATGGCCAAGTTCGTTGACTGCATGACAGTGGTAGCTACCTTCACTCCCTAGATGAGCCCTGGGAATCACATATTGAGGCCCTTGAGCAAGTATCGTATTGGATGATACTTCTCCGACGGCGTCCTTAAACCACCGAAACTGCGGAACAGGCCATCCGGGAGGGTTTGCCGAACACGTCAGCGTTACGCCACTGCCCACGTGTACAACTGGTTTACTGGGATTGATGTACGCTTGTCCAGGTCGATGTCGAACTAGCAGAGCAACGGTTGAGTTTCCGATCCGCTCAGCTATTTTTCCTCCGTATGGTTTGATCATGTTGACTGCACGACACACGTAAGTTCCCGCATGTTCTGCCTTCACCTCACGGAGCTGTAGTATATCGCCAGCATATCGGAAGTCCGGACTACCCTCCTTGAACCATTCAATCGAGATTGGTGGAGGGTTCGACGTAACATTACACCGAATGCTGACAGTTTCTCGTTCTTCGGCTTCCCATGTCTTGGACTCAATAACCACTACCGGAGCGTACTGGACGTCCAGAGTGATGAGCTGTTCGCCAACCTTTCCCAAGCCGTTGTCTGCCGAGCAGCCGTACTCTCCGGCGTCTTGAACGGACACTCGCTGGATGGCATGTGTCCGGGAGGAACTGATGAAGCGTCCATTCCGAGTCCACCGAACATTTGGAACATTTGGCTTGGCATCGACGGAGCATTCGAGCTTGGCAGTTGTGTCGCGCTCCACTCGTAGCGGATTTTCCGGTCCGATTTCCACTCTTGGATAATCTGAAACGAAATAAGAAACAGGAAGCGCATTATAGTAAAACGATAATAGCGAGTAGCTTTTGGGGGAAAAGTTTCATCCTCGGAGAAATGTCAGACTGGTTTTTATCGTCGTTAAATGAGTCCTATTTGTTGCAACACGTGTGAGACATAGTCAGTCAGCATTGCCGGAGTCGGTCGGTACAATGCGAAAAGTTTCAACAAGTCACGTGGCTTTTTGTCTATATCTCGAGCACAACAAAGCAAATGGAGTTGTACGTCGTAGTTGCCCCATTTCGGTGCAATGTAAGACGTCGGTTGCCGAACACATAGTTGAATGTGGAGCAATTTTTTTTTTCGATGCTGTGTATTTGCCGAAGGAAGCAGTAAAACTAGTTCTCCCTGTTGTTGTTTTCTTGGCAGAGGATTGTGAGCGATTTTCTTTTACACCATATCGGCACTCAGCCAGCACGAGTAAGTGGAGGAAAAGTTTTGCGCCCGGTTCTTTCAGTTTTTCCTTGGGTTCAATTGGACCGAGTCTTGAAGTTGCATCGTTAACTGTGGCAGAAATTCCGGAACTTTCCGTCTTACTTCTTGGTTAGTTCTTGGTTTCTTACTTCGTGCCCAGACACGGAAGGTCACCGGCAGTGGGTCTGGTCAGGCACGACGGAAACGAATATGCGGTGGCAGTTTATGGCCCAGCACCGAAGGTTATCGTTGCCGGAATGGTGCGAAAAAAAGTTTTCCGTCAAGTGCGAGACTTTGGGGCTATACATGTAGAACTCGAGGAAATGGAGGCGAGTGCGGTTCGAATGATAGCCAAAGTCAGACGAAACGTTCTTACAGCTTTCCGCTTGCCGGGAGAGAGAGTGGAAAAGATATCATTAATCTCAATGTCTTTGATGGTAATTGAGTTTCTGGTTCGAGAGGATTAATTGTCTGATGAAATGCTTTAGCGGTGGAGTGCTCGTTGATTGGGTTTAGTTGATTGCTTTTTTTAAAAGTAAGTTGCAAGTTTACTGCTGAGCTTTGATACTCTTACGGACTTGAGACTATTTATTGAAGATAAGCTACACTCATAGCATGAACAATTCAGTTTTCATCAAGGTAAAACGTCGCAAGTTCTGGGTAATATTTGTTTCAAAGATATTGCTTTTAAACATGACCAATTACTTCATTGTTCGATCCGGAATTTTCCTACATTAACTACACAACGGATTTACCCGAGAATTTTTCAAGAGGTCTTTGAAATATTCATGTAAGATATCCACTAAGAACACCTATATGAAAATGATATATAAAGAAAGATTTATCGTGAATTACTGCCATGAAATTTTCTCGATTTTTTAATTTCGATGATTCTGATTCGTACTTAAGAAATATTTTTAATGTTGCTCCAGGACTATAAAGATTACTACCCGGTTGTTTTTTTTTTTCATTTCTACTGAATGTTTTATAGCTTTCTCGAATTTTTGAAGAGCTTAATTCAGGCATTGATTTATCGATTTTTGTGGGAATTTTTTAACGGTTTCAGTTGAGCTTTTCTCTAAGAATTCTTTTATAAGTTCTTTTAAGGTCTTCTAATATTCATCAAACACATTTCTTACGACTTTTAGACTCTTAGATTCTTAGTGGATATGTATGAGGTATTGTTCAAATTAGCTGGAAGCACTGTACGACCGAAACTGAGTTACTGCTCCGTAGTTATACTTAGTAAGCCTTGTACTTTTTCTGCCTCTGGTTCTTACAGAGATATCCATAACAATTCAACCAAAAATTGATCAAGGAATTACATAAAAGACGCGTCTTGGAATAACTGCAAAGATTCCTTTGATTTTTTCCATTTAGAAGTTACTATGTGTATTCATGATTTAGTCAAGGATTTTTGTAGCTATTGCTAAAGGGGGGCATTTCTGGGAGTTTATCTAAAAATATCTGCAGTCACTACAGAAGAAATCTCATCCAAAGATTAACAATAATTTCTTTAGGATTTTTTTTTTCCAAGTATATCGTTTGAAACAACTTTATAATTTGATTTATTTTCAAAACCTTGTATAAGGAACCCTGATCGTGAGTTTTCAAAAAAAATTCTTTGCCAAATATTTGTATTGCTTTTCCAAAAATCCCTAAGAATAATTCATGGAATCTTGAGGTGAATTCTTGAAGAGATCAGGGCAAAAGCACCAATATTGGACCCATCAATTATATTTGATCCTTTCATACGATTTTAGTAAAATTTGTATGAAAATCCTAAAATTGACACAGAATCCTTGTGGGTCGAAAATTAGTGTTTTTCCCCTATTGAGATAACTCTTGGGAAATCGTGAGAAATCTCTAGAGGACTCTCTAAAAGATAACTGGTCAAGTCCTTTGAATAATTACTGAATTACCGTAAATTTGGCTAAAATTGATCACCGTGTTGCACGATTGTATATCTTAATATTGATGTAACTTGTAGTAAATAAACATTGTTTGTCTTAACTATTCTTGAGTTGTGAAGTTTTTCGTGTCATAATCATTTTTTATATTTCTGTGAAAATAAGTAAAATTTCAGAATCACGTTCGGCGTGGTATTGACAGACATCAATTTTTGTCAGATATCAGGAATTTCCTTAGGAAATCGCCTGGTACATTTAGGCTTTTCTGCAGTATTCTTTAAATTTAATTTCTTATAATTTTCAAAAATGTTGTATTGTTTATTGTGATCAATTACACCCCGAAATGGGACCTCCCGATTTTTTTACTTTAGAGATGATTTGTATCACTAAAATCAAACTTGTTAGAAAACATGAGTCAATAAGGTTCACCATCGTATTTATTTTCCTGCATGTAGTTGTTTGGCATCGACAACATTATAAAAAAAAAAAACAGATTAGAAAAACCATGAAAAATGACCAATTTCACACGAAATAACGATAGTTTGTTATGAAATTACTTGCACTTTTGTTGTAAAGATCCCTAGCAGACTTTGTAAGTAAATGCTGAACATGACATACCATTTTACTTCGTATACCTGAAGGAATAAAATTGACCCCTTTGGTATATAGCCCGAGCAAACGAGTCGGTTTCGTGCTGTGTTAGTGTTTTTACGTTCTTTCGGTTTGCGCGCGTCTGAGTAGTGTTTGATCCTTCAACCTTGACGCTTGCTCCTGCGGGGGCGGGCGACGAGAACAGGATCAAACATATCGCGCGTCGGTAGTTAGTAGTTAAAAGTTAGAAAGTGCGCGGTCCGGAGTTATGTGTGGTCATTTGATTCCATTGCATGCTCCTGTGGGTGAGCGACGGAATCAGGACCAGCCGTGTTCGGTCCGCGTAGTACGAGTGCGAAAAAAGAATCGCGTTTCTCAGTTAGTCCGTATGCAGTAACTAAAGCTGAAAGTGGATTGTGGCTGCTCAATCGAGGATGAAGGATCAATTGGTGAGCTCGTTTCATGCTTTTATTCATAAACTGTAAAATATGTAGGACTTTTTTAATGTACAATCGTTTCAATGGTGGACCGTAAATATGATTTTTCAACAAACTATGAATGGTTCGTCATTGTATGTGTCGGCATAAACTCTTATTCATAAATTATTTAAGTTTTACTGATTTTTTATTTCTTTCATAATTAATAACTTGTAATTAAGAAGTAAGATTTCTTTGTAATTAAAACAAAACTTTTAATGGTTCGCCACTGTAAGTGTCGGCATAAGCGTGTTCAATGATGGTCCAGCCAGTTGAGTTTCTATTTCTTTTCTTATCAGTGAAATGTGGTAGCACATGCTTTCGCCCACACAACTGTAGGAATGTTGTGTTTAGCTTTTTGTTTAATAAGCTTTGAGTGGTTCGTCACTTCAAGTGTGGACATTATTTTTTTTCTTCTACTCTAAAATTTTTCATATCAATTGCAATATTATATTTAAAAGCATGTTTATATCTCACAAAAAAATGTATATCATGGTCTAGTTGCTTATCAAAGTGAATCCTGTGACCCAACGATCCTTCCCATTAACAAACATCCTTCCCAGTGACCTTTGTGGAGATGCAGAGGCAAACACGGTCCCCAAATAGCAAAGGTTACACACTAACATTCCTTCCCCCAATCCCACCTGACTGCAAGGACGTGGCCGGCGCCGTTATTGACCCTGTATAAATAGAGGCACTAAATTATGCACACTGAAGAAGATTATGGCCAATCCCAGCCGAACTTCTGGTTGATTCTTTGTGCAATTTCACTGACTTCGGTCAATCACGGAATAGTAACCATTGTTATGTGTAGTCAGTCTAACCTAAGCTAAGCTAAGCTGAAGGAAAAAAATCGATCCCTTTGTGTAGTTCATAACGTTTTGTCAAGCATCTCCTATTCCTACCTCTTCATGGCGCTGGCCGAGGCACAAGCAACCTTAGAGAAATCCGGGTATCCAAATCCGGTTTTTTTTATAGGGAAGGGAAGATTTGCATCTGCAAAGTTATAGCGGGTAATCTCCATGTTAGGACTGGCTCACACCAGTGTATAATCCACATGTCAGAGGCTGCTGATCACCGTCCAATTACCAGCGATCGACTCGAAGCTAAACTGTACACTAGGCCGTCCCTTGTTTTTCGAAAATGCGAAATGTTATAAGTTCGTCATTGTAAAGTGCTCGTTTAGGTAAGAAAAAAATCAGGTAAAAATTTGAAGTCCGTACGTGGACGCTAAGTGGTTCCCCAACGGCCTTGAAGGTATCAGCTGTAGATGACCCCCGAGCGCAAATTGAGCTCGCTGCTCTAGTGCACGCTTCGTGAGTCCGAAACACCACTAGTTACACATTCTCCTGCGCGCGTTAATTGTCATTATAAAAATGTATTTACTTTCTAATTATGAATGTTATATCAACTAGCTTTGTTCAATAGATTTTCGATGTTTGAAACACGTTATTAGATTGGCCAGTGTCACATAGTTGGGTAAATGTTGACGATAGAGGAAAAAATAGGTTATTTTTACCCGTTACTTCTTCTATTTGGCATTAACGTCCCCACTGGGACAGAGCCGGCTTCTCAGCTTAGTGTTCTTATGAGCACTTCCACAGTTATCAACTGAGAGTTTTCTTTGCCAGAGTTGCCATTTTCGCATTCGTATATCGTGTGGCAAGTACGAAGATACTCTAGGCCCAGGGAAGTCAAGGAAATTTCCATTACGAAAAGATCCTGGACCGACCGGGAATTGATCCCAGACACCTTCAGCACGGCTTTGCTTTGTTGCCGCGGACTCTAACCACTCGGCTAATGAAGGCCCCTTATCCGTTAGTACCTGAGACGAGACTCGCGAAGATGGTCTTCTTTTTCTGTGATTGCTGAGTTTTTCTTATTCCACTTTGTGTTTATACCAATTATGCACATGCTGTTCACCTCACATGAACCTCTCAGCAAAAAATGATTGAGTTTGCAACACATCGAATCATAAATAGCCATTTGAGTGAAATTTCCTGCCAGCAAATGTAGCAGACATTAGACATAATTAATCTTCTGCTTAGATTTATCAGTAACTTTGGAAAAAACTGCTCCGCCGACTGAGGTTTTTAATAACAGTTTACTTTGAACACAATACTTTTCACTTTTTCAGCCACAAAAATGGTGGGCTGCATTTGACGTTTCGTGAGAGGGGAATCTGGGCTGCATATGACGTTGATATTTTTCCTCTTCGCGAGTCTCTCTCAGGTTAGTACTAGCCAAAACTAAAATATTATTTTATACTGTGTACATCTTTATAACAGTGCACGTTGACATAAAATTACAACTACAAAGAAAATAAACTTCTTTGCTGACTATCAACGCGCGCACGGTAATTTGTAACTAGTGGCTTTCCGTGCTCACGAAGCGTGCACTAGAGCAGCGAGCTCGATTTGCGCTCGGGAGTCATCTACACCTGATACCTTCAAGGTCGTTGGGGGACCACTTAGTGTCCACGCACGGACTTCAAATTTTTACCTGATTTTTTTCTTACCAAAACTAGCACTTTACAATGACGAACTTATAACATTTCGCATTTTCGAAAAATAATGGACGGCTTACTGTACACCATGGTCTTTCGGGTATTAAGGAGGTTGTAGTTCTACTTTCAAAAAATAATCAAGCAACGGAAAACCAATAGGAAAATACTAATCGGCTTCCGCAATAATTTATTACGTAACGCAAAAATTAACAATTTTCAAATCACTCCACTCCCCCACCCTTGTAACGCTTTAGGCATGTTATTTTGTATGAACTGTAACGCCTGAGCCTACACCCCTTCCCATAGAGTGTTACGTAATTTGTGAGGGGGGGCGGGTGTGCTACGTCTTTCGACGGTTAAAGTGCGCCAAAGACTTTCCATTGTAAACAACATTCGGTACCGACGCCCGCCACGGTACAATCTGAAACGACTCAAGCTACCCGAAGTTGCAACTGATTACGCGCAAAGCCTTTAAGCAGCGTTGCCGGAAAAGGGAGAGCTCACCGAAGCCCCTCTTGAGGACTGCTGGAGTTGTGGCAAAGCAGCCGCTAACAACGCAGCGGAACGTGCCATTGGGTTCGTGGAGGGATACGATGGAACGGTTGGTTCGACGAGGAGCGCTGGCGATTATGCTGCAGCAAGGCACCCGTTAAAACGTGGAACGATACAAACAGAAGCGAAGACAGCAAAGCTATTTATTCCGGGATATAAAGCGCTGCCTGGATGAGTTGTAGTGCGAAGAGATGGGGCAGCTGTAGCGTTCTCAAGAAACGCGTAAGTTCTACAAAAAACTCAAAGCATCCCGCAAAGGCTTTGTGCCGCTAGTCGAAATGTGCCGGGATAAGGATGGAGGTATCTTGACGGACGAATGTAACGTGATTGAAAGGTGGAAGCAACACTACGATGAACACCTAAATGGCGGAAAGGAACGGCTTCACCAGTACGGCGGATGAGGAAGACTTGCCGACTCTCACAATAGGTGCAGTTAAGGATGCTATCAAACAGCTCAAGAACAACAAAGCAGCTGGAACCGATGGTATTCGAGCGGATCTTATTAAAATGGGCCCGGAGGAGTGGAAGGAGGGATCCCAGATTATCTTCCACCGTCTATCGCCACTGGCAAGCAGATTTGTGGGAAGTTATAAAGCCGGTTTTTTGGACGGGCGATCGACGACAGGCCAAATTTTTACTACTATCGACCGCAAAGAGCTAAGATTATGAACGAGAATCTTGATATTTTTGCACCATTTTTTCACAAGTTCTCAAAAAACTCTTCTAGTTTAAAGATCCGTGTCGATATTAATTATTGGTAATCTGGCTTTGAAGACACTCTGATGTCACTTGGTGGACCGACATTCTGCATATAAAATATCAATTATTATTGGCCAATTCATAAAAAAAAAAAATCTTGGAGATATCTGAAAATTACCATATGATGTTTTTGAAGTCTTCAAAATCTTTATTTGGCCAGCGTGGTACTAAAAACTTAAATACTCATTGCTCAAAGACTGTTGCACGAGATTGCTTCAATTTTTCACAATAAATTTACGTGGGTGATGGGTGCGTGTCGGTTTCCCAAGGAGTTTTGGAATATCTCCGGATCCAGATGGCCAATGATCAATATCGAAGAATCTTAAACTAGAAGAGTTTGTGATAACTTGTGAAAAAATGGTGCAAAAATTTTGAGGAACGAAAAGTCTTCGCGATTTGAATATTTTTGTTGCGGAAAAAACTGGAGCTGCTAGTAGAAGGATTAATAACTTAGGCACGTATACCTTTTCTGAAGCGCTTTTCTTATCAATCGCTAGCCAATGATATTGTCTTTTAATAAGCAGAAAAAAAAACTCTTGAGTTTTAGTATTACTCTGTCATAATCGAAAGAGAGCGAGAGGGACGATAATCTACTAAAGTGCAGCGAAATTTTGCCATTCCAAAAATCTCACCAAAGAACAGTAAAATATAAAACCATCATTCTTTGGCTAATCACCCATTGTGTACAATCACATTTCAAATACACTTATTTTCGCTCTCCTATGGAAACCACTACCGATAAAACTATCGTAAGCATTTTCGTAATATGGTATCTACCTACATCTGAAGACGTCTGCTTGACAAAAAGCTTTTCCTCAGTTTTCGTCCAATGTCATTGCCCAACATTAGCCAAGACTCGGAATAAAGCGACTATTGCAGCCTTGGGTGGAACATCCTGTTATTGGCGTGCAAACAATACTCGAATGCTTGCCAGAGAAGTAAAAGTTTTCTGGCCAAAAACCAAATGAAACGGTGATAACTGCTTAACTTCGCCTGGAGGTTTTTATTGCTAGCTGATTCAAACTAACGAATCCTTATCTGCAAACGTTCTCGATAATGGTTCCATCTTATTTGTGGTTTCAAGGTTACGAGGTCCTCACTGCACAGCAATACAATTAGCATATCAAATTTAACTGATACATACAACTTCCATTTATCAGGTGTTGTGTGGCCAGATCAAATTATATCCGATTCCCCCGATTCGCTCGTCCGAGTAATCTCTACATTGTATCTCTTGAGTAACTCCCACAACCATTTCGCACTCGGTGGGTAAAGTCTCTCCTCTAGGCGCGTGATTGATGGCAGTGGTTGAAGATTTATACGAGATACCACTCGTACCCGTCATTTGCCATACGCAGAGCGTGCCGCGACAACGACGACACCAACCAACCAACAGTCGGCGTTGACAAACGAGAACGGAAGGACGGACGACACCAACGACGACAACGCAGCAGCAGCGGTTTGCCATTGCCTTTGTGCTCTGCCACCTCCACAATCAACCTCCGAGAAGGCGGGTACGCGATGTGCCCTCACCGCCATCATCATCGCATCGGGTACAAACGGCAAAGTGCGGTCGTCATCACAGCTGGTCGTGGCAAGGCAACCCTTGCACGTTATGTCCTAACCTCTCGTCGTCAGTTCGCGACCGGTCCATGGTGGCATCACTCAGTCAGCAATGTAGTAGCTAAGCTGGTGGAGCGGGACTCTGGGCAGACGAACGAGTGAGTGACTGAATGAAGGTACACTAGTAATGTACGCCAATTCATCAAGTTCTTCATTTCCCGCGCGACGCATTATCGCGTGCTACATAGCGCCGCTCGGATGTTAGCTTCCTACGGATCATCCGGAGTGTGCATTCGCTGCCCGATACTCCCTGAGATCACGCGAGAGGTGCATCTGCTGAAGAAGCACAACGGTCGGAAAAAATAAGTTTGGCCAAAACTTGTCTTATTTCTTTGTATGCGAACTAGAGGGAATTTTTTTTTAATTACAGTGGTTACACTATTAAGGGTCACTTACTAATATGGGTCATTTCCATTTACATTGAATGTGAAACAAAGTGACTAATAATCGTGACAAGGTGACCCATAATAGTGTGACCACTGTAATTAATATTAAACAATATCGTCAAAATACATGTAAAATAAGGAATCTTTCCCAAAATGGCGGTGAAATAATGAATAAAACATTTCTGAAAATAATTAAAAATCTCAAAATAATTTCTGGTAGTTTTGGTCTCTTCTTCGTATGGAGCCCGACCATTGTGCTGAGCGCAGCGTGAAAGACGATGTCGGCGGTGTGAGGACATGAGGCGAGCGCGTGCTGCTCGTTTAAGATAATTGGGTGACATTTAAATGAGGCGAAACTGTAGCGATTTGTGCTCGCATGACGTGAAGAAGTTTGCACTTTGGATCGTGTGAAAGAAAGGCTACGGAAAACGACATTCTCACCAGAAAGTGCTGATAGAAGGAGATGAATGGGGACTGGATGGGGTTAATGGGATGAATTGTGGAAGAAACTACTACATTTAGTATACTCTTTCTCTCGCCCATATTTGTTTAATTCATTTATGCACTGGTTGGTGCCCTGGTCCATTTGGTGACCTTGGTGAAACTTTGGCCCACTAGAGCAAAACAAAAGTAATAACTTCGAAAAATAGTATGAGTAAAAAAAAATAAGCGTGAATGGGAAACAGTCCCGAAACACGATCAATAAATTAGGCTTCAATACTAGGGCAAATGTACCATTAGTGGTGCACCTAAGAAAAAATACTGTTAAAATATGGTGATACAATCATGAAACATATGATTTTAACGTATCAGTCGATTCCAATCATTCTAATGTATGAAAATCACGATTCATTTAATATTTCAAAGCAAGAAACCTCTCATCAATAATAGGATCACTGTTCTTTAGTAGGTATGTTTTAGAATGGTTCCTTTAATGGCGAAAACAATTGATTTCTTAAGGGACCCTCCGGCCCATAAAACAATTGCTTTAAATAGCTTTACGATTGAATTCCATGTATATTATTCGATTGCTTGTATGTGCGTCAGCACGGTAGCGAATTCCTCTAAATTGAGTGTAGCATTCTGCAACGTACGCTTAAGATGCGTTTTCACACTTTTTACACCAGATTCCATTAAACCAGCGAAATTGGGAGCTCGTGGTGGTATGAAATGCCATCCAACTTCTCGTGGGAGCAGGAAGTCGCTGATTTTGGACACAGTAGCCCCGGTAAAATTTGTTGCATTATCTGACAGGATTCTCTTCGCCAACCCATGATGATTAACGAAACGGTCAAGCGCAGCAAGGAACGCTTCGGTGGTGAGACTGGACATAATTCCAAGTGCACGTTCTTGGTGACCAAACACACGAAGACTGCTTTATAACCCTTAATCATTTTCGGTCGGTATTTTCCTTCCTTTACCATTATAGGTCCTGCATAGTCAACTCTAGTGTATTCAAATGGCATGGCAGGATTCACCCGAAAGTCAGGAAGGTTACACGGAGACGGAATTCAACTCAATTTTGGGTTGTTTCAACGCAATTCCGTAGTTGAGCCCAATAACTCAATTTTGGCTAAATTTCTAAGGTCCCCACTAGGTAGTTTGGCTTTAATTCCATTAGAAAAATATACTCAATTTTGGGTTGATTTAACGCAAAATTGAGTTCTTTCGACCCAAACATAAGAAAAGTTGCATTTACCCAAATTTGGCTTATTGGGCCAAAGTACCCCCATTGGGTAGATGCAGCTCTCTCTATGTTTGACAACATTCGTGTGGGAGAAAGAGAAAACCGAGAGATTTTGGGTTGAAACTATAATCGATATACTTAATTTTGGGTAAAGTAAACTCAAAAATTAGGTAAAAATATTTCTCCGTGTACCCATCAACTGTTCCACCCAAGGTATCTAGAAGGAAGGTAGCCCAATGTGTCAGATTTCCCATTCCGCCATTTTGAAATGCCAAGTGACAGCTGGCGAGTTTGTTTTGGTTGTTTGGATTTCAGATGCATGGCGTGACAAAGTAGGTATGAGCCTACGCATGCTATAAAACGTTTGACTTTTACTGTGCGCCCTGTTTTCAAGTTGCCCGTGAGAGAGAGCGAGATAGCACCAACACACGGCGTACAGTAAAAGTCAAGAGAACAAAAGAATTTCTGGCACTCGCAGAGGCTCATTGAATGTTTCTTTTACACCCACATCTGTGTGGTATAAGCAGCAAAGTATCTGAATTTACTTCACTGTGTAATGCACTGATAGTAGAATGACTTAACTTACGAGATAAAGTTACAAGAATACAACCGTCATCGTCAGACGGCGACAACGTGGCGCATCCTCTCTCTCATCGGTAGACCATCGGTGGTGGGTGGCTCTCACCCGCTGCACTATTCGAAATTTCCACATTTACATGCATTACATGCAATTGTAAACCAATTTTTCAAATAATCTTCTTTTCTTCGACACAAAACATCGGAATACTACATTAAAGACGAAAATTTGATTCGCGACAAAATGCTGGAGAAAATTTTCACTTCACTGTGTTTATGTTTGTTGGAATAAACATTCCCTAACAACCTTATAGAAACGGTTGAGTACACAAACCCGCCAGCTAGCCAACTCGCCAGCTGCCACTTCCGCCTTCCCCGCAGCTAACCACACCGCGCACCCACTGACTGCTAAGATCGGTAAACCTGTCATTATAATAATCTTGGTTCCACCCTTCGAGGGCTAGCCCTGAAACAGGAAACGCATGATCTGATGACTCCTCGAATGGTAGACCTGGCCCTCAACAACCAAAACTTTTGTCGAAGTATAGCCAGCAGGTTTGATGGACCGGCATGCATGTTTTCTTCGTGCAGTGATCGAATCAACAACTTCGTAGCAGGGTGGTGGTCTGGAAGGATCATTTGGTGCTTCGCATCGAATTATAGAGCAGATTTTTCCAGACGTCCTCCTACTCTGAGCACGCCATTCACTTCATCCGATACTGGACATAGACGGGTAAGTTTTTTGAAGATTCTGCCGCATGCTGACTGATAACCTCATCAGGTAGCTCGGTATGCTGGATAACGCGAACAATCGTAACTAATGATGCTCTCATTTCAGCAACCGATTTGAACGTGATAGGTGGAGTTTTGCCATATCCTTCATCCTGGTATTATTAATAAAGCGTAGAACCAATGCAACCATTCGTTGGAGTTTTTGAAATGAATCATAGGATGTAAAAACGGGTAGCTGCTCAATCGTTGCCAAGTTGACAATCACTTCAGATTTCATCTCAGGTGTATCGCTATCAGGAATCTCTTCAACTGCTGGTTCATAATGCATCTGCCGCAGAAATTCTGGTCCAAACCTGGGAGACCAAACCACCATAATGCATTTTTGTCCAGAACCTCAAGAACCGGTTGCGCACAAAAACTTCCAAACGCTTTGGTGCCTTCTTGAACCACGAAAGCACGATCTGGTTGTCTGACCACAGAATAATCTTGGAAATAGGAAGCCTCAAGGCGGAAAAAACTTTATCCAATAAACGTGACAACAGGAGTGCAGCACACAATTCTTTACGAGGTGTACGGTCATTTCTGAGAGCGGAGCAACCCGTGACTTACTGGTCAGAAGATTACAGTTTATATCACCGTTTTTGTCCACAGTTCTTAAATACAAATATGCCCCGTACACCGATGACGAAGCGTTTGCAAATCCATGGAGTTCAAAATTCTGAGATGTGTTATTCCTCAAGACTGTGAAGTCTTGAGGAATAACACATCTCAGAATTTTGATTTCGTTAAGAAACTTCAAGGACTTACTGAATTTCAAACATTGGGCAAGCAGATCACCTGGTATCTTTTCATCCCACTCCAATTTTTGAACCCAAAGCGGCTGCATAAACAACTTCGCTAACAGTACAACTGGTGAAACAAAACCAAGCGGATCGAACTATCTTGATATACGAGATGAGACAAATCTCTTGATGACAGGTTGCAGTGTGTCTTCGTCGGACGGAACGATAAATCGGAAATGATCATTTTTAGGATCCCACAGTAATCCCAGCGTGTGAACAGTGTTTTCGTAGTCGTCGATTTTAACGAACTTTTCCTTCTCCTCAGGAACGTTTTCCAAAACCGCATTGGAATTAGCACACCACTTGTACTCACCGACGTTGGAGGCCAGGGATGAGAAAAGTACTGGAGCAAACATTTACCGCCTCTACATTTACATCTTTCTACACCACAATCAAAATCCAAAGCAAACCATGTGTAGTGTAATTATTTAACCTTAACATCCCCACAACATTATTAAATCCCTGGGCTTGGGATTATATTTTCCAGGGAGCGATGAATTTTGATAATTGATCGCTGTTGTTAGTAGTTTTGATTAGATGTTGGGTAAATTTCAAAGCAATGGCAACCTTTTTATTACAAAATTTAGATTTTATCTTCTGACCTAAAGATTCTGGTTAAACTACTGTACTATGCAGTTGGGCTGCACTACGCTATCACTCATCAAAATTACTTTCACTTCGGGAAAATATAATTTCAAACTGGCGAGAAGATTACAGACTGAGGGTGGGTTAGGAGCACAATCAGACCCTTGAATGTGCAATGTGGGGTAGTAATTGGGAATGCCATTGACGGTTTGTAATCTTCTACGAGGTTTTCGAAAACCAACAGGGCGCGTGCACCGGGTTGCGGATAGGAGCAAAGGGAGATCAATAGCATCTACCTAAAATAATAGAGCAAAAAGCCGTTCCATGATTAGGTAATGTTAAGCGATCTTCTATGGTGTTCTAGTACTATAAAATTCTTCACTCACTGGGAATTCTGGCCTTGATAATATCAATAGTGATAAAAACATAAAATAATACCTAATACTTAATAAGTACAATGTAGCTTTAATGTAGTAATATGAAATAAAATCAATTTTCTATACTTGACAAGGTTTTGAAGACAATCAATGAGTGAAAGAACTACCTATTAGAAAAGCCACATCAGCTAAGTCTATACATATACAAATGTTGGTCATAGGGTCATGGCGAGCATTCGATATGTATGTCTATGACTGATTCTGATCTAATAGGGGCACTAGAAGACCACGCGGACAATTTCGAAACAAATTATTTTTATACATCGGTCTTACGTTCCGAAAGGCTCAGCTATGCTGCAAAGTAATTTTATAAGTTATTTTTTATTTTCATTACTGCTGTTTAATTGTTTATAATTCTAACAAAACTACATAATTAACTCATTACTAATCACTGTTCCTATATTCTCTTTTTCTCTCCTTCTTATCTGTTGCATGATTATGAGCATCACTAATATAATGCATGAGCATGCACAATAAGAATAATTTCAGGATTGAAAGCAGTACATGGATACCTGGATAGAATAGCTTCGAAAAGGGCGCTCAAAATATAATATTTCTGGTCAGGGAAGTATTTCATCAAGGGTATGTAAAATTTTTCCATTATTAACACCTAGATCACACAAACAAATGAACTAATATCAAATATTTTTTAAATATTTTTATATAAATCAGCATCGTCAATCAGTGTAAAAACAGATAAAGTTTGTAAAGTTATCACCATCGATTAAATTGCGCTCTGTATAGTAATGTTCATTCAGTATCAAAATCTCCTAAAGCGTCGCATTGTGCCATCAGCAGCCCTTAGCATCACTCTCATATTGTTATTATTTTGTTGTTTATAAAATTTCTAAAAAGCGATCAGCATATTCTTTCTTACTTGTACAATGGCCGATCTATTTGGAATCCCGCATAGAAAAATACAATTTGCCTTATTTTCCAAACAGTAAAATTCTTGTATCTGTTGAGGTTAATGTATAACGAATAGTTTCTTTTCAGTTCAACAATATGAAACCCCAAAGATTCACACTATAAAGAACTGTCTGAGTAATCTATGTTGAACAGTGAACATTTCTGAAACTGTCCAAGAAATGTTAAACTATACGGATTTAAAAATGTGTGTTTAATAGTTGCACAATTTGGTTACCCTCTATCAAATTCTTCGTGTTCATTTTGGTGCAACACACATTCACATGAGTATTTTACCATACACTACCCAATATACACAGTTTGGTAAATTGTTTTATGTGATGGTATATGTAAACGATACGGCCTTGCAAAGTTTTCATAATTTTTTCTGCCATTTTAATTCTCTCAATAAAATTAGTACACACTGTCGTCTTGTGAAATATTTATTAACGTAAAAACTGGTGATATATGGTATAGAAAAATTAAGGTCGCAATGTTTATTACGTGAGTATTATTTTTTTTTCTTTTCCGTGCCGTAAAAAGTGAAAAAAAAAATTCATTAATCAGATTTCCGCTGCCGATTTTTTTCTTCCAGTCATCCCGTGCCTTCAGCTACGGAGGAATCAGAAAAATATTATCAGATTAGTCTAGCCAACCAGCAAAAAGCCGGAAACGATATCGTCAACTATATGGAATCTACTTCCACCGTATCCCTAATAGCGCTAGCGCACAATCGACAAGAGTAACAGTTGCAGCAAGTTCAAGAAAGTGCCATGACAATCGCAATTGTTGATCCGGTCGCCGGAGTGATGCCGAATGCCGTCCAACCCAAAGGAAAGTTAAGTTAATACGTTTTCCAAAACAGCTTGTAAAGTTGTTTGTTGTCCGGGGATACCATCCGGAAGTACTTCTTCGGCATTTCGCTAACCGCTCCACAAAGTGACCGGGATGAAAACCAAAACAGCAGACAAAAATATTAACATCCAGTGCGTGAATCAATTTGGACCTAAAAGGAAGGATAAAAGATGAAGGTTCTTGACGAATTGAAGTGCCGAAAGTTAGCCGCATCCAACATCCAACGCAACCAGTGCATCGATTGTCACGACCTTTTCTGTTCAAGAAACCATCCTGCATCCGGCAAGTGTTCCTCCCCTGATGAATCCAAAATAGGACAAGCGGAATCAATCCTGGAGTCACATCCTGGCATGTGCTTGTGATGTTGTTGAGCGTGTTTTTGAATAAGGACGTAAGTGATATAATTGATTTCTCTTCGTTGAACCTCTCTTCAATTGATAGCACTTTTTCACATAAGGACGCTTAGCAGGAATGCAATCTAACATCCTAAGGTGAAAATCTGCGAAGATACTTGTCACCTTTATAAATACTTACGCCCTTATTCACGCCTGAAGTATAAATTTCAATTTCGACAGTCTTATGAAGAATCTATTTTATGCAGCGATGCGAAATGCAATTGAGTTTTGCTTGTTTTATTTAGGAAAAAAAAAAAACATAATACAAATATTTTTTGCAACGTTCTAGAATTTCATATCAAATAATCTTTAAGCCAATTATATATTCTTAGAATCAAACGCAAATGTATGAGTGTAAAAAAAAATGAGAAACTGCAAATCTTGTTTACGAATTAATAAGGAATATGTGTAGTACTAACTTACTGTATATAGAAACTATCAAATACCAACTTATTTATTTACTCAAGTACTATGTTCACTAGAGTAAATAAGTGATTAAATATTGATATGCACATCTCAGTAAGATTATTCTACGCATATTCACTTATTTTGATATCTCTTATTAAATTTCTGCATAATTTTATTTCATATGGGTTGAATTTAAAGGAACAGTAACGTCTGGGGTTAGAAAACTACTTTTAATTGTAAACCAATTATTCCACATACATTATTATTTTTTATCTAGCTTATTGTCGAACCAAATCAAAACTATTTGCGTAACAGTAGAATGAGCAAAAAATGGATAATATTTCAACTATTCCGCAAATTGTGAACGAAAAATTTTGTTCGAGAAAATTGGCGTTTTAGAATGGTTACATAACTTAACCGCCTATTCCCCACATTGTAATTTTCCCAGTTACCATTCAATAGACAGTCAGAACCGTTCGGGGTATCGTGGGTTTATTGTTAATTTGGATGTTATACGATGTAACTCTGATACTGTCCCAATTGGTTGTGGATGGTTCGGGAAACAGTATAAATATGGTACTTAGTTATGCGGGATTTTAATAAGTCAAATCAAACTTCAAAACTCAAATTAAATTGCTTTCAGCACATTTACATTTTGCAGCATTAATCGCATTACTGTGTCAAGTCTTCTCCATTCCCTATACCCTACCCCAACCCTTCTTATCCTTTCCGATGGTGTTCAAGTGGTCCGCATAGACTATTACGGCCATTACCTATCCCTTACCCCGGCTTTGGACTGACTTGCGCTCTCATTGCCCCACCAAACGCTGCAAAATGAAAATGAAATGAAACATCCCCACAACATTATTAAATCAAATCGCTTACGCTTAGCAACGCTCAACCATTTTTCATTAAATCAGCACTTTATCATTTCCATAGAATTCTACGTTTTGAAGCTTTCTCACGACCATAAGTCTTCAACGGAAAATGTCTCCAGTTTCACAGTCTACACGCGCCATTCTAGTTGCGCTAAGAATGCTTACGTAGTAGAAAACCATACGTGGGAATATAGTATTTTTCGAGTCTCACCTAATCCACATTCCATCAATATGTAACGACAGAACTAATGGATAAAATAAACGACACTTGTGTTTTAACTTCAAACCGAGACAGATGTGTATCATCCGAAATCCAAGGAACAATTATTCGCGACGGTTCACCACATGGCGACCTGTGAGCAGTGATTTTTGTGATACGAACTTTGAACCAATCAATACTGAAAATGGGAAAGTCAAACTCCAAGATAGTGAACAACAGCGGTGATCCACAAAATGTGATAATTAACCAATTAGAAG
The DNA here is from genome assembly GCF_002204515.2 of Aedes aegypti. NCBI lineage: Eukaryota > Metazoa > Arthropoda > Insecta > Diptera > Culicidae > Aedes > Aedes aegypti. Next base: position 253,908,879 of record NC_035108.1, read on the forward strand.
AACACTCGGAACACCACACTGCGCACGACCTAAAACTGACAGTGATTCTGGTAGCGGTGGTACTTCAATTTCTGCTCATTTGCTACCTATTATTAAAAAAACATTCCCGCAAGCAAGCGCTCAAAGCAGCGCGAAGTGTGGCCCAGTTGCAACATGTGTGAAAAATACTAAAATGGGCCGACGGAATGCGTTGTGTTTGGTTTCAGTCGGAATGAATAATGAGTGACAAAAACAGTTAAAATATCCAGCACAGTGAAAGCATCCATAATGTTTCGAACTGGTTCTGCGAAAGTTTTGAATGGCAAAACTAGTGACTTCTAACAGTGGCAATGATTTGCGAAAAAAAAACAGTGCCTAACTGAAAAAAAAACAACAGTGTGCATTCAACATGTTCAGAACTGAAGGTACGAATGTTGTGAATCAACAGCAGAAAATCCCTTCAATAGAGAATAGTTCAAGTTCAATTCAATGCTAATAAATTCAAACAGTGTTGAGTGAATTCGTTTTTAAAAATGATATTGACGCAGACTGTTGCTCCATCAGAAAATAAGTGAACCTTTTTATGAAACATTGAACAGCTGAAAACAGTGACATGTGAAAAAAATACTTACTAAAAGATTCATGAGAGAAGCCGTACACCAGAAAGATGAACCCAGAAGAAGGATCCCAACCAGCATGTCGAGACGAATCATAATGTAAGTTACTTTAAGTTTTCTTATCTTTGTAAAAAGTATAATCGTATAATCATGACCTATCAATGGGTGTGACACACAATAAGTTAATCATTGAAGAAGGAATAAAAGTGTTAAATTCAATCTTAAAAAATTTGAATAAAGCTCCAAATAGGAGATACAGAAGATTAACGCTAGAATTAAAATTGAATAAAGCTAAATTGACTTACAATAAAATTATAAACACTCTAGCTGAGGTAGAAGCTGATCTTGATGAATCAGAATTCAATTTTCTCAACAAATGCTCTCGACAAGTATACGGTAATATACATGTCTTAATATCGTCCAAGTTGGAATGGGCTGGAACACACAAAATTAGTTTGTTTTCGATAACATATGCAATTCTTTTTATAAACAAATTAAAACAAAAATCCAAACTTGTGAAGCCTGTAATACAACCAAAAATGGCAAAAATAGATATCAAAACGGGTACCTCACTCATTGAAATATATGAAGGTAACCCGGAAAAGTTGGACAATTTTCTTGATTCAGTAGCGCTTTTCGTTGACTTAGTCGACAGCGCAAACGCAGAATCTACACCAGCGGCACAAGCAGCAGCTAAAGCTGTCGCGATTCGTTTTATCAAAACACGTCTCGCTGGTGCTGCAAGACAGGCAGTACCAGAAAACGCCACATTAAACGAACTTGTAGATGCCTTAAAGCAAAATTTCCGATCTTCACCACCACATCAGCATTCCCAACGCTATGCATACCCACAACAGAACTACAGCCGACCACAAAGAGGTTTTAACAGACCTTTTAATAGAAATACGGTTTACTATGCACAAAACAATCAGGCTCAACCAGGGCAGCAGAATAATAGTGCGAATCCGCATGCGCCTGAACAAAATAGAAATAATCATCATGCTCATCCCCAACAGCAACAAGTACCAATTGGACAAACACAACATTTTTTATAAATCCATCGAGGACAGTTTTTACTGTTAACTTGTCCTCGCCTAGTTATGTACATATAAATGCAGAGTTTTCAGATTCGCAATGTCAACTCATTGTTGATTCTGGCTCTGAAATTTCTCTAATTAAGTCTAATAAAATTAGAACAAATCAAATATACAATCCTTTTGATAAATGTAAAATATCTGGAATAGGAAGTGGTGTTACCGAAACTCTTGGAAACACTTCAACATATATTAATTATGATAACATTAGATTTAATCAATCATTCCACATTGTAAATGATAATTTTCCAATACCAGCAGACGGCATCCTAGGAAGAGATTTTCTAACCAGGTACCGGTGCTGTATAGATTATGACAGTTGGCTACTGTCGATTAATGTCAATGATGATATAATTACTATTCCAATCAATGACAGGAATAACAGAAACATTATTCCGCCACGGTGCGAAATAATAAAATTAATGCACTTACCACAAATCGTTGAAGACAGTGTAATAATAGCAGGTGAAATTCAGGTGAATTACGCAAATTCAATTATCAGTAAAACTAGTTCGTTTGCAAAATTTTTAAATACAACGGACGATTCTGTCGCGGTTCCAAGTAATTTCAACCCGCAAATATTCCCACTAACCAAATATGATGTAAACGGCAATCTAAAGGCCAATAAGTCGACGAAAAATAGAAAACGAAAATTATTGAATGAATTAAAGCTTGATCATTTAGAACCCAGCTTAAAAGCCAATGTAGAACAGCTTTGTACGCAGTATAATGACATTTTTTCACTCGATGACGACAAATTGTCTACGAACAATTTTTACAAGCAAGAGATCAAACTAAATGAGCCAACTTCGGTATACATTAAAAATTACAGAATACCGGAGTGCCACAAGGCTGAAATTGAACGACAAGTAAAGAAAATGCTAGATGATGGTATAATCCGCAATTCATATTCTTCATTTAACTCTCCGGTTTTGCTAGTCCCTAAAAAAACATCGGAAGGAGATAAGAAATGGCGATTAGTAGTGGACTTCCGCCAATTGAATAAGAAAATCCTTCCGGACAAATTTCCATTACCACGAGTTGATGAAATCCTTGATAATTTAGGCCGAGCGAAATATTTTTCGACGCTTGACTTAATGTCAGGATTTCACCAAATCCCACTGGAAGACGAAAGCAAAAAGTTCACTGCCTTCTCAACTGGCACTGGACATTTTGAATTTAATAGACTGCCATTCGGTCTTAATATAAGTCCTAATAGCTTCCAACGCATGATGTCGATTGCGTTGAGTGGCCTTCCATCTGAATGTGCATTCCTTTACATTGATGATATCATCGTAGTAGGATGCTCGATAAAACACCATATATTGAATCTACAAAAAGTTTTTGACCAACTAAGAAAATTTAATCTGAAACTCAATCCTCAGAAATGTCATTTTTTCAACATACATACATACCCAATAAGATAGCCATGGCAAAAAGTGACATAATATTCAAATATCTAAGCATGGATCTATTTAAGAAAATCGGTAATTGTATTCTAAGGAATACTACCGTATTATTATTTAAAAAACCCAAGGTCTTGACAAGTCGAGACCAGGTAAATAATATACTACAACAATTTCATAACTTGTCAACAGGAGGACACTTAGGTATTAACCGGTTATACCGAAAGGTGAAATCTATGTATACATGGCTTAATATGAAAAAATGCATTGTTGAATTTGTCAATGCATGCACATTATGTAAACACAATAAACACTTTCCTAATGTGAAAACAAAACAATTAGTAACAACAACCCCAATGAAACCGTTTGACGTTGTGTCTATAGACACCGTTAGACCGTTTACAATGACCGAAAACGGAAACCGATATGCGATTACCATGCAATGCGATTTCACAAAATATGTGATAATTGCCCCAATACCAGATAAATCAGCGAATACCGTAGCTAGAACTGTCATAAATAATTGTATCCTTCAATTCGGTCCCATGAAAAGTATCAAAACGGATCAAGGTACCGAATATAAAGGAGTATTCGATGAAATTTGCGATCTTCTTAAAATTGACCACACATGCTCTACGGCATACCACCCACAGACTATTGGTGCATTGGAAAGAAACCATAGGTGTTTGAATGAATACCTTCGGATTTTTTCCAATGAAGCGAGAAATGACTGGGATACATGGATGCCTTATTATGCGTTCTCTTACAATACCACTCCTAACGTAGATCATGATCATACTCCCTTCGAATTAGTTTTTGGAAGGAAATGTAATACTTTACAATCAACTGATACTAAAATTCAACCTTTATACAACTTTGACTCATACGAAAAGGAACTAAAATACAGAATGCAAGTAGCACATACAAGAGTCTTAGTGGAAATCCAGAAAACAAAGAGCAATAGAACAAAATTTTTAAACGAAAATTTACATACAACACCACTTCAAGTCAACGATACCGTTTACCTAAAATTGGAAAATAGACAAAAATTAGATTCACTAAATGCAGGTCCTTTCAAAATTTTAGATTTAACCGAGTCTAATGCAGTAATAAAAATTGGTAATAAAATATCTACAGTCCACAGATCAAGATTAATTAAACGTTAATTATTTCAAATATTTGACTCCAACGTTCCCGAGAGGGGGAAGGATAAGGTATGAATGAGAAATTTATACGAACAAACTAAAAAAAAAATAAAAGAAAAAAAAATAAAAAAAAAAATAGGAAAAGACAAAAATGTTAAATCACAACATCAGAAGCGAAAGATCATGTTAAGAATAAAAGTGTATTTTTTAAATTGTTTGTAAAGGCTCGAACAATGCTAGTTCCCAAAATCAATACAAAAGAACAACTCATTGTATTACGTTGTTCTCCGCTAACGGGGAAGGTGTAGTGTAATTATTTAACCTTAACATCCCCACAACATTATTAAATCAAATCGCTTACGCTTAGCAACGCTCAACCATTTTTCATTAAATCAGCACTTTATCATTTCCATAGAATTCTACGTTTTGAAGCTTTCTCACGACCATAAGTCTTCAACGGAAAATGTCTCCAGTTTCACAGTCTACACGCGCCATTCTAGTTGCGCTAAGAATGCTTACGTAGTAGAAAACCATACGTGGGAATATAGTATTTTTCGAGTCTCACCTAATCCACATTCCATCAATATGTAACGACAGAACTAATGGATAAAATAAACGACACTTGTGTTTTAACTTCAAACCGAGACAGATGTGTATCATCCGAAATCCACGGAACAATTATTCGCGACGGTTCACCACACATGACCGTTCAAAACAAAAAAATGTCGCGGCTCTTCAAAACTGAGTGATTCCAAGCAACAGCACCAAAATTTGGTAAATTTTTTAATTCATTTTTTTCTATTGAGCTGAAACTTTGCACAGTTTTCCAGTTCCATCTAAATCGTCATTTTCCGATATCAAATCTTCAAGTTGAGTCACGACTAACTTTTCAAAAGGGTGTATGTGAAAATGGTTCAAAAATATTCAAAAAGCTGCACAGCAAAAACGGTTCGTTCGATTGTTAGACAACTAAAGAAACAAGTTAGACAACTAAATAAAGATTCCAAAAAAAATACACACAGTTAAAAAAAATTTTTTTTTGCCTAAAAAAACATAATTTTTGACACAAAAACTCAAATATCTCAAAACCCTATCGGAATACCAACGTAATTTTTTGAGGGAAAACGGTCCATTATATTAGCTATCTACCATAAAAATTTGGTGATGGTAAACCAATAAACAAAAAAGTTATGACATTTCAAACATGTCACAATTTTCACATTTAGTAGAAAAAAAAAATTTTTTTTTGTGTAAATTATTACGGGAACCGCAGTTTGTTGCTGATTTTATTGTTAAGGGCCTTGCGTGAATTAAACAAGTCGTTTTCATGTATTCATTAGTATTATGTATATTATATGTATAAATATTATGTATATGTATAAATATTATATGTATATGTATATATGTATAAATTAAAAATGAATTAACAGATTACACGAAAATATTTTTTTTTTACCAGGATATTTTTTTTAGAGTATGATCGATGAGTTTCTAAATGTTATATATAAACTTTAAAAGTTTTGGATTTGGGTATGCGTTATGAGATCATGACAACATTTTATTAATACTTATTTATTTATTTATTGTTATTCAATTTTTTTACAATATCGAACACTTTTGCATCATTATCAGTACAGTTCGAGTATAGTTTTGCTTTAATTTTATTTTCTGACAATGGAATGAAACAGTGAAATTTTTGGGTTCCTTGGATCGTTTTCGCGTTATTATATTGCTCACTGAGCTCTGATGCCGTTAATTCGTACTCTTCAGTAGTAGTAAAACAAAATGATAATTTTGTTAAATCTTCTTCTTTTCTGCGATTCGCCCAATCAAATAGTTCTTTTGCAGTTTTAATTGGATGCTCACGTTCTTTGGCTTAACTTGCTCTTGTGGCCATGCGCTTTATGGTTCCTCCAATAGCATCACAAGGACCTTTGCCATGTGACGTAGCAAAGAAATGCCATTCTGCATCAATTCCTTACTTTGATTTAAATTGACATAGGCTCGAAAAATTCATACGGTTTTTGTACTGCGATGCTGCTCCATCAGACATGAAATATATCTTTCTGATTTCTTTATCCTTATCAACGCGTAAAAAGTTAATCATTTTGGCAATGAACAAATTTACAGATACTGAGTCGTGTCTTAAATCTTCGGAAATTACAATAAAACTAAAATGTTCAATTTGCGTACTTCCATTGAAATAAATAACGAATGGATGAATTGTAGCTTGTTGTACGTTCCAGTATTCAGAAAAATCACAAATGACTAAAAATTCACCATCTTGTAATGTATTTTTCGTATTTTTTAAAAAGCGGGATTGCTCTGTTTTAATAAAGTCGTGAGGAATTAAACTTTCTAATTTCAAGCAAAAAATGACACAAACTCATCTACAGGTTTTACAATAGTTTCTAGGTCACACCTATCCGTGGTCACCCATTGCTCAAATGATAACTGATCAATATAATTTTCTTCAAACTCAGCGAATAAAGTATTTTCCAATGATGAAGAATCTGGACAATCCGAACAAGATCGTAGATAGCAATTTGATGTTGTATTTTCACACAAAAGACTACCAGTTAACATTTTAATATCCTTTGATAAATTGATTCTTTTCAAACTATGTAAGATTAGGTTAATATTTTCGTGTGTTGTGCACACACAAACATTATGTGTTCCTGAATTGGATAGAAGCTTGCATTGCCTTGGACGAAACCTTGCAAATGAGGAAAAACCTACCTTAATATTTTCGTTAATTTCCTTGAAGCGTGTATACGCTTCTTTCAAAGTAGTCATCATTAATCGTTTTTGGAGTGCTTGACGCTTTCCATCTTTTTTTACAGATACATAATCTTTTTGGCCAGGCATAGCTCTACTTACTTCATCGTCTTCAAAATATTGAATTATTTTTTCTTTTGTCTCATCTGTTAATGAAGTACTCGACCTAGCATTTTTGGTTGCAAGACAGTTATCTTTGAATTGTTTTGCCTCTTTTGCTGTATTTCTATTCGTTTTGAACTCATCAATGGCGTCTTGAATAGACCACGAGCTTGGCAGCATCGACAAAATCAATAATTTTTCTTTCCTTGTCGTGGCTAGATTCGGGAACCTTTCCTTCATATTCATAATTACCTCATCGTAGTCTGTATTTTCCACATCCTCAGGTCCTAATTTGAAGAGGTTTCTTCGTACAGCTTCGTTGATTTCACGGTATTTTTTCTCGGGATAATTGACGTAACCCATCTTCGTCCATTTAATCGGAGTCACTTTTATTCCAGCTATCCCTTCGTTGAAGCGTTCGATGTTGACCTTCTGGATGCACTCATCTTCTGATTAATTTGTTGAAACAGATGTCGCTGATGGTACCGTGGCCAGACTATCTGCACTTGGTACTTCTGGTAACTCCTCAGTTGTTGTCGGTGCATCTAGTAATTCCTCAGTTGTTGTTGTGTTCGAACTTCCTGCAACCTGATCCACCGATGATGTACAGATTGCCCGTTTGTCAACGTTTAAACGGCAGGACGTACAAATGCGTAAATTTGTATTCAATGTAGACATTGGAGCATAACCAGCCGCTTTCAGTTTATCTATGGTGCATTCGGTGAGATTTCGTAGCTCTTTCGAACACTTTTTTTCTGCAAACGGCCTGCAACAGTTGAGAAAGCGACTACTCATGTTGCTCGTTAGATTTTAATAAAATTTTACAATTAAATCTTTTATAACCATAGTGGTAGTATATTTTTAGCTTTTTCGTGAGTATGTTCATGGTATGTACCTATCATGTTTTTGATGTTGTTGAAGTTACTCGCTTTCTCCCAAATATGATTAACAAAGTCTATTCTCTACCAAGGCGGGTCTATACCCAGGTGTAATCAGATTTTAACTTTGTGGAGAAAACCAGCGCCGAGAAAACCGACCTGCTTTACGTATACTAGATCACCTGGGTATAAACCCGCCTTGTTCTCTACGAGGTAAACTTTTTGCAGGTAAACTAGTCGTATACCTGTATAGAAAACTTTTTTTGTAGCTTTTGTCTTCAATATTAGATTTCTTATAGGTTTCTTTTATCAAAAGGTTTCAACACTATTGAGATAATTTTTCTTCAGTTACGTACAATAAAAAATATGACACTATCAAGACTTTAGATCACAACACTGGATCGCGTCTAACTTTCTAATAGATGCTATAATAGTTATGAATAATTAAATAAAATATCATGAAAACAACTTGTTAACCTCATGTGGTACCCTTAACAAAAAATTCAGCAACAAACTGCGGTCCTAAAAAAAATTAACAATGAAAAACAAAATTTTTTTTTTCACTAAGTGTCAGATTTGTGAAATATTTGAAATGTCATAACTTTTTTGTTTATTGGCTTACCATCACCAAATTTTTATGGTAGATAGCTAATATAATGGACCGTTTTCCCTCAAAAAATTACGTTGGTATTCCGATAGGGTTTTGAGATATTTGAGTTTTTGTGACAAAAATGATGTTTTTTAATGCAAAAAAAAATTTTTTTTACTGTGTGTATGTTTTTTTGGAATCTTTATTTAGTTGTCTAACTTTGTTTCTTTAGTTGTCTAACAATCGAACGAACCGTTTTTGCTGTGCAGCTTTTTGAATATTTTTGAACCATTTTCACATACACCCTTTTGAAAAGTTAGTCGTGACTCAACTTGAAGATTTGATATCGGAAAATGACGATTTAGATGGAACTGAAAAACTGTGCAAAGTTTCAGATATTTTTGAAATGGTCGATCAGAATCGACTTGCATGCCTCCGTGGAATCCCTCAACTGTAATCTTCTTCTTCCTAACGTTTTTCAACCCCGAAAGCGAAATGACTCGAGCACAGTGGTGACACGATTTTTGCGGTTTTCGGGGTTTTGCATTTTTGCTCGATAAAGGCAGCATGAAATTGAACTTGTTTATATGTATCGCAACGGAATGAGTGTGCTCTTTCTGTTAGAGCTAATAGATTTCAATTAGTTGAAAACACAAGCGAAATATTAGCGATTGAATGATTTAAAACTTTTTTCCCTTGGAATGGCTGCCCGAAAACGGTCATAGTGGAGAGACAAAAACAGTCAGGCAGTGTGTGAACCGTTGGCAGCGCAACGCCTGATGGTATTGATGCTGCTGCTGCTTCGTATTTTGGTTGACTGGCAGAATCGGAGAACTGTGGTCAATAGTGGTCACAGTTCTCAAGCCTGTGGAGGCAACAGAAATGACAAGGCCCCATTCACAAATTTCATAACGCTGAAGGGGGTGGGAGGGTGTCCTCGTGCTGTTACGGCTCATACAAAATTTGTAAAACATTCATACAAAAAGCGTTACGAGGGGGTGGGTGGGTGTCGAAAATGGCCATTTTTAGCGTTATGAAATTTATGAACAAACCCCAACTTCTTGGCTGGCACACTTTCTACCTGTTACGCCTACCACCTCCGTGTTAGTAGACCTCGGCCGCTTTCCAAGTTTCTGGGCCATATCGCTGGACCATATTGCTGGCTTCCAAAATGGCCGATTGTTCGATGGGACCAAAATGTTGCTCATCCGAAGGATGCCAACACAAATTGTTCGAGGTGGACACTTCACCGGCGGACTGGATCCACTCCAACCACTACGGACACTTTTTCGTTTCTTCCGGTGGAAAGAAAAACACGTTTTGAAAACTTAACAAAAACTTCGTCACTTCACTCGGCGACCTATCGCGTTACAATAATCTTCTTCGGCATCGCGCGGGAAATCATTATTTTTCTACAAAGGTGGTAGCTCTCCTTGCTGTGTTGCCAGGGGTAGCATAAAACGCAATCGCAGTACCGGGTACCCCCGTTAGTTTGACCACATCTAATCTGAACACTTTTAAATTTGTACCCCGCTAATTTGCACATCGTTAAGATTAAAAATGGTTCAAACGTCATTTAGCTCATGGAACGAAGTAAAGTGAAATGGAACGGAGTAAAGTGAAATGGAACGCTGTGTAACAGAGAAAGAGGTAACCAGAAACACGTTTCTAGGGTGACTAGATGTTCAAATTAAAAATGAACCCCGATGGTTTGCATGAGGTACCGTTCAAATTAACGAGGGTTAGTCGGAGAAACATACTAAAAAAAAATCAGCTATAAAAGCTGTCAACTCAGCGAAGACTGAACAACACCATCTTTCTAAGTGGTCAGGATCCTGAGATATGCAAAGCAAAACAAATCTAGGATCTAGGAATATCATATGTACCAAAGGTTACATTATGTTCCCTTAAGGTTTATATAGTGCAAGTTCGAAAAAGCGCCCCTACCGGCCAAGTTCTCAGCTACAAGCTAGATCGTACTGAGTACTCTGCGCACGAGATATTCAAAAATACCCCCAAATTAATGATATCCCATAAGCCCTGGGTCTCCTATAACGCCCCCATTCATGTGTTTTATAGGGGACCTGACTGTATTTAGCTTATTCGAACGCGTGTTGCCAGCGTAAAAAAAATGTTTGTGTTTCATTTTCCTGAACGCTGTGTAACACAAAATACATGCTTCTACTTTGCTCAAGATTCGACTTAAATAAGTGCAAAAATGGGGCCAGATAGACGTAGCGGTAAACGCGCAGCTGTTCAGCAAGACCAAGCTGAGGGTCGCGGGTTCGAATCCCACCGGTCGAGGATCTTTTCGGGTTGGAAATTTTCTCGACTTCCCAGGGCATAGAGTATCTTCGTACCTGCCACACGATATACGCATGCAAAAATGGTCATTGGCATAGTAAGCTCTCAGTTAATAACTGTGAAAGTGCTCATAAGAACACTAAGCTGAGAAGCAGGCTCTGTACTAGTTGGGACGTAATGCCAGAAATAAGAAGAAGAAGAAGAAGTATGACATATTGTTTTTTATTGATTTCACTCGAACAGTATTGCCAGGTACGACACAATTTTGAACCCTTTATGAAAAAGTGGATTGCAGTTGAAGAGTGTTCCTATGTTGTTAAGCATTCTATTTTTCTATTCCGCTGAAGGTTTATAATTTTGATCTTAGCTCTTCTTAAACAGTGTTGCCAGCCATAATAATATTTGTGCTTCAGCCGAATGTATGACATGCAACACTTCCTGTAACTTTGGTAAACATTCGGTATCGTTATCCTTAAATGTTATTGGTATATGCATATAACACCTTTCAATTACAATCGAGCAGTGTTGCCATCTACTAACAGAATATAAAAAACTTCATACTTCAATTTAGCCGAATATCTCAAATCAGCATTTCTACATTTAGACGTCACATTTTTCAAGAAACAAACGACCGATTCTATTTACGACCCCCCCTCCCTACAACAGTCGTATAAAAAGGTTGGGGTGCACAGAAAATGCAACGTTCTTTTACAGTATGTGTATTGAAATCTTACATTTTCTGTAAGAAAACATGATATTTTGTGTATATGCAAGGACATTATACAATTTTTGTATTTGGTCTTGTTTCCGATGTGTGTAAAATTGAAAATGGTGTTTTCCATGATACTTTATTTCAGAATGCGTTCAATCAATTGATAATTTTTTGGAAATAGTTAGTTTGCCCAAGTGAATCGTAAGTGTCAAAAACAGGATGATGCTCTCTATAGTGAACTAGTGACAAAACCTATATAAATAAAAATGGAATGGTGTTTGTATGTCACGAAATGGCACCTGAACGGGTCCACGGATTTGCACAATTCTTTTACTGTATTCATATAGGGTTCCAACGTGTTCGTGAGTAGAAAAAAATGGAAAAGTCTCTAGAATAGCCGAAACAACGGGAGAAAATTAAGATGTCAATATGTATGGGAGAGTAAATGCTGTTTTTCAACAGCCTACTGGATGACAATATGAAGTTTGCTGGGACCACTGGTCTTAAATAAAAAGCATTTTTGTGTTTTTTTTTTAAATCAATTCAAATTTGTAATAATGTATGTAATTGGGTAGGAAGATGTTTTTGACTAGTGGACGTACACCGAAGAAAAAACTAATATTACACATAACGTAAATTTCATAGGAAGCAGAATACTCAATGTAAAAACGAAATTACGTAAATTTGATGGTAATTGAGCTTAATTTTTAAGTCGTTCCTGTAAAACTATGTCCAATGCGATTGGTTTTTTGTGATGTGAACAATTTTCAGTTCAATGTGACGGAAAATTACGTCATCGGTGACTTGAATTCGCGTCGTGAATGACGGGCACATATGACGTAAATTTCATGGATATTTTCTAAGTATGTAACATATTGAATCGTATTTTCTTTCTGTGACAAGAATTATGCTGGTGTTAGAGAAGTTGATCTACAATTTAGTTTTCAAAATCATAATAAAACCAAAATTTTTATTTGATTTCCGTTTCCTGGGATTGAGGGCCCGGATAAATGTGTGGGTTTGAATCCAACAGGTCGGAATGTTTTCTTGAAGAAAATGGTCTTGACTTCCCAGAACATAGAATATCTGCTTTCCACACGATAATACGAATGCAAAAAGGAAGGTCCTTTGGCAACAAATCTCTCAGCACCGAAGCTGTTCATTGCTGCCCATGTCAGCTTAGTCGTTAAACTGTTCGAATAAACTTTTAAATGCACTATTGAAGTATTCGAGATTCAATTCAGTCGATAAACTGAGTTGATCCTGCCAGTGTTGTTCGAATCAACACGTTAAACAGCCCGGTCTACCTATCATGCAGCCGAATTCGTGGTACCGTTAAATGGGGTGTCTTTGATAATTCGGGCACCTCCGATGATGGGATTTGGATATTGTTCTCCATGTTTGAACAAACATTTCTTTATTCAAGCAAAACGAGTACATAGATATTTTTTATCAATATTAAAGGTATTGAATATTGGCGCATTGAGATTCATTAAGGGTAATATAAAAATAATGCTTAAAGAATATGTAGCCGAGGGGACTTGAACCCACGATTTCCATAATAGAATAAGCTGAATGCTATTTTTTAGTTTTGTTATGGTTTTATTACTGATTAGGAATTAAAAATGAGCCTCGTAACCATTTTAAAATTTAAATGTTTAAAAAAAGAACTTGCTTTACTAAATTGAAAAAAAAAAAAATCAAATCTTAGACGATTTACTTCTGAGAAACTATAAAAGCTATTCCATTTCACGGTACTATCAATCAAACTGGGATCGAGTCATTGCAAGTTGCAGACGATTCATCCACAATCCGTTCGATGCATTTTCCATCCACTTGTAATTCTCACTTCCAGGTGCTCTCCCCTCAATAAGTACAGTTGGGATACCTTCACATCACCTGTGAGCGCACTGGATGCTTTGAAATGATGAAAGCACTCAACAGCGCATGGGTTGAAGCTTTTCCGGTGAAATGAAATCTTTAAGCCCCTTCATTTAGAATCTGGTGGTGGTTGGTATCTAGAGATGGACGTGTACACAGCCCATGGGATGCATCGCCCAAGCTGCTCCTTATTTTACCGTCTAATCTCAATCAAGCATCAAAGCGAATGGTATCGTTTAAATTGGAACTTCACCGCTTTTAACGAAGAAGAATCATTACTGGTGAAAGATGAACCATCCCGGCATTCTTCGGTTCTGGCTGATGTACCATCAATCCAAACCGAGGCTCAATCGGTCGATAGATAGACACGAACCTGTGCCAGCTGAGCCAGAAAACGACAATGACAAATAGGACCTGCTCGGCCAAAGCAGCTGCAACTCTGCCTTAACTGCAAGAATGATGATGCTCTTTGGCAGATTGGTTTCGAAGTTGATATGCGATCCGAACGGAGTTGGTATCCGTTATTGGTTGATTTCGCAACCGTATTTACTTAAGGCCAATGCAAGGCACCGAATGTGTAACCAGCATCAAAGAAGCAATTCAATCTACGGTGGAGGCGAACATTGGGAGCCATTGTTTCTAATTTCCTAAAAATCTTATGGAAGTTTTTCTGCAATTTCTAGTTTAGCTTCACACAAAATCAATGGAGATAACAGTTTTTATCTCTGATGAAATGCCGATCAAAAGATATTAGTTGATTTTTTCAAGTTGTGCAAATGAACTGCTCTTTAAATATTATTCTCTATAGTATCCGTAGAATTTACAGCTCTGAATTTCTCTTTCATATAGACGAACTATTGCACAAAGTTATTTGCAATAAAACTGTTACAGAATTCAAGAAAATTGGTGGGATCAAGTCTCCTCAAGGTTTTTGATTCTTTTGCCGTTTTCAGGAGTGTTCCAACACGTCACTATTATTTATTATTTTTGGTACACTATTATTTATTATTTTTTGGTAGTTAAATCCAAGAAGCATGCAAAAACAGGATTTAACGTGAAGATGAATCGAAGCCAAACTTCAAATTTTCAAGAGCACGAATCTGGAGAACCGAACACCCGATTAAGCTGAAAACTTTATCGATTGGTCACCACCAGCGATTGAGTTTTCAGCTTAAACGGATGTTCGGTTCTCCAGATTTGTGATCTTGAAAATTTGAGGTTTGGTTTCGATTTATTTTCACCTTAATGTTTTGTATGAAACATATTTTGATCATTTTTGCGTGCTGTGCATATTTGTACGATTCAAATTTAAATTAAGGCTGCTCAAACCTTCCCTACGGCCTCACGACTATGATGTTCCAAGTTCTGTGCTCAGCAAACCCGAAATCCACGAACGATGATGTCCGGTTGGCATGGCTTCACTTTCATCTTATTTTTCGTTCGTGTTTCCCGGAAAAAAAAGTTTGCACTCCAGGATGAAGCTAACAAACCGTTTGCGATAGCGTAAACTTTTCCACCATGAGAAATGTACACGGCACTGTGAAAATGTTCTCGCTGCTGAAGGAGCTTCGGTAAACAAGCAATTACGCAGTCTGAATAATGTAATGAAGAAATTAGGGATAATTTCGTCGTTCAGCAGCGAAGATCTCCTCGGGCAGCAAGTGGCCGAATCATCCGGCGAAAGAAGCACACCCTTTACTGAGTTTTGGGTTCTTTTTTTTTTCCTTATTTCAGCACGACCAGTTGCAGAACCAAGCATCGCAAATGTTAATTCCTCTAGCCACCAAATTCGGTAGGGGTACCTGGCGTAAAACGCCTTTTGTCAGTTTCAATTTGCACCGCATAAACAATTGTTTTCGCAAAATAAGTGTTTGAAAAATGTTTGAATTTTCAAAATATCTACTATAAAGTAAGCAGGATCAAAAACCTTTCTTTAGCTGAGTGGTTAAAGGCCGCGGCTACAAAGCAAAGCCATGCTGAAGGTGTTTGGATTCAATTCCCGGTCGGTCCTGGATCTTTTCGTAAAGGAAATTTCCCTAACATCCCTGGACATAGAGTATAATCGTACCTGCCACGCGTTATACGAATGCGAAAATGGCAACTTGGCAAAGAAAGCTCTTAGTGAATAACTGTGAAAGTGTTCATAAGAACACTAAGCTGAGAAGCAGGCTCTGTCCCAATGAGAACGTAATGTCAAGAAGCAGAAGTAGGATACAATTCGCTCAACATGTAGGTTGTACATATATCAACTAGTTTCGTGTGTTGTAGCACTTCATACATGTTGTTTGGTCTGCATTTCTTTGCATCTTCCATAGCTAGTGCATTTTACCCCAGGCCCCCCTTGTTGCGGTGGGTGGTGAACTGGCCTAGAGACGAGCAATCGAATGTTTTCGGTACTATTTGTTGGTATTTTTCTTTGCTATACCAAAAGAAAATTTCCGACGAAAAGTTATTTCATCTGATCACGGAAATCCAGCGGCAATGGGCAATGGGCGAACGTCTTGCGGGTTGTCCAAATCGGAAGACGAGGTGCTCATTTTGGCTGGCGAGCAAAAGTTCTCAGAACATGCATGTCACGTTTCGGAGTGGTCTGCGAATTTCGTGCGGAAATGAACGAAATTTCCTGATTCCGGCTGATAACCGTTGGGCGAAAAGTGAGCAAGGGAACAAAGGATGGTGCTTGTTTGTCCAGTTAACCCTATAATGCGGCTTGTTCTTTCTAAGTTGAGCGTAGATCTTCTCTTATTAGGTTCACTATAAGCTGGTTTCCAACATTTTCTTTTGAATGTTTTGGTGGTACGTGCAAACTATATGTAAAATAAAATATTGTTGATATTTCAGGATTGAAATAAATTTTAGTCAAATTTGCACAATGATTTGTGATGTAGCTGCCCATTTATAGCAAATTAAATAAGAAATATAAGTATCAGGGTTATGTCATCGTTTCTTGGGACGGTTGAGATTAAATCACAAAATCAAGTGTCTCTTCTCCAGTGGTGGAGAAGACTTTTGTGTAGCAGGGCGATTACTAGGCAATCAGTGTTGCCATTTACAATGGTTACAATGGAGCCAGTTCGCGAGAACCGCAACCCCCTTTCCAAGGGAAATTGTATTGATGTTCTCCGATCAGGCTGAAATTTTCAGGAATTGCTCTTCTATATAAAAGAAGATGTTTTGCAAAATTTAAGATTTTTATGTTAGGGGGGAGTGGGACAAAATGACCCCCAATGATTTCATGTCACTAAACATGCAAAATCACAAAAACTGATATAACTATAGTAAAAGTGCACGGATTATGTTGAAATTTGGCATTATTACTCTACGTTATATAAACTTCAAGATTGGCATGGTATATGGATTTTGAAAGTACCCTAATTCGAGAAAATTGAGTTTTTCATAAAAAATTTAGTGATTTTCAAATCGATTTTTCTCTTGCCAACCGAACTAGGTCAAAAATCTAAATATGACATATTGTAGGGCAACTCATGGGTTTTCATGGGCTGGTGTAATCCAGATATGCCGTTTCAAACATTCTCGATTTTTTTTTCTGGATAGGATTGAACTTGAGCTATTTTGCGATTACCGCAACCCCCTTGCATAGAGAGGTTGTATTGACGTTCTCCGATCGAGCTGAAATTTACAGGAGTTGTTTTTGTATATAAAAGAAGTTATTTCGCAAAATTTAAGATTTTTATATTAGGGGAAGTGGTACAGAATAACCACCAATTATTTAATATAAAATATATACAAAATATACAAGTAAACTGCTATAGCTATACAATTTAATTCCACTAGAGTTTGTATTCTTTGACAGATACAAACTCTAGTGGAATTAAATGGTATAGTACTAAATTTGATTTTTCATCTACTTATAGGTATTCTACTAAACAGCTACTAGATCAGCTCAAATCAAACCACTAGTTACTGCTTAATAAAAACGATCAAACGATCAACTGATGGAATATACACTTCGTAGTTTCTACTCCGTGATCATAACATCATTTAGAAAGTGAGCTTGCCCCTACACTGGAATAATCTTCAAAAATTGTACTAATCAACCATGATTTGAACCTATATATCTTAAGGTGTCCTTCTTGCCCCCAGCCCCCCTATTCGACCGTATGGATATCACTGTGGTAAGCGGTTAAGTCGATATACGGGCCTAGGATTGAACCCACGACCTTCTGCTTGCAAAGTAGAAGCGATAGCCATTAGACCACCAACCCCGTCTCAAACCACTAGCTACTGCTAAAGGATAAAATAAATATCTCTCCAATAAATTTCGTAATGAATTATATTCAAACTTTATATTATTAAATATATATTTATGCAAGAAAATGAAAACAAATCTCCAGAAATTCTATTGCAAACTGCTAATTTCTTCACAACATGATTGCTCTCATCGTAATTCCTGTGGACATTACAAATTATTGTGCTTTATTGGGATTTCCCAAATGGAAAATTTGGATTATTACCTTAGATTAGCCCATTATACAAATATCCAGAAAAAAACTCTATAGGATTATCGGGAAACATGAAAGGAATGATTCCTGGATAAATCCAACAAGAAAAAATCTAAAAAGAATTTAGAAGAGAATTTCCTAGAGCGTTTCTT
Source organism: Aedes aegypti (assembly GCF_002204515.2). NCBI lineage: Eukaryota > Metazoa > Arthropoda > Insecta > Diptera > Culicidae > Aedes > Aedes aegypti. The sequence continues at coordinate 253,926,979 of NC_035108.1, forward strand.
GAAGAAACAACTGGATTAATTGCTAAATTTCAAAAAGGTAGTATTTCTGATGGAATCCCAGAAGTTATTGACGGAGGATCTCATGAACTAATCGTCACTTTGTAAAAAATCCCATACTTCGGAAGAACAGTTTGAAGAACACAATATTTCAATATTTCAAATATTTCTTGGTAGAAAGAATCTATTATAGAATTGATTGATAATCCAATTAAGGAGGAATATTATCGAGTAATGTATAAGAAAGTTTGTAAATAAAAATATATATCAGAGAAATCTCCTGGAATATCAATAAGAAGCCTTAGAATAATTCCTGGATGTATTCAAATAGCTTGCTCTGGAAAATCGTGAAACTCGTTAGTTTTGGAAAAATCAACATGAAACCTCGCCGAAAAATTAAGAGAGGTTTCCCAGCAAATATTGAGCAAACAGACCGGTATGCCTGTAAACATTCGATCCTCTCTTCTGCGAATAAAGGTGACAAGACGCAAGTTTGTCAGCATTTTTCAGTTCAAGACACAAGATCGCATCACTGCCAAGCGGTTTGAAGTGAAAAAGTGCTAACAACCCACATCTTGTTACCTTTATTCGCAGAAGAGAGGATCGATGAAGAGAAATCGATCATGCGACTTACGCCCTTATTATAGCACACGCTAGAACTAACTGATACCAACAGCCATTACACAGCAATATTGATTGATCGGAAAAAAAAGTTAACATTGATAGTCCAAAAAAGTTCGATTAAGAAAGATTGGGAAGCCTGCTTTAAGCTCTGGAATCGAAACAACGTTCAATCCGAAAAGATCTTCGACAAGATGGGATTGGAACCTATCACTCTCTGTTTGGGCTTGCTGAATAGCTAGATGGCTGTTTTAACACCGTACAAATATTTATTTCAATTTGGCTCCCCTATGCTTAAACGACTTATATTATACTAAATAGCATCCTCCCAAAGTTTGAAATGAATCGGAAGAAATTTGACTGTGCACAGGCCATTTGAAGTTTATATGGAGAATATTATGGAAAACGCCATCATTTTATGTTCAGCTCTCTATCTCTTCGTCATCATGTTTTATGGAAAAGTGAAGACAATCTTCTCATGTGAAATCTTTTCAGCTACAACTTTGCCGAAGACCACATTTTGATTGGACGTCAGGATAAATTGCTATTCATAATTTTGGGAAGAATGATTTTTATCATAATTGACACCGTTTAAGTATAGGGGAGCAAAATTTTCAAAATTTGCATCAGTCTAATAGAACAACCAATCAGATGTGAAGTGTATATAGAGCGAACGTGTTTCCTGTACTGCACCGCGAGAAAACTAATAAGTATGTAGCGACGACTAGACAACCAGGCATTGGCACGACTGGAGATGGGTTCAGTTCAGTAGAACAAAGATTCTTCTCCGTGGTAGAAATGCAGATGCAGGAAACGCGACGATGATGGCGCTGGAATGCAAAATAAGCATTGGAAAAGCGAGCGCAGATGTAGTTTCACAGCTTCCTGCTCTAATGTTCTCAATGTATGCAACAAAGCATAAACCTGCAAGTTTATTAGTATTCCTGGTGGTAGCTCCCTGAATTCACCCACCCTCCCCATCTTACAGGAGTAAAGCACCGTTGTCGATGTAGGTATTTCAGTTACAGCGTACAACAAATGGCTTGTGGCGAACTGAAATAAAATTGGTTGCAAATTAGACGCGTAAGTTTGCTGTTGGAACTTGTTGAAGCGCAAAGGAACCTGGTTGCTGGTATTGAGGAAATAGCGTGTACCTTAAATGTAGTATAGGTATTAAATAAATTTAAACACGTTTCGTATGAATCCAAATCGTCATGGAGGTGACGAAGTTTCAACATCTCTGCATCTGTTTAATTTTGTAGAATTCAGAAGCAATGCACAAATCAACAATGCAATTGTCCGTTAAATTGAGATCACATAAAAATCAGCAGCTCCAGGGAAGTGAAAAGCAATAGAATCTCCTATAAGACTCTGCCACCCACTTTCCTCTCATTGCAATTTCGCTACAGTTGTCAAAGGGAGGAAGCTGATTTTTTGATGGTTTGTACATGCAAAAACATTTTCAAAGCTCTCCACATCATCATCGGGAACTATTGCTCGCTGTTGGTTGAAACATTGCTGGTAATGTAAGTGCCAAACATAAAAAATACTGAATAAAACACAATCGCACTCCCAACGGGCGAATCCGTGGTAAATGTTTATAGACAAACGCGAAATCCTGATTGGAAATTTACCTACGCGCTGCACCATAATCTGTTTTTCCAATCACCTACCGGGTAATAGACTTATGCAACCAATCTATTTCAATTAACAGCACAAACACTATCCAAAAGCGCTACATGTAAACTTTATCCGGCCGGATTGGATGACTTACTGTTTGAAATGAGTGCATGTGTCTACAAAAATGTTGGGCTTACGTTTCTGCGTATTTATATTTCGCTTTAGTTTTGCTCGGTTTGTTTAATCGTTTGATGATTTTTTCTTTGAATGGGACGTACTTGCCAAACAAAAGGAATTCATTGTTTCATAAACACGAACTTGAATTGTATTTCAAACACAGGGCTGGTAGCAAAAAGTGGTACCGAAAAAAGTTATTTTAGTGACCAGATTTGAGAAATAAGTGACTAAAAAGTGACTTTCGATTCTCGAAAAAGTGACTAAAAGTGACTTGAAAATCAAACCATAATTAGTTTTATTTCAATTCTATTATACTGTTTTACGATCAATATCTAATATGATAGGGAATATTCAATATGATCTACTGCAGGTAGTATAGGTCTAGTTGAGTATCATATTTGGACATTTTTATTGTACTTCCAAAATTTCAAGATATTGCCTAAATATTTTTCAAACAGGAATATTAACATTTAGGTACGTAAACAATTCTTTTTTAGAAGATTTTCATTCTTTTCAGAATTGTATGTCTTTTATATCACCCAAAAATTTTATTTCGCAAATTTCAATAAGAATTTGGAAAATTTGTGAAAACAATTTTTTTATCATTTGGAAATGTACATCCAAACTCGCATAAAAAAATACATCTTAAAAACCGCTCAAATTGAATTCAATTTTAACTGTGTAGATCCCAAAACTTTTCTATGACTTCAAGTCGATAAGAATTTGAGATTCAGTTTAGAAACATTATAAGCGCATAGATGAAGTTCCGTCAAATGTAATATTCAGAGAAGAAAGCTTTCTATTTAGCTTATTATATTCTTTTTTAACGCTTCTACCAAGTAAGGTCAATAGCGTCGGTCATTCAAAGTTGATTTTCTATAATGATAAAAATCAGGTAAAAGGAAAGGTATGGGGTTTTAATGTTACACTTTTTTATTAAATTTAGGGGAGGGATTATCAGAGTATGTTTAAAACTACTAATTGAACTTTAACACTTCACTTTTTGCAAAAAATAAAAATACTAATTACTAGTAATTTTATTATTTTATTTTATTTTTTTTTGCAAAAAAATGAAGTGATAAAGTTCAATTAGTAGTTTTAATGTTAATGTACAAGAGTTTATGTGGACACTTTCAGTGACGAACTGTTCATATTTCGATAAACCAATTCATTTGAGTAACCTGTCCACCGTTGTCATGACAAAATGCATATCAGAATATATTGTATATTTAAAATAAAAGCATGGAACGAGCTAACCAGATTGATCATCCATCCCTGATTGAGCAGCTGTTTATTCAGCATGCTCATTTCACATAAGTAAAATATCACTCCGGCGACGTGAAAACCTGAACTCGTTTGCACTCAGAGCGCGTGCAAAAAACGAGAAAAAAAAATTCGGCGCGCGACGACACAAAAAAAAGTTTTTTTTTCTGGTGAAGATGAAACGAAGCCATAACACAAGCCCTCAAGAGCACAAAACTAGAGAACCAGACAGCGGTTCAAGCTGAAAACCTGATCGATAGAGCTCTCAGTCCGATCCGCTGTTCGCCTCTCCAGACCCGTGCTCCTGAAAATTTGGGGTTTGGTATCGATGCATCTTCACCTTCTGCTTGGGCATTGATGAAGCACTGCCCAGCAGCACACGTGCTGAATTAACTTTAAAACGAAGTGTTCGATAATGGAAGATAAACGTCTAATTATCCACCACAAGGTACAAAAATACCGTAAAACGGGGTAACTTTGATAGTTTTTTCGAAGAAAACTTGAATATTTATGCATGCTGTTTCAAAGAATTATAACTCATATTTCAAAACAAGTACTGGTATCCTAACTATCGATTGCAGTTGATAGATTGCCAAAAGATTTATTCTGAATGGGCATATAATTTTTTCACATAATCGAAAGTCGGTTTTCTGTTTTGGGGTAACTTTGATAATGGAGCATCAATCGAACAAAATTGAATGAATTACGGAGCATTTTTAGGGCGTTGCATACCTCAAGGCGTTTAACGCTATATGGAAATTTCTGACTTAGATTACAAAAATGGTCCCAGTTTGTAAAAATAGTTTTCGCTTAGAGTTTTAAGACCGAATTCATGTTCTACTATAACTAGGCTGTCAAGTATAAGTGACGAATTCATTATGACTTCATCAAATAGTGATCGTAGAACAGATTGTTTGAAAGCGTTTCAAAATTGCTAAAATCCTTTAAATTTTCAATATTTGCATATCAATCCTCAAATGTACTTGATTCCATTGAAAATAGCTTTAACATGTAGTGTCATACTAATACTCTTTACTTTTGCATTCGTTTTGCCTAACAAATTTACAAAAACTTTGTTATTTCGTTTAGTATGTTGAGAGTCTCGCACTATCAAAGTTACCCGCATTATCAAAGTTACCCCGTTTTACGGTACTATTAAAAGGAAATGCACGAGCTACTAAAAAAACTAAACATTTAAACCTTTACTTTTATGACAATGAACCTACACCATACTAATAATATCATAGATACTATTACAAATTACGTGGAACTCTATGGAAGATTAACTTTATTCCAAGCTTTTTCACAGGAAAACCATGACCAAAATTCTGATACTGAAATGAAATTTATCTGATGATGACCTTACTTAAAGCATAGCCTAAATTAAAAAAATCCGATTCATAATTTTCTTATGAAAATGTAGCTCAAAATAGTTGAAAAAAGTGACATTTTGACGAAAAAAAGTGACTTTAGTTGAAACGGCTTAAAAAAGAGACTTTAAAGTGACTGGCTTAAAAAAAGTGACCAAGTCACTAAAAAGTGACTCGCTACCAGCCTTGCAAACATCGATTAATGATAGATATTTAATTTTTTTCATCTATCATTTCGTATTGTTGAAAATTCAATCCCACTTCGACAAACCTTGCTTGAAAAGTTTTCATTATTGCATTTGTTTACCGTGCGGCAAGCCTAAGTTATTTTATCACGACATTCTATTCACTTTCTTCTCTGTGACGATATGTGCCAGCTGGGACAGAATATGCATGTCTGCTAATTGTACGCGTTTCTATATCTTTCCAAGTCTTTGCCTGTTTAGAAGATAATGCACTTGGTACAATATAGATCATTCGACGAATTTGATATAGTTTTGGAATTTATGGGTTCAATCCGGGGGCAAATTGATCACTGGGGTGAATTTGATCAGGTCGATACCAAAAACCATTTCCGTTCAAGGATACTTCGTTGGCATCACAGACATTCCATGTTTTCTAGTTTATAGATGTCTTATGATGATATTAAAATATTTCATTTTTATTAAGGTCAGTTTTACACAAAAATATTCACAGTTTTTGAAGGTGTGAGCAATACTGATTCATGTGACTCGTCTGTATTCATTGTCGATCAAAGTAAGCATGCATATTTAAAATGTCACCTGTCGATTCTCATAGTATTCCAGTCACATAGATTGACAACTGTCGAAAAACTCGAGTGACAGAGCTCTATAATCTCGTTGGATCATACAACGAGATGTACATAATATATTTCTTTCAGTTATTATAATATCAATCCCATCACAATTGAGTGAATTTGAAATCAATTTAAAAAAAAATAGGAATCAATCTTCAAAATACAAGTTAAATCTTTAAAAGTGTAATTTTTTAAATATGCTTTGTATGTTTTTGTTCAATTTTTCAACGAAAATCTGGTTCTATGCCGTTTTTTTTTGTTAAAATTTTATATTATTGCCAATTAGATAATTTACATTCTACGCTCAAAGCGGTGAATTTTACCGTATTCTCAACAGCTGAACAGCAAGATTAGATAAAATACCTTAGTTCTGTAAAAATTTCTCAGATTCCGGTATTTTTGTTTTTACCAAAAACTAATAAAAATCATAGGTCCTTAATTGATTTTACCGAAATGTTCTGCTGTTTTCAAAGGAATCCGCAAAAGGTGTCAAGCTGTTTGCCAAATTGTGAACTAAAATGTAATCAGATTGCTATTTTAATTGGCAATTTCAACATCTTTAAATCATTAGCATTTCTTTTTCAAAAGAGTGTTCCATCTTTTGATCATAGGTTGTAATTTCAAAACTTTGTTTTTCATAATTTTTTACATTGATGCTCTTAACATCAAAATTCGTTTTCTTTCGTTTTCTGTCTTTAAAGTTAACACTGTTGTAACATTTCGAAATTTCGCCTTCTTTCAGCACCTTCAGCAGTAGTTATTTTTAAACTTATACTGAAGATAAAGTTTTTTTTTGTATTTTAATGATGAAGTCCTTCTTTAATAAATAGCTGTCCTATGCAATTAAGTTTTGAAACACATTGGTAACATGCATACTTCAGTTTATTCTTTTTTTTAATGTCGGCCAATCGGCATTCGACCATTTCGAACAAATGGCTTTCGGCCAAACGGCCAAATTTGTGAACCCAAACTTTTGCACGATACACCATACTGAGGGGTGAACCCAAACTTTTGCACGATGACTTGACTGACTGTTTCATTGATTTTGAATACTTTCCAGATTTTTCCGCAAAAAATTCATGAGTACTCTTCAAAGAATATAAGATTGCGATTCTAAAGACACCTTGTTTTAAAATTCTGGTTGATCCAATGCTGAGGAAATAGGTAATGTTTTTTCAGTGTGTTTTTTGAAAAATGTCACAATTTTAAGTACATATTTAGTATACAAAGTTCAAAAAATGTTTTTGGAAAAATACATACGAAGTAAGTATAGCTCTTTGCCTTTGAATTGGACGTGTAATCACAGAGATATGGACTGAACACTTTTGCATGTTTTTTAGGGGGTGAACCCAAACTTATGCACGGGAGTGTACAAACCAAATTTACCCAAATACTAAAAAGTAACTTTGAAATATAGGGTGTTCCAGAAAGTATGGGCTCGGGCTTGATAACGAGAATCACAATATTTTCCAAACTAATAAATATTTTTATATTTTTTATTGAGGCACTTTAAATGCAGCCTGTGTTTTTCTTAAGGAAATCAATTATTATCTAGACAGCACAGACCCAACTTCTGTGTTTTGTTGGAGCTTGACTGGTAATGAGTATGTTTATCAAAATCTTTTGATGTGGTGAGTTCAAGTACATTGTATCCAAGATGTTCCCAAGGCTGTTCCACAAGAATTTTTGTTTAAAATTTTATTTGGCTTTACTATTTGACGAAATGGTAAAATTCTAAAAATATCGCTAGTTTCTTGCTCCGCATAAGATAACTTCAAGAAATCTTAGCTTTTCAGGTATTTTCAATATAAATAAAAATTATTAATTTAAAATTTACTTATATCAAATATCTATACTTTTGGATAGACAACCAATATTTTTGGTTTTTAAATATTTTAACGTATATACAAGGATTTTGTTTTGACCCTTTTGAAAATCGAACACAGCTGAAATCAGATTTTAAGTTTCAATTTAAATTTAATTTACTTAAATTTATAATTTCCAATGAAATAAGTAATAGTCTGATTATTTAACGTATCGACAATGATAAATATATTTTTTCAGATTTTAATTACATGACCTAGCACCAATTTCGTACAACAAAATCGCTCAAAATTTAAAATCTGCTCTTGATAGATGCAAAAATAAAATGTGTGAAAATTTGTTTTTTATCTGCATTAGTCTTGAAATGACAGTATGATAAAGTCGTGCCCGTACTTTCTGGGATATTCTGTACACGAAAAATCATAGCTCATTCTAAAATGAATCGATAACCATGATCACTTCTATTAAAAATATGAATCGAATATTTTTAAGATAAATTATAAGCAAAATTAGGTTATAAAAATTTATTATCAACAAATTTTACTTTATGACATAGTTTCCCAAACGGGGATCCGCGAAGCCATTGCAGCAAAAAAGTTAATTTTGATGAAAATTCATTACGTTATAAATAATAGCTATCAACTTACCAAAATTATTATTAAAATAATCATTTTTAAGCTAAATGAAATCAATATCAACTTCTCGTTCAATACCAACAAGGTAGTTCCCTATGAAAATCTGGTAATAATAAATATTCACTGGATTTCTTTCTTCGGAGCAGCGTTGTTCTCTTTACATTTATTTAAATTCGTCTTGCCATCAAGTAGGCTGTTTTAAAACGACATACCATACAATATTACACATAAGGCTTCTTCCGTTTTCCAGATTATCCCGGAGACTTTCTCATACTTTTACCTCACACGATCACGTCGCATCCCTTGTCGAGTGCGACAGTGAAAACCTTACGTCAATCCGTTCATCCGTTCTCAAGTTATTTCGTGACATACAAACACCACTTCATTTTTATTTATATAGAAGAAGAAGATAGATAGATCAAGTTTTACGAAATTCTTTTTATTTTATTTCTGTGGTTTTTGAATGCTTCCACTCTAATATTTGCATTGGCAATGCTCTAACGAATTGTTCTCGGGGCTATCAGTAGAAAACTACAAAAAACGAGGCAAATTTAAGTTTTTTTATGGACTTTTGAACTTTTTGGTAGATTGCATATAAAATGCTTTATTGATTTGAAATTATGAATTTATTCCCTATTTTTTTTTGGCTCTTTCGATAAATTTTGGTGGCATCTTGATGAATTTTCAATAATTATTTCAACATAATTTGCGTTCATTTTTTGGAAATATTTCAACGATTCCTAACCGAATTGTTTGACAGGCTCTTCTACTGATTTCTAATTCTTCACTACTCCGACGACTTCAACTATTTTTTCATATCTTTTTTTATTTTGAAACATGTTTAGGTCTTCCAGCAAAAAATAATACCCGTATCCTAGAGAAGGTTTTGGACGAGAAGAATGCAGTGCGGGCGATGATGTTGCAGCATGGCATCCGTCAAAACGTGGAACGATACAAACAGAAGCGAAGACAGCAAACCCATCTATTCCGAGATAAAAAGCGCCGCCTTGAAGAGTTGGAGTGCGAAGAGATGGAGCAGCTGTAGCGTTTTCAAGAAACACGTAAGTTCTACAAGAAACTCAATGCATCGGCAAGATCCTCCAAAAGTGTCGCGAATATCAAGTCCCTACGCACCACCTATTCATCGATTTCAAAGCGGCCTATGATTCCATCGACCACGAAGAGCTATGGAAGATTATGGACGAGAATGGTTTTCCCGGGAAACTGACAAGACTGATCAAAGCAACGATGGATAGTGTACAGTGTTGTGTGAAGATATCGGGTGCATTATCGGACCCGTTTGAAACACGCAAAGGACTTCGACAAGGCGATGGTCTTTCCTGCCTCCTATTTAATATTTCGCTAGCAGGCGTTATGAAACGGGCGGGCATCAACATGCGGGGCACGATCTTCAATAAATCCAGCCAGTTCATCTGCTTTGCTGACGACGTGGACATTGTCGGAAGAACGTTCCAGGTGGTTTCTGAACAGTATATCAGGCTGAAACGTGAAGCAGATCGGGTTGGATTGAAGGTAAATACGTCGAAGACGAAATATCTGCTGGCTGGAGGGACCGACCGCTATAGAGCTCGCATTGGCAGACGGGTGATGATCGACGGGGATGAGTTCGAGGTGGTGGACGAATTTGTCTACCTCGGATCATTGATAACGTCGGATAACAACTGCAGCAGAGAAATTCGAAGACGTATCATTGCTGAAAGTCGTGCTTGCTACGGACTCCACAAGACCTTGCGGTCTGGTTAACTTCACTTCCATACTAAGTGTACCATGTACAAGACGGTAGTCCTCTACGGACATGAGACGTGGACAACGCTCGAAGAGGACCTGCAAGCGCTAGGGTGCTTAGGACGATCTTCGGCGGAGTATGTGAGAACGGTGTATGCAGGAGAAGGATGAACCACGTACTTGCGCAACTCTACGGTGAACCCAGTATCCAGAAGGTCGCCAAAGCTGGAAGGGTACGGTGGGCGGGACACGTTGTGAGAATGGCGAACAACAATCCCGCAAAAATGGTGTTCACCTCAAATCCGGCCGGTACAAGACGAAGGGGAGCACAACGACCTAGGTGGTTTGACCAAGTGGAGCAGGATCTTGGAAGTGTGGGGCGATCGAGAAATTGGAGGTTTGCAGCCATGCACCGAGTTAGTTGGTCATGTCTTGAAGGACGTAGAGCCAGCAAAAGTAAAAGTAAGTATCCTAGAGACATTTTACTGGTAGATTGATTGGTTCGACGATGAATTAGGCAGATTCTGGAGAAGAAGAATACAACGCGGACGGACATACTGCAGCAAGGGACATGGCAGAGCGTGAAACGTTATAGACGGAAACGCCAACAGCAGACCTGCCTCGTATGTTGGAATTGCAAAACACAAAGTGCTTATAGAACAAATCTCTAAATAGCCACACTGCATATAACAGTATTGTAGTGAATACAGCTTTTCCAGTAATTACGGACCCCGTATGATTAATATCTGTTTCCTGACGTCGAAAGGTGAAATCGTCTGGAATTTAATAATCACTAGTCAGGTACCCACACACAATTTTGCTCGGGATTCCCACATCCGGCTCGGGCATTAAAACTTTCCCACACGCAACACCGATTGCCAGGAATTGCTCTCCACCTCGTAAAGTTCAACGAGGCGACAATATGCGAGGACACGCTGATGGGATGAAAGCTCGAACGAAAGGATGATCGGTCGGTGGCATCGGTCCTAAAACCTACAGGAGGAACCACAACCGGAGGGGCCTCTGCATTAGAGCGAGACGAACTGACAGGCGTGATCGGGCCGAGACGGGGAGGGGAGCAAGTTAAATAACGATAAACTTTCACATAGAGCAATTTTGCATCGATTCCGAAAACAAACCGCAATAAAATGGAATAACATTCATATTTGCATAGGAAGGTTGTTCCTGCTGTCGGTCGTACGAGGCTTTTGGAAGAGTTTAGCATTCGGAAGCGGTGGTATTATGTGTGTAGAACATTTACGTCGACAACGGATAACGGAGTTGGGGAGGGAGGATGAGAAATAGGGGAACCAGGTGCCAAATGCGTTATCGAGGTAGAAAGCGATATATTTTCAGGATAAAGGGCATTCTAGTCAAATTAGATCATTTCATACAATATCTCTTTCAGTTTGAAAACTTTTCATGGAAAACATTCCCCAATCTTCATATAAAACAACAAAATAGTCAAAAACGACTTTTGAATGTTTGGGAGCAAATGACGTGGGGCGAATTGCGCCATACTGAATTGTTGCTCAGAAGTCATCGTAAATGTCAAATCATGTCACAAAACCCAAAATTAAAGTATCTGCTGTATGCATAATGTAGATTTGGGAAAATACCTTGATTTTGTCACAAAATAGAGTTGTTTTGAACTGAGTAGCGCGTTATGAAAATCGTTCCTATTCTTAACATTTAACGTACCTATTCTTAACATTTAGTTCTAGAATAAATGCGAACTTTTTTCGCTGTAAACTCGAATAGAATAAAGTTTTCGACGAAATTCCTAGTTGAAATTGAGTTTTTCCAAAGCGGGGCGCATATTGCCCCGTCTTCCCTTGCCAGTAGACGTAGAAGATTAGATAGCTCGAATGGACGGCTGGATGGTTTGGGGTCGGCATTGGAGACGGTGGATTTTGGCAAATCGTTTTCATATGAACCTCTCGAGTGTGTATTCACTTCCCTATAGATCCAGTGGTTAGCACTGCGCACAATGGGAGTGGATGGTTTTGGTGGTTTTTGTTGCGTTTTATCAGAGGGTTTGGTTTTACAACCATGAATGGCGTTCAATTTTTTTAAACCATTGGTTAATAATACATCGAACGTTGGTGAGCATATCTTGATCCAATGTGCAACTATACAGACTAGGGTCACAGTACAGTCAGGTCTCCCATTATATTGCAGGTAGTAGGTAGCGTTTTAAAGTAGACCTGACTGTAACAGATTTGTTTAGCAAATTTCCTTTGCTAAATTTTAAAAATGCATTTGTGCATGCATCTTAGCAACATTGAATCATTAAAAAAATATATATAATTTTTGGAAGTTCATAGAGCACGACACTTTTAATTTGATTAACACTATTTCAAAACCACGCATTCTTGTGTCTCCTGCGTTGAAGGTAACAATCTGAAATATCTCAGTAAATGTTTGAAATATTGAAGTAGAAGCAACTATTTTGGCCACAGAGCCAATTGTATCCATAATGGATTATTCACCGTTCTACACAGCACATTAGCATAGAATATTTCGTGTTTTGCAGATCACATTCACGTGGTAGAGCTATCTTCATTATGTTTTTTTCCGAACAGATTCGAAAAATCAATGAAATAGTTTTTTCTTATAAACTTAACTCACTTACAATTGAGCCAGGGTATTCTCAATTTAGCCATTCTCATAAGAAATCAATGATTGACCAGCTTAGGAACCGAAGTTAAAAGTTTGATTGAAACTGGTTCTAGTGACTTATATAGACCAGCTCAATGTGAAAAAAAAAAAGATTCCCACTCAGTTGCGATAGTTTCCATACATTATATGGATTGAAAGCTTTCAAACGCATAATCACGTACATGTAGGGCTACCCAAACATTTGTTTTCTAAATTTTCTCTTGGGCTAGCCAAAAGCGATGATTCTGCCGTATTATAAAATATAAAAGAAAAAAAGAGATATAGAAAGAAGGAGTTTGATTTATATAAATCATTGCAAAACGCTTGTTATTGAGGCTTTTCCAACAGTTTCTAGTTAAGGTTAGAGCAAACGATTGAGCATAAATCAAACGAATTAGTAAAACTAAGTTTAAAAAATCTCGATTTAAGGTAGATAAACACTTTTTTGATATCTCGCATTCATATCCTTCATATAAACTGATATTGAATGCATTTATGTCCTTCAATGAATCAATTTTTGTTTGTTTGACTTAATGTCATTCACTCGAAGGGGTAAAATGGTCCAATTTTCATGCGCTTTCCATTAACCCTCTCAGTGTATTTCTGTCATATTTAGCCAATTTTACATGGGCTTCTATAAGCGATATTTTCCTAATATATTAGAAGGTTAATATAAATATAAACGAATTACTAATATTTTTTGTACCCATGAACGTATTCTCATATTTAGAAGATTTTAATTTAGATTACGAAAATTATTCCAAAATAATTATGTCATACGCTGTTTTGGCTCAATCTCAATGATGAGACATTTCGCATAAAGACGTTTCGCATACGGACGTTTGACATGATGAGCATTTGGCATAATACGACTTATATGCCTTCTTTAAAATGCTACCTGTTCTTTTATGAAGCTGCTTTATGCGAAACGACCATTATGTGAAATGGGTTGGCCTGCTCAAAGATGGCGTTCAAATTCTTAGTAGTAAGTAGTACAGTCACTCTATTCACAGTCTGGCGAATAGAAAATCCCAAGAATTGGCTACGTGATAATGTCACTAAAACCACTGGCAACTAAGCAAAAGTATAAGCCTCCAAGTGACCTTCTTGGATGAATAATGACAAGATAATATTTTTTCTCGATTAATCAATGAGTTTCATTAAGGTCAAATTTCGCCGAAGCGGAAGACAGTTCAGCTGCACTTTGGTTATTTGTCCTTGAATGCGAATTATTTCTAATTATTCTTTGATTTAAATATATCTACGTTCAAAATACTGCCCTCAGATTCAAGCACTTTCTACCTGTCATGTTCTATTGATTCCGATAGTTCTATCTGCCTACTTTTGCGAAAGTGATTGTAGTAAATAGTATCAAAATTGCCCGACGATCTTTGGGATCGTTTAATATTCACGTGTTTATTAAGAGAGGAGGGAGGGTCAAAGACCACGATACATACAAATAAAAAAAATGTATGGACAAAATACCACGAGGAATGAGGGGTGAGGGTCTGAGAATTTAAAGTAAATGTACACGTTGTGTATGTACAGTTCCTTTTCAATTGTTTTAAAAGAAAGGAGCAGTTTGTCGAAAAATAACAACATTGCTTGGACAAAAAAAAAAAATCCAAATGTAATAGAAAATTTCAATTTTTTTTATTTTTTTCAGGTCTTGCGCTTTGGTAAAAATTTGTTTAAATCAGTTTGTCATTCTCAAGTATTTGTGGTAAACATTTTGAGAACCACCATAAATCGATATTTTCGATTTAAGCTTCAATCGACTTAAGGCCCACTGTTAAAAAAACTGTTTATTTCCTAATGCTTTTCGTAACTAGGCCTGCGGGCTGAATTTTTTGTGATTGGCATGATCAGGAGTGTTTGAGCATGCAGTGGCATTTGTGGCTTCGAAGTGGCATGCCATCTTCGGTGTACATTTTCGAGTACTCCAAACATTGTAAAGTCAATAATGGCGCTGTCCACGTCCATATGATCATTCGGGAAGGACGCTTTTTGTACGATTTTTTTTACAAACTATGTATGAACTGTAACGTCATGAAGACTCCCACCTACCCCCTTCAGCGTTATGAAATTTGTGAATGGGGCTAATGTTTTGTGTGAGGGACCGAGATCACCTCTGCATTTCTATGTTTTTCCAGGAAGGAGCTGCTGTTAGGGCGAGGGTAGATAAACTACATGGTCTTGATTCACATTGGTAAATTATTCATGTAACCTTAGCTGAAAAAAAAACCATCTATCAGTCTTTAGAGAAAATTTATTTTCATAGTGCGTCGTCATTTTTAGAGTCGAACTATTCAAAAATTAAAAAGTTTCAAAATAGATACATGGAATGGTATGTGTAACAAAATATTGTATAAAACATAAAGAAGGGTTTACCATCCATGGTTTGTTCAATAAATACATTAACGTATAAAATTTCCATGATCAAAATGTGTGATACTATAAGCATGAAACGAGCTCACCAATAGGTAATCCATCCTCAACTTGATCAGTCGCAACTTTGTCATCATCGCGCCTACGCACCAAGACTGGTATATAACCCGATTGCTCATGGCTTCTCAAAGCATCGGAGTGTTTTAATAGAAAAATACTGTGAATTTACCGTTTCACTTTTGGTTGCCTGCTTTAGTCAAATGGTGTCAAAGTCGTAAATTACCCTGCATGTTTGTTTTTTTGAACGAGGCTAAAGCTGCAAATTTTCATAAAAAGATAACATTTCAATCAGAACAAAATGCAAAATGCAGTGATTGGAAATGTTTTCTTGTCATTGTTTATTTTGAAAAATCCCTAAAAGAATGCTTGGAGAATTTTTTATTGAAGTTTCTTAAATTATTCCTTCTGGATTTTCCGCAAAATTTTCGAATGAATTTTTGCAGCAAATCCTGAAAGAATTCTTGAAGAAATGATTGGTGAAGTAACTAGAGGAAATGCGTTATCATGAAAAACACTTATATAGATAAATATTTCTAGAAAAATCAAAGACCAACACTTGGAACAATATCATTGACAAATTATATTATTATTTTCAGCATTATATGAGAGATTCATGTTGGAAGCCTTCAATCCCTTCAATCATTCATAAAAATAAGGAAATAATACTTGGAAAGAATTTTGGAAAACTTATTGTTAGAGCGAGAAGTCAGGTTGTATGTAGTTAGGTACAACTAGCCCTCGATCGATCGAGTATATATATTGCATGAGTCAGCTGTGTTATGTACTTTGTAAAAGTTGATGTAGATTTAGTTAAGAGCAGCAGAAGCATCTCAGTTAAAATAAACCGTCCGTTTCTCAATAAATAAGTACAGTTTGTGCTCGCGTTAGAATAAAGTGTTTGATTCGACCGTGATAAACGATTTTTAGTTAGTGTCCGAAGGAATTTCCGTGGCGGGTGCGAACACTCATGTTATAACCATGAGATATCTTCCCATGAATATTTATGGGCATTTTTCAAGAAATCTTTGGAGAATTTGCTGGAACCATTTGCAGGACTACCTGAAAAAAAAACCAGAAGGATCCTTTCAGAAATTTTCGGAAAAAAAAATCAAGGGTGTATCCCGCAAGGTGATCAAGGAAAATCTGACAAAAACAAACTACGGTAGAAATATATGAACAAATCTTTTCCAATCTCTTTATATTAAGCTCTGGAAAAATAAATAAAAAAGGAGTCCCTGTACATTTTTACAGCAAATGTCTGGATATTTCAACTGAGCATTAACCCTCTAATACCCAAATTTTTATTTTCGATTTAAATATCATTTTTAGTTATATAAAAACGTTCTAAACACGTTTTGGGCAATGGTTTGTTTTTATTCACAAATCTATGAATTTTGGTTTTTGATTTTTATAATTTTTATTTTTGAACATCCCTATCCTTTTTCATTTTTTCTTGAAGCCTCTTCTTGTTACTGATTTTTGGCAATTATAAAAAAAAACAAGTTTTAACAGTATTCAAAAAAATATTAAATTTTTAATATTTTTCTGGAAATATTTTTGTTTTCCACAGAATTCCTTAAGAATCCCTGAAGGCTGTTAAGAACTCTGGAGGTCTTCATGGCAGGCCATGTAGGCATTTAAGGACTGAACCCAGAAAAAAATATTTGTTGAACCACTGTACACATTCTAGGAGGCATCTCAGAAAAATTGAACAGAAGGATTCTCGATGGTTGAATCCTGGAGATATTCTTAGACATTCGCATCAATATTTTTTTTTTTTTGGAGATGAACTAATAATTATTCGGCATGGAAATCCAAAATAAGTAGTTCTCAATTAACATTTAATTGGAACATGGCGGAACAAAATGAAACAATGCGTGATTGCAAGCCAAAAAGAGTATCTTTCTAATGGATGTTGTTTGGTTTGTCGCTCTTTGCCGCTTTCCGTGATATTTTGAGGCAAAAAGTGACTATTTTTCAACTCAAATCGTTAATAAGTTTTGCAAGTAGATCAGACAGAAAGTTGGTGTTATTTAGTGTTCTTATGAGGACTTTCACAGTTATTAACTGAGAGCTTTCGTTGACAAAGTTGCCATTTTCGCATGCGTATATCGTGTGGCAAGTACGACGATACTCCCAGGGAGGTCAAGGAAATTTCCATTACGAAACGATCCTGGACCGACCGGAAATCGAACCCAGACATCTTCAGCATGGCTTTGCTTTGTAGTCGTGGACTCTCCACTAAATCGGCATGCAAAAGGCGTAAACTAACTGATTTTTTTTTTTCAAATTTCAATCATGCCAAAAGTTTTTGGGCTTTAACGCAAAGAAGGAAGGGCATAATTTTGACCATTACATTGGCGTTATTGCTTAGAAAATGCTAACATGTGATATAAAAAGAAGATTGAGGTGACCCACTTTTACATAGAAAAAAAAAATCGGAAATCTGAGCAGAGTACATTATGTAAGAAAGATACAAAGAAGCTCAACGAACCTGAAGTTTGTATGATAAAAGTTCACCAATTCAATTATTATTATTCCAATTATACTACCAATTACATTTTCAACGATGAGTGACACTATAATCAATGATTTTTTTTTTTCATTTTTGACGCAACGGTTGGATAAAAACCGAAAGTTTGAAAATAAGTAATATTTTTTTTGTCTGTGAGTTGCATTTTAGTTACTCATTGGGATGTTTTTTTGATTCTTATCAAAAATACCTACAGTTGTTTGTGAGACTTCAACTTCAACTTTCTCATCTAATGAAATAATCTTAAAAAAAAGGAAAGTTTTTATAAAGTATTTATATTTTGTATGTCAGAAAACGACATGGGTTTTGGCTGTCATATGATATATGTGCTATATGCCATATTAAATGAAAATAAATGAAATACTTGGCCTTATAGATTTAGATTTTATAAACATATGAGTAAAAAATAATACAAAATTAATTGATACTTGCCTCTGAAACGGTGAGAATAAGTCAATAAAAGAAAACATTGCTTCTGAAAACAGTTAAACTTGTAGTCCACTTCAAGTTCCGATTCAGGCGCAATCCGTAAGCAAAATTGGAACTTATTCCACTAATATGTCCTCGGCATCTCTTTCAAAATATTCCATATTGTATATTTTGTTTAAATAACTCAATAATTATTATTTAGAATACTGAAATACTAAGTTTCTAGGTTTGAATCTATCAAACATCTTAAAACGAACTCAAATTTGAATAAAAGTAAAAATTTCGGTACAATGTGTAATCTATCCAATTTAAAACCATCCAATTAGAGTGACCTAACGTTCATGAATATCATCCCACTATGCCAAACTCAGTCAATTGCAAGAAATGCCCCTTTATACATGACTGCTGCTGCATAGTTGAACAGTAACAGTTGTGTAGTACATGTCCACGAATTTATCCATTACCACAATTGATGCGGCGATTGAAATGCAAAACAGATGCAATTGATTTGTGTCCACTCTGGGCCTCTACACATATGTACATGTAGATACGTTTGCCGAAGGACTTCTCCCCGATGCCCAGTCGAATTGGCCATTATGAAAAACCCAAACATATTTTCCGATCGAAATTCCCTCCGGATGCAATTACCTTCAGGCAGGCTGGGAACCCCTAGAAGCTGTGAAGGCCACTTGTTTCGGTCATAGGATGCCTTTGGGCTTCATCTGGGGAGAGTGCGGCAGGTCTTCCATCTCGGTCATTTCACAGACGGCCGAGAGCAATGCCAGGCTTCTATAATTAATAACCGCTTCGGGATGATTCAGTTTGACCAGGCACCGGTTGCCAATCGAAAGTGGATCTACCTGTTGTGAACTACAATTCAGATTCACTAACGCATAAGCTCTCAACTAGCTTTATTTTAACTTCTAGACTCTTGGAAGCTAGTGGGCATTTCGTCATCTGATGTTAGATCAACTCACCAGAAGTATATGGTTTCCTCAAAAAAGTCATCGCAGTTTCTATGCTATTTGCAACCAATCGAGTTGATACTGTGTGTATAATTAGGATAGGATAAATATAAAGGCTCAAGTAAGATTTGTGCATTTTATAATAATATGATTTTGGTTTGATTCTCGTCAATTCACATTTGTAAGTAAATTATGTTTTTTTTCCTTCATTTATGATTTGTAAAAAATCCTTGATTTCTTCGATGGAGTTCAATATCTCCTGCCTAAATCCTTCAAATTCTGAAATACTGACCATGATTTGTGGCACCTCTTGCTTCCTCACTTCATCGAAGTGTCGGCACGGTGTGTTTCATAGAGCAATATCAAAACAAAAAATTCGGCATGTCTGAAATTTTGACACAAGAAAGCCATGATTGTCCCCTTTAATTTGCAACTAAAACGAAAATAATCGGTCGGGGGTCTGGAGCAATATTTTTTTTCAATATTTTTTACGGAGTTTGGGTTATAACTTTACCTTAGTAAGCACCTAGGGTCTTTTTCGACCTATTTAAAAATTCAAATCATTGTAGCTTTTGATTGAAATAATTTATTATTTTTTGAGGGATTATATTTTTGCGGAAACAAAAGTTTTGAATGACCCCTAGGGGAGCTTCTATAAAAAAAGGTACATACTGTGACTTATATAGGGTCGTTTTCGACACGGAAATTTAAACAGCTTGAAAAAATCAGTGTGTTGACCGAATTAAGTTCTGTTGAGCTTATATGAAAGGTACACATGTCTAGTATAAGAAACCCTTCCGGAGATCCGGAATTGGGTCGCTTTGGGCACCGGAAACCTGATACATCTGAAAACAGTCCCTTAAGAGACCCTTACTTTGACGACCTGTAGTTTCGTAACTAAAGAAGTAATCTGAACCGTTCTCATATGGTTGAATAGGTATTCAATTGAACTATGATTAAAGATTCTCAAATCATTTACTTATTCATACCCGGTTCTGGAAACCCGGAACATCCGAAAAGTAAGTTTCCATCTCAGTTTTGAATATGTAATTCATATCGGTACTATTCGGTTGATGGACATTTTAGCATAAAATTTCTCTGTAATAAGGAATTAATTACCCGCACAAACCCCTTGAAAATTTCGGTCCAGTCTGGTTCATGCGGAACCGGTTCCTGGAGTCCCGGAAGGTAGTAAATCTGGACAATTCGATGAAATTACTCGAATTTATGCCCCAAAACCAAATGAATTGTGCCCAACTCATGGAACCACTAAGTTTTAGCACCAAAACTGCATGCGACGGCTCAAACTTCATGATTTTGAATTCTGTGACTCTTCTAATTCAATTATAGCACCAACTCGAACGTCTTTTGATGGAACATTAGCATCAAAGGTCGTTCGAGTTGGCGCTTTCATAAGTTTCGAACACAACATATATACGAAACATAGTTCTTGAGATCTGCTGGATATAAATGGCAAACAAATTTGTATGCACTAAAGATCACCGTTTTTGGCTCCTTTTTGGAGTAATCGGATACTCTTATGATTTGCCTGAGATTTTTGTTAAAGCTTCGTATGATTTCTTTATTAAGCTAGCAAAATCGAAAAATTACTGACTAACATTTTCAATGCTGGTTGAATTTATTTGTTTTATGTATTACTATTGAATTCCGTACAACTCTAATAAAACTATGCTAAAACTGAACATTAAAGCATCTTATTGAGATCGAAGAGGAATAAAGAGGGGATAAAAGGTCAAAAAACTTCTTTCAAAAATGATTAAATTTTCCATAACGTAAATCACTTTCATCCTTTTGTCCTTTTGACCTTTTGCGTTTTCGACCATTTGTTTTTCGACTTTTTGTCCTTTCAACTTTTTGTCTTTTGATCGTTTGTTCCTAAATCAAGTCAGAAAGATGAATATTGCTCTTGAGTTACAAATTAAAATTGAAAAAAGGTTGTTTGACATACTTAGTTGTAAAAGCAATGCAAATTTCAACAATGAATGAAGCAAAGAAGAGACAACTCGGACCCATGCCTGTAAATTTTTAGGTGTAGAGCAGTCTAGAATATAATCTACAAGATATTGATACTAAATTTTTGCACCATTTTCATCTAAATCCGTTACAACAGTTCACCTCATCAAAATTTATTAATTTACGGTGCATGTAAAATGATATTACAAACAACAAAACTTCAAAAAAAAAAGTTGCACTAGACCCCCCGATGGATTATTTTGATTTTAGCAGCAAATGAAAGAGGAAGGTCTTGCCTTTCATCGGTCCAAATTTGAGACATGCCAATTTTTTTGTTATAAAGTTACATGAAAAAGACACCGTGTCGGAGTAACAAATCCAAGAGACTGCTTGGATCTGTTACTCCAAGAATTTGTCGAAAGTACTTGGATAGACTCTGTCGATTCATATTTGTATGTAGCTTCTGTTCTATGATATTTTCTTTTTCGCACTCAATATCTATTTA
Organism: Aedes aegypti; assembly: GCF_002204515.2. NCBI lineage: Eukaryota > Metazoa > Arthropoda > Insecta > Diptera > Culicidae > Aedes > Aedes aegypti. Next base: position 253,948,564 of record NC_035108.1, read on the forward strand.
ACACTTCAGTCGTCGCGCTGTTGTATTTTGTACAACACTGGTGAAAAAAGCTCGCTTTTCGCTCAAAACAGCAGCGTGCTGGTTCTGACGGTGTCGAACCGCGCGACGACTGAAAGGTTAAGTTAAACTACAGTTCTGTGAGCCAATGCAGCACATCCCAACCTTATTCGACTTAACTAGTAGGTATGCTTTGATATGAAATGCCACACGCCAGCCGGTCGGTCCGTTGGAAAGCCTAGCGACTAGACGCTCGGAGCTATCGAAACGCTATAGAAACCGTCCGTCTGACGAGATCATTTTGACGTTGATGGGTTTTGAGCTGCCGAGACCGGGTTTGGTGGCCATGGCAGAAAGCTTGAGCTTTTGGATTATTGACAGGAGATTAAAATGCTACCACAGGGGATTATTTATCAATTATCCGAACCGAAGGCAGAGAGACTGAGAGAAAGACAGAGAGTGGAACGTGTCGGATGCTTCCAATCGGGTCGGTGTTTGGCTTGACTGGCTGTCGATAAATGTGAGTAGGGGGACTAGGTGTAGAACGCTCAACCACAATATCTCCAAGATAAAAGGTAGTTTAGACAAATTCAGTAATTGAATACGATGTCTCCATCAATTATAAAGTCTCTCGCCAAAAAAACATATCTCAATTTAAATATGAGAAAAAAAAAACAAAAACGCTGTTCATAACCTTGGAGGTACATGACGTGGAGCAAAATGTGTCATACACAATAATTGTTCAGCAACCACAGGAGAAATTCAAATTATGCCACAAAAATACAAACTCATACGATACATGGAAGTGTTTAGTATCTGCTGCGTACATTGAAATTTGGAAAATAACTCGAGTTTGCTATGAAAAGCCTGAATGGAACTGAGCAGCGCGTTTTACACCGGTGTTATAAATATTTTTAATTATGGTTTAATTTATTCAAAATTTAATTTCTAAGATGTGATTGCCTGAATTAAATTACTGTTTTTAGTAATTGCAAGCATATTTATGGGTCTCTCCATAAACCTAATTAGAATGAAATTAGAACGATGAAAATCTCAGTTAAAATTGAGTTTTTCCTAAGGGGGCGCATATCAACTCGCCTTCCCTAATAGATAGATATAGTTTGCGTCTGCAGCAGCAGTCTGTCGGGAGGTTGCAGACATCACACAATCGGAAACCACATTAAATATTCAAACACCGAGAGCAGGATGGAAACCTTTCGTGACATGGCGATGATCGCACCGATGATGATGACTATGATGATGAGGAGGTGATAATGATGATGATGTCGAATCGATGTGAAAGTTCTTTGAAAGGGTGGTAAAAGCTTGTCGTCTGCTCGTCATTTGTGTCATCGTCTGCAGAGGCAGAATGCGGCACAGTTTGGGATTCGGTTTGAGAGAATTGTGTCATCGGCTACACGCTCGAAGCATCATTTAATGGTTTTGTGGGAAATGCCCAGTGGATTGAGCTGTTGGACTGTGTTTTATTTTTTGACAGGCGGCACTTAATTATTTTGGAGGATGTTTTCGGGAAATTAATGTTCTGCAAAACATTTGGGTGGTTCATCAAAATGGCACAATGAAGTATTCCTTTTTTACGAAATTATGTTAAAACAAATTATTTTTAGTTTAGCAAATAAAAGCAGAACTATTCTGAATGTGGAAGAGTCAAAATTTTGGTCTAAACGTAGATCTTCTAGGACAGACAATTGAAATAGAGTATCATCGTACACAATAAACTGTAACTAGTGATCACGAGCGACCTCTCAGAACCTTGCAAACTAAGATAATGTCCATAGAGGGTCATCTTCTTCTTACGTCCCAATTGGGATAGAGTATGCTTCTCTGCTTAGTGTTCTTATAAGTACTTCCACAGTTATTATCTGAGAGCTTTCTTTTTCAATTGACCAGTTTTGCATGTGTATATCGTGTGGCAGGTACGAAACTACTCTATGCTCCGGGTAGTCGAGACCCTCAACTTAGTCTTTTTGGATAGCTGCGCGTTTACTCCTATGGCTATCTGGGTTTCTGCAGGCTCGTACAGTTAGGCAGTACCAAGTTTTGAGTTCAACGTATATTGAAGGCTAACTAATACCTCTAAGTACCTTTAAGTCTTCAGATCTACAAGCGTAACTCGTGATCCCTCGAAGGTTTATGAACAACATTTATGCCTGTATAATATAATGCTGATGTATCGTGTTAAGTTTTAAGGTTATACAGTCAGTGACATAAGTTAGTAACCAAATGCTGTTTTTCCATACAAAATGCTCAAGTTTGGGGTGCTGTATGTCAGCTTCTGGTAGTCCGAATTGGCTAAAATTTGGATGATGAAGTACAAATAACTTGAAGTTTTGTCTGTAAGGGAAACATTACATTGCAGTCACTTTACATAGAGTTTTAGTGGGTTGCCCAAAGACAAAAGTAAGTAACAGAGAAACTTTGTAATTTAATTCTAAAACGGTAAGTCATGGAAAGTTGGTCTGTTCTACAAGTTGCTCACTTTTACATGTCACACAAATTTGTAGAACACACAAAATTTCCACGACTTATCGTTTTCGAATTAAATTAAAAAGTCTCTCGGTTACTTACTTTTGTCTTTGAACAACCCTCTGAAACTCTATGTAAAATGACTGCAATGTAATATTTCCCTTACAGGCAAAATTTTAAGTTATTTGTAGTTCGTCATCCAAATTTCAGCCAATTCGGACTACCAGAAGCTGAGATACAGCACCCAAAACTTGGGCATTTTGTATGGAAAACCAGCATTTGGTTACTAACTTATGTCACTGACTGTACAAGCACTTCATTGAATACAGGCACTCAGATATACTAGCGTAACCAGTTATCTTTAGGAGGATTATGAACAATGTTGATATGAGCTTGTATAATTATACTGTACTATGGTTTGAGTTCAAAGATTTTGAAGGTTATCCAAGAACTATTTGGAGTACAGTTCATCAGATCTACAAGAGTAACGAATTACTTTTCAGAATCTTGCAAACTAGGATGATATCCAGAGTGGAACATTTCGCATAAGGACGTTTCGCATACGGACGTTCGGCATATAGAGAATTACATTCCTTCTTCAAAATACTACCAGTATGCAAGTATGGAACTGTTTTATGCGAAACGTCCATTTTGCCAATCGTCCGTAGGTGAAACGTCCTTATGCGAAATGGGCAACTCCCATCCATACAGGCTCATATTTCCAAGGTATTACCAAGTTTTCAGGCCAACGGCTATTGAAGGTTGGTCACAACCTCCAATAGCCGTTGAATCTTGAGATCTACAAGCGTAAAAGGTGATCTCTCGGAAATTTATGAACAACAATTATATCCATATATGGGTACGAGTTACCATAGGAAAGATCGGGTAACACACCCCGGTGGGACTTTGATCGTGTGAGGACAGGGAAGGGGGGCTTATCTCTTCAGATGTGTAGCTCCATCAGAGCGTCTGGTCCCCATGTTATGCTTTGTTCAGACTACGGAGTTACATCATGATACATGCAACGTGATATAACTGTATCACGAAACCCGTTCACACGGTGATATTGTTTGGCTGCTGATATATTTCAACTTCACCTTATGCTTACCAAATTTCCAGATTTTCATCGGAATAGTTTGTTCAGGTGATTCCATCCGCAAGTTCTTCAATGTAGTTTCTCAGTAAGTTCCTTCTGGTTGTTTATCCATGAAATTCCTACGAAGGTCCTCAGAAGAAGTCCTTCCGTTCAAATTTCCTCCAGGAAGTTCCTTTGCTAATTTCCTTCGGGAAATTCTTTTGAGAAGCTCCTTCAAAAAACTTCGTCAGGAAGTTTATTCGGGAAGATCTTTCAGAAAGTTCCTTCGTGATTTCCTTCTAAATTTACTGGTTAAATGAAATTATACCAGCATTTTCTACGAATATTCCTCGTAAAATTTTCCCAGAAATTTATCTTGAAACTACTTCAATAATTCTTCTAGAAATTTCTACGGAAGATTGCTCCACAAATTCCACCTAAAATTCTTCCAGGAATCCCTTATGGTATTGCTCTAGAGATAATCTTGATAATCTTCAGGAACTCTTTGAGGGATTCCCAAGTAATTTTAGTAGCTAAGTATCAGCTTAGACAGCTGAAATGAGTTTATTTTAGTTGTATAAACTGTCATTCAGCTGAAAATGTTACTTCGATTTCTCCAGGGATTCTTTAAAAAAAATCCTATAACAATACCTCCAATGATATCTTCAGGAATTTCTTGATTGAATATTCTCAGGACAAAATCTCGGAGAATTCTAAAACGATTCACAGTGATTTCCTAGTGAAATTTACTGACAAGTTTCCTTCATAAAAAATCTGGATTTCCTGGAACAAATCTACAAGGAATCGTGGAAGAATTTTTGGAGGATGCTCTAACCTAGTTCTAAAAAATCCTTGAGAGTTCTTAGAGGAATTCTGAGAGTGATTACCTGAAGGACTCTTGGAGAAACTCTCTTGAGGAATTCCTAAGGCTCCTGAAAATTTCCCAAAGACTATTACGCTGCTATTCAACTCCTCAAGAATTTTGTTCACAAATTTCTCGAGTTAAAGCTTCAGGAATTATCCTGGTGATTTCTACAGAGTTTTCATCTGTAATATTTTCAGGGAATCCTATAGTTGTGTTTGATCTTCCGACCTTGACGCTTGCTCCTGCGGGGCTGGCGATGAGGGCAGGATCAAACATGTCGCGCGTCGGTCGAGATAAGTGAAAAAGCGACGTGATTGGTTAGTTGTGTTTGATCTTCCGACCTTAACGCTTGCTTCTGCGGGGCTGGCGATGAGGGCAAGATCAAACATGTCGCGCGTCGGTCGAGGTAAGTGAAAAAGTGAAATGATCGGTTAGTTGTGTTTGATCTTCCGACCTTGACGCTTGCTCCTGCGGGGGCGAGTTATGGGGGCAAGATCAAATATGTCGCGCATCGGTCGTATAATGAAATGACGAAGTGCCGCGGATCGTTAGTAGTGTTTGATCTATTGATCGCGTTGCTTGCTTTTGCGTGGGCGAGTGATGAACACTTGTTCGGGGTACAATACGATTATCGAATTATATCGCGAATCCGATTAGGCGTGATTATATCATGGATCGTATCACCAACCACTGGTGACTCCCAGATCTTTACCTTATCCCACTAACCCAATATCCTTTCCATGACAACTGTGGAGATGCAGAGGTATACTCGGTCTCTAGAAGCAACGGTTGTCTAACTAACATTCCTTCCCTTCCCCGATGACCGTAAGGACGTGGCCGGCGCCGTTATTGACTTTTAAATTTTGAGCTCTCGATTTGTGCACATTGAAGAATGGTAAGCTAATCCCAAGCCCCATTCATTAATTCCCTGTGCAACTTCGATTGTTCTGGTCAATCACGGAGTAGCAACTACGAATTGTACGGTCATCTATGCTCATGCTCATGCTCATGCTCATATTTTCAGGGAATCCTACAGAAATCTCACAATTTCTTCGAAACAGTTCTCTACCAACTCCCTCAGAAGCCCTTTTTACGTTTTTTAATAGCGGAATTTCCCCACAATTGGCTTCAGAAAATCCATGAGCACCCCAAAGCTACCACCTTCATCTAGTATTTTGCTCAGGGATTACTTTGATTTTGTTTCTTCCAAAGGCTATCCTAAGATTTTCTCCAGATATTATTCCACTAATCCTTTGACCGAATTCTCCAGATATTACTTTAGAAGATATTGCAGACACCTACAAAAATAATAAAAAAAAACACGAAGGTTTATTCCAGTTTTTGAGGAGATACGTCCAGGATTTTATTTTTCAAAGAAAACCTACAAGAATTCCCACAGAAATATATACACCGTATACTTTTTTTCCATTCACAGTTACTCCCAAGAATTGTCACAATCTACTTCCTCTAGTTTTTTTTTCAATAAACTTAGAAATTTATATAGCAAAACTTCCTCAAAGGTCCGTGAATTATTTCAGAAATTCTTATTCATCAAGGGTGACATTAGAACATACGCAAGCTTCATCGGAGGTTAAATTCTGAAAATTTCCTTGACATTTCCCTGGAAAATCTCTGAGATGTCCCCTGAAAGAATGCCTGGACAAAACTTTAAAGACTTCGTTGAGAAATATCTCAAAGAATTATTATTTTATTCAAATAATTGAAATTTGAAGACATTTTTTTTGTAGGAAATCCCTGAAGGCATGGCTGGAGAAGTTTCTCGAATTATCAAAGATGTTCTAAACGAGAGTTTTTGAGGACGTTCTAAAGAAACCTGCGGAAGAATCAGCTGATAAAATCTTTGAATTTTCTTAAAAAATCCCTAAAAGATTTTTTGGAAGAATTCCTTACAGAATATTCAGGATTATTTCTGGTTATCTTTAGAAGAACCCAGGTTGTATCTTTGAGGCGTCGAAATTAAATTTTTCAAAGAAGCTTTTTCAATTCCCTAGGAAATAATCTCGAAATAAATTCCTAAAAATATCAAATAATTGAGTTATTTTTTGACGGAATTTGAAGACAAGATCATGAAAAATGCATACAGCAGTTTCTCTTGTCAAAAAGTTTCACCCGGGCGCTGTGAAATGTTTTAGGAATAATGCATTGAGAAAATCCAAGATGAAGTCTTGGAGGAATCCTCACAGGAATTGCAGGAGAAAATTCCGGAATAGTTTTTGAGGAATTCTTAGAAAAAATCACAGGAAGTTTTCTGCAGAAAGGAGAATTATTCGTTGAAGAATTTTTCGAACAATATATTGAGAAATCTCTGGAGAAAGTCCTGAATAAATTCCCAAAGAAAAAAAATTCATTCCCGGAACAATTCCTACAAGCATTTACGGAGCTTTTCCTGCAAGAATTTCTGGAATAATTCCAGGAATTTCCTTAAGGAATGACCTGAGTAGTTTTCGGATAATTTTATAGAGGAATATCTGGAGAAAACTCTCAGTATAGTTGTCCAGAACTAAATATCAATTCTCACCCTCACCGAACTGCCAAGAAAGTCATCATAGTATTAATTGAATATAATTGGGCACAAATTTTACGACACTTTGCCGTTTACCCACTATGGCCGGTCAGATAAAAGAAAATTTCTCAATAAAATTCACAGTAAAAAAAAAAAACATTTCTCCATCCTCATTACATCCATGTTTTTTCGTCGATCCACCTCCAGCTCACTCGGTCAAGATAGTTCCAGCTCACTTCCTGCGGTCCCAGATTCCTCTTTCAACTGGTTCAACCGTTCCGGCCATTCAGGAAGAAAACAAAATCAGTATCAGAATGGAAACAAACATTCGCAATAACATTTCTGTCAAATTCCCGCAGGGTTGCTGCCAATTTGCGTTCGAGTAGTATATTCATGCAGTTTTTATTATGATATTTGAAATATCATGTTTAAGAAGGTTATATAAGGCATTCCATTAGACAGCTGTGATCAGTTGTTTTTTTACCATAACCTTTGGCGTTTCGCGATCGGATTGACCGTTCGATTATAAAGGAAAATGTTAAGCCCTGATAACACTCGCATGTTTTGTTTACCCTTACTTTTCAGTTGCATGCACACTTTTAGCTGTCTGTCATGGATAGCCTTATTGGAGCTGGACGGGGTTGGTGGTCTAATGGTAGCCACGTCTATTATGCCTGCAAGAGAGCCTCCACAGCTATTGTGGCACTGTCCCGGATGATGTCCAATAGCTCTGCGGTGTACGCCAGTAAGCGTAAGCTTCTGGCCAGTGTCGCCTCGTCCATACTGAGGTATAGTGGCCCGGCTTAGGCACGGCTTTAAGTACCGAGAGCTACCGTAGCAAGCTGGAAAGTACTTATTGGCTAATATGCCTGAGGGTTGCGAGCGCGTACCGTACCGTGTCACACGATGCACTCTGCGTCATCACCGGTATGGTGCCTATTGGTACCCTTATCATGGAGGACATAGAGTGCTTCGAAAGGCGCGACACAAGAGGCATACTCAGGACTGCCAGACTGGCCTCTATGGTCAAATGGCGGCGTGCGTGGGACAGTTCCACCAAGGGAGTGTGGACTCACAGGTTGATTCCGAGGTTAGATAACTGGGTCAATAGGCGCCATGGGGAACTAACATTCCACCTGACACAGGTCCTTCCGGGCCATGGTTGCTTTAGACAGTATCTACACCATTTCGGTCATGCGGGTTCTCCCGAATGTCCAGTTTGTGCAGGTTTAGAGGAAACGGCGGAACACGTTTTGTTCGTGTGCCCGCGTTTCCGCACAATGCGTGACCGCAAGTTTGCCACATGCGGTCGGGACACGACTCCGGACAATGATGTGTGGATGTGTGAAGACGAGTTTGGCTGGAATGCCGTTTCATCGGCTGTCACCCACATCGTCTCGGAACTACAAAGGAGGTGGCAAGTGGACTCGAGGAGTGGCTAGTGCAGACGCTAAACATCAGGTGGTCCAAGGGTTCGCAGTCAGCTACGTAGGTCATACCGGTGCCCTACGGTCGAAATCGACTCATACAGCGATTAAGTGGCCGCGGGGAGAACATCCTGGTAGCGCTGCTGTCGTGGCGCTGGCCTACTGGGTTGGATACGAGCCTCTGGTTGTTCGGGGCAGGTGGAGGCCCCTTCGTTAGTAATCCCAACTGGTGCTAGCTGTTAGGGCCTGAGCCTTCAGTAGATCAAATTGCGAAGCCCGCAGTATCAGTTCTTGATACCTGCGGTGCAGCTGGGCGCGGGTGTTGTGGTCAACCCTGCCCGCCTTCAGCGTACAATGGGAGGTAAGGACGACCTGGGAAGCTGGCAAAGCACCAGCATGCTAAGCGTGTCATCGATGTTCGATGCTGCATGGTTACGCAGCCAACCTGGAGGTTGCGATGTGCAATAGTCCCTCTCCGAAGCAATGCCTTCTTGGTGGTCCCGGAGAGACGAAGGGTTTGGCGGCAATGGGAATGGTTTAGTGGGTCGGGGGTGTAGTCCTGTTTACTGCTTGCATGTAGTAAATGGTCCCCAACCCCACACTCCCGGACCTTGATCCGGAGTCCGTTGAGCAGATTAGCCCCCATTGCTAAGAAGGAAAAAAAAGGCATCAGGAGGATTGGCTTCATCGGTGCGGCAAATGAGGGATACGCCCACTCCCACAATAACTGAAGTTAAAACTTTCAAACAGCTCAAGAGCAACAAAGCAGCTGAGAAGGGATGATATTGGAGCGGAACTTATTAAAATGGGCCCGGACTGGTTGGCTACTTGTCTGCACCGATTGATAGCTCGGCTCTGGGATTCAGAACAGATACTGGACAGGTGGACGGATGGAGTAATACTCCCAATATACAAAAGGGTGACGTGTTAGAATGTGAGAACTATCGAGCGATCACTATTCTTAACGCAGTCTATATAGTGCTTTCCCAAATCCTCTTGTGGGAAGTTATCAAACCGGTTGAGTGGATGCGGACGGGCGATCTACAACGAATCAGATCCTCTAGAAGTGTCACGAATATCAAGTTCCTACACACCGCCTATTCATCGATTTTAAAGAGTCCTACCATCGACCGCAAAGACCTATGAAAATTATGGAATTTCCCGGGAAACTGACTACACTGAATGTCAACCCGCACGGCGCTAGCAACTTACACATACACAAAGCTTAATTTGCATTGGAAGGGATTGGTCTGAAAATGGAATTCTCATTCGCGATTCAAGCTGGAATTGCTCTACAGTTAACAAGAGCATTGTATACCTTCTTCCTTTTCTCGAATATAGAACCGTATACAAAACATCGTTCCAATGGATGGCATGAAACACAAAAACCACCTTCCGAAAACAAAGGACCGCCGAAGAAAATGCATGGAAACATCTAGGCAGAAGTAGCCAAGCATATAGAGTAGGAAAAAAAATTGATGGCTAGAAAAATTGAATACGGAACGTGGGAGAAAGTCCTCCCTCAGGACTACAAGCTCCATTCGCTCTCTTCCGGTCGATGTCGTCGTATATCGTCGTCTGGTGGCATGAATCGAGGTCGATTTTGCTGCATCACTGTTTTTATTTCGAGCATTGTAGATTTTTACCATTCTGGCATATTCATGGGGGATAAGGAAACCCGTTGACTTTCAAAGAAGTGAAGGCATGGAGGTTTTGGTTGGCGAATTTACTAGGGGGATTAATCCATTTTTAGATGCTGTGTGATTTCTTCATCTTTCTGCAGAATGTCTGAAAACCCATTGGCTGTCGACCGTGTGTTTGCACTGTCGTAAAAATGAATATCTATCCGAAGAATTTGAAAAACTCCAAGATGGCCACCAAATCGCCCATTACCTGCCATCAGGAAGCTTCCTGATGTGGGTGGGAGTGAGGAGGGAAGCTGAGCTGAAAACAAACAGATTAAGCGTTGTAGTGTATCTCTATTTCCTTCTGCATATCGGCCCTAAGAGTCTAGCGTGAAGGACAATAGATTCGATCTCTTTCCCGGTGTCCTACAGAAGGACAGTAGCCGAACTCCATGCAAATTTTGGCCTAAAGTTCAAATATCACACAAATCGTTCGAAAATTCCAATTTGTTGACAAAACATGACATTTGAAGGCAATTTCAGAATTATTTTCAACATTTACAACAGCTAGTCCATATTTGTACAGCATACAACATGACTGCCCTGCAAATTTGTTTGTAGATCAAGAGCTTGTTCTTAAGATAAAGTTTCGATTTTCTGTTAATAAGTGGTGGGTTATGGACCTATGCACGAGTTCATCGTTTGACGTTTTAGCGGTGCCGTGTTATTTATGTGACCATGGCAACGAGTGAATTCGGCACCGCTCAAACGTCAAATCAGTGAACTCGTGCATAGGCCCATTGTTCACTCATAATGGACAATGTGTAACTTTTTCGTAATGCATTAGGAAGGCTAAAAAGGGTCATTTTTGGCTGACGACGCTAGAGTTCACATGTTTCACAAATCAAAATATACTCCAATCGATCTGAAACTTTGGGGAAATGCTATTGACTGCTAAAGAAAGCTAGAAACTATATAAGGTACCCCGGGGCAAGTGAGAATACGGGGTAAGTGGGGCGTTTCGTCATAGCTCAACTAGAAAAAGTTTTTCATGGGGGTATTCTTCTAGAAAGTTGAAGATACAATGACAAGGCATGTATTTAGTACTAAACATATTGTTATTTTTATTACCATGTGGTTCATGTAACAGTTGTCAGTTCAGCGCCATTTTCAACTTGCATGACAAATTGTGATACGTTTCACGTCTTGCATTGACTCGCAATAAATAAATGTGTTTTAAATCGAATTTCCATCAGTAAGCTATGATTTTTAGTATTATTGCAAGCTGCTAACGATAAACCAGTATTTTGTTTTCATTTCATATGAAATTTTCGATGGTCTATTTTACCCCAAAATATATTTGTACCTGGGGTAAGTGGGACCTATCAAAACAAAAACCAAAATCAAAACTTTTCGTACACGTTTCATACATTTTGCTAGAGATTAGCACTAAAACATTCAAACAAGTGATTTTTATCAAAAAAGATCAACCTCAAATTACGTAATTGCATAAGAGGGAGATGAAAAGTGTTATTATTCTTTATTTTTTAATTATTTTTTTATTTTTGAAATACGACTTCAAAATTGAACAAACACACAGTTGAAATTTGAAATGCATCATGTGAACGATTACTTTTCTATGTTATTTGAACTTTATTTGTTATTTCTACCAAAATAAGTAGTGATGGAAAACAATTCCATCCCATAAGGTGGTTTTCTGCCATGCATATAAATAATAACAAAACATATAAATAATTTCGTCAATTAATGATTGTTTATGTGCTTCATTTTAATTAACAACTTATAAATGATATATTTTGAACATGTTTAATTCCTCTTTACGCTTTTATTGAGGAATTTTCAGTTAATATTAAATGTGAGGTGACATACTATTAAATAAAGGGTTTCTTCCTAAAACGTAAAGTATTTTATGGTTGATCCCTTATGTACATCAAATATGTACTTGAAATTAAAAATCTATGACTTATCAATCCTATTATTGTAATGGTTGACTTACTGATGTGGATTGACGCATGAAACTGGATGTGTCCCACTTGCCCCGCTTAGCGAGGTAACTGCGTCCTTTGGCTCATTTTAAAACTTTCTTCCAAGGTTTTCACAATTTCGAAATTATTCAGTTAGTTTCATGCACACACCTGCAAATATGTTACCAGAACGTGATTGTGTTGTTGGATTTGAAAAATATTGACATTTGAAAATTTTATTGAACAATTTGTTTGAACTATCGTTTTTTTCGTTCCCACTTGCCCCGCGGTACCTTAAGTGAGAGAATTTGTAAACTCAATTTGTCAAACTTTTGACCACCTTTAGGCCACTGTGCAACGACAAGGACGATACATTCCCCATACGCTCGGTTGACTGGTGAGATGGTCAAAACCGTAAAATACAATCAACGCTTTGGTGATCTGCTTTCAATCCATTATTGTTCGATGCCACCGATGTTTTGCTTGTCTCTTGCCATTGCATTGCATTGGGAGAGGACGACCAACGAAAGGATTCACCGTCAAACTCAATGAATGGTGTCTCCAGTCGCTCGATTGCATTTCGGATTGGATTTCTCGAGCAGCAGGAGCAGGAGATCCATGTTTTCGGTCGTATGTACTTGAATGGTGGATACCTATCGTATAGCCGGGCACACATTCGTATATGAGAATATGCATTGCCCACTTTGCCGATGAAGACGAATGACTGCACAAGAACAGTAGTGAACGGTGTGCATAGTGAATGGGAGAGATAATTTTTTGCTTTTTTTGGGGGTTCGACAGGATAATGGAATCACGAAGAAGATTGCCTAAGTCGTGGATATATGCATTTCCAAACGGATGATTACACATGAACGGTTAATACGTGTAAGGTTTGCTTTTTGAATTCCAAACATGGTTCTAAATTGCTGCCTTGATGATTTTTTGTTGGAATTATCCACGTTAATGCAGAGTCAGAATGGGAGTTACCTGCAGCGGCAGGGGTTTTCCATATGATATGAAGCAATGAGAATGGTTATCCATAGGAAGACAATTTGAAGGGGAGGAGCTGAAGCTGCCTGCTTTAATATCGGCATATGAGTTCCCTTCGAAATTAAATTATTAGAATGGCTAACCGACGAAAAAAAACTGATTGTGAATGAATATGATTATAATTTGTCTGAAGGGTATGTTTCTTAAGCAATCGATCGTTTACTGAAAAATGAGCATGATTGGAGATTTTTCCTGGAGAATTCTGGGAACGAAAAATGTTACCGTTCATCTGCCTGGTATGAGCCTCGACAAATCGTTTACGCAAAGGGCAATACCAAAAGTTAGACTTATGCTTGCCCCCGCAATTTGCGCTTGTAATGTTTTTGGTATCTTCTTTCACAGTCATTGGTGTAGCTAGGATTTTTGTTTCTGGAGGGGGCCTAGCAAATTCCTATTTTACTCATATATGCACATTAGAGATATTTGAAAATTTAAAGTTTCACCATGGAAAATGATCATTATTTGTCTAATCCAGTAAAAAAACCAAAGATCTTAAGAAAATCCCTCACGATTCTTCCGCGATCTTTTCAGATATTAGACCGTGTTCTTTTAAGAGATTTCTCAAATAATTTACATGAGGATTATTCATTAATTATGTTCCTACTTTTTCATTGCTTATTGCTTTCGCCAAGAGCTATGTTCAGTTCGACAACAGTCGTTCCGAAACTAAAGCAGCTTCGTTTATCAGTGGCAGCGGCACTATGCACAACGAGAGCTCCGCCCATCCAACCGATGACAACGACAACGATGATGATCCGACACCGAATCATGGTGCTATAAAAGTAAGGGCCGAATTGCGCAACGGGGATCCGCTATCTCCCAGATTGTGCTAGGCAATTCTGGAAGATGACCAAAATTCTTAAAACAAACCCAGACCAATTCCAACGTTGATCCCATTAGACAACACCGACTCTAAGGATCGCTTGATAACCTCTGCGGAGAAGGCTGCTGAGATAGGTCGGCATTTCGTCAGCTCCCACAATCAAGGGCTAGACATTCGTAGCCCACACGAAGCTGCTGCTTTCGAACACGCAGCTAACCTACACCGATCTCCCAACGACTTCTCGGAGGAGTTGGAGATCACTGCTGACGAGTTGCTAGCCTATCTCGGGCCTGGGATTGAAGGAATAAAATAGACCCCTTTGTGCGGTCCTTAGCCTCTTGCCCAGCAACTCCTATCCCTACCTCCTCGCGGTACTGGCCGGGGTACGAGTAACCTTAGGGAAGATCGGGTAACCAACCCCCGGTGGGAACTTTGGTCGTATGCTGACAGGGAAGGGGGGGTTTGCTTTTGCTTTTGCTTCTGCAAACCTTGAGCGTCTGTACTCCATGTAAGGAGCGGCTCACAACAGCGTCTGTTCCCCATGTCAGGGGCGGCTGATCATCGTCCGAGTGCCAGAGAAGGACTCTAAGCTAAACTGCGCACTATGGTCCTCCGAACATTTAGGGGGAATGGTCCTCCGGAAATCTAGGGGGTTGGTGTCAGGCCCTGCAAGCCAGCCGTAAAAAAATCAAGCAACGAATAATCAACGAGAGAATACGAACCGGGACAATCGGCGAAGACCACAGCGACGTAAAGGGACTAGCGATTGGAAGCTCGGTACGTGGAACTGTAAATCTCTCAACTTCATCAGGAGCACACGCATACTCGCCGACGTGCTGAAGGACCGTGGATTCGGCATCGTAGCGTTGTAGGAAGTGTGTTGGAAGGAATCAATGGTGCGAACGTTTAGAGGTAACCATACCATCTACCAGAGCTGCGGCAATACACATGAGCTGGGAACAGCTTTTATAGTGATGGGTGATATGCAGAGGCGCGTGATCGGGTGGTGGCCGATCAATGAGAGAATGTGTAAGTTGAGGATCAAAGGCCGGTTCTTCAACTTCAGCATAATAAACGTGCACAGCCCTCACTCCGGAAGCACTGATGATGATAAAGACGCTTTTTACGCGCAGCTTGAACGCGAGTACGACAGTTGCCCAAGCCACGACGTCAAAATCATCATAGGAGATCTAAACGCTCAGGTTGGCCAGGAGGAGGAATTCAGACCGACGATTGGAAAGTTCAGCGCCCACCGGCTGACGAACGAAAACGGCCTACGACTAATTGATTTTGCCGCCTCCAAGAATATGGCCATTCGTAGCACCTACTTCCAGCACAGCCTTCCGTACCGATACACATGGAGATCATCACAGCAGACAGAATCGCAAATCGACCACGTTCTGATAGATGGTCGGCACTTCTCCGACATTATCGACGTCAGGACCTATCGTGCCGCTAACATCGACTCCGACCACTATCTGGTGATGGTCAAACTGCGCCCAAAACTTTTCGTCGTTAACAACGTACGGTACCGACGGCCGCCCCGGTATGACCTAGAGCGGCTCAAGCAACCGGATGTCGCAGCGGCATACGCGCAGCAACTCGAGGCTGCATTACCGGAAGAGGGTGAGCTGGACGAAGCCCCTCTTGAGGACTGCTGGAGAACATTAAAAGCTGCCATCAACGATGCAGCTGAGAGCAACGTCGGGTACGTGGGACGGAGTCGACGGGCGGTCATGCTGCAGCAAGGGACCCGGCAGAACGTGGAACGCTATAAACGGAAACGGCTACAGCAGACCCGTCTCTTTCGGGAGAAAAAACGCCGCCTGTAGGAGACGGAGTGCGAGGCGATGGAACAGCTGTGCAGGTCTCAGGAAACGCGTAGGTTCTATCAGAAGCTCAACGCATCCCGCAACGGCTTCGTGCCGCGAGCCGAGATGTGCAGGGATAAGGATGGGAGCATTCTGACGGACGAGCGTGAGGTGATCGAAAGGTGGAAGCAGCACTTCGACGAGCACCTGAATGGTGCTGAGAGCACAGGCAATGAAGGACGGGACAACAGAGGAAATGCCTTCGTCAATACTGTGGAAGATGGAAACCAACCAGCCCTCACTTTGAGGGAGGTTAAGGATGCCATTCACCAGCTCAAGAACAATAAAGCTGCTGGTAAGGATGGTATCGGAGCTGAACTCATAAAGATGGGTCCGGAAAGGCTGGCCATTTGTCTGCACCGGCTGATAGGCACAATCTGGGAAACAGAACAGCTACCGGAGGAGTGGAAGGAAGGGGTGCCCCATCTACAAGAAAGGCGACAAGTTAGATTGTGAGAACTTTCGAGCGATCACCATTCTAAATGCGGCCTACAAAGTATTATCCTAGATCATCTTCCGTCGTCTGTCACCCGTAGTTAACCAGTTCGTGGGAAGTTATCAAGCCGGCTTCGTTGACGGCCGATCGACAACGGACCAGATCTTCACTGTACGGCAAATCCTCCAAAAATGTCGTGAATACCAGGTCCCAATGCATCACCTTTTCATCGATTTCAAGGCGGCATACGACAGTATCGACCGCGTAGAGCTATGGAAAATCATGGACGAGAACAGTTTTCCCGGGAAGCTCACGAGACTGATAAGAGCGACGATGGAAGGTGTGCAAAATTGTGTGAAGGTTTCAGGCGAACACTCCAGTTCGTTTGGATCCCACCGGGGACTACGACAAGGTGATGGACTTTCGTGCCTGTTGTTCAATATTGCGCTAGAAGGTGTTATGCGGAGAGCCGGGCTTAACAGCCGGGGTACGATTTTTACGAGATCCAGTCAATTTGTTTGCTTCGCGGATGATATGGACATCGTCGGCCGAACATTTGAAAAGGTGGCAGAACTGTACACCCGCCTGAAACACGAGGCAGCAAAAGTTGGACTGGTGGTGAATGCGGCCAAGACAAAGTACATGCTAGCTGGTGGGGCCGAGCGCGACAGGGCTCGCCTAGGTAGCAGTGTTACGATAGACGGGGATACGTTCGAAGTGGTCGACGAGTTCGTCTACCTTGGATCCTTGATGACGGCTGACAATAACGTTAGCCGTGAAATACGGAGGCGCATCATCAGTGGAAGTCGGGCCTACTATGGCCTCCAGAAGAAGCTGCGGTCAAAAAAGATTCACGCCCGCACCAAATGTACCATGTACAAAACGCTCATAAGGCCGGTAGTCCTCTACGGGCATGAAACGTGGACGATGCTCGAGGAGCACCTGCAAGCACTTGGAGTCTTCAAACGCCGGGTGATTAGGACGATCTTCGGCGGTGTGCAGGAGAACGGTGTGTGGCGGCGAAGGATGAATCACGAGCTCGCCCAACTCTACGGCGAACCCAGTATCCAGAAGGTGGCCAAAGCTGGAAGGATACGATGGGCAGGGCATGTTGCAAGAATGCCGGACAGCAACCCTGCAAAGATGGTATTCGCTTCGGATCCGGTTGGTACAAGAAGGCGTGGAGCGCAGCGAGCTAGGTGGGCGGATCAAGTGCGTATCGATTTGGCGAGCGTGGGGTAGAACCGAGGATGGAGAGATGCGGCCACGAACCGAGTATTGTGGCGTGAAATTGTTGATTCAGTGTTATCTGTGTAGATGTTAACTAAATAAATGAATGAATGAACAATCGGAAGGCAGAGATGAAAAGACATGATAATTTTCATTGCCGATCACGCCCATCTTTTAATAATAATTATGATATGACACCTCAAAGAGAGATAAGCAACTCACCGACGCCTTCATAAATGTCAAGGAGTCGGATGATAGGGAAGGGAATTCATCGAATTTCCTAGTCTTACCGTAGTACTTCATGTCATATATAGAATTTCAAGGAACGTACCTGTAAAGAAAAGAAAATGAAATATTCTATTAGTATTTATGTACATATTGTATGCTTCAAAAGAAACTCATCAATTCAATGTAAAACTGAAATCAATGTAAAATACTTGTTGTTTTCACCATCATTTCAATCATCGACAAATTCACAGAACGACTCTCACTAATTGCTTCAATTTAGCGAAAAAACTGCCATTTCATTGCGACAAATCTGGTCAACCAATTAAATGCCCTGCCAAAATGAGAAACACTTTGCAGTTGCCAATTTGCATCGAAAACTGCTATATATTTCCCCTTCTCCCGGGATTCCACCCTTCCTTCAATCAGTCCACCAACGGACACGCTCCTCTCAAGTGGCGGACTTCTGTCGGCAGACGTGACGAACACGTGAAGGTTCCCCACCATTCTATGGTGGGGGTGGAGAAAGCGCATCTGCCGGAAAACTCTGCATAACAACCCGAGTTGAACGAAATTGCTGCAGAATACCTAGGCCTAAATAATACAAGATCAAGTTTCATGAAGAAGTGATTTTTTCAATAGTGGGTCAATATGAATACCTAAAGCAGTCCTGAAGCTTTCGAGTATCTCGATGAAGTATTTTGAATTTTTCTAAACAATATTATCACTACCGAATACCAAATTCAGGTGTGGATAATACTTGAACTACAGAACAACACCCAATTAACCCTCTAATACCCAAATTTTTATTTTCGATCTAAATAGCATTTTTAGTTATCTAAAATCGTTTTAAACACGTTTTGGGCAATGCTTTATTTTTATTCGCAAATCTATGAATTTTGGTTTTTAATTTTTATAATTTTTATTTTTGAACATCCCTATCCTTTTTCATTTTTTCTTGAAGCCTCTTCTAGTTACTGATTTTTGGCAACAATAAAAATTCAAGTTTTCACGGTACTTTTAAAAATAATAAATCTCATATATTGTTCTGAAAATATTCTTATTTTCCGTGTAAGTAACGGAAACACAGGTTTGCAATTATTTTAATACCACCAAGCCCTTCTTCTGTTATAGGTTAATAGTAGAAAAATATAAAAGGTACGATTTTCAATATTACACGTTAAATAAACCCCAGGCATTTGTAGGTTATATAAGAATACCGTAATTTCGGGTGAAATTGATCATTTTTCACGGTTTTTCTTGTCCGTTTTCTAAAATGTTGACAATGCCAAACAATTGAATGCAGGAAAACAAGTACGAAGGTGAGTCTCATTGACTCATGTACCGACATTTTTCTACAAATGTCATTTTAGTGCTAAGAAATATCTCTAAATAAAAAATCGGGGAATCCCATTTCGGGGTGAAATTGATCACTTGTCAATGCGATTATTGTTAGTTTTCAAACCAACTCTATATAATAAATTTGAGGTCCCTGAATCCGAATATGCTTGCTAAATTCTTAACAATACAATAATTATAGAAATAATGAATAGTTAAATTTCAATAATTACGCGAAAAACGCCTAAATGTATGCAATTTCATTGGGAATTTCTCGATATCTAACAGAAATTCAATGATTTTCACCAAATGACCAAATTGGTACGAGTTTTGGCTATGAAATTTGGTTTGGGGATATATCTCAAGCATCCTCACAAACTTTCAGGTTTATACCATGTTCATATCATTGTTTAGAACTAGAAGTTTATGAATGTTTGTCAATATTGCACCGCACATGATTTTGGAATTTTACATTATTTTCATAGAAATAAACATTTTTCAACGCAAAAACCTTAACAACACACAATTTAACAATAGTTACAACAAACAACGTTCATTCACTGCAGGTAAAATTGATATTTGTGCTCCTTTAGGAAGAAATAAAATCGAGTGACACGGTGATCAATTTCACCCTACTGATCAATTTCACCCGAATTTACGGTACAATTTTTCAAACAATTTTCAAAAATACAAAAAAGTTTCAAAAGTCATCATCAAGGTTTAAGCCAAAAATAAAATCATTTTGATTTCCGAGCTACGAAAAAATACACAAAATTCCAA
Organism: Aedes aegypti; assembly: GCF_002204515.2. NCBI lineage: Eukaryota > Metazoa > Arthropoda > Insecta > Diptera > Culicidae > Aedes > Aedes aegypti. Next base: position 253,968,302 of record NC_035108.1, read on the forward strand.
AGTGTACCCCGTCTAAAGGCGGGGTTGGGTATTTGAGGGTTAATGTATAATGTCAAAATATGGTATGCATAGAAAGAAACGAGGTATTCGTTCCTGCTCGGGAACTCGACCCTCCGGTGTTAAATGAGGAAAAGCCAAGTGCCACGGAAGGCCAGGCGATGAAGAGCATCTTCCGGAAAACATAGATCATTGCTTTAGCATAAAGTTATTTCAATTTAATTTAAAAAGTTCAAATCAACATGAACGGCAAGCCCTTCGTCATCTGTTCGCTGTTCCCATTGCTGGAAAAAGATTGGTTTGTGGCAATCATGGGGTAGGGGGAGGGCCAGTTCGCCTCATCACCACCACCAGCGCGCGACTACTACAGCCGATCAAGATTCTTCATTTGCAATCGTCCGTTGGTTTCGTTTCTGCCACTGTTCGTTTCGATGGTTGGCTTTCTTTGCGCCGGAAGCGGATGCAGAAGTCGGCTGGGTTAGATTCAGGCGAAAAGAACTTATGCAACCAGGGTAGAGTGATTGACGGGTAGGGGAGAAAGTTACAGAATGAACCGTGCATAAGCTTTAAATCCATATATTTAGATAACTTTTATGTTGCGCCGAATAATCATATACACGATTCTTGCAGTAAATACCATCGAAATGTTGATTATTTCTACAAACAGGACACTTTGCTGTTAGTACCTTGTATATATAATGCACCATAATTCATTTTACGAAACGACAACACTGATGGTATTGCTGTAACTTTCACACCTTACGACATCGCCTCCTGTTAAAATTTAATTCATTAAATAAGCGATCATCTATTCAAAAACGTCTCGTAAAATGGACTTTTGATGTATGTTATAGGAATAGGATACCAGTATTCACCACCCTAAGGAAATATACTTTTTATAAATCAATCGGAAGACTTTCGAATACTCTTAATATGCTAAACAAAAGCTTTCGAGCCATGATTTACAGCTTGTTTTTAATTATGTATCGTGGTTTACGGCTAACCAGTCGAGTGGAAGTTTAACAACTACCGAAAAGCTAAGCATTACATATATTTTGCAATTGGATTAAATGGACAAATTGATGTGAACTTTTGCCAAAAAGTTACACGTCTTCTCAGTGAGAATTGAACTCACGACTTCCTGATCTCTAGTTTGGGCGCGTTACCCCTACCCTATATAAGAACTGATCAGAAACTTAGTTTTTGTATTGAAAATAGGGATGGCGAATACTGGATCAACTGCATCAGTATTCGTCATGTTTTTATTTTCGATTAATAAATTCGTCATCAACATTGATTTCCATTGAGTGAGGATCACAGTATTGCATGTATTGAAAATTGATCTGTCACGTTTTCATTGTCTCCGCAAATTATTAGATTCGGCTGGTGCAGTTTTTGGAAAAAAAATAACCGAAAAATGTGTAAATAACGGAAATAAAACGGTTTATTCTGTACGCGTTCTGCTGGGCAGTGATTCGTTGAAACCCAAGCAGAAAATGGAGATGCATCGACGCTGAACCTCGGATTTTCGGGAGCAAAGGTCTGGAGATGATTTTCAGAAATTACAAACATACTTTGTATCGTAGACTCCGAATTGAAGGAAGAAGAGTACTGCCCATAACTGCATATTTGTAACATTCGACAAAAGTAGACATTGAGTAAATTGAATACTAAGTGTGCATTTCATGGCATTATTTTTTTTTCGAATTTTTAAGAGCAATCTCACATTAGTATGTTGATCGAAAGTGATTATCTTTTGAAGGCGCTCCACGGTATCAACTCTAAATTGTCAGATGTGTGTGCCAAATATGCAGTTATGGACAGCGTATGTGAAGGGTAAGTTGTGTACTACACGGAGCCACAAATCAACCCAACTTTGACTTTTTTTTGACTCAATTCGGCTCTTTCGTGGAATAACTACACGCAGCGAACTGGACTATCGAATTTCATACATTTTGCCTTATGAAAGGTGGAACGATTTTTGCAATACGAACGCTTTATGTATCGTTTCAGCATCACCCCACATCAAGGCGTCGATAGGCGCGGGGTATACGCACGAGCCTATCGATCGCAAGGTTCTTGGTTCGATTCCAGGTTGCCGCGAAAACTATTTTTGTTTTCAAATTTCGGTTTCATAAGGCAAATTTATGAATTTCAATCCGATTTCTTGTGGCGAATTTTCATAAGGGGTTCCTATGTTTATCGACAGTCCATTTGCCTGAGTGTATATTAGGGTTAGCTGACATCATTAGGTAGTTTTCGTTTGACAACAGCGAAAAAACCAACTCAGTGCAAAAAAATCTGCCTAGCTTTCGAAATCTCCGTAGTGGGTTAAAACCTGGGAGAGAGAAACCAATACAAAATTTCTGTACGTCATAGTGAGCCGAGATTCAGCTGTCACGAACTGTCACTGTGAGCCCAGATCTCAAACATTGGACTAATATGGAAAAAGCGCGTAACTGATTAAAACACATTTTCGCATTTCATCAAAAGTGACAAAAATTGAATGAAAATCAATTCATACACAAAATGTAAGTAATGTCACGTGAGCACCTTCCAACTGATTGAATATAAAGCATTGAAAAACGCATCGTTTTACTTTTTCCAATGAAAATTATTATATATTGCATAGAAAACTGTGGCCCTTTTTCCATGTTTGTCAGGAATGATTGAAAGTACACAACAAAAAAAAACTAGCGGTTTTCCCCAAGCCTGCCTTGATTTTTGTTGGCAAGCTGGAGTTATCTTGCAGTTCAAACAAACGTTGTTCTATATTTCGTGTGTAGTATCGGTGCCTCCCTCCCAGGTTAAAACAACTAAAAGTTAGGTAAGCTCGAAACAACCCAACACTCTGTTTTTGACAACATTGCTATTGCGAGAGCAACAAAACAACCCAACCATGGGTAAACACTAAATGCAGTTTACCCAAATTTGAGTTGAAAGATTTTATTTTTTGGGTAGTCTGATTTCTCCGTGTAGATTTATTGTGTACTTCTTTTTTGGAGGTCTAACTACGAATAACGATGAAAAGTATTTGTCAGAACTATTTAGTTTTAGCACATCCTACTGCTCTGCTACATCTCCCCTTTGAAACATGTCGAACGGGTCCAACCAGGTCGGTAACTTCTTTGGAGGTAGCTCTTGTCTCGTTGTTTCTACTGGCTATACTTTAGGATCAGGTATAGCATCAGGCTCAACGGAAACTTACAATGTACCTGGCACAGGAGCTGTAGAATCAACCACAGGAATTGCTGGGTACTGTTCGACATCGGGATTAGGTTGAGGTTGCTCATCAACAAGGTTGCTGACCATTTGGAATAGACGTCTACTATAACAAGGTTGATTACACATTGACCAAGATTTCAAAGTGGTTTTATTGGCACCTTTGCTGGTTGAGCACCTGTACCTTGTGGAGCTGACAAAGTATTTGCTTCTGAATTTTTGCAGTAACTTGTTACGATACAATCACCAAATATCAGGCAACAGTCAAGAATCTGCAATCCATCACACCGGACAATGAATTTTCTAAAAGCAGGGTCAGTAATCATCTTACTATTCACGGGCCAACAGTCCTTCAGGAACTGCTTGACTTGCTAAAGAACTTCATGTTCATTAGTCTCAGTAACGATTATCTTGAACCTCACAAGAAGTTTGCTTACAGTATCTGCGACAATAGCTTTGACTTGTTTTTTTTTTTCTAAATATATAGCTGCAAGAACGTAATCTTTATCCGACTGGCTTTGGAAAGACATTAACCTTGATAGGATATCGGCACAACCAAACTTGTCGATCAATACTAGCTGGATTTCAATATCGTACAGGAGCAAGGTAAGGGCCAAGCGTTGCAACCAGTTGGCAGTGTAAACTGGGATTACCTTTTTGGATCCAAAGATCTTTATCTTGATCTTGATGGTCTGTTTGAAGGATGAAAGTCTTGCATTAGCGTAGGAACAAGGGGGGCCAGGGGGGTTAGGCTCTCCCCCAGAGTCATCCAGGCCCCCTCCAGAATTTTAGATGATGCATGAAAAATAAAAAAAAAATACATGAATCCACCGTGAAGAAAAATCTTCTGAATCACTTTACCTAACTCTTTTTAATGACAAAAAAAAACTATTCAATACGTAGTTACGTTCTTTTATTTTATAAGGCAATAGTGGAAATCCGCGCTTGTCGTACACATCATCAGCATGCATGGCGGTTCTAACTTTGATGAATCGCGCGACAACCGTCCGACTGTCGCTCGATAGGTGTGCGATAAGTGGAATTTTTCGACACGTGCATTGCAAAAAATCCGTGGTACAAAAAACCTCAATATCCTCCAAATACGATTTCCAAAATTCGTATTTTCTGAATAATGCAAACAATATGCAAACAAATGTTTCAAATGTTTTGGCTTAGAGCAGCATATTCACTGCATTACGATTCCTCATGTTTTTGGAAGATGCCTTGCTCGAGGTGTTGGTGATGATATCCAAATTCATTAAATAATTCATACATTAACTAAAACTCATATAATGTCCGACAAAAAAAAGGCAAAATTACTAAAGGCATTTCTTAGACAATAAAGGGCGGAATTTTTTGGTGAAAAATAAGCTATAATACTTAACAGTTCTGGCTAAGCTTTCTTTAGATGGAAGGTAGAAATTTAACCTGGTTTGAAAAAGTACAACAAAATCTTCCGTATTTTTTCAGCATTAAATTATTTCTTTGATTTTGCTTCATTTTTAAAGTAATTTCGCATGCATAAATTTATAGCCTAAAATATAAACTACAATTTCCAAGAAAACTAATTTTGTTTCAAATTCTTAAGAAACTCCAAAAAATATTTTTCAAACTTCCAAAAGATTAGTAGCATTTTTTAAAAAAAATCATTCGATATTCCATGAAAATTTTTAGTATAATCAAATTCTTCAAGGAATATCAAAGAGACGTTTCAGAACTTTTGCTACAAATCTCTTGGAAAGTAGTTGCGGAATGCGTTCATACTTTCAACGTGAATTCCTCTTGGAGGACAACCAATTTTTATATTATCCACAAATTTATTCAAATTTAAAATTACTTAACCTTTCAAAAGTTTAAATTTCTCCCTCGAAATTCCTCCAAAAAATATTGATTATGTCAAATTTTATATTTGGAAATTTCGCAACAGGTTCTACTAGAAATTCCTCTGTGAATAACTTCAAATAGTTTTCCCAATTTTTTTATTACAAACTAGTGGCCCGGCAAACTTCGTCTTGCCATTGAGTAGGCTGTTGTAAAACGTCGTGTAATCCCCGATACATCCCCAATCCTTCGCACTATCACGTCGCATTCGTTGTCGAGTACAACAGTGAAAAATTTGTGTCAATCCGTTCTCAAGTCATTTTGTGGCATAAAAATACCACTTCATTTTTATTTACAGTCCACTCTCCATTACTCGATATTGAAGAGACCATCGAGCTAGGGAGGTATCGAGTTATAGAACACAAAACCAGTGCAAACGCGATTCAAGGGACCATCGAGGTAGCCATGAAAACCAACTTTCACTATGGTTCTCTAACTCGATATACAGAATATCGAATAAAGAAGAGTTAACTGTATATAGATTTTTCACGAAGTTCATCAAAAGGGCTTTAGAAATATATATGAAACAGAAAATGCGTCAAATATTCTTCCATGTTGTTTTTTTTTCGGAAATTCTGATTCAAAATATTTTTTTTATCAAAAATGTTTTTTGGACATGTCTTGGCTTCGAATCTTCAGAGGAAATTACTTGAAACATTCCAGAAAAACTTTTGCTTCTTTAGAAATACTTTTGTCAATTATTGGAAGAATCCGTGTTCAGGGATTCAAACCTTGTGCAAATCCAGGCCAGACTTCCTAGAGACTTTCTGGAAGAATTCTGGTAATCCAGAAGGCAAAGAAGGAAGTCTGCTAGATTTAGAGAATAACTTCTTAAGAAGATTTTGAGAAAACTTCTTGGGAAAAATATTTTTTATCCCTTCAGAGAGGCTTTAGTTATCTTGGAATCAGCTATTACTTATCTCTTGTTGTTCCGTTGCCCATCTGTTCTAAAAGCAATACTTCAAATAATCTGAAGAAAATTGTACATTCAAAGTTAACCATATTTGTTTTTAAAATTTCAGAGTTGTCTTACGTATAGCTCCTTATTTCTGAAAGTCCATAAGCCATTCCTCAAATTTTCAAACTATTACTAAAATCTTTTCCAAGATTTCAATTTAGCAAAATCTAACATTACGACTTTTACCATGAGACACCTTAGACAATGTTATTTTAAATGCCGCCAATTTATTCGTTTTAAACTTCTAAAATAGTCCTTCCAAAAAGTTTATTTGGAATTTATACAAGAAGAAAAATAAATAGTTTCTACATCCATCTTATCGCCATAGAATTCGGAGCTCAAATACCTTCGGCAAAAATTCCATCCCATCAACGCCAATTGCCCATTGTAAGAGACGTAGAGCTTTTTTAGTAATGGATTTTTGGATTTTTTGATTTTTTCAGTAATTCCTACAAAAACTACCTAAGCTTTTCTGTGTGGTAGATCGTTGGGAATTTTGTTAAAAAAATCAGAAATTTTGCTCTGAATGCATAACATTTTTAACAGAAATTCAGTATTTTTTTCCGAATTCAAATTCAGCTGAAATTATCAAATAAATTTCTTAAGAAGTTCTTAAAAAATTAGGCTCATTTTTTCTTTATTTTCCAAGGTGGGCATTTTTGAGGAAATTTCAAAATAATTATTTCGAGTGAGTCCTGAAAGAATGCGGGAAGTAACATCAAATTGGTTTTAAGAGAAAATGAAAAATATCACTTAGAGATTTTTTTGTGAAAAATTCACCTTCTCTGACAAATCTCTAAGAACATTTTGCCAATTGAATCCTCTTAATTAGCTTAAGTTTTGTAAAATATGAGGAAGAAACTTTAGAGTAACATAAGGTAGAATAATAAAAATACAATGTTTTTTGTACAGGAAGTCCTGGATATTCTTTGTTGTCAAAATTCGAGAGATTTTTTGAAAGTTTTGTTGAATGAATATGAAGAGAAACTTATAAGAAAAAACTTATAATGAGACAAAGTTGGTAATACTGTTGATGACTTCTCGAAGAATTTGTAGAAATAATCCATGTTTGGTGACTCTTAGAATTTCTTGCACCATTTGGTACCGTTTCTTGGAGAAATCCTCAGTTATTCCAGAACTGGGATTTCTAATTATTAAGAACGTAGAGAAACATTCCTTGAGAAATGTTTGAAAGAATTATTTGGTAAAATTCTCACATGGAAAGATTTTGTTTAATCAATTGGGTAGAGATTCTTCGAGCAATTCGATAGACTTTCTCCGAGAAATCCTGCAGAAACTTCAGGTAAAATCTGATGAATAAATAATGAAAACTATTAATCCTGGGAATGATTGTCCGTGAGCATACCAGGAGGAACTCAGAGAAAACTGGTAAAGGAGTTCTTGGAGCGCTGAAAAAGTACGGACATAATTCATAAAGAAATCCCGTGAAAATTCTTAGAGGAATCTCTTAAAAAAATATGTTTGACTACAAGAAAATATCGTAAGAGTATCACAAAGGATACTCCTCGCGAGCTCTTGGGAAGAATTTTTGAAGGATTTATTTACTAGACAAAAAAATGAATAAGTGAAAATTGACTCGACAATATCACAAACAAACAAAATCAATACAAATCTATGCAAAATACGAAACTTGTTGAAATCGTGATTTTTGCGACAGACATTACTTTTGTAAAACAAGATTTTTCTAGGCCCCCAGGCCCCTTCCAGAAAAAAAAATCCTAGCTACGCTTATGGTCTTGTGATTTTTTTTTAGATTATTCTTTGATTTACTACGTAAATTTTCCACGATTGAGTTCAATACACTGCATATGGTCAAAAATAAAATATATAAAAAGTATGTAAAGTAATCAAAATCACGGGTTTATACATCCCAATCAGTGCTTTGTTCTACGGAAATATGCTTCAAAATGATTATTCCGAAGTCTGAATATCATATTGTTCTATGAAAATGTCTGTAGAAAATAATAATGATGTTTTTAAAGCCAAGTATTGCAAAAAATCAGAACAAATGGGTTCTAATTTTGGCATAGTTCCATTTTTAGCAACGGAAAATATCCATTGCGCTGTGAAAAATGAATTCTCACTGTATTGAGCTAATAAGTTTTAAGTGCTCATACATGAAATAATGTAGGTTCTGTGGAAGTTGGGATGCCTGAAGGAAGAAGGAATCAATAAATGATGTTCCTCTACTGCTGTGAGTATATTTTGCACCGTTCAACCCTTCATGCAGCCCAGCCCAGGGATGCTACCGGATGAACGGAAAGCTCCGCTTTGACTTCGATAATTGAATTTGGAAAAGAAAGTTAAACGCTTGTCTCGGGATCTGTCGAACATAAATTAAGCTCAATTAAAATATTGTCGTGATGATTTGTGTTTGTGAAACGAGATAGGTTGCTGAAGTGAAGCACGATGGAGAGATGCTGTTTTTGAGCTCAGATAATGGCGTTATCGGGTGTTTTATGGTTCTACAAGATATCATTCCACATGATAATGAATGTATGAAGTTGAATGATTTATTTTGATTAAAATCAAAATTACCGTTTGGTTTCTTTTTGATAGATGTCGAATAGACTGGCCCAGCTCAGTATGGGAGAAAAATAAAGTTGTATGATTCCACGGGGCACCCCCCAGGATTATTTCTAGGGGTTAGAGGAAGCCTTTCTGAAAAATTCAGCTCATTTGGTCGTTCCATGAGCTGGCGCATTTGAATTGAAGTTAATATGGGATTTTCAGCTCAAAAATATGAGCAACAGCACATCATCTACTGTTTGGTTCAGAAAAATTGATGATCGCGTTCAATTGCACCCAGAATGTCAAAAACACTACTTGATATAATAGCGAAGAATATTGTAGAAGATTGTACCACGATCAATATTAATAAAGTTGGTGTTTTAACCATCTGAAGTATATCATGCAATACTGCTTGTACGTCTTCAACATAGCTTGGAGGTAACCAGGGAGGGAGAAACCAATACAAAATTTCTGTACGTCATAGTTAGCCGGGATTCCGCTGTCACGATCTGTCACTGTGAGCCCAGATCTCAAACATTGGACTAACATGGAAAAAGCACGTAACTGATTAAAACATATTTTCGCCTTTCATAAAAAGTGACAAAAATTGAATGAAAATCAATTCATGCACATAATGCAAGTAATGTCACGTGAGCACCTTTCAACTGATTGAATATAAAGCATTGAAAAACGTATCGTTTTACTATTTCCAATGAAAATTAATATTTGGTGCATAGAAAACTGTGGCCCTTTTTCCATGTTTTTCAGGAAAGATCGAAAGTACACAACAAAAGAAAACTAGCGGTTTTCTCCAAGGCTGCCTTGATTGTTGTTGGCAAGCTGGAGTTATCTTGCAGTTCAAACAAACGTTGTTCTATATTTCGTGTGTAGTATCGGTGCCTCCCTCCCAGGAGGTAACCACTAAGCGCATCATAGCCACCTATGACGCTCGGCGAGCTGAGGCACATGTCACATGCATATAAGTGACTGTACGTGAGTGCTGATCTAATTTTAACTTTCAACAACCGAAAAAGTAATGAAAATGAGATTAAATCCAGATACAACCTTCTGTAATTATGGGTGTCAAGTAGTGTATTTGTCATTCTGGGCTTATTTGAACGCGAACAATTTGTATACGAAACGAAACAGTTACATAGGGTCATTTTTCAATATATTTGAGACCAATATCCCATACAAACTTCATAACGATTGCGCCAGCTGGTGGAGCAACCAATTGAGTTGAAATTTTGAGAGAGCGTTTTTCTTACCCTAAGGCTCATATCTAGGGGGTGCCTCGTTAAGTTTTACAACTTTTTTGTTTAAGGGCCAGTCTAATGTCGAAGTTATTCTAGTTCTTCACACTTGGTTCTATGTAAAATTAGATAGAGTTTATGGACAACTGAGGTTTTAAGGAGCGCAGGGGCCTTCTTTAGCCGAGTGGTTAGAGTCCACCACTATAAAGCAAGTCCATGTTAAAGGTGTCTGGGTTCGATTCCTGGTCGGTCCAGGATATTTTCGTAATGGAAATTTTCTTGACTTCCCTGGGCATAGAGTATAATCGAACCTGCCACACGATATACGAATGCGCAAATGACAACTTTGGCAAAGAAAGCTCTCAGTTAATAACTGTGGAAGTGCTCATAAGAACACTAAGCTGAGAAGCAGGCTCTGTCCCAGTGAGGACGTAATGCCAACAGGAAGAAGATTTTATAAAGGTGATATAGTGGAGAGATGCGGCCTTAAGCCGCAGTGGCGTGAAATTGATTCGGTGTTATTTGTTAAATGTAATCTAAATAAATGTGAAAATGTTATGACAAGTTCATCAATTATACCCTACTCAATAATTTCATCATCTGTGTATACTTATAGTTTCGCCGCTTTCAAACAAACCAAAGTTCTTTCCGGAAACAGTTATCTAAATCCTTCTCAACTTTCGAAAAGAAATAAAATTTCCCGGAAAAGAAAACTGTTTCACGCGTCCGTCCGTCCGTCTTCATTTAGCCTACTCAATTCCTCCCATCGGAAGCCATCCACACATATGTCCAAATATCGCACTAATCCCTCTCCTTAAATTCTCATAAGGATATACGCTCTAAAAGATTGACCACAGATAGGAAGATGTAAAACTGCACGCTCATTGAAACTTTCAAAAGTTTTTAGTGTTATCCTTGCTTTGTATTCCAAACGCTCAGATTGCCATTTTGTTGAATAAAGTTCCGTATTTGTAAAGGTCTATTGTAGCTTTAAGGTAATTCAGCTGAAAACTTGATTGGGACGTTTGTCTGTGGTCCAACTATCCACGGACTGGATTGCATTTCTTCTGCTTCTGGAGCGATTCCAGAAAGCTATTCATTGACCGTTTTGAGCATCCAACCGCCATCGAAATCACCACGCACACACGGACACGTACTAAGACACACAGCCAAGCGAAAACCCCTAATGAAAAATGGATTTGGAAAATAATGATGTTTCCACGACGGCGTACCAACCGACTAACGAAATCCCGTAACAGTCCATACACACGTTGTTCAGTACCGTAATTCGGGGTCCAATTGAACACTCGAATTTGATGAGATTTGTACCAAATAGTAATTCCTTGAAAGAATACTGTCTCGTTGACACAACATACAATCTATGTTTAATAGACTTTTGAATTTCTCATACAAAATGATAGGTTTGTTTTCTCTCGTTTTTCTGACTATTTCTAAAGCTTTCCTAAACTTTTTCTCCCCACGAACATTTTGGACTCTTGTACGAATACAACCGTTGAACCGTTCTCAAACCATCTCGTGACATACAAACACCATTCCATTTTCATTTACATACAGATGATAAGGTATGTTTTGTATAGAAACATTCATAAATTTAGAAGGTACTGTAGAAAATCTGTATTAAACAATGCGATGGTACTGGTTTTGTTGAAACTAAGATAACAATATCTTTATTGCTAAGCACAATAAAACTAAAAGTTGTAGAATAGTAGTAAATTTCTCCCCAGTTCACGGTATCCGAATCGGTTTGAAATAAAAAGAGATAAGGGACCATTTTCCCGGGACTTGCGGCAAAAATAGCTTCGTTCTCGTCGGGAATCACCAATAAGAACCAGAGCGGATAAGGGAAAATACAGTGCCAAATTGGAAATACAATGCAATCGAATTACACTCTACGACTGGACCTGACTGGAGTCGTATTTCTTTCAGCGCTCGCTGTTTTCCCTCGCATATGGGAAGAGCAGTCCAAATGCACCGGCGGGATAATTTTTGTATTCGTTTTCAGAAATATGAGACTCAAAAGATATTCAATCTATAGTTTCAAATTGTGTTTTACCTCATTTTCTATGACTCGAAATCCTGTGGATCATATTTTGCCCCATCTTCCCACGCTTAATATGGCCGGCGGGCTGAAGCTGCCGTGGACGGTAGTTTATGGGGCGAACCTCCTCTCTTCGGGACCAGAATCGGAAAAATTCTGGGAAAAAATGGGTGAGGTGCGATGAGAATTTGCTCGAGGAAATTGCGATTTTAAGCTTGAATGGCATCGAAGAATAGTGATGGTAGCTAGCAAGGTTGGTACAGAACGCTGGGAGGGGTTGTTTTTCGCGTGTTTTTCTCCATTGAAATTCATAACTTGCTGGAAAACGTTATTGTTGCCTTTCTCTCTGGTTTGTTCGTAAATCGCGATTGCTAGTTTATGACCTCCGAAAAGGTGGGTTGTTTATCGGGTTTAAATGAAGTGCTTGCTTCCGAAGAACTGGACGTGGAACACTAAAGTTTCGGGGTCATACAAGCAAATTAGCGAAAAGATTTGAATTAATTAACTCATTACGCGTGGTAAAGATGGACAAATTATGGGTGAAATTTAATAACCATGCGGATTGGATTACCGAACAGCTCAATATAAGTGTCAGTTTGAAAAGATTTGGATTATCTTAGTACAGTTATCGTGTGAAATGATCTTCAAATTTAAATATTTTACTTCTTGTCCTGTCTGGTAAATGTCACTACTATCTACTAGATAGATCCTTTTACCACTTTCAGAAACTAGATAGGTATACCAGTATACTGACAAAAATAATTGAAATCCGTTGAGTATTCGCTGAGCGGTGAGAGTTTTAGTAATTTTTCTTTCACTCAGGCCTATACGAGTTAACTCGAAATTGTCAAAAATATGACGAATATGACAAATATGCAGTTATAGGCAGACTGTAAATAGAAGGAATTTCTAACTAAAGGAATTTCTAAGAGAGATCCATGACCTTCGCGAATCAAACCCACTACCCTCAGCATGGTCTTGCTGAATAGCTGAGCGTTTAACACATTTGGGCCTCAACTAACATTTTTCACAATATCAGAAATATTAAGGTTCAACTCAAGAAGATTTTTTTATTATTAAGAATTATGTGTTTTAATGTTGGTGTTGTGGTGATATTATCTCAAGAAAATGGCGTTTGTACCACTATATTTAAAATAACTAGCACATGAAGATAAACACCTTGCACACATATCAGAAATGAAAGGTTGAAAAATGTGTGAACTTTTGAGAAAGAATTGTCATATACTTGTACTCATATATTTTTTAGCACAATTCTCATTGAATTTAAGGATCATTTTCGAAGGATATTTTCAAGTGCAATAAAATCTCGAATACTGCACTTAACACCATTCAAAAACAAGCCAGATACTTAATCAACAGATTTCTATTTACCATTTACAATATGTGATATCAATCTAAGACATTTCGTTGCTTGAATCAGCAGTCCTAGTAATTTGTGTATTTAAGCGTGCTTTATTTTAAGGTTAAATTAATACGCATACGTTGAATGCAAGGTTTTTCATTCGGTATTCAGAATATATAGTATTTGAGTATGTGCCCTGAAAAATTGGCAATATTTTATCGAAGGAAAACGAAACTATCGTGCTTTGAAATTTTAGACCTCTCTTCAAAAATACTTAAATCAATTTAAATTTACTCCTGGAATCTAAAAGCATCCAATAGAAAGACAGGTTATAATCACTGTTGTAAAAATTTAGAACATGAGATTTTTATACACTGGAATGTGTAATTTTTTAAATTTAAGAATTATATTTTAAAATGAGCGAGATAGCATAGCATAACATAGCATAGCATAGACTGACTGTACATGTCAATGGTTGCTATATTTTAAAATGAGGGAGATAGTATATTTTATCAAAACAATGTATTGGTGTTTAGAGGGAATTTTTCTTGAGCCACCATCAGTACAAAGCATCAAAATTATTTACAAAAGGTTTTACTTACGTTTTATTCATTTGCTCGAGCTTAGCTTACAACCAAAAAAAAGTTTGCCTAAAATAAAACTCTCATTTTAAAAACATAAAAAGTAAAATACCAAAGTATGAAAAATGGTTAACACGTTATATAACTAATGTTTCTATTCCGTTTTGATACAACTATGTAGCAAGCTGTTTACCAAAGTCAATAAAATGTTTCGATAATATGTCTTAATGGGCGTAAAGTGGGCAAATACAGTTATTTCAGCAGTTTTGTAAAGAAAAACGCACAAGAGGGTCTATAATTAGATGAGTCCTTAAGAGGCAACGTAAGCAGTTAGGTGGATAACATAAGAATCAAATGGAAGCTGCATAATAGGAAACGTCAAATTCGTTAACATTGCTATTAAGGTCGCAGTACGATCAGTAGAGTAAACCTGAATAATAATAAACGGCATTGTTTACTTCAAATGTTTTTGTAACAGAGTGTGTTATTAAATAAGCTTATAATTTGTTGAAAGTTACAAATATTATAGAAAAATATACACTGACTTTAACAATATGACAACGAATATTGAAACAATTATTTCAAAATTATAACACATTTTGTTTTGTCTGAGATTTTGGGTAAAAAACTAATTTAGTAAATTTTAACTCATTTTCGATGTAATATAATATGTAATAATAAAAAACCGCACAAGTTAAGACGTGAAACTAGTAGATGGGCTTCACAAATCACATATCTGTCAAAGATATTATTGCAAAAAGCGTCGAGAATGAATTATAGCAGCTAACGTGTCCATTACTAGCAATGGAACCTTTTAAACCCGATTAGTGAATTACAACAAAATAATATCACGATTATTTCAAGATTTGTTTCAAATTACAAATTTTCTTTTTGTTAGAAGCACTTTGATTTGATTGAGGAAATTATAGCATAATTGAAACAAAATCAGTTATTATAACAAATGCAGTTTAAAATATGTTTAAATTCAAAACAATCAAAACCCAATTTGTTAGAAAATATCTGAGAGCAATTACTTATACATGTGCGCTTTTATTCATTTAAAGAATATAACTAATTGTGTTATAATTCAGTTATGGAAAACGACAAAACGAGTAATATTTTTGTTTGATTTGAAACATAATGAGTTACACTTAAGTTTAAATTATAACATATTTTGTTTCAATTTTGTTCAGTGTAGAAGAAATTATATTATATTTTTTTGTTATTTCAACTACTAAACAACCAATATTATGAGTAGATGAGTCTAGTACACGACACTGAAGATGGCCTTACAGTTGAGGTAATATGCATATCTGTCAAAAGATACAAACTCTAGTGGAATTAAATGGTATAGTACTAAATTCGGGTTTTCCTCTACTTATAGATATTCTACTAAACAACTCAAAGATTAATTATCAATATCATAACATATTTTGTTAGTCAAGAGGCCCTTACTGAGTAACAAAATTTGTAACAACTTTGTTTTAATCCATTGGTTGGGAACCGATTAGGACGAAACAAAAAAAATGAGTTTTGATTTGACATGCTTGTATATGTATAAATTACGCAGTAATTATTAGTAAAGTAAATATAAATTAAATATAAAATTATATACATTTAACTAATTATTTCTAAAGGAGCTTCGTCAAAGATTTCCTAAGAAATTTCAGCATGAAATCTTCTAGTACATTCTCCAGGAGTACCTCCATTAAATCACTAAGGATTTTTTGTGAAATCATTGGGAAAATTTTTGCAGAAACGTATTAAGAAATTTTAGGAAACTTGTAGAATAAATCCTGAACAATCTCCAGTTCTCGAAGGAGTTCCATAAAAAAATAATGGAATAATTACCAGAAAAAAAGATTTAAACTTTTAGTAAATGTCTAGAATTGTTTCATTAATATACTGCCATTCAACGCACATTTGTCTAGCAGGTTTACATAGAACATGGGACAAGTAGGCGTAGAAGGGCAGTATATTCTTGAAATAAATTTACATGTAGCGTTAGCGTAGTTACGGTATACTTCGTAGATTGGATACCAGCAACATTCATGATAGTTTTGTGAATCACATCCAGACAGCTTTCAAAAACAAGGCCAACAACCTTGTTCCAATCTTGAAAAAGAATATTGAAAGCATAAATATCACCATTCGCGGCCACGCCCATCTTTACCGTAATTTGGGATAGGTGGAGGATATGTTGATGTAGCACATACTTAAGGGGTCGTCCATTAATAACGTAAGGCTTTATGGGGGAGGGGGATTTTTTACAGCCCATACAATTTATCTTAAGTTTTCATACAAAAAATCTTACCATGGGGGGAGGGGGGTTGAAAAAGCCCGAAAACTGTCTTACATAATTAATGGATCAGCCCTAACGAGAGGCCACCGATTCAGCGACATTCTCATAAGTGCTATGAAGTTGGAGATTAGGAGATGTATTAGGTTAGGATTCGCTTTAAAAGCTGGCGATAGACCAAGAGCATTTGCTTTTTAAGTGAGTTTTAACTAATCTTTTGAATGCCGGCAATCAAAAGAGAAAACAGTATTTTATTTATTTCATGAATAGTATTTCGCTTAATGCCTGTTGTTTGTATGATACATTTTTTTTTGCTCAATAGCAATTACAAAGCAAAACCGACAAACAAATCCAACAAAAATAATAAAAAACAAAAAACACGTGAAACACAATTCTTTCAATCTGCCCGTAATAAAAATAACGGCCGACTGTTGAAAAAAATTAAAGCGAGTTTGAACAAAACACAAACAAAACCAATGAATATCAAAATCCAAATCTGGGGGTGGTCTCAAGAGAAGAAAAAACAAAACCCAAATCAACCAAAACAATAATACACAAAAAAAAAACGCAAAAAATGACCAATTTATGCTGTCCGTAACAAATATTCTTGAAATAAATTCACATGTAATCCCCATAAGCCATTCTGAAACTATTTAAAACTAGTGATCCCGGCAAACTTTGTCTTGCCATCAAGTAGGCATGTCATGTAATGTAATGTAATGCCCCATACAAAATGATACATTAGTGTTCCCCCGATTTCCCGATTTGTCCGGAAACATGCCCGTTCTTTTTACTCGAATAATCACGTCGCATCCCTTGTCGTTAAACTGTTAAAAATTTACATCAATCCGTTGATCCGTTATCAACTCATTTCGTGACATATAAACAACAATCCATTTTATTCATAAAATAGAAAATAGATACGATTCCCGAGCAAAGTCGGATAACTGGATGATATCAAATTGATAATAACTTTTATTATCGCTGTTATCGTTTTAATATTATATTATCAATGATAACCGAATGATAACAACATTTGTTATCATTGTATCCGTGACTGACATTTTTGACAACAGATTGATAACAAAATATGTTATCAGACATCTTTTCTATAACATTTTTGAAAAGCGTGTGTTATTAAACAAAGTTGACTTTTCGTCATAAAAAATTCTGTAAAATTATTTGGAGCGTTAGTTTAATCCAAAACACTCATCTCTCAACATTTTTCCCTGATTTATGACCATAAAATTCAAAATTATATGATGATGCAAATTTAGTTATCAACTTGATCTCAATGATAACATAATTTACTATCACTTTGTTATTCGACAAGCAAATTTGAGTTCTCATTTTTGTTATGTTGGCTGTTAATTCAGCCAAGCTGATAACAAAATCAGTTATCAAATGATGATAACCAGGTAACAAGATTTGTTATCATTTTGCTATTCAACTTTGCTCGGGTTCTGTCTCAAATTCTGAACAGACAGACTCATATTCCGATCACTCATTTTTGAATGGCAAATAGGTTAGGGCAAATAATAGGGAAGAGCTCATGAGAACATTATGCTGAGTAGCAGGATCTGTCCCAATGGGAACATAATACCAGGAAGAAGAAGAAGAAGAAGAAAAAGAAGAAGAAGAAGAAGAAGAAGAAGAAGAAGAAGAAGAAGAAGAAGAAGAAGAAGAAGAAGAAGAAGAAGAAGAAGAAGAAGAAGAAGAAGAAGAAGAAGAAGAAGAAGAAGAAGAAGAAGAAGAAGAAGAAGAAGAAGAAGAAGAAGAAGAAGAAGAAGAAGAAGAAGAAGAAGAAGAAGAAGAAGAAGAAGATTCCAGTAAAACTAGCTCAGGTAAATTTATTTGCAAAATTATTCATTTGAATACGATTTATGCGTGCTGTTCGGAATTTGAATAATGGTTTTCGGAATACGAGAGAGACAAACATAACCATATAATCTAGTTTAAATAAATATTTTTTATAGTCACACAAAACAGCTAAAAGTTAGATTTTGGAAAGTAATTAAAATTTTTCACAAATATGACCTTATGTATGCCTACCAGTTACATTTGCAGTCACTATTGGCCTTAAATGTGCGGAATATGAGTCAAAACGGTAGATAGAAGATATTCCTCCGAGTTATTCCTGTACTAAGTCTCAGAATGCGAAAAAGACATCCCTGAAGAAAAAAAAAGGCCAAATTCCTAAGCCAAGAATTTTCAGAAAGTTCCTTATGGGGGTTTCAACCCCTTGAAAATTCTTGGAAGTTTTCTTAGAGATACTTATGCAATCGATTTACAATAATTAAATACTAAAATATATACCTAAAGTAAAAAATATAGCTCATCTATCCAAGCAGCCTAGCGCCCTTGACTTTTAATTTAACCACAATTATGGCAAATAAAGACATTTTGCCGTGCAGTAGCCCAAGAAATTATACATGTAGTAATATAGGAAAATTGAGAATGCTGAGAAAAGTGAGCTGCAATCTGTCAAACTTAGGTACCGATGAAACGAATTTAGTATAGGACGGGTACCCAGTTTGAATCCGAGGACTTTATCCTTATTTCGGCTTTGCCTTTATATACCATTAGGCGGTTGTAAACGTACCATCACAACCCTTAAACAGTCTTTTCAGTTTTAAGATGCTTGTAATCTTATGACTTTTTCGACCAAGAATCGGTCTTAAAAGCGCCACGTTGCGCTCCATCTTAAGGTTTTCGGTAAAACGGTTTGCTTTCTATTAGCCTGGTAACTCTATAAGAGTCCTTGCAGCCAAACGGCATTTTCTTTATTTTTTTGTGTTTCCAGAGGAAACCCAGAACGATAGATTAGAGGAAATTAAAGCTATATTTTACGATTGAATTTTTGGTAAGATTCTTGATGTACTCCTAACAATAAATTTGATCCTGGCATTCTCCAAGCAGGGACCTTCCTTAGCCGTGTGGTTAGAGTCCGCGGCTACAAAGCAAAGCCATGCTAAAGGTGTCTGTGTTCGTTTCCCGGTCGATCCAGGATCTTTTCGTAATGGAAGTTTCCTTGACTTCCTTGGGCATAGAGTATCATCGTACTTGCCACACGATATGCTAATGCAAAAATGGCAACTGGGAACACTAAGCTGAGAAGCAGGCTCTGTCCCAGTGAGGACGTAATGCCACGAAGAAGAAGAAGATTCTCCAAGCAGTTTCTAATGACGTAGACCTTATCATTGGTTATCTATTCTATTCTCATTTTCTCCCGACATTTACTGGACTGCTTAATCTGTGTCGTGTGTGACACTTTCCCCAACCCACCCAAGAAATCCTATGATTTAAACTTGTAATGAAACATCGCGGGTGGCAGCTGGTTCCGTTGTTGACGCAGCAATTCAATTACTTATTCCTAGAACGAAGAAAACGATCCTTTTCTGAGCATTCACACCACGCTCTTCTATCCACTTGAAAGAGGGGAACTTAAATTAAATAAGAAAAAAGTCCTTTCACCATCAGGGGGGCCTCCAGAGGGACGCATCGTCGTTGTCGTTACGTAGCAGGATTGAACCGATTACGTGGCCAACATGAAGGCTATCGGACAACCGGAAGCTGACTGCCCCTCCTTTCTCCGGATAAGTGGCAAACGAGACGTATATCCGGCCAAAACGATTGCTACGTCAAGCCTAATCAACAACATCGGATCAGACCGTCACCGTTTTTATCTCAAGTTCCGAACATGACTCATAATCAGAGTACTCGACTTTTTTTTACGAGTTTTCAATAAAACCACCTAAATCTTTTCACAGAATGATCAATCCTTCTATGAGTCAATTTAAATTTTTTTTGAAATTATTAACTTTTGCCATTGTTTGGAATAGTAGTTTTGATCGGAATTTGACACAAAACGGTACAATGAAAACGTGGCCCCGTTGAAGGAAACCGACGAGGTTAAGGAGCCGTACACATGTTTCAACGTGCGTTGTACATGCGTTGGATGGGCTGGGCTGGGAAATACACCTGCCCGCTGTTTTGGGATCTGGTTGCTGGTGCGAAAAAAAATTGGGACTATCCACGTGCGAACGTGACCGGAAATGTGATTGGAGCTGCTTTGCGATGGAAAGTGCTTCCGGCGGTGGGACATGAAGATGTCATGGGATAGTGTGCGTTTGCAAAATATAATGCACATTGAGGGATCGGGGAATGGTGATCGGATTTTCAATTAACATATGAATGTAAAATTTGATGATTGAATGTAGCCAAATACTCAAATTTATATCCGATTTTATTTTATTTTAAATTTCTAATCTGTCATTACAGACAACGATCTTATACTCTTGATCTGTATTTAAAAGGTGAAGAGAAGGGAATTGCAATATACTTGCGATGCTGCTGTGTAAATGATAAAGCAGGATCTGGGGCCTTCCTTAGCCGATTGGTTAAAGTCCGCGGCTGCAAAGCCATGCTGAAGATGTCTGGGTTCGATTCCCGTTCGGTCCAGGACCTTTTCGTAATGGATATTTCATTGACTTCCCTGGGCATAGAGTATCATCGTACCTGTCACGATATACGATTGCGAAAATGACAACTTTGGCAAAGAAAGCTCTCAGTTAATAACTGTGGAAGTGCTCATAAGAACACTAAGTGGAGAAACAGGCTCTGTCCCAGTAAGTCAATGCCAAGAAGAAGAAGAAGAAGAAGGATATGTAAATAGTTATTTATGCAACAAGTTGCAAAATGATGATTTTTTCAGCACGAGTTGTACATTTATCCAACGAGGCTCGCCGAGTTGGATAAATACAACGAGTGCTGAAAAAATCGAGTTTTGCAACGAGTTGCATACAACATTTTTTGCTATTACGAGAAACTCCGTGTAAGCTGGATCATTTCCAAAAGCACAAACAAACATTTCAACAGAAACCACGTGGGCATACATCCACGCGTAGTATCATTTCAGTATTTTTTCCATCGCGTAGGCTGCGACATGGTAGTATCTACGAATGTCACAAATTTTCTCGTTCACAGACCTATATTCCCTATTGAAGGACAGAACAGGTAAAACGACGCGAACAGTAGTGGATACTGCTACCACCTTTACGAGTTCCCGATCCGTTCCCAAACCAGTATTGTCGATCAATCGTTTGAAAATGCAGTTCGCCGGTAACTGATTTTTCTCGGTATCCATGCTAGATACTCTGCATCGGAAGTAGGGTCAATTAGTGCATATCCGGATGTGAATCGAATGCAACACTTCCGAAGTTAGGTATCTCGCATAGTTTCCGAGAAAATTCCAACTCCGGAGAGAAACCGATTCTAACTTTTTATCGCGTCGACAATATTACCAGTCTTGCATCTGTATCACGCATCAGCTATAGAATCAGATGCTATAGCAGAATAGACTGGAATATTTGTTTGACGTCTCCCAAACAATACTGAAAAGTGCTACTTTTCAGCACCGAAAACAGTTCATGGAACAAGAATAATGTGGAAAGCTGTTTGAGGGGACCATCATAGTAAACATGAAATAGCGTCTGTCAAGTTTTTGCTCGTGATGTATAAAAAAATAGATTTTCAGTAGTATTTTTCATTTTTAAAGTGACTAAAAGTAGCTTGCAAAATGTGCTTGTTAGTTTGTTATCTGTAGCGTTAAGAATTGCTGAGGACTAGTTAGTGTGATTGTGCACAAACAAGACTATGGAATGTGTTTTTGTGGCTCATGCATCGAAGGATTTGTAGCAGATTTCTACTTTACTATGAAATTGAAATTTGAGAAACTTGGTGAGAGATTTCCTTTTTCCCTATATTATTTTGGTTATTGAAGATTGGATTATTTTGCGTTTGGAGATCTAAAACGGGAGATGGGAGCGGGAGACAGAATTGTGACCAATCCTGTTCGGTTTTGCTTAGTGCGGTTACGGCAAAGTATCGCGAAGTGTGTCGGTAGTGTTTTGTTACTCAATTGTGTTGCTTGCTCCTACTGGGGCAAAACACGGAGTCAATGATCAATTGGTCGCTTGTCGTAGTCTTTTTCCGAATCGGTGGGCATGCATTTTTTCTTTTTTTTTCTTTCGGATAGTTCCAATAACCTTGGAGGAATCGGTTTTGCTATTTACCGAGCAGAAGAAGGTTATAATCGTCAAACGCGTAATCATTTTAATTGTTTTTTTTTTCAATATCGCTAGTTTTCTAGTTTTAAATAAATCATTGTTTCTTTCTTTTGATTGCCGGCATTCAAAAGATTAAATTAAAAACAATTTAACCCGTAGAGTAAGTGCTACATCAACATTTCCTTCCCCAATCCCAAGCTACGGTGGCCGGGAATAGCGATATTCATGGCTTTGGTATTCTTGTCTCAGATTAGATCAAGGTTAACTCCCAAGCCTTGTTCCTGAAAGCAGTCTAGATGAGAAAAAAAACATGAATATAGCTCGTATCCAATTTACGTAGTATACCGTAACTACGCTTACGCTAACGCTAACCATCATAGTAAACATGAAATATAATTTTTAGTATGGTCATGAGTCGACATCGAGTAATGGAATATCAACAAACGGAGGGTTGGCTAAATTATTAATCATAGTACTTTCTCGATTATATTACTGCTCAGTTTCATCGCGTTGCATTCTGTCTGAACAGTTGGGAAGAATCAACGTTTCTGAAGATGTTGACAGCCTGTGGGACCCTTTCCACGAAGCTGTGACAACAACGGTGCAGGAAGTGATTGGCACTGGTCAACGACGAAGACGATACGACTGGTTCGATGAAGAGTGCCAGAAAATGGCAGACGTGAAGAGTGTCGTCAGAAGCCATATGCTTGTGGACGGTACCCGACAGAACATATAACGGTACAGGGCAGCGAGAGGAAATTCATTTTCTAAAATCGAAACAAACATCGAATGAAAAAAATTGATTTACTCGATTTAGAGTGCTCCTAACATCGATTCAGAAAATCGATTCATCGAAACGAGAAAATCGATTTTCGGAACATCGATTCAAAATCGCCCATTGCTAGGCACAATACCGTACCAGTGCCCGCTAAGTGCAATGATCGAGAAGGAAATTTGCTGACCGATAAAACGGCGGTGGCTGCCAGGTGGAAAGAGCACTTTCAGCAATTGTTGAATGGTGAAAATGGAAATGTAGCGAGAAATAGGATACATATTGATGATGACGACCAAGCTGTGGACACACCTACCAAAGGAGTTTAAATAAAAGACAATTTACACCGTCTTCAGCCAAAGGCTGCACAGATTGAACTATCACTAACATTAGGCAATGGACAACACATAACACCCAGTAGCCCAGTGATGAATTTTTCGTTTGACAAAAAGTTTCCACCGACCGAAGCGGGAATCGAACTCACACCCCATGACACAATACGCCTAAACAACTGACGCCGCTAACCGCACGTCCACAAGGCCCACAAAAAAGGCTATCAGCGAGCTGAAGAACAGTAAAAGCCCAAACGCAATTATAGCGGAACGGCAACGGAACGAGGAACCGGTTCGTCAGCATGAATCACACCATCTGAACTGAGCTGTCAATGAACGAAAGTGAACCAATATTGAATCGTTAAGCATGTTATAGTTCATGCTGGCGAACCGGTTCCGCTTTCCGTTGCCGTTCCGCTATCATTGCGTTTGGGCCTTAAGGCTGTTGGGAATGACAGATCCCGGTCGAGCTTGTCAAGCACGGAAGTGAGCAGCTTTACTAGTCGATCCACCGAGTGTTTCTGAAGGTATGGGAAGACGAAGAAATGCCCGTCGGATGGTTGGACGGCCTCATACGCTCAACCTACAAGAAGGTGCACAAACCGGAGTAAGTTTATTACAGAGAAATTACCCTGTTGAATTCGGCATACAAAATACTGTCGCGCATCCTGTCCTTCTGAACATTCCAAAATCAATGACGGATCCTGCCGCCTTAAACAGACTGAGACAGAAGAGTCCTTCGTCGGCAAGTACCAAGCAGGTTTTCGTGAGGACCGCTCGACAACGGAGTAGATGTCTTCTTCTTCTTGCTGAGACAGAGCCCCCACTGGGACAGAGCCTGCTTATCAGCTTAGTGTTCTTATGAGCACTTCCACAGTTATTAACTGAGAGCTTACTGTGCCAATGACCATTTTTGAATGCGTATATCGTGTGGCAGGTGCGGAGATACTCTATGCCCTGGGAAGTCGAGAAAATTTCCAACCCGAAAAGATCCTCGACTGGTAGGATTCAAACCCACGACCCTCAGCTTGGTCTTGCTGAATAGCTGCGCGTTTACCGCTACGGCTATCTTGGCGGAGTAGATGTGTACTTTGCGAATGATCTTAGATAAATTCCGGGAGTGTAACTTGCAGTCTCACCATCTGTTTATTGATTTCAAGGCGGCGTACGATTCAGTGAAAAGAAATGAGCTGTGGCAGATATTGTCTGAACATGGTTTTCCGGTGAATCTAATTAGACTGACGAAATGCAGACGAGGTGTCAACCTTGTTTGTGAAGTTAGAAGGATTGAAGCAGGGAGACGCGCTTTCGAATTTACTGTTCAACAATGCACTCGAGAGTGCTATTAGGAGATCAGGCGTGCAGAGAAACGGTCGCACATGCTCCTTGTCTTTCCGGACGGTATCGACCTTATTGGAATCGATCGCAGGTCAGCGGAGGAGGCCTTCGTGCCTCTGAAGAGGGAGATAGCGAGAATAGGCCTGACCATCAATTCTACCAAAACGGAATATATGGTTGCAGATAGAGATAGAGGTAGGATTGGTGTTTGATGGGAATGTGTTTGAAGTTGTTGAAGAATTTATTTACCTCGGAACACTTGTTACACGTGACGACATTTCTCGCAAAGTGGAAGACGTGTTGCGGCTGCGACACCCGCGTGGATCCAGCAACTTGGAAACGGAAACAAAATTCGTATTATTCTTCCGGTGGCTCTCTGCGGGCACGAAGCGTGGAGGTTGAAAAAGGCAGACCCGAACGCCTTCGGTGTTTTCGAGCGAAAAGTGCTGCGGACAATACTCGGTGGGAATCTAGAAAACGGTGTGTGGCGCAGACGCATGATTCATGAGTTGTACCAAGCATACAAAAATGCGTATATTAATAGGCGTGCGAAATGCGGCAGACTTCAGTGGGCTGCAAATGCCGGAAGAAAATAATGCGAAAATAATACTCAGCAGGGAAGCAAGTAGAGGTCAGTGACTTCGTGGAAGACCACGAGTATGCTGACTGTACGCAGTGGACGCGTACCTTGCGTCTCTAAACATTCAGGGCAACTGGAGAAGTATCGCCCACGACCGACGAAGAAGGAGCTCTACAATACGCATGGCAATGGCGGGATGCTAAGCTCTAGCCATCAAGGTACAAAGTAGGTATAATGGAAGGATTTTGAAATAGTTGTCGAAGTATTGTTCCTACACTATCAACACATCCTCCATCTATGGAAGAGCTTGTATTTAATGTTCTAGACTGAGAAGTACTCTCTATTCTAATAGAGATGAAATGTCAAAAAAAAAAATCTGAAAAATAAACAAAATCAGGAAAACACACGCTCCGATTTTGTCACGTTCGGATTTCGTCGTATTCCGTTTTTATCAACACACAAAAAATTATCTTTTTTTTAATTTTCAAAATTTTTAGAATAATAACTAAATATACTTATTTTGAAGCAATTTAAATGCTTTTCAATAGCCTCAGAGTTGAATTTTCGACAATATGGTAATCTTGAGCACCTACGATACAATTCAATAAGGTTTGAGTCCTTCTATCCACTAATCAATTGGAGTTTTCATACTTAGCATGGTCTGTTGGACGAGATTGACTCATCCTTCAGCAATCGAGAGTTGCTTTGGCCATGTCCTAGTAACAACTGGAATTTCTGATTAGTTGAATACGCATTTAAGAGAGTTGGAGAGACCTCTCTTTTTCTTATATTACATGTTATAAAATAATTTTATATGTAAATTTGATAGATAGGGACTGTCCATAAATTATTACATTATAATTTCAATGTTGCATTGGTCAAGTGTTCTAACGTGATTGAGTGAAGAAAAGGATTTGGAAAATTCTCTGAAATAACTGGAAGAACAGCACGCTATTTTTCAGCAGCCTACTTGATGGAAAAACAAAGTTCAACGGGGTCACTAGCATTTAATATGGCTGTGTGCGTTTGAAACGCAAATATCAAATGCGGTAACCTTAAACGCGATAAGATTTTTAACAAGGAAGGCGAAGTCAAAGATTGGGTTTATTTTCTAGGTTGGCGGTAATATGGATCATGGTTGCTAAGTATCCTTTGCTAACTTTGGACTGTATTTTCTCTTCCGTCATATAAAGCACGATGCATGTTGATAAACATTTAGACATTAAAACAGCGACGGGAAAATGCCATGGTCGCATTTGTTAACGATATCGTTTAACAACGTATTGACTCAACTGAGCTATTATTCAAATTAAACTTGTTTGCTCCTTATCGACAATTGCGTCACAGAAATTTGTTTACTTTAGATCGTTATCGTACAAACTACGCTAAACTTAGTCCTCTAAATCAAATGATGTCTGTTTACAATGAGCACTGTGAAATGATTGATCTAAGTATGCCCCGGACCAAATTGAAATCATATTTTAACTCACTAGGAAATCTTAGAATATAAGAAACTATGTAACTATGTAGTCCACAAATTATTGTTCGTTTAGTTGAGGAATAGATTCTCGTGCACATTTTCAACGTGGAAAAATAAATACTCACACGTCAGTTCATATGGCACTTTCATAGAAGCACGCACCTTGTATTCAATGTACAATCCAACATAATGCGTTACATGTGCGTTACTTGTTGGTTTTGTTAGCTACGACGCCATCCAATATATGGCAAACATGGTGGGAGAATATTTTTGTGTGACAAAATTTTTTAGGTGTGAGTCTATTGGAGGGAAAAATCCTCAATATTGACGAAATAAACAGAATAAACAGATTTTTTTTGTTACCGCATTTGAATCGCAGCTAGACTGGATTTGCATGTCAAACGCAAAAAGCAATATTATTATAGTTTACGTCCAATCTATTTGTGATCTAACGTAGAGCTGAAATGTGATGATGGCGCTGTTCTAGATTGGCGATTAGTGTATCCCTGTCGAAGTTAATAGTAATAACTTTAGAAGGAAGATCACCACAATCATTTAACTGATAAGATTTTGGCAATTCAAAACGTTCGCAACATAACTCCACAATTAATCGCCAATCGGATATGGCCAAAACAATGCAAAAAATGTTCCTTGGCAGAGATAGCTCTTAGTTGATTTAGTGGTTAGTGGTTGTGTTTATAAGAACACTAAGATGAGGAAAAGGATTTTTCTCAGCTGGGATGTAATGCCATAGAGAAGAAGAAGAAGAAGCAGCAGAAGGACGAGGATGAAAAAGAAGTTGTTACTTGTTAATTCTTAATAAAATTGATTAGCTTGACCCACTTCCTTGTAGTTATTTTTAAAAATATGACGCACCTCATGATGCAAAGGGCATTTATGTGACTATCGTTTTAATATTTTTAATTACATATATTCAAACTCTAACCCAGAAAACTAAAACTATCAATGATTTATAACCAAAATCATATTGATTGATATGAGTCTGCAATCAACTTTCATTACGAACCTAGGAGAATGAACAATCTAAATGCTCCTCAGAGCTCCTAAAAATCAAAACTGTGCATTAATATTATGAAAATGTGTAATATCCTGACAAAACTGCAATTTTGTTTTCTAGTTTGTACAATATTTTGCTTAAGGAAATTATTCCTTTTTGTCAACTGAAAATTGCCGATCGTGTTGATAAAAACGGAACATACCTGTATTACTGTTATATATGAATTGAAGATTGAAAAAAGTCGTTTGAGATTTATCCAACCTAGACAAACATTTGTGATAGAAGAAACATTTTCATCATATGTTTCATAATATCGCCAAGAAAGACCGTAAGCACTCCTTATCGTATGTCAGATCCGACATCCAATAACGAAACCAACATCATTAAAAACCATCATCTTAGAATGGAAAAAACAATGACAGCAATCCCTGGAATTACTTTTCGCTTTCGAACAATATCTGCCATCCCTCCCATTCGTATAGTGGGGACGAGTTCCAATCGCTTAATGGGCAATCCACTCCTTGGCCAAGACAGACACTTCTGCCCCATTAGCGCCGTGCGTTCGTTCGAATGGCGGGCAAACAATCAATTAACAATCGATATAAGTGCTCTGCAACAGCTGGATTCTGCTAAATAACGATCCGATCGCTTTCCACTACTGGTGCTTTTCGTTTGGGAGGGGTAAGGGAATGCGGGGTAATAAGCACCCTTTGAATAAAACTAAATTTTAATTGCTAATTTTGTGGAAAACAATATTCTAATTGGGTTAACAGGGAAGTCGTATAAATAAGCTCTCAATAATTAAAAACGATCATTGGACTGAGGAAATCATATCTAACAAATTATATTTGAAAGAAATGATACCATTGCAACGTTTTTCAAAACTGCGTGGTATAACGTGCCATCGAGTTTGAAATACATCCTTTTTTTTTGCAAAATCGACCTATTTTCTAAATTATTATGTACCGTAATCCGGGGTAACATTGATCATTTTTCTGAATGTTTCTTTTTTTTTCTTTGAAAATGCAAATGTTGTAAATTTTGTAATTTTAAAACAAGTACTGCCACCCATAGCTCAAGACTGTATACAGTATTTTGTTTATTGAAAGTTTGAAGCATGTTAAAAAAAATGTTTAAGGCGATTTTTTGATTTTGCTGATATGGGGTAACATTGATCACATATGTAAACAAGGTTCGGTAACACTGAAAATGTCGTTACTTACTTAAATCATGGCCCCTGAAGCCGAATATGAAGGCCAAACGCTTACAAGTCATTTACTTTTTGAGTTATTTCAAAATTAAAAACACTTTGAACCACGGGATACGCCTAAAGGTAGGAAATTTCCTAAGGAAATTTTACATTCTTAACAGTAATTGGGTAATATTTCCAAATTGAGCATACTTATGGAAGTTTTGACAACGGAATCGTTTTCGGCGATGTCATTTTTTGTGAGAACCACATTTTCCTTGCTTATATCGTTTGCAGAAAATATGTGAGACATGAATCTTCGGTAGAGTCATCCCTAACAATTAAAATCAATATTTCGAAAAGTTGCCAAATTTACGCATACGGTTAGCTTATGAATATAAGAAAGAGAAGCACCATTTTTGATTTGGACATGTTTCATCAATAAATGATAATACGAACTTTTGATAAGATGAGTCATTCCGACCAATGTAACCCCGCTGATCAATGATACCCCGGATTACGGTATGCAATTTTATGCCTCATGTGAGTTTGGGTTTTTGCGGCATAGTTTGAATTTCACCGAAAGTTTCTGAGCAACCATAAATATGGCGCATTTTGCCCCACGTAATATACTCCCACGGTAGCTTAAAGCGTTTTTAATTTATTTATTTTTCAATCCTAGAATTGTGTAATGTATTTCCGTGAGAGGAGTTTAAATTCATAATAGTGTCATTTGAAAGAAAGGAATTTGACCAAAACACCGTTGGCCTTGGAGATATTGCGGTGGCGCATTTTACACCTAGATCCCCTCTAGGAGTCCCACAGGGTTCGCCGAGGCTTTGCTGCGACAGCGAGCAGTGAGTGGACCACCAGAAGCGGCAGATGACCGACAAACAATTACGATTACGTTCCCGACGGAGGCAGGGCTGCTCTGTTCGATGGCATGGTATTTGTGCTCATGGTGAGCTAAAGACTTGATTGGCGCGCATTAGGGCGATGTACAACTGATGGCCGGAGTGGTTCACCGGAAAAGCTCCGGAAAGGTTTGCCACCAGCAGCAGCAGCAGTAGTTGTTGACGAGACGACACAGGAGACCAGCAATTCACCAAGGGATACCTCTGGGAGGGATTTTGTATTGGGAAACGCGAGAATAATGCCACCAAATCGGTCGATGATTGGCAATAATAGTGGTGTATCGAGCAAAGGATGAAAATACAGACACACTGAAAACAGAGGTGATTTGAAGTTTATTAGGTACTGGCAAATCGTAATTTCACATAAAATCATTTTGGAGATGATCTTGTGTGCCAAAATTCAAGCACGACATAATTTTTGCCATGAATTGGTGTTTTGAGGGGTGTTGAGATTATTTTAATTCTTCGTTAAAAAATTGACCCATAATGAGTTTTGAGCCCAGAAATTGTTTAATTTATGATGATAATAAATCTTCGGGCCTTTCTTAGCCGAGTGGTTAGAGTCCGTGGCTTAAAAGCCAAGCCTTACTGAAGGTGTCTGGGTTTGATTCCCGGTTGGTCCAGGATCATTTCGTAATGGAAATTTATCATCGTATCTGTCATACAATATAGGAATGCGTAAATGAAAACTTTTCCTAAAGAAGCTCTTGTTTAGTGGAAGTGCTTTTTGAACACTAGGCTGAGAAGCCGGCTCTGTCATAGTGAGGACGTAAAGCCAAAAAGAAGAAAAAGAGAGAGGGGGTTTGGAATTGTATGAAAACAAATTGCAAGCATCAATTTAAATTCACTTGCTATCTGCCTTTTTTGCTCCCTACAATTCAAATATCTTAATTACATCTGAAAAACCTAGACTCGAACTTGCTATCTAAATCATGAAAAACCTCTAACGGCTCGGTTTTTGCTACAGAAGCAAATTGTGCTACATCCTCGGATAACTACGCACAAAGGCCACCACGTGAAATATGGCCGTCCCGATTCTAATCCCCGCTTCCGGGTGCTACTGCGTAACTCTTGCTACCTACTGTATCATTTTTGGAAACAATTTTCATCCCGAGATTTCAGATGCTAATCGCTGTACAAACGTGCAACTAGGAGCAACCCAGCAATGAAATGGTAGGTCGGTAGCAAGAGTTATAATTTTAATCGAAACTTTGCACCCAGTCACACTGTATAGTTAGTAGAGGAGCAACGGTGTCTAGCATCCGTACCGGCTGCTACGAACCTACAAGCAATAAAACGGTAGCAATTTGTAGCCGAAAGTTGCAATCAGATAGAAAGCTTTTGCTCACTTGTTTCCGAGAATGTAAATTACATAAATAAATACCAGCCGTGTGGTGCTCTCGGTGGGTTCTATTGTGACTTCAAAAGTGCACTGGGAATTAGGAGAGTTCGTTGTGCTCTTTTGACAGAAAGGGATGTTCTATTTTTTGACGAACATTTTAAACTATTCGTGCGAAACT
Source organism: Aedes aegypti (assembly GCF_002204515.2). Lineage (NCBI taxonomy): Eukaryota > Metazoa > Arthropoda > Insecta > Diptera > Culicidae > Aedes > Aedes aegypti. The sequence goes on from NC_035108.1 coordinate 253,999,658, forward strand.
TGATTGAAGTTTGATCGAAGAGATTGGATATTCGTGTTTTAAGCTTTCTACACTTCAATTGTCAAATTTGGAGTATTTCTTAATTAATTAACATTGTATATGGAATTTTGTGGCTGTCGTTCTTTGAATACATTGAAAACTGTTCACTTCACTGCCTTTGATTGAAATGCTTTTACATGGCTAATCGCTCTCACGACCACAGCATAATCGAAAGCAGAAGCCCTCTCCATATCGTCAATTAATCATCGCGCTAAGCCGCGTGTCGTGTTTTCTTGCCGGAAAAAAAGCAGACCTCCCAATCTCTGCTGCAGCCAATTTTATGTTTGCTAATGAGTTCACAAACTCAAGTCGGGCCACTTACAAATCACCCATTCTCCACGGTTGACTACCGACCGATTTTCGTACGACAGCTCCATTAGTCCTGTGACCGCGTAACAGACTAGGGGAATGTGGCTTAAAATGACAACTTAAGCCCAATCGCAATTTTACAGAGAATAAAAGAAATACAATAATTTTCTAACGTATCGCAGAAGAGCTTATTAAACTCTATAAATCAAAAAAAAAAAAAAAAAAAAAAAACGAGTATATTTCAGCAAAACAGTTGGGATAACGTAACATTATAATTTTTATGAAGAATTGAAAAACAGTATTGAGCATGAGCATAGATTACCGTACATTTTGTAGTTGCTACTCTGTGATTGACCAGAACAATCGAAGTTGCACAGAGATTCAATGAATTGGGCTTCAACTTTGCAAATCCAATAACGGCATCGGCCACGTCCTTACGGTCATCGAGGAAAGGAAGGAATGTTAGTTAAACAACCACTGTTACTAGAGACCGAGAATACCTCTGCACTCCACAGTTGTCATGAAAAGTATAAAAAGATGTTGGAATAAGGTAAGGATCTGGGAGTTGGAGATGCAATCCTGGATATCCGTAAGTCAATAACGGAGTGCATTCACGAAGCGGTCCTCCATGCTCATGCTTATTTCACTCTACTGTAAATACTTTCATTTTCATTGAAATGTAAATTGGTTCATTTACCCCATGGCTGCATTTAGAACCACTTTACCCTACTTCTCTCTCTCTCGCGAAAGAAAAAGCTGTATCAAAACAATTTATCAAATTACCACACAAAGTCAACTCCGGCGAGACTCTGCCACTTGCTCTCCAACTCCCATCAAAGTAAGTAATCGATCGTTTCTCCACCGAACGAGTGTCAATGTGATAGCATTCAGTGGGAGCAAACCACATGTCGACGTTTTGCGATGGAAAAATTGAAAGTGATATTAGAAAACGATTATCACCCAGGGAGAATGAAGAGAAATGCTTGCTGGGTCGGTCTGTCAGTAGAAGGCCCCCGGGGAATCCGGTCCTTTTTATTTGGCTTACGTGATTGACCCGCCTAGGTAAGGCTTGTTTAGTTTAGTGGTAACATACGCAGCTACAAAGCAAAGTCATGGTGATGATGACTGGGTTCGATTCACGGTCGGCGCAGGATCTTTTCGTTATGGAAATTTGCCTGAATTTCTCGGGCATAAAGTATCATCGTACGTGACACACGACATACGAATGTGAAAATAGTAACTTTGCCAAAGAAAGCTCTTAGTTAATTACTGTGAAAGTGCTCATAAGAAAACTAAGGTGAGAAACCGGCTCTGTCCCGTTGGGCACGTAATTCCAAAAATGAGTAGAAGATTGACCCACCCGAAAAGTTCAAAAGACCTGCTGCTCCTGCTGGCCGCCGTAATAACTCCGGATTTGATTCATTGTTATAGCTGCCACACTTCTTCGGGATTGGTTTCGAGCGAGTCGAAGTCAAGATTGGAGCAACAAGATAGCCAATGATGATTGATTATTCCGAACCGATTTCGATTGCTGCTGTATCCTTGTGGTGCTTGCTTCTGTTGGCCACCAACTAGAGAGAGAGGTGGCTTGTTGGCGAGTGTGTTCGAATTTTTTTGTTGGGGTTATTCGAAATGAAAAATTGCCAACAAAAAAAGCTGGAGATATGAAGTGATTCACTGTTATCCACTTATCTTGGCTTATGAAGTTTCTGCCTTAACCCGAACAAGATATCGTTTTGTCTCAAATTCCGAACAGACTCATATTCCGAACACTCGGTTTTTGTATGGCGATGTGGTTGAAATGGTTCGCTGAAATTTGTCATCTAATTACAAGGAAATGGCAGTCATCTGCAATTCAATTTTAACGTCTTCCAATCTATTTTATACCTCTGGAGTAGTGATGATTCTTTTGTTCGAGACCAGTAAAACTAGCTCAGACAAATTTATTTGCGAAAATATTCATTTGAATACGATTTTTTCGTGCTGTTCGGAATTTAAATCAAGGTGTTCGGAATATGAGACAGAATGAACACAGTGTTTGGCATTTGAATCAAAATGTTGTTCCATACTTTTACGTAAGAACAGTGCTGAACAAGTTAAAAAAAAAAAAAAATTCAGCACACCCAACAGCTAACAGTTGGACTTTGCGGAGAAATTAAAATTTTCCCAAATATCAGCTAAAGTATGCCTATCAGGTGCATTTTAAGCCATTGTTGGCCTTAAGTGTTCGGAATATGAGTCAAAACGGTAAGTGTAATATGAATTTTGGGAATCATTCCAGATTGCAAGGGATCGTTGAAATACATTCAAGTCGGAAATCATAGACGCATGATACGTGCATACTGTCTTGTCAAAATAGTAGTAAAAGAAGTAAACTTTTCAGCAAATTCCAGCCAAGAGGACCAGCCTAGAGAATCCTACCATAGCCGAGTGGCTAGAGTCCACGGCTACAAAGCAAAGCCATGCTGAAAATATCTGGGTTCGATTCCCGATCGGTCCAGGATCTTTTCGTAATGGAAATTTCCTTGACTTCCCTGGGCATATAGTATCATCGTAACTGCCACACGGTATACGACTGCGAAAATGCTGAGAAGCAGAAGCAAATTAAAATTAACTTGGAAACATCCGATACTCGAATCTAAATAAACGTAAAAAGCAAACAGATCGCAGCGATACAGTACAAGATTAGGACAGAAATTTTGAACTCCTTCAAATCAAATCCGTCGTTACCTGATTATCGGTCCCAGCAGATCAAGAGAGAGTGCAATGTTGTTACAAGTAATGAAAAGCGACACTACAGCCAGGAGTAACCTCCGAAAGTGTAAGTAATCAACTGTAGGTTTCACCTCCCAGTTTTCCAAGCTGTTTTGACTGTTTTTTTTTTTCGTTTCACTCCAAATGAACTTCAGACTTCAGCCCTCTCAACCCAGTGCAGTGGGACAGATTCGCGCTGCTGCCTGCCGTTACCTTGTTGCAAAAGGCAACCCGGTAAGCCAGCGATGGCGGCTGAAAAGTTTTAATGAATTTAATTTGTAATATAAATAAACACCGTGTTGCTGTTTTTTGTGCAGCGCACACAGTTTCTGTAATCAGCAAAAGTGTTGCTACTATCATGTCAACGAAGATTGGGAGCGTTCCGTGGGACCATGGTGAGGAATGGCGATGGAGCAATCAGTGATTCGGCGATGATTACGACGAGCAGGTGTTGAAAAAGGGGATTGCCATATGTTTAGGGGGCGCAGTTGTAGTAGAAGTGATTTACTGCAAATACGTTCGGTTTTTGAAAGATCAAAGGCACTTGACTCGTTTACATTGCGAAGTGTATTTATACGAATCAGAAGCGAAAACTTGCAAGGGTGTTCCATAATCCAAAGTGATATTTATTATAAAGGACAAATCCTGCGACCATTGTCAAAAATGAATGTGTCATAAATAGTTTTGATACCTACGTTTTTGAAAGGTAGTTGTTCATTCGTATTCGTCTTCTTCTTTCCGGTGTTACATCCCAACTGGGACATAGATAATAACTGAGACAATTGACCATTTGTGCCTGTGTATATGGTGTGGAAGCCCAGACAACCAAAAGTCGCACAAGAATTAACGTAAATACTCGTTTACTTGTACAAATAACATCACACCCGCACAAAACGCTGTCGGAAATCGTTTGAGTGACGGGTTTCCTCGCATAAAGCGCTGTTTTCCGAGTTCATCAGTGCAGTTTGTTTCTTTCCGTATACACGTACAAAGTATGTACGAAAAAATCCGTTGCAGCTGTCAAATCAGCTTTGTTATTACAAATTAAGTCGCATAAAAGTACAGTATAGTTTGCAATAAAATCTTTACACTCGCATTGCATGCCAACTTTCATCATATAAAATATGCACATGTATCACCTCCATTTTTGTATGCATAAGGCCTTTTGACGACATCTTATATGTAAACGTTGCACATATAAGCATCGCATGACTCAAATGGTGATTTCGTTACACGTACAATTTGGTTGTCTGGGAGACACTCTAAGTCCAGGAAATTTCCAAACCGGAAACATTCTCGACTTGTGGGATTCGAACCATGACCAGCTTGGCCGTGCGGAATAGCTGCGCGTTTACCGCTTTGACCATCTGGGCATTCATAGGGGAACATGGTCCCAAAAAGATGGAGTAAAATGGCTCGACTCATTGGATCATTCCTAGAACGTTTCAATTTAAGTTATTTGCCAAACAATGTTAAAATATGTTTATTCTAGAGTTGTCGCTACAACCCTTGGACATAAACTCATAAAAACTCATAAATTTGGGAAATGTTTTCATGATGAAAGTTAGCAAATATCGTGAAGTTACTGTTAAGACTTCGCATGGCCTTAAAATCTTACTTCGATTAAACAACACAAATACTTAAGGTGGCATTTTGGACCATTTTACCCTATATCCTTTTCAAAAAACTTGATTTTCTATTAATGTCTTTATCATTGCGATGTTCAAGAATGATCAATTCTTGTTCTAGGCATTACATCTTTACTGGAACGGAGCCTGCTTCTTAGCTTCATGTTCTAAGAGCACTTCTACTGCTATTAATCGAGAGCATTTCTTCGTCATTTTTGTATTCGTAAATCGTGTTGTAGGCACGATGATCGATGTCATCATAACCAGAACCACCCCTATTACAAATATTGCTCAGGTTAACCTCGTGGTTAATCATATTATGCATCTAGTGAGTAATGGTTGGACATGAATCCTGACATAACGCGAATGATATATCGACTTTCATACAAGCCTTTTCGCCACGCTCGCAAGGAATATCTAAAAATTATTGAATGTTACAAGGGTAGAAATCAGAATCCCAAATAAAGATTATGATTCATAATATTATGATTCGAGCGTGTTTTCATATGACAATACACCACACCATACTTGGGATCGATGATACCATAAGCCGGATTGCCATAAGGCAACACACGCGTTATGTTTTGTATAGCTGTTTGCTCAGAATCATGAATCAAATTCCTAAAAGCATGACCCGTCCTTCCGTTTATGATAGACTAAATATGAACAAAAAAAAATAATAGTAACCCAAGTAACAAGCAAAACTTTCAAAGAGATGCATTCTGAAAATGGTTTCAAATATATATCAATAAAGCATCTGTAACTCACCTAGTTCTAGTTCCGTGGCATATTAATATTAAAAGCTCATATAGTTTCATTATCGTTCCAATAAGCTTGCATTTTACCCCTTGCTTGACGTATAACTTTAGAAACCACGAGATTTGCTGCAAATGTTCTCTGCAAACAGCAATGAAGTCAAGTTTACCAAGATGCATTCAGTAACTTTACAAACAAACTCTTGCAACTTCTCCCAAAAAGCCTATTTCAATATTATGTTTCAAATTACTTTCAATTAAAGCATCCACAACTTGAGTTTATTGCATTCAAGTTCCGTTCCATGAAACATTTAAATGTTACAGCGAATTTCAAACAAAAAATATTCTGATTGAGAGCCACAGTATAGTACGAAACAAAATGAAACAATGACTAATCGTTTGCCTAAACGAGTATCTTCCAGATGGACGTTGTTTAGTTTGACGCTTATTGCCGCTTTCCATGTTACTTTGAGATAACAAGTGTCTAGTTTTCAACTAAAATCGTTAATAACTTTAGAAGAAGACGAAATAGAAAGTTGGTGTCTTCGAAAAATACAACATATTTTTTAATTTGAACAAATTCTAGAATAAACATTTTTGCTGATACTGCGTTAGAAAAAGCTTTTCTTAAAAACGTGGTTTTAGGAGTATTTTATACAAAATGCTATGTAACTCTTGAAGTTGGTGTCTGAGAAGAAAGGTTTTCAATTATCATTATCTACAAGTTTGCTGAAGAAAGCTACTCTATTTGAGCAATTATAGAAAACAATATTTTCACTCTAGACTGCTAGGTGGATAGATCACAAATATGTTGATATCAAAATATATATTATGAGATAGGCTTCAACCCTTCAGAAAACATCATCCTTCTTAAATCATGTTTAGATCAGAGTTTCATAATATCAGTCATAACAACTCATGGCTGATGTACTAAAACTATCAATATCAGTTGCGAACTATCAATATCACTTTGATCTGACAACCTACAGCAGTGATGCGACATCGCATCATAATCACTGCAGAATGAGTGATCACGTGATAATTATCCACGCTTCAGCAATTTTCAGTGATCAACACACAGTTTCAATTCATCTGCAGCACTGTTAATAATATCGTGCTAATGAATTGCCATTTTATTTGCTTAATTTAAGGCTAAATTTAACCCATCGGTAATATCCATAGTCTAGTGATGAAGTAGACAGCATGATGTTGATGTGATATGGAAAGATCCGAATTGTATCGCAGTCAGCCTGTACAAATCAGCAATTTTCAAGTGTTGATAGTGACGGCGATTATGTTTTTTGGACTCTGAACTGGGCGGTGCACCTCAATTCGACATTTTGCTATTGTTTTGCAAACCGCGATGAATAGTTTGACGAACTAAATTAAAATAAAAAAATATCGTGTGAAATTCTCCTATTATGAATTTCACCTTTCTTAGCACCCATTTTTGGGAAAGTGTCCGCCTTATAATTGCTATAAATTAAGCGATTTAAGGGGACCAACAAAAAGGTAGTCTATTTTTTTTTTGAACAGTGCACATCTGTTTTCCTATTTTTGAAAGAAAATAAGTTTATAAGAAAATACGAGTTTCATCGGTTGGTGTGCATCAATAGAACTGAAGTTTTCCGAAAAGATGTAGAAGTGGTCTACGAGCATTTTGGAGATCATGCGGAGTTGATTGCTGCCAGCTCAGCAACATGAACCGTGGAAAGTGCCTGAAGTTTGCGGAAGGCGGAAAAGTTTTTATTAAGGCCTAGTAAGCTGTCATTGAAATTTGTACGCTTCGTTGATGATTGTTGCGAAATCATGTCACAATTCAAAATCAATGAAAACCAATTGATATTGACCTGGCGCATCTGAAAAAGTATCAGCATACTTTCTGCATGAAAGCGCATATAGTGATATATTTGCCATATCGATATGAACTACGAGGACTGAGTTTTATCCCTTTGAAATTGCGAGCTGCAATGTCAACATGGCTGCCAGAACGAATAATGGGACACTTTGCCTTAAAGAAACCGAAATCAGTGGATCCATCAATAAAGGTCAGTCTAATATCTCTTGTGGGAATCGGCATTCTGGTAATTTGAAAATACTGGTAAATTGAACTAGAATTTCATGAGACTATTGTATCATGTACTGATCGTATTCAACAAAGGAACTGTCATTGGTGAGGCGTACACGTTGAGGGTTGTATAATTGAAGACGTATAAGGATGTGACAAAAAATAACCCGTTAATTCCTAAGGTATGCCCCAATTATGCTTAAGTCCCGAAATTGTTATTGATAGTTAGGTTCCCATAAAATAAACACAGTTTCAGCACAAAAATTGAAGTCTATGGTAAAGATCCAAAAATTCTTAAAAGTATGTCGTTGATATCTGATAGCACTATAGAATTAATTTTGCATTTAAAACAAAATTAATGCTAGTTGATCCTATATAAACAGTAAGCTTTGTAAAAAATATTTTCGGTTGGAAACATTCAACTATTTTACTACCACGCGGGAGAAAACTTACGCTTACAACAAAGGGTCCAGAAAAAGTTAAAAGTCCAACTATCTCCGTCGTTTTCTGAGCAATTTTCATTTTTTTTTGTACCAATGGGGATAAAAGATCAATATCCATTAAAATTTAATTAAAATATTCAATAAATTTTTATAAACAAAATTTTCTGCTTAGTGTTATCTGGTATGGATTTGTGGCACAAATTAAGCAATGTTACAATATTTAAGATGTAAATTATAGTTTCCTTGGTGAAAATGAATTTTTTTTGATTACATTCAAAATTTGTTTTAGTTAAAAATCCCAGAAAAACCCTGTTTTTTTAATCTTCTTACCTGTAAATCAAAATTTAACCCTGTGACATGTACTTTTTCTACATGAATTAGATTGTAGAAACCCAGCAAAAAGTAATATTAGTTTTTGATTACACTCAAAATATCTTTCAATTAAAAATCTATGAAAAATGGATATTTTTATACACTATTTGCCGATAAATCAAAAATCAAATGGTGGATTTCGCGATTGAAACATAATTGCTGATGTCTATTGAATATATTTAATAATTGACATCTTGTTTTGTCGCTATAAATTTTATTATGGAAGTCTGGTTAACATATTTGTCCAGAAAATATAGTTTTTTAGTTCATTTAAAACTTATTTGATATCAAAAACTACGAAAAGCCCCTTTTTAAACTTTCTGCCGGCAAATAAAAAAATATAAACAATTTATTCGACAACTACGTTTCTCGACGAAAGATCCGAAGAAAGTTTGAAGCTTTTTTTCTTTCATGTCTTGTCGAACAATTAAACTGTGTTTGTATTTTTGTCATGAATTGTGTTTTAGTTTGTAGCTGGTAAAATTATTAAACTAGAATTTGTTATACATCATTGTGATCTAGATTTCCTGTTTATGTCATTCTATTACATAAATAAAACAAAGACTTGTAACGTTTGTCACATGCAAACAAATTTAAGTCGAAAAAAAAAACATGTCATCGCTTTGAGCTTTGATTTAAGGTAAAAAGGGGTTA